>NC_081290.1:42142500-43392500 GCF_030435805.1 Mustela lutreola
TATTCAAATATGCATAAGGGAAATCTGTAATCCTGGTAACCAAAAGAGATCCAAGTGTAAATTAATTTTTGGTGTAATTTTTTCCACTGTGTGTCATCTATGTATATCCTTGGTTTATATCACATATTATGTGGTAATATAAACATTCTTCACTAATTTTTCTCTTCTTGCTAACCAGATCAAAGTCATCATTGCACTTAAATTTTCTCAAGTATTTATGTTCACAAGATCACCTCCTCACATTTTTAATTAATTAATTAATATATCTTTTAAAGATGAGTGAGAGAGACAGAAAGCATGTGAGTGTGGTTAGATGCAGAGAGAGGATCATTTAGCAGATGCCCCTCTCAGAGGGGAACCTGACTTGGGGCTCCAACCCAGAACCCTGAGACAGTTACCTGATCTGAAACCAACAGTTGGATGCTTAACCAACTGAACCACCCAGGCGCCCCACCTCCTCCCATTTTAAAGTTTCACTGCCAAATTGAATATACACTATAAGGATGTGCTTACTCTTATACTGGCTTATCAGCTTAGAACTAGGCAGCCTTTGTTTTTACTGTCTTTACCACCTGTTAGCTATGAGATCCCATCACTTCTCTGGGCTAGGTTTACTCACTTGAGTAATGGAATAAAGAGAAGTATCTTCATTTTAGAGTTGATGTGAAGATAACACCGATTATCATATAAAACAATTAGAATAGTGTCGGGGGGGGTGCTGGTTGGCTCAGTGGATTAAGCCTCTGCCTTTGGCTCAGGTTATGATCTCAGGGTCCTGGGATCGAGCCCCACATCAGGCTCTCTGCTCAGTGGGGAACCTGCTTCCTCCTCTCTCTCTGCCTCTCTGCCTACTTGTGATCTCTGTCAAATAAATAAATAAAATACTATTTTAAAAAAAAGAATAGTGTCAGGCACATAGTACTTACTTAGTAAACAGTTATTATTACTGTCATTTTACGATATGTCATATAATTTATATACATTAACTATGTGTTATATTCATCATACACAATGAATTTCCTTCAACTTAAATATTCTAAAAAAACTGAAAAAGAAAATTCCATTATGAAGACCATTTTTTGAATACATATTAACTTCTATCCACCAAGTTGAATTTTACATGCACCATCTTATTCAAATTCTTAAAAATATTGCAAGGTGGATGTTATAAAAATTTATTTTTACAAGTGAGACTTAGAAAAATTGAACCATTTGGCTACATTTATACCTCTAAAACTGTGATTAAGATTCAGGTATTTTTGTCTACTTGTCCATCCACTGATACACAGATTCTACATAGAAGAATGATACTGAAAACAAAACCAAGAAAAAGCTGCCTGTCTGTGCTTAGGCTCACCTAATGCATTTATATAGGATGAGAGACATGCTGCCCAGACTGCCCTTCAGGCCTGAAGGTCTCGTTTTTCCAGTGACTGTGAAATGTCACTGCAGTGGGCTCATAGCTGAGCCCCCCTCCAGGGATTTCCTTCAGCAGAGAGGAGCTTCTTTTCTTAAGGTTAAGAACTTCCCAGGGGCAGCATTCATTGAATACTTGGTCAACACAGTGATGCAGGAGTCTGACTCCTCTTGTTCTACTTCAGGACATCTCAAAAAGGCCATCCCAGGCCCAGAGTTCTGAGGTGATCTGTTGGGGTCTCTGTTGGAACCATATTGCAATGGTTTGTTCTGCCCAACCCTGCTTCCCTCCAATTTTACAATTATGATCCCTCCAGCTTTCCGCCATAAAGCACCCTCATTCAAATCTTTGTCTCCAGATATGTTTTCCAAAGAGCCCAAGCTCTGAAACACTCCTTGCTATTTTTGGAATTATGAGTTAAATCCCCACACCAAAGAAGACTACAGTGCATCTTGTAGAAATGTCCATCCAACTAATCTTTGTACTAGAATTAAAATCTGATTTATTTTGAAATTTTCTCTGAAAAACTTGCTTAGAAAATTATCAGTAGTAACCTCATTACTTTTAAAGGTTTCTATTGGAACTATGTTTTAATAATTCTAATTTTAGTAGTCATCCATCAATACATGACAGTTTAAAAAGTTTTTTTTTCTATATAACAGGTTATGTTATACTTAGCCATAGATTTGGAAAAATAAAAACCACATAAGTATGTCTCATACTAAATTCTTTCTCTATCTCTGTGATGATTCTAAACTTGTGAAAAAGGGACAGTTACAATACACTGTGTAAAAACAAATGTACTTAAATATAACTCTGGTAAAGGAAGGGGCAGTTTCTATTGAAATTAAAAAGACTATATAAAAATTAGAATTTCTCTAATATTTCAGAAAATAGGGTTTTCTCTTTGCATGATTTGAAATTCTGGAAATCATCTGGCCCCAACTCTTAATTTTACATATGAAGAAAATAAAGCCCAGCTCAAATAATACCTTTGTAATAGAAAAAGTATAAATTCCTGAAAAATCAAGTCTTTTATGAGTATGTTTGTCATCTCTGTAGGTAAAAATTTAAGAATTCAAGCAATGGGGAAAAAAAAATGATCAAGACAAAAAGACACCACTATACACCTATCTGGCCCAAATCCAGAACACTGACAATACTAATGCAGGTGAAGATGTGAAACAACAGGAACTCATTGTTGCTGGCGATAAATAGGTGCAGCACAATAGATAGGTTTTTAGGGCATCAAAAATACTTAGTATAACACATAATAATGAATTGTGTCTTTATACATTTTCCCAGACTTATGGTATGTACAAAACCAAGAGTGAACTATAAAGTAGAATATGGATTTGGGGTGATTATGATGTATCGATGTGGGCTCATCAATTGTAATAAATACACTATTCTGGTGGGAATGTATTAGGTAATGCAGGAGGCTATGCATGTGTAGAGAGGGGAAATTTATAGGAAATATTTAACCTTCCCTCTTAATTTTGCTGCGAACCTAACTCCTCTTTAAAAATCTTAAAAAAAAAAAAAAAGAAAAAGAAATCAAGTGTCCAAGACTTATAAGGAATTCCTACAGATCAATTAAAAAGTAAAATAATTGATCCCTCAACAATCAGAAAAAAGAAAAAACTTAAAACAATTAAGAGATACTATTAGGCAAGTTACTATTAGGTAAGCTACTATTAGGTAAATATAATAAATAATATTATATTTAAATTGAATGCAGTTGACTTTGAGAAGGAAACATTTAATTTTGGCTCCTATTATGTCTGGCATGGTTCTAGATGCTTTATTCTCATTGCTTCTCTTCGTGAAGTCTTAGAGCAAACTAATGAATGAATTTTATTATCATCATCATACAGATAACCAATTTGAAAATCAGAACAAATACAAAACATGACCCCTACTCCAGGAAAAACAAACAAACAAACAAAAAAACACAGGTAAATTTTTGACCAGGATTAAAAAATTACACTCAAGTTTAACATCTATCATTTTCCTGTCAAGACATATGTATGTCTGTGTGTTGGCTGAATGGAAAGATACAGTTTGGTAAAGACAAAACCTTGAGCCCATATCTTGTTAATTTACAAGGATAGATAATATGCTCTAATCTAATCATTTTTATACCCTTATAACTACTAGCAACAGGAGCTTGTTAAAAATGTAACTGAACATTGAAAGACTAAGGTCATATTTTTATATTTAAAATTTGTAATCTTTTTTAAAAGATTTTATTTATTTGACACACAGAGAGAAATCACAGGTAGGCATAGAGGCAGGCAGAGAGGCAGGCAGAGATAGAGCGGGAAGCAGGCTCCTCCCGAGTAGAGAACCTGATGTGGGGCTCAATCCCAGGACCCTGAGATCATGACTTGTGCTGAAGGCAGAGGCTTAACCTACTGAGCCACCCAGGAGTCCCTAAAATCTGTAATATTTTTGAGAACATATTTGGAATTGTGGAAATACATATCTGGTTAATCAGGAGTCATTTTAACCTGCTAAAATATTTGACTTACAGAACACATACACAGAAGCTGGAATATAGCTCTACAAGCTCTACAAGCTAGTAGTTATGAAAATATATGACAACTCTATCATTGTCAATGTCTGATTGCTTTCAATATATTTTGACATGTTGCTATTTTTACCCCAAACAGTTATGAGTCAGAAAAAATTAAGGTTCTAGGGGCAGCCCTTATGCAAAATGAAAACACAGATTGTTCTTTCAATCAAGCCGCCATCTTGGCCTTTGGGGAAAAGTGCTGTAGAGAAAGCAGAGCAGTAGTAAGGAACACTCTTCTGTTTTAGTCTGTTAGAAATCAAATCAGCAAAATACCCAAAAAGCTTATAGGTAAACAGTCTTCATGCAAGAAGCCAATTTTACACATTGAAAAAATAAATAAATTTCTGTGCTACACGTTCCAAAATTTGAAAGACAATTTTAAAAAAGAAAATATTAGCTATTCAAAGAAATACTGGCTAAATGGCAACTCTTTGAAGCAATACTTAGGTCAAAGGATATACTCAAGTATCAGACACCAAAGCTATTTAAATGGAATAATAATTATAACAACTATAAGAATTAACTCAACTTACTGTCACATTCATGTTCAGTTGGAGTGCCTTTTCACTTATTTGTTTGCTTAATGCCTGCTGATGACAATAAAGTTTATTATGATAATAAATTAATTTAGTCAGGGTTCCTTACGGAACTAAATGTGAGACTCGGAGTGAGTAATTTGAAGAAACTTCAGTAAAGGGAATATTTTTTTTATTGTGGGCAGGATTTAAGAAAACCAATAGGTGATAGTTTAGTACACTAGAACAGGAGAGATATACCCAATCTATGTGGGAAAAGAGGAAAAAAATAAAAAAATAATTTTTGGAGAGGGACATGTGTAGTTGCAGCAACCTACAAAGGATAGAAAGTTGAATATCTAGAAGTTACTTTGGGTAAAGAACCAAAATCATGTGAACCACAAGAGGAATATCTATTGCTTTTTCCATGACATGATTGTCCTTGCAGGTATCGGTATTAATAATATTAGTAACACCAGTATTACTCCTGGGAAAACTTGGAGGCAATTCACAATATATATTTGAGGCCACAGTGCAAAGTTTCTTTTCAAAAAGACCCAGCTTCTCCTAGGTCAAGGCACTCCAATTCTGTGAATTGTTTAGAGCTAGGAGCTGAGTACAACACTACAGTGAGTTAAGTTTCCACTGGTTGATGTTAATATATTTTTGCTGTTATATGTCAAGCAGCCTAGCAGTACTATGATGAATTAGCCAACATCATATATACTTTTAGGCACAAACAGTGACCATCATTTCATGTTTATGACTTATTATGATAATTCCTTCCACCTCATTTCTGGTTAATAGATATCACCTGCTTTTATTGCTTTATTATCTCCTTACTCCTAGTGAGATCAGTTTTAATAAAGCACCCACAGTGATCCCTAGCACACAGAAGACAGCCACCACTGAACATTTCAGCGATACTTATAGCTCTCTCACCAAAGCATTTCTTAGTATCTTTTAGGTAGTAGCCTTTGATTCCTTTTGTTATATGGAAAAGGAGTGCCTTAACAGATTGAATGTAACATTTTCTTCTTCCATGCTTTGAATTCTTTTCTCAAAGCATGCCAGGAAGTTCTGGGATTTCCACCTCATTGACTCTAAGCCATTAAAGAATCTAGACTTCATTTAGTACATATGCCACACCAAAGCTGGTACATTAAATATTGAATTTTAGTTTTGTGAAACAATATAAGTAAATTCAACCCAGTATAACATTATGTTTTATCCTTCTTGACTTAGTATCCTAGAATCCAATCTATGCATACTCCTCCAAGCCTAACTGATAGAAGTTGTTAAGCATTTAAAATTTGCTTGTCCATGGCCTCCAAATACAAATCTTGTAATTATAATTGCATGCTACAGGAATCTGTATTCCCAGACAAGGAAGCTATAGTGCATCCCTCAAATATATGAGCAATCCAATCCCAGAATCCCATTGTGAAGGTTTGTTTTTGAGGCTACTTCTAGGTACGGATTGTAGAACCACTTAGCCTGGATAGTTCTAGATGAGTGTAATGAAGAAAATACAATAAAGTGTTGGTTAGAGTCTATGAAAGTTAAAAAAAAAAATTAGTACCGTTGGACTAATTTGATAGCTTTCAGATTGAAAAGATGAGCATCTTCAATCCCCAAAGTCCTTTGTATACATACTACACCTCCCACTGAGAACAGAATATATTTTTTCTCCTCTTGATTTTGGACTGGCTTATAACTTGCTTTAACCAAGAGAATGTTGTCAAAGTGATGCTGTGTCATATTTACAGCTAGTTCTGAGGAGGTCTGGCAGGTTTACTTTTGCTCTCATGGAGCACTAAGCCACCATGTAAGAAACCTGGCTACCCTCCTGGACAGAGAGGCCCATTTAGGTCTTGGCCTTTCTTAACACCCTAGCTAAAAATCCAGCTGAATTTGGCTGCACATGCTACTCCAATCAACACCACACGGAATTAACAAGACTTGTCCCCAAATCCCTGACATGGCTAAGGGTTCATGACACAATAAATGGTTTTTGTTGCGTTAAGCTATAAAGTTTTAGGTCTGCTTGTTACACACAAATAAATATAACTGCATAGCTGGCAAGAGTGAGGTACCATACAGCCCTCAGATCTGAAGGACATGCATTGTGTATGCCCTTCCTAGCTAAGCCCATGTTCTAGCTTCTCTTTGAACTCCTATGCAGAAGTAGTTTATGAAGCTTCTAAACCTCTAAATCACTTTTTGTGACATACCCTTTATCCTTTATATCAAATAGCTTACAGGGTAACTCTTTTAATCAGTCTTTTCTCCCCAATTGTATTGTCAGTTTCTGGTGCAGGAGACTACTTTTTGAAATTGTACACACTGTGGAAAATATCTCCCTGAAATACAGTAGGCATCAAGATAAAGAAGACCTTACACAGGGATGTTCATCAAAGAGTAGCCAAAATAAGTTAAACATGACTTTAAATTCTATTAATAGAGTAGTAATTAAACAAAGCACATTTGCACTCAATGATAGATCAATATATCTATTGATAAATAAAGAGTAACTACTATATTCATGAAAAACATGAGTTTTTTCTTTAAATATTTTATTTATTTATTTGACAGACAGAGATCACAAGCAGGCAGAGAGACAGGCAGAGAGAAAAGGGGAAGCAGGCTCCCCGCTGAGCAGAGAGCCCTATGCGGGGCTCAATCCCAGAACCCTGGGATCATGACCTGAGCTGAAGGCAGAGGCTTTAACCCACTGAGCCACCCAGGTGCCCCTCACACCTTTTTGATGTGATTTAGATAACAAATTGAACTCAAGATGATCATGATCAATACATACAATCTTCCAATAGAGATTCAAATCAAGAAAATATATGTGTTTACCCGGGGAAGAAATAACCAAGAGTGGCAATGCTTCCATTTAAAAGTCTACTGACTATATTATACTTTCCCTTATAGCCATTTAAAACAATATGTTGAGTGATTTAGTAACTAATTTTCCTGTGCAATGGCTAATTAAATAAAAATTCAATGCAAAATATCATAGTAGTATAAAAAATTAAATGTCCTATTTACCTTTCTAAAATTAATTGAGTCATATAACAACTGGTCTTAGTTTTCTAATGTGAATATGTTCATGAAATCCTGGGAGAGGTATAGTTTTATATGATCTTTAAGTGCTGGTCAGTATCATTTGTTACTTTCCAGCAAAGATAGGAATACTATTCTAATTCACATTAAAATGTTCATGTTCCATAGAAGACAAACTTGTGTGTATTAATAGTTTATAAAATTTTTTTTGTGTGAGAGGAGAGAAAAGACTTTTCTGTTTTATGTTTCTATACTGTTTGAACTTTTATTATGAATCTGTATTACTTAAATATTGAAAAATTAGTTTGATTTTTCAGAGTAAAGATTAAATTGCCATATCTTAATAATGTTGCCTCTTGGGGGGAGGTGACTTTTTTTTTTATTGAAGTATCATTGACATACAGTATTATATTAGTTTCAGGGGTACTACATAATGATTCAACAATTATATACATTAGGTAATAACCCTTTAGTAGAGTTAACACAGTCCTTCTGAATTCATGGAGAAGATAAGTCTAATTATGGTAGGCTGAAATGACTTCCATTTGGAGACAAGATTATCAATGAATAGTAACAAAAACTTTTCATCCTTGAAAACTATAATGAACTTTTGATTATCATGTCCAAAGTTGTTATATATACATATAGGAATAATTTTTGTGAGCTCTTGAATGGTTTGTGTTCTCAAATCTCTGTAACACTCACAGTGTGAATTCAACCTGTGAATAGTTCCTATACATCTACTTCAAATGCAAAATTTCAAGCCAGTTTTGTCTTTAAGTATATAGGCAGTCTGATCCAGCATATCATTATGATAATAAATTAATTTAGTCAGGGTTCCTTACGTAACTAAATGTGAAACTCGGAGTGAGTAATTTGAAGAAACTTCAGTAAAGGGAATATTTTTTTTTTTATTGTGGGAAGGAGTTAAGAAAACCAATAGGTGATAGTTTAGTACACTAGAACAGGAGAGATATTACCCAATCTAGGAAAAGAGGAAAAAAAATAAAAAATAATATTTGGAGAGGGACATGTGAAGTCGCAGCAACCTACAAAGGATAGAAAGTTGAATATCTAGAAGTTACTTTGGGTAAAGAACCAAAATCAGTAAGAGTTGCTGAGTGGCTACTCAAGTTGAGTGGTTAGAAAAGCTCTCCATTCTGTTAATATTTATAAAACATTTATTGAACTTTTGACTTATATTTATTGCCTGCCATCAAAGAGAAGAGGCATAGTGGCTAGGAATTTCAGGTCTACAGTTGACTTCCCACAGTTGTTCCTTTTTTTTCCCACAGAGTCTCATATTTGAATAAGTTGTTCAAAATTTTTAAACCTTTATATTCTCATCATTACAATTAATAATAATAATATGTATATTGTAGTCTTTTTGATGATCATATGAAATGATCTGCAAAACCTAATACCAGCATTCATCATATACCAATGGTATTATTTATTTATTTTAAAGATTTTACTTATTTATTTATTTGAGAGAGGGAACAAGGTTGAGGGGGTGAGAGAGGGAGAAGCAGGCTTCCTGCTGAGCAGGAAGCCCAGTGTGGGTCTCCATTTGAGGCACCTAGGATCATGACCTGAGCTGAAGGCAGATGCTTAATGACTAAGCCACTCAGACGCCCCTCAATGCTTTTATTTTGACCAGTATGATATAAGAAAGTGAGAAATAAAAAGGAGACCACATATTATGTGTTCTGAAGAAACAGTTTTCTTCTACCTTGAGTAAATAATAGAATCAAAATCCAGATGGAAGCCTATTGAGTATTTTCTTGAATCAAGTGAGTTATCCAGAGAGTGGAGGTATAGTGTGGCCATCTTATAGGAGAAAAAAAAATTCTATGAAATTTTTTTCATCATAAATCTTATTTAGAGTTAATTAAAATAACCTACATCAAGTAAATCCATCATTCTATCCCTAGAATGAATCCACCAGTAATGGAAACATTTCTACTCCATTAAATGTGTGCTTATTTATAGCTTTAAATTTTGAAATCAATTTTCCATCCAGACAAGGACACATTGATGTACTTATTTAGTCAGTCTTAAAGGTTAGATAATGTCCTCATACTCTTCTGATTTTGATATCGTAGTACCTCAATTTCTATATGTCTGTCTTATAGCATAATTTCAAAGTAGTGGGGTTTTATTACATTTTATTATTTTATTGCTTATTACTGATCTTTGCTGCATTAATAACTTATCTGAGAGTCTGAGTGTCCTATGAATAAAGCTCTGCTGTGAAAGTTGAATACTAATAATAGTTCTTCCATAAATCAGTTATTCTCTGTCTTCTTGCATGAAATTCATCTTATACTTGGCTTAGGCCCTTTGGCTAATTATGTACTCATTTTTATGTGGTGAATGTCTACCATGTTCTGAATATAGTGGCATGTCTCTCCTATGTAGACTGACATTCCATTTTTAACCTGCTCTGAGGCTTAAACCTATAAACCTATTTCTCATATTAGAACAAGTTTCCCAGGGCTTGTTTCTTAGGGAACTCAATAATACTTTTGAGTTGGGAAACCCTTGCAAACCACTCACAATCAAATCTTATGATTATAAAACATATTATTTGATTTATACCATAATAATCATCTTTGGACTCACATTTTCATATGAAGGGAGTATTTAAATCTATGTTTCACATTCTCTAAGTGCTGTTCTGGTTCTTTTTAATTTCAGCCACTGAGTTGATAGGGCTCAGAGGAAAACAAAATGGATTTATCCATCACTGAACACAATTAATTGTATATTGGCCTCTTTAGGAATGGAGTTAGATAAAATGACTTAATCACAATTTTTCAGGGGAAAATTATAAATAATTAACCACTCTGACAATGACTCCGATAAAAGAAAGTGAAATTCAGCACATCCAAGCAAATGACAATCAGATAAGGAAATTACTTATAAGGAATATTCCATTATTATAACTGATTCTGCCCCATATAGCAATACCTACTAGTTGAGGTTACTATTTTTCAATACAGATCTTTGCAGAATAAGACTGAAAGTCATGTCTAGGTGCACAAATACCCTAAATATATTGCAAGTTCCTCTATTATGTATTACATATGTTAATATTTTTACTTTTCATACTTGCCTATTTCAGAAAACTCAAAAATGAATGTGAAACCTTGCATTACAATCAAATCACTAAAATTGAAGCAGTTTTAGAATCTCAACTCACTGCAGAATATATGTTGGGCAAAGCCATGGAGTATCATTGGTGCAAGGATTTGTCAAGTATGGCTAATTTTTTGATATTTTTGCCTCCACCTAAGATTCAGAGACACATATTTGGGAAGAGGCATATTTATTGTTGCTCCCCAGGAATAATATAATTTCCTGATAAAGCATTTACTTCAAATACTAAGTCTGCTCATTTCATATATATTTAAAACTTTGATGAATGTCTTATACAGTGGAACATTCAACCAAAACAAATAAACATACTGTATTATTTGTTAGGGGTGTGATAACAAAATACAATAGGCTTTGTGGCTTAAACTACACACATTTGTTTTTTCACAGTTCTGAAAGGTGACATTTCAAGATATCAGCAGGTTTGGTTTTCTCTGAGGTCTCTCTGCCTCGCCAATGGCTTCCTTCTTTCTGCCTCTTCAAAGGTGTACCCCTGTGTCTCATAAGGACATCAGTTATATCGGATTAGGGTCTCACCCTAAAGACCTCATTTAATTTCACTACAGCTTTGAAGACCATCTTGGGGTTTGGACTTCAACATATTAATTTTAGGGGGACACAACTCAGTCCATAACAAAATAAAACAAGACTAAAGAAAACACGTTTGTTCCTCAAATAAATTCCTAAAATTATTATGCTGTTTCTTTAATATTATTTAGAAAACTATGCTTCCCAGAAGTGTTTGCATCTAGGTTACTAGATATTAGATACATGCTACCAATTAGATGTTGTCATGTGAAATCTTGAAGGTTGAGTGTCCTGATGGCCCTCTTCTTGCATGCCGTGGTTATTATCTTTTTCTAAGAAAGTTCATATATACAGTGGGTCTTCTTGAGGTGTTTGTTCTTTTAATATTTACTTAATATATCCTAGGTGTTAAGAGTCTAAACATTTATACTCCAATCTTCTGACACTTGTAGTAGCAATGACTTCTTTCTAATCTAACTCTAGAATTAGCTTCAAATGGAAGAGCACTCATAATATAATAATTTGATAGGTTCTCAAAATAATTCTAAGATATCAATCTAGAACTTGTTATTTGGCCCATTCTATTATCTCGGGTAAATTCCTGTATTAAAGTTCTTGTTTAAGGTACTGAGGGTGCCTTTTTTTCCTATGCTGAGTTCGCACTGATACAGATATAAAGCTCTTCCCCTCACAATCTCCTTCTACATCTCTATTCTGTACTCTCCATCTATAGCCACATTGTTTTCTGTTCATTTCTGAAAATCTATGAACATTTGTATGTTTTTTCTGCTGTCTTAATACCACTGCACAGTCTATGTTCTCTGTTGTAAAATATCTTAACTCATTAGATCACTGTTTCTTTGGCATTGTTCAAATCCCAGCATGAATTTATCAACTCAGACAGCTTTACTCTCCCCATGGCATTGTAATCAGTTCATTCTGACCTTAGCTATCACAACATTGTCTTCATTATACTTCAGAGGATTGTCTGATTTTTTAATCTGTTTATTGTCAGTTTCCTTCCACTAGAATGTGGGCTTTAGGAACACGATGACCATGTGATTTTCATTCACCTCTGTAGCCATTGCCTACTATTATACTTGACATGAAATAGGCTCAATTATTAATTGTTAAATAATAAGAAGAAAACATTTGCTGCATTCCCTCTGCCTACGTGGCAGCTAAAATCTAATAGTGAAAAAAAATGCTAGGCTAAATGTCAGAATGAATAATAATTCTGTTGTCAGTAGTGACTGGATAAATAACTTTGAAAGAGGTTCAAAGACTTCAAAAGAAGTCCCACATCCTCATTTTTCTCCACTCTAAAATCATGACCTTGATACTTGGCCCACCTACAATATAAGATGGACAATAATTTCCAACAAAATAAAAAAAAGTTAGGCTTTTATAAATCATAAAATAATGCTCAAATAAGCATGATATTACAACAATAGACTGAGATACTACAAGGCAATTTAAAAAAGTCTTCCCTTGCTATCAATGAATTTCTTTCCTCTATCAGGGTTTCTTAGTCACAGATAACAACCTGGATCTTTTCTGTATTACTCTACTTCAAAACTAAGGTTAGCATTTGCTGTGCCATTGATTTTCTTTTAAGAATACTATTAACTTTCCAATAGATTATTATCTCTCTCCACCTACCTATTCACCATCAGAACTGAGCTAGGTCTTTTGGAAAATTCATGAGTATAGAACAATTTGACTTTAACAATTGTTTTGACCATTCAGTTTTCTTCCACAATTTTTATAAAGACTTCTGTTTTCCCTTAAACCTATAATTTAAAATGTCTTGAATGGCAATGACAATGATAGACCTTTTCTCACTATTTATAGTTTTACAAAGGGTGGTTTACAGAACACTTTGAAATATATTATGTTATATGATTGTAACAATAATTTTATTCTCCCTTTACAAATGGTAATATTGACAATCAAGAAATTTAGCATTTTGCTTGAGTTGACAAAGAAGGTAGAGTGCACAGAATTTAAACTGAAAATTTATTATTATTAACTGATAAACTCTTATTAAAGAATTATTCACAGACCTGTAACCCTGGGGATAAAAATATATGTATATAAAAAATAAAAAATAAAAAAAAAATAAAAAAATAAAGAAATAAAGCAGATCCCAGTTTTCCTGTTTTCCTCACTTTGCCTCCTGTCCTTTGTTTGCATTCTCTGGTCTCTCTTCTCCATCCCCATACTTTTCCTTTCTTATCCCACACCCCTGAAACTTAACTGGCATGAGACAGCTTACAAACAACTCACAAATCTTACAAAGATAGTTCTAGAAATAACTACCCTGACAGCTGCCAAAATAAGATTGTACCAAAGATTCTGAACCAGAGACAAGAAAAACAAATAATCTCCCAACTGTACCATCCACAGCTTTTGTAGCAGTTTACAAAAAAAAAGAAAATAGTGAGCTGAGAAAGATCCTAAGTCACACAGTTTTCCCTTCCCTAGAAGATACCCCATAAAATAGCATAAAACTGCCTATAAAACTCTAATCTTTCTTAGTTCCTTGAGTTTCCTGGCTTAAGGTGCTCTCTGATGTGGGTTAGCTGGTTAAAGCCCTCAACCTCTATTTAACAAAAATTTAAAAATATTTTATTTATTTATTTTGAGGAGGGGGAAGAAGAGGAGATAGAGAGAATCTCAAGCAGACTGCATGCTGAGAGCAAAGCATGAAAGGTTTAATCTCACAATCCCGAGATCATGGCCTGAGCTAAAATTAGGAGTCAGTCACTTAACAGACGGATCCACTCAGTGCCCCTCTATTTGACTGATTTTTGCATTTTTTTCTAACCTTGATGCTATTTAGGAGCAGAAAAAAAATAATTTTTAATTTATTTTTTTACATATAAGTCACATTTCTTCAGACCTAATCAAAATCTCTTGTTCATAGTAGGCTGTCAATATGATCAGAAAGATTCATAATCATTTCGTAGTTCAGTGAAACCAAGTCATAATTACATACATTGTGCATTTCCCAGACATCATTAGAAACCAGATAAAATGAGTTATTGTTTTACATGCTAAAGATATTACTCATATTTCTCTAGTGAATATATATTAGTATATTTTTAGCATGTTATAGTCTTGTGTGACATTCATTCACTATGACCTCTCTCCTAATTCAAGAATATAAAACCTTGACCTAAATTCACACATGAAATCAATTACTGTTTTAAGAGTATCCCTGAACACTTCGGAGGTGAGATATGGATTAAACTCTCAACTTCCTCATGAAAGTGTTGTTGTTATGCTTAGATTACATAATTTATGTAAGAATCCCCAATTATCATATAGGTCACAAAGAATGTGGTTTGTAATCATTTTTTAAAAGTTCCATAATGTAGTGTTAGGAACTTGAGGTCAATAGATTATGAAAGGATGATATGCAAAGAGAAAAAAAAGGACCTAAAACAAGTTAATATTCATGATTTTAACTAATCCTAGTTTTGTGCACTTAAGTTTAAGAATATAAGACTGAAGGTCAACCTTGCAAGTGTTCTACTATCTTTGATTTATGAACTAGCACAAAATACAGTAATGAAGAAATGCACTTGATTCAATAGTGTCAATAATAATATGGAAGCATTTTTATATTTTATTATAAATATTCCCAAAGAAAATAGAAAAACTTCATATTCGATATTTTAACTAAAACATTGATAAGAATTGATCCCCCAAAGAGATCTGATCTCAGGTTGTTAGATTAGAAAATTAAAATATTTTAATAATTTTTTTGTAGTTTCACATTTTTGTTAAAATTCCAATTAATATATAGTATAATATTAGTTTTAGGAGTAGAATTTAGTGACTCATTACTTACATATCACACCCAGTGCTCATCACAAGTGCCCTCCTTAATACCCATCACCCATTCACCCATTTAAGTCATCTTTCTACCTGCCTCCTCTCTGGCAAACCTCAGTTTGTTCTCCATAGTTAAGAATCTGTTTTATGGTTTACCTCTCTCTCTGTTTCCCCACTCTGCCTGTATTCATCTGCTTCATTTCTTAAATTCCACATATGAGTGAAATAATATATTTATCTTTTATTTAGCTTAGCATAATACACTCCACTACATCCACACCATTGCAAATTTCAAAATTTCATTCTTTTTTATGGCTTAATAATATTGCATTATATATATATATAACATTTGAGTGAATACCTAGTAGTGCAATTAGTGGATCATAGGGTAATTCTATTTCTAACTTTTTGAGGAAACTCCATATTGTTTTTAGGAATGGCTGTACCAGTTTGCATTCCTACCAAAAGTGTAATAGGGTTCTCCTTTCTCTGCATCCTCACTAACACTTGTTATTTCCTACCATTCTGACAGAGGTGAGGTGGTGTCTCATTATAGTTTTCATTGTATTTCCCTGATGATCTTTTCATGTGTCTGTTAGACATCTGTATGCCATCTTACTAGACATGTCTCTGAAGGCAAGGGAAACAAAAGCAAAGATGAACTATTAGTACTTAATCAAAATAAAAACCTTCTGCACAGTGAAGGAAACAATTACCAAAACTAAAAGACAACCTATGGAAGGAAGAAGATACTTGCAAGTGACATATCTGATAAAGGGTTACTATCCAAAATCTATAAAACTATCAAACTAGGGGCACCTGGGTGGCTAAATCAGTTAAGCATCTGCCGTCAGCTCAGATTATAATCTCAGGGTCCTGGGATTGAGCACCCCAAGTCCTACTCTCTCCTTAGCATGGAGTATGCTCTCCCTCTCCTTCTACAACTCTCCCAGCTTGTGCTCTCTCTCTCTTTCTCCTTCTCCATCAAATAAATAAATGTAATCCTATTTTTAAAGAACTAACCGAACTCAAACTCAAAACAAATAATCAAGTTAATAAATGGGTAAAACATTTTAAGAATTATGATAGAGCAAACTATCTCATATCCATAGTCAAATTTTCCAATAAAGTTGAATTTAAGTAGTTTGCTTTTGTATTGTGAATATGCAAAAAAAAACCCTGATATATTTTTTTTTATAAACATATATTTTTATCCCCAGGGGTACAGGTCTGTGAATCACCAGGTTTACACACTTCACAGCACTCACCAAATCACATACCCTCCCCAATGTCCATAATCCCACCCCCTTCTCCCAAACCCCCTCCCCCCGGCAACCCTCAGTTTGTTTTGTGAGATTAAGAGTCACTTATGGTTTGTCTCCCTCCCAATCCCATCTTGTTTCATTTATTCTTCTTCTACCCACTTAAGCCTCCATGTTGCATCACCACTTCCTCATATCAGGGAGATCATATGATAGTTGTCTTTCTCTGCTTGACTTATTTCGCTAAGCATGATACGCTCTAGTTCCATCCATGTTGTTGCAAATGGCAAGATTTCATTTCTTTTGATGGCTGCATAGTATTCCATTGTGTATATATACCACATCTTCTTGATCCATTCATCTGTTGATGGACATCTAGGTTCTTTCCATAGTTTGGCTATTGTGGACATTGCTGCTATAAACATTCGGGTGCATGTGCCCCTTTGGATCACTACATTTGTATCTTTAGGGTAAATACCCAATAGTGCAATTGCTGGGTCATAGGGCAGTTCTATTTTCAACATTTTGAGGAACCTCCATGCTGTTTTCCAGAGTGGCTGCACCAGCTTGCATTCCCACCAACAGTGTAGGAGGGTTCCCCTTTCTCCGCATCCTCGCCAGCATCTGTCATTTCCTGACTTGTTGATTTTAGCCATTCTGACTGGTGTGAGGTGATATCGCATTGTGGTTTTGATTTGTATTTCCCTGATGCCGAGTGATATGGAGCACTTTTTCATGTGTCTGTTCGCCATCTGGATGTCTTCTTTGCAGAAATGTCTGTTCATGTCCTCTGCCCATTTCTTGATTGGATTATTTGTTCTTTGGGTGTTGAGTTTGCTAAGTTCTTTATAGATTCTAGACACTAGTCCTTTATCTGATATGTCGTTTGCAAATATCTTCTCCCATTCTGTCAGTTGTCTTTTGATTTTGTTAACTGTTTCCTTTGCTGTGCAAAAGCTTTTGATCTTGATGAAATCCCAATAGTTCATTTTTTCCCTTGCTTCCCTTGCTTTTGCGTTGTTCCTAGGAAGATGTTGCTGCGGCAGAGGTCGAAGAGGTTGCTGCCTGTGTTCTCCTCTGATATTTGAATGGAAAAATATATTTTCAATATAAAATGTTCCTTAAAGCAAAACTTTACAAATAAGTTACGAAGGTTTATGAATCTTTTTTTGACTTTGTAAACAATTTTTATTTCATTTTATTTTGTTGTGTTTTATTAGCCAACATTAGCACATCAGTAGTTTTTGAGGTAGTGTTCAGTGATTCATTAGTCATGTATAACACCCAGGGCTCATCACATCATGTGCCCTCCTTAATACCCATCACCTGGTTTCCCCATCCTCTTCCTTCTGTAACCCTCAGTTTGTTTCCCAGAGTCCAGAATCTCTCATGGTTTGTCTCCTTCTCTGAATTCTTCCCATTCTGTTTTCCCTTTGGTCCTCTGTGCTATTCCTTATATTCCACATATGAGTGAAACCATATGCTAGTTGCCTTTCTCTGCCTGACTTATTTCACCTAGCACAATCCCCTCCAGTTCCATCCATGTCAATGAGAAAGGTAGGTATTTGTCCTTTCTGATGGTTAATATTCCATTGTATATATGCACCACATCTTCTTTATCTATTAATCTGTTGAAGGGCATCTTGACTCCTTCCACAGTTTGGCGATTGTGGACATTGCTGCATGAACATTGGGGTGCATGTGCCCCTTATAAGTTTTATAAAGCTTATTAAAAGATACACAACACATATGCAAATTTACAAGTTTATATGTATTTATGGAACTCAAGTAAATGACAAAAATTTAAACACACAACTCATATTCATAACAATTGATAAAATAAGCATTATTTGAAACATACTAGTGTTTCAAATAATTCAAACAAACATCAGTATTAAAAATTGTGATTTCTATGTGATGGAACAAAGTTATGTATTATACTGCATCTGGTAGCTATGTCAGACTAAACAAAGACTATAACCAAGAAACATAAATATTGTATACATAACCCAAAGCACATTATTTCTTAATTAGTATTAATAACACCTCTTTTCAATTTATATAAACTAACTAAATTACCTAAACCCACAAAGCTAGTAAATATCAACGTGAGGGTTCCAGAACTGGTCTATAACTACAGAGTCTGAGTGCTAGTGAGAGGAAGTATTTTGGTTTCCATTTGAAAGAAGGAAGAAGCACTATATATATATATATATATATATATATATGAACTTATTTTCATTTGATTTAATGATTTGGAGTTTAATTATGTCTTAGTCAACTTGGGCTGCTATAACAAAATATTATACTGGGTGACTTAAACAAGATAAATTTATTTCTCGCAGTTCTGGAGGTGGGAAAATCCAGTGTTAATTAATGTGCCAGCTAATTTGGTTTCTGGTGAGAGTTGTCTCCTTGGCTTGCAGACAGCTGCTTTCTTGCTGTGTGTTCACATGACCTTTCCTCAGTGCATATTTACATGTAGAAAAAGAGACCTCTCTCCTTCTCTTCTTAGAAGGCCACCGATCCTATTAGATTAGAACCCTATCCTGTGACCTTATTTAACCTTAATTACCTCCTAAAAGCATTATCTCCAAATCCAGTGACATTGAGGGTTAAAGATTCAAGATAGAAGTTTTAGGGAGACATCAGTGTGCCTGTGGTAAAGCACATATAGTAGTCTTCACCTAACACTTGCCTTATTTGTGGTTTAACTTTCCAAAGTTTCAGCTACCCATAGCCAGCTGTGGTCTAGAAGCAGAGGATTCTCCTTCTGATTTAGCATCAAAAGGTCAGTAGAAGCCTAACACTGTCACAAGGCCTCTTTCACCTCGCTTATCATGTAGACATTTTATCATCTCATACCATCACAAGAAAAAAAAATAAGTAAGTATAGTACAATATGATTTTTTGAGAGAGAGACCACATTCACATAACTTTAAGTATATTATAATTACTCTATTTTGTACTCTACATTTCTTAATGTCTTCCTGTACGTAATTTATAAATTTATAAATTAAAATTTGTCCTAGACCTGTATATATAAGGTTTGGTACTATCTGTGATTTCAGGCATCTGCTGAGGGTCTTGGAAAATACAGCCTGCAGACAAGAGGTGGGGCTACTCTACTGCCTTTTGGTACCACCATATAATCTCTAAAAGGGTTCTGTTGGGGAGCCAGAGGAATTCCTGCAAAACACATGTATTATCTAAAATTAATAATTTTAGAAGATCTTATATTCTTCCTACCAGAAAATCAAACAAGACAAAGTTTGTTATTTTTAGATAAAATTGACCCTTCAGTACAAAATGAATTGGCACTCAGTGCTCTCTTATGTAAAGCACAGCTAATAAGAGGGAAAATGAAGTGATTAAAGAACACTTCAGAATTAGGACTTGGACCATAATTGTCCACAAGTCAAGACCAAAACTATGAATAATGAATATCATGTAAGAGAGGTTAGAGATAATGCTGGAGGAAAGTGTTGTCTAACTTAATTAACAATCCAAGATAAAGAGTTTTCAATGAGAGATTTGAATTTCATATTTGTGTGTGTGTGTCTGTGTGTATAATATGTTATCTTAATTTATTAAATAATAGTTTTCTTGACCATCATATAAATTTGGCATTGTTTATTGAACCATGATTCTTGCAGGTTAGAAATTGCTCTTGATTCAAGATAATATATCCATTGAAATTTGACCATTGATTAAGAATACTATTGGAATTTCAGCTGTCTTGTCATTTTTAATTAAACTTTTGAGACTTTACACTTTAATTTACAATGTGCAGGGCATTTATGTCCCACGTATTCTCATACCACTCTTAGTTTTCCTAAGTGAATAAAATTATGATCAGTTCATTGATTTTTAAAATTTTTTGTAAACTAGAAATTCTAATTAAAAACAGAATGTACTATGAGCCTTAAAAGCTGATTTCATCCCAATTTTCTGTGCATATAAGATCCGCAATAGAAATAATTTCTGAATAGCTATACCTGAAAGTGTATTGCTGCTCCTTCCAGTAGAAGACTTCTCCATTTTGAGATATTTTCATCTAAAGTCCATTAGGTCACTCACCCAGTTCAAGACTGAATTTTCAGTTTCATAATTTATGGCCAAAAAAACTTACACAGGAAACGTGTGTCTATGATTTAGTTTATGGAACTTCAATCCCATTTGGGACATTAGCATTAAACTAATTAAACTACTCAGCAAAAAACTAGAACTGAGGAAACAGAGAATCACCTTTCTAAAATAGTTTCAACTGACTTTAATTGGAATGTTCGAATAGGTATTTATCTAATGACAATTCAACCTGAAACAGAAATATTTATACATTAATAGACCATCATCATTATCTTGCATTTTCAAAAGCACTCAGGCCATCTCCACCAAATCACATAGAAGAGTATATATAATTAAGGCAAGTCTGCTTAATGAAAATAAATGGAAAACAAATATTTTGAAGCCAATTAACTGAACATAACAGAAATGTGGTTGATGGTGTCTTACAATCCTTTATTTTATAAAAATAAACATAGCTTAGTGCTCATAGTATGAATATAAAAATGATGCATTTTTTAGAAACATTTATCTTCACATTTAAACATTTATTAACAACTGCTCCTTACTAAAAAGTAGCCATAGGCAAAGTTTAAATTGTGAAATTCACCCACATTAGAATTTTTGGGGCCCATGGACAAAGACGAAAACATACACTTCTTTCAGTTTCTTAACTGGAAAGTTCTGAGTGGCATTAATTTATGGTTTTGGAAGCGAATCACCTCTGGCATGGAACTAGAAGTGGAAAATATTAGCTGTAACATAAATTTTAAGGAAAAAAAAATCAAGCAATTTAAAATAATGCTGAGCTAAATTTTTCCTCTGAAGAACTCCCACACTGTGTTTTATAACCGATTTGTTGCAAAGATTCATTCAAAAATTAGTTTTAGGCACTGACTTTGTAAGTTCAGAAATACGAAAAATAATACCCAACTTTTGGTAATAACTAGATTGTTATATTTAGTAATAATTTATGATTTTTAAGGTAATCAGTGTGGAGCTAGTAAGTAAAATACAATAGTGTGTCTATTGTTACATAGTATAACAATATTATTATGTGTAGTATTACTCCAAAGGGGTATTTTCTGGGAAAGTTATATTCATTAAACATCTTACAAAATTCAAGAAAATGCTATCAAACCCAATATTCAGATACACAAGAATAACTACCAAGAAAGACCAAGAATATTTTCCTAATTATTTTATTCCCTCACTTTTGCTTTATGCTTGAGTTTCTATCACCTGTGCCCTGAGCTATCTGGAGTTTAGATAAGGTTCTATTTACCACAGGCAAACAATCAAGTAAAAGCACTCAGCCTCTATACTTAATTTCATTTGTTTAGGTAGTATAATTTTATGTTTTAATTGAGTATAATGGGTATTTGGTAAACTGGATTTTTTGAAATAGGGGAAATCTAGCATGCACACAGTAAGTATAAATATGTAAATTAACAAAGTCTGAGTTTAACAGTGCCTGCACCCTGAAACAATGTCAAATCATTTTATCAAGTTTGGAATTTTTTTTAAATATTTTATTTATTTATCTGACAGAGATCACAAGTAGGCAGAGCAACAGGCAGAGAGAGGGAGAAGCAGACTCTCTGCTGAGCAGAGAGCCCGATGTGGGGCCCGATCCCAGGACCCTGGGATCATGACCCCAGCCGAAGGCAGAGGCTTTAACCCACTGAGCCAACCAGGTGCCCCAGTTTGGAATTTTTTTTTAATATTACATCTTAGTAAGACTATATTTTAATGATAGGGTTAGAAATTTAGAATGGTAGGATTTCCATATTATTGGACAAATAAACTAAATGATTACAAATATCTAGCTAACTAGAATTCATTCCTTACTATAGCTCTTTTGTGTATGGAACGGTATCTTTTGCTAAGTTAATTTAAATATTTCACTACATGGTAACTTATAGACTCAGAAAATTATTGTTTATTTAGTTTTTTTAAAACATATATAGAGGCATAGATAATTGGAATTATCAATGATACAGAAAACAGTAATTAGACTCTATTAAGTTTGAAGATATGAAGGTGGAAGTGAGAAATTTGTCTACACTTTGTCTCATCAACAGTTGCAATCCTCTATTTCATGTGCAAATATGTATACATCACTTAACTTTGTACTTTAGCCTAAAGTTTGTAATAAATATCTCAATGTATTAAAATTCAATGTATCTATACCATGTAAGGAAAACTGTTACATTATAAATTGCATTGGAAATATAATTATTGGGAAATATTTTAAACAAATTAGAAACAACAACCAAGGTAAAAAACTATTTTAATTATAAAAATGAAAATAATGAAACTATTACCACTATCATAAAAAGTATATTTTCTATAAATTTTCCCTGGCAACTCAACCCAGGACCCACTTAGTCTGTATACATACAGACAGGTAGTATATAGCAGTCTAGAAACTCCAGATTTCCATTCAAAGTAATCTGAAATGCTATTCCATAGTAAGATGTCATAATAATAGATCTGACAAAATTTTTCTCAGTCTGTTTCAACAGACGTTGTAAAAGAGCCATTTTTAGTTTTATAGCCGCCAAAATCTGTGGAGGGAAAAACGGTTCAAATAATTTTATGATCATGGCCTAAGAAAAAGAAAAAAATATATATAACAGAGACAGTATTGATTTGGCACTAAGTTACTCTCAAATATTCATTGAACTTGACAAAATTTGCCAGTGTTGGAGTTAATACAAAGCAATAGATATTCTGATCATAGTAGTTCCATCTGACTGGAAATTATACTTTTGTTGAGCATCTATGTGTTTATTTTATTATACCTCAAAGCAAAGTATGTGATATTATCTTGGAAACTCCACTTTCATGTATTTTTAAATGTTTTGAAAAACTTCTAGCTCTATCTCCTTGGAACAGAGAACCTTTCTAAGAATATTGTCAAAAACTTTTATATCTTAAACAATAACTTTCAAGAAAGAGTCTCATATGGTACTGTGATATTTAAAATCAAACAAAACAAAAAAGAAAAGGAAAATTTTAGAAGACAAAGTCAATGTTGGAAAATGCTTGTGCATAACAAACATTGTTCTAAAAGTCAAGTCACTCAGTCTGTGCTAATAAGAAGACCCTTCTGATGAACAATTTAATTGGGTTTAACAAGGCTGTTTATAGCTAATCCTAAATGCAGTAATAGGCAGTTTCCTATACTCAATGTTAGGCCTATACTCAATGTTAGTTTTTCTCCCTTTAGAACTTGCTTGTAATTACAATTTAGCCTTTAATTATTCTGCTTCTCATTTTCAATTTATGATTAAGACCAACAGTATGCCCTGGAGATGGTAAGAGCTGACGTAGACAGGAATAAAACGGACAACAATTCCTTTAGCCTCTTGGCCCAGATGGCCAAGATGGAATTATTTTGTTGTGTTTGTTGTTTTGTCTTTTAAGCAACTTGTTCCAGAATAAAAATAAAGAATATATTAGTCAAGGAAACCAGGGCACTGGTTTCTTTCCAAATACAGGCCAGGGCACATTTTATAACTTTTTAAGTATATTTTTTGTGAGGTTAGCTGTGAAAAAGGCCCATATCCTGGGCCTACAAGGTAATTTATTTATTTTTTTATTTTTTTATTTTTTTTAAAGATTTTATTTATTTATTTGACAGAGAGAAATCACAAGTAGGTAGAGAGGCAGGCAGAGAGAGAGAGGAGGAAGCAGGCTCCCTGCCGAGCAGAGAGCCCGATGCGGGACTCGATCCCAGGACCCTGAGATCATGACCTGAGCCGAAGGCAGCGGCTCAACCACTGAGCCACCCAGGCGCCCCCTACAAGGTAATTTAATTCCAACTCTATAAAGTACCAGCTTCAGGACTGTAAAAAAGTTTCTGAAACTATCCATGTTTAAGGCACTGCACAATGAAGAATGATAGAACACCAAGTATAAGAGTTGTTTGGCTGATTGACACAACATAGGCAAATCATTTTGAATACTACCTGACCTATTGTAAGCCTTCAAGTTTATGTAAGATATTGCTCTTGTTATTGATTTAAATACTTTCAGTGATAATGACAAGATCTTGCTAATTCCAAATTGTAGAGGTTTTCATTTGACTTTAACACTTAATTTCAAATAAGTAGAGTGCAAAATTATACAACCTGTTAGTTTAAGAAAACTGAGATGTTTATGAAGAATATAAAATCAAGTTTATAATGTTTAACTATTGTTATTCATGTGACAGATATCATGTTCATTCAAATAACCACTGGAAATTAATGGTATGCTTTATAAACTTTCACAACCTAAACTAGAAACATCTTCTGAACCCTGCTTCAAAGAAACATCAGTTAATTGTGACAAAAGAGAAATGGAAAAATCCCAACAAAAGTATTAAAATGTAATTAGACTGTAAGAGTAGCACATATGCCTGAATTTTTAGTGATATGAATAATGAAATAGGTTTAGGAGATTAGCAGGACAGTATAAAGCAGGCAGGATAAAACTAGAATCCAGTGAGCAGCTGATGTTATTTTAATGTCAATCAGGGCGAACAGAAATAGTGAGTCATCTTTTTTATTGTGTGGTCTTAAAGATTAAATGTTGGGCTTCAGTTACCCATGTAACAGACTCATGTCAGCCTATATGATGTCCTAAATCATGTCCCTCATGGAATTCACAAAATTCCTCTGGTCCACTTTAAGTGTTTGGAACAGTTTGATGTATAGGTTATAGATCCTTCTAAGCCTTGATTAAAATACCTAGTCATTCTGTCCTTCCTGATGTCCTAATGTCCAACCTTTTCATTATCTAAATTCTTATAACATTAATATCCATGAAAATCTGTATGCCTTTTATTATCATCCTCTAAAGAATGATGTATCAGTGTTTGTAACCATAAAGACACCAGTCCCTGCAACATTTAAGAAGAATGAGGAATGATGAACTAAGTTAACTCACTGGCATGGCATCCCACCCAAACACTATTGAGCCCTAACTTTCTCCCAGAAAAACCTCAAAGTATCTTGAATCCCTCGGTCCTGAGTCATTGTGGTACCAAAAAAGCACTACTAATTATGGAAAACAGGTGGTCCTCTTTTCTTTTTATCACATTTCCTTTTCTGTTTGTTTGTTTATTTGTTTACTTGTTTCTTTTTTTAATCACTTCATTTCATTTTTTTTTTTTTAGTGTTCCAAACTTCATTGTTTATGCACCACACCCAGTGCTCCATGCAATATGTGCCCTCCATAATTCCCACCACCAGGCTCACACAATCCCAACCTCCATCCCCTCCAAATCCCTCAATTTGTTCTGAGTCCACAGTCTCTCATGGTTTGTCTCCCCCTCTGATTTCCCCCAAGTCACTTCTCCTCTCCATCTCCCAATGTCTTCTGTCTTATTCCTTATGCTCCACAAATAAGTGAAACCATATGATAATTGATTCTTTCTGCTTGACTTATTTCACTCAGCATAATCTCCTCCAGTCCTGCCCATGTTGATACAAAATTTGGGTATTCATCCTTTCTGATGGAGGCATTTTATATATGGACCATATCTTCTTTATCCATTCACTCATTGAAGGGCATCTTGGTTCTTTCCACGGTTTGGTGACTGTGGCCATTGCTGCTATGAACATTTTGATCACATTTTTTAACATTACAGAAAGCACAGCCATAATAAGTCATATATTTCCCTAGTGTATTACAAAATGTAAAACATTTTGCTTCAGTATTTACTGGTAGTCACTCTACCCTCATAGCCTCAGAAACCATAATAATTGCTGTATTAAAAACTTGCTATCCTGTCATGTACCAAACACAGTTCTGTGTTCTTTTCGTGGATTATCTGGTCACTTCAAATTCACACCCTTGAGGTTAGAACCTCTATTTTCACTTCCTGCCTCCTTTGAGAGATGGAGAAGCTGAGCCTCAGAAGGGTGAAGCAGCTTACCACAGGTCATACACTTCCAAGGCAGGAGTGACAGAATTTGAACCCAGGTGGTATGACTCCTGAGCCTGCAGTCTTCACTATCGGAAGGAAGGAAGAAAGGAAAGAAAGGAGGGACTAATTTGGGAGCAAACTGAGCATCAGCCTCTATCCTCAAGTTCTTTTCTCCCTCTGCTAACTAAGCTTATGTTACTAGGTCTCTTTATGGTCAGTTTTTATTCCATTGGATATCATCCAAAGTACTCAGAAATTGCAAACAGATATATCGTTAATGACCGTCCATCTTTCATCTACACTTCCAAAAATTTATGGCTTATACGAGTCTAAATTAAAGGCTGGCAAAAAGTTTATATGAATGAAGAAATCGAAATATTTTAGTATTTCAGTTCATATAGTCTTTGTGGAAGTTACTCAGCTCTATAGTTGTAGTATAGATAATATGTAAAAGCAGGGTTTGGCCTAGCATGAGGATGAGTAAAGTGTGAAGTACTTGTGACAGAATTTAAGGAGACACTCATTTTCAAGGTTATTTGAATATAAGACTCTGCAAGTGAGTTCCCATTTAAATTTTGGGCCTTGAGGGCCTTACTTGCCTCATGGTAATCCCTTTCATGAGTACAGGAATGCTGTAATTGTATTTCAATAGAACTAGTCACAGAGAAGAAGTACCCAAGATTAGAGGCTTCTTTCTATCTTGAAGAATAATCGAGAAGGAGGGGGAGACAATATAGTATTTGGGCCTCGGGAAAAAAAAAAAAATAATTGAAGAGGAGAGAATGTGGATTTCTAAAAAGGAGTGGATTAGAGGAAATTGTGGCAACAGTTTTGGATAAAATAACCAGCACAGAGATAGAAATTATAATCAAGACTGCAGGCAGACAGAGTTGAGTTGCTTTTCTATACATATATATTTTTTGGAGGGGGGAGGCATACTTAAACTAGGCATTTACACTTAAACCTGCATTTGGTCTACCCCAGGACTGACACATTGCCACATATTTGTAATATTTAGGAGAAGTCTTACAAAGAATTTGTGAACTAGTTTCTCTCATGCAATGAGAACACAAGATGAATAAAATACATTGAGGCATTTTTTACACCTAAAATGTGATCACATGTCATTGCTGTGTCCATCATTAGTAGCTATGGGAGACAATGTTATACAAAGGCAGTGAAGGTAGAAAATAGTTTCTCAGTTGTGAACACATAAGGGAAGACAAAATAAAATGAAAGAAATGGTAGATAATGTAAAGCATTGAACATTAATTATATGTACTAGTTGTATGTTATCACTATGTTATCACGTATGTGGAAACCTCTCAAAAATTCCCAGAACTAATAGAGGGATGGATCATCAGAAGACTTATTTCCTGGGGCACCTGCATAGCTCAGTGGGTTAAGCCTCAGCCTTAGGCTCAGGTCATGATCTTAGGGTCCTGGAATCGAGCCCCATGTTGGGTTCTCTGCTGGCGGGGAGCCTGCTTCCCCTCTCTTTATGCCTGCCTCTCTGCCTACTTGTGATTTCCCTCTGTCAAATAAATAAATAAAATATTTTTTAAAAAGATGATTTTTTTCAGCATCCGAGATCAAGAACCAGGAACTGTAGGTTTCATATGATGATCAAAATATTCATGTAAAACCATTTTTGTACGTTTATGGTAAGTGTCAAGTATTTTTTTTTAAAGATTTTATTTATTTATTTGACAGAGAGAAATCACAAGTGTCAAGTATTTTTAAACTATATGAAATAAAAGGAAAAATAACTTCTCTGAAACCTCATATAGTACAATGTAAAAAATGACAAATTGAAAATATTAAATTTTATTTTCAATACATTTCACTTACCCTCCATTTTCCATCCCAAAGTGGCATCAGTGCATACTTATAAGACTGATGCATTATTTTAGTCATTTGGCTATTAAGGACATGAGGAAAATACTCAAACCTATGAATTCTATGAAATATTTTGGAGTCTTACACACTGAGTTCTGCATTACCTACAATAGCTCAAGATGAAAATTACAACTAGGTAAAAGTTTCCAAAAATAGGGATCCTCAGTAAATCTTTATAGTTTGAATAGGCCGAAAAATTAAATCTCATTTTCTGTAATTAACAAATAAGTTGTTAAAGTTGTGCCACTGGGAACTACTTTATATTCTAAACAGTATAGCAAATTCTGAGGGAAAATAATCAGAAGAAAATGTCCATAATGTAACCGGGATGTACCTTATTATACTAATCAGCTCTAATAAGGAAACATAATTCTTTTCTTCAGTACATCTGCACAATAACTTTCATAGCCATGCTATAATTGGATATTGGAATCACTAGATTCTAGATTCTAGAGAGCAAAACAGAGTTTGCCAGTGTAGTTAAAAAATATATATTTGAAATTAAATATATAAGGCATGAAAATAGTCTTATGCATTGTGTGTGTTTTAATTCTCCATTAAAAAAAAAATGAGTTAGAATCTAGATTACCTTGGGGTCTCTCATCTAAAACTTTAATTAGAACTTTTTTTTTTCCTTTTTAAGACATTTATTTATTTATTTATGAGAAAGTGGTAGCGGGGTAGGGACTGTGAAGGAGGGTTAGTGGGATTGAGGGGTGGTAAGAACAGAGCAGAGGGAAAGGGACAAGCAGACTTCCTGCTGAGTGGGGAGCCTGACGGGGGCTCAATCTTGAAACCCTAAGATTCTGACCTGGGCTGAAATCAAGAATCAGATGCTCAACAAACTGAGCCACCCAGGATCCTCTGACCTAGAAGGCAACTCTAAGTGAATCATGTAAGCAATCTGATTAATGTCCATTAGCTGAACCCTAATGATAACGTGCTGAATTTGCAGAATACCTCTCATTGCATCGTGTCAGGAATAAGAAAACGAGTGATCAAAAAGTCATCTCATAAAAAGAAAAATGCAGAGGTAAGATGGACTTTGATGTCTCCTAGAAATGTGTTTTTATTTTCTTTCTCCTTTAGAGTTGACTTTTCCACCCTCAGAAAGCACATCCCTTCTTTTTCAAATTACATTTTGCATTGTCTGCCATTTCAGCAGTTGATTAAGTTTCATGTCACTCCTTCGCTGGCAGAGATGGGGTCAAAAACTGGTTCATCACATGCCCAGCACACACTGTGCTTTCTTCCTTTTTTATTTACAATGGTTTGTATATTGTGAGGAAACTCAGGTGACCCTACAAATAATAAGATGACCATTTCTCTTGTTAAATTAAAGAGAAAATCTTTGTTGCATAGCTAAGGGATTTTGGAAAGTATATTACAAATTTGTATTCTTGTTCTTTCTAATAAGCTTAAAATAACCAGTCTCTTTCATAGTTCTCCTTTTTGCCCTTACTTCTCTACTTACTTAACTGGTATAAATGTATAGTGTTGGCAAACTTAAATTGGGTCATATCCCATAGGAACTCAAGTTCAGAACCTCTTTTTTTTTCTTTTATATCATCTATGTTTTATGATGGGCATAAGAGAATTGATGAATGTGTCCCATCCTGGGATGAGAGGTTAGCACAATACAATCTCTCTCTCTCTCTCTTTTTTATCACCTATGTCTTAGAATTATAGCAAAAAGTAGGATACATACCATATTTACTTGAAAAATCTGACAGCTTTTAAAAACTGGTAATACAGTTAAAAGAGAGTTATAGGGTTTTTTTAAGTGCAAAATAACAACAAATTCTAGCAAAGGTCTCATTAAATAATGTTGCCCCAAGGCATCGACTCTTTAACTCTATTGAACTGTCATTTCACTGACAAAGTCAGTTGACTGACTACACAACATGAGTCATAGAACCCCAGCCCTGAGGTTTATAAGCCAATCTAAACAGGCATCACCTATCCAGAATGGGTTTTGTAGTTTGATGAAAAGCAAGTAGATGAAGTACAGATCTATAATTGACTCTCTATCCATCATGATCTTAGATCTCCACAGGCTTGTCCCATTCCAGTTTGTTTTACTTTGGGAAAAAAAAAAATCACAATTTCCTTTTATTTTTTTTTTTTTTTCTTTCAGAAACAGTTTAGGATTCAATGAATCAAAATATTTTGTGGGATTGAAAATTCAGTGAGTCAACAGTATTCTGGGGAAATCAAGTATGCAAGAGAATATGTACACAAATAAATAGAGGCAAGAAACTTGAAGAAGAGATTCTTACAACTGTTTAATTGTTATCTGAGTACAGAAATTAATGAATTTTAGCTTTTGTTCTATGGAAAATTCAATTCCACATCTACCTGAGGTTGATTTATTCATTCAGTATATATTTACTGACCACCAATTTGATGAAAACAAGGGATTTTAAAAGGAACAAAACCAGCTTATTATTATTTCTGTTTCAGGAAGCTTATGCCCTTCATCAAATAAAATATTAATCAAATGACAAAATAAAAACTATGATGAGTTTTATAAAAGAAAGTAACCTGTGACATGAGAGTCACTGAGTTTCACCTAATTGATGAATAAGTCAATTTGGTAGAGAAAGTTATATTTGAGTTGAAATATAAAACACAAATAAAAATTCAAAGGATGCATTAGATGTAGAGGAAAAGAATATCCACTGGTCAGAAGGGACAGCATGAAATAAGAAAGGGCAAGGCACATGCAAGAAAGTGAAAGGGGGCGCCTGGGTGGCTCAGTGGGTTAAGCTGCTGCCTTCGGCTCAGGTCATGATCTCAGGGTCCTGGGATCGAGTCCCGCATCGGGCTCTCTGCTCAGCAGGAGCCTGCTTCCCTCTCTCTCTCTCTGCCTGCCTCTCCATCTACTTGTGATTTCTCTCTGTCAAATAAATGAACAAAATCTTAAAAAAAAAAAAAAAAAGAAAGAAAGAAAGTGAAAGAAGGCTAGTGTCACTGTTAAGGAGTGAAGGTATAGCAGAAGTAGGGGACACACCTGCACATTCTTTCGGCGATATTTACATCTTCCTCTTCATATCAAAATCAATTAAAAAAAAAACCACCAAGTTTTGTAAATATGGATGAGTCTAATAGAGCAGGAGATGGGGATTGATACAAAAAGCATTGTCTATGGAATGATTACTTTGGCTAATCAAATAACAATTTTGTGGAGGGGGTGTTAGGAGATTAATTCTATAGTCAGGACAAAAAGTAAATCTTTATTGTACAAGACGGGGACAGATGAGATCTAAGGAATTAGTTCTGAAAACTTATTTGGGATATAAAATGGAGAGAATTTGATGAGAGATTACAAGTAGCTGTGACAGAAAAACATGATTTCCAGGTTTTTGACTTGTGGAAATTGTTGTACATCCATGTAAGTCAATTAATATTAAAGATTCTGGGGGAAAACATAACAGTGCTAGAATATTGGGCTGTGGCAAGGGGCAGAGAAAGGACAAGGAGACAAAATAATCCGATCCCTAAAAAAAATGGGATGTTAATAAAGTGATACTATGTAGCACTCCCTAAACTTTTTTAACATATATCCCATATGAAATATGTTATTATCTATATCTCTAATAAAAAATAAATAATGGTGGGGTGCTTGGGTGGCTCAGTCAGTTAAATGTCTGATATCAGCTCAGATCATGATCCCAGGGTCCCAGAATCAAGCCCTGCATCAGGCTCCCTGCTCAGTGGGGAGTCTGCTTCTCCCTCTCCTTTCCCTCACTGGTCCTTGCTTGCTCTCTCTCTCAAATAAATAAACACAAGCTTTAAATAAATAAATAAATAAATAATAAAGGCTAATGTGATTACACAGTCAAACTTAGAATATAGAGATGGTAGTCCTAAATTTAATTGTTAATAATATGCAGGTGCATCTGGATTTTGAGGGTAGGATGCTAAGACTGTGAATAAAGTAGCCACTCCCCACCAATGCTACCTTGCGTATGTGTACAGAGAGATCTTGGCTCCAGCCATTTAACATATATGTCTTCCAAGTGTGGAAATTTTAACAGATCATTTAGAATAAAGTAAACCAATGGAATGTCTCAGAATTTTTGAGCCCTTGACTTTAACAGTTTTTTTGTTTGTTTGTTTGTTTGTTTGTTTACTGGTTGTTTCCTAAGCATCTAAGCATGGACATCATCAGCTGTCATCTAGAATACTGAAATTATTTTCTAGCCTGTCTCCAATATCTAATTTGTGCTTCTTGCAAACACTGTCTCTTCTAACCTACAAGTTATTTTTTTGAAAACACAAATCTCACCCCTACTTAAAACCCTTCAAAGGGTGCCTAGGTGGCTCAGCTGGTTAAGCGGCTGCCTTTGGCTCAGGTCATGATCCCAGAGTCCGGCCCCACATCAGGATCCTTGCCCAGCAAGGAGCTTGCTTCTTCTTCTCCCTTTATCTGCTACTCTATCTTCTTGTGCTCTCTTTGTGTCAAGTAAATAAATACAAATTCTTAAACAAAACAAAACAAAACAAAACAAACAAAAAAAAAACTTTCAAGGCCTCTCATTGCTCTTAAGATAATGATCCAAATCATTCTCTGGACAACTTTGCTATAGTCCTGATGTAACTATTAATACTCTTTCACTTTCAGAATTGTAGCTATCTATCTATCTATCTCACACGTTTCTTTCTTTTTCAGAATGCTTGGATATATTTTATCTTCTATATTCTATCTTCTTCTTTTTTTTTTTTTAAGATTTTATTTATTTGACAGACAGAGATCACAAGTAGGCAGAGAGGCAGATAGAGAGAGGAGGAACAGGCTCCCTGCTGAACAGAGAGCCCAATGTGGGGCTCGATCCCAGGACCCTAAGATCATGACCTGAGCCAAAGGCAGAGGCCCTAACCCACTGAGCCACTTAGGCACCCTTTCTATATTCTATCTTCTGATACCTGTTTCTGATGGCTTACTTTTGTGAAATTTGAAACTACTTCACTTTTAAATATTAAGTCAATAATGATATTTTAAATAAAACAATGTATAGCAAACTTCTTTGATTAGCCACATATTCCCTGTATAGCATAACAAACACAATATTAGATAAAATCTGGTGCTGGACTAAATCAGATACCTCCGATATGATTTCCCATAGTTTTCAGTATGAAACTTACGTTTAAATACTAAATCACATAAATTGCCTTTTAATGAGTTTTTCTCTGGCAGAATATAAACTCCATGAGATCAGAACTAGCTCTGTCTTATTTAATATTTATCTTCCTTAGTAGAATGATAATTCCTTGAGGATGGGGATTATAAACTTTCTTTTTCACTACAGTTTCTTCAACAGTCTGGTGTTTCTGACAGGTGGAAGGCTCTCAGTGAATATTTGCTGAAAGAAAAAATGAAGATAGATTCAAGAAGAGAATGAGACATTCAGTGTCTCAAATTGGGAAATGTGAGTTTCATTCTCAGTCAGGAAAATTAGTGATCTTATTTTTCCTTCTGGGAACACAAAATGATAGAATGATTTACCAGGAAGTTCTCTAAGTGTGACACAAGGGTGCAAAATAGGCAAGTTTTGCTGATGTAATTTTCAAGAGAAAGCCCAACAGAGCCAGAGCTGATGTTCAACAAAGTGGTGCCAAGGAAACTTTCAGATAAACATCAGTTGAAGAATGAAATACCCATCAGGTAAGGGAAACCCATTCTACCAACAGACATCATTGTCTGTATAGACACTGATATAATAATAAAAGGCATTACTGAATAGAGGTGAAGTTCCCTCTAATTTGCGGTTGATTGAGCAATCAGAATCAGGGAGGGACATGTTCTTACTCAAAGTTTTATGCCTACCCCATTTCTCAAGTCTTAGCCACAGTTGATATTTCATTTTTTCCAATTGGCATATATTGATAACTTACTTTTTGCAAATGTGTTTGTGTGAGTTTGAATCAATAAAATCATTTTCCACCTAGAAATGGGTGTAATTGAAGAAGTAACATCTCTTGATGTGGGCTCTAAGACAAGATATAACACATATGAAAGGAGTATGATATCTCTTTAAAACTGTTAAATACTTAAAAGTGTTCACATTTCAGAAATATATAATCTAAATATAAAGCAGTTTTCCTTATATATAACAAACCATTTTGATCAGCTCTTCGAAGTAAACATTATTGTGTCTAGTACTTCTGATATGTATTTTGAGTTGCTTTAAAAAATATATATTCTCAGCATCATCTATAATTCAGGTCTGCAGTTCATATCAGTCACCTAGGAGTATAAACCAACTCATAGGTAGCAAAATTAAATATTTGTGGTTAGAAAAAATGAGCTTATGAAGCTACACACACATACACACACATGCATGCACACACATGATGAGGTAAATAAAAATCTTTTGTAGTTTCTTTAAATTACAATCTTTTAAAAATATATACAATTCTTCAAGATATAAAATATTATTTTATTTGAAATGTAGAAATTCCTTATTGCTTTAACAAAGTTTGTATTTTTGTGAAAGATACATGATTTTTGAAAGATATGAATATGTTTTAAACTTCCGGGGATAATATGGACAGTAAAAATAAAATAGAAGCAACCAAAAGGCATTGTAATGCTTATCTTTGGTAAAACTCAGACCTTTGGGAGAAAATTTTAAAATCAGGAGTGTTTATATTCACTAATATTTAGCTTTTAGCCAGTTCTGCCTTCTTTAAATACTTGAGAAACTTATCCACTTTGGTAGCTTCGAATGTACTTCTTTAGGTACACTATATATTAAATTTAGATATTTAGGGCATTAAAATATAAATCTCTTCCCTGATCATTATTTCCAAGTGCCAGCTGATGATACTCACTGGGATTCTTTGCTTTCATCTTAGTGTAGCATATCTTATTCATCATCTCCCCCTCATTCAGACTTTTCTATTTCTATTAATGTAATAGCCACTAAGGTCAAAATATTACTTGTTATAATTTCTCTTTTTCACTGATTTTACCCCCATGGCTGATAAATGTGTAATGTTAGATGTCCTTTATATGTAACACCCTTTAAAGCAGAGAAAATTGCAAGTAAGTAAAAAAGCAAATAAATTTACCAACAAATAAAAACAAAATTCATTGTTTCATCTAAACATGAATCAAATCTTTTTAATAAATGTTTTCTTGATTAATTTTTCATAGGGACTCAAATTCATCACTTTCAACCATGTCACGTTTGCTTCAGTCTAATTTGGACCATAATAACTTGATTTAACTCAAGTTAAATCCTCCTCTCCTTTCTAAATAAACCACATTCTCCACCACTAGGGATATGTTCATCTTATCAAACAACAACAAACAACAACACAAAAAGAACAAAGCAATCAAACAAAAGAAACAAGAAAGAAAACAAAGCAACATGAAACAACAACAACAACAAAGAAAGTTTATTCTGGCCTCTATGAAGTGGTCAGCCAGTTAGCATCTTGCTAACTCTAACCCTCAATTCTACTTTTGTTTCAACTCTGTACTGCAGTCATACTTGGAGTTCAACAACTAACTGTGCTCTTACCTACTGTTCACTCTCCCAGGAACAGTGTCTTCTGCCTTTCTCAACCATCAACATGCTAAGTAATACTCACCTTTTAATTTGCAAGTTATAGAGAGATTTCTCTTCACATCCTCCTAGAAAGGTACTGATTCATTTAGTACCCCTCCATATGTCAGTACACTTATTTTGCAATTTTTTTGCTCTTATTCAATATAGTTAAAATAACTAAAGGTGCTGGTTAATGTATTTATCTCACTATTGCATTACACATATATGCTAAATTCATGCCTCAAACTATATTCAGTGACAGAGGTTTTCCAGCTTGATGTCCTACTAACTAATTTTCTGCTAATGCTTTTTACATGATTCAGACTCTTCTATCTGACCTTCATGCCTTATATGGACTATAGAAAAAGATTTACTATTATCATTTATTGTTACTACTTGAGCACTCACAAATCAAATCTATATTGGGACTCAATCATGTTATCTTTAGCTGGAATTGTACTGTTAATCACAATAATATGATGATCTATAATGTTATTCAGACTGTACTTTCAATATTAAATTTTACTTATAGTTTCAGGTGGATGTGTGAATGTCTTCAAATAAACTGCAACCACTTTGAGGCAAAATACTGGGACATATTAAATAGGTATTTAATACCTATTAAATAGGTATATTTTTGTATATATTTTTGTATTTAATGCCTATTAAATAGTAAACTTTTGTGATATCTTTTTGGTATCTCAATCAAACCTGCATAAGTGCATTTTATTTAGTATATGATCAATATAATTTCTTCATTTTCAACATTTTAAATATATTTTTTTTAAGTTAATGTTAACCAGTTAATTCTCAAAGAAATGAGAACAGACTTAAAAAAGAAAATGAGAAGAAGGAAGAAGAGACAGAGGAGGAGGAAAAAGGCAATGTGAACAAAAAAGAGGAAAAAAAAAAACAGATAAGATGAGAGAAAAGAAAATCTAACATTTGGAAGGCATAGTGAAATCAGAGCCTCAAGAATGTGATATCACTGCTTCTTCCAAATCAGACCAATTTTGTCCCATTATATGAGACTCTACTACTCACAATTAGGTAGAGAAAAAAATGAGTTTTTGATCATTAGTTTTTGGATATCACTGAATTGAATATAATTTTAATAAAGGAGTATAGCAAAGACCATACAATAAAGTTATTGCATATGAATAGTAACAAAGGAAATGGAAAGATTTGCTTTGTTATAGAGTTGGTTTTAAATATTGGAAGGGAATACACTAAGGTCCACCAAGGGATTTAACTAAGGGAAAATGGAACAATCAGAGGAAGTGAATTTTAGTTTTATATAAGTAACAAGTTTTCAACAAAAAAAAAGTTGTTTAAAATAATATGTACTGACATGGAATGCAAAACAAATTGAGTCATTGACATATCCATTCATTTATCAATTCACATTTATGGATTATCAAATGATAAACAGTCGTCATAAGAAAAATGATAAGAAAAATGAATAGTTCTGACCCTCCAGAAGCTTATAGTTTAATGGGGGATATGACCACATTAAAAAAAAGATTATTTGAAAATTAGAATTAAATATGAGCGCAGAAAAGTATGCATGCTTACTTTGTAGCCAGATGGCTTGATGTCAATTTCCAGCTTAACCACCTGTTTGCCTTTGGGGAAGTTAAAAAATTCCTATGAGTTTTTATGTCTCATCCGTATCACTGGAATAACAAAGTTCATTATAAAATAAAGTGATGAAAGTTTAATGTGTTTTGCACAGAAATGGAGAGAGAGAAATCAAAAATTTGTACCAATTTTTTTAGATAATCACTGAACTGAATCTTGAATGATGAAGAAATTTAGCAAAACATAAAACGAATTATTTTAATTTAATTTATTTTATTTTTTTAAGACCATTTTAGACAGAGGAAGTAGCATGGGCAAAGTCATTGAGAAATGAGGGCTCACACTGCATCGTGAAATAGAGCACATTAATTTATCAGAAAACCATGGAAAAAAGCATCCATACATCTAACCTAGATGTAGCATTTTGTAACAGTGTTATGTATACAAAATGAAGTTTTCACAACTACATGCCACAACTCAGGTAAGTTGCATGGGAACATAGAAGAGTTTTCTCTTAATATATGTTTAATGCATGGTTTAATTCAAAATATCAATGGTATGTTCAGTTTGAAAAGCAACAGTTGTAAAAGGATAACCATGAGATGCTTGGTGTCTTCAGGAACTCTTAAATATGAAATGGTCCTTCGTATGAATACTGTGTATTGATATATGGTCACTAAATAATTACTTTTCAGGATTAGGACAATCAGTGTAACTTCAACAATGCAAATTTAAAACAAACCAATTAAAGGATTTTCCTGTACAGTGAACAATATAATTTAGAGCATCTGTTTTGTTAAGCTAACAATCACTACAATAATAGCCACTCTTCCCTGTAACTATGTAATTATTTAATGATATTTAATTGCATGTGTCTATACATGTGTATGTATATGAATGACAATCATAAGTCACTATAAAAATAATCTGATACATATTTTACTTCAAAATTGGCATAGAGTATAAGTATCCTGAATTCAGATCTTCTTTACTCGGTTCACTGCTTTTTTCTTATCATTTTAATCAGATTCTTAATTTTGGCAAATGCCAAGAAATATTTGTTGAATGAACAACTCAATTATGTAAAGAGGCTCCATCCCATAATTTGTCATGATTCTGATCCAGGATGACAATCACCACATTCTTATCAATGCAGAATTAATATGCAAATGATGTCCTATGTTCAGCTTAACTTCTTGCTGCATTTGGGAAATTAGTGGAAGATAAACTTTCCTACATTAAATTTATAGGAATTTCATAAAATATCAATTTTAGGTGCTAAGCAGAAATTATTTTTGAACCCACAGGATATTTTTAAAATATTTGAACATAGCATTCTCTCTTGTAAATTGCAGTAAATCTGAAGAAGAAGGGATGAATTGAGTCTTGCAGGTCAAAGGAAGTACCGTGACCAAATGACAGAATAATAAATATGTGTGGAGTTCTGCATTGTACAATACCATAGTCTGATTTAAGAAATGAACTGTTGATTCAGTGGCAGTCTTCTATCTTAAGTGGTATTCCTTTGATAAGTATCTAAGTTGAATAGATTTTATTTTGCACTGCTATCTCCTGACCCTTGCAGAACTTTTGATTACAATCATTGCACCATAGAATTATAGACTCAGTTAACATGTATTTCCAGGCTATGGCCTAAATATTTTTATTTTCTTGTTGTGTTTATTAACAAATAAAAATGCTGATAAGAAGAATATAGTCTGAGAAAATTCCTGTGAATTGTTAGAAGTGTTCCAAGGTACATGGGAAAATAGAGAAAGTCATAAAAACTGAGACAATATTTTTCTTTCTTACACCATTTGAGACATGTACACAAAAAGTTTAATGCAAAACTATTTGTAGATATTAACTAATTTTCCTATCTTGTTGCATATTTCTAATTTTATATAAAAGGAATGAAATAAAAAGTTAACAATCAGGATGATACACACACACACACACACACTGTTCTTGTAGAGAAAGGAAAAGCCCAGACCTGAACTGGGATCTGAGAATCCATGAGAGATTGCTGAATTGTGCCATGGTGGGCTTTTGTCTGCATCATGGTAAACAGCATTCCTCTGAAAGGCAAAATTAAGAACCAAGAAATAATAGTGCAAAGAGTCAAATGATGGCTTGTGAGTGGGGACAGCCATTGGTATGGATTCAATCTGAAATAAAATATCTACAAATGAGGATAATAAAAAAGATTGAGCAGATTCAGAAGGGTAAGCAGGAGATGAATCCAAGAAAGAGTTGTGTAGGGTAATGGAAAGCTGTGGGAGAACATTCCCATCCCCCCCCCACCCCGGAGTGCTCACGATTTACCTATGTTCTACCAGAAGATATTCTAGTTCTATGAAACCCCACAGAGAAACAAAAACTAAAGCTTATCCATAAGTGAGAGAAAATATTATCTTCCCCAAACCCAGTGAGGCAAAAAGGGAATGGAATCATTTCATCTATCGAAAAAAGTGGAAGCAAAAAATGCTTAAAATGCAAAAAGATACTGCCAGTTGCATGCCCAACATTGTTTGCCTTCTCTTAAGACATCATAAACATTAGCTTCTGTGATCTCTGTTAGGTTGACTCTCTTGTGTATTAACTCAGGAGCAAACATTACTTCTTGATGTGAAATTGAGATTAATTCTCTTTTGGTGATGATTAAAATGTCAAGTTGTGTGAATGCAGAGATAATTAAAGAAAAGTGGTCATTTTTATTGCTTAGATAAGGATAAGGATATTTTAAGATTTCATCCATATAGTAATAACTCTCTACAGCTAAGATGTTGATTAAGCATTTGATGTTTGATCCTTTTATGGCATCTGGCCCACATTATGGGAATATATTATGTGTAATAAATAGATATAACTAATAATAGGAAAATAACTAACCTGATCAATCTCTAATGTTGTAAAGGAAGTAAAATCAGCCAGCCAAATGCCCAACTAGCCAAATACACAAACAAAATACCTTGTCCTTTTGGGAGAGGAAGCAATGGCTTTCATTCAAGCCTGAAAGAATATCACTCTGACTTTCAGGAGAAGCTGAAACACGTCAGTAGACTTTGAGCATCCCTGTGTTTAACAACCACTGTGTTAATGCCTTGTAAGCTCCCTGGCACATAAGTTGCAGAACGGATCACTGAATCAATAAGGACTTTAATCCTCAAAGAGCAATGATGTCCTGCGAACTTTTGCTATATTGTCTTACATTTAGTTACTCCAAAGAGTGGTGAAAGAGTGGTTATTTGATTGTCTTGCACAGTAATCATTAAAACATGATATAAAAAGATATAAAATATATAATCCTTTCCCAGACAATACAAATTAGAGATAAACTAGAAAGTGAAGTCATCCTATGGAAACTAGGAAAATATACTTCATGAACCTGTCTCAAGGACAGTTGAAATCAATGCAAACTGTGTTTAATATCTTTGTATTTTTGGGATGCCTGGGTAACCCAGTCAGTAAAGCAACTTCCTTCGGCTCAGGTCATGATCCCTAGGTGCTGGGATCCTCTCCCACATCTGGCTCCTGGCTTAGCTGAGAGCCTCCTCCTCCTGCCACTTCTGCATGCTTTCTTTCTCTCTCTCACTCTTTGCCAAATAAATAAAATCTTAAAAAAATTAATATATTTGTATCTTACTCCTCATTATATTAATTTGTGGCATTAGGTTTATATAACCATTAAGATTCTAAGAACATTACTTAAACTACTCAGTTATTCTGTTTTGTAACTACTCTAGATGCTACCAAATTTCTGTACTTCCTGTTATTGAAAAATTATTGAAAAACTCCTTGAAAGATTTGTCTGCCTTTACTACTTACAGACCTCTTATCCTATCCTTTCTTAAATCCACAGCAATCAGGTTTTTGTGCCCACATTTCCACTTGAACTATTCTGAAACATAGCAATTCTGAGTCTTCCTTGATTTCAGCACTTTTGGTCGGCAACAGTGATTCAGCTCCCTCTCCTGAAGCACTCTTCTTTCTCTTGGTTTATAAGAACCCACAAATTTCCAGTCTTTCAGAGTCTTCTTTAGTCTTCTTTGGTTTTTCCTCTTTCTTAAATTCTGTATATTAAAATGCTCAAGGACTCAAACTATGACCCATTTCATCACTTGTCTATTTACATCCAGATTGTCTTTTTTAGTACATGGATCTAGATGCCCAATCGCTTTCTTCACCTAGGACTTTGAAATAAAAGGAAATAATAAACAATCACTGCATATTTGAGAAATCATTGACTCTCAGAGAGATTACTAATTGTACACGATTGTGTTCCTGGCACTAAAAATTTGGCAGAGTTATCAGCGGTAAACTGGTATGACTCATGGCTACATACTGAACAGATTTTGTCCTGCTACCTAGACATCATTTGTTTCTGGTATGTTTTCCACACCTAAGTCTTTATCCTTCTATTGACTACTGCTTATTTTCTTAGAATTCACCTGTCACCTAGAACAAGGAAATCTGGTTGTTATACATGGTCCTTAGAAATGTTAAGAGCTGCAGCAATTAGAAAATATGATGCTGATTTCATTTCCTTTTGTATATACTCAGAAAAGGAATTGCTGGATGATATCGTAGTTCCATTTTTAATTTTTTGAGGAACCTCCGTATTCTTTTCTATAAATGTTATACCACATTACATTCCGACCGACAGTGCACAAGAGTTCCCTTTTCTCCACATCTTCACCAATACTTGTTATCTTTTGTCTTTTTGTGGGAATATACTATGTTATATTTTGGTAATAGCTATTCCATCAAGTATGAGAATATATCTCATTGTGGTTGAGATTGGCTGATGATTAGTGATGTTAATAACCTTTCTATGTACCTGTGGGCCATTTATATGTTGTCTTTTGAGAATTATCTATTGCAGCATTATTCACAAGTACCAATTATGGAAATAACCTAAGTGTCTATTGACAGATGAATGAATAAAGAAATAAATACACACACACACCATACACATAAATTCATACACACACACACACACTACAGAATATCATTTAGCCTATAAAAAAATAAAATTCTGAGGTACCGGGGTGGCTTAGTTGGTTAAGTGCCCAAGTCTTGGTTTCATCTCAGGTCATGATCTCATGAGTTGGGGGATGGAACCCCATGTCAGGCTCCATTCTCAGCAGGGAGTCTGCTTGAAGATTCTCCCCTTCTGCCCCTCCACCCACTCACCCAAGCTTAATCTCTCTGTCTCTGTCTTTGTCTTTCTCTCTCTCAAATAAATAAGTAAATCTTAAAAAAAACTGCATTTACCACAATATGCATGGATCTTGAGGAAATTATGCTACATAAGCCAAACACAGAAAGACAAATACTGAGTGATTTCACTTACACGTGGAAACTAAAAAAGTCAGATTTATGAAAGCAGAAATTGGATTGATGGTTGCCAGGGGTTGGAGTATGGGGAATATGGGGAAATGTAGGCCAAAGGCTAGAAAGGTTCAGTTATGCAGGACAAATAAGTGCTGGAGATCTAATGTATAGCATGGTGATAATAGTTAACAACACTGTATTGTATATTTGAAATTTTCTAAGAGAGATGTCAAATCTTCTCAACACACACACATGCACAAATATATGTACTATATAGAGCAGATGGCTAAGTTATTTAGCTTGACTGTGGTGATCTTTTTAACAATGCATGAATATAAATATATATATATATATATATATATATATATATATATATATAGTTGTAAACCTTAAAAATATCCAGTAAATTTGTAAAAAGGGAGGTATCAAAGAAATATTCATTTTATATTATTTTATATAATAATTACTTCTAGTTTGAATCTCAAAATATTCCATGTTTATCAAATAACTAGACTAGTGCATGTCTCAAATAATTAAAACTACCACTTATTATTTGAGTCTATTAAAGATTTTTCACATGATACCTCAGTTGAAGGAACTAGATAATATCATACTATTACCTTCTATTTTGAAGAGGAGGTAAAAGAAATTTTGAATGAACAAATAAGGTTATAAAGTTGGTGACTTGGAGCAAGTCTTAGGTTCTTACTACAGGACGTGAATACAACTGATCTAAAAAACAAAGGAGTGTTCCCCAGATGTGTTGCCCATGCAGTGTTGCCCAGAATGTCCCCATGGTAACAGATCTTTTTGCTCTCCAAGTTTTTACAAATCACAAGATATAAAATATCATAAATCAGGAAGCGAACTAAACCACATTTTGTGTTAGAAGTATTTAGTAGGGTCTGTTTTCTCTGAAGTCTAGACATCAATATCACATGTAAGGCTTCTGAAGCCAAATGTATCCAGGCCCCAATTCAAACTTATGAAGTGAGGATTGCCATTTGAGTTTATATAACTCCTCTCTATAGTTCATTAAAAATGAAATAATCCTTAAAATAAATATCTAGTCCATGATCCTGCTTGTACACAAATATATTATTATTGTTTTTATTTATTAAACAATTAAATGACTTACTTAAGTTACATAGCTAATAGAAAGAGAGTTCTGGTATTTATCCAGAACATAAATTTGCAAGGCAGTTTCCTACTGTGTAAGGGAGCTATTATTTTCATTTCAGTTATAATTATAGAAGCTGAGGTTCAAGGGCTTTGAGGAAGTTGCCCAAGCTTACAGAGCATATAAGTTGTGAAACCTTAATTAGACGACAGTTCTTTCTGACCCAGACTCATGCACTCTTCCTACTCCTCAAGGAAGAAAATTTTGTCATTTACACCCCACACAACAATCCCCAGACCCCTACTAAACAGCATAACCATCTGAAAAAGTATCTAAATTAAAGCTTCAAAACTTGGCATGTACAAATCTGAAAATATCATAGGAAGTTATTTTTTCTTATTTTAAAAAATTTAAACAGCTCAGACATAGGCTTGTTGAGTGTGAATTCAACAGCTTATTATTTCTTAAGCTATTTTCTTCCTAAAATTCTTGTCACTGTTGAAGCTGAATGGTTTCACAAAATGCGGACATTAAACAAAGGGGAGGGGCAATTTTCAAAGAGAGATTTTTCTATCAGATAAAGTGTAAGCTTATTTTCAATCTGTAGTGTTTAGTTAGAAGGAAGGAAGTGTTCAGTACTTGATACTAAGGGTATGAGCAAGTGAAAATATCACTTCAGAAAATTCTGAATGTGATAAATTGAACTTTCTACTATATTTTCTTTTATTAACATAAAAATTGTTTCTGCTTTCATTTTTTTCTTTTCCTTTTAAACACTTATGTTTAAGTAGTTGAAGAAATATTACATTTAACATGCTTGATACAGTGTCTAACATAAAGTAAATGCTCAATAAATACTAGCTATTATTATTTTATTAGCTCTCACAGAAGTATATGTTAGTTATACTGAAAGCCAACTCCCTTAGAGTTCTATGATTAATAGCATAACAAGTATAACAGTGGAACCATAATGAGTAAACAGAAGAGAACATATCAGGAGAAAATGAAGCTTGAATGAAGCCAAAGGTGTTCTGAAGGTCTTTATGTAACCAATAGCGTAGGCGATTATAAGCTAAAATCACTTCCTTTGTGGGTCAGGCTGGATATTAATATTAGTTAATTAATAATGTCCTGTTATTTGGTTCAATAATCCAGGGACTGACAACGATAGTTTTGGAATGATACTGTCCTATAGTACCTTCATAATGTTCTCTTGGAAAAGAGGAAGGAAAGAAGGGAGGAAAGGAGAGGGAGGAAAGCAAGTAAAGAAAGTAGGAAGGAAAAGAAATTTTTTTTTTACTCCAAAGTGTGTCTTATAGAACTCTTGTTCTCCTAGTTTTACTCTGCTATATGTTTATCTTAATTTTTTGTTTTATAGTCTTCTAAGGAAGAGTCAGATCAGTAGCATTTTATATATTATATATGTGCCCCTTCTCTACCTCAATTCACACAGAACTCTTGACAGAAATATGAACTATTGAAATTTTGTAATTTTTAACATGGAATAATTTGGATGATGCGAATTAGAGTTTTGCTCCATCAAAAAAGGCAACATATTAAAGGATTAATCTACATATTTCAAAAGCTAATGGAAACACTCAAAATGGCTATTTAAAACTCAGTTGGTAGCATTATTTTAAATAAAAGTGCTTAGAATTGTTCAATATAAGCTTTGTCTCCTTTCATGATTTGATTTTTTAAAGGAGAAATCAGCTATGGTTCACCTATGTCAACCTCCACGGTTTAAGAAAATTTGAAATACGGACAAGGACTGCAAGTAAAGTAAACCTATATAGTATTTATTTGTAGATAACTAGAAGCTACAATTATATGAAATAACTATCCTTGTAGATAGCCTCAAATCAATAAAAAGTTATGTTGCTTAAATATTTCCCAAAAATTAATACACGGAAAAAATCTGTTAGTTGGAAATAGAAGCTGATACTCAGAGAACTGAGACTGTTTTGTGCTTTTTTACCTTTTGTTACTGCCGTGATTCTTTATCCCATGAATCTTCCTGTCTTCAAATGACGTATGCCTCAGTCTGTCTGTTGCTATCACTTCCCTCCTACCTAGTTATTTAGCACAGTTTCAAATACCAATTCATGCTGTCCTTGAAGAATTTCTTCTACTTGTCTTGCTTACAAAAAGTCATTATTGAGCACTTTGGAATAATCCCAAATATTCAGATATAATGAGAGAGAACAGGTGCACAGAGAATGAGAAGAATTCATTATGCACATTATTGGATTTTTTTTCATAGCATGAGTCTAATTCATTAGATCTATCAAAATAAAGCCTACTATCATGCTAAAGGACTTATCTCTACATATTTAAAAAGGTGAAAAAAGGAGTCTAGAAGTGTAAATCAAGCAATGGACTAGAAGTATAATGCCTGTAAAAAATTGACTCTCTATTTATTAATTGATCTTGTGTCACTGGAAAGTGATTAAATATTCCTGACTCTATTTTTTTTTGTTTTATAATTAATTTTTTATTTTTTATAAACATATATTTTTATCCCAAGGAGTACAGGTCTGTGAATCACCAGGTTTACACACTTCACAGCACTCACCAAATCACATACCCTCCCCAATGTCCATAATCCCACCCCCTTCTCCCAAACCCCCTCCCCCCAGCAACCCTCAGTTTGTTTTGTGAGATTAAGAGTCACTTATGGTTTGTCTCCCTCCCAATCCCGACTCTATTTTTTTTAATGTGCTCAGTTGAAAGAAGGAATTCAAGCAAATGTGGTAAGATAAGATGAGCTAAAAAAACACAGATCCAAAATACTAGTTTCAATTAAATTAATACAGTTAAAAAATGGTGAAGTTTTCCATATAGAAGCATGTTTCTCTAAATGATGCATATATAGATAAACTGAAAAATTTCTGTGTTTATTTCATAATCCCAATTACTACATTAAGAGTTTTATAAATATGTATATAATAAAAAGAAAATTTTCTATGCAGTATATATCAGAGACAATATAAAGGTATTTGGACATTTATAGCACAGTTGCATATTTATTTTATAAAGTAACCTAAAACTATCAAACTATTTTATGTACAAAAAGTTAATGTGTAAACTTTCTCAAATTACTGAGAAAATACTTAGTCAATATTATTATCTTCCTTAGAGGTACACATATACGTATGTATTAAATTTGCTTTTGACTGTATAAAGATGAGTTTTAATAAAAAGATTCTCTATTTGAACAATTAATCCTAATGATTTTATATCAAAAAAGCTTAAATATTTAGATATTTGGTATAGTTCAGGATATAATTTTAATAAATAATTATAATGAATTGTGATTTCTTTAAATATATGAGCTTTTGCACATTAATGTTCTATTTATTACTATAATAATTTTGTTCTCTCACCTATGAAGTCTAAACAAAAATACAAAAATAATTTTTTTCTTTGATATAGTATTTCATGTTTGCTTAGGAAAAAAAAACATCACAAAAGAAACTCAAAATGTAAAAGTTAGACCTCCATGCAGAAGCACTGTGGCAAAAATCAGGTATCTGGAGCCTTACTAACTACTTCAGGTCCTGAATTCATCACATATTAGTTGGGTAATCTTGAGCCTCTTACCTAAATTTTCTGTGGTTCCTTTTATTCTCCATAAAGAATGGAATATTGATAATCCTATCTGCATGGGATTATTGTGAGAATTAAATTATATGGGGCGCCTGCATGGCTCAGTGGGTTAAGCCGCTGCCTTTGGCTCAGGTCATGATCTCAGGGTCCTGGGATTGAGTCCCGCATCGGGCTCTCTGCTCAGCAGGGAGCCTGCTTCCTCCTCTCTCTCTCTCTGCCTGCCTCTGCCTGCTTGTGATCTCTCTCTGTCAAATAAATAAATAAAATCTTAATAAATAAATTATATAATTCATTTGTGCTAAACACAGGGGTTGGAACATGGTAATTTTTCTATAAAAATTAATTATTATTATTATTAACCACAATATTCAGAATACTCTCATTCTTATGTTATTTGCCAATAAATGACTTATAAATAAATAGAAGTATTTCCTATTTTTATGCATAAAGAGGAAGTAAATGATTTGCTCAAGGTAATTTTTTTTTTAAATATAAATTTCTGAAACTGAATCCAGGAGTACAAATTGGAATGTTTAAGAAATTTAATTCATGCATTTTTTTGTTCACTCATTTGCTCAAAAATATGACCATGTAATACTTTGTGCTGGGCACTTTGAAGGCAGGCATTAAACCTATATAAATGGGGAAGTGAAAGAGAAAAGGGAATAGTCAGTAGGATTATGTAACCAGGTCTAAAGGATAGGAAAACCATCCCAGGAATAAAGGTTAGGCTGAACTTGATTGATCTACCACTGCCAGCAAGATTATCAGCAATAATACTATTATAAAAAATAAAGTTTCTGAATTCTTCCCACTTTCCAGTTTCTGTGCTAGTAAACTCAGCCAAGATTTAAACTATGTTTATATCTTCTGTATCTCAGCAAATTCCCAGGCAGAAGAAACAATGTGTGGTGAATAAGGGAGGGATTCTTTGAGGGGTACCCTCTCATCTAGGTTAAGAAGTTGGAATTCTAATGTCAGGAATGTGGAAGGACAAAGTAGAATTTAAAGTAGAAGAATGATAGATTAACAGTTTCAGAAGATTGCATGGATTAGAAAGGAGGTAGACAACAGAGGATTGAAGGTGAGATCAGATCAGATGCCACCTCAAAGACAGATCAGATTATGGCAACAGTTACAGAGCTGGTGGCTATTCAAATTCAAAAGAGAAACACAGAAGGTGCCTGGGTGATTCTGTTGGTTAAGCCTCTGACTTTGGCTCAGATCATGATCTCAGGGTCCTGGGACTGAACCCCTGTAGACCTTCAAGCTCCCTGCTCAGCAGAGGGTCTGCTTGTTCCTCTGCTCCCCCTCCTTCCCCATGCTCTCTCCCTCTTTCTCTCTCAGATAAATAAATAAAATCTTAAAAAAAAAAAAAAAGAAGGAAAGAAGGAAGGAAGGAAAGAAAGTAGGAAGGAGGGAAGGAAGGAAGGGAGGTAGGAAGGTCCTCTGAGGGGTACACAGTCCTGTGAGGGGCTAACTGTGAGGAGTGAGTGATAGGGTTGAGTCTGATCTAAACCCATATGGGAAGGAGGATGCTTGAGAAAAATGCAGAAGAGATGATGAATTTTATTTTAAACATGTTGAGTTAAATGTACATTTAAACTACCTAGTTGTACGGCTTGCTATTATGTCTGTGTGATATTGGTCTTGATGAGATCTTGATGAAGATGATGATGGTCGTGATCTTGACATTTATGTGGGGTGAACTCTTTGAACTCTGTGTCAGTCTTGGTGCTTTTCACATGATAGTCCTTTATTGCTTTATTTATAAAACTGAAAATTTCTGTGATTATTTAGAGCCACAATTTGACAGTGTCTTCTTTAATATTAAAGAAAAGTACTGCAACTTCATTAATAATAGAGACATGGCAGTTTTCATTTAATTATTATTTGGTTTTGAAATTTAGATTACTATATGCTAATGAAAGAAATTTAAAAATAAATGTATATTTATTAAATACATATTTTAAATGTGACTGGGTAGCATAAATTTGATAAAACACTCATTTTTCTAATTGTATTTGATTTCTTTCTCATAATAATAGAAATCACAAAGAGTGTGTGTGTGTGGTCTCTGATTTTTCTTTTTTGCCCTTAAAACTTTTCCTTGGAAATCTAAAAGCCATACTTAATTTTTGGTCCCTAATAAAAGTGTCTGAACAGTGATACCATTAGAAGAAGAATGATAACCTGATGATGGTGATAGCAGGTGATGCCACAATGAATTCTTACAGAAGAGTACACTCTTAACTGTTATTTATCCTGAGAGTTCCATTTTATCACGAGAAGTAAGAGCAATCTTCTCAGAGGTGGGGGGAGATACGATTAAATATATATTTTCTTAAGATTTATTTATTCATTTAAGAGAGAGAGAGAATACAAGCATCGTGGAGGAAGGGCAGAGGGAGAGGGAGAGAGAGAATCTCAAACAGACTCCCAGCTGATCCTGGGAACCCCCATGAGACTTGATCTCAATATCCTGAGATCATGACCGGAGCTTAAATCAAGAGTTGGATGCTTAACTGACAAATCCATCCATGAGCTCCAACCATTAGATAACTCTTAATCTAGAAATGGCATCTGTATTTGGGGTTATTAAGTAAAGTAAAAATAAATAAATAAATAATATTTAAAAAAAAACACAAACAAACAAACTTTAAAAGCTTCTCACACACATTTTCAAAAACGCTGGTGATTCACAGACCTGGGGATAAAAATATATGTATATAAAAAATATATGTTTATAAAAAATAAAAAAAAAAAAAAAGAACATAACAAAAAAAAAAAAAAAAACGCTGTTCTGCATACAATAAAAAAATCCTCCCCTTTTCAATTAAATTTTGTGACCAAAATGTCTGAATGCACATTGTTCTGTAGCAAAATAAAATGAGGAAGACTAGGAGAATGCACAGGAAATTGTACAATAGACTACTCGGGAAGAGCTGTCAATGACTGAGTGGAATTAACTATGTATGGGAGATAAAATACCAAAGCAGTGAACTTATTCATTGGTAATAAAAAAGAAGTAGTTATAGAATGCTTATATTATGCAAAGCATTGTGACAATTACTACATATACAGAGATACGATTTCTGTCTTCATAAAGTTTATATAATTCTAAATGTAAATAAAAAGTACAAAGATAATTTGAAAGGGTACATGAGCAATTTTCATTTACATTTAAAACATCATAGTAGTGCTATACAGAAGGTTGAATTAATGGGGAATTTATGGGGAAGGCTGTATGACTGTTAGGTAGCAGGACCTGGGGGTCCACTGGATTCCTGCAAGCTGCCAAGAAGATAGTTCATACAAGCTAGAAATGGGAATGCCCTGGACCTATTTTGTGGTGTAGAAATGGAAGGAAGAGTACATGGACTGGAGGGAGATTTTTGACAACTTGTTCAAGGAGTTAATGGAATTTCTGAAATCTCCAGGGACTGGGGGATGAATTCTAGGTTTCTAGTTTCTACATGAACACTTGCTAGTTGGGTATGGTTTTGAATTAAAATACTGTATGTAAAAGGAACCAGGTAAATATTGGGGGTGGGAGATAAGGATAAGTGTAGTTTTACTATTGAAATAGGCTTATCCAGAATAAGAGAGCAGGGACCTGAGGATATGGAATCTGCAGCTGGATCTGTGGGGGATCTCTGCAGGTACATGGGCTGGAAAGGGAAAAGTTTGTACTGATTCATGCAGATTTCTAGCTATGCACTTCCATGGTCATCTGTATAATCTCTCAAGAGCAAAACACTCATTTTAAGGAGCTACAGAACCAAAATCAGCAAGTGTCTTAGGGGTACTAATAAAAGCGTTTGAATGAGGGATAGGAAAACCTGGTTACTCTTAAGCAGTTAATCCCCTTAGAGCTAACTACCAGCTGTCCTGTGAAAGACGTTTTCGAAGAGTCAGCTCTTAGAAGACCTCTTTAAAATGTTGAAATCTGAGCTCCTGGATAGTAAAACTTTAATTTAAGACCTTCACTTTTGTGCCGGTACTCTCCAACAAGTTCAGGGTTCAGTAGATTCCTCAGAACGCACTTTTGTGATAATCATTACCCTTCACAATCTAGATAACACAGGTAGTTTAAAAGGGTTTATTTCTTGGCATTATTTCTGCTCTTATTTCACATTTGTTTCAAGTTTTAACTTGCATGGACTGCTCATAAAATAACTGGCTTTTATAAATACATGGCTAAGTACAGCTCATTCCTGTTCTTGCAAAACCTGTACAACAAAAACTCAGTCATTCCAGACCCCTGCTGACTATACCAAAGACTGAACGTCCACTTCAAATGCCCCTGTACTTTCATCCATTAAGTTGTATTCTGTTATCTCAAAGTTCTCTCCCAGGGAGCCTTTCTTGTCTGCATGGGCAAAGGGAAGGATCATATAACTTTCCAAGCACCAATTCCCTTCATCTTTTTAAATCATCTATTTCAACAGAATAGGAATTTATAAAATAGACCCTACTTTCACAATGCATGATCTCAAAACACAGTTAGGTACACCTTTAAAAGTAAAGAAACTCTCCAAATTACAACTAAATAATAAAACAGAAGGATATGGAAATCATCTTTCCTCTTCCATATAGTTTTTACCCAGCCAAACAAAGGATCAGGACCACAATTCAAAACCCTCTGAGGATTTACAGCCACTATTTTCACTGTTGACATGAAGTAGAAAAAATAAAATAAAATGAAAGTATTCCTATTAAGTTATTCTATAAAATGCTAATCCATGTAAAATCTCGTATGTATATTATGTGCTCTCCAGACATTATGCTCTTCTTTTAAGGGTGAGATTGGCAATTTCCTAGGCAAAGAAACAGATTCAGATTCTAAACTTTGTTCTGTCCCTGAAAAATCTATTCACTCCACAGTTAAGAATTAGCGCCAGGCAAATATGATTGCTGGGTGTGTTATAAATAATATGATTTTAATTTGCTTCACCCACCATATGCCTACTAAGTGGGGAGATAAAAGCGAAATCCTGTTAAATAAGAAAAAATAATATGAATTAGTGGACTTTTTTCTTTTCTTCCTTCTTTCCTTCCTCCCTTCCTACCTTTCTTTTCTTTTTTAGGATTTCATTTATTTATTTGACAGAGACAGACAGAGATAGCAGCTAGAGTGAGCATAAGTTGGGAAGGGAGAGGGAGAAGCAGGGGGAGCCCAATGCGGGGCTTGATCCCCTGACCCTGGGATCATGACCTGAACCAAAAGCAGACACTTAACCAACTGAGCCACCCAGAGGCCCCGTGGATTTTTTAAATTTTGGATTGCAAAACTACCTTAGATTATAAATTACTTAAGTAGTTTATGTCTATATTTCATTTGTGGCATTTAGCATATTTTAGGGATTTGAGCAACATTGGTGATAATAATGAGGGCATCCTTCCAGTTAACAAACACCTGAGGGGACGTAGCACTAATAATTTAATAAATGATGTGACACTATAGTAGTTAAAGATTAAAGAGAAAAGTTTACTCGATATTGTTTACCATATTTCTATCTCATAGTTGAAAATATATCCCATTTTAAACAAAAATGGTCACTTTAATTTGGAAATATATGAGTCAACTTAAAAATCTAGGTTCTTTCACTTGACATATTATCAGATATGTGTATAATTGTTATTTATGATAAGTTATTTGGAAAAGACAAAAATATTTTCTTGAAGAGACATACTGGTGATACGAAATTTGATTTACCAGATAATTGCTAATTATTAATTTGTGCTATTAGGGACTGCTTTAAGGTCACCAGGCTAAGGTCATATTCATCTCAACTGAAATGCTTCCAAACGTATTAAATTATGATGATATGAATGATGACCTATCAAATTTTTAGTTATAATACCTTTCACTTGGAAAAGGAATATTCTTAAGAATTTTCTTTTCTTTTCTTTCTTTTTTTTTTTTTTTTTTTTTTACCCCCAATATGCTTCCCAGAGCCTGTTCATTTCAATCCGGAACTAATCAAAGTTGAGTTAAAAAAAAAAAAAAATCTACTTGGCATCTGTTGCTGTTACTCTGTCAAATAACTCACCCATTGTCTAGATCTCAGTGGGGGATATGTGGGAGGTCCCACCGTTTCTTTCCAGCTGTTACTTAGTCTGGGATAATGTTTTTGGTTTCATACAACTCCCAGCATGCAGTCCGCTCCTGACAGCCTCAATAAAATTCCACTTAAGCAAATGAATTAAAAGTCCGTGTAAACAAAGTTTAGAGAGAAACAATTAAGAACTCTTCCTGAACTGACTTATGACTTGGAAAGTTTCATCTTCAGGAAACCTGTCACCTTGAAGGATCTAACACCACAGGCAGCTTTACTGTAGTCTGAGCCTACCTTTTGCTTCTCTGAACAAACTCTTAAAAGAGTTAGAAGAGTTTCTACGGAAGTGTCTGGAGCTTAAGAGCTGGCAGCATCTGTTCAGTATGATAACAGTAGCAGCCTCCTTGGCGGCAGTCTCAACCCTGAAATCCCCAGATCTACCCTAGACCTAGCACTGGAGAAAAAAAGACTGCATTAAGCCATCATTTTTCAAACTTTCCAAAGGGAATCACACCTGAAAGAGAGTTGCAACCCCCTCCCTCCGTCTGCTCCTGTCCGCCTCTCTGTTACACACACACACACACACGGACACAAGTGCACACATAGTCACAGGAAAAATAAGATGCTACAGAACAGTCCAGAGTGAAGTGAAAGTGCTAAGTGTGTATCAGAAAACTTACTAAAGGGAACATCATGATTGCTCACTGAAGTAATCACTGATAATGGTAATTTGTGGATAATCAAACCAACATGGATCAGTAATATGTCAATATATGAATAAATATAGATTACCAAGAAATCGTAATTTTCCAACACCTTTGCCTACACCTATGTTAGCATGCCTTACTTACACTGGCTCTGCCCTATGTGTGTATATTATGCTGTTATCATCCCTCACCCATGCTGCTGATTATCCAGCCTATACTGGTACTTCTACCCTTCCCAATAGCTGCCCCTGGGCTTCAGTTTCCTTGCCTGCAAGTGACTATGATTATAGCACCCACCTCTACAGTTACTAAAAAGATTAATGAATGAACATACATAAAGATCTTAAAATAATGTGAAATAATAAAGACATGTAAATGTTTGTTATTCTTATTTCTCTTTTTTCTAATAATTTACATTGTTTACTGAAATCAATCATATATTTAGTTGAAAGCATCAGCAAATGAACTGCAAACTAGAAAAGTACATTCACATCTTATAGTTTCCCTCTGAAATGATGCTATTGTTCAAATAAATGGGATTCTTAAAATGGGAACACAACTGACGTATTCCCCAAATTATTATATTGTTTTCTGGATATTTCACATATATAAGCATTGACAAGAAACAGGTTATATTCATTTTCTTTTTAATCCAGCATCCTTAAGTGACATATTAGCAATCAAGTATTAAAAACAAACAAACAAACAAACAAAAAAACAGTGTAATATAGGAGAATATCGTAACATTTTTTAAGGGCTAAGTACTAGTTTGTCATTGATTTCAGGAAGAAAAAAAGAAGTGTCATATAGACCCTATGTGGTTAAGAATTACTTCAGGGCTCACATATAGAATTTTTAAAAAGTCATTTCATGGCTTTGAGCTATTCTAATAGGTTTTCTGGATTTTTTCATTGTTTAATTCCTTATACTACTTAGAAACTATAGGATTACTAAACAAACAAAGAAACAAACAAAAAAACCAATTTCTCAGGGAGTTGTTAGATTTCAGTGATTTAAGCAAGATTTTAGTAATTCCTACTCGACTTTATTTATGGAATTCATTAATAATACCAAAATTTGACAAACTATAGAATAACCAGTTACTAAGAAATAGGCATAGAAAAATTTTACTTTAAGAAATATTTTTCTGAAAACTAATGACTTAAGAACACACTCACATTGAAGAAAATTATATCCAGTGCTCAAATGGGTTCTATTGGTCATCCATATCTAATTGGTTTAAATATCATGGGACTTAGAGTTTGAAACGTGAAAAGAGTATGATGGTCTAACTTAGACCATTGTTAGTAGTAACATAGTAATATTTATTTCTGAAATGTGTGACTTGGTCTGGGAGTATGGAAGGGTATCTGAGCCAGTGCCCCAGGGCCAGAAGAGGGCGACACAGGCCTGCCCCAGCGGTTTTGGGCTCCGGAGTCAACACTGAGAAGTCTGTGAAAGCTGGTATAGATGATGCCTTCTCCCTGTTCTCTTATCTGTGGTACTTGTGCTCTGAGGAAACTCTGAAGCCTTCTAGAGATTTCAGTTCCAGCTTCACATCCTTTGTATTTTTCCCTTAAATTCTGAGCAGCCCAATTTGATACTTTCGAATTTTAAATCAAATATCCAAATGGCAGAAGGTGCTTCAGCACCTCTAATCATTGAGGCTTTTGTGATCAACCCCTACCAGTAGAGTCCCTTTCTATCTCTGTCTGTTTCAACGTGTTGTAGATCAAAATATGCTATGTCTTATATTTTGAACTCTTTTTCACTCAAGAGTGCTCTAATTTGAACTAAAAATTGCATGATTACGCTAACCATTGGAATTTAAAATCTTGGCAGTTGTGGGGCACCTGAGTGGCTCAGTGGGTTAGGCCTCTGCCTTCAACTCAGTCATGAGTTGATTTCAGGGTCCTGAGAATGAGCCCCTCGTGCGTCTCTCTGCTCAGCAGGGAGCCTGCTTCCCCCATGCCTCTGCCTGCCTCTTTGCCAGCTTGTGATCTCTCTCTGTCAAATAAATAAATAAAAATCTTTTAAAAATCTTGGCAGTTGTAATATGCTTATGTTTACCTAAGAAATACCCTTTCTTCCAAGACAGGCTCCATCAAGGTGGGCACCTCATCCCTGAGTTCCGGGGCTACTTTGCTTCTTTCTCATTATGCAATGACTGGGGATTGACACATTTTATAATCTTGATTTTTCCCAAGCTCCTTAAAATAAGAATGCCCTGTCCTAAACCTTCGTCTAGGGCTATTGACCTCGGTCCTTTCAAGGATCTGTGGCTTCCCTTAACTGTCAAATTCTCCATAGAAATAAAGTTCCCAATTTATTATCTAGCTCAGAATATTTGGGGAGACCACACTTAAGGTTGGCTGAAGTCTTTCTGCTTGGCAAAAATGTCAAGAGAGGAAAGAGGAAGTACAAAATAACAAGGCCCATGGTGTTTATCTCCTTTCCTTTCCTATGTCTTACATCCTGTAAGTACTTCTTACTTCTTTTTTCATTTAGAGACTGCTTTTGAAAAGAGTAATTGAAAAACAATAGGATGATTTTGAACAGCTTCTTTCTATAGGGAAATTATTGATAGAAAAGGAATGCAACTCTTCAGTTTTTTACCTTAACAGATGACAGAGTGTATGTACCACAAAATGCCTTCTAAATTCTTATAAAATAAAATAAAATTCTTATAAAATAAAACTATCTTTGGATTTCAAAATACGCTTGTAAAGCTCTATGATTCCCTATTGTTATCAAATTAAGAATAACTTTTAAGTTCAGACAGTCAATGTATTTCTGTGTATTATCTTTAGAAATAGGACTGTTCGTGAATGAGAAAAATTGTTGGATACTAGGTCCTAAATAATTGTTTCACATTTTTACACTTAACCCCTCTTTCCCAGGTAAGTTGTAGCCCAGCAGTTGCTGCATCCTATTGAATATATACGTCCTTCATTTCATGACTTGTATGCCTCCTCCTCAGGTAGTTTCCTCCCCGAGAAGGCCACTGAAGAGTGTCCACACGTCACTATCCATTTTGATATCTCTCATCTCCAAAATGTTGCTTCTGATGCCCTAGGAAATTAGATTATTGATTACTTTGTCCATATATAACAATTTTCTGAACATATTTTAGGACTCCCTTTGGGCACTGAAGTTATTTGAAAACAGGAATTATGATTTATGAGTCTTAATTCTCTCTACGGTGTGTAGAATGTGTGGAATGTAAAGATAGAGCAGTATGAATGATAAACACTAGATATTCTTTGAATTAAATTAGTTTTTAATAGGAAGTATGTAGTTTTAAGTCAATCATTTTGAAAGTAGCTTTATGTACAAAAATATTGTGCATAATATATAAAGCATTCTAAGTAATAGCTGCATATTATATACACATTTATCTATATGTATAATCTTTCTATAAATTTTTTTACAATTCTCTGTGATTTTAATATCTTAGAATTATTTACTTGTGATAATGCTTTATTTTTATTATTCTGTCAATGAACTTAGTTTTAAGTTCTCAGGTCAAAAACATGAGTTCCAAAAGTATACTTTACCTGTCAGAAGGAAGTTTCTTTGTATTATGAGACATATTCTAAGAAAACAAATATGAAAAAACAGGTAATTTTCTTCTTCTCACCTTCCTAAAATATTGTTAGCATTATTAAGGATAGGAGAATTATAAATATAATAATTATGTATATTTTTATAATAATTACTTTTTCAATAAAGATATTTTAATATGTAGATAGGTAACAAAATATGGGGTTCATATATCTGCTTTTCACATTTTATATCTTATAATGACTTGATTTATAATTATTTTATGGAAAAGAAAGCCTAGACTGATGGGCATTTAAGAAAATACTTATTTTGTAAAGTAGCTGATATGTATACACTCAAATATTTCCTGGGCCTCATCTACCTCTAGTTATCCTTTTCTATTTATTCATTAAACTTGGGAAGAGGAAGAAAACAATTGTTTTTCTTATAAAAATGATTTTTTCTATAGTTTCCCAACTGTGTTTCAAATGTGTTGTAGATAATGTATCAGAAATATCTTTAAAACTTTATTGGTTCAGAGAAGTTGTGTAGTACCAAATTTATCCTGGCACCTGTAATGAATTTTTGATGTACCAAATGTTCTTTTGAAGACTCATCTTATGTTTTGCATGAAGCATTTCCATTTTTCCTCTGAGAGTTTGAAGGAAAGGAAGTGAAATCACTAAACAGTTTTTCAGAGGTTAAATTTGCTCACTTATAAAAATAAGCCTAATTACTGCTTAAACACAGAATGTACAGAATTAACAAGAAACTTCACTTGAGTACTCTAGTTTGTGAAATACAAAACATCCAAAGTTTTACTGACAAGATTACATAATTAGAAATCTCTAAACTGAATAATCACTCTATAAAAATTAGAATTATTTAAGCATGCAAGATTTTATCTATGTTCTAAATATTATATCCATAGAGCAGACAATCATCTTTAGGTTGGTAAATAGAGTTTTACATTAACTCTGGCAAGAGGTAAGAATAAAAAATGAGGATGACAATCTTAAAAATTTATTGATAAAAATATCTCTAATGACAGCTTTTCTTGTTCAGATTTTCTGACAAAAGTTGGCAAAGCAAATTAACCTCATATATATTATATGTGCATGTATATAAGCATATATAATGGAGATAATATCATGACTATAAAGCTGATATTTTTTCACTTTTTCCTACAGAAGATAAATCAAGTCCCTCTAAAGCCATTCAAATATCACAGTGACGGTAAACGCTCAAGGGCAAGAATTACTTCATGAGGAAGGAAAAAATGTTGCAAGGAAGTCCTGCTTCCTTGTATACAGAAGGCTCTGGAACGTAGAAAGAGGAGGAAAAGGAATAAAGTAGTCAGGCATGAGTATTCTGATTCCCTCTACTCACACACCCACCCACACACCCACCCATCCACACACACTCACACACACAAGACTGGGAGATTATAAAAGAAACAGAAGTGAAAGAACTTTAAGGTAGACCCCATTCCATGTTGGTACTTTTGAAAAAGCCTATTGCCACAGACCATCCCTTACTAAAATAACCATGAACCCATTAGGCATAGAAGGAGACACAACTATCGCTCACCACCATCCTTCTGCTAGCATTGTTAGTTAAATTCTAGAAATGGCAGTGTTGGAGTGGAGTCTTTTGGGTTTTCCACATATAGTATCGTATCATCTGCGAAGAGTGATAATTTGACTTCTTCTTTGCCGATTTGGATGCCTTTAATTTCCTTTTGTTGTCTGATTGCTGAGGCTAGGACCTCTAGTACGATGTTGAATAGCAGTGGTGATAATGGACATCCCTGCCGTGTTCCTGACCTTAGCGGAAAAGCTTTCAGTTTTTCTCCATTGAGAATGATATTTGCGGTGGGTTTTTCATAGATGGCTTTGATGATATTGAGGTATGTGCCCTCTATCCCTACACTTTGAAGAGTTTTGATCAGGAAGGGATGTTGTACTTTGTCAAATGCTTTTTCAGCATCTATTGAGAGTATCATATGGTTCTTGTTCTTTCTTTTATTGATGTGTTGTATCACATTGACTGATTTGCGGATGTTGAACCAACCTTGCAGCCCTGGAATAAATCCCACTTGGTCGTGGTGGATAATCTTTTTAATGTACTGTTGAATCCTATTGGCTAGTATTTTGTTGAGTATTTTCGCATCTGTGTTCATCAAGGATATCGGTCTATAGCTCTCTTTTTTGGTGGGATCCTTGTCTGGTTTTGGGATCAAGGTGATGCTGGCCTCATAAAATGAGTTTGGAAGTTTTCCTTCCATTTCTATTTTTTGGAACAGTTTCAGGAGAATAGGAATTAGTTCTTCTTTAAATGTTTGGTAGAATTCCCACGGGAAGCCGTCTGGCCCTGGGCTTTTGTTTGTTTGGAGATTTTTAATGACTGTTTCAATCTCCTTACTGGTTATGGGTCTGTTCAGGCTTTCTATTTCTTCCTGGTTCAGTTGTGGTAGTTTATATGTTTCTAGGAATGCATCCATTTCTTCCAGATTATCAAATTTATTGCCGTAGAGTTGCTCATAGTATGTTCTTATAATAGTTTGTATTTCTTTGATGTTAGTTGTGATCTCTCCTCTTTCATTCATGATTTTATTTATTTGGGTCCTTTCTCTTTTCTTTTTGATAAGTCGGGCCAGGGGTTTATCAATTTTATTAATTCTTTCAAAGAACCAGCTCCTAGTTTCGTTGATTTGTTCTATTGTTTTTTTGGTTTCTATTTCATTGATTTCTGCTCTGATCTTTATGATTTCTCTTCTCCTGCTGGGCTTAGGGTTTCTTTCTTGTTCTTTCTCCAGCTCCTTTAGGTGTAGGGTTAGGTTGTGTACCTGAGACCTTTCTTGTTTCTTGAGAAAGGCTTGTACCGCTATATATTTTCCTCTCAAGACTGCCTTTGTTGTGTCCCACAGATTTTGAACCGTTGTATTTTCATTATCATTTGTTTCCATGATTTTTTTCAATTCTTCTTTAATTTCCCGGTTGACCCATTCATTCTTTAGAAGGATACTGTTTAGTCTCCATGTATTTGGGTTCTTTCCAAACTTCCTTTTGTGGTTGAGTTCTAGCTTTAGAGCATTGTGGTCTGAAAATATGCAGGGAATGATCCCAATCTTTTGATACCGGTTGAGTCCTGATTTAGGACCGAGGATGTGATCTATTCTGGAGAATGTTCCATGTGCACTAGAGAAGAATGTGTATTCTGTTGCTTTGGGATGAAATATTCTGAATATATCTGTGATGTCCATCTGGTCCAGTATGTCATTTAAGGCCTTTATTTCCTTGCTGATCTTTTGCTTGGATGACCTGTCCATTTCAGTGAGGGGAGTGTTAAAGTCCCCTACTATTATTGTGTTGTTGTTGATGTGTTTCTTTGATTTTGTTATTAATTGGTTTATATAGTTGGCTGCTCCCACATTGGGGGCATAGATATTTAAAATTGTTAAATCTTCTTGTTGGACAGACCCTTTGAGTATGATATAGTGTCCTTCCTCATCTCTTATTATAGTCTTTGGCTTAAAATCTAATTGATCTGATATAAGGATTGCCACTCCTGCTTTCTTCTGATGTCCATTAGCATGGTAAATTCTTTTCCACCCCCTCACTTTAAATCTGGAGGTGTCTTCGGGCTTAAAATGTGTTTCTTGGAGGCAACATATAGATGGGTTTTGTTTTTTTATCCATTCTGATACCCTGTGTCTTTTGACAGGGGCATTTAGCCCATTCACATTCAGGGTAACTATTGAGAGATATGAATTTAGTGCCATTGTATTGCCTGTAAGGTGACTGTTACTGTATATGGTCTCTGTTCCTTTCTGATCTACCACTTGTAGGCTCTCTCTTTGCTTAGAGGACCCCTTTCAATATTTCCTGTAGGAATTCAGTAAAGTGTCAGGATATAAAATCAATGCACAGAAATCAGTTGCATTTCTCTACACCAACAGCAAGACAGAAGAAAGAGATATTAAGGAGTCAATCCCATTTACAATTGCATCCAAAACCATAAGATACCTAGGAATAAACCTAACCAAAGAGACACAGAATCTATACTCAGAAAACTATAAAGTACTCATGAAAGAAATTGAGGAAGACACAAAGAAATGGAAAAATGTTCCATGCTCCTGGATTGGAAGAATAAATATTGTGAAAATGTCTATGCTACCTAAAGCAATCTACACATTTAATGCAATTCCTATCAAAGTACCATCCATCTTTTTCAAAGAAATGGAACAAATAATTCTAAAATTTATATGGAACCAGAAAAGACCTCGAATAGCCAAAGGGATATTGAAAAAGAAAGCCAACGTTGGTGGCATCACAATTCCGGACTTCAAGCTCTATTACAAAGCTGTCATCATCAAGACAGCATGGTACTGGCACAAAAACAGACACATAGATCAATGGAACAGAATAGAGAGCCCAGAAATAGACCCTCAAATCTATGGTCAACTAATCTTCGACAAAGCAGGAAAGAATGTCCAATGGAAAAAAGACAGCCTTTTCAATAAATGGTGCTGGGAAAATTGGACAGCCACATGCAGAAAAATGAAATTGGACCATTTCCTTACACCACACACAAAAATAGACTCAAAATGGATGAAGGATCTCAATGTACGAAAGGAATCCATCAAAATCCTTGAGGAGAACACGGGCAGCAACCTCTTCGACCTCTGCCGCAGCAACATCTTCCTAGGAACAACGCAAAAGGCATGGGAAGCAAGGGAAAAAATGAACTACTGGGATTTCATCAAGATCAAAAGCTTTTGCACAGCAAAGGAAACAGTTAACAAAATCAAAAGACAACTGACAGAATGGGAGAAGATATTTGCAAACGACATATCAGATAAAGGACTAGTGTCCAGAATCTATAAAGAACTTAGCAAACTCAACACCCAAAGAACAAATAATCCAATCAAGAAATGGGCAGAGGACATGAACAGACATTTCTGCAAAGAAGACATCCAGATGGCCAACAGACACATGAAAAAGTGCTCCATATCACTCGGCATCAGGGAAATACAAATCAAAACCACAATGAGATATCACCTCACACCAGTCAGAATGGCTAAAATCAACAAATCAGGAAATGACAGATGCTGGCGAGGATGCGGAGAAAGAGGAACCCTCCTACACTGTTGGTGGGAATGCAAGCTGGTGCAGCCACTCTGGAAAACAGCATGGAGGTTCCTCAAAATGTTGAAAATAGAACTGCCCTATGACCCAGCAATTGCACTATTGGGTATTTACCCTAAAGATACAAATGTAGTGATCCAAAGGGACACATGCACCCGAATGTTTATAGCAGCAATGTCCACAATAGCCAAACTATGGAAAGAACCTAGATGTCCATCAACAGATGAATGGATCAAGAAGATGTGGTATATATACACAATGGAATACTATGCAGCCATCAAAAGAAATGAAATCTTGCCATTTGCGACAACATGGATGGAACTAGAGCGTATCATGCTTAGCGAAATAAGTCAAGCGGAGAAAGACAACTATCATATGATCTCCCTGATATGAGGAAGTGGTGATGCAACATGGGGGCTTAAGTGGGTACGAGAAGAATAAATGAAAGAAGATGGGATTGGGAGGGAGACAATCCATAAGTGACTCTTAATCTCACAAAACAAACTGAGGGTTGCTGGGGGGAGGGGGTTTGGGAGAAGGAGGTGGTATTATGGACATTGGGGAGGGTATGTGTTTTGGTGAGTGCTGTGAAGTGTATAAACCTGGTGATTCACAGACCTGTACCCCTGGGGATAAAAATATATGTTTATAAAAAATAAAAAATTAAAAAAAAAAATTCTAGAAATGGCAAATATTTTCTGGCAGACACAGAAGGTGCTTACAGGAGAGTCAGAGCCTGGGGAGCTGATTTGGGTAAGAGCCAACAGGCTTACCAGTAACTTGAACAGCTTAAGTGAGGGACCATTTAGAGAATGAAAGTGTGATTCAGAAGAATTTACAGTACCATGCAGAGCTAAAGATCAACTGAACCAACAAAACCATTTTGCTTTAGCCAAGAATTATGCCTCCATATTTCAAGTGAGCGGAAGAACAGTCAGTGATCAGTTAAATTGGAGACATCTCCCAGAGAAAAGACTTAGAGAACAATGTATAGCCATTCTCACCCTGCATGACAGAAGGGTGACCCATCTCTCCATGCTGCAAACCTGAAATCTACCTCTCCTTGGACATGAAATCTCCTATGTACCCCCACTTATCCGTCATCCATCTGTGTTCATGTAACTCTAGAGAAGTGAGTTATGTCGAAGGTCGGGGTCGCACCCCTAAGATGGCGCCGGTGGCGCCCCTAAGATGGCGCCTGCTACATAGCCCGAGCAGCACGGACAGCCTGAAAAACATCCACCCTGGCCACACGTGACCTCGTGCTCGTCACATGAACACCACATGCCACCACTGCCTACGAGCCCCAGATACCTCCTGTTCATGTGAACACCTCTGTGATTGGCTGTATTGTGCTGTATTGTGCTCTTCATCCTCCTCCTGGCGCTGCCTTGGATAAGGGCCCTCCAACGCACATTAGCCAGAGACCGGCAGGCTGTACATCAAGCCTTGGTAGCCATAGAGCATGGTAGCTCACCCCAAGTATGGCTTAGCATGCTGGACCGGTAGTCAATGATGGGTAATGAGGACAATAACGGCGTATCAACCTAAGACAGAAGCTGCAGCATGCTCTGCAGTATTTGATGACGGGTAAGGGCACAAGTTGATTGTCCCAACCTAAGACAGGCACGGTCCCTTATCCATACAAATAAATAAATAAGGGGAAGCTGTCGGGGTCGCGCCCCTAAAATGGCACCGGCTACATAGCCTGAGCAGCACGGACAGCCTGAAAAACATCCGCCCTGGCCACACGTGACCTCGTGCTTGTCACATGAACACCGCATGCCACCACTGCCTACGAGCCCCAGATACCTCCTGTTCACGTGAACACCTCTGTGATTGGCTGTTATGCCCTATATAAGGCATGGGAACTTCCCCGCAGGGGGAGGAGAGAGATTGACCAGGGAATAAACAAGAGCTTGTGCATCGACCTGTGTGTGTGTGTTGCGTCATCTCTGCAGGCAGGGAGAGCGCGACAGTCGACTAAGGAAGATTTGTTCAATAAGATTATTCAGGAGTCCTGTTCTTCTGTATGTGGTTCTTTCCACTAAGCACTAGGGTGTTTCCATCATCTCTATATTTAAAACTAGATCCACACCATTATGTTTTATAGATCAACAGAAGGGAAAATGAGGATTTTGAGGCCAAACAATCTCTTTACAGAAAGTGATTCAGAAAGTGGTGCACATCACACTGGGAAACCCAAATTGCAAGCAGGCTGTGAAATATTATCCTAATCTCAGTTTCCATGTCCCTCTAAAATTCTACTACCTGAAAAAAGAAAAAAAAATGAAGAGAATTTGCCCATCTGCCACACTTACTGTTTTTCAAAAAGACACTGAATTTGAAAGAAATTAACTTTAACACTCCACCACTAATTATGTATGCCTACAGTTCATTGCTGTCCAGCAAGATGGGGAAAGCACAGTAGATAGGATTAGCTACACAAACTAAAAAAATATATAAATTTTGTTTGCTGATTTAATTGGAATTATGAAAATGTGTAGACATATTCTATATATATTCTGTTGACTTATGTGTTTAAATTAATTGGGATTCTTGGTGACTAACACTTCTTTTGCAAGTTTAATACAATTTCTATAACATAATCTGAGATTCCTGAATGATCATGGATATGTAAATTTCTCCAACATCATCTCAATTGCTCTCCAAATTCCTCACTGTAATCCAGGCTCATTGAACTCCGCCTCTATTCCTAGAACATACTAATCTCTTTTCTTCCTTAGAAATTCTGCACTCTTTGTGACCTCTAGCTTTATCATACCTCTAGTTCTTCACCCACCCACCTGGCTACCCCTTCTCCTTCAGATATCTCCATAGCTTCTCCAGAAAGAGTTGCATTTTGCATGAGGATTCTGTGTAAAGCTATCCCTTACCTATCTCAGTTACATCAACCTGGGCCTTCATTTCCTTCACTGAAATTTTCACAATCTGCAATTATCTTATTGATTGATTGATTCAGTAGTGCACTATTTGTATCCCATACATAAATGTAAGTCCACATCTACCACTCCACTATCCTCTCTGCCTTTTGCAGTAAATGACACAAAGTGAGGTTTAAAAATGTTTGTTGATTGAGCGAATGGTGAAGATAAACACTTTGAGAAACAAATATAAATAGCTATGTGTGTACGTGTGTGTATATGTGTACTCTGAGCTAAATATTACTATTCCTCAAAGGATGGGCTAAGAGAACCTTGTTTACAGAAATCTCAGGCAAGTTTTTCATAACAAGTACTGATAATGTATCGCTATAAAAATCATGTTGTTACCCTCAAGGCATTATGAAATCCAGCCAAAAATGGATTGTTGATGACTAAATCAACACTGTTTCACATTCTGCTCCATACTCAGAATAGAACATATGCCTTTGTAGCCCCTGCTTTATGCAAATCTGTGTTGTTTTATATTAGTTCTTTGATTTTATTTTTATGTTTCTGTAAAGGAGTTTTAAGAGCAAATTTCCATAAAGATAGGGCTAAAATTACTCTACCATCAGTAATTACTCTTTAGACTACATGATAAACAGCGTGATTCAGTTGAATTTTATTATATTGTTTTATGGAATAGTATGGTATAGGTTTTTCTAATGACCCATAGATAAGATTTTGTGCATGTTTAATGACCTCGGGCAAATGACGAAAACTCTTCAGACTTCAATTTCTTCATCTAGAATCATGGACAGGATATCAGCTCTAATACCTTAGAACTGTTGTGAGGATCAAAGATGTATTTGTAGATACTACATAGTAGAGGGTCTGCCACTAGCAGGGAATCAGTGAATCTTAGCATGTTACTGGATGACTACTCAGGGGTTCTCTGCTAAACTTTGGCACTATTTAAGTTTGACTTGTTTAAACCTCCCAAAAATGAAGCAAGTTAGAAATTATGATATCTGCCCTAAAGATGAAAAAAATTGTAGCTCAGAAATGTAAATTTCCTACAGCTACACAGGTTATGGGCAGCTAAGCCAATTTATTTTCAATTTATTTGCATTATCTAGCTTTTAGTTAATAGCTTACCTTCAGATTCTTTTCATTTCAGACAACCTGGCAACCAGAACTAGAAAATAAATGTTTAAATTATTGTTTCTCTTATTTGGAACTGTTGGTGTGTTGGTAGTTAAGCAAGAGAGGATAAAGATAAGAAAAAAGTGAGAAAGGCAGAGGAAAAGAATAGGAGAAGATCAAAAAAGAAAAGTCTAAAGTGCTAAAGACAGCATAAACTTTAAGAAAACTAGACAAGTAAGTCATCTCTCTTTCTTGTCCCTATAAACACCTCAGTAGTATAATCTTTCCAATTATTGGACAAATGTTTTTAATCAGGAAGAAATCAGGGGATTTTGTGAAAGGATACATGTCTTATTATACTTATTCTCTTTTAAACATTTAAACTGGTATTTAATTTCAATGATGGGGGTTCAAAGATGTGTGTATTCCATTCTTAACTCAGAAGATGTATTCCAGAGCATAATTTAAAACATACTGTGCTGCCCTTTCTATGTATTTTTCTATAATTATTTCTATCTCTTTCTATCTCACAGGCAAATGTAGTTGGTCAGAAAGAATGTGAAGTTTTGAGGACATCAAAGGTGGAAACTATTCTAATTACTGTGCAGCACTGATGTACTTTTGATTGTGAAACAGCCCATAAGTTCATATTGGTAATTAAAATCTACTATTTCAAAAAAACTAACATATTTCATAAATCATACACCCAAAGTACACTAGACATTGGAGACAAATGGAAATTTGAATCCTGAAAAAAATGAACTTGAGATTTTTCTCTATGTTAGTATTCTCTCCCTTGGCAATGCAAGAGTGCTTCTGTTTCATTTAAATATTATCATTTAAGATTTAATAATATCCATCCTTTCTTGGTTTTTGCTCTCACACACTGGTGTGGCAATGACTCATGTCTTTTCCTGAAGTCTCTGTATTCTAGGATCTTTAACATCACTGTCCATGCTTTCTTCTTAGGACTGAACTGCTTCAGCTTTTTCTGCCTCTTACTTCCAAAAACATATCAGCAGCAAAAGGAGTCTTGAATCATCAAAGATTAATAATTTATCTCTCTGGGAACATAAAAGTCTGCCTCTCATGCTCATCTGAAGGATTGATGGCTGTGTGACTCTCTCAACACTTCCCACAGAGCAGCCCTGAGCGTCAATGGACCCTTCAGGTCTTTCCCAGCAGCATGAGGGCAAAGTGATCCAAAGGAAAACTACTCTTATCCTGTTATCTTGTTTCATTGCATGAGACCATGGGTGTGTGTGTGTTTTATTTTGTTTTGTTTCTGTTTTGTTCCTTTGTTTGTTTGTTTGTTTGTTTTAACCTACATTCATTGACTGGGTTTTGAAAAATTTTTCTAAGTTCTTGGCCATTTTTTGACTTCTCTTGTAGTCTTAAGATTAAACCGGGATAATGCTAACTTCTGATTGTTTAACTTACATACATTAAATCAAAGTTTTTAAGGAATTGGTGGAAGTGATTTTTTTTTTAAATTTTAAAATATACTTATTAAAACAGAACAGATTTTTTTTTTTAACTAAAGATCTTAAAAATGTGAAAATGCAGCTACAAAATCCTCTCACTGTTCAATTCCTAATGTCTGAAAGTGACCTACCTACAGATAAACAAATCTGGGCATTTGTATAAATGGGAAAGATTTATTCCCATGCATTGCTGTAGAACACAAGCATAACAATCTACAAAGAAACTTCAGCAGTTAATATTCTCCATACAACAATAATTCGCAATGTGATTGTACACTTCACCAAATATGTCCAAACAACAATACTCTTAGCTGCTCCAGGCAATCAACTGTAGAGAGAAATCACCAATTATGTTTTGCAAAATGCATTCTTAAGGCTACATTCACAAAGACTTTTTGATCGTATTCTGCCTATCAGAAATATGGTAGAACACATGTCAATGAGAAGCCAAGGTCTTACTGTGATGTTAGCTGTACTTGGGTTGGAATAGCTTCCTTGGACTAATTATCTTATCTAAGCTGAATTTTCACATTTCTAACTTAAAAAGCTGGATTTAGCTTATACAATTGGCATATTCTAGTGATTTAAAATAATGTCTTCATGGAAAAAATGCTAAATAATTTATAAGTATTATTAAGAAGTAAGTTCCAAATTCTGAAAAATTGTTCTTGTTTTCTTGAATCTTATTTCTTGGGAATTCATCGATCACTCTTTAATTTTTTCTTCAGTGTTCCAAGATTCACTGTTTATTTTTTTATTTAATTTTATTTTTTCCATGTTCCAAGATTCATAAGTTATGCACCACACCTAGTGTTCCATGTAATATGTGCCCCCCTTAATACCCACCACCAAGCTCACCCATCCCCCCACCCCCTCACCTCCAAAACCCTCAGTTTGTTTCTCAGAATCCACAGTCTCTCATGCTTAGGAAAGGAAAAGTGAGTTGGGGTAAATTGGAGGGGAAAGCAAGGAATGAGCACTCTTTCAAGTTTAGATTTGTTAAGTTTATCACTCAAGATTTAGTTATATTGAGAATGACCAAGAAAAAAAATAAATTAAACTACAAGTGGCTAGTCATAATACTTTTTAAAAAATTGCAGTATTTTTTCTCCCATTCACAGAAATTAAGTACAGAAGAAGAAAATCTAGGGCTAATGTCACAGCTTACTCTACCACCTTAAAAAATATAATTTTAATAAAAGTAATAGTGAATATGCCTTTAGTGCTTCCAAAGCAACAAGAACATAGCAAACAGTTTTACTTGTATCTCATTTAATACCCTGACAATCATAAAATTTCCCAATGTCATACATGAAGTAACTTGGGCACAGAGATAATAAATATATTGTCTAAGATCACACAATTCCAACAGTTGTCATGTCTAAAGCCACAACATCTGCATTAAAGCAAATAAGATGGAAAAAGAAACAAAGAAAGGTATGAATTTTAGGAAATTTCTTGAATTTTACATTTGAAATTCCACCTTTATCTCCTTGGCCTCAACTCAGTAACAAATAATACCTACTTGCAAAGGATGCTGGGAAGGATGGTACTTATGTTGAAAGACAATATACCTCCTTAAATACTTGGAAGTTCTCCTGTTAGACAAGAGTGCATATTGAAGGACATCGGCCTATTTCTCTTTCAAGGATATATGCAATTCTGTTGGATTTTGTCTTCACGGTTTAGTGCTATACCTTTTACAAAAACATACTTTATTCAAATCTATAGTTTTTTTTCTCCTTGTAGTATCTTTCTACTAACAGTAGACCAAGATCTCAATCATCCCCAGAAGACATTGTGTATTCCATACAAGACAGGTTAACGCTCAAATCAAATCTCCTTCAAAATCTTTGCTACTGGTGATCTCCTATATTTTTTTCAACTTAATATAAAAAACATTAGTCTTTTATAGGCAAGTTCAGAAATTTGGGATTTCTGATCATTCATTAATTATGTATACTTACACTATATAGTATTTTCAGGCACTTTTTTAGCACTAGGTTTGAAGAGATAAGTAAGTCCCTATTTTCATAGATGTTATACTCAAGTGAGGGGAAATAAATGAAAAAGTAAGAAAATATAAATTCCTATATTATTTACTGGGTGACTGATATATAAGTTACATTTTCTACTTTTGAATATTTTTAAATATCATGTGATAAATGAATATACCCAGAATTACAAGTATAATCCTATGTTCTTACTAATGGCATAAATTATATTCATTGTGGATAACATCAAGAACTATGAAGGTTCTGGGGCGCCTGGGTGGCCCAGTGGGTTGGGTCTCTGCCTTTGGCTCAGGGCATGATCTCAGGGTTCTGGGATCGAGCCCTGCATCAGGCTCTCTGCTCAGCAGGGACCCTGCTTCCCCCTCTCTCTGCCTGCTTCTCTGCCTACTTGTGATCTTTCTCTCTGTCAAATAAATAAATAAAATCTTAAAAAAAAAAAAAAAAAAGAACTATGAAGGTTCTGGAGTTCTTACTCTACTTGCAAACCAGTAAGTTAGCTTACTGTGATTTCATAAATGGTGAAGACATAAGTTTCCTGTATCAGAGACAAAGAATGCAATATGTGCCCTCCTTAATACCTACCACCAAGCTCACCCATCCTCCACCCCCTCCCCTCCAAGACCCTCAGCTTGTTTCTCAGAAATACCATAGAACACATGTCACAATTGACAGTTGTCATGGCTAAAGCCACAACACACAGCATGAGGTTTATCTTCATACTAATTCCCTTTGCTTTCCAGGTCCCATGGGGGTGATGCAGACTGGCCCAGTCAACACAGCATATACAGAAGGTCTGTGTCACAGTGAGAGACCCAGAGCATAGGAAGCCCTGATTTTTTAAAAAGGACCTGCTAGCAAATCAGGTCAATCCCTTTCCTTGAAAGGGGACATTATGTTTATCACTCAGGTTAGGAAATAAATTTTCCCTCTGCTCTAAAGAGAAATACTGTCTCCTTCTTGCAAGGCAAGTTGCTATACAAACATCCATTAAAAGGTAATCCAGAGCAGAAACAGATCCAAATGTTCAGAGACATCATGGAGAATTGTTTCCCACTAAGTATATAAGACCACAAGGTTAGTCATTGAGATGGCTTTCCACAAAATAAGAAGTGTAGGTATTTAAATAACTAAAAAAAGAGATCATTGCTTCAGTCCAGATACATAAAGCAGAGTTTTTTTTTTTTTATGATAGATTACAAGAACTGGTAAAGATGAAAGTAAAATAAGGATATTATTAAGTGCATAGAGAAATCAGACTTTATCCTGGGGAATACAGAGAGTCAGTTAAACAAGAAAAATGGTAGTGAAATAAAAATTTGAGGAAGATTTTATAGACTTGTTGGAGTGGGATTATTACCACAAACTCTAGTGAGAGACATAAGCATGGGGAGAATCCCCTGATTAGATAAGAAGGAAAAGCGAAGGAATATATCCAACACATTTCCAGTGTTTTGAGCCTGAATCATCATGATAAGTATGACATACACGGAAAACAAATAAGTCAAGTCAGAAAAAGAAGTAGTTCTACAGCTGGGAGAATCAGGCTGATTTGAATTACATTTAATTTGATCTAGTCTGAAAATATCTCGTAATGGAAAATATCCAATAGGATGTGGGGGATTTGAGATTAGAAGATGTGTTGAAATCAAGCATTTGATGGATGTGAAATTGGCAGACTCACTTGTGAGCTTGGAAGCAAAATAGAATCTCAGAACCTTCTCAGTTCCTGACAATCTTGTCCATTGTGGATGGGGAGGGGTAGAGATTCCCTAAGCAATGCTAAGAAAAAAGAATATTCTGTACAAATTGAGGTCACTTCCTAACATGAAAGAACTTTTTATTCTAAATGTTAATAAGTTTCTATATTTCACAGACCTGAACTTTAGTTCCAATCTGAAAAAAAATAAAATAAAATAAAATTACGTTTCATGCAGTCTGGCAAGTACGGTGCTCAGTCTCTTGTTGGCCCAGAGCATGTAAGTACACTGGATTCAGTTAATTAGTAAACTAAATCTTCCTTGTCTAAAAAGTCCCTGAATATTTCTTCATTGCTTTATATACTCTGTGGAGCTATATCAGAATTTGAGGACGATTTAACTGTAATTTGAGTTAGCTGAATGGCACAGAATGCTCTTCAACTTTTCCCTCTGGCAGTTGATTTATTCATTCCTTCACACACACATTTAATTATACAACAAATTCTTCTTGATCAACAAGTCTGTGGCAATGCATTGTGCTAGGTATTATATATTAAACAACAATGAATCAACCCATTTTATATTTCATTTCTTGTTAAAAAAAAAATGTCTGCATTGAAACTTAGGTTTAACAATTGAAACAGTGTGGTTGTGCCTAAAAACCTGTCATCGTGCCTACCCCAAGTAAGACTATCAGCCACAAGCAGCATAACTAAATATAGTTGACTTAGGTAGAAAATAAATTTGTTTATAATACATTTTTTCAAAGGAAAGACAGATACTGCCATCACTCTGGGAATGCTGTAAAATCACTGAAACATGAGCAGAAGGAGAACATGGGGTCAGAGCAAAAACCAAATAGGAAGGGGTTTGGTAAGAATAGTGTATGCTTCATGTCTGTATCCTGAATCTTACATGGCCACTGCCGGAAGCCAAGCACATGGTATGTCAATGGCCAGGCTCTATGGATATGTCTGGACATCCTGCTACAAAGCATTTCTTGTGCTCCAGCCTTTTACTTAGACTTCACAGGTGTCCATCCTCCTAGCTATTGGGACCACTCAAAAAATTAACAGAATTAGTTAACCAACCATGAACAAATCCAGTGTTAGACACTTTATTTTACAGTCTTAAATTAAAATATATATATATATATATATATATATATATATATATATATATATTATCTTAAATAGCAGTTAACCTTTCCAAAATATTTTGGGGTGTCTAATAAAGTCTTGGGCCATGACAAGTATTTTGGGTACAAAAAAACAAAAGACGCTAACTTTGCCTTCAGGATGGTCACTGCCTAGCCATAAAAAAGCTAACTATCCATTATATTAACTATTACAGAATAAGTAATCTCATGGAGTTTTGTGGCAAGAATGATGAAAATGCAGATGAGAAACTATTGCCTGCAATAGTCAAGAGAAGCTGCAAAAAAAAGAGATGCGCACGGCCTTTAAAATACCATTCAGGCGTGGACATAATTCCTGTACTTGTTCAGAGTGTGTATCTCCCACTATATTTTCAGACAAACATGCACAGTTAATTTGTATTTCGCAGGGCTGAAGTAGTAAACTGTACCTCAATGAACATAATTTGGCTAGCCTCAAACAACATCCCCAAATCTACAGTCATAGAGCATTTTGGTCTTATCCTCCCAAAGCCCTGGGCGACACAATAAATTCCCTTAATATTACAGTTGTTGGATGATAAGGGGAAAATAACATGTAACCAGAAAATAGAATTTTAAAAGCTGTTTTTAATGTACTGAGGAAACGTATTCTGGAAATGAATTCTTTATCTTCAAGATTTAATCTGCCTGGGGAACATTCTTGGGATGAGAGGAAGACAAGGCAAAGGTAGACATAAAAGGAAAAGTATTCAAAAGTTTACATTTAAAGCTTTCCATTTGATATTTTAAGGTGTCGTAGATATTTTTGTGAGCTCTCTCTGTGTGAGCTGAATACATCAGCCTGCTTATCTATGGAATATCACGAACAGCTCAGCAGTGCACTCAACACAGAACACACTTTCCTACATTGTTCAGAATTTGGTGTCACCGTTGCAAAAATGTGACTCAACTTTGGCATTTACATCAATAAGAGGCATTTTATTTTATTTTATTTTATTTTATTTTCATGAAGTGGAATTCCTGGAATAATGGCTTTATCCCCTTGTTGACAGATTCTAACGTGGGCTGGGTTGGGTCACCTGCTTCAAAGTGTCTCACTTGCCCAGTGCATCTTCTCACTCTGAGAGGGTATAGACCTTGTTCTTTCAGGGATGTGAAGTACCTGGCATTTGTGAAATATCTCCTTCCAGTCTTTACTTTCCCCTAAAAAAACCATTCTGGGTTTGCTTCTGTAGAAAATAATTGCTCCGAATCATAGAAGTGTCTCTACAAGAAAATCTTTAAAAATATATGTATATAAGAAAAGTTCTATATTCTAGGAAGTAGTACTTTTTTAAAAAACTTTAAAAAAATTTTTTTTAAGATTTTTATTTATTTGTTTGATAGAGAAAGATCACAAGTAGGCAGAGAGGGAGGCAGAGAGAGAGAGGAGGGAGCAGGCTCCCTGCTGAACAGAGAGCCTGATGTCAGACTCGATCCCAGGACCCTGAGATCATGACCTGAGCCAAAGGCTGAGGCTTTAACCCACTGAGCCACCCAGGCGTCCGGAAGTAGTACTTTTTTTTAAGGTTCATTTAAATTTATTTGTCAGAGAGAGAGAGCACAAGCAGAGGGATGGGCAGACAGAGGGGGAAGCAGGCTCCCTGCCGTGCAAGGAGCCTGATACAGGACTTGATCCCAGGATCCTGGGATCATGACCTGCACCAAAGGCCAACACCTAGGTGCCCCAGAAGCAGTACTTTTCTAGAAACATTTTACTTACCAATAAATTGCATGATATATACCACTACGGAAAATCCAAGAGTGGACATATGAATAAGTGGATGGATGGAAATTTGTTGTCTACAACTTTTGACAGCAAAGCCTAGGATAAGTAAAGATTGAGACACAGGATACATCAGATTTCTATATTGCAAAGATTGGTAAATCCCTAAAGCAGGGAAATTTTCCAGAAATAGTAGGATCAAAGAATCTATCAAATTGGAAGTAAGCCAAAATATAGATAATCTGTCTACAGAAAATGAATTGAATGGAAAAAAAATATGTCGCCTGATTTCACAAATACATGTTGAAGGATTTACAGGGTAGTCTCTGTGTGTGCACAAACATGTGCATTTGTGTTTAGCAAAAATTGGTAACAAAGCATTTTGATGGCAGACATTAGTCCCTAAAGGCTGTGACCAGATGCCTGCAATTGCCAGTTAATACTCTATTAATATCTTCAACAAATACTTTGCTCCATTGATTTTCCTAAATTGAATTTTACAAAAACACCCTCATGATGTTAAGGATTATCTTGCAATTCAGATGACTGTGAACACTGATCATTGGTTATTTGATTAGTTTGTTGTTGTTGTTGTTTTGTTTGGTTTTTTTTTAAGCCTGATTGCCCTTCCCATAGAGAGAAGATGCTGAAAAAGCCGAGGACTGAAAATTGATTGTACCAATTAAAGATTCATGGAAGATGTGAAACAAGTGTTTGATCTGCCTTGTGCAGACCATCATTGTTGGGCCTTGTATTACTTATCTCCTGCTTTATAAAATATGACCCTCAAAGCTTAGCCAATCAACACAGCATGCCAATTATTGTCTCATGGTTATTGTGGGTCAGAAATTGAGGAGTGATTTGGCTGGGTGATAGTGAATCAGGGTGCATTATGAGTTTACAGTCATGATTTGTCAACAGAGGGATCAACTGAAGGATAATCTACTTCGAAGTTCACTCCATATAGTTGTGGTGATCCTTATTTAGATTCTCACTGGCTATTGGCAGGAGACTATATACCTCCTCACCACATGGGCTTCTCATTATCTGACTCAGGTGACATTACATGGTAGTAGGCTCTCCCAGAGTGAGTGATGAGTGATGACATGTAAATACAGATGTACATAAAGAAGTAGATGTAGAAGAGAGGAGTAAATTCAAGACAAAAGCTTCTGTCTTTGGTAACCTAATTTCAAAAATTGACATACTGTCACTTCTGCCATATTTTGTTGGTTACCTAAACTAACCTTGGTGCACTATGGGAGGAAATTACAAAAGGATTTATACTAGGAGGCATACCTGACTGGAGGTCATTGAATGGTGATCAAAAAAAAAATTATTTTTTAATCTGGCATCTGAAAATCTGTAGTTATTCACTAATGGTTAGACTCAAAAATAATGAAAAAAAAGTACAAGAAAAAAAAAAAGAAAAGAAAACATACTAAGTTTTGGCCTGTCAAATACAGTAAAATTCTAAGACTTAGGCCGCCTGGTGCCTCAGTCAGTTAAGTCAGTTAATCAACTCTCGATTTCAGCTAAGGTTCTGATATCAGGATTGTGAAATTGAGCTTGAAATTCTGAGGTCTGCTTGAAATTCCCTTGCTCTCTCTCTTCCCCTCCCCCAGCTCATTCACACATTCTCTTTCTCTTTTTTCTTTTTTTTCTTTCTCTTTTTTCTCTCTCTCTGTTTAAAATACATTTAAAACGCTTTAAAAAATTCTAATAGTGTCATTTTCAGAAGAGTAAGTTGAGACTCAGAGTCTTGCTTGATATGTAAAACAAGCATTATTAATCAAATATATACCATCCCTGTGATATTTCACTGCATAACAAACTACCCCCAGAATAAGGGTCCAGGTCCAGAATAAACTTTGTTATTTTTTTTAATAATTTTTTTAAGATTTTATTTATTTATTTGACAGAGAGAAATCACAAGTAGATGGAGAAACAGGCAGAGAGAGAGAGAGGGAATCAGGCTCCCTGCCAAGCAGAGAGCCCGATGCGGGACTTGATCCCAGGACCCTGAGATCATGACCTGAGCCAAAGGCAGCGGCTTAACCCACTGAGCCACCCAGGCGCCCCAAACTTTGTTATTTTTCACAACTTTCTGATGAGGCTACACAATGTTTTTTGTCTGAACCACTGTTACTGATTTCTGTGGGCAGCTGGTGGTTGAGCTGAACCTTGAAGGTGTAGAATATCCTCACTCAGAAGTCTGGTTGTGGACTAATGTTATGTGAGGTGACAAGGATGGTTTGCACAGGCATCTCTTATCTAGATATTAGCCTGGACTCACTGACATGAGTATAGTCAAAGTTTTCCCAGGATTAGCAAAGTACAGGAAGTCTTCCAATCTGTGCTGGCATTACATTTGTTATTGTCTGTCCTCAAAGTCTCATAGACTCTGCCTCTTGATGTAAAGTGCTACAAAGTCATATTGCAAAAGGACCTGAATATAGGGATGAAGATAATTGGTTTCTTATTTTGTTGTCAATAAAATCTCTAATTCTTGTTAACACCAATCTATTATTTCTAGGAAAAATCCAAGAATGTTGTTAATTTTGTCTTTGTGTGGAGCATACTCCCAGCCAGAAAGGGAAACTAGGCTTTACATGTCATAATCTAATTTGAAAAGTCATGCCAAAGAGCAGGAGAGGGAAGAGTGACAAAGACATTTGAAATAATAATAATAATAATAAGATAAATTAAGACAATACAATGGTAAATTCCTTAAATGATATACTTGGGACAACGGAGGTTTGATCTAACCAGAACATTCAAAGGACACATGCTCCATGAGCCTCTGAAGAATCAAATCCTGGAAGAGGAGAGCTCTTTCCACCAACCATCACACTCTTTTTGGTCAATGGCTGCCCGGTGGCATATAATGAATGCCCTTGCAATCTCAGGTCATTCTGGCATTAATACGGATTTCCCTTCATGTAAACCTCAGTGTAGTTAAGGAATTCCCTGAGAGAAAACTAAATATGCACAGTGCATCTCAGAGACTGATGACTACACCAATGCCTAGAGGAAAATGTGGACCAAGAATTATGTAGAGCACAAAAGATTTCTAAACAGTATTTGAGCATAGTTATCACATTTTATTTAAAGAAAGGATGCAAAAGTTGTTATACGTTAAACCTCATTTGTTATAGAATAAACCTCATTTAACCCCCACTACAACTGTCAGAAAAATTAGGTAAGTGCCCAAAGCCACAGAATTAGTTAGTGAAAGAACAAAAATATGAAGGTAGGTTTTCTAACACCAAAGACTACTCTTTTCCTATGTATTTTACTTCCAAAAATTTTCATATGTATGGTTGGAGAGTGGGGTGTGTCCCCCCCCTTTTTTTTTGTGAGGGATAGAGATTGGGTGTGGGTTATCAGTCATGGATAGACATTATGAGATCTCTCTCATTACTCTATAATGCAAGTCGTGGATCTTTTATAATTTATTCATTCAAAAACAAAGAAACAAGTTTATTTAGAGACCTTTCCTGATAAAAAATGGGGGGGGGTATGAAGCCAAACACATACAAATTGATATTAACTGAGTTCGAATTATTTTTCTCATCAGAGTGAAGTTGGTTGATAGAGCTTTCTCTCAGGCCACATAATTCCCGGTCCCTCAAGTAAGCAAACAGACAAGCAGGGAAATTAGGAAATAAGAGTTATTTTAAGACATAGTGAGTTTAAAGCATTTGAATGGAAATTGTATTTCCGTGATTGTACAGGATCTAAAAAGGTTGGTTTACTCGCCAGTGCTTCAGCCAGAACTCCTCATTAATGATCATTTCTTTACATCTTTCAGTAAAATGAAAACTGATAGTCATAATGATGCCGTAATATATTGTGAGACCATAAAAATGTCTTCTGGGTTATCATGGCAGTGAAATAACTCTCACCATGGTTTTCTCATTGATTTTATTTTATTATAAGTTTAGAATATTACTGGTTCATTTATCATACATATAACTTCATTAACCCTAAGATTTGATTAAAAAGAAAACTTTATTCTCTGGCTGCGTAATAAAATAGAGAATTACTATAGAAGCAGTTAAGTGTATATGTGTTGCTTTCATGAATGAACAAAAGAGGTCAAATAGAGAAACCTACTGAATTTTATTGCTGTCTCATAAAAAGTGTATATAGCATCCATAAAGAATACGGTAGGAAAGTAAATTATTTACTGTGAGAACCTTGGCTGTGAAATCATTTATATGCCACTAAGGGATTTGCATACAGTGGAGGAAGTCTGAGAATCGTATTTCTATGCCTTCCTTTACTTTTCCATCAGAGTATAAGCTTCTTAGATTTTAGTCACACGATCAAAATGTCTATCACGAATTTTCTGGGAGATCATTGCTGAGTGGATTTCTGACATTTTAAATTTTTAATTATGGTTGTCTTTATTCCTTAAACAATATAATGGGTTTTCTAGCATGTTTAGTGTGCTTAAAAGTGTATTACCAGGCACTTCGAGTGTATATTATGTAAATTGAAATATTTATTAAATACCTGCCATAGTGTTCCTTAGAGAATACACTGCGACTCGGGTATATAAGAAGCAGAAGAATCCATGCCAACTGCAAATAGACTATGGCTTATGGGAGTCTTCCTCACCGTATAATGATACTCTAGGAAGAGTCCTGCATTCTTGGAGAATATTCAGGGGAAAGAAAAAAAAAAATTCATATTGCAAACCAGATTGCCTCTTCACTGAAAAATAGAATGGCGATCAATTATTTATGCTTTTTAAATCCACTAAATGTTAATATCTTGGCACATTTGAGAAGGAACAACAAAGAAACATCTTTTGAGTTTGAAATCCCATCTTTTTCAGCATTGCACATTAGAGTTTCCAAAATGAGTTCACAAACATTGTTTCAACCTCAAAGGAAACACTGGTATTAGAAATAAGCATTGTGTCCTTCTCACTTTACAAATGGAAAAGCAGAGGCTTGAGGAGGAAGTGACTTTTCCAAAGTCAGGGAGAGAGATAGGACATAACTGAAGCTGGACTGATTTATTTTGTCCTGTGCATTATTTACTTAGAAGCACCATCCCCTTCTCCAGTCTGTCTGAGTACACAGCCATGAGCAAGCTTCTCCCCATTCCCCTCCCTCTCTCTTTAAGTGTAGAGCTGCACTCAGTTCAGATGAGGTGCCCTTGCTCTCAGCTTGAGCAAAACTACGTGAGAAAGTCCTGAAGCGATTTTGTTTTCTCAAAAATTGGCATAATTTTTCCTCTGCAACTTTAGCTCATTGGCCGTTATTATACATACATAACTCTGTGGAAATAAAAAAAAAAAAAAACTAGGATAACAACATTTTTTTATTATACATGTATTAATATCAGAATAGCAAAAAATAAAGTTGTGGATTCAGTCCTGTTAGTGTAGTAAATAACCCATTCCGTGTCTGACTGACTGATTGTACAGTCCTGACAGAAAGACTAATTTCATATACATTTCCCGACAAGCTTTTATCACCACAGATACAACGCAAAGTAATGATATTTAAACATCCTGATAGCCATATTAATGTACTTGAGGGAATCTCTCTCTCTCTCTCTCTCTCTATATATATATATATATATATATGTATATGTGTATGTATATGTGTATACACATATACATATATAATAAAATATAATTAAATAGAAAATAAAATAAAATAGAAAATAAAAAATAACTTATTGCAATAAACATTGTTTTCTCTGTATTTCTTACAATAAATTTTATTTTTTTATTACCTACCATTTTCTAAGGAAACTCCATAGTATAAACAAAGATTGAAATGATAAATTTGAAGATTAAATTAAAAATTGTTAAGCTATTTATGAAGCATACTTTTTAGTAATATATTTTACACAATTTTTTAGTAATGGATTTTTTAGTAATATATTTATGAAGCATACATTTTAGTAATGTATTGTACACAGTTTTTTATATCACAGATTAAGAAACAGTGGCCCAGGATACTTCAAAAGTTCACGAGTCAAGTTAATGGTACATATTGCAGTTTACACTAAGTCTCCCAATTCCTACAAAAATCTTTTAAAAATTTTGTCTGTACCATGAAGCCATTTATAATTTGCTTACTTGTAAGCTTACTTGTAAGTCACTGAACACAAATTGTGTATCAGGGAGGGTTATTAGCTAAAAAGTAAATATAAATTCAAAAAAAGAAAATTTTGAAAGGATGCCTCCAAAAATTATTAGTGGGTCTTCTGAATGATACTCAGAAAATGGTTTGAAATCATGGTGGCTAACAACCAGAGGGAAACTGATATCATGTGCCAGGAACTCTACAAGAACTACAAGATCACTCCTGCCTTTGGACAATGGATGCTGCGAATCCCATTTCTTCCCCAGAATGCTTATCTCTTAATGGTGAGAACCTGAAAAAATGATATGCTGGGGCGCCTGGGTGGCTCAGTGGGTTAAGCCACTGCCTTTGGCTCAGGTCATGATCTCAGGGTCCTGGGATCAAGTCCCGCATCCGGCTCTCTGCTAGGCAGGGAGCCTGCTTCCCTCTCTCTCTCTCTCTGTCTGCCTCTCCATCTACTTGTGATTTCTCTCTGTCAAATAAATAAATAAAATCTTTAAAAAAAAATGATATGCTGACTTTTGGCTTTAATCATGGAAAGGATTTGGTCTCTCACCAAAGCTTTCTAAGTACAAAAACCAAAAAACAAACCAAAAAAACTAAGCACTCATAAAAATTAAAGGATAATTATGCATTAGAGACATTAATAATTGAAAGAAATATGCAATTCCTAAACTATTGAAATATTTAGTTTAGTATTTATATCAAAAATGTGTTGCATTTCCATATTAAACTTAACAATATAATTTTACATCTTTAATTCATTTTTTTTTCTCAGAGAAATCCTAATAGGTAATGGTAATAGTTTCTTCTCCTTTATATAAATTAAGGACACTGATTATAGAGAGTTCCAAAAATTGGGGCAACTTTAACTGAAAGTGATAGCAGAAAAATAACTGGAATCTACAAATAATTTTGATATCTCAAAAGATAAAGGGATATCTATAGAATCAGTGCCTAGAATAGAATATGATGCCATTTTATCTCTGCTTCTTAAAATCAAGTATGTACATAAGCATATTAAATTTATTATATATATATTGTTTCAAATGAAGAATTTTGTGATCCATCACTACACACAACACCCTTATGTTCATCACAAGTGCCCTTCTTTATCCTCATCACCTATTCAACCCATCTCCCCACTCATCGCCCCTCCAATAACCATCAGTTTGTTCTCTATAGTTACGAGTCTGCTTCTCGATTTGCTTCTCTTCCCCCCAACCATGTTTATTTGTTTTATTTCTTAAATTTCACTTATGAGTGAAATTTTATGATATTTGTTTTTCTCTGATTGACTTACTTTACCCAAAATAATACACTCTAGCTCTATCTACATCATTGCAAATAGCAAGATTTCATTCTTTTTTGTGGTTGAATAACATTCAATTCTTTGTATAATTTAAGAGTTTCCAAGTCTTCAAAATTTTGAGTAATTATTATTAGAAAAGAAAAAGATAAGATAAAAGTCACTTTTCCTTCTTATGTATTTTTTTGTTCTCAAATTGTTATGCAATGTTAAGCTACATTTTTTTAAAATAATTGGACTACTACAAACACAGAAGATATTTGCAAGTGTCTTTTTCTTATCCTTTAGAAAATATCAGCAGTTTTCAGTTTGCATTGCTGTTTTCAAAAGTTTAATGCTTTGTTTGTAAGTAAGGATAAAAATGAAAATAATTGAGTCTGGGGGCTTAGCTTTATACACATACTACAATGTTTCTTCTTACCACAAAAGTTTTTTTTTGTTGTTGTTGTTGTTTGTTTTAAGATTTTATTTATTTATCTGTCAGAGAGAGAGTGGAAACACAAGCAAGGGCAGAGGCAGGCAGAGGAAGAACCAGGCTCTCTGCTGAGCAAGGAGCCCAACAAGGAACTCGACCCCAGGACCCTAGCATCGTGACTGGAGCAGAAGGCAGACACTTAACCAACTGAGACACCCAGGTGTCCCTACCACAATTTCAATATAGTACACTCAGTTGATAGATATTAATACAACCACATTTAATATTTGACATTCTGTAGTGACTTCTTCAAGACTAGCAGTGAGTGGGGAAAACTTTGGTCTTTATGTACTCTTTGCACAGAAAGCTTTTATTTTTCTCATAAAGTTAAATCACACTTATTTGAATCAACCAGGTAACATTTATACTTCTACTTTCACAGGTGAAAATTTGAAATAGAAAAGGAGAGAAATAGGGAAAGAGAGACAAGGTGTATTAACTAACTCCCACTTACCTGACTCACACTCCGGGTCTCCATGCCCCTATAAATCCTGTGCCTACAGCATACCACCCCCATAACAAAGTCATTCCTATGTTTGCAGAATTGAATTTTTGTTCCCAAACCTGTGATATCAGTTATATTTATTATTATAATGAAAAAAATAATTAAAATTACACAAATATATAAAATATATTTGAAATTAAGATGATTTATCTTCTCATGCAGTACATTTGTATGTTTTTGGAGTACTTAGTTAAGGTTTACCAATGAATTTTTATATAGGGCGATGCTGAAAAGTTAGAATACAGGTTGCTTTATAATATCTAACCCTGTTGAAATGGCAGAGATGCATTGGGGTTTGAATTTTCAGCAAAACTCTTTTTTATAATTTTAAAATTTTTTATTAATATATAATATATTATTAGCCCCAGGGATTCAGGTTTACACTTCATAGCACTCACCATAGCACATACTTTCCCCGATAGAATACTATGCAGCCATCAAAAGAAATTAAATCTTGCCATTTAAGATGACGTGGATGGATATAGAGGGTATTATGCTTAGCAAAATAAGTCAATCAGAGAAAGACAATTACCAAAACTCTTAATGCAAAGGTGTTACCAGGAGATTAAAATAGAGAGAAGGGGAAGATTGGTTCCAATCCAGAGACTGGTGAATAAATATGTATGTATGTGTTTTATGTGAAACTAAAATATTTAAAATAGTGTAAAAGGCAATGGTAAGGTTTGATTTCTACTTAAATCTTGGTAATCTCCTATCAACTTCCACTTAATTCTATTCAGAATTCCAGTAAAGTAAGTCATCCTCACTTATTACTCCAGACATGTGTTATTTCCATGATCCTTGTGCATTCTACACATGCCTTGGACACTGAAAAACTCATGTGTATCTGCGGAATAGATGTATATTTATTGAACTCTAATTTCACAAAATTTAATAATACAGATATAAATTAAATATTTCTTTTTTAAAAAGATTTTATTTATTTATTTGGCCGACAGAGATCGCAAGTAGGCAGAGAGGCAGGCAGAGAGAGAGGAGGATGCAGTCTTCCCGCTGAGCAAAGAGCCCAATTCAGTGCTCAATCCCAGGACCCTGAGATCATGACCTGAACCAAAAGCAGAGGCCTAACCCACTGAGCCACCCAGGCATCCCAAATTAATAATTTCATAATAAAAAGAATGCATACTTTTATTTGGTATAAAATCACTTTCCTTCAAATTTGGAAAATAATTTAAAATAAAAACATTGCCTATCAAGGAAAAGAATTCTTAAATAATTCTGTGATTCCCCCAGAAACTAGAAATATGTTAATAAATACTGAGTACACACTCTGCGCGTATTGTCTATCAAATTGTAGAGTTTTAATTTTAAATTTCAATTTTAGATTTTTAATTTTAAATTTTGTTATCTTTGATCAATTTGTCTCCATTATATGCATATAGATAATATGTCTGTGAGTGCACAAGTTTCTATAGTTTTACTAAGTTGACAAAACTGCTCTGTATTTTTATTCCACATTGTGAGATAAAGATAATAAGTTTTTGTGAATATTGAGAGGGTAAATATATGTAAAATGTTAACAAAAGAAAAAAAACTAATTTTTGATATTTTTATTGATCATTAAACACTATTAACCAAATGATATTGAATGCTATGTTTTAATTTATTTCATTGTCAACTATTAATAGAAAAAAGGAAGACAAGATTTGATATTACTATTTTCAGAGCACATGCCCTACTCTTTTGGAGAGCGATGTGATAAATAAATGGCCTCTTTTTTCCTTATCTGTATAAAGTTTCATTCTACTTTCCAAATTTCTAAAGTTGGTATTTTTAACATTCAAGGAAGATACACTCACAAAGTAAATCACCAGAACACTTGAAATCATAAATTTATTCTATTATCATTTATTTACACTCAATATACTGACAAGAAGCTATAATAATGGAACACAAAAAATTATTTTTGTAAAATAAATACAGATCATTCACTAAACAGAAATTTGCACACTTTGAGAAATAAAGACCTTACTTAGAATTTCTTTCATGAAACTATTAAAGTAATTTTCTTCAAAAAAAAATTTTTTTTATTAAGAAACTGTATGATCCAGGGTGCCTGGGTGGCTCAGTGGGTTAAAGCCTCTGCCTTTGGCTCAGATCATGATCCCAGGGTCCTGGGATGGAGCCCCACATCTCAGCTCCGCGGGGAGCCTGCTTCCTCCTCTCTCTCTCTGACTGCCTTCTGTCTACATGTGATCTCTGTCAAGTAAATAAATAAAATATAAAAAAAAAAAAAAAGAAATTGTATGATCCAATTCAATACACATTAATTTATCAAGCTCTTAATTTTAATTTCTCCTTAATTTCTCTTTTTGATGGATGTGAAGACAACAATGTTACACTAAAGAACAGTAGGCATATTTTTATAATTTGTGTTTTTGGTCATGTCTTCTGAGAAAACTAATTGAAAGTAACTAACTAGAATTTAAACAAAATACTTTAAAAGAAAATAGGTGGGGAAACCTGGGTGACTTAGTGGGGTAAGCTTCTGCATTCAGCTCAGGTCATGGTCTCAGGGTTCTGGGATCAAGGCCCACATAGGGCTCTCCACTCAGCAGGGGCCTTGCTTCCCCTACCTCTCTCTGCCTGCCTCTCTGCCTGCTTGTGATCTCTCCCTGTGTCAAATAAATAAAAAAATCATAAATAAAAAAAGAGAGAGAGAATAGGTGACTTATTTATCTCTTTTATACTCCTATAGTTTCCTTTTATAAATGTGCTGTGTAAATGAATGGAAAAATACACATATCACATACTGCAAAAGTGTAAATACTAAAATAATTGTCAGTTGGATATTGTCAAAGAATAGGATTATTCAGCAATATTTCAATTTCATATATTAGGAGAGATGATAGCAGATATTTGGCTTAGATTAGATATATTGGTATATGCACCATTTTTTGCCTTTTTTTCTATATTTGCACCAAAAAACAAGATATCATGAAATGTAAGTTAGTCCTTGGTTGAGCTTACTCTTTTAAGATTAAAAGATACTGTGACCATTCAAAAACAAAGGTATTGAGCACTTAAAAACTCTATAGATATTCAAAATTAAAAATTTGGTGAAAAAATTTTTCAAATGTCTTTATGTGTCATGTTTTGTACAGGTGATGGTCACAGAATTATTGAGAACCACGTTTTCATAAGATTTGACCATAACAAGAGTTTCTAATGCTCATTTCTCTAAAGAGGTGAAGAGTGGAGTCCTCCGATTCCCAGTTCAATCACTATACATTTACTCCACTGGGTCGCACCTCATTATTAACGAAGTTACACCCATTTAATGCAGCAAATCTTTGGGATAGGATCAGTGACATATTCAGTCAGTGTATCAAACTTTTCTCATTTTTCATAATACATAGGTTCTTTCTCATTTTTCATAATACATAGGTTAAAGAATTTTAGGTGAATTTGATTTTAAATTGGTTTTAATTTGATTTTTAAGACTCCTCTTATAATTCTCCAGGTTCTTGAAAAATCTATTAAACAATTTCCAGTGTTTAAATGGTTCCAGTGTAAAAATGTTTTAGTGACTATGTATTTTCCTAGTAATTTTAATATTTATTGTGTTCTCCTCCTGTATTTTTGTTACTTTCTTTTTGAAATGATCATGTGATTTAATAGAAACTGTGATACAGGAAAGTGGACATTCTGCCCCTCGACCACAACCCACAGATAATAAAGTTCAGAATTATTAGCATGCACATCCTTATCTTCCAATTCTAAATATTGTACCTTTTCCCCAAAGCAGAGTTGCTTGGATATGTACATCCTAATTTCAAATCCTGAGAAATAAAAGTTGATATCACAACTTCATGTGAAATTTCTGGGGAAGGAATTTTAGCTACACCATTGATTTGGTCTATTCTCAAAACTTTATCTTATAACAACACAGTACTACAAGAAGTCTCTGAATTTTATACAATTTTACCATTTTGTAAAAAATCAAATATACTTCTGCCAGGAGATATGGACAGCTGTGGCATGTTCTGGACTTAACTCTAATACATTTTGAAATCTACTAGTTTATCAAATGCATTCTTCTAAAAGAATCATCATGCTTGATCTTTAAATCTACAATCTAAGGAATCTTCTTTTAAAAATGTTTAGTTATATTTCCAAGTCAACTAACAATATTTCTGATTGTAAGTTAGTTACTGCACTCTACTTGGTTTGGTGAAGCTACCAGCTTCATATTAAATGTGACTTGCTGGTTTTTCTGGGATATTCAATAGGATGATGGTTAAGATCTTTCTTTAAACCACAAAAATACCTATTTTTGTTAAATATTAAAATGCTGTTTTCTTAGGTTATTTATGTTTCAAACATAATTTTTTTTTTTTACTTATTATGCCTTTATGCAAAAGTTCTGTGTCTAAAAATTTTCCAAGCACAAAATACTTGGAGAACTTTGAAACTAGGAATAATAATTAATAGTAGAGTTCACTCAGCTCACCAAATATATGCAACTATTCACCAAATAAAGTAGCATCTGTACACTTAACATAATTGGTCAGTTCCAACATTTTACAAAAATCAAAGGGTTTAAATATCCTGCTATTTCAAATAACAGAATGAATGTACACTGATTTAAAAGTAAAAAGAGAATAAGGACCATTTATTTTGCTCTATGTCTTTACTTAAAAAAAGTGATGCTTTAAAGAGATCATTTACTTATTATTAATTTTTAGAGGACTGACCAGGGAATTTAGTCTTAAATATGCAATAAATGCAAATTGATGAAAATCTCTTGGGTGGTCAAAGTCAATATCCAAGTGTGTATCTCTTGAGACAGGCCAAGTGTTTCTATCTCTAGAGCCTGAGTGATTACACCATAATCTAGGATGTGATCATCAGTATTTTAGGACAAGACAAATCTATTTATCAAAGGTAGACCCATACTGATAAAATTCATCAGACTAGGAAGAAAATTAAAAAGAAAATTGATTCATTTATAATGAGAAATAGAGCCTCTAAGGACGCACTCTTGGATACAACAAATTCATTCAATATGTGCAAGATGAATTTGCATAGTTCTCTTATTATTCATTATGTATTGATATGAAAATGTCAGTTTTAAGGACATTTTTCTCATTTCCATATTCTTTGGGAAATCTTCACTGAAGCCTCTTCATTTCCCATAATGTGATATCGTTTTGTTCCCCCAAAGGGGGAACAAAAATAAAATATTCTTGACAAATGTAAGGTCTATTGGGCCAATTTTTAAACCAGTATCTATTGTGAGAACATTCAACCAAATTTCCACCTAAAAATAATGTAAATCTGTGCTTATATCTATCTAATTGCATTTTGCCTGGCAGTCCATTATTTGTGGTTTTTGTTTCCTTTGGTTTTCAGATACATTAGCCCTCAGAGAAGCCTTTATTCCAGTGCACAGAATGGCTGCTCTACCTCTGTTATGTTCCTTCAGAATCTGTGGCAATCAGCTTCTCTTTTTGTGCTGGGGTGGACGTTTCTCACCTAAGGCAGTCATATCAGCTTCCAAAATAGAAGTATGCATGATGGCCCTTACCACACACTTTTTTACAAATCTCATAGGAAATTGATCAGCTTTGTTGATAAAGCTTGAGATGTTGGACTGGTTGACATTTAAAGTGCCCTCTTTCTATTATATTTTAAATAATGCATATGCTCAATGCAGAATCAAGTGTATTTTATTATTCTTTTAAAAATTTTCAACAGATCCCAATTTAATGAATGTCTTTAATAAAATGTTTTGGTTTGAGAGGCAACAAAAATTTTAGCATATTTCTAAGATTACAGTTTGTCCACTTTATGGGAACAAAAAATTCCAACAATTTATTGTTTCTCATGAAGACATCTTAGCCAAAAATCTTTTTATGTTTCTGTATTTGTTGCCAAGGTCTGAAAAAAATATTGAAGATTAATTATAACTTTTCTTTGTTGGCACAGCATGGTTAGTAGTAGTTAGAAAACAGAATTCCTAAATACTCTGCACCCGCTGATCCAATTTTTTTTTTTTCATTTATATCCACAAGGGAATAGAGATTCTAAGAGTGTATTCAATAAACTATTTAACATACAAATAAATTTCCATTTGTAACTCATTAGTTCACAATGAAATTTTAGAGTCTAAAATGCAAGGTCATAGGGTAGTTCTATTTTTAATTTCTTAAAAAATCTTCACACTGTTTTCCAAAGTGGCTGCACCAACTTGCATTCCCACCAACAGTGTAAGAGGGTTCCCCTTTCTCCACATCCTCTCCAACACTTGTTGTTTACTGTCTTGCTGATTTTGGCCATTCTAACTGGTATAAGGTGGTATCTCATTGTGGTTGTGATTTGAATCTCCTTGGTGGCTAATGATGATAAACATTTTTTCATGTGTCTGTTAGCCATTTGTTTGTCTTTGGTGAAGTATCTGTTCATGTCTTCTGCCCATTTTTTTGACGTGATTATCTGTTTTGTGTGTGTTGAGTTTGAGGAGTTCTTTATAGATTTTGAATATCAGCCCTTTGTCTGTAGTGTCATCTGTGGATATCTTTTACTATTCCGTGGGTTATCTCTCAGAAACTTCTGATCTTGATGAAGTCCCAAAAGTTCATTTTTGCTTTTGTTTCCTTTGCCTTTGTTTCCTTTGCCTTTGGAGACATGTCTTGAAAGAAGTTGCTGTGGCCAACGTCCAAGAGGTTACTTCTATGTTCTCCTTTAGGATTTTGATAGATTCCTGCCTCATGTTGAGGTCTTTTATCCATTTTGAGTTTATCTTTGTGTATGGGAAAAAAGAATGGTTGAGTTTCATTCTTCTATACATAACTTTCCCAGCACCATTTATTAAAAAAAACTATCTTTTTCCCACTATATATTATTTTTCCTGCTTTGTTGAAAATTAGTTGACCATAGAGTTGTGGGTCCATATCTGGGCTCCTTACCCTGTTTCACTGGTCTGTGTGTCTGTTTTGTGCCAGTAACATGCTGTCTTGGTGACCACAGCTTTGTAGTAAAACTTGAACTCAGGTAACGTGATGCCCCCAGTTTTTTTTCTTCTTCACATTTCCTTAGTGATTCAGGGTCTCTTCTTTCCATACGAATTTTAGGATTCTTTTTTCCAGCTCTTTGAGAAATGCCAGTGGAATTTTGATCAGGATGACATTGAAAGTATAGATGACTCTAAGCAATATAGACATTTTAACAATGTTTATTCTATTCTAAGCAGTATAGACATTTTAACAATGTTTATTCTTCCAATCCATGAGCATGGAGTGCTTTTCCATCTTTTTGTGTCTTCCTCAATTTCTTTCTTTAGTTCTTTTTATAGTATGCTAAAAGTGCTCAAGATAATAGAAATTCAGTATCAGTGTAGTACCTACACTAGTCTCATAATCAGTGCTGCTTCAGCTGATAGAGAGATGATATTATCTCAATGTAAGTTTTTGTAGAAAACATTAAAATTGCAGTTGTCCTTCTTTTGACGGGTCTCTAAGGAAGTGTTCATTCTGGGGTAGATAAACTGGTGAGATGTGAATATTGGGAGACTTTCATGACTACACATAGAGAAAGTCTGTTCAAAGAATAAAAAGAGACAAAGAAGCATTGTTGGAGTCACTGGGCCTAACCAAATCTGAAGTCTACTAAATGGATTTTCCGTATCAATGGTCAATAAAAACTATTCCATTGCATCATTTCCTTCCTTCATTCTTTTTTCCCCGCCTTCCCTCCATTCTTTCTCTTCTTTATTTGGCTTGTTTTAAATTGTGTCTTTGTTATATGTAACCAAAGTGTTCTCAGTTAAATATATTAATCTAGCTAATATTTAATCTAATTTCCATCTACTTTATATCTTGTGCCGAGAACAGTATCTAGGAAATAAATATTGCTGAACAATAAATGAAATTGCTCAGGATACCATCAAATTTTAGTCACTTAGATGTATTTCTTTCCCTGTAATGTGATTTTAAATATTTCTGTTTTGATCTTATCCTCAGAAGCCTGTTTTACCCTTCTTACTACCAACTTCTTGATGGAAAAGTGACTGTAACTGTTTTGATAACACTCATTAAATAATTTTGTGTACTTAAATTTAATATTTACTAAAAAGTTTAAAGAACAAAGTCATGTGCTTCTACTGAAGATAACTTTTAGACTTAACCTAAATATTTTTTGCCAATGCTTAAGAGACTTCTATGAAACTTTTAGAAAGTAGAGTAACATAGAAAGATTAGATGGCCTAATATAAAGGAGAAATGTATGAAAATTTATTTAATAAATATTAGAAATAAAATATTCAAAAGAATAAGTGAAGAAGGCTAAAATGCTAATTTCCCTATCACCTTATATTATAACTATAAGATATGCATGGGTTAAAATCTCTAAAAGAAATTTTCATGAAAACAAGACACATGGTTTGAAATACTTTTGGGAAACATATTGTCCATTCCATTCCCTATGCACTGTCCCCAACTCATAATGGGAGCATGATAACTTATAACCTCCAACAGGAGGTTATAAGTTATCTTTTGCTTCAGTTCACCTAGGCATTTCCCATATTGCAACCATAATAAAATTCCTAAAATACAATATTAATCTATTGCTCCCAAGTTTGAAGCCTTTCAAAAGCTGGACAGTGACCTCAAGATAAACTTCTCAGTCGTCTCCCCTGACTCTCAGACTCTCTTCATTACCCACTACCTGGCACTGAGCCATCTCAAATACTGTTGGGACTATAAACACTTGTTTCTGTGAACTGTGGTATCTTTCATGCTCCGCTCCTCCTGGTCAAAAACTTTTTTCATCATTGAGGCCTCTCTTCACCTTTTCTTTCTCTCCCCCTCCCCAATCTCAAAGCTTTTCCTCATCCCTTGAAGATTTCTCCATGGGAAGAATTTAGAATAGTGACCCTGCATCTCTGGTACCTAGAACGTGGAAATCATTCAATTAGTATCTTATGAGTGAATAAATCAGTGAATGAGTGACTGAATGATTACTGAAAAAGACTAACTTGAATTTCATCTAAGACCTTGATTCATCTATCTTTGCCATTTCTAGGTTTACCCCTGGTTAGAGAAAAAGCACAAGATTAAATAGTTTTCTGAGGCTTCATTTAGCTTTTGCCTTGAAAAGTAAATTATGTATTATTTGCCTTGCTAGGTATCAAAATGGCTCTAATCACACCTGGAAAGAACAGAATGATATCTAAACACCTCAAAATAAAATTATAAAAAATTCTGCCTGTTTCCTAATCTGTGTTTTCAGCTCAGCAGCAGAAAATGCAAGCCTTTTGTCATCTCCACTTTCTGTCAAGGAAGATAATAGCAATGCTTGGTTAATGGTTCAGGGAAAATAAAATGAACCCACTGAGTTCTCTGTTTTATTTATTCTATTATGATATTTTATAGCATGCAATTTCATTTATGGCACCATTTATCATTAAGTAATATACCATAAGTGATGTGACAGGGCTTGAAATAATGAGAAAATATAAATATAATAGTTTATCTGTTTTAACTTCAAATTTAGGATTGGAAAGAATGCCAAGGCATCTGAAGGTGGAGTTTTTAGAGAATATGGACTCAAATAAACAAACTGGAAAGTTCTAAAGAAAAAACTTGTTCTAAGATCTCTTTAACCAGATTAAATTAGTGACCATTTGTTGAGTCTGATTAATCTTAGATCATTCAAATATATTTCTTAAAATAATATGAAATGTTAATACAACTTCCTGCTAAAAATAACTTACAAAATACTGCTGTGCCATTAAACATTTTGAGATTATTGGTATCTCAGCATATTTAAAGTAGTTTACATCTCTATTTTTTTCCCTTTTGTTTTTCACATGAGTTAATGGAATCATTGTAAGTCTTTTACAATTAGGTCTCTGTCTCTCTTCAGGGTAATCCTCAAATTGTCTAGTTAATTTTTATGTTAAATTCACAATATAAAAGAGATTATTTCTCCTGTTGGTCCCTCATTCTCTTTTAACAGCCTGTAAGCCCTGCAGGTATCAATTCAATGACTCTCACTTAAGTGTCCTCAAACATATTAAGTGAAAATAAATCTATTGACTCATATATATAGGCTTACATTACTATAGCTAGATTCAGTATCTCAAAAGAAATATGATACAGGGACAATAAAAAAAAAAAAAAGAAATATGATTTTATTTCTTTCTCTTAGGTCTTCTTCCCTATGTTTGGGCTTCAGATGGTAGCTCCATATTCAAACCCAGAAGAAAAAGACTGACTCTATTTCAACAATCCTAGCAAAAATCTGACCATATGGTACTGATGGTCCTGATGCTTGTTGGATCACATGTCTATCCCTGAAGCAAAAATGTTATCCAGAATAATTAAATTCTCAGTGGTCAGACCTGAGTTAATAAAAAGAGCATGAAAGTATGGTGAGTAGTCTAAAAATGATAATACTAATATTAAGAATAATACTGATGTTCAAAACAGAGAAAGTATAGTGTTGTTCAAAACAACACAATTTTGTGCTAGTGATTTAAACACATGCATATCAAGAGATACATTCTTAGAAATATAGAGTGATTTGTATTTTTCTTATTAAGGCAGGTATGTGCTAATCACACTGTCCCAAATTACCCTAAATATGCTGCCTAGTAATTTTTTCTTTTAATCACAAATTTATTTTTGCATTGTTTACCAATAGAGAGGAAATAAGGAGTTCTAAATAAATTATAGACAAAATAAGTAAAAAAAAATAGAAAACTTAGAGACACTAATATGTACAATTAATTTCTTTGGCAAGATGCTATTATTAAAACATGTAGTTGATCCTGGTGTCTTATGCAAAAATAACTATTGAAACATAAAAAATGAAATATCATTGATATTCATGCAAATTTCAAGTTTGTTTTCTACCAGAAAATGTGTTTTTAAAACAATACTATGTTAGAATTTAAATTTTTAAACCCTACTTCAATAGGAAGCTGGATATATTTCCAAATGTATGATTAATGATGGATTTCTGAAACAGAGCTACTAAATTAATTATCTGCTTTATTATATACAGTTATAAAATATAATAAAAGGCTTCATTAAAAAACAATCAGATATATTTATTAAGAAAATGTATGTTTGTCCAACAAATTGCAAAGCGTTCTGTCATTCCAATTTTGTTAAAGTAAATTTTGTTTATATCTTAAAACCCTATTTTGGGAGCAATTTTTTAAATTTCTCCCTATATTTTTGTAATAAATTTCAAAGGACATTGTCAATTAGCATAGGTAAAAAAATTATTTAGAATGCTCGGAATTAATAAGATAATGCTCAAACATTTGTATATACTAAAATGAAAAAAAAAGAGAAATTGCTGCCAAGAATAAGTGGTTCTATAATTAAAATATATTATTTACTGAAAGGATATGAAGGGGAACATTGAAATAACAAGAAGGGATGGCAGATTACAGAAATGAATAAATAAATGAAATTCTTCATTAGAATGTTGGTAACACATGAAGTGTTGGTAAAATATCTAAATTTATCCAAGGACACTTCCATCAACTGAATGGCTACAGAAAGATTTGAGAAAATTTTTTCATTTTTTTAAAGTATGGCAATAAAAAATATAAAGAAGTTATGTAACAGAAACACACATAGTAGTTCACAGAACAATTTAGTTCACTGCAAGTACAATGAATATTACCAAAAGTTATAGAGGACATTAGCCTTTGCAAGTGTTCAACTGAAAATTAATTACTAGTGAACTCAAGTAAGCTTCAGGTTTGAGATTAAAAACAGGTAACTTAATAATGATTGCATAATAAAAATATTTATTTATTTGACAAAGTTTGTTAGCAAGTTATTCACTTGTTCCCAAAAGAAATAACAAGAATAAGAATAATGATCGTGGTCAGTACTAAGTTAACTCATGGGCATTTTATTTAAAGTTAAAAAGCACTTTAAAAAATGAGATATAATTGAGGCACCTGGGTGGCTCATGTGTTAAGCCTCTGCCTTCGGCTCAGGTCATGGTTCCAGGGTCCTGGGATCGAGCCCTGCATCAAGCTCTTTGCTCAGTGGGGAGTCTGCTTCTCCCTCTCTCTGCCTGCCTCTGCCTACTTGTGAACTCTGTTAAATAATTAAATAAATTTTTTTAAAAAATGAGATATAATAGAACTTCCTTATTGCCATATTGTCAGAAGGATAAAATATGTGTGTGTGTGTGTGTGTGTATAGATAGATAGATAGGTAGCAATCTATATATATATATATATATATATATATATATATATATATATATAAATATTTCACATACTAATAGTTCAGGAGAAGAAATCTTTTAAAAGTTCTCTTTAATTTATCAGTATATGTACAATAATGGCAGATTTCTTAAATAAAAAGAACACTTCATTTGTCAACTAAAACAAAGGACAGCTGATGTAATCAGTAGTTGTTCATTGATCATTTGGAAGAATAGAAAGGCATATTTATAGGATTAAAAGTAATGTATTATTTTCCCAATCCATAACATAGTTTAATATTCTTAGAGTGGATGTTTATAACCTGCTGAGTAATTTTGAAAATAGTTATGATTCCAAGTAAAATGACATTTAAAAATTGATTTAATAGAGTTTCATTTATTATTTTGAATGCATATTGAAGTGGTATGTTCTTTTTATTATGGCTATTGAAACAACTAGATAGGTTAAAGAAAAAAATACTTGATCTATTTTAAATGTATTATTCTAAAATATATCTACATTGACTATTATGTTAGTTCTTATCCAAATATAAACTTTAATCAATAGGTGTGAGTACCACAAACTATTTGTTCATTTATATGATTTTATATGCATTTATTATTCATTTATAAGTCTTTTCATAGGGAGTCTTCATTCCCTATGCAAAAAATTGAGCTAAACATAAAGCTAAGATAATCATAACCACAAAGAAGGGATCAAAACTAATCTTTTGAGTAAATATTTAAGTGAAGATAGTTTTAGCCATCATCAAAAAATTTTTATTTTAATCATTTTCAGAATAATCATGACAGTAAAAACTTTAGTTTTTTACAAAATCTGTTGATTCATATTAATATCAAATTTCTGCATTGAAATAATCAAATTCCTGTTAGGATTGATGGAAAAGGCAGAAAATAAAGCTGAACATGTGTGGTAACACTTTCTGCAGAATTAAAATTGTACAATTATTAATAGGCTTTTTGGGGTGTTTAGGAAAACTCCCCTAGTCAATATCTTGGGACAAATAGAAGTTGGTTGGCTATTACAAAAAGGTAACATAAAAGTGGAGTCCTAGTCAGCGGTGCACAAAATATTCTGAGAAATTTGATTTTAAATTTACACTTGGAAATTTGCTTTCATTCACCAATATTGTGGAAAACCAAGGACTTATCTCTCAAAATAGGTGAAACTTGAACTAAAAACCACAGAGAAGGGGCCCCTGGGTAGCTCAGTAGGTTAAAGCCTCTGGGTTCAGCTCAGCTCATGATCCCAGGGTCCCAGGATCAAGCCCCAGGTCAGGTTCTCTGCTCAGTGGGGAGCTTGCTTCCTCCTCTCTCTCTGTCTGATCACCTCTCTGCCTACGTGATCTCTATTTGTCAAATAAATAAAATCTTTAAAAAAAATATAAAACCACAGTGAAGAGTGCTTTGTGACTTTTATTTTTTTATTCCAGTTGTTTTCAATGTCTTAATTTAAGTTAACTCTCGAATATTTTAACAATTTGTCTTTATCAAAACTTTTCAAACATCCATTTCCTGCATAATGGATCTAGTCAGATAAAATTACTTGTTTTTACTCAACACATTATACGTTTTCACATCCACCTTCATCAAATTACGATGATCCTTGTTCCTACAATCCAGTGTTTCTTAATCCAGTTTGGTCAGTAGTATCAGCTTGTTGATTAATAAAAATAACATTTTTTGCTCAAATTACTGTTATGAATTATGTAAAATTTTCTTCATTGTCATTGGAAGAATCTTATTAACATCTTAGACTAATTTCACTTTCATTGTTTTTATAACATACTATATTCCCATGATAATTTTTTTAAATTTTATTTCTTTAATATCTAATTTATTTATTTTTATTTTTTAAAGATTTTATTTATTTATTTGACAGAGAGAGAGAGATCACAAGTAGACAGAGAGGCAGACAGAGAGAGAGGAAGGGAAGCAGGCTCCCTGCTGAGCAGAGAGCCTGATGCGGGGCTCCATCCCAGAACCCTGGGATCATGACACAAGCTGAAGGCAGAAGCTTAACCTACTGAGCTACCCAGGTGCCCCTAATATCTAATTTAAACACCCTTTTAACTCTTTCACCTTCTATCCCTGTAAATCAGACACTGCTTCTTTGCTGTCAAGAGGTTGGCTTACTGTTCAAATACTCCTCCTTCCATATCCATGCCTCAGGTGAGCCTTATTTTATAATGCAGAGAAAGAAAGGCAACATATTTTGTTTCACTAATATATCCTCAGTGTCTAGAAAAGTACTTAACATATTTAATACTTCATAAAAACTTATTTAATGAATGAAATAAATACAATAACAATCTTCCTATTTTATCATAATCCCTATGGATTAGCAATATAGTTGCTTATGGACATACAGATGCTTAAATATTCCACTGACTGAAATTAGTCTTTTTACTCCCTAAAACACAAATACTTTAAATAATATATTAGTATTTTCACTCTCATTTATTTTTTTAGCATTATGAGAATTATAATAGATGATATTTTAACTAATGATAAAATGAGGTTTTTGTGTATGTGTTAGTAGAAACAAAAGGTTAATATCACCAATAGGATCATTGTAGGATCAGGATTATAATAGTTCACTCAATAAATAGACCAGATCCTTTTTCAGGGATTATTGACATTAAACAACTAGAATTTTTCTTAAACATTTGAATATTTAAATTCACAGCATTTTATTTTGTGTTAATTAAGTAGTTACACCATAAAGATTGTTGTGAACCAAATATATGTATAATAAATTCACAACAAATAGACACTTTTGCTCTTTTAATTCATTTCCGTTGGATGCAAATTAAAGTCACACATTTAATAAAGTCTTGACTTCTTAGAAGTGCATCAGAATAGAGCTAGAGCTTATAATCACATTCTCTTCAGAATTTATTTCACATGCACTGAAAACAAAGTCATCCTTATTTACAAATGTTGATCCATAAATATGAAAGAAATGATATGATAAGGGTTAGGCTTTGAAGTAAATGGAAACATATGAGTAAAATAAAACTCTCTTAGTGACACAGCAGTGAGACAATAAAATCCATTACCAATGGATAAAATCATTTATTGTCACTATTATTTTGTCACTCCATTTTCTCTGCTGTTAAAAAAAATTACAAAGCAGTGTGACAAAATAATAGTGATAATACAATTAGGCAATTGAAAAATACAGAACAATTAAAAGAAAAAGTAATATTCCATTTAAGTATATGATAGTATTTGGTAACATTTTTACCATATAAGTATGATCTCTAAAGATAATATGTGTGTGTGTGTGTGTGTGTATGTGTGTGTGTGTGTGTGTGTGTGTATATATATATATATATATATTTGATAAACTTTTTACCATATAAGTATGATCTTTAAAAACAATATAATAATAGCATATTAAGTCATGTCCGTTTTTTAGTTTAAATACTAAATACAGACATTTTGTTCAATATAGTGACCAGATCTGTTCTATAAGTGAACAGATCTTTTATATTATAAAAGATTTTATTTTATAAAAATAAAATCCATGAAATGTAAGTAACTTGAGTAAGGATAACAAAATTGGTGATAATTTTTGTAGTGATATCTTTTCTAAACTCCTTACGTATTACTGTACAAATTTCTCTATATCTGTATATAAGTAAGTATTCATTACATATTAATAGATATTTCTATTTTAATGAGATAACTTATTTTATTAAGAATACTAGCTCTGAAAATACAGTTCTATAACACTATGAGAATTTAGTTAATAAACTGACCTATATTCTGCAAAGCAATAGACAAACCACTGAGGGGTGATTTGCAGGATCCATTTTCAGAGTGAAGTGGGAGGACTATTCTAGTTAATATAAAAAAAATGCTAAAAAATATATTTAAACTCAAAATAAAATAATTTATTTGACAGTTGTATTGGCTTCATATCAAGAAGCATAGTGATTTTAACAGAGAACCTTAATTTTATTTAAAAAAAAAAAAGAGTCTAAGAAGGTAGAAAAAAAAACTCTTTAAGTTCATCATATATTTATTTTTGCAGCATATACACATGATTAAAACACCTGCAAACTTACTACATCTATAACATATAGGTGAGGCTAGGTGTATTAAATATATTTTTGATTTACTGTATTTTCAACTCATAATGGTTTTATAGGGATATAACCTCATCATATTCAAGAAAGATTTGTAGTTTATCAATTAAAAAAATAAAGATATATGAATGGCTCATGGAATAAAAGGGTGGCAAAAATTTAAAAAAAAATTAAAACATCTTTAAAAAATGTTGGTCATTACCAGATATTAAAAATATCACAGAATATGTGAGAGTAAAGTTGGGACCTCAAAAATAAATAGTAAAACATAAGAGAGGAAGGGGGAGGAAATTCCAAGAATAAGAGGTAAAATTTTAAAAAAAAGTCACAGAGGAAATATGAGATATAACACAATAAAAGGAAAATATGTAAACAAGTAGAAGTACCAACACAAAGAAAAATTCATTAGCAGATGGAAGGCTGGGTTGACTAGTTATTTAAGCAGCTGCCTTCTGTTTAGGTCATGATCTCTGGGTCCTCAGATGGAACCCCACATGGGGCAGGAAGACTGCTGCTCCCTCTTCTCCTCACTTGTGTTCTCTTTTGCTATCTCTCTCTCAAATAAATAGATAAAATCTTTTTTTTTTTTAATTCCTTAGCAGAAACAGGCAAAGGAAATAGATAAACATCATAAAACTCTGGCATGATTCTGGACAGCTGAGAAATCCCTCATGCCCTTCGTATACTTCCTCCCAGAAGAGGAATAAGGAAGGGACTAATTATACCCATGCTGGACAGAATAACTGTTTATTTAATTTGTACTACATAGAAAGCAATTTCCAGTTTGTTTGTTTTTTTTAAAGATTTTATTTATTTATTTGATAGAGATCACAAGTAGGCACAGAGGCAGGCAGAGAAAGGGGGAAGCAGGCTCCCTGCTGAGCAGAGAGCCCAATGAGGGACTCGATCCCAGGACCCTGAGATAATGACCTGAGCCGAAGGCAGCGGCTTAACTCACTGCGCCACCCAGGCGCCCCTGCAATTTCTAGTTTTCAATCATTTCTAAAAGTCAATGGAAAAAGCAAGTACATTTTAGTTTTATATAATTATGCTTTCTGGATCTTGTTGTTTACCTAAAGTTCCCTTTATATTCTGTTATGAGGTGGAGAAGAATAAATGTAGATATCAAGAATAAATGTGGCATCTTTAGTATATTATTTTCTTAGCCTGTGCAGTTAATTTTCAACTAAAGTTTGCTAAAGTTATTCCACTATTTTATTTCTGTTAAAAATGTTTCAGTTATTCCTCCTGCATGAATCTACTTACACATTTTCGAGTGTTCTTTCTCTCTTTCTCTCTCCCTTAATGCCAGCTAAGTTCTAATGATGGGAACTTACTGATCCCCTTCCGTCTGTTCTTAAATTAGACATTTTCAAATAAATTAACATTATAAAACTAAAAATACTGTCTTGTCTTTAAAAATAATTTAAGGGGACATGGGTGGGACAGTTGCCTAAGCAAAGAACTCTTGGTTTCTGCTCAGGTCCAGGTCTCAGGTTGTGAGCCCAAGTATGGCTCCACACTCCACATGGTGTCTGCTGGAGATTCTCTCTCAGTTCCTCTGCTGCTCCCACTCGTGCTTTCTCTCTCTCTTTTAAATAAATAAAATAAATCTTTGAATAAAATAAATATAATATTCTTCCGGTTATTTGATAAACTAGTCTGAATTGATTGTGTTTGATTATTTTTTACTTAAGTATATTATGGAGAATAATAACACTTGAAAGGATTTCTTTAGGAAACATTTTCAACACTTGCAAATGAAGACCATTGTTTCAGATGTTGACTTTAACAGATAACTCTGGAAATCACCCAGCTCTGTATAGTTAGAATAAGCATATTGCAGACCTGGTTGGAACTCCTGTTTTGCACTTTGCTGCGGTTTCCACCAAGTTCTTCATCCATACTATTGGCAAATTTGAACATCTACATAGTATGACAATATTCATTTACAAATATTTCTATTTAAAAAATCTACAGAATGGATGTTGCCCAACTTCAGGTTAAAATGAAGCTCTTAGAATCATAGTCACATTTTATATGAATAAACCATAGGAAATCTGATTGATTATAGAGGTCATTGGATAAGTTACATGTTGATTATAAAATATTCTAAAAGATCTCACTGAAGAATTCTGCTTTCTTGGTCTGTTAAAAACATTTCCATAAATATTTCTTCAGAGATTTAAAAAAAAATTAATTTTAAGAATGTTAGGAAGTTATAACAAGAGATTCAAATAGATTTTTCTGCCAAATCATATGAAAATTGTACTTCTATATTCAGCTAAAAAGATTAAGAGAAATTTTTATGTATAACAGTCTACTTTGATATTTTTTATCTTATTTTCCACTTTTCTTTTTCTTTTTCTTTTTTTTAAAGATTTTATTTATTTATTTGACAGACAGAAATCACAAGTAGACGGAGAGGCAGGCAGAGAGAGAGGAAAGCAGGCTCCCTGCTGAGCAGAGAGCCGGATGCAGGCCTCGATCCCAGGACCCTGAGATCATGACCTGAGCCGAAGGCAGCGGCTTAACCCACTGAGCCACCCAGGTGCCCTTATTTTCCACTTTTAATCCTTAGTATACCCTTGCTGGATTTATTATAAATATTTATACAGAAACTGAATGCTTATTGTTTAACTAATATGAGTTCCTCATCCTTACCTTTGCTCCAAGTTTTCATGAGGACTTCTACCCATGCTTGTGCTAGCAAAACATAAACACTTCTATAATACTATGCTTATCTCTCCTGACATATCACTGTGCTGCATAGGTTCATTTTTGACACAAATATTTCCTTTTGTGTCATCTAGCATTCATATGTTTGTATGTTTTTTCTCATAAACTTTGTTCATGACAAAGTTAGTTATGTTTCTTTTTTTTGGTATTTGGAAACACAAATCATTTTGTAAAGTACTCTGCACACAGTAGGTGCATCAATTTATCTGTCATATTTTTTTTCTTTTTTTTTAATATAATTTTTTATTTTTTATAAACATATATTTTTATCCCCAGGGGTACAGGTCTGTGAATCACCAGGTTTACACACTTCACAGCACTCAACAAAACACATACCCTCCCCAATGTCCATAATACGACCCCCTTCTCCCAAACCCCCTCCCCCCAGCAACCCTCAGTTTGTTTTGTGAGATTAAGAGTCACTTATGGTTTGTCGCCCTCCCAATCCCATCTTGTTTCATTTATTCTTCTCCTACCCACTTAAGCCCCCATGTTGCATCACCACTTCCTCATATCAGGGAGATCATATGATAGTTGTCTTTCTCTGCTTGACTTATTTCGCTAAGCATGATACGCTCTAGTTCCATCCATGTTGTCGCAAATGGCAAGATTTCATTTCTTTTGATGGCTGCATAGTATTCCATAGTGTATATATACCACATCTTCTTGATCCATTCATCTGTTGATGGACATCTAGGTTCTTTCCATAGTTTGGCTATTGTGGACATTGCTGCTATAAACATTCGAGTACACGTGCCCCTTTGGATCACTACGTTTGTATCTTTAGGGTGAATACCCAATAGTGCAATTGCTGGGTCATAGGGCAGTTCTATTTTCAACATTTTGAGGAACCTCCATGCTGTTTTCCAGAGTGGCTGCACCAGCTTGCATTCCCACCAACAGGGTAGGAGGGTTTCCCCTTTCTCCGCATCCTCGCCAGCATCTGTCATTTCCTGACTTGTTGATTTTAGCCATTCTGACTGGTGTGAGGTGATATCGCATTGTGGTTTTGATTTGTATTTCCCTGATGCGGAGTGATATGGAGCACTTTTTCATGTGTCTGTGGGCCATCTGGATGTCTTCTTTACAGAAATGTCTGTTCATGTCCTCTGCCCATTTCTTGATTGGATTATTTGTTCTTTGGGTGTTGAGTTTGCTAAGTTCTTTATAGATTCTGGACACTAGTCCTTTATCTGATATGTCGTTTGCAAATATCTTCTCCCATTCTGTCAGTTGTCTTTTGATTTTGTTAACTGTTTCCTTTGCTGTGCAAAAGCTTTTGATCTTGATGAAATCCCAATAGTTCATTTTTGCCCTTGCTTCCCTTGCCTTTTGCGTTGTTCCTAGGAAGATGTTGCTGAGGCTGCAAGCGGCGGAGCAACCGTGCACAAAATCAGGACTTTTAAAAGTCTGTTCCGCTGAGGGACATCGCTCCAGAGGCTACCTGGGGCAAAGCCCACACGGGGTCAGCGGGGCCTCAGGTCCCACAGGGTCACAGAAGGATCGGGGTTGTCTGAGTGTCGCAGAGCTTGCGGCTATTGGAACGGGAAAGCCGGCTACAGAGACAGAGCCGACAGTAAGCTCGCAGCTCGGGGTGACCTTGAACCGGTCGCAGGCTCGGTGAGCTTGGAGCGTGGCCGGAGGTCAGGCAGACGGGAGTAACTGGGCGCGGTTCTCTGAGCGTGCACTGAGGAGTGCGGCCCTGGGCTCTCGGCTCCTCCGGGCCTGAGACCAGGGGGCCGCCATTTGTATTCCCGTCCTCAGGAACTCTACAGAAAGTGCTCAGGGAACAAAAGCTCCTGAAAGCAAATCCAAGCCGATTACTCACCCTGGCCCCGGGTAAGGGCGGTGCAATTCCGCCTGGGGCAAAGACACTTGAGAATTACTACAACAGGCCCCTCCCCCAGAAGATTAACAAGAAATCCAGCCGAGACCAAGTTCACCTACCAAAGAGTGCGGTTTCAATACCAAGGAGAGCAGCAGAATTCTAGAGGAGGAGAAAGCAAAGCACGGAACTCATGGCTTTTTCCCTGTGATTTTTTTTAGTCTTCCGGTTAATTTAATTTTTTTCTTTTTCACTTTTTGTTTTTTTTTTCTCACCTTCGGGTAAAATTTTTTTTTTTAACTGTTACCTTTTTCTTTTTTAACGATTTTTTACTAGTTTATCTAATACATATATTTTTTCTTTTTTATATTTTTCTTAGGTGTTTTCTTATTTTTAAATTCTTTTCTTCTTTTTTTCTTTCTTTTTTCTTTTTTTTTTATTTTCTTTTTTTTCTTTCTTCCTTTTTTAACCTCTTTTTATCCCATTTCTCCCCCCTCACGATTTGGGATCTCTTCTAATTTGGTTAAAGCATATTTTCCTGGGGTTGTTGCCACCCTTTTAGTATTTTACTTGCCCCTTCATATACTCTTCTCTGGACAAAATGACAAGACGGAAAAATTCAACACACAAAAAAAGAACAAGAGGCAGTACCGAAGGCTAGGGACCTAATCAATACAGACATTGGTAATATGTCAGATCTAAAGCTCAGAATGACAATTCTCAAGGTTCTAGCCGGGCTCGAAAAAGGCATGGAAGATATTAGAGAAACCCTCTCGAGAGTTATAAAAGCCCTTTCTGGAGAAATAAAAGAACTAAAATCTAACCAAGTTGAAATAAAAAAAGCTATTAATGAGGTGCAATCAAAAATGGAGGCTCTCACTGCTAGGATAAATGAGGCAGAAGAAAGAATTAGTGATATAGAAGACCAAATGACAGAGAATAAAGAAGCTGAGCAAAAGAGGGACAAACAGCTACTGGACCACGAGGGGAGAATTCGAGAGATAAGTGACACCATAAGACGAAACAACATTAGATTAATTGGGATTCCAGAAGAAGAAGAAAGAGAGAGGGGAGCAGAAGGTATACTGGAGAGAATTATTGGGGAGCATTTCCCCAATATGGCAAAGGGAATGAGCATCAAAATTCAGGAGGTTCAGAGAATGCCCCTCAAAATCAATAAGAATAGGCCCACACCCCATCACCTAATAGTAAAATTTACAAGTCTCAGTGACAAAGAGAAAATCCTGAAAGCAGCCCGGGAAAAGAAGTCTGTAACATACAATGGTAAAAATATTAGATTGGCAGCTGACTTATCCACAGAGACCTGGCAGGCCAGAAAGAGCTGGCATGATATTTTCAGAGCACTAAATGAGAAAAACATGCAGCCCAGAATACTATATCCAGCTAGGCTATCATTGAAAATAGAAGGAGAGATTAAAAGCTTTCAGGACAAACAACAACTGAAAGAATTTGCAAACACCAAACCAACTCTACAGGAAATATTGAAAGGGGTCCTCTAAACAAAGAGAGAGCCTACAAGTGGTAGATCAGAAAGGAACAGAGACCATATACAGTAACAGTCACCTTACAGGCAATACAATGGCACTAAATTCATATCTCTCAATAGTTACCCTGAATGTTAGTGGGCTAAATGCCCCTGTCAAAAGACACAGGGTATCAGAATGGATAAAAAAACAAAACCCATCTATATGTTGCCTCCAAGAAACTCATTTTAAGCCCGAAGACACCTCCAGATTTAAAGTGAGGGGGTGGAAAAGAATTTACCATGCTAATGGACATCAGAAGAAAGCAGGAGTGGCAATCCTTATATCAGATCAATTAGATTTTAAGCCAAAGACTATAATAAGAGATGAGGAAGGACACTATATCATACTCAAAGGGTCTGTCCAACAAGAAGATTTAACAATTTTAAATATCTATGCCCCCAACGTGGGAGCAGCCAACTATATAAACCAATTAATAACAAAATCAAAGAAACACATCAACAATAATACAATAATAGTAGGGGACTTTAACACTCCCCTCACTGAAATGGACAGGTCATCCAAGCAAAAGATCAGCAAGGAAATAAAGGCCTTAAACGACACACTGGACCAGATGGACATCACAGATATATTCAGAACATTTCATCCCAAAGCAACAGAATACACATTCTTCTCTAGTGCACATGGAACATTCTCCAGAATAGATCACATCCTCGGTCCTAAATCAGGACTCAACCGGTATCAAAAGATTGGGATCATTCCCTGCATATTTTCAGACCACAATGCTCTAAAGCTAGAACTCAACCACAAAAGGAAGTTTGAAAAGAAACAAAATACATGGAGACTAAACAGCATCCTTCTAAAGAATGAATGGGTCAACCGGGAAATTAAAGAAGAATTGAAAAAAATCATGGAAACAAATGATAATGAAAATACAACGGTTCAAAATCTGTGGGACACAACAAAGGCAGTCCTGAGAGGAAAATATATAGCGGTACAAGCCTTTCTCAACAAACAAGAAAGGTCTCAGGTACACAATCTAACCCTACACCTAAAGGAGCTGGAGAAAGAACAAGAAAGAAACCCTAAGCCTAGCAGGAGAAGAGAAATCATAAAAATCAGAGCAGAAATCAATGACATAGAAACCAAAAAAACAATAGAACATATCAACGAAAGTAGGAGTTGGTTCTTTGAAAGAATTAATAAAATTGATAAACCCCTGGCCCGACTTATCAAAAAGAAAAGAGAAAGGACCCAAATAAATAAAATCATGAATGAAAGAGGAGAGATCACAACTAACACCAAAGAAATACAAACTATTATAAGAACATACTATGAGCAACTCTACGGCAATAAATTAGACAATCTGGAAGAAATGGATGCATTCCTAGAAACATATAAACTACCACAACTGAACCAGGAAGAAATAGAAAGCCTGAACAGACCCATAACCAGTAAGGTGATTGAAACAGTCATTAAAAATCTCCAAACAAACAAAAGCCCAGGGCCAGACGGCTTCCCGGGGGAATTCTACCAAACATTTAAGGAAGAACTAATTTCTATTCTCCTAAAACTGTTCCAAAAAATAGAAATGGAAGGAAAACTTCCAAACTCATTTTATGAGTCCAGCATCACCTTGATCCCAAAACCAGACAAGGATCCCACCAAAAAAGAGAGCTATAGACCAATATCCTTGATGAACACAGATGCGAAAATACTCAACAAAATACTAGCCAATAGGATTCAACAGGACATTAAAAAGATTATTCACCACGACCAAGTGGGATTTATTCCAGGGCTGCAAGGTTGGTTCAACATCCGCAAATCAGTCAATGTGATACAACACATCAATAAAAGAAAGAACAAGAACCATATGATACTCTCAATAGATGCTGAAAAAGCATTTGACAAAGTACAGCATCCCTTCCTGATCAAAACTCCTCAAAGTGTAGGGATAGAGGGCACATACCTTAATATAATCAAAGCCATCTATGAAAAACCCACCGCAAATATCATTCTCAATGGAGAAAAACTGAAAGCTTTTCCGCTAAGGTCAGGAACATGGCAGGGATGTCCATTATCACCACTGCTATTCAACATAGTACTAGAGGTCCTAGCCTCAGCAATCAGACAACAAAAGGAAATTAAAGGCATCTTAATCGGCAAAGAAGAAGTCAAATTATCACTCTTCGCAGATGATATGATACTATATGTGGAAAACCCAAAAGACTCCACTCCAAAACTGCTAGAACTTATACAGGAATTCAGTAAAGTGTCAGGATATAAAATCAATGCACAGAAATCAGTTGCATTTCTCTACACCAACAGCAATACAGAAGAAAGGGAAATTAAGGAGTCAATCCCATTTACAATTGCACCCAAAACCATAAGATACCTAGGAATAAACCTAACCAAAGAGACAAAGAATCTATACTCAGAAAACTATAAAGTTCTCATGAAAGAAATTGAGGAAGACACAAAGAAATGGAAAAATGTCCCATGCTCCTGGATTGGAAGAATAAATATTGTGAAAATGTCTATGCTACCTAAAGCAATCTACACATTTAATGTAATTCCTATCAAAGTACCATCCATCTTTTTCAAAGAAATGGAACAAATAATTCTAACATTTATATGGAACCAGAAAAGACCTCGAATAGCTAAAGGGATATTGAAAAAGAAAGCCAACGTTGGTGGCATCACAATCCCGGACTTCAAGCTCTATTACAAAGCTGTCATCAAGACAGCATGGTACTGGCACAAAAACAGACCCATAGATCAATGGAACAGAATAGAGAGCCCAGAAATAGACTCTCAACTCTATGGTCAACTAATCTTCGACAAAGCAGGAAAGAATGTCCAATTGAAAAAAGACAGCCTCTTCAATAAATGGTGCTGGGAAAATTGGACAGCCACATGCAGAAAAATGAAATTGGACCATTTTCTTACACCACACACAAAAATAGACTCAAAATGGATGAAGGACCTCAATGTGTGAAAGGAATCCTTCAAAATCCTTGAGGAAAACACAGGCAGCAACCTCTTCGACCTCAGCCGCAGCAATTTATCTGTCATATTAATGTTGTCAACATTTGCAAATGCTTACCTCTTCATTTATATAGCATTTTACATAAGAAACATAGAAATTAGAACAGAAATACTTTCTAAGACCTATAAAATATCTCTTTAAAAGAACCCCTTTATATAGAAAACTGGACCGTTCTTTGAAAATGAATGGATTTAATTTAGTAATTACTAATAAAAATGTGTAAACAAACTCAATTTTTATTTGTTGACACTGATTAACTTAAATATTTTATGACTTCACTGACACTAAAGATATTAATCAAAATGAAATATTTTTGAAATAGTAAATAAAAATTAACAGCTTTCAATTTAAATGTTACAACTGTAAATGAAAATGATTACACAAGATATTACATAATTAGGGTAACGTATATCCATGTTTTATTTTTCAATATACAGATGAGCAAAGGGTAGTTTAAAAGATGCAATAAAGAAAAAAATGTATAATTTTGAAACTAAAATCTACCTGTCTTACATGAAAGTTTAGTAACTATGAGTGACTTACTAAAAATTCTTTTTTTGAGGTGCCTCATTAGCGCAGTAGGTAGCGCGTCAGTCTCATAAAAATTCTTTTTTTGGCTCTTGCTCAGGAAATGAACAAATATTTCATAAAATTTTAAAGTACTTTATTGAGATATAACTGACATAACATTGTAGAAATTTTATGTGTACAATATATTGATCTGATACATTTACATATTGCAATATGAATACCACCATAGCTTCAGCTAACACCTGCATCATGTTATATAATTATTATTTCAGCTTGTGGTAACAACATTAAGCTCTAGTGTTTTAGTAACTTTGAAGTACAGGCATATCTCATTTTATTGCACTTCCCTTTATTGAGCTTCAAAGATAGTCTTTTTTTTTTTTTTTTTGCACAAATCGAAGGTTTACAGTAATGCTGTATGAGCAAATCAATTGGTGCCATTTTTCTAAAAACATTGGCTCAGGGACGCCTTGGTGGTTCAGTGGGTTAAAGTCTCTCCCTTGGCTCAGGTCATGATCCTGGGGTCCTGGGATCGAGCCCTACATTAGGCTCTCTGTTTGGTCAGGAGCCTGCTTCCACCCCCCTCTGTCTGCCTACCCCTCTGCCTACTTGTGATTTCTGCCTGTCAAATAAATAAATAAATAAATAAAATTGTTAAAAAAATAAAAAAAATGAAATAAAATAAAATTAATAAAGAAATTAAAAAATTGGCTCAATTTGTATCTCTGCCACATTTTAGTAATTCTAACAATATTTCAAATGTTTTCATTATTACACTTTGTTATGGTGATCTGTGATTTTTCTTTTTCTTTTTTCTTTCTTTTTTTTTTTTTTTTTTTTTTTAAAGAGAGTGAGAGAATACAGCTGGGGGAGTGGGCAGTGCGAAAGGGAGAAAGAGAATCCCAGGTAGACTCCATGCTCAGCACCCACTACCCTGAGATCATGACCTGAATTGAAGTCAAGAGCCAGACATTAAACCAACTGAGCCACCCAGGCACCCCTGTGATCTGTGATCTTTGATGTTACTGGTGTAATTGTTTTGGGATACTATGAACCACACGCATATAAGATAGTAAACTTGATTAATTGATAAATATTGTGTTTGTTCTGACTGTCCCCCAATCTTCCATTCACCTGTCTCTCTCCCTGTCCTGAGACCTCCATAGTCCCTAAGATACAACAATATTAAAATTAGGCCAATTAATAACCCTGCAATGAACTCCAAGTGTTCAAGGGAAATGAAGTGTTGCAGATCTCTCACTTTAAATCAAAAGCTAGAAAAAATTAAGCTTAGTAAGAAAGTCATGTCAAAAGGTGAGATAGATTAAAAGCAAGGTCTCTAGTACCAGTCAAGTTGTGAATGTAAAACAAAAGTTCTCAAAATAAATTAAAAGTGATATTCCAGTGAGCACATGAATAATAAGAATATGAAACAGGCTGATTGCTGATATGGAGAAGGTTTAAGTGGTTTGGGCAGAAGATCAAACAAGCCACCTCTCTCCCTCCAGCCAAAGCCCAATCCAGAGAAAAACCTTAACTCCCTTCAGTTCTGTGAAGGCTAAGAAAGGTGAGGAAGCTGCAGAAGAAGAGTTTGAACCTAGTAAAGGTAGGTTCATGGGGTTTAAGAAAACATATATGCAAAAACAACAACAACAACAAAAAGAAACCTCTCTCCACAACATAGAAAGGCCTGTTGAAGCAGCAAGTGCTGATGTAGAAGCTGCAACAAGTGATCTGGAAGATCTAGCCAAGATCATCCATGAAGGTGGCTACACTATACAGCAGATTTTCAATGTAGATGAAAAAGACTTCTGTTGGAAGAAGATGTCATGTAGGACTTTCATAGTAGGAAAACTCAGTGCCTGGCTTCAAATCTTCAAAGGACAGGCTGGCTATCTTGTTACAGGCTAATGTAGGGGGGGCCCTTGAGAATGATATTAAGTCTACTCTGCCTGTGCTCTGTAAATAGAACAACAATGCCTGGATGGCAGCACATTTGTTTACAATATGGTTTACTGAATATTTTAAATTCACCATTGAGACCTAATAATAAGACCAAAAAGAAAAAAAAAGAAGAAGAAGAAGAAGAGAGAAAAAAGGCTTTCAAAATTTTACTGCTCCTTGGCAATGCACTTGTCACTCAAGAGCTCTGATGGTGATGTGAAAAGATATTATTGTTGTTTCCATGCTAGCACGTTCTCCATTCTGCAATTCATAGGTCAAAGAGTCATTTCAACTATCAAGTCTTATCATTTAAAAAGTCCATTTTGTAATTCTCTAGTTGCCATAGATAGTGACTTCTCTGATGGATCTGGGCAAAATCAATTGAAAAACTCCTGGAAATAATTCAGATGACATTAAGAACATCCATGATTCATGGGAAGAGGTCAAATTATCAACATTAATAAGAATTTGGAGGAAGTTGGCTACAACCCTCAAAATCACCTTGAGGGGTTCGAGGCTCCAGTGGAGGAAGAGACTGCAGATGTGATGGAAACAAATGTGGCAGAGAACTCAAATGAGAAGTGGAGCCTGAAGATGGGACTGAATCGCCACCATCGTGTGATAAACTTGTGATAAAACTTGAATGGATGAGGAGCTGCTTCTTATGCATCAGCAAAGAAAGTGGTTTCTAAAGAGGAAATCTACTCCTGATGAAGATGTTATAAAGATTGTTGAAATGATGACAAAAGATTTAGAATATTACATGCATCTTACTGATAAAGTGGCAGCAGGATTTGAGAGGATTGACCCCAATTATGTAGAAGTTCTACTGTGGACAGAATGCTCTCAAACATCAACCCATTCTACAGAGAAACCATTTGTGAAAGGGAGACTCAATTAATGTGGTAGACTTCATTTTTCTCTTCTTTTAAGAAATAGCCACAGCCACTCCAGCCCTTGGCAACCACCACTCTGATGAGTCAAAAGCTATTAACATCAAGGCAAGACCCTCCACCAGCAAAAGTATTAAAGTTTGCTGAAAGTTCAGGTGATGGTTAGCATTCTTTACCAATAAAGTATTTTGTAAGGTATATAATTTTTTAAACATACTTCATATACTATAGTGTGAACATAACTTTCATATGCAGTGGGAAACAAATTTTTTTACTTGACTCTATTATAATGTTTACTTTGTTTTGGTGGTCTGGAACCTAACCCACAATATTTCTGAGCTATAGCTGTATATGATACAGGATTATCAACAACAACCACAATGTTTTGTGTTAGATCTCCATAACTTATTCATAATCTATTTGAAATAACATATCCTTTGTTCAACATCTCTCCAAACCCCTATCCTCAAGCTCTTGGTAACTGTCATTCTACTGTCTGTTTCTAAGAGTTTAACTTTATTACATTTTATATATGAGTGATAGCATGTTATTTGTCTTTCCCTGACTTACCTCACTGAGCATAACACATTCCATTAGATCCACCTGTGTTGTTGTAAATGGTAGGATTTTCTTCTTTTTCATGGCTGAATAATATTCCATTATGTATTTTATGTAGATAGATAATATAGATATAGATGTAGATATATATCTTTATCCAGTAATCTGTTGACAGAAATTTAGGTTATTTCTACATCCTGGATCTTGTGAATAATGTTGCAATGAACATGAGAGTGATTTTTTAAAAAATATTTTGTTTTCATTCTCTTCAAATATATACTCAGAAGTGGGATTGCTGGATCATGTCAGAGTTCTATTTTTAATATTTTGAGGAATCTCCATACTGTTTTCCATCTTGGACAAACCAGTTTACATTCCCAATAATAGTTTATGAGCACTTTCTTTTCTCCACATCCTCACTAAAGCTTGTTATCTCTTGTCCTCTAGTCTTTCCAACAGGTGTGAGATGATATCTTATTATGTTTTTGGTTTCCATCTCCCTGATGATAAGTGATGTTAAGCATCTTGTCACATACTATTGGTCATTGTTATGTCTTCTTTGGAAAAAAATAAAAAAAGGTGTATTCAGATCTTCCCATTTTTAAAAAATTAGATTATTTGGGTTTTTTTTAAATTGAGGTGTATAAATTATTTGTGGAATTTTGATAGTAATACTTTATCAAATATATGGTTTTCTAATATTTTATCCATTTCATAAGTTAACTTTATATTTTGTTGATTATTGTTTCCCTGTGCAGAGCTTTTTATTTGTTTGTTTGTTTGATGTATTTTCTCTTGTTGATTTTGTCTTTGTTGCTTGTGATTTTGGCGTCATATTTAAAGAAATAATTGCCAACACTAATGCCAAGGAACACTTTCCCTTTATTTTCTTCTGTAAATTTTATAGTTTCATGTCTTGTCTTTAAATATTGAGTTAAAAAATGCATCCTTAATACAGTCATGGTCACATACTAAACATTTGATTAATACTAGGACATATCCTCTCTTTCTTCTTTCTTCTTCATTTCACATATCTGAAATGTCTGTATGCCTAATTATATTATGCCTAAAGAACACAAGTGTAGTTAATTTTCTCGAGAGAAGAAAAAACATTTCAAATATATGTAATACTTTGTATAAATAAAAACTTCTAGCTTGATTAAATGTCAACAGATAAAAATGTGTTTGCTTAACGGAGTTCCATGGTAATAAATTCAGACTTGTAAAATTCAAGGACGTTCTTTGTATAGCTGGAAAAATTATTTAGCCTTAGAGAGGTCCAACAGCAATACAATAGTTAATTTGCTAATTGCTTTTCCTTTTATGAAAATTAGCTGGGTATAATTCAGTTATATTTAAAATAATATATATGCATTAATATAGTTGATACTACTCATGACTCATTGACTATTTGTTTTTATATTTTAGGCATTAAATATAAAAGCATATTTATGTAAATTTATTTAAATTCTGCTTAAATTTCATTTAATAATATAGTTTAATATTAATATATAAAAATCTCTATATTGACTAATTTTCATTTGTTAATAAAATTAAAATAAAATTAAATTATGCTTAAAGTCAGTCAATCCCAACAGAGGGGTACACAAACTTTTAAAAATGCAATTTTTTAATAGATATCCATTTATCCTCACCAAACCCACGCAAAATGTATTACTGCCAATTATCCTGACCATCTTGTGCTACCATGAAGGCTCACTCAGGATTAGGATTCATCACACATAAAACAGGTGCTCTAAATATCTGAGCAAGAGAAAACCAAATATAGAAACACAGAAACAGTACTGCAAGCAGAGCGACTAGCATTTTTGCTGCCACTATAGTTGGGCAATATTGAGATATTTCAAAGGAAAAAATGCATCGGCAAACCCAAATTATTCTCATTTTCAAGGAAGGGTGGTTGGGGTAGTATTTTCATGAATAAAGGATGTATATCTTTCTATATGACTACTCCATAGATCAGAGAAAATTAATCATACCATTAGGACAAACTGAAAATGTCTGAGACCACCCTAAAATGCAAAAGATGTGAGTGAAATGTTGGAATCATGTTTAGAGCTAAGAAGGAAAAGGGAAAGTCCATATCCCTGCCTCAACCTTAAAGGAAGCTAGGCATACCCTGACAAATTATCTTAACTATCATAAATTACATAAGTAGTGGTTACATGAAATATCACCAAGAAACAAATGTAGTGATGCACAATAATATGTTTTACACAAGAAATCTTCTTGACCTAGGAAAATATCTCATAAATTTTTATCAGATGTTTGATATTTCATAATCTGCTGCTATTCTCCTTTATGATGCACCTCTTTTGTATATATGCCTATTAAGTTAGGTGTCTAAAAAATTGTATTGTAGTCCTTATTTTGCTTATATCTAAGGCAAATTTCTTCTTCTACTCAGTGATTTACTTTTCCTCTGTCTTAATTTTGTACTATGATAAACAAAACTTTCTAATTCTATTGGAGACCATTAACCAATCTCTTAATTTATGGTAGTGCTTTATGGGTTTTAGGAAATCTTTTCTACCCCTAACTTTATAAAATTATTCTCCAATGTACTCTTCCAGAAGATTCATTGATTTACCTTTAAAATTTATATCTATAAACTGCCAGTAATTGATTTTTTTCTTCAATGTATAGCAGAAAATTTTAAAAAATTGCTTACTACATTTTAGAACATTGGGCATAATGTTGGAGACAAGTGTGATAAAGTACATTATTGATTCATTGACAATTGGGAGAAAATTTTTCAGTAATGGGTAGAATGGCTACTGTAGATTTTATACTCTTTTTCATATTATTGAAGCTCTCTTTTATTTAGTTTTCTGGGAGCTTTTATTTTGAATGGGTGTTAGAGATTCATGCAGATATAAAAATGTTCTATCTTCCTTATGGATTGGTGTTTTAAAAAAAGGTATTCTGAAAGGCCACTCTTCATTTTTGGAAATGTTTTGACTTTAAAAGCTACTTTAAGATATACACTATCTATGCCAGCTGTCTTTTGATTAGTGTTTATATGACATAGTTTTCCCTTGGTTATAGTACATCCTTCTTGTATTTTTAATTTAGGCATATGCACATCTCTCATTGGTCACTAACCCCTTTTACCCATTCCAAAAATCTCATCATTCTACTGAAGAATCTTGTTCCATTTATATTATATACCTAAAATTTTCAACTCTGAAGTCTTCTGTTTTTCTCATTCTTTTGGATTAAATTATTTGTATTTCAATTTTTTATTCTATCAGTTTCTATTCTATTAATTATACTTTATTAATTTTTAGATATGTACTTTTAACTTATTTATTTATTTATTTATAAAGATTTTATTTATTTATGTGACAGAAAGAGAGAGAGCATGGGCAGGTAGATTGGCAGGCAGCAGGGAGGGAGAAGCAGGCTCCCTTCTGAGCATAGAGCCCGCCAACAGGCCTCCATACCAGGATCCTGGAATCATGACCTGAGCCAAAGGCAGATGCTTAACCAACGGAGTCACCCAGATACCTCTAGATATGTACTTTTAAAAATATGCTATTCTACCTGTGGATACTCTAAAACTGAAAAGGTTCTTGGTTAATTCAAATATATTTTTTTTAATTCAAATATATTTTTAATCATTATTTTACAACTTCTAGGATGAAACAAGGCACATGGAACATTAAAACTTAATTTACTCCCTTCTTCACTTTTATACTATAGTTCTAATCTGTTTAAATTGTGGATATATTTAAATTCTGTTAGTTATTGCTATTATTGCACCAGTGATGTATCCATATCCTTGCACTCTGTACTGTTCTTTATTCTTTCCTACATTTCCATACTTTTACCAAAGAGCATTACTATCATTCTGTTTGAAAATTCATATCATTTAGTGTTTGTTAGAGATAGTTTCTTTTGGGGCACCTGTGTGGCTCAGTGGGTTAAGCCTCTGCCTTCGGCGAGGGTCCTGATCTCAGGGTCCTGGGATGGAGCCCTGCAGAATCCTGTAGAGCCCTGCATCAGACTCTCTGCTCAGCAGGGAGCCTGCTCACCTCCCCACTTGCCTTTCTGCCTACTTGTGATCTCTGTCTGTCAATAAATAAATAAATAAAATATTTTAAAAAGTCATGCTCTATTAAAGATAGTTTCTTTCAATATTTGTATAAACAAATCATTATTTTTCTTTCAATTTTAATGGTTTTTTGGGGGGGAAGGCTACAGAATTATAATTCAATGGTATTTTCTCAGAACTGCAAAAAGTTTGTTTACTTTGTCTTTCCCATTAATTCCATTTTCCATCAAAGCTGTCAACCTTATGGCTGATTTCTTGAAAATAGTGTGTCACTTTGACTTCTGATTTCTTTTAAAGTTTTCTCCTTGTCTTTGACTCTCAGCAATTCTGCTATTATTTTCCTGGACATGGGTTTCTTTGTGTATTTTTATGCTTGTGGTTTATAGCATTGTTTAAATCTGTGTTTTGATGTGTCTGATCACTGTCAATATTTTTGTCCGTTAGCTTTTAAAATATTGTTTCTAATTCTCTTTCTCTCTTCTTCCCCACCTCTCTCTCTCTCATTACCTTTCCATTGCTCATGATACATAACTCTCAAATTTCCCATAAGAGGTCTTCATTGTGTGCCATATATCATATGCTAACTTTGGATTTTTTCCGTTATTTTCTCAAATGCTTCAATCATTTTTTTCTGATCTATCATTCAGTTTGCTTATCACCTTTTTAGCTATGACTAAACTGTTATGAAACCTATATATAAAATTCTCAGTATGCTAAGGTATTTCTTATTACAATAATGATCATTAGATTACCTACATATAATTTAATTTGTCTTGTACTCTAGTCCATGTACATATTACATATACATGAAATTTCCATTTTCTTGTGAATTTGTCTTTATTTTCTGCTTTTGTCTTCTAACTTGGGTTTATAAATCATGGGTTTATTTTTCCCTGCAGTATTTGGTAATTTTTAAAAATTTATTTCTTTTCAGCATAACAGAATTCATTGTTTATGCACCACACCAAGTGTTCCATGCAATACGTGCCCTCCATAATACCCACCACCTGACTCCCCCAACCTCCCACCCCCCACCCCTTCAAAACCATCAGATTATTTTTCAGAGTCCATACTCTCTCATGGTTCATCTCCCCTTCCAATTTCCCTCATCTCCCTTCTCCTCACCATCTCCCCATGTCCTCCATGTTATTTGTTATGCTCCACAAATAAGTGAAACTGTATGATAATTGACTCTCTCTGCTTGACTTATTTCACTCAGCATAATCTCTTCCAGTTCCGTCTAGTATTTGGTAAATTTTTAATAGATGCCACACCATGTATGAAAAGTCTATGGAAAATTTGAGATCTACATGGCATTGTTTCTCCAAAGGGGATTTCCTGTTGCTTCAGACCAACAAACACATATAGTATATATAAGATATTTATATATTTGTATATTTATATACAGAATATATAATCCATTTATATTTATACTTTAAATTATATTGTTCATCCTTCCATATCAGACCATCTGGATTTTTTAAATTTTTATTGCACATAAATACAAATTTACATGTAGTAAATATAGCACAGGGTAGTTTAGAGTATACTTTACCTACTTTCCTCAATCATATAAAACCAGTAACTGAACAAGTTCATTAACAAAACCACAAAATCACCATTATTACAGTGCTGCTAACTCAACTACTATTCAGACCATTCATGGATACAACTCCTTATTCTTAATGGGTGAATTTTATATTATTTTATAAGTCTACCATAATTTAATTAACCAATGTTATGATAGTCATGTTACTTTTTGTTGTTTTTTTTATTACAATTGTCAGTGAAATTTATCTATATGGTGTATATATTTGTGAATTTATGTGAGATTACCTGTAAAATTCATTCATTGAAAATGATTGCTTATTTATACATGTTTATGTTGATAGATGTTGCCAAAATATTTTATAAAAATGTTATAGATTTGTGATTGTAGTAGTCAAAATCTTTCCAAAATGTTCTAGTATCAAACTTCACCAATTAAATAACTTCACCAGTTAAATAACTCTTTATTGATGTGTTACCGTGTATTTTATTGAGTAATTAATGTTAAATATTGTTTCATGGTATTTGTGTACTCTGTGAACTGTCTGCTTATATTTTTTTTTCCTATTTTGTCTAATGGTATATTAATCTTAAAAGCACTGTATGTACTCATGAACTTAGCACTTTTTCCATATGAACTGGAAGTGCATTATCACTTTATAATTCACGTTTTGCAGTATCTTATCTACTTTCTATGAAGATTATGTTTTATGTAGTCAGATTTATTAATCTTGTTCTTCATAGCTTCTGAATTCAAGTCTTTTTCCTATCCAACAGAGTTATAAATTTATCTCCATTTGTGCTCCACACTTATTTTAGTAAATTCATTCCTGGTGATTTTACATTTTTTCTAGTAAAATGGGATTTTTCTCCTTTTTCAATTTTTATACAGCTTTAAAAATTACTCGAAGTCAATGGTGTTTTTACTTAAATACTGCATTTTCTTATTTAAAAATGTTTCTTATTGATTCCTTTATATTTTTTATTTATTCAGTTTTATCATGTGAAAATAATGAAAATTTTGCTTTTTCCTGTGTAATATTTGTATCATGTTTACTTTTCATATCAAAATGTCTTGACTAGTACACCCAGAAAAATGTTAAGCGATAAAGATCAGCATAGATATCCTTGTGCTGTCCTACACTTTGATGGAAAAAGATTAGTAATTCTCCATTTAGAATGCAGCTGACATTTGATTATTTATATATCTATATCCCTATAATATATCTGTGTATATCCATGTACTAAATAAGAATCCATCTGTTCTTGTTTCATTAAATGAAAGTCAGCATTGATTCCCAATTAAACATCAGAAGACATTTATAATTTATGGAGTTCATTCATTTTTTTTCTTTTTTGATTTATTGTTCAGGTGAATTATATACATACATTTGTAATAAAAACCTTGGAATTATAAAATTTTATACATAAAATCATTGAATTCAAATTGCCAAATGAATTTTATACATAAAATTATTGAATTCAAATTCCAAATGTTTGGTAAGTGTTTTGTGTTGCTTTTTAGTAAACTGAGTCTATGGTGTCTGATTTTGTGTTTTGATTGTGTTACTTTATAGAAATTTTGGTATTTATAGAAAAGCTTGAATCTAAAATTTAATTAGAATCTTTTCCAATGTTTTTGTGCTCTGGAATATTTTCAGTAGTATCAGAATTATTTCTTTATTAAAATTTGAGAAAATTTACTTGGAAAATCCACAAACTTAAACTATTTTTCTGGTAGTTTTTTACATTTTTTTTCTCACATTTCCATCAACAAATCTATGTTTTCACATGAGCTTGAGTAGAAGCAATTCACTTTTAATGTGTAATTTAAACTCTGGCATACTTCCTGAATTTTCAACTGTACAATTTCCTTTATAAAATCAATGCTCCCTTTGAATGTCTAATACACTTGAAAGACTTAATACACTCATGACCAAGCTTTTGGTATTTCTCAAACTAGTTTACCTCAGTGGCTAACATGTTAATAACCTTTGCAGAGATGTAAGTGTTGTGTAAAATCTAAAGAAGTAGTTATAGAATCTAAGTATTCTTGTACATGAACTCTGTATATCACAATATGAAGTTCACCATCTGGAGGTTAGGGCTGTTTTACACCTACTTTTATGAGAAATAAATTTGTCTTTATCATTCAATGCTTTTGTTATTTTGTGGGTTTTTGAAAAACATGAAAAAAATATCTTCACTTTTTACTTAATTTTTATTAGGTGTTAATTTTTACCTAATTTTAATTTTTTTTAAATTTCACTCTATTGCCAATAAAAAAGAAAAAAACACATTAAATCCTTGTTTACATTATCAGATCAGAATAATTCACTCTTTCAAACCATGTTAATAACAAACTAAACTCTTTTAGACCATGTTTCAACAAACTTGATTTATATTTCTTTCTGATATACTTTTTTGGGAAATCTTTCCTCTAATTAGCTTCAGAATTTATTAAAACTTCTTACTTCCTGTGGAATTCCTTTCCTTACCATGGTTCTTTTAATTAGTCTATTTATATCACTATGTTATACTGAGGTTTGAGTGACATGTTCAATAACAGAAAAGAAAAAAGAAAATAACAAACTTGTGGGAATTACCTAGGAGATTAATAGCACCTTTCAGCATTTCCATGACTATATCCATAGAGTCACAAACCAGGCCAGACCAAAAATGGAGGTGAACATCTTACTAAGTAATTTCTGGGGTGTACCGCCTGGGGAGGGCTAGTGCAATGGGAGGTGAAAGAATTCACCCAAGGCAGAACAAAAGAAATGTATTGAATACACTGCAAGGGAACAGCAGGAGGACAGCAAAGAAGAGACTGTGTGACATGAGGTGGTGGTGAGGGGCCACAGTAATATGGCAGAGTAAAGGAATATGGAGATGCATGGAATTTCATTCTTTTGATAATTGTGCCTGGTTGTAAGTAGCCCATAAGTTGTAAGTAGCCCATTGTTTAGGAAATGTATTACAGTTTTCCATTAAAACAGAACCAAAGGGGTGCCTGGGTGGCTCAGTGGGTTAAAGCCTCTGCCTTTGGCTCAGGTCATGATCCCAGTGTCCTGGGATCAAGCTCCGCATTGGGCTCTCTGCTCCTCAAGGAGCCTGTTGCTCCCTCTCTCTCTGCCTGCCTCACTTCCTACTTGTGATCTCTGTCTGTGAAATAAATAAATAAAAATCTAAAAAAAAAAAAAAGAACCAAAAGTATGTATATGCATGTGTATGTGTGTGTGTGTGTGTGTGTGTGTGTATCCACATATGTGTGTATATCCATTTATATACGAATTCCCTTAAATTTTAACACAATATTTTTTAAAAGATTTATTTCTTTATTTTAAAAAGAGAGAGAGCATGAATGGGAAGGGCAGAGAGAGAGGACAATGATCTCAAGCCGACTCTGCCCTAAACACAGAGCCCAATGCAGGGCTTGATCTCACAACCCTGAGATCACAAGATAAGATAAAAACAAGAGTGGATGCTTGACTGACTGTGCCATTCAGGAGTCCCAATTTTAGCAAATTTTTTTAATTGAAATTTTAGTTTACTTAAATTTTTGCTAAAATTCCCAAACATATTACATATTTAGATTAATGAAGGTACTTTATAGTTTTGCAAAACTATTTTTCAAACCATCCTAGATGATAGGTCTTTTATTTGGAGAAACTTAGACTGAAAATAAACTACCCAAGGTGAAAGGATAAGGATGAAATAGAGGAAATTAAACTCAGTTCTTATTACTCCCAAAAATTCCCTCTCCAATATCCTAACTTTGTGTGCAGACTTTGGGTGAGGCAAAGTTTCATATTGCTTCTCCAGAAGACTTAACTTCAATGAGATCAATCTCTGACCTCAGCATCATCATCTTTTAATAAGGATAATTCTAGTACATATCCCAGATGATTATTCTGGGTATTAATTGATTTAAGATATATACAATATTTAGGTTTTTGTTCCATAATAAACCTGTACACGTTAAGTAATTCTATCATTATTGTTAATACCATTTAATAACAGCAAGTAGCTCCAGTGCAATGCTGGTATATATTGAACAACTGACACTCCAGAAGACATAGAGAACCCTCGCTTTCTCATTTCCATTTTTTACCCACCCAACCCCCCACATACAGGTGCACTGATTTAAAGCTGCCAGAGCAACATCACCAACTGTAGAGTTGGGAAGACGTACATGTAATATGTATGATATGATTCCAGCATACCACTGTTTGGCACCATTATTTCTTTAAGCAATGAAATTAGGTTTCTTGTAAAATATACTGTGATAACTTACTTAATGTAGAGTTTAAATGTGAGCAGGAAAACAGCAGAGAACTTGCAAAAGCTTTGTAGGACAAAAACAAGTAAATTTGTGTTTCTTGCTGGGAGAGCAAGAGGAGAAGAAAGTAACAAAAAAGAAGGGATAGCTAGAGCGTATCATGCTTAGCGAAATAAGTCAAGCAGAGAAAGACAACTATCATATGATCTCCCTGATATGAGGAAGTGGTGATGCAACATGGAGGCTTAAGTGGGTAGAAGAATAAATGAAACAAGATGGGATTGGGAGGGAGACAAACCATAAGTGACTCTTAATCTCACAAAACAAACTGAGGGTTGCCGGGGGGAGGGGGTTGGGGAGAAGGGGGTGGGATTATGGACATTGGGGAGGGTATGTGATTTGGTGAGTGCTGTGAAGTGTGTAAACCTGGTGATTCACAGACCTGGGGATAAAAATATATGTATATAAAAAATATATGTTTATAAAAAATAAAAAATTAAAAAAAAAAAAAAAAAAAAAAAAGAAGGGATAGGAAATCAGGACACTAACAAGTGAAGAGTCAGTGGGTGAGAGACAGGAATTAACCCAAGAGTAAATGTTTGGTTGGCAAAGGATTTTTAAAAGCAAAGTTATCTAATGTTTACTCTAAGCATTTTTTTAATGATTTTTTAATGATTTTGTACAAAATATTTAAATTCTTTTATAGTTTATTCCAGTTAACCTCATGGTTTACAGCTCTTGGAATCATTTGCTAGGTACCCTTTAACATTCAGAATAAAGCTTTCCTGAAACTCTGAGACATGTGCTGTAATGTGTCGTAGGTAATGGTGATTATAAACTTTCTATAGTAATAAAATTTTTAAAACATTTTTACAAATATTCAAAAGTTTACAACTGTTCACATTATATTTGGACACCATTTGTATGGCTTTTTTTGTGGGCTTCCCGGATGTAAGCTACTGTTATCTTGGTAGTTTTTCCATTTATTAGTCAGATTCCACCATCAGAGAACAATGAGTCCTCTAGTGGCTTCCTTCAAATTTTCCCACTGGCTTCTGTTATTACTTTAGACTGAATGTATTTATCATCAGTAAAATTATTTGCCTGAATTTTAAAAACATTTAGCATTCCATTTTCATTCCACTTAATTAGCATCTCTGCAAATTTATTATAATATTGTCTTATTAAGAAGTAAGATATATCCAATTATTATTGTGTAATTAGTAATATTTGAAGTATTAGGTATTCTTACATAAAACAATGAATTATACTAATATTCTGATTTTTCCCCTACTTTATTTTATTTATTTTTGAATATCAATTGACTTAGTTTCTTTGAGCAAAATAAAACCACAATATTTATCTCTAAAATTAAATAATTATTGAATATAATTTTCATATAAACCCATGCATTCAAGGAAATCAACATGGAGGACATTGGAAGAAGGCGAGGAGAAATGAGTTGGCAGAAATCAGAAGGAGAAAGGAATCATGAAAGACTGTGGACTCTGAGAAACAAAATGTGGGTTTTGAAGGGGTGGGGGTGGGGAGATAGGCAAGCCTGGTGGTGGGTATTAAGGAGGGCACGTATTGCATGGAGCACTGGGTGTGGTGCATAAATAATGAATCTTGGAACATTGAACAAATAAAAATAAAATAAAAAAATACACTTGTACAGTTTCAAAATTTGCAGAATAATTTTGATGTTACATGACTTCACAAAATGTGAAATATTTCTTATGTTATCAAAATTATACTCATCCTCAGAAGTGTATCACATGTTCAAGGAAATATTCCTCAGAATTGAGATGAATGGGACCTCCTCAGAACTCTGAATTTCAGCTCTACAGGGCCTTGCTAGTCTGCTGGGCCTGCCATAACAAAACATCATAGACTGGATGGCTTAAACAACAGACACGTACCTGCTCACAGTTCTGGAGGCTAGAAATCCAAGATCAAGGTGCTGAAAGGATGGATTTCTCATGAGACCTCTGTCCTTGTTTTACATATGGCCACCTTCTTGCTGAGTCCTCACATGACCTTTCTTCTGTACATGAACATCCCTGGTATCTCTTCCTCTACTTATAATGACAACAGTCATATTGAATTAGGGCCCCTTACAAACTCATTTAACTCATTTAACTCCCTCATTAAAGGTCTTATCTCCATAGGCTTCCACCAGTGAATTTTGGGGAACATAGTGAAATCCATTATAGGGACACTCATCTATGTTTATAGATTTCAGCTATCTGAAACTCCTCTTTTTGTTCTCTGGGTGTGGACCTGAGTTTTTCTATTATCTAGAAAACACCTCCAAACCTCATCAAGTCTTTGTTAAATTATTGTTGAATAACTAGTGTGGATTCCAACTCCTAAGTGACCTTGACACATACAGCACCCAACTAATATTGGTCTCCACAGTTTGGCTTGTCTTGGCCAGTGTGATGGTGGCTCACCTGACAAAGATGTAATTGTGCTTATCTCTTAAGCTTCAGACAATTACTATAAGAATTTAGAACTTTCCTTATGTAGCTGCTACCTCTCAAGACTGCTTTTTAAAATAAAGACTGTGGAGCCCCAGCCACTATAACCCAAAGCAGAACTGGCCAGATGAAACCAACACCGATCTAGGAGAATAAATCATTGCTATTGAGTGACAATAGGGGTGGTGGTTACTTAACATCATTTGAAAACAGTCTGTTGATATAATACTTTTCTACATGTTCTTCCTTAATGTTTCTATCGGGTAGTTCCTTTCCACAATAATTAACATACTCACCCCAACAATACAATAGAACTTAAATCAGAGCCTGAGATCATGATTGATAGATTAATCAGAATGCCTTTCCTTATTAATAAGCTCTCAGTTGTGAATTAGCCATCATCATCATCATTATTATTATTATTATTATTGATCTCTATTACATGTTAAACATGCAGATTATTATTTTTTTAAGATTTTATTCATTTATTCGACAGATAGAGATCACAAGCAGGCAGAGAGGTAGGCAGAAGGAGAGAAGGAAGCAGGCTCCCTGCTGAGCAGAGAGCCTGATGCCAGGCTTGATCCCAGAACCCTAAGATCATGACCTGAGCCGAGGGCAGAGGCTTAACCCACTGAGCCACCCAGGTGCCCCAAACATGCAGATTATTGAGTTCTATCTACACTTTCAAAAATCTCTGAAGTTGGCCCAGAAATTCACATTTTAATAAGCTTCATAGTTAATTCCAAATGATCCTTATAATTGATCTTCTTTCTATGAATAATTTCTGATGCTTACATTCCATTTTCATAAGTCATTTTATTCATTTTTCTATTGTCCAAAAGCATTTACTACTAAAAAATTGATGACATTTGGGACGCCTGGGTGGCTCAGTTGGTTAAGCAGCTGCCTTCGGCTCAGGTCATGATCCCAGCGTCCTGGGATCGAGTCCCACATCGGGCTCCTTGCTCCACGGGGAGCCTGCTTCTCCCTCTGACTCTGCCTTCCACTCTGTCTGCCTGTGCTCGCTTTCGCTCGCGCTCTATCTCTGACAAATAAATAAATAAAATCTTTTAAAAAAAAAAATTGATGACATTTTTCATGTTGGTATATAACTTTTCTATTAATATATACATTATTAGCCACTTTTTTTTTAAATTTTTGAGAGACAAGAGTTATATACTTATCATTTTTGCATATAATGACTATCCATAGTGTGTTTTCAGTAAAAATATTTGCAGAAAGACACAGATGAAGAGAAGGAAGTAAATGATAGGAATGGAGAAATAGGCTTTAGGGACAATAAGGGGAGATGTCCTGACTTGAAAGAGTCTTAAAAAGTAATAGTTCAAGGATTAATCTTGCAAACTTGGTGAATTTGTCTAAAACCACACTCACCTAATTAACATTGACAACCATGGCTCTAACAAATATGTCATTCATTTCTACTGCCTACACTTCGAAAACATGACATCTGGGCACCAGGGTGGCTCAGTCAGTTGCACGTCTGCCTTTGGCTCAGGTCATGTTCTTAGGGTCCTGGGAAGGAATCCTGCCTCAAGCTCTCTGCTCAGTTGGGGGTCTGCTTTTCTCTCTCTCTTTCTTTACCCTCCCGTTCCTGTTCTCTCTCTCTCTCACAAATAAATAAAATTGTAAAAAAAAAAGAAGAAAGAAAGAAAGAAAAAAAAGAAAGAAAAAAAATAGGAAATCAACTGCATGAATAGGTGGAAACTGTCAAGCACTTCAAAGACATCATATCATTTAACACTATTTCTTTCTTTTTTTTTCTAGAAATAATTTGGTTAGACTGTATCTCATTTCTACTCTCAGAATTTTGGATTATGATTTTACCTGAAATCTGAATTTATATATAGGCAGCATATATATGTGCATATATATATATTTTTTTTAAAGACTGAACAACATTTATACTTCATTATTCACTGAATTCCCAAAAATCTGTTAAATCTTTCTACACTCTTGCTCCTGGACTCATACCTGGATTAATAGTATTATATCTCTCAACATTTACACAATGTCTTACTGTGCTTTGCCATCATAAGGCAGCTGTGAAGCATTATTCAGTGTGTAAAAACATTATTAAGTCACATTTCAGTTGTATGAAGGTGGAAGGAGTAGTGCAAGCAGAGGGCTTGACCTAAGACTTTAGCATACAGCCTTCTTCCTTTCTGATAAATAAGCTTAAACCTAAAGAGATTAATTCAACCTATTCCACAGTGGCCTGCAGCCTTGAAAGTGTACAGAAGATGCCAAAGGCTTCACAATCAGATAAAAACATGCTCTTGTTATTTTCTATAGTGGAGCAATAGAGTGGCAATGCTATTTGTAAGGAAATCCCTGACCTACTTGAATGCTTACCTTTTTATCCCACTGAGAGCATTATTCAACCTAGAGAAATGGATAGCAGAAGCCAGCAGGAAGTTATTTGATTTTACAGCTTTATATCACATAACAGACTTTGAAGGTTTAAAAAATTAAAGCTTCATTAGAATAGCATAATTAATCCCACAATAGAAATACTAAGAAGAGATACAGGAAATCAGAGGATTTATAACACAAAAAGAAAAATATGCCTCATCTATTATTGTGGCAATTACTATTTTTTCACCAGGTAAGACCTTATAAAGCTTCACTAAGCTCAGGCTGTTTCTACCTGTGAATGAGTTAATTGCTAATTTGATCTCTTCTAAAGGAAATGAAGCATCCACACCCAATCAATCTTCTGAAGTAAGCATGGGATGAATGCCTTTTTTCAGAAATCAAGAGAGCATATCCTCCTCCAGTATTTCTGATGAAGGATGTAAGACTCTATAATAGAATTGGAATGCTCGGTTAATTACCATTGCTTGCATAAGTGAGTGCCCTCATATGTCTGCTTAGTAGGACAAAGCTATTTCAGTGAGTTTGCAGATAATGTTCAAGAGTTTATGTATGTTTCCTAATAGAATTTGCATTAGTTATAATGATCTTTTTCTAGGTTATTGATATAATAATAGTAATAGCAAGTGTCTATTAAAGACTTCATGCTGGACTTTTTATACACTTTCACACTTTTATATTTTTACTACTTAATCAATAACCCTTTCTCAATCAAGAAGGAAAGCTAAGTTTTATACGTGATAATGACTGTGGACAAAGTCACAAAGGACAGAGCTTAGAAATGACACCACACAGTCTATCTAAATCCAAAATTCATTCCTTGAGCACTTCAAATCATTTATCATAGTATCTGCCCTCTATTCCAAAGCTACAATACTTGTTTCCTTATTCCAAAGATTTGAAAATGTGCATAATAAGCTTTTTTTCCTGTTTTATTTCTTTTCAGTGTTCCAGAATTCATAGTTTATGCACCACACCCAGTGCTTCATGCTCCATAATAACCACTACCAGGCTCACCCCCTCCCTTCTAAAACCCTCTGTTTCTCAGAGTCCACAGTATGTCATGGTTTGTCCCCCCCTCCTATTTCCCCTATCTCACTTCTCCTCTTCATCTCCCCATGTTATCTGTGTTATTCCTTATGATCCACAAGTAAGTGAAACCATATGATACTTGACTCTCTCTGCTTGACTTATTTCACTCAGCATAATCTCTTCAGTCTCATCCATGTTGATACAAAAGTTGGGTATCCTTTCTGATGGAGGCATAATATTCTATTGTATATATAGACCATATCTTCTTTATCCATTTATCTGTTGAAGGACAGCTTGGTTCTTTCCACATTTTGGCAACCATGGTCATTGCTGCTATGAACATTGGGGTACAGATGGTACTTCTTTTCACTACATCAGTATCTTTGGGGTAAATAACCAGTAGTGCAATTACAGGCTTTTTTAAAAATATAGTTTGAAGCAAAAATTTCTAACAATTTATTTTTTTCCTACTTATACAAATCATTGTATTTTTAGTGGATTAGCTGGAAATAAAGGATGCATCTAGAAGATTATTGAATTAGACAGGTCTCTTACAAAAAATAAAATATACTTCTTTTGTTAATAGATTTCTGAACTTCAGTTAAACAAAAGTCAGGATAATCCTAGAAATATAAATAATCATAGACATTTATAGAGAGTTAAGTGATTATTATACATGTTTTTATTAGAATTTAAAACTAACCTATAAAATATGATGTACACATTAGGGGAAAATGTTGACTTTAACTTATTCTAACAGCATTTTCCCACACTAAGGAGCTTTTTTTTTCCCCAGACATTTACATTTCCAAATATTTAGAGGCTTGACTGTAAATAAGAAAATAAGAAGCAATCAACAAGGCACAAGCTTTTTGTTTTATATTTTCCACAATTGCTGTAAAGATATTTTACACATTTATTAGAGTCCCAAAAATAATTGCTGCACTAAATTTAAATTTTCCAAATCATGCTTGGTAAAATACTACATGTGTACTTTTTATCTTAATGAGTAAATCTGTAAGAGCTTGTTCTAGGACATATACAAACCTGCCAGTGGAAATAATATATTCCGTAACCTCAAGGAAAATTTAGTCTAATCAAAGACAACTTTTGAATTTTACTCTAAAAGACAACACCCCTAATCCAGTGCTTTGAGACATATATAAATAATACAGCTACAAGTCAGAAAAAGTAATTTTCATCAAATTTGGTCTATTGATTTTTAAAGTTGAGAAGTATATATTCCTGCCAGTACCTGTTCTCCTATTCTTATCAATAGGACACACAATAATTTACCCTAGCACAAGCTCAACTAGAATAAAAAGTATGGTTCTCAGCTCATCTTGCATCTTGGTAGGGTGACGTGATTAATATTTTGCCAACAAGACATCATAAAAGGTTTTCTGTTTATCTTATGGGAAATACCTTTAGGGAATGAAGACATGCTCTTTTCTGATTTTCTTCTTCCTTTCTGTTACAATCAGAAGTGACATCAGGAATTTTATCTTCTATAATTGGTAGAGTGATCATATAATGTATTTTCCTGTCTGGAATATTAGAACATGGAAGGAGGTTTTTTTTTGTTTTTTTTCTTTGTTTTTTTTTTTTTGTTTTTTTTTTAATTAACCCAAACAACAGATGAAATAAGCAGTTTGTGCTACTTAAGAAAGAATCTAAAATGTTTTTACTGTCTTTCTATAGAAGGAGGTCAGTGAAGATATGAAGGTTATAGTTTGGAAAGCTAGAAATCTTTAATGTCTTGGCAAAATATTTAGTTAAATTGCTTCCAACTGTTTCAATAGGGATTGGCTAGATCATGCTACAAAACAAAAACAATAGAATCTCAGTATTTCAATACAGTAAGTGTTTATTATGGAGCAAATTTCATATTTGGTTCTAAGCAGCTATTTTTCACATTTCACACCACATAGATTTGGGGGTAACTCCATCTTAATACAGGAAGAGAAGTGGGTATTATTTAATAACTCTTCTGCCTATAGGCATGACTTAAGTAAAATTTACTTAATTTTCATTAAAAACAGAAAAGTCACATGGCACTGTTTAATTTCTGGGGGTGGGATGTGCAATTTTAAAGATAAATTGAAAGGGAAGAAACCATACATATTGGTAAACACTAGTAAATTCTACCATGTCTGTTAGCCCTAGAGGGCAGACCAAATGTGAGTAAAGCTAAAACACTGAGGCAAATGTTAGGAAAATTAAGAATATTGAAATTTTCTGTTTTTCTTTTTTGCTTTTTGAAAGTAAATTCCTGAAAGAGAAAGAAAGAGAGAGATAAAATTAGGCTGGGATGTATCCATGTACAGAAATAGATGGAACAAATTTAGATTTTCTAAAGAAGGTATTCTTGCATCTTACAGTGCAGATTTATAGCCATAATTTGGAACTTTAAAGTGCTTATTTAAAAAAAAGAGGGAAAAATAGGAAAAGAAAAAGGAAATTAAATCAAAACAAACAAACAAACAAAAAAAACTGAGGTCAGAAATTGATTGTTTAAGAGACTCTGTCTTCACTCTCAAAATTGCATTGAGCTGGGGGAAGCAGATATTCTATTTATTTATTTATTTATTTGAGAGAGAGATAGTGAGAGAGAGCATGAGTGAGGAGAAGGTCAGAGAGAGAAGCAGACTCCCCGTGGAGCCGGGAGCCCGATGTGGGACTCGATGCCGGGACTCCAGGATCATTACCTGAGGCAGTCGTCCAACCAACTGAGCCACCCAGGCATCCCAGGAAGCAGATATTCTAAGATAGAGGACAGTAAGTAATAAACTTGAATTTTTGTGCTTGTGACCATGACAAGAGAAGAACATTGACATTGGTTATATTTATCGAAAGCTAACTAGACAAGGACCCTTAGATCCTGGAGCTGGAATTCTAATGGGAGATACAAAAAAGAAGCTATAAATAAGTCACATAATATTTTGCAACATGATAAATCCCTTAGAAGAGGCCATAAAATGTAATCAATGATGAGGGACATTTATAGCCATAGCCATGGGATACAGATACATTTTTAAGTAGATTAAAAAGATTAGTTACGAAAAATAGACTTTTGACAAAAAACTGAAAGGAGACAAGGGATTAGCCTTCTGAACATGAGGGAAAAGAGTGTCTCTGTCAATGCACAGCAGCTAAGGTGAAAGTAGACCTATCACTTTCAATGAGCATTAGAACAAGGAAGACAATGTGATGGAAATATTAGTCACTCATGAGATCTGAGAGTAAATATTGAGGCGTATCATGTAGCAGATGTTGTTCTTCATACAGACTGATTTTTTTTCTCTAAATGAAATAGCAGGCTACTGGTAGGTTTTGAGCAGAGGAAGGACATGACCTGATTTTTCTTTCAAAAATTACTCTGACTCCATCCTTGAGATTAGGTTAAGTAGATTAGTCAAGGAAACTACCTGTTGAAAAATAATCTATTTTCACAGTGACCAAGAAAAGAGATGATGAGTTGATAACAATGAATGTAGTAAAACAACAACAACAACAACAAACTATCAGATCCTGAATACATTTTGAGGATAAAATCTCTTTTGACAATTTTCACTTGAAAGAATAAGCAGAGTTCAATTTAATCTCATTCTTTATATTTTTTACTAGAGTAACTCAAATGTTGTCTTAACATCTACTTAGTTGAAGAAAACCATAAATAAGCAGTTTAAGGGTTGAGGTGTAGTTAGGGAAGTAAAGATCTGATATTCATATGGATGTGTTAAATTTCAAAATCTGTCATATTTCTAAGCAGATGTGTTAATTAAGCCACCATATATACCAGTCTGGGTTTAAGGGGAGAGGACAACCTGAAGATCTATCATTAGTACATTGACAAAAAGATGATATTTAAGCTCTTAAAACTGGATTACATCATGAAAGAGACACTATACATCGAAAGAAGGAGAAGGGGAAAAATGATTAGCCTGAGAATACTACAATATTAGTGTGTAAGGGAGAGAAGAAAAAAAAACCTGAAAAGAAGATGGACTGGAGTGAACACAATAGGAGGAGAACCATTAAAACCTGGTGCCTTGGGTGTAAAGTGAAGAAAGTACTGTCAAAGAAGCATGCCCAGAATTATCCAAACTGCAAGGTCTAAGAGAACAGTTCCTAAAGACTGTCATCACTTCTAACACTGATTGTAAATTGGCCAGGGGAGGGGGTGGTCCCTAAACCACACTCAGTTGCAATAATTCACTAGAAGTGTTTATGGAACTCACTGAAAGCTATTACATACAGTCATGGTTTATTAGAGGGAAGGTATACATTAAAATCAGTCAAGTAGAGATGTACATTGGGCAGAGTCTGGGAGGTTCCCATATGTGAAATTCCTATTGTCCTCTGGACAACTTACTTTCCTGACATTGATGTGTAACAGTACACAAAGAATATTTCTGACTAGAGGAACTCATGGAGCTTCAGTGTCCAAGACTTTTTATTGGTGAATCATTGTAGGAATAATTGATTGTTTTTCTACATGGTTGAACTCAGTGTCCAGTCTCCTATTCCCTGGGGATTCAGCTGGTATCATAGGCCCCCAGTAATCACCTTGTTAGCATAAATTATCAGGTGTAGCCCCAGAGCCTATCAAGAAAAATAAAGACATTCTTATCATTCAGGAAGTGCCAAGGGTTTAAGATTATCTCCCCTAAGCAGTGGACAAAGACCAGACCACTCCTTTGGCAAAGCCAAATTCTTTGCTACACATAGAATGAGTGATTTTATCAAATCCTGCTTAAAGTTCACATAACTATGAAATAAAATAACACTTTTATATGCTGATAATAATGGTCCACTGGGGAGTAAATTTTGACAATGTATAAGGGGGAAGGGAGAATTTCTGGAGCAAAGGTTCTAAGTATATATGATCAAACAAGATCTAACCCAAAGGCAAAAGACTGGCTATAGATAGTGATAAGCAATACGATGATTCACCAAATTAAGGTAGTTAAGGGGAAAGGAGCAGTAGATGACTGCAGATACTAAAAGATGAATGAAGTGGTAGAAGTCTATAGAAATTATTTTCTGAACCCTACAATCTTTCATGGAAGTATGAAGCAAAGTTATTAGATAAGAATGAAGAAGGTAGAGGAGATATTGAAAATGTAAAAGGAAAAAAAAAAAGAAAGCCTGGAAAAGAATCAGGCATATTGGCAAACTGATGGATTAGAAAGAGTACAGTATGATTTCCTTCCACAATAAGGGTTCACAGAAGATAGTCTTCATTAATTTAAATGCTTCTATTCATTGTGGTTTTTTAAGGTTTTCCTCCAGCTAAATTCAGGTGAGGAATAGGTAGAGAGTGGAATTCACTAAGACTATGGTTTTGCCAATTACACAAGTGTTTTATCATCTGGCTCCCTCTTTCTCCCCCACCCCAGATTTATCATTTAAATTTTAAGCACTTACTTTGCATCCAGGGAGGTGGACCCCTATAGGTAGCATTACCATGACCTTCTGAAGATGACTGAAATGTGGGGCTGTAGGGGCCAAGGGAAGGCCACCTTGAAATATGCCACTTTTGCATAGAGATTATTTTGAGCTGAAAATAATTAAATACCAAAGGACTCAGGATGAATTTTCACCTTCCCACTTACAGCCAAAAAATAATTTAGATAGAGGACCTGCTCCAGAAAGACAGTTACCATCACAGATAGCTACATTATAATATGAACTAGGGGTGGTATACAGGAAGGAATTTACCCCAGTCTGTTTGTTAAAATTCCTCTCTATGTTCTATTGTCTCAGTATGGCATGACAAACTCTTTCTTTTATTTTTTTTATAAACATTTGTTCTCCCCATCGTCCTATGAATTGTCTTCCACCTATTAATGTCCCAGAAACCCATTCTCTTCTCCTTAGCTCAGATGGCATATAAGCCGCCATTGTCTGACTGTTGGGAAGCCTCTTGTATCTTTATGGGAGAGAAAGAAATTAGATATATAATTAAATTTTATTTTTTCCTGTTAATTTGTCTCATATCCATTTAACTCTTAGTCCAGCTAGAAGAGACTTAAAGGCTATATACATTTTTTTCCTCCCCATCAAGCTTCACACAATGGAAGAATCTGGTAGGAAATTGGAGGGTTGGAGGGAAAAAAAAAGTTAAAGCTATTTATTTTCACGTCCTGTTTGCTCTGGAAGTTCCTTCTTGGCAGTAATAGATTTTGAATTTGAAAAGGATTTTTGAGGGGCACCTGGGTGGCTCAGTGGGTTAAACTGCTGCCTTTGGCTCAGGTCATGATCTCAGGGTCCTGGGATCGAGTCCCACATCGGGCTCTCTGCTCAGCAGGGAGCCTGCTTCCCTCTCTCTCTCTGCCTGCCTCTCCATCGACTTGTGATTTCTCTCTGTCAAATAAATACATAAAATGAAAAAAAAAAAAAGGATTTTTGAGAGTAGAGATTACATTTCATTATTTTAAAAATGAGATAATTAAGGCCCAAATTGGTTTGCTTCGTAGTCTTTAGATTTTATTGATTTTTTTTTTTTTATTTAACAAATTTCTCAAACCAGGCAAATGATAGAACCAGGACTAGAATTGTGTTTTCTGATTCTTGATTCAAAGGTGTGTGTGTGTGTGTGTGTGTGTGTGTGTGTGTGTGTATTAAAGGCTGATCTGTGTCCTCACTAAAGGACAGAGATATGTTATATTAGTTGTAATTTTAGAATAATCCAATAGTCATAGCAAGGCACCTTCAACTTAAAAAAAAAAAAAAAGCTGTTCAGGGCTAACTCAGTTTATTTTTGGCCCTTTTAAACAATAGATTCACTCTCAATATTTTCACAGTACGGGTTTATTTATTTGAGAGAGAAAGAGAGAGCACAAGCATGGGGGAAGAATAGAGGGAGATGCTTATACCGCACCAAGTAGGGATCCCCATGTGGGACTCCTGAGCTGAAGGAAGATGCTTAAATGACTAAGCCCCAGGTGCCCCTCCCCAAGTGCCAGAATCTTGATTTCGGCTCTGGTTATGATCTGGGAATAGTGTGGTCATGCTCCATGTCAGGTTCCATGCTCAGCATGGAGTTTGCTTAAGATTCTCTCTCTCCCTCTGCTTTTGCGCCTCTCTCTTTCTCTCTCAAAATAAATAAGTAAAATCTTTAAAAAATAAAATAATAATAATAATAAACTTTGGGGACTGTTCTACATTCACAGCTTACTTTCATTGGATGTTTATTTTTCTTTCTCCTCAGGTTTCAGGAGAACAATTGAATTTTATGTATAGATTGGATTTTATGTATAAATTATTTACCTCAGGAAAAAAGAAAAAGAGCATATTCAAGCAGACCAAAGAAATAAATATTGTCTGATGAAATCTTACTACCAACTGCTCATTCAATGTCCACACGATGTCTTGTGAAAATAAAAATGATTTTATAAGCTAGTTTATATATTGCTGTATTTCTTCTATCCTTTGCTGCCAAACTATGCAAAGGACTGAAATAAATGCACATTAGCAGAAGACAAAATGTAAATGAACCTAATTTGAAACTAGGAGAAACAAAATTGTAGAAAGCTAATTGCTTTGTTTATTTAGGGGGATTGGAATAGTACTTCTTGCTCAAAGGCACACCATAACTTGAAACTATATATATATATATATATATATATATATATATATATATATATTTTAAATCTGTACACTAGAATTTTAATACTAGGGGTAGGAAGATTTGGGTGCTTTTAAGGGCATTCTGGCTTGCTAACTAAACATCAAGGATTCACAATGTGGGTATTTCCTTGGTGAATTCATCACAGTTTAGGGTTTGAATTGCAATTTTTCAGGCACTGTGTTGGTTATTTTGCATTTATTCAGAGTTGATAAGACCAAAGAAAAATGAAAGAACAGCTTTCTCTAGAAGAATTTTATTATACATATATATTTATTTATCAGCTCAAAATTCATGCTCTAGGACCCTAACCCCCAAACTTCAGAATATGACTATCTTGGAGATAAAAAGTCTTTAAAGAGGAGAACAAATTAGAATGAGGCTGTTAGAGTTGGTTCCTAATCCAACTGGACTGGTTTACTTATAAAAAGCAGATACTTCATGACATCTGGACGGCTCGGTTGGCTGAGCCCTGGACTCTTACTTTCAGTTCAGGTCATGATCTCACCTGTCCTGGGATTGATCCCTGTCTTAGATTTGGTGCTGAGCACAGGGTCTGCTTGAGATTCTCTCTCTCTCCTTCTGCTCTACTCCCTTCATGTTCTCTCTCTCCCTAAAATAAATTAATTAATTAAAAAAAAAAAAAAAAAAAAGAAGAAGAAGAAAAGGAAAAGTGCATGGAGAAAGGCTGTGTGAGGACACCATTAGAAGCCAGTCTTCTGGTTGCAAAGAAAAGAAGTCTCAGAAGAAAACAAACCTGTTGACACTTTGATCTTGGGCTTCTAACTTCCAGAACTAAGAGGTATTTTGTCATGCAACCTTAGCGAATTGTGCAGGTATTAATTATTACAGAATGAGGTATATAAACATGAAATAGACCAAATCTCATATCTTCTGATCAGCATTTTTCTTCATAAAATAAACTAACACAGCCAGTATGTTAATAAGCAGAAAAGAGACACTCATTTATATAGTTCAATAATTAAGATTTTCACACCAGGAAAGCCCAGTTTGGGATTCACAAATCCAGGTCCAATAATTTATGCAAACCAGAATAATTTTTGGAGAAATAAAAATATTGAAGATCTTAGAACATATTTTCTTATTAAATGTACCCAAATTGAATTACTGTATGACACCTTAATATTGCTTTGGCTTTTTATTTTGTGTCTATGTTTTTGTGGCCTTAGGTTTCGAAGTACACAAAAACAAACTATGGTAGATCTCCTGATACTTTCAATAGGCAAAATAAGAAGAGGAAATCTTGGTGATTTCCCCATTATTTAATTCTTTCTTATCTACCAGGATTTCACTTGGATCTAGTTTTCTCATGTAACACATATTCAACGCTAACAATAATTATTTAAGTCTTTTTAAATTTTCTTGCTCTTTAATTTGAAATTTGTAAAATTTATCTTAAATATTTCTACTATAATTAATTTCCTTTTTCCAAGCATGAATATCAAGGAAATATTAATAACAAAAGACCTTTTATTGAGACGTGTCTTTTATAATAGGGGACTCCTTTCACAGGTGTGCATCTCATTGTTCCTAAGCATATCACAGTATAACTCTTGGCTGTGAGATGTTCTCCATTTTAGAAGGCGATAAGGGGGAGATGGATTTTGAGGGCCATAGACAGCCAATGGGCAGACTGAATCAACCGATTCATGAATTCAATAGCCTGTATAAACATGTCTTATTATGCCTAATCTCCTCAGGACAGACATTCTTCCTCATTCGACTTGTTGATTTGTTTGCCTGGGTTAAACTCTCCCATCAAAAGTATCCTTCTGGATGCACCTTGCTTTATATCCCAAAGTGGCTTTCTTCTATTCTTCAGTTCTGATAAGCTCTCCTTCCCCACCTCTTAGTGTTGTTATTTTCTACCTTTACCTATGTAAATGTGTTTAGTCAGGTTAAAGTCAAATATTACAGGGCTAAGAGGATACTCTGCCTTATTAACTTTAAGTGTCATTATTGCTACTGAGACTCAATGTGTTGAGTAACATGACCTGTCATAAGACAAAGTGTGAAGACCACTGATACACTGTGATGTGTATAAGATTTTACCTACTTGCAATCTAACAAGTTAGCCTACGGTTTTAAGGGTGTTGCAGAATATAGACTGAGAAGAGTTTACTCATGACAGCAATAGTGTTAGCCAGGAGGATAACAGCACTTTTATTTTTATTTTTTGCATTTGTTCTTCAGTTTCTAGTTTCTACAGGGTTATACAAGAGGGCCAGGAGAGACCTGCATATGTCATGGGTTTGTTAAAGGAGAAGAATTCTAAGTGTAGGGGACCAGAATGTTTTGTAATGGTCATTAAACATACCTGCCTTTTGTTCTAAAAGCAATTGTTATATCTTTCAAGACTATTTGCAATACAAACATCTATGAAAAGATAATCCTTATGGGCGCCTGGGTGGCTCAGTGGGTTAAGCCGCTGCCTTCGGCTCAGGTCATGATCTTGGGGTCCTGGGATTGAGTCCCACATCGGGCTCTCTGCTCAGCAGGGAGCCTGCTTCCTCCTCTTTCTCTGCCTGCCTCTCTGCCTACTTGTGATCTCTCTCTGTCAAATAAATAAATAAAATCTTAAAAAAAAAATTAAAAAAAAAAAAAGATAATCCTTATGAAAGAGTAGTTAGAGCCATGCCCCAAAGACTTGCAGATATGTTAGACATCTGTGGGTAAGTATATCCACCAATAAAAGAGATGACCTTGCCCCCTCCCAAACTAGACATTTTGACAGAGTTACTGGGAAATGGATGGGAAAAACTTCTATGATATCAAGGTCCAAATAAGTTAAATACATATTTCTTTTTTTTAATTTTTTTTTTATTTTTGTATAAACATATAATGTATTTTTATCCCCAGGGGCACAGGTCTGTAAATCGCTAGGTTTACACACTTCACAGCACTCATCATAGCACCTACCCTCCCCAATGTCCATAACCCCAACCCCCTCTCCCAATCCCCCTCTCCACAGCAACCCTCAGTTTGTTTTGTGAGATTAAGAGTTACTTATGGTTTGTCTCCCTCCCAATCCCGTCTTGTTTCATTTATTCTTTTCTTACCTCCCAAACCCCCCAATTTGAACCTCCAATTCCTCATATCAGGGAGATCTTATGATATTTGTCTTTCTCTGATTGAATTATTTCGTGTTCACAATAGCCAAACTATGGAAAGAACCTAGATGTCCATCAACAGATGAATGGATAAAGACTATGTGGTATATATAAACAATGGAATACTATGCAGCCATCAAAAGAAATGAAATCTTGCCATTTGCAACGACATGGATGGAACTAGAAGGTATTATGCTTAGTGAAATACATATTTTTTAAGATTTATGATATGTTGTTTCATCTTAAAGTACAGAAGGAAACTCTCTCTTCAGGAAAAGAAAAGGAACCAACAAAATTTACAAAATGTCCAAAGGCAATTATTTTTTTCCATAATGGTTGTTCTTAATTAAATGTAAAAATATATTATCTTGTACATAGTATAATTTGCATCTGTTGTTTTATAGTTTAATGAAATAAGAAGCTAAATAAAATTCTACTAAATAGCTAGATACAGTATGCATTACATAATAGAATCTACCATTTACATACTGTATAACTGGAAATAAAATATTGAAATGCAAGAACGTACTTTCATTTACAATTATAAATTCAAACTAATCCATGCTACTTTAATCATTGTACCGCAATTAAATACTTTACTTGAGGGATGCCTGGGTTGCTCTGTAGGTTAAGTGCCTGCCTTCGGCTCAGGTCATGATCCCTGGGTCCTGGGGATTGTCCCGGGGTCCTGGGGATCATCCCAGAGTCCTGGGATCAAGCTCTTCCACTTTCTCTCTCTGCCTGCTGCTCAGCCTGCTTATGTTCTCTCTCTGTCTCTCTAATAAATAAATAAAATATTAAAAAAAAACTTACTTGGAAAAAAACTTTTTAAATTAATTTATAATTTTGAATAGTGATTCAGCTGATGAAGCAAAACTACTTGGGTAAAACGAGGTTACTTCACACATGAGATGGGCAGCACGGGGTCTACCTTATGCACTATTCATTCAGGATTGTGTGACTGTCCATCAAGAGCTGTGAAGGGTCTGGAATTTTTCCTTGCTTTTAAGAGGACATGTTCAATTGCAGCAGTTGCTCTGAGACAAAGGATTCTATTAATCATGGTGTCACACACAGACAGTGTGAGCTTCATATTAGCCTTGGTTCCTTTTGCCCCCCATCCCTCCCCCCCCACTGCCAAGCCCCTCACCCTGAAGGAGGGAGGATTAACTCAGCAGGCCTGCGTTGTTCAAACTCTGTACATTCCTAAGGGAAAAACAACAAAAAAAAAAAAAAAAACTATTTTCAGGATCCTTGGTTTCCTGCTGGGAACTGAGTTCTTGGAATGTTCCATTTAAGTGTTTCTGTATGCTTGAGGCCTGGGGACATGCTATACCAGTCTGTCCAGATAATTTGTGCTTAGCAATGTGATTTATGGTGAACATCTGCTTTTTATCCAAGGGCCTTCCATTTGAGTAACTGAGGGTGGTACTGTACCCCTCCATGACCAAAGCTCAATTTAAATTCTGTACATCCAAACTCATAGGAATCTCCCTGATTGGTAGCACTTTTCCAGTATTGTCTGTCACACACTGCTCCTGGAAGAACTAGTGTGTTCTCTGTGACTCCACCAGGAGGGGGCAGCCTGATTTCCTCCAGACTTTGTGCTTAGAAGTTTGGGACTGTTTTCCTTCAGATTTTGCCCCAGGGCTGTTTTTCTTTGTTGATTCTACTCTGTATCTATTAGCTTTAATAAACTATAACCATGAATATAACAACTTCTGAGTCTTGTGAGTCCTAGCAAATCATCAAAGCTGAGGATGATCCTGACACACACCTCGAATCCCAGGCCTACACTACACAGACTGGCCGCGGCCATGTCATGCACACCATGCGTTTGTCACAGTTGAGGGACACTGAGTTTAAGAGACCATAATATTTTAAAAGAGCCAAAGCAATTCTGTCCAACCATTGCCCTGAAGCAATGCATTGTGTTTATTATCTTGCTCAGGGAACAAATCTAACCTCTGTCCTTGAGGAAATCACTACTTCTTCCAAGGCTGTTTGCTATTCAGATGTCTTTTACAAAGAATAGTCTGGGAAGAAGTTGTTATAACCTGTGACAAACACACCTTAAGGTGATCATAATCCCCTTCTTCTGAGCTGAGCTGGGTCTGTGACTTTCTGCTGACCCATATAATGTGGCAAAAGTAATGGGATATCACTCCTTTGATTTTATCACAACATACACAACACACACACACACACACACACATACAATGGGTATGTGTGATATATTGTACATCGTATGTTATTTATTAAATGATGCTTTATATGTTCATATCTATCTATTACATATGTTATATAATGTATAATTATACATTATATTGTATGTTACATCATAATACAACATGACACATAAGATAGATAGATAGATATAGATAGATAGAGGTAGATATATATATATCTATCTTTTTTTTTTTAAAGATTTTATTTATTTATTTGACAGATAGAGATCACAAGCAGGCAGAGAGAGAGAGAGGAGGAAGCAGGCTCCCCGCTGAGCAGAGAGCCCGATGTGGGGCTCGATCCCAGGACCCTGGGACCATGACCTGAGCCGAAAGCAGAGGCTTCAACCCACTGAGCCACCCAGGCGCCCCTATATATATCTATCTTGACAGCATATGTCAGAGGAAAATCTTTTCTATTAGCCTTGCATGTTATGAATGATCTGTGAAGAAGGCCATGGAGTGAGTAGCTATTGTTGTCATGAAGAGAACCTCCAAACTATATCAAGAAGCTGGGGCCCTCAGATATGGCTACAAATAAAGGAAATCTGTAAACAGCCGGAATGAGCCAGGAAGCAGAATTATTCCTAGCTGATTTCCCAGGAGAGTGGTGCATGGCCAAACTTGAGGGCAGTTTTTTGAAACCCTGAGCAGAAGACTCAGATAAATTGTGTCTGGGTTTCTGATCCATAGGAAATTAGTGGTAATAAATGTATGCTTTTTTTGAGCTGCAAATCTTGCTGTAACCACAGCAAAAAATTAATAACACCATGTTTTTGTCAGAAGAGATGGAGAAGTGCCAGAGTCCCGTGAAGACTTCTTTCCCAACTTTTTACTGAGGCACTCCCTGAATATACTCCAAAATACATCATGTCGAAGTAAGTGACCTTCCCAGTTAAATAACGAACCATTAAATCCAACAAGATAATTGAAAAGAGGCCCCTGAGAGTATAGTTATTTCTCTTTCTTTTCATCCACACAAATATTGTAACACCCATTTTTATTTTGTAGGTGTTATGATAGTACATAATATAAAAGTGAATGAAATATGGATAATGCCTTAAAGAGTTTTCAGTCAAGTGTCAAGGGTTAATACTGGCTCGCAATTCAATTGTCACTTTCTTTTCTGGGAAATAATCTCAGCTCTACATCCAGCTAATAATATACCCTCTATATACAATTCTATAATGTGTCCAATTCAAAGTGTTTTTTTTTCCAGAAAATATGATGTACTGAATACACATAAAGTGAAACACCCTGTTTTTCTTAGCATTCAAATTTTCACTACTCTTCCACCCCATCCCCATAATAAAAGAACATATTGAAGGTGATATCAGCCTTAAGATACTTAGGATACAGAGCATAATCAATTGAAAGCTTTCCTAGAATCCTGGGTTTTGCCAGTAACTATACAACTTTTATTTTGCTCCAATGCATATGCAAGCAGAAAGACAGTACTGAATTATTTAGGAAGGAAGAGTAACTTCAGATGCTATTTACGGACAGGGAAAGAGTAAGGTAGAAGGTAATGCAGTGAGGTAGCTAGTGGCCAGAGACCATCATTTGAGAAAGAACAGAAATTATTTATCTGTTTATGTATCTATTTAAATACCTATTATAAATACTGTGCTATCACCTGATGTACAAAGAAAATAATTTTCCTGCAATTCCTTGACATTTCAATAGGATTTATAATTCTGAGTCTTATCTTTTAAGGTTGTTTTCTAGTCATCTAATCTTAACAAGAATAGATTACTTAATAAGAATTCCTTCCCCAAGTATAGATTGAAAAAGAAAGAAAGAAGAAAGAAAGAAAGAAAGAAAGAAAGAAAGAAAGAAAGAAAGAAAGAAGGAAAGAAAAAGAAAATGCAACAGTTGCATGGGAGCCCAGCTACACTTGAATTACAGTTTTCAGGAAATTGTAAATTTACATGCCTATATCTTATCAGATAAGCCATAAACTACTTTGAAATTCCTTAGGATAATATGTGCACATGTTATTTATGTTTGTATGTGCTGCACTTAAGTCTATACCATTGTATCTTGGCAAAGCATATAAAAACTCGCCTGATTTTTTTTTTAATAAATATATAGACGAGGACTTCAATAGAAGTTGGCAGACGACAACTGCCAATAGAAGTATTATGGCTAGAGGCTAAATGAAGGCTACTTTTCCTTTATACCCACTGACTTCCATGGGTTTTCTTTTGTTTTTCCAAATCTTGATTATAAATATTTAATACATTGAGTGATTTAGCTATCATGTTTTATTAAGTATAATTAAGTTCACAAAGAGTAAGTCCAAATCAGATGCCTGCTACCTTGCCAAATATTAAAATATCATTTTGATTCATTTAAAGCAAGCATATTATCACATGGCAGAAAGTAAAATAATGAATAAGATACTGAAGTCTGGTATTAGTATTAAAGCACGTAAGAGTCAACAAAAATGTATCCAAGAAATCAAGTCATCTGTTAGTGATATGATTAAATTATTCAATTTTGAAAATCCTAGGTGTGTGAAATATAATTTTTCAGAAACTGATCATAAATTTAATATTTAACTTTCTTTACATTTGCCATCAAAACAGAGTTGTATTTTATTTAGTTGAAAACAGTGTTTTTCCTCAAAGAAACAGCAAGACATTGTACATGTCAGCACTGAGGTTCCATTATTATGCTCACTCATAGAGATAGAAAATCCAGATTCTTCATTACAGCCATTATATAAAACAATGAAAGATTTATTTTAATTGGGAATTTCTGAATGATGTCTTATTCAATTCTAAGTGTATTAGACATTACCATTTGAGGTTTTAAAAATTGAGTGAACATCTAAACATTGTATGCATGCATTATATGCTATATCATAAATTATGAAAAATATATGTTATATGATAAATTAAGCATTAGGTTGTATGCTGCACTATAAATTATAAATAACTTTACAAATATGAATTATATATGTACTTCTCTTTGCTGGTGCTGAATAATTATCACAGATGATTATCACTTTTATATGACATAAATCCATGTAAGATATCTGAAACAAGATTTCAAGTAATAAAACACATTAATCCTGTTTTTGGAAACAGAAGATTTTAAAACAAAGAATTTATATTACATAAATAATTTCTAATAGAGCAGACACAGAAACTAGAAAAATAAAATTTGTAAAACAAAGTACAGGATATTAATTTTTGTGTTAGTCACAACACTTTGTTGCAAGTCATCAAAACCCACCAAAACCATTTTTAGTAAAAAAGACAGTTTTTTTTTAAAATATTTTATTTATTTATTTGACAGACAGAGATCACAAATAGGCAGAAAAGCAGGGAGAGAGAGAAGGTGGAAGCAGTCTCCCTGTTGAGCAGAGAGCCCGATGAAGGGCTCAATCCCAGGACTCTGGGATCATGACCTGAGCTGAAGGCAAAGGCTCTAACCCACTGAGCCACCCAGGAGCCCCAAAGGCACTTTTATGGAAAGAAAATGGGATTTCAGTCTAATGGAAACATCAGAACAACTCTAGGAACCTCAGGATAAAGAAGTTTGGACTAGAAAACCCACAGAAAATTAGAACACCAAGATGCTCTGCCTATGTTTCAATTCCAGGCATTGCATGAATTTCATGCCTGGTTAAGTGATCTACTGAAAAAATCTGCTTCAGAAAAAGGAACAGTAACTTAATAAATAGCTAGGGAATTGTTCTACTGGGGATATCAAATTTTGTTTGTTTGTTTTCCTATGTATGTGTACGTTCTTTTGCCATTTAGATTTTAAATACATACCAGAATTTACTTTTTCCTGTGGAGATACATGGTCATAATAAACAGTTCCATTTTTCTTTTGAGAAACAAAAATAGGAATTAAGACTATTTATACACACTTTAACTAAAATGTTTGAAAAAAGTCAGTAAGAACTGAAAATTATTAATGCAGAAAATCTATGGCAAAGGTTAAAATCCCTTTTGGTTTAGCTGATAATCTTTTAGAAGACATTCTACACAATCGTTATAATTTCAAAGACATGGAAAAGTGATATTAACTAGATAAATCCCCTAATTATGCATTTGAGGAAACTGAACCTGATAGAAATGAAATGGTTTGAGCCTGGTCATCTAGCTAGTTAACAGAGAAATTAACATAGGATACATTTGCTTGGTTTTTATAAAAAATATGTATATAAATTATGATATAATTCATAAAATTATATTATAATAATCATATAATATAAATATGTTGTATCTAAGATATATACTTCCCAGACCAAACAAAAACATAAGTATATATACATCCATATATACATACATATACCTATTCATATCTTCATTTCTAGCAGTTTTCTTTATATTTCAATATTTCAATTTTCAATATAGTCATTTATATGGCAAATATGTTCTTTAAAATATTTAATTTGAAAAGCATTTTGATATATTTACCATTTTCTACCCCTTGCAATTTTGTGTCGTTTTTGTCTGTTGGTCTTTATCTATCACCCTTGAGATATCACTTAAGTTAGTGAATAATGAACATTGCTCCTAGGTGAAATACAGCATTAGGTTCCTAGGAGTCTCTGTTCACATTTTTGTCAACTAATCAACCCATAACCTTGGTTTTTGTATGTTTGAAGACATTTTATTTAATATACTTTGTTAAATTCATTAACATTGAATTAATGACCAAAAGCACTATACTTTGTATCTGTAAAAAGCCTACCTAACACACTCTGTAAGGCACATCACACCCATCTTGCACTTTGGAAACCTTACACTTTTGATACTACACTTGGGTGCCATTTTAAACAGTGAAATCATAGGATGACTGGGTGGCTCAGTTGGTTAAGCAGCTGTACTCTGCTCAGGTCATGATCCCAGGGTCCTTGGATAGAGTCCTGCATTGTGTTCCTTGCTCAGCAGGGAGCCTGCTTCCCTTCTGCATCTGCCTGCCGCTCTCCTGCTTGTGTTCTCTCTCTCTGACAAATAAATAAAATCTTTAAAAAAATGTTTAAAAAATAAAGAAACAAACAGTGAAAATCACAACAAAACAAACAAACAAACAAACAAAAACAGCACAGGAGCACCTGGAGGGTTCAGTCAGTTAAGCATCTGACTCTTGGTTTCTGATCAGGTTATAATCTCATGGGTACTAGGATCAAGACCTGCAATGTGAGGGGCTCCGGGCTCAGCAAGAACACTGCTTGAAATGCTTGTCCTCTGTCCCTCTCCCAACTCCTGTGCGCAGTTTCTCTCTCTCTCAAAATAAATAAATAAATAAGTCTTTTTTAAAAAGCGCAATAAAATGCAAAAAATATGGTACTAAATAAGTCATGGGGGGGCTGAAATCTGAGCTGAACAAGGTGACCAAACAACACTTTGTTTTCCACCTGTAGGAAACTTGTATGTTGGGCAACTCAAATTTTTCACAGCTTTGCCTATGTTTGTAAATGACTGTGAATGCTGAGTATTGATTTTGAGTTACAATAAATTTTAGTGAGTGGATGAATCCATAAATAATGAAAATCAACTGTATATGAATCACATATGTATCACGTATTCCCTGTTACAAATACATTCTCTGTTACACTTGTAAATATAGAGTTTATATAGAGTTTATTGTCTTTTCATAATATAAAACTTGATGTCATGAACCATATTCATTAGGGAGATTGCTGATTGAAGAGATATATATTTATATTTATATTTTACTTTAATAGATTTTACCATCCTGGAAATTAATAGGAGCTGTACCTGTTTTAAATTTGTTTATGATTGATTATTTGAATAATACATTTTTACCATACTTGGAACTTGAAAATCTTTCCATCTGTTTATTTAGCTTTTGGATTTTATAGTTCCTATATATTTATTCATATTTTTTGAACATGTTATTCTATTTGACCATTTTTTCCAAATACTTTATAAGAACTCTTGGTATCATATTTTCAGTATTTTTTTGTCCATAATCTGCATAACTGATAATCTTTATATGTTATGGTTATTGACTTTGGTTTTATAAATTGTGTCATGCAGTCTATTTTTATTTTTATATAGTGCAAATTCCTGTTTTTTTTTTTTTTATTCTGAAGTATTGGTGTCTGTTTATTCAGGACTGTTATATATATTTTTAGATTTTTTTCTAGATTTTTCTACACTAATGGATTCAAACAAGAAAAAAAAAAATCCCAACAGCCTGAACTCTAGCCAAAGGATCAGGAAATGGCAGAACCTTTCAAGTTGGAAAAATTTTATAAAACAACTGGTATACTACAAGCAAGTAGCACAGAAAAATATCTGGCTCCACTTCTACCCATAATCACAAAGGTCAAATAGAGAACATTTATGGATCATAAGGAAGCAACCTAATTTTTCCATTGGGGTGGTGTCAGGGATGACTAAATAAGGAGCCATGACTGTCATTCTTGTCAGTCTGTAAACTCCCCTTTCCTCTGAATTTCCTTCCCCAACCAATATCAGTCAAGACCAAGTAGGGACTTTGACATCAATACCCATCCCCAATGGAAGAGCAATATACTTTTCAAGAAATGGTACTGTAGCAATTTGACATTCACAGAAGGGGGTGAAGGAGTCACTTAAATTAAGTTTCATACATCATATGAAATTTTAGTCAAAGTGAATCACAACCTTAATGGGATTTTCAAAACTATAAGACATTTAGAAAACAAAACAGAATAAAACAAACAAACAAACAAACAAACAGGAGAAAATCTTTGGGATCTAGAACCAGGCAGGGAATTCTTTGAGTGACTTAAAGGCACAGAACATAAAAGGAAACCGGTAAATTGGACTTACCCTGTGAAAGGCTCTGTTAAAAGGATTGAAAAAATTACTTGCAGAAAATACTTGCAAGTCACATATCTGACGAAGGGCAAGTATCTAAAATATCTGAAGAACTAAAAACAAACCCACAACAACAAAACCAAAAACAGTGTTATTAGAAAGTGAACGAAAGTTATGAAGAAATACTTCAATGAAGATAACACACAAATGAAAATTAAAACCATAATGAGGTATCACCACACATCTATTAGAATGACTAAAATTTTAAAAAAATAGTGACATCATCAAATGTTAGGGTAGGAAAAACAAATATATTACTGGTGGAATTTAAAATGGATAGACATTCTGGAAAATACTTGAGCAGTTTTTTTTTTTGTTTTTTTTTTAAACAACAATGTATGATTTATACACTCACATACAATATGTAAGTACCATGCATCTTTAAACTACAACTTTGGTCATTTAAAACAGATACATAAAAGTTTATGTTCACACAAAAACCTGGGGTGTGCCTGGGTGGCTCAGTTGGTTAAGCCCCCAACTCTTGATTTTGGCTCCATTCATGACCTTAAGATCCTAGAGTGAAGTCCTGTTTTGGGCTCTGTGCTCAGCAGGGAGTCCGCTTAAGGTTTTTTGTTTTTTTTTTTTCTTTCTCTGTGCCCCTACCCTGCTTACTTGTGTTCTCTATCTCTCTCAAATTAAAAAAATAATAATAATAAATAAAAAAATTCTTTAAATAAAAACAAAACAAAGCAAAACAACAAAGAAAAAAAAAAAAAAAAAACATACACGAAAGCCATAGCAGTTTTATACATGATAGCCAAAAAGAAGAAAATCTAGTTCTTCTTTAGCAGATGCAGGGTTTAGTAAAGAAATTTCTTCCATTGCTAACCTGTAGGTTAATCACAATACCTGTCTGGCATAATTCAATTACTCTTAAGGATCATAGGCTGCTGGGTGCTTCTCATATTACTTTCCGCTTTTTTATGATATTAATGAAAGTTATTATTATGATATCATGTCTCTTCTCTAGTATTGTGTATTTTGTATTTTGTGTGTGTGTGTGTGTGTGTGTGTGTGTGTGTGTAAGGAGAAAGGAAAAATAAGTATTTATTCTAGAACAGTTAAAAGAGAAAAAGTTATATAAAATAATCCATGGGCAACCAAATATTTTCTTTTTCTTCCACAGCCAAAGGAGAATCATAGAAGGTTTTTGAGCAGGATGATGACATGATCAGAACTGACCTTTTGGAAGATTTATTTAGAAGCAGTACATACTAGATATGAGTAGTAAGAGCCTGGAGGTAGTCTATGAGCTAACTGATCTTCAAGGATTGTCAGTTATATGTCTTAATTTCAAGCTTTCCTCAATAAATAGTTAATGATTACTTGATATACTACATTTTGTGAGATAAATTTAGACAGTAATGTGCATCTAAGAACGGTGCTAAAATCTCTTAGGATAATATGGTAGTTTCCCTTTATGTTGCTTTCAAATTGATTATCTAGTGCTTGAACTTCCATAACTTCACAAAATATATATAATATATAACATTCTTATTTTTGTTTGCCTCACCATATGTTTAATAAGACCTTTTTTTAAAGTTCTTAATTTTTTTTAGGATGAAATAGCTCTCTGCAATTTTATAATTTGGAATTTTGTAGAATTTATATTCATTCTAACCATATTTTTCTAATTTTATAAATGGCAATAATTCCTTTCAAACTTCCTTTTAATTGGAAAAATTATTATCATATTTTTTCTTCCACAGGTAACACAATTTTATCTTGGAACGAACATGTGCTCTGGTGTCTGTCCTATTAATTGATACCTGCTTCACAAAATATCAGAAACTTAGTGGTATAAATGCCATTTTATTACACTTCAGATCTGGGAGAGCTAGAAATTCAGGCAGAGCTCAGTTGCATGATTTTTTTGTTTACATGGCATTCATGGAGTCCTTATGTTGCACACAGCTGAACACTGGGCTACTCTGTACATTACTTTGTAGAGATTGGGTGAAACTGGTAACATTTAGGTGTTTCTTCTCCTTAGGTCTCAGAAATTCTCTAAATGGTCTCTCTAGCAGAATAACTGGAATTTTAAAATAATGGCTCACATATCCAAAAACAAGTGTTCTACAAGCAGGAAATGACAGTGATGAGATTGACAGTTCAAGTCAATCTCTTGAAATCTGGAACCAGAAAATGGAAGACTGTCACATTCAATGGTCAAGAAGTCAAAGACCCCAGATTATGTGGGAAAGAACATGGGCTTCACATTGCAACAGGAAACATAACAAAATGTGTGTGGTATGTTGAGAGTACCAGTGTCACAACTGATTATCAGTTAGCATTTTCAACAGCTAACTACCTTTGACATTGAGCATACAACTCATACAACATATTTTCTCAGATTTTAGTTTTTCTTTTACTTTTTATTAAGTTTTATTTATTTATTTGACAGAGAGAAAGAGTGAGCATAAGTAGGGGGAGAAGCAGGCAGAAGGAGTGGGAGAAGCCAGCTCCTCACTGAGTGGGGAGCCCAATGCAGGGTTTGATCCTAGGACACTAGGATCATGACCTGAGCCATAAGCAGAAGCTTAACAACTGGGCCAGTTTTTAGTTTCTTAATCATAAAAGTATATAATTTATCATCACATTGAGTTTTGGCGAAAGTTATATGAAAATGTTATCTATAAAAACAGGCTACTACTTTTCCCATGATAATGTTTATCACATCTGAATTTTCTTTATTTTATCTTCACTCTATCCTTACACAGACTATCTTACATCAGTGCTTTTATTTTCCTTTTCTGGACATCTACAAGTATAGAAAAAGTTGATGTTATTAATAGAAATAGTTTTATTTTTTCTTGTGTTAATCAACTATTATATTGTAAGCAGACATCAGCCCAATGATGATTGCAATATGGAAATCCATGAAAACTATGAACAAACATCATTTAAAATAAAATGAAAATATAATTATCTACACTGATATTAAGAAGCAGTTAGAATGCTTAAGGTTTTTCTCCACGTGCAGTAAACCTAGTTATGGGACAAAGCAATTGCTTTTAAGTAATGGAAAATTGAATTATCTGTCATGGCCTCAGGAATGCAAATACTAATGGCAATTAGACATTATCTAAGTTCAACTTATTAAAATATATTTAATGCACAGAACTCAAATAGGTCCATAGCAGATATAAACCACACAGAAGTATCTTAAATCAAGTTGAAATGCATATCATATCTCTTCTTCTAAAACAGGCAATGTGCCTTTAAATGTATTAATACTAGTTGACATGGGGATTTAAAAGTTCATGTAATACAATGACTTGAGATGAGAGCTGTTATATTCTCTGGTATAGTCTTCCTAACAAGCTTAGAGGAAATTAAATTTACAAGACAAGCTTTCCGTCTGTGAGTTTATCATTCTGCTATACAATTAAGATTGCAGATATCGTCTCTCTTCTTATTAAATCCTGTAAATGTGCCTAGAGGCTATTGCAAAGGGAATATCCACAAAATGAGATCAAGAAATACATAAATAAGAAATGTGAGTTTAGTATTCATTACTCATGATTTCCAGAGTGTGCATGGAGAATGAACAGAACATTTATATTCATTCGACTTTACTAATATTGACCTAGCAGAATGTTTTCCGTACAACATTGTGATGTCAGGGACTATCGGTAAAAAGGAACTTCTAGATCACTAGCTCAAGACAGCTCCTTTGACAGATGAAAAACAAACAGATAAATAAAAACAAGCAAGCAAGCAAACAGATTATCTAGGCCCAGAAAAAGAAAACGATCTTCTGAAAATTTAAAGACCTAGTAAATGACAGAGCTGAAACATGAATCTGAGAATATAACTCCCAAGTTTAGAATTCTCTTTACTAATTCATTGCTAACACCTATTCTGAAATGTAATTGATGAAGACCCTTACAACATACATCCCAACATTATAAACTGCCTTTAATCCACTTGGAGGACCAAGCTGATAATATGACAGCGTGCATTTTCATGGGATCTAAGGTTTCTACACATATTAAATATATTACTAAATATGGTAAATGTATATAACTATATTTTATCCCGACAATTTGCAATGATAGAATTGCATTACTTCAAAAGCAATTTATCTTCTGGTCCTGAAAAAGGAAATTAGAATTCAGCATTCAGATACTTTAATGTAACATCCAACCAAAACAAGATTGAAAAGCAAACAATCTCAGAATACCCAGAGCCTTGAAATGTAATAAGAAGCATGATTTTCAGAAAATTTTTATGAAAGTGATCCATATGATATTTTAACATGTTGTGATTAAATACACAGGATTATTAGTAAGACAAACTTGAATTATAACACCTTGTAAATAAGACTAACAAAATGATACTAAACAATTACTTAGCCTGGTTAGTTAATCCTTCATCTCATCATCTGCTTGATGAGATTATATGTCTAGTGTTATGTCTGAGCCTTTGGCTCAGGTCATGATTCTGGACTCCTGGGATGGAGTCCCACATCCGGCTCCCCTACTCTGTGGGGAGCCTGCTTCTTCTTCTTCCTCTGCCTGCCACTTCCCCTGCTTGTGCTCTCTCTCTCTCTGTGTCAAAGAAATAAATGAAATCTTAAAGAAAAAAAGAAAGAAAGAGTGAGCTTGAAATTGATTGCTCAGTGATAAGCACTCACTAAATTTTAAGCAGACAGCTTGTTATAATGATTTGGAATTTGATTTGGGTTTAGTAAATGGGGATTTGAATCTTGTCTTTATCACACTGGGGAGGGATACAACCTAAGGAGAAAACATAATTCATTGAGTTTGTTTCATTGTGGGCATAATAGGGATAATTGTACATATCTCTTTTGGTTTTTATAAGGATTAAAAATGGACTTCTCATTTTAAAATGGAATCAAAAAGGTGTCAACCTGGTGATTCACAGACCTGTACCCCTGGGGATAAAAATATATGTTTATAAAAAATAAAAAATTTAAAAAAAAGAAAAGTTGTTACAAACCAAAATAATTCAGCAAATGGGAGACATCTCTGAATAAGACTCTCAAAGTGCTTTATGGACATTTAAGTTCTTGTTTAATTATTATTCTTTCTCACAAATATAGTTTCTTCCATAAGGAATTAAGCATTTATCCTATCAAAGGTATAATTGTATCCCTGTGTTGATAAAGGAAATTTTCAAAATTTAATGTTTTTAAGTCCTGTTCCTGGGGTCCCAGGAAAGTTGCAGTTTAATATTGACCAAGGTCAAAATGAATCAGCAAAACCTCAAAGCATGGGCTCTATTTCCACTCAGAGTATACATTGTATGTCTGTTTAGTTCAAAAAAGAAAGGAAAAAGAAAAGCAACGAAAAAGGAGCATTTCAAACATTAAGAAAAACAAATAAACAAAAAATCCTCCTGGTTTCCATAAGATTAAAGTCATAGTGGCCTTGCTCATACATGCTAAAAACATAAGATAAATTCTGTAACTTTCTAGGATGTTTTTTGTCATGATGATTTGTAATTCTTTAGGTAAAAAAAACATACATGCACCAAATGTTCCTTCTCCGGAGCACTCTCCTCTTTGTGAAGACTGTGTATCTCAGCCAGCTGTCTTAGACTCAAATAAACTCTTTTCCTCTCTCTTTAAAATTTTTAAAAAAGGTTTGTTCATTTTGCATCTAGAATGTTACTACTTATAATTTGGATATACAAATAAGTGTAGAATTTGCAGCCATATTCAAAATAAGTATGTAAATACACATTCCTCTTACATAGGAAAATGAATATCCTGGTTAAAGCAACATATCTTTTCTAAACACCACTCATTATAATTATAGTTTATTTATAGAGAACATTATGATGTTTACATTATTAAAACAAAAAGTGCTGATTTTTTGCATTAAATATAGAAGTGAATGTAATTTGTAGAAAGAAAAGAAATGGGAACTTTGAAAATCTTGTGAAAATTTAAAACTATATGAAATTATAGGACATTAGTATAGGGTAGAATATATTCAGCTCTATTTGGCCTCCTGAAATTGTGATGAACATAACTCAGATGCAGGAAACAGTTATTCATTCAGCAAACATGAATCAATGCCAATTATGTTCCAGCCTGTTTTCCCAATACAGGTTTCCCCCACTCTCTGAAAGTAGAGCATTCCTATGAAATCTTTTGTAAGCTAGAAATAGAGTAAAGTGAAGAAGCAATTATCATCAATTTATATGGAAACATTTTTGAGCATTCCCAGACTCAAAACAAAAACAAAAACAAAAAACCCTAACCCTCTTACACTTTCCTAATACCTTAGGACACATCTTGCTAATGGATGTACATAATCATCAAGACAAAGCACAGATGCTCACAGACACAGTTCAAGGGAAGAGGAGAGAAATGGCTTAAGATTTTGGAGGAATTAATGCACTACAGCCCAGGATATGCTTACCAAGCAATATTAACAGCCTGTTTGAGATAAATAAACATGAATACACAGTGAGAATGGTTGTGGGAGGAAGTTTAGGTACAGAGTTCGATTTAAACAGAGTTGGAGTTTGGCCGTATGAATATAGGAAAATTTGAGAGAGGCCCAGGAGTTGATTTTACATACAAAGGAGAAATTGAAGTGCATGACTATGGAACTTAAATATAATTTTAATCAAATTTTCAATAGCATTTAGTGATTCCCTTTAATGTGTCCAGTACTGTGTCCTAGTGGAGACCTAAGAATATACAAACGTCAAATATTCAGGCAAAACTTGTCCAGTGCTTAGAAAACTATTTTCTAGTGATCAATCATATTATATATGTATATTTATAAATTACAAGATATTAGTATAGGAGTATTCAGCTCTATAGGAATTCCTGAAATTGTGATGAGCATAATTCAGATGCTAATAACACTTATTCATCCATTCAGTAAACCAAAAAATAACAGATTTTTGAGTCAAGAATATAAGAGAAAATTTAATTAAATAAAATCATAATTAAAATGTTAGATAACTACCACAAATGAGTTAAACACAATTTCATAAAGTCCTATAGAGAACTGCAATGAAAACATTCTAGTGCTCTAGACATTAGATTGTGCTTTATAATACTGAGGAATTCTACGTAACTCCGTGATGGCTTCATTCACTCATTCATTCCACAGTTACTGATTTTCTATTTTTTGTAATCCGTTGGTCTTTTCTGTTACTTGTCCAACAAATAAACTACCACAAACTTAGTCATTTAAAACAAAAGAAGTTTATTATCTTACAGTCCTGATTGTCAGAAGCCCAAAATAGTTTCATCAACTACCAAGGTGTCATTAGGCCTGATTTTTATTTATTTATTTTTTTCCCATAGAAACTTCAGGAAAGAATATGTTTTCTTGTCTTTTTCAGCTTCTAAAAGCCACCTTCATATTGTGGCCTCTTTACTACATCTCTAAAGCCAGCAATATCATATATTTCTGGCCTTTTTTCAGGAGTCACATCTCTCTCTCACTGACCACAGCCTGAAATGGTTGTCTACTTTTCAGGACACATGTGATTAGAAGGGGCAAACCTGGGTAATCTCCCATCTCAATGCCATTCACATCAGCAAAGTTCCTCTATCCATGCAAGGTAAGATATTTCCACATTTCTGTGGTTAGAATGTGAACATCTGGGGACAAGCATTTTTCTGACTGCTGTAGCAATGGATACATTGTTCTGCCTCAATGGAGGTTACATTGGAGTGGACAAGAATTTTTCCACATGGTGTATTACCATTAATTTATGCATGGTCTAGTCATGCTCTGTAGCATTTGTATGTTAATCATACTGTGTTAGCATTCAAAACTGTGACAAAAACCAACTGTGGTGATATGTTAATGATTAGATGTAATAACTCATCAATACATGTTTAGAGAACACTGTGGAACACCAGAACACCAACACTGTAAGGTGACAGAGTCATAATGTTAAATTTCACCCTTCATTTTCTTATGTCATAATTAATGAAGGTTTTGCTGGCTTTTTGTTTGTTTGTTTATGTGTTTTGTTTTGGGGAGATAACTGGAAGTCCATAAGTGGGGAGAAGTGAATAATTCTCAGGACAGTCTAAAACAACACCAGTTACACAGAGCGTAATGCTGAGGGAGCTGTGACTGAAGATTGGTGAAAGGGAAGATTCACAGTACATCAGGAAGCAAGCTAAGTTTCATCAAGGCACCTGGCTCAAGCAAATGTGGAATTCCTAGGACAGATCCTGCTTTCTCAGGATATCATTACATTTTATTCTGCAAAGACATCTCTTCATAGGGGCTAAGAGAAAAAGGTCAGCTTATTATAATATCCTCTAATTCCAATACATGGTCAAGAGTCCTTCATATATCCCAGCAAACTTGAGAGAGAGTTTGCAATCTCTCTTGAGACAGGTTATATCAAATAAGCAACTGGAATATATACATATTTTTTTTTTATTACAGGCTATAATGCCTAAGTTTGAGAGAAGTTAAGTGATGGAAAATATCTAGACCAGGAATAATTAATCTTTGGATGTTCAAGTCTCTGTTTCTTTGAACAATTTTTCTCTATGGTCTTTTGAGACAGAGGAGAGGATATGGAGCTAAATCATATAGAAGGGATTCATTCTCATTATATTGAAGGGTTTTCTATCTTGCCTAAGCTTTGAAAGTTTTGTTTGTCTGCTACGGAACACCTCAGCACATTTGTAAAAGAACTCCTTGGCAAGCACACTTGTCTTCATCAACAGAGTCAGCGACTGTCAAACACTTTGTCTCCAAGTTCTGTCATCTCTCTTTCTGTTCATCCAGCACCATATTACACAGAACTTTTGCTCAGGAACTTTCACACGAGCTCAGTGTTTCAGGCTGACTCAAGCCAATTTGGTCTTGACAACTCTTAATAATGGCGGCTGCCAAAGTGAACATTGGATGAGAGTTAGTCACTTTCCCAAAATCTCATCACCAACTAAATTCTGCTGCATATAAGAAGATTTATTAAATAAATATTTACTAGGAAGAAGGATGCTCTCGCTTGTCCAATAAAATGATGAAATTCCATCTATCCATTGTTTCAGCTTCTCCTAACATACTTTTCATGAAAAGGTTACTTATGTCAGATACAATAATATTTTGGATTCAGGATTTAGCTAACAGAACGAGGCAACCAGAATGTAATAAATCAAGATCTAGACACAGAAAACATTTGAAGTAACTCCTATGCACCATCCCTAAGGGTCCAGACCCTTAGTTTCCCTATAGGCAGTAGTGAAAACTGTCTCTAAAAAAATATGGCTAATCTACATGCCCTGAGCACCAATAATTTTTACCTATGATAGCCTATTTCTAAAATTTGTTCTGATAATTAATAAGCTTCTGATATAATAAATCAAAACTGATTTCTCATATTTGCTACAGAATTAGCAAAGCTTTGGTGGTAAAGATAACTGAAATATTTATGCCACTATCCCTTCACAGTATGAACTTTCTGACTGAATTGTAGATGACTCCCCTGAGACTAATTCCCGGATTAGAACAAATAGCAGGTACTGCAGTTCAGACTGATATACACATAAATACATACAAATACAAATATATGTGGGGTTCACAACAAACCTCCCAAAATGTGCTACTTTGGCATGTGGATGATTTTGAGCTGAAGACAACCAAGACTGAAAAGACAAAGTAAGAGCTGTAACCCACCTTACTTTAATTGCCTCAAAGAATTTAGATAGAGAGCATGGTCTAGGAATAGAGCTATCACTGGAGATAACCACAAAGACGAGGCTAGGTTTGGTAAGCTCCTGGAATTCACAAGAACTATTTGGTCGTATCATCTCCCTGTAATTGTTTTTCACTTTTATTTTTTTTTCTTTCTTTCTTTTCTTTTTAAAAGCTCCAGACCCTTATACCCTACCTCTAAGCTCAGGATAGCACATATGCCTCAATTGTGTGATTGTCTTTGAAACTCTCAACACTTTGTGGGACAATTCACATACAAAATTCAGTTTGTTCCCTCCAGTAAATAAATAAATAAATAAATAAATAAATAAATTCTCCCTATTAATCTTCCTAATGCCAATTTAACTAATAGAATAACTAAAAGAACATAATAAAGCAGAGAAAATATTTTTCCTCTTCCATAATATACTGCTGGCATAGTTTTAAATAAATTTCAAACAATGTAGTATCCAGTTAGTCAATAAAAAGTCATAAAAGAAGAAGAGAATATGAAAATCCACATTACAGATGGAGGTCTGGTAAACACAAAATCATAAATTTCATTTGCACATCCAATTTAATTTAAATGAATTTGAAGTACTCATAGAGAATTTCCTCCTTTCCTTTCCTGGATAACTCCCTCTTTTCCTATTTCCTTCTTTCTCAAGATGTACTTGTGCTTACTATGTTCCTGACCATATTTTAGGGATCTGAAAGTAAAAAATAGCATTACCTTTTTTTCTCAAATAATGCAAATTGAGGAAGTTGACAAAATGTTTTTTTAACCATCCAAGATGTATCATTAACAATTTAGGGATGAGGGGAGAACCTAATTTTGTCTGTGAATTTCAAGATATTCTTCATAAAGTCGTTGACATTTGAAATAATCTTGAAAAATGAGCCCACATGAAGGTCAGTCTATATAGCAGGGGTTGTGCATTCAAAAGAATATAGAATGGAAAGAGTATCATGCATTTAGGAAACCACAAAATGGTTAACAATTGTTGATCGTATAATGTAAGAAAATGTCAAGAGATCAGAAAGGTAAGCCAGGGGCAGATGGCAGAAGACACTGAAAGCCCAATTGAAGTTAAGATTTATGATGAAAATGATGAGGGCCCATTGAAAGAGAGAACCATGATCAAATTTACATAGACAAAAGAGAGGATGTATTGAGCAAAGACCAAGGAAGAGAACAGAGTTGTGAAGCCTATGCCATAATATCCTGCAATCCCACTTTCAAAAGTTAGATACAAACAAACATTGGAGTAGATTTAGCTATGACAAGCTATGTACAGAAAATGTAGAGGAAAAAGTACAATCATTTTAAGTTTAATGCAGTACAGGTGAGAAGTGATAATGTGATCCATTCTGTAATGGGAGAGATTGTTCAGGAATATGAAGCATGGATCTGACTCACTGCACCTGGGAAGTTCAGAAGATAAGGAAGAGGATGATTCTAAGATTTCTTTTTTTTTTTTTTAAGACTTTATTTATTTATTTAGGAGAGAAATAGAGAGAGCACACAAGTAGGCAGAGCAGCAGGCAAAGAGAGAAGGAGAAACAAGCACTCCACTGAGCTTGGAACCCGATGTGGGTCTCTATCCCAGAGCCCCAGGATCATGACCTCAGCTGAAGGCTGACGCCTTAACCTACAGAGCCACCCAGCACCCTGATTCTAAGATTTCTTAGATGGGAGACATGATAGCATTCGCCAAAATAGAAGACACACAACTTTGCAGTACACAATAATGAAAAATAGTTTTAAACATTTGAGATACCTGAGCAACTTTCTGAAAAATTACTCTGTTTGTTACTAGGTTAGGTTCTCACTCTGGCAGATGTCTCTTCTGTTTAAACTAATCAATACTTCCTGTTTCCCACAGAAATTTGGTTACTTTGTCTTAGTTCCTTCCCTGGCTTTTATTATTACTCCACTCTGCAAACATTGTGTTGTTGATAGGCTCAGTTCTTGGTTCTTTCCTCTTCTCAGTCTGTGATCACTCCCTTGAAAATTTCCTCCTGTCCCATGCTTTAAAAAAAAAAAAAAAATCTGTAGGCTGATGATTCTCGAATAAATCTTTAGTCTGCCCTTCATTTCTGCATCTCAGATTTATATACTGTTTATCTCTTTGACATTTCATCTGGATATCCACTAGGCTTCTTAAACACCATATGCAAAATTAAGCTCTCCTTACAATATTCTTCCTCTCAGAAAATGAAAAAATTCTGTCAGTGTGGCTGACTCAGACTCACAACTGGAGTCTTCTTTTTCACCTCTCTGTCTCTCACAACCCACATTAGATCTGTCAGCCACCAACACTGACATCTTTTTCTTCTGACTAGTATCCCAGCTTCCATACTTGTTGTCCTTCAGTTGTAAACATAGGAGTCAAGAGACAATTCCAATTATATTACATTCATTCTTGAAACTTGATAATGACATCTTATAATTCAGGGGAAAAGGCACAGTTCTTAACACAAACTTATAAGGTACTCTACAGTGTAAGCTTTACTTTTAATCAAAGATATGGAAACTGATATTGTTATCTCCCATTCAGATCTACCCTCTGAATTCTACTGCTTGCTACATAACTTCTCGAGTATCTCTAATAGCATGTCAAATCCAATATATCAAAATAACATTTTGATTCTTAGCCCATTTCTTCCAGTCTTTGACTTTGCACTTCCCCTTTTTTGGTATATGAAACTTGTATGCACCAATTGTTCTCATCAAAAACCTATGAGTTGTATCTCATTTCTCTCTTTGTCTTGTTTCTATCTTCTCTTAACCTGACTACAAATCATGTTCATGCTATGTAAAATTCTTCCTACTTTCACCGACATCTCCATAGTTAAATATACCATCATTTCCTGCATAGCTTAGTCAAATGGACTTCTAAATTATCTCTCCTGCTGTCTTCACTTGAGCCTTTCACTACATAGTAAACAGATCAAACTCTTCCAGATTTAAATCAGATAATAGAATTACAAGCTTTAAAATAATCAAAAGACCTCATTATGTAAAATAAACTCAGGACACTTTACCATGATCTATAAATTCCAGTATGGTCATTCTCTGCCTCATTTCATGATTTCTTCTTTTTCATCTCACTCCAACTATATTGATTATGTATTATAAAAAATCATAATAATTCAGATTCTTAAAATGCTTACATCTCTTTTATTATGAGTGATAGAAAAAAATGAGACTGTTTTTTAATAAAGCTGGAATAAACAATGATTTTTACTTAAAGAAAAGTGCTTTATTTAAAATAGGTACTGTCAGTGGTCTCTCTTCACCATCCTTAAAATACTGATTGACGCACATCTTAGCAGAAGGTGCTGCTCTCAGTGTGATAACTCTTTCTTTGACAGATAGAAGAAGCTCAGAAGAAATATACCAGCAAAGATCTTTTGTTTGTTTGTTTGTTTTCTCTTTCACATTTAGAAGTAGATGTGCTCTTTAAAATATGAGAATTGAGAAGGAAATATATCTATTCATATTATAACAAAAGTATAACCTTCCCTTCCCACACTGATTAAACATGAGGTTATTCATACCAAACCCTCATTATGAAATCATCTTCATTATAACTATTGGGTTTTTTGGTTGATCTTGACCATTATTCTGGTTATCTCATGAAAAAGAAGGAGTCTGAAGACCACTGACTCTTAATGTATGTTTTTAAACTGAAATTTTGCCAAAGTACTGATAAATCTATTATATTAAGAACTTGTAGTAAATCTAAAACATTTCTTGGATGATAAAACTCTCCACACTTGAGATTGAAACTATTAGGCTATGGGAGAACCTTAACTCCCAGGAGGGACATTGCCATTGTTAGGAAGCGGGGAAGTGATATTTAACTAAATCTATTGATGTGAATGTTCTTGTGTCTTAGATAATATCATCTGAATATGTAGAAAAACTTCAGATTTTTTAAGAAATGCCTGGTGGTGGGTATTGAGGGCACATATTACATGGAGCACTGGGTGTGGTGCATAAACTATGAATCTTGGAGCATGAAAAATAAAATTAAATTAAATTAAGATTTAAAAAGAAAAGAAATGTTACCAAAAAAACTTTCTGAAATTCAATAAATGTCAGAAGCTTGTGAAGAATTTTAAGTTGAATAATATAATGTAATATTTCTCACAAAAAGAAGAAATTTTCTAAACTAACACTATTTTACCTTAAAGTATGTCATCATAATTAAGGGATAATTATCATACACTTAAGGGAATCAAAAATTTCAATACAACTAAGGTCTTTCTCCCTCTACCTTTTAATGTATCATTAAATAATGAAACATGCTAACAACACATTTTAGTTTGGTATACTTTATTTCTTCATTGTTTCTATCTTTGAATTCTTTTGCTCTTAGGGTAGTTACTTTTTAAAATTTCTTTTTTACTGAGGCATTGTCTACCACCTTTTTAAAAAACGGTGACAACTTTTGTGTTACTGAAGGTTTCAAATTGTTGGTTAGATTTAGTACCAACTTGTAACATTTTAATTGGAAGCTAAGCTTATTTTACACTTGGGTGGGGATTTTGCCAACTATAGTGTTTCAAGGTCATTTAAAAATTGGTTCTACACTTCTCTTTTTTTCTTAAATACAACTAGATCTTTGGGAGAAAACTTGATATTCAGAAGTTCAGATTCACAAACAAAATGGAACTATTAGAGACTTTTTTTTATTAAAAGCATATTCTTGAGAGGTTTGATTTGAATTGCACTTTTCTCTCATGCATATAAAACAGGATTTCATTTTCAGAATTAATTTCTATTTTCATTAAAACATTTATTATATGAACTGAAGTAATCCTGCAGCATATTTTTATTTCAATTTGATCCTTTCATTTTTTCACTAAAATATTCAAGTTACTTCAGAGAGTTAAAGAAGTGATAGCCATCAGTCTTGCTAACAAATGGATATCAGAGTATGGTATAACATAATAATGTATATATCTATATTTTGATTATTTTCAGATTTATCCAGTTTCAAGTTTTATTCTTCGTTTGATTCAGTTAATGATCAAAGATTCCCTGCCTGACTTAATCAAATACCTTACTTTATTTTATATCTTATTAAGAAAGAGATAAAAAAGCTACAAAACCATTATTTAGTCTCAGTCATCATATTATGAAAATAAGTAGAGAAAATTTAATTTAAAATGAAGTTGTGGAGGGAGGTTGGGAGAAGGGGGTGGGATTATGGACATTGGGGAGGGTATGTGCTTTGATGAGTGCTGTGAAGTGTGTAAACCTGGTGATTCACAGACCTGTACCCCTGGGGATAAAAATATATGTTTATAAAAAATAAATAATTAAAAAAAAATGAAGTTGGGAAGCCTTGAAGGGGAAGCTTCATTCACGTTACCACTCATCGGAGCTCACAGAACCCGCAGGAAGACAAAATGCCACTCTCTGTACAACACCAGAGCATCAACTGCCGCTTGCACCAACAGCGACAGCCTTGAACTCTTGTTCTTGTCTGCTTTGGTCCAAGACAACTCTTCATAGTTGCTTCAAGCCTGATAAAATATGACCTTCCCTTTGTTTCTTTGGACTTGCATACATTTTTTCCCGTAGTTTGCTTGTTCTAAATTGTACTTTCTTTGTTATTTCTGAATAAACTTGTTTTGCAACAAACAAACAACTGGCTATTTTGATTTTTAAGTTGATAATAAGAATGAAGTAGGATTTCATTTTAAAAGATTAATTTGATTATCTTTAGAGACAATATATTTTGACTATATTGAATTTTCCATTGATCTCGAGTGCATTATCAAACAGTTCTAATTAATAATGCTTTCCTGACTTTTTCTTCTGCCACTTTCCATTATAATATCAAATGCCCAAATCCCACCAACATTAATTGGAGGGACAACATGGACTTAGATTCTGGAATCATACCTCTTCATGAGAGTACTATGGTTCAGGGTGCCTGAGTGGCTCAGTCAGTTAAGCACCTGCCTTACACTCATGGTCTGGAGTCCTGGGATCAAGCCTGGCCCCATGTTGGGGCTCCCAGCTCTGGGCAAGAAGTCTGCTTCTCTCTCTCCCTCTGTGTGGAGCATCTCCTGCTTGTGCTCTCTCTCTCTTTCTGTCAAGTGTATAAATAAAATCTTTTAAAAAAGAAAAAAAGAAAGAAAGAAAGAAAGAAAGAAAGAAAGAAAGAAAAAAAGAAAGAAAAGAGAAGAGTATGGTTCTGTCATTTCAAACATAAGTGAGCATGAGTGAGTTACTTAACTTATGTAAACTTATGTTTTACTTAAAAAATAAACATCATGAAAATATCTAACTTCACAGGATTTTCATTGCCAATACTTTTGCACAGAATAGGAACACAATATATTTTAATGAATATATTAGAGAGTTTAAATTTGAAAAAAACATGGAAAGTTATCTTGGAAAAAAGTCTTAATCTGTAAGTCTTTTTAACTAGCCATTCTCATTGATGTAATTAAAAAAAAAAAAAGTCTGATGAAATCACTTTTTGCTAAAATATGCTTCATTGGAGAGAGCACATCTGATAAAGCCCTGCAGTAGTAAAATGCTTAGGAAATCAAGGTTCATCTTGATTTTTTTCCTGAAAAGTACTTCAAAATCAAAAAATCTAACCTACTATATTGACGAGCACCTGAATTTCAAATGTAGCAAAATACTTTCCTAGAAATAATGCAATGGACTGCCATGGTTAACATAATGAAAAGAAACAGACCTGATCTATGATTTGATAGTTTTTATTTCAGAGGCTGTTTTTGACATTCCCTCTACAATCTCCATTGTATTTATTATATTTTCAAGATCAACTATATAATATTTAAAACTGTTGTTATATTTCCTGAGATGGATTTGAAAAAATATAAATTGAGCAAAGAAAATAAGCTTTCAGAGGTAAAGTTTTGTGCATTGACAACTGTTTTGTGTTTGTTTGCTTGATAAAATAATACTACTCGAAATAGAAACTGTGCCCTGGAGAGAAAGAGAGAAAACAAACAAACAAACAAATAAACAAACAAAAAACCAGCTTAACAGTTTTTTTCATTTGAATATGAACTGATAGGACATAAAATAAATCATTATCAACTGCTATCATTTTCTGGTACCTTGTGTGTGATAATCATCTATGGACCAAGATGATCTTACTGGTTCCCTTAGCTTGACTGAACTTCAGGCAGGTTTGTTCCTAAATATGGACCCCTGACTTCCCTTTTCTTCAGAACATCAGAAAACTTAAAACCATGAATTCTTTCACTGCACCTTTGAATTGTACACCTTTTCAAAAGGGTCTCTCCAATTGTATAATCCAGAAACGGCTTTCTCAAGAATGTGGGAACCATCCCTTTGAAATGTAATAATTTTGCCTCTATTCTCCCAGTCTCCAAAGGACGGTAAGGAGACTAAATTCTAAAAAAAGGCTATGGATTATGTTATCACATTGAATAATCTTCCCACTAATATGCCACAGTACTTTTCTGGTAGCTCTCCAAGTGCTTAAAACCTTGACTGCATTTTGTTTTAGCAGAGTTGAATTTAATCTCTCTATTCTAATAATAGTAATAATAATAATAGTCTTGACCTCTGTTGCAGTAGTCTTGAACCTAGTCTTGTTGCTGGTTTAACTCTATGTAGTATGATTTTTTTCTGACACAATCATAGGCCAGAAGATGTTTCCTATTGGAAAATGACCCCAAACTGGATTTCTTAAGCCTCATTTCAAGTAATTAATAGTTGTTTGAGCAAAGTTTGTACATAGGTATATTTTTTATGGCTGAGTAAATCTTATGCTTATCATTTCTACCTTCATGTGTATAAAATTCTGCTCAAGGCCTTCTTACAGGATGAATATGCTCTTTTAAAAATTTCAGGAATGATAAAATAGTGAAACAAATTCCCACAACGGTGTCGATAAACTGAGATCATAAATGGATGTTGTAATTGGGAATAGTCTACACTTACGTTTGTTTCACAGGTCACTGCTCAAGCTAGTGGTGGCCAGCTCTGTTGTTGATTTGTTGACAGCAGACTGAAATTCACTTACACACCTTAAAAAGAAAAGCAGATACTCCCTGAGTTTAAGACAAACTCAAAGTGAAAGTTAATTCAGCCTAAATATTCTGAAAAAGATTTCTTTGGAGGACCAGGTATTATGTTACTGAGAATACTTGATTTGTCATTTTTAGGATGCAATTGAATATGTTACATTCTTAAACATCACATTCAACTTCATCTGTATGATAATTTCCTTTTATATTTAATATTTAAATGGACTTTTTGGTGATTATAAAGAACTAAATATAAACGAGGCTGTTTGCAGGTTTATTTTCATCTGTATAATAATGAATAGTGTTAAAATTTGTGGAATAGAACTACCACAATGGTTTTTATTTTAGTTAAATAGGGCATTTGGTTCAAATACAGTCTGGACCAATGAATTAATTAACTTATCATGAAAAATAAATCTTAATTCATTCTCGGAACTGACCAGTCTATCATCAGACTTGAAAAATGTTCAAACAGTGAAAAAGCAATTCTTCTTATGTCCTTCTGTGTGTCTTCTATACTTACACAATCAGAACTGATATAAGAAGTCTATTACATATCTAGAAACTAGGAATTCTTTTCTAGGTCATCTTTCAACTTCAACAGATGCAGCTACTCATTTAGAAAATTGGTGGTTATATGTATGTTAATCCTCTTCCTCTCAAATGGCTTGAGTTTTCTGACCCTTGTTTCCTAAAATGTTTCAATATTTTTACCCATAAATATATAGTTTTCCTTAAACTAAGACAACACAGCAAAAATTGAAGTGTGGGTAAGCATGCTTGATAACATCAAGGAATGTGTTTCAAAATGACAAAGACTATATGATCTTTCTGCATATTTTGTTTTATTTAAGGAACGGTCACATCCACACTTTGTAATGATTAAGTTACAATTTTAATTTTTTAAATTTATTCTAGAAAAAAAATAGTATAAAGAAGGTACCAATGTGTACATTTCATATTGGTCAACAAATGAATAGCATTATAAGTCTAACTTTCGATAAGGTGATGCTGCTTTAGGCAAGAGCTGATGGTATGTGCTTGTGGAAATCAGTAAAGGGATGTGGAATATGCCACCTCAAAATGTGTCTTTTTGGCATATTGATTTTTTTTGAGCCAATTATTTTTAAGAAAAAGCAGACATAGGAGAAACTGAGTAGAAGTTACCATTTTAGAAGAGAAATTTACCATTAGAAGGGAAATTTCTATTTGTAAGTGTCTCCCTCTCTGTACAAGTAAGAGAAGGGTAACTCTAAATCTTTAGAAACTCTTATCAATGGAGAAGACAATCCTTAAGTTTGCACAGAAATCTTGCATTTGTTCACTGTTCTCTTCCTGGTAACCTCCCATAATCCCATCCATCCTGCTTCCACCTCCCACCCACCCTCTTAGTTGTAAATGTTACTTGATTTCTTGGTGGCTTGGACCATTTTAAGGAATTACTTAGCTTTCCTGAATATAGAAACTTACTTTTTTTTCCTCCTGTTAATCTGTCTTTTATTACTGATGAACATCTAAGTTTCTGATTGTCAAAATTCTCACTCAGCACACTCATAATTTATTCCATCCAAGTATTGCATATCTAGGATGTGTCTGTATCTCCATGACTATCGTTGGCAAAATTTAGTCTATCGTGCGTTTTTTCCCACAAGATGAGGATTTTTACCACAACCAGTTTGGACCACGCGAGAAAAAGTGATCAACAATCATTTAGAATGGTGTTCCATTTTGATTAATAAATGTGTTTCCTATTGAATGTTGCTGAATGTACATTAAATGTGTAGTAAATACCTTCCAACAGCTGGCATTTTAGTACCCTGAACCTAAGAAAACATTATACTTTTAGACGGGATGAAGGGACTAAGTTATAGTGTCATAATACTGGTTACATGGAAATTAGTAAAGATGATGATACTAAGTCTACCTGGAATACAAAATACCAGAAATGGATTATGAAATATTAGATAATCAAGGTGTATCTCAGATATTTCAGTTGGAAGCCTACTTTGTTCTTAAATTTGGCCTAAATTATCATTTTTTTTAATTTTTGAAGAGTATCTATTTATTTATTAGAGAGAGAGAGGGTAGAGCAGAGGGGAAGAGCAGAGGGAGATGGAAAAGAAGACTCTGCACTGAGCAGAGAGCTCAATTCAGGGCTCAATCTCGGGGCCTGGGATCACCACCTGAGCCAAAGGTAGGTGCCTAATCAACTGAGCCACCCAGGTGCCCCTAAATTATTATTTTTTTAACTCTTACATAACACCTTTTATGTATCAGAACTTTTCCATCACTGATATTAAATTGACTTTATTAGTTTCTATGTCACCAGCCCTAGATTCTGTACACTTCAAGCAGAAAATTCAGGTCCCTTCATTTTTCATACCTTCAACCAGCATCTGGCACAAATAATGCATGAAATAAATAATGATTCAACTATATATTTTCCTTCCCATTTATTCAGTTTTGATCAAATCCTTATAAATGACTATACTTTATTGCATGTTGCACTCCAGAGAGAGCAGGAACTGAAGCAATAACAAAATAGGTATGAAGGAAACCTTATGAGAATAGATAAAAGTGAAAAGGACATCTCATAGTTAATGTGGATGTAGCTTTAAACAAACAAACAGGAAATCTAAAGGCAGGCCCCAGACTGATAAGTAGGTACTGTTGGGAAGTTAGTGACTATGAGCTGCCACAACATGCCAGAGCCCAAGCGGGGTATGGAGTACAGGACACTAGTGAGGACCTCATGCAGGAGTCTCAAAACACCATTGTACAGATTGCCTTTTAATTGCAAAAAGATGAAAGAATAACTTTGCAATGGGTAAGTCTTCCGAAAGACCCCACCTAAACTGAGAAATCAAAGTCAACATCACCGATACTAGGACAAAGTGAAATCCTAAGCCAGCTGGTGAGACACAAGGAGAAGAGCACAGTGTCTTTTCTCTGACACTTTTTGCTAACATGAGGTAACAGCAGACAGCTTCAAAGTTGGTGACATTCTTCAAAATAATTGGCTTGCAAGAGTCAAAATTGCCAGCATCATAAAAGCCAAGGAGAGAAACTGCACAACTACTCTAGACACAGGGAAATAAAGGTTTTTAACAAAATTCAACATATTCTAGATAATGTTTGTTTCCTCTGAAGGACATTATTAGGGCAATGGATTAAACTTGAAATTACTCTGAAAGTCAGATGCTAATAATGTATCAGTAATAACTTCTTGACATTGATAAGTACATTGTGGTTATGTAAGAGAGTGTTCTTTCTTGTAGGAAATACACTTATTTGAGGTATTAGGACATTGTATCAGCAACTTACTCTCAAAAAAGTTAGGAAAAAAGAACCTCTCTATATTTTTCACTTAACATTTAAGTGCGAGATTGTTTCAGATTAAAACATTAAAACATTTTAAAAAGTGCTTTGTCTTGGTGGCTCAGTTGGTTTAAGTGTCTCTCTGGCTCTGGTCATGATCCTGGGTCCTGGGATTGACCCCTTCATGCTCCCTTTCCTACTTCCTCTGCTGTGCCCCCTGCTTGTGACCAATCTCTCACAAATAAACAATTAAAATTTAAACAAATTAAAAAACAATTAAAGACATTTTAAAAAGTAAAAAGTTAGTACAAAAATGTTGAATATCTGTATGTCATATCCACAGCAGAACAATGGAAAAATATGTGCTTTGAGAGATATTAAAAATTTGCATTAGATCAAGTGTGAAAGTCAGAAGCACACTCTTACCTTGGGGTGAACTCAAATTTCTCCATGTGCTATTATTTTATAAAAAAGTAATTGTTACATTTTCTAATCAGATGCAACACTGCAGTGAACTTATTCTAAGATGTGACAATACATCTCTTCTTTCTTGCTACCTCCAAGATAATAGTATTGTAAAAAGAATATTAAAAATATTAAAATGATGTACACATGAAAGCATTTTCCAACCAGGCTGTTGGAAGTGTTGATACCGTAGGGTCTCTTTGAATATCATATACGGGCAATTGTGTGTGTGTGTATGTATCCATGCATATATCGCTTTGAAAAGCTGGGGGCCAGTGGTATAGAATAGCCTTATTCCCCTCTAAAATGGGCTCATGAAGAAATGGCTAATTCTACTCCATCAGGAGTAGAATAGATGAAAAATGTAGCTTTTAACATTTTGTAAGCCAAAAGAAGGAAATGCTCCAAAACTACTGAAGATGTGTCAGAAGTATACAGATCCCAGTGCAAAGAGAACCATGGCCAAATAAAATTTGAGCATTTAAAAGAATAATAATGACAATATATTTTATTGAAACAAAAAAAAATCAAGAGGACCATAATAATTTACAAAATTAGGAAGAACGAGGGAACACTTTTATTTAGAAAAAATATAAATTAGACTTAGGAAATAATTCTTTTTCATTCCTTCGAGAGTTGATTCTACAGTCAATATATACAAAGGTTTGGGAGAATAATATTCACACTGCCAGATAATGCCACCTCGTTGTGTACTTATTATTTCAAAAAAAGAAATAAATGATTTTCTTAGAGTGGAGAGATCACAGAAGGTTCTTCCTTGAGCAAATAGTGAAAATTAACATCGCAGATACCAGGAAAAAACAAACAAACAAACAAAAAAAAAAAAAACTTTCATGACTGTGGTGTGACGTAATGAGGAGCCCACTAGATCAAATACAATAACCTTTAGTCTGCTAAAAATTTTTATCTTGAGTCTGTTCAACCACAACAATGAAGCACAGTTAAATTGTTTGAAATTCCATAAGCCAACTGGCCTGAACCATTTAATAGCAGCAATATCATATAAGATTTTTAAAAAGGGGGGAAGGGGCTAGAGTGAGCTCTTCTAGATTTAAAAAAGAAAATAACTGAAAATAATGACAAGAAAATGCAATGTGTTACTTCTTATAGCATCTCGGTTGGATGGGAAATAGCCATAATGGAAACCCTGAGGACAATTGAGAAATTTAAAAAATGAACTGTGTGATTAGACAATATTATGATGTCAGTGCTAATTAACTTCTTTATGTATATAATGTTATTATAGTCATGTAACAGATTGCCCTTATTTTTAGGAGTTTAATGCTAAAGGATTTCTAACGTTTCAGTAAGGAAATAAGAGGGAGAAGGGAAGGAAAAGAAAAGAGGAATATGCAAGAGAGAGAGAGAAGGGGTAAACCGATGTGGCAAGTATTAACAATTAGTGACTTGTAGGTGAATGGTATATAGGAATTATTTACTCTAGATCTTCTCATCTTCTGTAAGATTGATGTTTTTCATAATAAAATATTGGAAAATATATAAACATGTGGTTCACCTATTTATACCAATGCATAATATATTCGTTGTTATTCATGGTATTTCCACTTCACCCACTTAAAAAATCTTCTGAAAATTCAGACACATACTTCCATGAAAATATACATTTACTTCTTCTCTATCAGGGATATTTATATATACTAATAATTTCTGTGAACAGGAATCGCTATTTGTCTAACACTGATCATTGTAGTGTCATGTACATTTATGATGTTATTTAGATAAATGAAGTAATACTCAATTTGTTATACATTTTATTGCACTCCACTAAAATGAAATAAGCATTTAGAATTGACATCTTGCATAAATATTGGACTCATATTTATTTATTATCTTTGTCATACATTTATAATAAGATAATATATTTTATTCTATATTTCATGACATTTGCTTTTATAATCTGAAAAATCACTTCAATTAATGTATAAAATATTCACAACTGCTATATGGCAAGGAAAAAAAAACTACATTTTAAAAGTATTTCACATTCTTAAAATTTTCCTGTTAGAAAAATTGATAGGATTAATTTCAGTAGTCTCTTATAAACATTTCATACAGTTCCCTGACCCTTTTTCATGCAGTTTGGGCTTTAGAGAACATTCCTTCAGTGTTTCATAAAAGGGCATAGCAGGGAGAATTAATCTTCGGTGCTCAGTTGCAAATAGGACTACAATTCTTCCCCCTTTCCTGTATCTTCATCCTTTGCTGCTGACAGCATATTTTCCTTACTTAAAAGGCAAAGCCTATTTCCCTGTCAGTGAAATCTGTACTGGCCTTGTAAGTTGTTTTGGCTGATAAAATATGGCTGAAGAAATTGCATGCCAGTCCAGAAGCCAGGCCTCAGGAGAGCCCCATCCCTGGAAAGAACCAGAAAAAAAGTTACAATGCATCCATGAAGTAACACCAGCCTGGTCAAATACTAACCTCCAAAAGCTGTCACTGCATTTTTATTCAATGCCATTTTTCATTTCATTTTTTACTAGGGTCATTTTATGTCTAAATATTATGATTTTTGTTTTATATACTTATAAATCATAAATGCGTTTTAGGAAAACCTAGTTGATGCTACTGATCTTAACCTTTTTAACCTCTGATATTTTCTCCAAAATATGTACATATAGGTGTAAAAGGTATATATATAAAATAAGGTATATAAATATATGATATATGCAAATATTATAATAATTCCAGGTAATATCTAACAATACATATATAAGTATAGAAATAACTGAAAATAAAGATTATTTATAGGTGTAAAAATATTACATATACATAAACACATTCACGTATATGTAGAGGCAGAGGCTGAGAGTGAATTGATATTTAATCAATTGAAATTAAAAAGCTCTGTCAGAAGTTCAGGGCCACCAGGATGGGGTCATCATATCTTACAAGCTGCATTTAACAGTCTTTGTCATAGGGCTAAAAATCTCTAAAGGAGTATTTTTACCCTACCTAGAGAAAATGCTGATGACTAGGACAGATAATTTCCTGGTTAGCTAATACTGTAACATTATTTCTTGGCTCATTTTAGTGCTTCCCTTTTCAACTTCCCTGTTCTTTTTAATTAAATGAGTTGGGAAAAAAAGATGCAGAGGAAGAAATAAAAAGTAGCAATAATCTTCCCTTACCAGGTGGAATTCTCTGTTGCCTTGGTCCTCAAACATGAGAAATTTCAAAGCAGTCATGAATCTTCATGAATTAACACAGTCTTTTTTGTGAGGCGAAAAGAAAAAAGAAAAAAAAAAGAAATTTGGCTCACTAAAGCTATAAACAATTCAGTGAAACTATGTAAGTAAATAAATATTTACTCTAAAAAATCTACATGAAAGCAACATGAGAGAAAAAACTTAAAGCCACAGTTTTTTTTGTTTTTGTTTTTATTTTTGCTTTTTTAAATGTAGGACAGTAAGAATAACGTGTACAGGTTTTAATATTGTTCATTTATGTTTGCTGAAAAGCTCTCAGAAGGCTGAATTCTCATGAGTTAGTATAATTAAAATAGGGTTTGAATATGTGAACTTCTCAGAGTTGATGAAAAGAAGCAAACTTAATTTTATAGGAAATAACCATGGCTAGGTTTTCAGAGTTTCTTCTGCCCATCTAGGTTACAAGTTTCAGTTACTTGAGAAACTGCTTTTGATTAACAATGTTTGGAATTAATGAAAGCTATTTAATGAAACTTATTTGTGAATGATTTTTACAAACTACTACTTTTATTGGGAGAATTTCTGCTTGACATTTTGTGTTTTGACTGGCATTTTCTTGTTGCCAGCTGTCATAAAAGGGACGGCAACACATGCCGTTAGCAGCATATGCCTTTTTGGGTGTTGAATAGCATTTTCATACAAAAAAATCAAATGATCCATAACATATTATGCTGTCATTTGAAAACAGCATCAGAAACGAAACATTTTTCATGCCTGTTAATATATTTTGTCCCCCAAGGCTCAATCTAGCATTTCCTCACTACTTTTGAAAATATAATGAGGTGAACATTTATTTTTTAATTGACACTATTAGGGTTTTTAGAATAAGAATACTTCTTTTTTTTTGTAGAAGTTGTAAAAATACATTTTAGAAGGTTTAGTATATTCTCTTTAGTTAATTATTATCTTCTTAGCATGCTGTTCCTCAGGAATGCTCTTTCAAATACTCATTATGCATCAGTAATTACATATACTTAACTCCATGGAAAATGACATCTAAAGGCTAGTTCATACTTTGGATTGGTGCTCACTTAAAAGAATATATGCAAAACAATGCAAAACATGCAGCAATAGATTAAACTGTATGGCTAAAATACAACATGAATTCTATTATTTTGCTATGTTATATTTGTATCAAATAACAGCTTTGGATTTAAATTATAGGGATAACACTCAAATCTTTAAAAATAATAGTTTGAAATTGGCAAAACCTTTTCCCAGGTACTCCAATCTGATTCTCAAAATTTATATTATGTACTTAAATATAATTATTGATTTATCTATTCATCTATTGATTTGCTTGCAAAATGCGGTTTATTAAGGCTCCAGAGAAATGGCACTTCATTCTGAGCTGGGGCACCGGTGGTGCCAGGTGAACCCAAAAGAGCTGGGCCCAGAGAGGTTGGAAGAACCTCCCCCAAACAATTATCCCGAGGATAACTTATTTTTAAAATGTCTCTATCTTCTTTAGTTAATTGAGTCTCAAGGAAACAAATGTATTTGTTTTCTTAAAAAGTAGTCCATATTTGTGTGTGTTAGACAAAAACACAGCTGAGCATGTAATTACCTCTGCTTTATATTTCTGGATTTTAATGACTAGAAAAATGTACTGTATTTCTGGATTTTGATGACTAGAAAAACACACTAAGTTGTGTAAAATGTCTGGTTTGTGTATCTTAATTTATCTTATTTGAAATAGAGGGTTTGCTTTAGAAATGAATATCTGACTATTTTTCTCTTCTACCCAGTACTTGTATTGGTCTCTGGCACAAACATACTTATTGTTATTTGAAGGATTAAGTGTGTAAATGATAGAATGAACACATAAATATATTAGACAATATTAATTTTTAAGAAAAAAAATTCATTGATTTTTGTGTGAAAATGGTAAATATAGAGACATAATTCTAAAGGAGTATTAACACTATCAAGCATACTTTGGCCCCTGAGAACCACATAGTTTCTGAAGACTCTTGATCATCAAACATCACTTTAAATCAGGGAGTTCTAAACCCAGTCTCAAACACCGGACATTGAAGACACCTTTGGAATGACCTAAACAGATCTTGATAGGACAGCCAAGATGCTGACTACCCAGTACTAACAGTGGAGAAAGTGAAAATTTCAGTCCACATTAGGACACCAGCAGTTTCCTAAGATAAGGCTTAAGTGCAATACTCAGCAGGGATTAAACAAGTTTTCTGTTTTTAACCTTGAGAACAAATGTGCTTCATACTGGTGGATCCCTTACTGAAAATAACTTGTAATGTGTGAGGACAGATAATTCTGAAATGTGTTATGAATTAGCAACCATCCAGATATTGCCAGGACTTGTGATTCTCATTCTCTTAAGAAGACTGATATGCAGAGTGAGTTTGAACTAGAGGTTAAGAAATTTACCTTAAATGTTTTATGACAAGACTATTAGAGGGTTTAAGTACTTTGCTCTAGAGGCTTGTCAGTGAGGAGATGGATCAGAAGAAATAAATTAAGCTTAGAAAGTGTTAAGCTGAAAGTATCGTTGAGCAGGCATTTGGTTATAAATCAAAATCATTTATATTTCATGAGAAAAATTTTGTTTCCCTTGAAGCAAAACCAATTTATGCCAAAACATTCAACTCAAAGTATACTAACCTCAATGGTTTTGTATCATTACTAAGGTTATGGAGTAGAACCAAAGAGAAGGAGACCAGAGACAAGATTATCTAGATAAAATGACAAAAGTGTTTCTGAATGAAATATATAAATAAGACAAAAGAATTTTTCAACATGAATAATCTACGTGGTAGTTTAAATTTGGTGCATATGGGATCAGTTATTTGACATCGTAAAACCATGCTCTCACACATTACCTGAAAGCAATTCAAAATAGATTGTAAGTTAAACTTTGTGTTTAATATTAATCAGACATATTTTGAACATAGAAAATAATTTAAATTAAAAAGTTAAATTAAAGCATGGTAAGGTGCTAAGGGATTTTCAGTATAATAATTATTCAACAGTTATTGCCTGTGTGTTCCTCATATGCATCACTGAATACAAAGAAACCATTCTCTCTCCTGTCTTTAAGAAAGTACATCGAGATTAAGGGGGGGGGGGATTTTAAATGTTGAATTAAGGTTATCACCTTTCACTTTATTTGAAATGAAATATGTATCTATACATTTCACAGATATAGCTTTCAAGTTATGAAATCCATCATTTTATATCTGGTTTACTTCATATGGAATATAGGAGGAAATTATTTTTAGCTAAAAATATTCATCAAAAATGTGGCTTAAATGATATGAGTGGACCTTGAAGAAAATATGGAAAATTTAGTGAGAAAATGAGACAAAAATTCCTAAGAATATTTGACTTAATTGGAAAAGGAAAAATAAGTAACATCTATCCATTTATTTGTTTTTCCTTAAATATTCATGATTTTTTAAAATAGTAACAGCTTTGGTAAAGCAATGTAAACATATGGACAAGAGCAATAGCCAGCCAATGGTAAATGCATTTTCCAAGGGGATGACCAAATCTCTCAGAATAAGATAAAACAATTTTTTTTTTTAAGATTTTTTATTTATCTGCCAGGAAGAGACACAGTGAGAGAAGGAACACAAGCAGGTGGAGTGGGAGAAGCAAAGCAGGCTCCCTACTGGGCAGGGAGCCTAATGCAGGGCTTGATCCCAGGGTCCTGGGATCATGATTTGTGCTGAAGGTCAATGTCTAAAGACTGAGCCACCCAGAGGGCTCAGATTTAACAATTTTTTTTAAAGGAAATGTTTAAGATATTTGAAATGTATCTTCAGCCGCTAACCTGTCTTAATTTCTGATGATATAAAATATTCGAATCTCAGCAGAGGTATAGCATAGACAAAAAAAAAAAAAAAAGTAATACCATTATCTATTTATGTCTTTTGTGGTATTTACCTATGAGAGATTGAAGATAAAGTTGGACAATGGTCTGTTCTTACATGGAAACAAATCTCTGATTCATCAATCAGCTAGGGATCCCACTCCATTTCTGTAAGAATTTGACCAGAATGGACAAGACTTGGTCAGTAACTGCCAGTTTCCCTCATTTTTGGTTTTCTCCTCCCAACCTTTCCACTCTTCTGCCTGAGTCTACACATACAAGTGATGGTGGTTGGCTTCCTAGATAGAGCAAGCTCCAAATAAGTACTCTCTGCTTGTTCTTATTGAGAGGACTTTATTTCTACATTGATAATGTTCAAGAAATTTTTATTAATTTTTAATTGACTAAACATAGCACAATTTCAGTAGTGGTATTATCCACATAACTTCCTTTTGAACGCAGCACTGAAGTCCTTAAATAATTAATATACTTTCATTTTTAATTGAAATCCCCAATTAGATGCAATTGAAAATCCACGCCATTCTGATTTTTTTTTTTTTTTTTTTTACTCTATATTCTGTCTTAGGGAAGTTTATGATTGCATTTCTTCCATGATTATAGATTAGGTACATATGACTAGAATGAGCCACTAGGGTGATTTGTGAGAAATGAGAAGTCTACCTGGATTCAAATTACTACCTGGATTCAGATAATGGCTTAGCCACTTCTTAAGGCTTTTGTAATATACTTTTCTCTTCACCTTTCTGGGTCTCTGTTTATCACTTACAAAATAAGGATATTGGCTTATATGCTATCTAACTCATTTTTTATAACTATTAAACTCCAATCAAATGTTGATTTTCTTCTCTCTTTTCACTTTCAGCTTTCATTTAAGGCTTACCTTTAGCTTTACTTACTTGAAAGGCAACGTAAATAAGACAGACTATCCAAAAATTTTCAAAAACATCACTATTTATTAGACCCCACTGCCAATAAATCACTTCAACCATCATCTAACTCACACTAGTACCATCCATATACAACACAAATGTTGTCTAATATTTCACTTAACTTAAAACCTTTTGTGAGATCCCTTCTGGATGTAGGATGAATCCATATCCATAATCTATATCTGTAGTATACCATTATAGTAAATGTTACTTAATACATCTATGTTACCTACCAAGCCAGAAGCCCCTAAAAAGTTGAGATCTGATTGTATTCGTCTTTGTACTCCTGGGTCTTAGCATAAAGTAAGAAATTATATAAGCACTCAGAAATTATTTAAGGAAAGATGGAATGAAGAATAAGTTAATCTCTGAGTTTTAAGAAGATTTGAAAATACTGTGCAATTAGTGACACTGAATTAGATTTCTCCTAATTAATGGTCTGTCTAAATACAAGTTTACCACCTACATAGGGACCTTGCAAAGAATTCCTCAAGATTAAAACATAAGCTGAAAACAACATCCCATTGACATCCTGAACTACAAAGGGTGATAAATTTTGCCCTTGGACTTGTCAGTTCACTCCATGACATTAACAATCCCTTGAAATGTGCAGCTGATAGAAAGCTCATCCTTAGCATTTTGAAATGTCATTGTGAACATTCTCCCAAAAGCATATTTTGTTTTACTTAATGGACTTCAGCAAGACAAAATAGTATTTATATTAGAAATATAGTATTCAATAAAGTATTTGCCTAATTATTAATATTATTATTATAATAGAACATGCAGCTAAATAATATCTTAAGAATAAAAGGTATTTTTGGAATGTCTAGGTGGCTCAGTTGGCTAAGCTCCTGCCTTTGGCTCAGGACATGATCCCAATGTCCCGGGATCTAGTCCTGCCTCAGGCTCCTTGCTCAGCAGGATCCTGCTTCTCCCTCCAGCTCTCCCTGCTTCTGCTCTCCTGCCTCTTTCTCTCTCTCTGACAAATAAATAAAATAAATTAAATAAAATCTTTAAAAAAGAAAAGGAATAAAAGGTATTTTTAGTTTAAAATTCTTATTTACATAATTTTCAGTGAGAAAATGTTTTTCCAGAGGAAAAAATGTTTTTGAGAAAATTCATAAAGTAATATAAAATAAGTCAGATGTAAACTCAAAGTATAGAAAATATAAAAACAAATAAGTTTTAATATTTTGAAGCAAATGAAAAGAAAATAGATACTAAATTAAGTCCATATTTAACATGTACAAAAAAGTGAAGCTAACCAATGATTAGCTACATACTTAAACATAGTTCATCTCCTAAAGTGTTTCATAACTGTGTAATAGTTATCTGTCTGAAATGTTTGATATGCTATACTTTTAATTATCTAAAATGACTGAACATTATTTTTCTATGATAGTCAAAATAATTTTTTTTTAAAACATACATGGATCATTATCATTTAATGAGAATTACAAACCAGAATCAAGACATGAAATTGTCCCATTCATTTGCAAAAGAGGAAGAAGAGAAACCTCCAAGTCTAGTCTAGGTAGGAGGCAGAAATTAAAAAGCCCAGGATGATAATCATGTAAATAAAGAATAATTTCCAATATTAGTTCTTTACCAAATTCCCTAAAAATTGTCAAGAAACACTCTAGCCATGGAAACTGTAGTTTCAAATTACAGAAACCAGTCTTGATTAAGGAAATAAAAGATACATATTTTCATATAAGTTTAATTCTGAGAGACTCAAAAGGAACAAAAGATTTAGATTTTTATCATTTCCCAAATTATTATTAAGCCTTACCTAGATCTCTTTTTCTGATTCACCTCTTATATTTCTAATCAAATTTAATTACTAAGTAAAGCTATTTTTCACTCCTAAACATTTCTGACTTGACTTGTGATTCCTATTGTGACACCTGAGTTGTAGTCAAAATAATTTTTAAATGTGAGTTTCCTTGGGAGCACAACTAAGCAGAAATTATGGATAAACAATTGATGAAAATTGAGTCCTTATACAAGAAATTGTATCTATCTATCTGTCTATCTATTTATTTATACTTTTTAAAGAGTGTCAGGGAGGGAGAGGGTGGACAGGGGAAGGTAGAGTGAGAATCTCAAGTAGGCTTCACTCTCAGTGCAGAGCACAACTCAGGGCTGAATCTCAGGAACCCAAGATCATGACCTGAGCTGAAGCACCTGAGTCACTCAGACATCCCAAGAAAATTTATTTTTATATGAATCTCCCATCACCTACCAATGACAGGATATCAAACTGAAAGGAAAAAGAAAAAGTTGAGGAGTTGCATATTTATAGGAAGGGAGAAATAAGCTTTTGTTTCTGTTCTAGCATGTTTTTAGCTCTCCGTACCTCCATTTTCTCATTTATATGATGAGGTTTAAATGACTTAAAGATGCTATTATTAAATTATTAAAACTCTCAAAATAAATTATTCTTTGTTTTCACTATAATGTGAATAGTAAACCTTATTTGTTTAATTTTATTAGTGTTATTTTTCTATTTCTGAAAATATGAAATTTCTTCAAGGATGTTGTGCTCTGTGTGTGTACGTGTGTGTGTGATTTTCTCAACATGGGAACTGCTATTATTGCTCTCGTATTAAGAATATTTACCCAAAATTTAAAAAAAGAGATAAATTAGAAAACAATGCCGAAGAAAAAGAAGGTTTACCAAAAATGAACTTACATAATGAGTGAAAACTGCATTAATAAATATTATGAGTTCAACCAACAAAATAAACAAAAAAACCCAAATTCTGTACCTGAGCTTATCCATTGCACCTCCTTTTCATAATTAACACCTATTTCATTCTCATTAATTCACTATAAGAGTATCTTTTAAAAATTGAGAAATATATCTGTATCTCCGTTTTTTCTTTTCCTTTTAGTGTATGTCTTTTGCTATGGGTTGGTGAACAAAATACATATAAGATATAAGACATAGAAGAGAAAATTTTTGAGAAACATGCTACACACACACACACACAGAAGATATAGAAAATGTATAATCTATGTGTATTCTTTTATTCACTAAAAGACTATAACACTGATCTGAAAACCTCGATATGTAGACAGGATCATACATTGAGAAAAGTTAGCCCTTATTTTTTCCTTCTTTCTTTATATATATATATATATATATATATATATATATATATATATATATATTTTTTTTTTTTTTTTTAGTATTTTTTAATTTTTTGGCACACCATCATGAACAGGTGTCACTAAATGTACAGAGACATGTGGAGCCAGGGTGGCAAGTCTGTCAGAAAAGAGACTTCCCCACACTTTTCCAATTTCACAGATGTCGTAAGGAAAATTCTGCAAGACGCGTTTCTTAAACTCAGTATTACCTGGCACCTCAGGCTGTTGCCACTGCTGCCAAGGGTCTTACCAATCCTTGAGTAGGCAGTATGCCATGGAAACAGATGGGCACAAATACAAGACCCAAAGATATAAAACCTAAAGATGAAGCACATATTTCTAGGGATTGTCATCTTAGGTGGGCACATTGACATGACTGGTACTGTATGAATTAAATATCTTCGACAGTGTCAGATGCAAGTTACCTGTAAAGGAAACCAAAACTAAGAAAAAAAAATGAATTATAAACCCACTTTCTGCATTAATGCAATATGGTTGTTATTGATAACATCCATCTTTCTTCCATGCTTCTTTTGTAAAAAATATTTTATTTATTTGAGAAAGAGAGAGGTGAGGGAAAGGGACAGAAGGGGAGAACAAGGAAAAGCAGACTCCCTGCAGAGCACAGAGCCCCACCCCCTGAGATCAGGACCCTGAGAACAGGACCTGAGCCAAAATCAAGAGTGGGACGCTCAAATGAGCCACTCAGTTGCCCCGTTCGTTTTCAGTCACGTTTCTAATTATTTTGCTAAAGAATTGACAATTACTTATTAAACCCTGCTGTCAGTGTTCTTGCTTGCATTGCTCCTCATAAATTGTTTATTCACTCTTCCTCCATTTGACTTCGTAAAGCATAACACCAGCAATACTACTGTTCCACACAAACAAGAGCTTGTCCAAAATTTCAGTTCAACTCATGTGCTATATTTCTTGACCAAAATAACTCATCCTTTTTGTTTTTATATTCATTGTATTTTTGTTGGAATAACAATGATAATTTTTATTTCATTCTTCTTTGTATGACGTCTTTTTAGTATTGTTCTTCTCTGCCATCAAAACATAATTATATTGCAGCTGAGAAGTTATTTAGTTCAACTTTATAGTTCTAAAATTATAAAGCATCTTGTTGGTATGTTTTAATTATACCATGTGAAAATATTTTTGCACGTGTAAAATTAAATAAGATTTTGAGATTTTAAGAATCTATCTAAAGATATTAGAAACATGTTTATCAATTTGGATTAGTGTTTAAATTGATTAAGGGCTCAGAGTCAATCAATTGTATCCATAAAGGCAATGAGGTTTAACTTGGACATTAAGTATTTGCTTGACTTTAAGCATATAATTGAAAACATTCAAATTGTGAAAGATGAAGTATATGAAATATAAAGTAATAAAAACTCACTTAATGTTCCCTGGCAAGCATAACAATGATGTTAAAAGGAAAGAAAAAGAAATCAGATGGTTTATCACATAAAACTAATTAATGAAGTTATTTAAATATTGTACTACCCATGTATTTGCTGCTAAAATTTTTTAAATATTGAATAAAAATATTTGATTTATTGCTCTTATGGATATTTTCTTTATATTATCTCATGCATATTGATGAAGAACGAAGAGATCGATGATGCTTATTAATGTCACCCTTGTGAAACAACATCAATAACAGTCAGTATTCATGCTCCAGTTTATACACCATCGCTGCCTCTGGATTAAATGCAGGCTACAACCTACAGTCTAATTTCAATAAATTTTCCACAGAACTCTTCCGTCCTACCATGTAATAAAACTTCATCTTCATAGTGCCTCCAATTCTCTTCTATTGGTGAAAAACAAACAAACACAACTATTTTTGTTTCCAGTCCCCAAATCAATTGAAATACAATCCTACTATGGGCACCTGGGTGACTCAGTGGGTTAAAGCCTCTGCCTTTGGCTCAGGTCATGATCCCAGGGTCCTGGGATTGAGCCCCACATCAGGAGCCTGGTCTCTCCCTCCTCCCCTGCCTGCCTCTCTACCTATTGTGATCTCTGTCAAATAAATAAATAAATTCTTAAAAGAAAAGAAAAGAAATACAATCCTACTCAAAATATTTTGGCTATATTAAAACTTTTAGCTTTTTAATTTTTTAGATAAATAAAACATTGTGGCAGTACTTAAAAACTCTGCCTATTTGAAGATATGGAATTCTAAATTGGTTGCCAAACCTGTGAGACTCTTAGGTGATAACCACAAATATGAGTGACTTCCTGCAGAAGTATTTATAAACACTTGTATCAAAACTATTCTTAATGTTCTAATTTCAGATAGAGTGTTCAAAACTTGAATTCTAGAATGCAGATCTCTGCTGGCATAAAAATGACACTTCAAAATTGTTGTTGTCAGTTAAAATAAGCAGAAGAAATAAGGTGGCCCGTATGGGTAACTCAAGTGGAATAAACTCAAACAGTGAGCACAGAAAAAAACTACCAGAAAATATTAAAGAATAAGTTCTACAAAGGAAGTGACATAGTAGCAGAAGAGAATAGCAGTAGATATTATTCCCACTAGCAGGAAACAAATGCCTTGTGTAAACACTGCTATCAAATAACCACTGTGAAAATGTGCATGATTTTTCCTCCCAAATTACAAGTATTTCAAAAAATTATACATACTTTTTAAAAATGTGAGATTGGGGGCGCCTGGGTGGCTCAGTGGGTTAAGCCGCTGCCTTCGGCTCAGGTCATGATCTCAGGGTCCTGGGATCGAGTCCCGCGTCGGGCTCTCTGCGCAGCAGGGAGCCTGCTTCCCTCTCTCTCTCTCTGCCTGCCTCTCCAACTACTTGTGATTTCTCTCTGTCAAATTAATAAATAAAATCTTTAAAAAAAAAAATGTGAGATTGGCAGGAAGGCAACATCCTTTATATTGAAAACTGCAGGACTTTAAAATGATGAATAAGGGACGCCTGGATGGCTCAGTCAGTTAAGCGGCTGCCTTTAGCTCAGGTTATAATCCCAGGGTCCTGGGTTCTAGCCCCACATCAGGTTCCTTGCTCAGCAGGGATCCTATTTCTCTCTCTCCCTCTGCCTGCCACTCTGCTTGCTTGTGCTGTCTTTCTCTGTCTGTCAAATAAATAAATAAAATCTTTAAAATGATGAATAAACCAGAGAAACAATGAGTGGAAATAAGTATGAGTAGTAGCTTTCAATTATTGACTGCTTACCAAATAGCAAGATATATACCAAAGGCATTAAATGTACTCATACACCAAACTCAAACTAGTCTGTGCAGGTAGTGTCAGACACATTCCCCCACTAATTGGGGGAATGAAGGGACAGAGGCCCACTAATGAAGGGACAGATTCTCACTAATTTTACAAATGAAGGGACAGAGAGTTTAAATAGTATGCTCAAAGAAAATTTTATCATGGATATAATGCTGAACACTTGAAAGTGCAAGCTTAAAAGAAGAAACATTTATTCAGCCCATAAGCTTATAAAAGAATGGACAACACATATCTAAAACAATATTTATTTTCGTTCCTAAATTATTCAACTGAATTGATGACCGGAACAAAGCAAAGAATGGCCATGTAGTCATTGTATTCAGGGATTTTTATACACAGATTATTTTGTATAGTGACAATGAACGAATATAGATTGTGATATCCACTGAGCCCTAAAGAAAACTGCTGGAGGAAGGAGGGATAGAGCAGTCAGGGAACAGATGCAACAGCACAGAGCCAGTCACTGGCCTAATCGTAGCTCGCTTGTGTAAGCAGTGGAGGGGGTTGTATAAAAATGTGAGTTTGAGGAATTTTCTCTCATTTGATCCACTCAATATTCAATTTCTAAAAATCTTATGAAGGATTCTCATGAGAATATGTTTTTTTAGTCATGTATAAAATGACCAACTATTTCTACTAAAAACTGTCATTCCTATTATTTATCAAAATATAGCATTAAACTTATCAGATTTACTTATAAGCTTTAGTATGGGCTTTCTGCCGAATATTAGAGGATTTCTGTTCTTTCTTAACTCTAAAACTAAGTACAAACACAAAGAATCAAAGTTAAAAAGAGGGCTGTTAGAATTCCTTTGAAGAATATAAAAAGACTCAATTTTTGCTACCATGGCAGTGAAGTGAAATCGGAGGTTATCCACTGTGGGAGTAACAAGGTTTTAAGGTGAGACATTCAAAAAGCTCTTCTTTGAATCCACTTGTTGTGCTTTTGATCCTTCCTGAGAAATAGAAAAAAGGAGGGGAAAAAATAGTGTGTTACACTGAATATGGCATGAGCTCCAGAAATACCTGGAATAGCACTGCATTAAATCTATCACATTAGAAGATAGAAATAACACACAACTGATGCTTTGGCAGTAGTTGAATGGTAGTCAAGTGTAAAATGCACTTGCTGTTTTTTGCACAATTTCTCAAATGGCATGAACAGTGCAGCACTCAGTGCATTAGATGTCACCAATTTCATAGAATTTCTTTAACAAGTGAAATAATCTTAAAGTAAGATCTATCCCAGCAGCTGTCCTCTGACTTAGCATGCTTTCTAGAGAGCAAAGGACAGTTACTATTTTTTTTCACTGTTGCTATTGTATTTTCTGTAGTTGTAACAATACCCCATATCTACATATTCTGTTGTTGATCCTGAAAATGAAAATACATAATCAGACCACCTACTGTTCAGTTTTTATTTTCAATCTCTGAACAATGGAGGTGAATTTATTTTACTTTTTACTTAATCTTTAGTGTTGTAGTGTTTCTCTTTTCCTCTCTCTCTAACATGCAATGTAGAAGTAATGTTTCAAAGAATAAATGGAGTTCCCTATAAGCTTGAAAATCAAGAAAGTTACAAGCATCTAAATTGCCATCCAACTGGCTATTTAAAAAAATGAATAGGGCTATTTAAAAAAAAAAAATCCATTTGAAAAGAGAACAGGTTCAGTCCTTGTTATAAGGAGTCACGAGTATTCAGGGAAGATGAGTCTCATCAGCTCTCACAGGAATTACCCTTCCGCATGAATCCTTTCTCCTTTTCATACTCCAAAAAAAATTGTCCTTTTCCTAACAAATGAAAAGGGGAAAAAATGTAATAACTTTAAAGATCTTGACAAACATTTTCTTAAATACTGACTGACAGACAGGTTGAATGGTTCTTGCAAAATAGATTAAAATGAAAATGCATTTGAGGAAGGAGGGGAGAAACAGAACTGCTCATGTCCTGCCAGAAAGACCCTCTGTTGAGGTCAACCCCGGAAACATGCTTCAGGGACACAGAATTTTGCAGCCAAACCCCTCAGTGAGGCCAAGGTTAGTCCTGAGCTGGGAAAAGACAGCATGAATTTCACCTTGCCAGCAAGTTGCAATCTGTATCCAAATTGTTGTGACAGAGCTTGCCTCCAAGGCAGAATGTGTGTGTATGTGAGGCCCTGCCGGCAATGGGGAGAAGACTAAAAAAAATTTAGTCACTAAATTGTCTTAGCTGTGTAATTTCTACCAGACTTTCATCTAGTATGGAAACAAAGAGGCCTTTAAAAATTACCTTTTAAAATGACTCCCAGTGGGACGCCTGGGTGGCTCAGTTGGTTGGAGGACTGTCTTCGGCTCAGGTCATGATTCCGGAGTCCTGGCATCGAGTCCAGCATCAGGCTCCCAGCTCCACGGGGAGTCTGCTTCTCCCTTTGACCTTCTCCTCGCTCATGCTCTTTCTCACTGTCTCTCTCTCAAATAAATAAATTAAATCTTTAAAAAAAAATAAATAAAATGACTTATTTTATGTGGGAGCACAGGAGGCCTCCTTAAGGCCATTGCTCCAGCAACCATTTCTCAGCACTTTGAGCAGCTGTTTGTAGCAGAAACTTGACTTTCCCTTTTGTGAGGACTGCATGCAACCTTTTACCTCCTGTCCTAAGAGCTCCCCTGATGCTGCCCTGTGGAACATCTACAGAAATCTTTTAGTGTCCTGGCATGTGCAACCTCCAAGTGCAGGTTAACCCCTGAGGAACCACTCTTGACTGAGGTGGGGACAGAAACTAATGGATAAAACCTTTTATTGTTGCCTGGGCAAAACTACTTTTGAGGGACACCTGGTGGCTCAGGTGGTTAAGTGTCTGCTTCAGGCTCAGGTCATGATCCCAGGATCCTATGACGGACCCCTCATTGGGATGTTGCTCAGCAGGAAGCCTGCTTCTTCCTCTCCCTCTGTTCCCTCTGCTGGTGCTACCTCTCTCACACACAAATAAATAAATAAATCTTTAAAAAAAAAATAGTTCTGAGTTGCATAATGCTTCTCTGACTTTTATGTGAGATTGAGCCCTAGGCACCCGAAGGGGGCTAATTCAATAATTCCTTGCATACAGTATTTTGTTTCTTTGTTTCTCATTCTTACTAAATAAATTTTTCTTATTTCTTTTCAGCGTAACAGTATTCATTATTTTTTCACCACACCCAGTGCTCCATGCAATACATGCCCTCTCCAATACCCACCACCTGGATCCCCCAACCTCCCACCTCTGCCCCTTCAAAACCCTCAGATTGTTTTTCAGAGTCCATAGTCTTTCGTGGTTCACCTCCCCTTTCAATTTCCCTCAACTCCCTTCTCCTCTCCATAAAATTTTCTAACAAACTAGCTTACTATACTAGCCTTTGAATCAGTCTCTGCTTTTGGGTGAATCCCAGGTATATTAGGGGATGCAACTTATTAGAGTACGTGGGAGCATTTATTTCTAGGTGGTGATTTTATTTTTAAAGTAACTCAGATCTCTAAGTTCATCTGTATCTGAAAAACTATGGGTAAGAGTTTCTGTTTACTTGTTTTTAATGATTAAACTACATTAAGCTGAGGAAATTTAGAACACATGTATGCCTTGTCAAATTGTATATGGAACAAAGTCCAAGGATGTTCACATGGCTCACAAGCCATTTCAGGATCCCCAGGAAGCACAGTCAGTCACCATCAACCACTGTTTAAGCACACACACACACACACACACACACAGAGTTATGTACCTACATACAAAGCCTAAACTTTATCAAACTAAAACAAAATTATTCAATGCTCTCATAGTCCATCATGATTTTTTGTGTTTCTGCTTCTTTCTTCTACACAAGGACTCATCAATTTGCCCATGACATGCACCTACTGTTTCTTTTGAATATCTTTAACTTGGCTCCTCCTTTCATCTATATTAGTCAGATAAATTTACATGATTCTCCGTGGGATTGTAAAAACATTTCCAGGTAGCAACTTTATAATGCACTATTTAAATAAGTACATGCTTTGGGGTGTTTTATATTACATTAAGGGTAGGATTTTTGTTCTGTTTATAAGATTATCTCCAAAACATCAGAGTAGATGCTTTATAAATGTTTGAGAATAAATCAGTAATTGAATTATAGTAGTATTTAACCCTCCCTTAAATATCCAACTCCTCTCTAAGGTATATTATAGTGATGACATTGGTTCAACTCTTCTTAAAGAAATCAAATTCCATATTGTTGCCCAGTAAAAGAAATTTACTTTACATTCCTCAGTTTCAACACTTTTGGTTATTTCTCCCATATCATTCACTCATTGGACTAACATTAAGTGTGTACCCATTAAATATCAGACACCAAGGAGAACACCTGGAAACAATACAGTGCTTGCTTTCTGAAAACTTAAATTAACAGCCTAATGGGGAAACCAGGAATTAACATCTGAGTATGAACTACAATTTATGCAGTTAACGATGTGACATGTAATATAAAGGCAGTGAACAGCTTGTGAGGAGAAAGCTTCACTTCAGAGAGATGAGAAACAACAATCTAAAAATGGATTTTACACTGTAAGAAAGTAGGGGGGAGGCATTTAAGGCAGAGAGGACAGCGTGTAATGAAAGTCTGACATAGAAAAGGACTGGTTATCTTCCAAGAACTGAAAGGAAACTGGTAGGGATAGACTCAGTGAAGGAGAGAAGAGGCTGGTAAGGAGTGAATTCAGAGAGGAAACCAAACACAAAAATAAGGTCACAAAAGTCATCTTCAAATTGGGTTTTATTGGAGTTGCGGTGAAAGCTATAGAAGGTTTCAAAGGACTGGAGTTGCAAGATATAATGCGAATGCGTACTTTATTTATTTATTTTTTTTTTTTAAAGATTTTATTTATTTATTTGACAGACAGAGATCACAAGCAGGCAGAGAGGCAGGCAGAGAGAGAGAGAGGAGGAAGCAGGCTCCCTGCTGAGCAGAGAGCCCGATGCGGGACTCGATCCCAGGACCCTGAGATCATGACCTGAGCTGAAGGCAGAGGCTTAACCCTCTGAGCCACCCAGGCGCCCGAATGCGTACTTTATAAACAATTAGGCTTTCTACTCTCTGGAGAATTGAGTGGAAAAGATAACGAGTAGAACTGAGAGAACAGTTGGATAAAAGCGTCCGCAGCCTAGCAGGGAGATTGCATGTGAGATACAAATTTGTGAGTCAATATTTAAATGATATTTAAAGCAAAGGACAGAGATGAGATCTATAGAGAATGAAAGAAGTGAAAACTGTTCCTGAGTGAATGCATCAACAACAACAAAAACTCAGCCTGTCAGAGGGAAAGTCTGGAATATTCAGTGTCCCAGAAACTGCCAGATAAAAGTGTTTTGAGATGTTGAGAAGCATTAACTATGTCATATGCTCCCAAGAGTTCTAGAAAGTTTATTACCAAAGTGCATTATTTGAAATTGGTAAAATGTAGGTCATGGCCAATCTTAGAAGAAAACTGCTCATGCAGACTCGGTATAGAGTCTTGAGATAAGGATGATGGGAATGAGTTGCAGTATCAGTGAAAACATGTGTAGCTTTTGTTCTAAGTTTGTTGTAAATTTGCCTTTGAAGAGGCAAATATTGGGTATTTGAGCAGAATTGTTACAAGGAAAAAAATCAGAAAGTCAGAGATTATTTATGTACTTACTTATTTTTAATAAAATATTTTTATTATTTTTTTATTTAGGTGTAGTTGACACACAATGTTACATAAGTTTCAGGTGTACAACTTAGTGATTTGAGAAGCTTGTATGTTATGCTATATTCACCACACTGCAGCTATCATCTTTCCTGTTGCATTGTGGTTATGAATCTTTGACTATATTCCTTTGCACTGTCTTCTTATTCCTGTGACTTTTCACCCCGTCACTAGAAGCCTGTATGTCCCTTTTCCCTTCACTGCTTTTATTTTTTAATAAATATTTTATTTATTTATTTGACAGAGATCACAAGTAGGCAGAGAGGCAAGCAGAGAGAGAGGAGGAAGCAGGCTCCCCGCTGAGCAGAGAGCCCGATGCTGGGCTCCATCCCAGGACTCTGGGATCATGACCTGAGCTGAAGACAGAGGCTTTAACCCACTGAGCCACCCAGGCGTACCTCCCTTCACCGCTTTTATACAATCTCCATCCCACTCCCCTCTGGCAAGCATCACTTTGTTCTCTGTATTTATAGGTCTACAGAATTCTGTTTTTTGCTTGTTTATTCAAGTATTTTTCTTTATATTCCCTTTATGAGTTGAACCATATGGCATCTGTCTTTCTCAGTCTGACTTATTTTACTTAGCATAATACTTTCTAGATCTATCCATGTTGTCTCAAATTGCAAGAATTCACCCTTGTTTCATGACTGTGTATTTATCTATCATCTATCTATCATCTCTATCTACCTAACTATATATCTATCTCTCTGTCTCACATCTTCCTTATCCATTTGTCTAATATTCAGTACCCAGGTTGCTTCCATATTTTGGCTGCTATACATAATGCTGCAATAAAAATCAGGATGCATATATCATTTCAAATTAGTGTTTTCATTTTCTTTGAGCAAATATCCAGTAATTGAATTATTATCATAGCCTTCTATAGGTTTCACTGCAACTCAAATAAAACCCAAGTTAAGGAGAGCTTTTGTGACCTTGTTTTTGTGCTTGGTTTCCTTTGTGAATTCACTCCTTATGCCTCTCCCCTCCTTCACTGAGTCTATCCCTGCCACTTTTAGTTCTTGGAAGATAACCAGTCATTTTCCTTGTCAGATTTTTCACATAATCTCCACCCACCCATGTGGTGAAATATAGAATTTATCACCTCTTCAGAGCAGTATCTAAATTAATAAATTCAGTAAATTCATATCTATGTTCTTCTTCATATATTCTTATAATACATAAAGAATTAAAGGGGAATCGGATTCCTGCCAGAGTACTAGACCACAAAATTAATTTGCAAATTAAATTTTGGTAAGTATTACTATTACACATAAATATAGATACAGATAAACTGTATCTGATCTTCAATTTTGTGTTGCTGTAGTAATTTAAAAATATATATACTTACATTGTCTGTGTTAAAATCAAAATACCTTTTTTTTGAAAATTATAGTTCAATTTATGCTTCATTAGCTTAGTGAGTAATCTAACTATATAAATGTAAAACACGAAACCATTTCAAATACTAGAACTCAAATCTCACACTAATATCCTCTATAACTTTTTAAGGTCCTTTATTTGAGAAGCCTACTATTACTCTATGTGTAAGTTGCTTCTATTACTTTTCTTAAAGGATCATTGATAATAAGATGTCCAGGTACCCTAAAGAATGAGTGATGTGCTAAATTTATGAGAGAACATAGTTGGCATGTGAACTCTAAGAAAAAAAAAAAAAACTACACTCTTGGGAGAGGTTTTTATTGGGTATTCTAGAGAAAACTTTACAGTTATGACTATGTCTTCAGTAACACAGAATGTTTTCTAGGAACTTTTTTGGCTATAAATTCCTGAAACAGGATGATTACTTCATTGACTTTGATTCAGAACCCAATGAACCAAAGAGAGAAAGACTCATTTTCATTTCAATGCTCTGGAGAATCAGGCAGTTGGACACAAGAGTACAAGTATACGACCTTATGTTGAGAAAGTAATATTAAGAAGGAATTCTGCCAGCAGTTATGTGACTTAGAATTCAGCATGTCTGGTCTTCAATATAATACTGAAATATGAATTATTAAATTAGCTTTTGTCAATGAAAGTAAGAAGTATATGGAAAATCATTGGCAAAATGACCTTAATTAATTGCTTCTCTATCCTTTCAAAAAGCAAAGTTTAATAGCTACAAAAGACCAAAATTTAAAAAAAAAAAAATCTGACCTGCAACCACTGTAGAGACAACATTTGCATTTAAGTGGAGTCAAATTGATTTCCTCCATTTTATAAAGGCAAGCACTCTTACCAATACAGTTTAGCAGTACCATCTAATATTTGAATAATTAAAAAATAAAGACATTACACACTGTGGCCTTTTAAAAGTCCTTCAAGCTTTTTAAAATAAATTTATCTATTGAGTTTCCATACATATTTATTGAGTAAAGTGATGTTAAAGAAAAAGCAATTACTTTTAGTAACCTGTTATTGTTTGCAAGACCTAAGACAAAATTATTACTTTTTACTGATAGATATAAAACTTAGTTATAACATATTTTGTACAGGTAAAGAATATTTTAAATGTAGAGCTACATATACTAGGAGCTAGATATGAAGGCAGAAGAAAGTGAACAATCTAGAATCAAGGAGCCATTCTTTGGAAGCTACTACCTATTTCCCCAAAGAGCAAAATGTACAAATCAAAGAGCCATTACTTTGTGTATTAGTCTGCTCAAGTTTCCATGACAGAACACCAGAGACTGGGGGACTAATAGAAATAACAGAAGTACGTTTTTTTTTTTTGTTGTTGTTGTTTTTTTTACAATTCTGGAGGCTGGAAGTTCAAGATCAAGGAAATGCCAAAGTTGGTTTCTAGGGAGACCTCTCTTTCTTTGACTTGCAGATGACAACCTTCTTCCTGTGTCCTCACATGGCTTTTCCTCTATGTGCTCTCACTCATGGTGTTTCCTCCTTTTCTTATAAGGACACTAGTCCTATTGAATTAGAGACCCACCTTTATGATCCATTTAACTTTAATTATGTCCTAAAGGCACCAAGTACAAATACAAATACTTTGGAGGTGAGAATTCAACCTATGATTTAGGGGCAGAGGAACAGGGAGGAGAAACACAATTTACATACAATTTTTGGAAAATTTTCCCTGGTTTAGTACATTCCAGTGATGTTTTCAATGACCAATGATACACATTATCTGAATTAACTGTAAACGTAACAAGTAAACTGAGCATTTATACTCACTTGCTATTTCCAAACTGTTAAATGTATCCCAACCTCAGTTATGTCATTTATTGGATCTCTGAAAATAAACTACCTTATTGCTTAACAATGACTTTAGGCTAAAAATGTTATACTTATTCCTTTCACGGAGAGTGGATATTTGATGTACTTAAATCTAAAATTACAAAAAAAAAAAAAAGAGAGTATTTTATACTCTATTTCCCTTCCAACTCCATTTTTATCCACTATTATAAAGAAAAATAGAGAAAACAAATTTATTTTATTATTTTTTATTACTTGCATCCCTACACTGCCCTTTATAGTCAAATGTGTAGAAAATACACCAGTCCAGAGTCTTAATGAATTACAAGATTTATTTATTTATTTTTAAGATTATTTATGTTAGAGAGAGACCCCTCACCATCAAGAGGGAGAGGCAGAGGGAGAGGGAGAAAGAAAGAGAGCAATAGACTTCCTGCTGCGCACAGAGCCCGGACTCAGGACTCATTTGCAGGGCTCATGACAAGGCCTTGATCTCACACCTGAGACCAGGACCTGAGTGTTGAGCTGCAATCAGGAGCTGGATATGCCTAAACAACTGAGACACGCGGTGCCTCTACAGGATTTAAATAAAGTGTAGCTACAAAGTCTTCATCTTTCTAAGGGTCTTAATTATGTAACTCAACCTAGATGGCTGTGTGTATCATGTTTTATTTTTTATATATAGGATATATTTGTATTTTTAATATTCTAGTATTGCTGTTGCAAAAAAATAAATTTTCAGAATGGTGGGGAGGACATAGATTGAAAAAATAAAGAAAACCAATTATGGTTAGAGAGCTTTAAAATGTATCAGGGCTATAGAGTCACAGAGAATTTCTAATAGCTGAAGAACTTGGGGAAGACTTCATGAAGACACTATCTTATAAGTTGTACTTACATGAAGGAAAGTATTTTAATTGACAAGGAAGTAGTTTGCCAAAACAGTTCTTCTATTTTTTCCAGGAGTAACAGAAAATATATGCTACTTGGACTTCATGAAATTATATTTATAACTGAGAACATTTGTTTATATTATATATAAAATATACCATATTTTACTTTAAATATTTATATTAGATGTTATGCACTTCATTTTATTGTATAAGTATCTATTACATGTAATTTATTCTAGTACATATTGTGTTGCATTGTTATTATTCAATTTGCATTATACTAGCAAATTATGGTAAAAAATAAAGCTGCCACCTGATTTCCTGAATAAATAAAATAAGCCAAATAAAACATAACACTTTAATGCTATCCAAAAAACTTATCTTTGAATTCTTGCTATTCTATTTTTTTCTATTCCTCTGTTCTTCTTGTCTGGGAGCTGGTAATTTAGCTGCTGCACTCAGAAGCTAGGGAGATTGGGAGAGAAACAGACATTTCTGTTATCACAGAACTCTGGGTGACAATAAAATTGATTTGACCATTTTCCCTTCCTCCACACCCCAAAATCATTGCAATAAATGACAGCTCTCTATCAAGTAGCAGCTTAATTTAGTGTAGTTTCATTAATTTATCATTTTATTTTATTATTTTTATGAAGTTTTTTCTTTTACTTTTAGTATAGCTAATAGACAGTGTTCTATTAGTTTCAGGTATACAATATAGTGATTCAACAATTCTATATCTCATTAGTCAATCTTATCATGAAAAATGTACTCTTAATCTCTTTCACCTGTTACACCCATCCTCCCACCGACCTTCCCTCCTATATGCTCTATTTTAAATGAGTAACCTCAGTTAAAGGTTTTTTGTTTTGTTTTGTTTTTCCCCCACAGGAACATTTTTTACTTGAAGCATGCTTCGGAGCACATGGTTCTAAAAAAGATATGTAAAACGTTCCATCTAAGAAAAATAGGATACACATTTTCTTCAAGCATGCACAGAAGAATCCCCTAGCTAAATTACATAAAAAGAGACATAACTGGGACACCTGGGTGGCTAAGTTGGTTAAGCATCGGCCTTAGGCTCAGGTCAGGATCCCAGGGTCCTGGAATCGAATCCCACATTGGGCTCCTTGCTCAGTAGGGTACTAGCTCTCTCTTTCTGCTGTTTTCTCTCTCTCTCTCTGACAAATTAAATAAAATCTTAAATAAAAAGAGGAACATAACACATATTACAAATGTAAGAAGATTGAAATCATACCTAGCTGCAATGGTACAAAACTACAGATCAACTAGTGACAGAATTGAAATATGCACCAATGTAACTTGGTAACAGAAAAAAGCAATATATAAAAAGGAAATCAGGAGGATGGGGAGGTAAGTAACATAGGTAAAGGAGATGGTGAGAGAAATGCTACACTGACAAGAAACGAAGGACAATGCACATATTTTTATATTATTGGAACCTAAAGAGCAAGGCAGAGAGCCAGAAGCTGGGAAGCAAGAGCAGACCAAAATGGCATTTTTAATGGTTATAAAAACAGGAAGAGTTTATAGCTAGTAGTTATTGATTGAACAAATATGATTCATATATTACTGTATTATTAGATCCACATCAAATAGATTTCAGAAAGAGATTCAAATATCCTTAAATGATGAACCACTATTGTTTATGAAAATTTCCCCAATGGCAGGCCATACAAAGTAAATTCCATAGTAGATAAAGAAAACATACTGCTTAGAATATTCTCATAGTCTTTTAATTTTTTAAGTACTTATTAATATTTCAGGATGTAAGAACAGACTAAAAAGTCTTCCTTTTTTATTTTCCAGTAAGTTTACATCTCAATTATAGCGTTTTTTTTTTTAAAGGTTTTTATTTATTTCTTTGATGGACAGAGATCACAGGTAGGCAGAGAGGCAGGCAGAGGGGGGGGGGAGCAGGCTCCCCACTGAGCAGAGAGCCCGATGTGGGGCTCGATCCCAGGAGCCTGGGATCATGACCTGAGCCGAAGGCAGAGGCTGTAACCCACTGAGCCACCCAGGTGCCCCTCAATTATAGCGTTTTTAATTGTGGCTTGACATTTTTTCTGCTCTTGTTAGGACTGTTATTAAGATAACAAGGTAAATGAGCACCTGGGTGGCTCAGTGGGTTAAAGCCTCTGCTGTCGGCTCAGGTCACGATCTCAGGGTCCTGGGATCAAGTCCTACATCAGGCTCTCTGCTCAGCAGGGAGCCTGCTTCCTCCTCTCTCTCTGCCTGCCTCTCTGCTTACTTGTGATCTGTCAAATAAATAACTAAGATCTTTAAAAAAAAATTAAAAAATACACTTAAGATAACAAGGTAAACAATGCTTCAATAATTTTCTATATTTAAGGTATCTTCTCCTAAACCCCTATGGTTCATTTTGTTTTCAATTTTATATCCATAATTTAAAACCGATTCCTAAAATAAAAATTCTGTATGTTTGCACATGGGCTTCAAGTTTGTTTGCCTTTTGTTGAGTTTTTAAAATATACATATGCTTTTAGAATATAGGGTGCCAGCAAGCAGTTACTATATCTACATATAGCTGTATATTTCCAGCTGTTTTATAAAGCTTATCTTTATTTTTCAATATGCACGCGAATGAATACTTTATTCCAGTGAAATTCACATGCTTTCACAGAGCCACTACAAACTCTAAAATGAAAAGAGTTTCTTGCTGTGAAGTAGAGACATAAAAATATGTTAACTGGGAGTTATTGTAAAGCTATTTTTTTCTAAGCAATATATTCTTGATATAATTACCTTTGCTATATCAACCAGACAAACTTGGAATTTCAATCTTTATGAGAAAAATAAAATAAAACATTAATCTGTGTAAACTGGAAATGATAATAAAGCCAATTTTACCCTTATAAAAATATACTACAATCTAATTTTCTCTAGTAGGAAGACATGACTAGTATGAAGACACTGAAGATGAATATTATTAAACTAAAACCAGACATGGAAGTTTTGGAAAAAAAGTTATTGTATTTAATTATTTAGAAATATAATCAATATTAAAGATAATCTGCTGCCAAAGATGAAAATGTTGAGTTAGAGCTGTTATTATTTTACTTCCAATAAAATATCTTTGAAGCTGAAAATCAGATGGCATATAGAAAAGACAAACTAAGACTCTGACAAAAGAATGGATCCATAACATTTATAACGTGAATATCAAAAGTGGTTTGAACAGGAAATTGGGACTTCCACTATCAGCTGCATGATGGACTTGCAATCCAGAATCCATGTCACTTACAGATCACAGGCTGGAAAACAGCTCCTAGAATTCTCTGCACAATATCCAATAGGCTGTCTTCAGTGCCTTTTGTAAGTCTCTTTCCTGATCCCACTCTCATAAGGCAGAGAGTATATGTGCTCCTAGGCTTGAGACATGGCCAAAGGCAGCAAGATGGCAGGTAGGGCCTGAGCTTACTGATCTTAATACATACATGCTGCACTGTTTTGTTGTACCAATGGTGGTGTCAGAGTCCTTGTTTGCATGGAACATAACTGTAAAGTTGGAAAAGAAAAGTGGACTCCAAAGCAGAGACTTACACTTGAGCTCTTATACCAGCCACACAAATGGAAGAGATAACCTGATCTCGGGATTTATTTCACTTCCCAAAATAAGTATCTCCCTGAGTAATTTATAATCAGAAACCTATATACATTGTTACAAATTTGTACTATGTGAGTGGTCTGAAAATGGCCAAATTGAATGATAACCTTTAAGTGGATTGCAAATGACTATAGAAAACCAAAGTTACCCCTGAAAAAATTCAACCACCTCCATTCAAAAGATGAGCATCTCTTTCTTCTCCCAAATCAGAAAAATTGTATGTCAGTTTCTAAAAATGAAATCAAACTTAAAAAAATATTTTTAATGTTCTATTCCATATATACCATACTCACTGTGATCCTCTAAATAGGAGTGAATTAGGGACCTCCATCCAGTTGCTTGTTGTATGGCATGCAAGTTAAGAATTTTTTTAATGTTTTTAAATGTTTTCAGATAATCAAAGGAAGAATAAAATTTTGTAACTTGAGGATTATAAAATATTCAAATTTTAGTTTCTATATAGTTTTATTATCACGGAATTCCTCTCATTTGATAACTCATTATCTGTGGCTGCTCTGTGCTCCACCTCAAGAGTTCTGAGAACCAAACTGTCTACCCCTCACCTAGCTTGGACACTAAGAATGCAAAAGACACTTTATTGTCTACAGTAATTAATATGTGTTGATATTCCACAATCTTTATTAGCATACTTTTGATTTTCTAGGGCCCTTACACCCAGGCAAATAGTTCTATTATTCATTACATGATCTGAAAGTCCCATCAACTCTTCAATGAAAAGCATCAAACAACAGGTTGGACCCTAAGATTCTTTGAGTTATTCACTTCAGAACTCTACCTTCATGTTTTTCCCAATCCTGGATTGTTATATCATCATTAACAATTTTTTTTTCATCATTAACAATCTTAATCCAATCAAGGTCTCACATTGAAAAATTTACCACAAACAGAATTTCCAATTCTCAACAAATTTACCTCCCTCCAACTGAGATGTTGCTAAAGCTTCACAGAGTGTTCCCTCTCCTAGTGATAAGTAGTAAACTCAGCTTTGCCTTGTCAACACAATGTATTGGTAATATTTAGGGAGACAGTTTCAACAATTTACTAGATGCCATCTATATGATATCTATATGGACTTGGCATTAAGGACCATATAGTCCTCAAAGTCTAAAATATGTACTAGCGTTCCTTTTACAGAAGAAAATTTGTCAACCTCTGTATTATATGAATCATATTTGTCCCATTAGAATAAAAATGCTCTAATGAATCTCTTTGCAAAGGTGCATTATTGTTTTATTTATGTCAGACTGCAAGAGCTTATTTCCTTGTGGATTCCAAAGCAATTTCTGGGAAGGTGCTGCAGGGTATGGGGCAGATCATGGATTATGCTCATATCCTCTAAATCTGATATTTTTAGGTACTGAGTAAGACACCTGACTTCTATCTGGTGGATGTCCCCATCATTTTTTTCTATATGAAGAACTTTTAATAAGTGGAAAAGATCATATTTCTTAAAAAATCTAAGTGTATGATACAATTTCCTACAATTTGGTGCAATCTTAGCAAGATTTGAAGCAATACATATATCAAAAATAAGTGGAGAGGGTTACAACACAAGGATGGAGTTTGCAAATTATCAAGGTCCTTGGTGTCTTACCTTCATCTCCTTCTGTGGGAATATGTGAAGAACATTCCCAATGAGAACAAGCAGGCTATTTCTTCAGACATTCAGAGATGGCTATAGCAAGGGAGTCGGTCACCATCACTTGCATTTGGTAGAGACTCAAAGACTGTCAGGGGAATGGAAAACCTTATGGTAAGCAAATGGTGAGGCTTCAGGTATGCTGGCTTCAGGTATGCTCTGCTTGGAGATTGAACTGTTTCCATTTCTTCAGTTCTCAACATCTCAAGAGTGATCACAGACTATACCTGAGAGCTTGTTACTGAGATATTCTTAGCTTTCCCACTTTTTCAAAAAAATGCATTTTTCCTTTTTTCTTCATATTTTATTTACATTTTTGGACTAGACTGATTTTTCCATTTTATTTTATTTTATTTTATTTTATTTTATTTTATTTTTTATTTCTCTTCAGTGTTCCAGAATTCACTATTAATGCACCACACCCACTACTCCATGCAATGCATGCCCTCCATAATATCCACCACCAGGCTCACCCAACCTCCCACCCCCCCTCCAAATCCCTCAGTTCATTCCTCAGAGTCCACAGTCTCTCATGATTTGTCTCCCCCTCTGTTTTCCCCCAACTCACTTCTCCTCTCCTTCTCCCAATGTCCTCCATATTATTCCTTATATGCCACAAGTATGTTTCACAAGTAAGTGAAACCATATGCTAATTGACTCTCTCTGCTTGACTTATTTCACTCAGCATAATCTCTTCCAGTCCTGTTCATGTTGATACAAAACTTGGATAATCATCCTTTCTGATGGAGGCATAATACTCCACTGTATATATGGACCATATCTTCTTTATCCATTTGTCTGTTGAAGGGTATCTTGGCTCTTTCCATAGTTTGGCAATTGTGGCTATGAACATTGGGGTACAGTTGGTCCTTCTGTTCACTACGTCTATTTCTTTGGGGTAAATACCAAGCAGTGCAATTGCAGGGTCATAGAGTAGCTCTATTTTTAATTTCTTAAGGGATCTCCACACTATTTTCCAAAGTGGCTGCACCACCTTGCATTCCCAACAACAGTGTAACAGGGTTCCTCTTTCTCCACATCCTCTCCAGCACTTGTTGTTTACTGTCTTGTTAATTTTGACCATTCTAACTGGTGCAAGGTGGTATCTCAATGTGGTATTGATTTGAATCTCCCTGATGCCTAATCATTTTTTCATGTGTCTGTTAGTCATTTGTGTTAGACTGATTTTTTTTTTTTATTAGAGCTTCTCCATGTAAGGATTAAGAGATCAGAAACCAGTCTATACTTAGTTTTATGGTCTCTAAATGGTAAAATATGATGTTATACTATATTTTATTTGGTATTCTAGAGATGGTTCAGAAGGTTCAGAAGTAAGTGTTTGTTCATGGCTCCCAAATCATTATGTCCTGTGAACCATCTAAGAGAAAACTTGAAAGGAAAAACAACAACAACAACAACAAAACAGCAAAAGCCTCTTCAACTGTGTGAAAGATGAGGGTTAAAAGGAGTCAAAATCCTTAATTGTCTCACTTAAATAAACTCAAATAAGGATGAAAATGGCAGTTTCTTGAAAGAGGAAAATGAATATCAGGAAATACTTCTCAAATGCCTTGGAAGAGACCCCAGAAAGTTAAAAATCAAACCCTAAGTTGCAGACCCTGATCCTTCCACTAGATCACATAGGGAAATTGTAACATTGAGAAACAAATGAAAGAGAGAAAAACTGTCCACCAGAACATTGACACCACCAACATAACCCAGTAAACTTGAGATTATCTTCCATTTATAAAAGGAACTTTGTAACAATGCTTGGTAAGACTTTAAGTTCCTTTCTTGTAAAATGCAAGGAAATTATATATACGATTGCCTTAATGTGAAATTACATCCTCAAAACTATCCCTGATTTCCTCAGGGACTTTTAAAAAACATTGCAGAAATAATGGTCATTTGTTGTTATCTATATTTATTAAGTAGGAAAATAGTCCTTCACAGGGAAAGTCCATTTACTGATATTAACCCCTTATTGGCTATCTACTGTGCTGAAAACAAATTAGAGTTACTCCCTTTCCCTCAGATTAATTTAGATGAATAAGTACAATTTGGGGAAATAATTAATTAATTAATTAATTAATGTCTTGCAAGAGGTATTAAAGAGATGTTAAATTTAAATATATGGATGGACCTAGAGGTCATTACACTAAGTGAAATAAGTTAGACTGAGAAAGATAAATATCAAATAATCCTATTTCATCAACACCCAAAGAACAAATAATCCAATCAAGAAATGGGCAGAGGACATGAACAGACATTTCTGCAAAGAAGACATCCAGATGGCCCACAGACACATGAAAAAGTGCTCCATATCACTTCGCATCAGGGAAATACAAATCAAAACCACAATGAGATGTCACCTCACACCAGTCAGAATGGCTAAAATCAACAAGTCAGGAACTGACAGATGCTGGCGAGGATGCGGAGAAAGGGGAAACCCTCCTACACTGTTGGTGGGAATGCAAGCTGGTGCAGCCACTCTGGAAAACAGCATGGAGGTTCCTCAAAATGTTGAAAATAGAACTGCCCTATGACCCAGCAATTGCACTATTGGGTATTTACCCTAAAGATACAAACATAGTGATCCAAAGGGGCACGTGCACCCGAATGTTTATAGCAGCAATGTCCACAATAGCCAAACTATGGAAAGAACCTAGATGTCCATCAACAGATGAATGGATCAAGAAGATGTGGTATATATACACAATGGAATTCTATGCAGCCATCAAAAGAAATGAAATCTTGCCATTTGCAAACAACATGGATGGAACTAGAGCGTATCATGCTTAGCGAAATAAGTCAAGCAGAGAAAGACAACTATCATATGATCTCCCTGATATGAGGAAGTGGTGATGCAACATGGGGGCTTAAGTGGGTAGAAGAAGAATAAATGAAACAAGATGGGATTGGGAGGGAGACAAACCATAAGTGACTCTTAATCTCACAAAACAAACTGAGGGTTGCTGGGGGGAGGGGGTTTGAGAGAAGGGGGTGGTATTATGGACATTGGGGAGGGTATGTGCTTTGGTGAGTGCTGTGAAGTGTGTAAACCTGGTGATTCACAGACCTGTACCCCTGGGGATAAAAATATTTGTTTATAAAAAATTAAAAATTAAAAAAAATAATAATCCTATTTCATAAGTTAGAGCTAAAAAAAAAAGGTGAATAAGTAAAAAAAAAATAATAAAATAAAAATAAAAATTAATAGCATCAGACCCATACAGAGAACTCATAGATACAGAAACTGATGGTTGCTAGAGAGGAGTGGAGAGGGGGAATGAGGGGATGGGCAAAATGGATGAGGGGGAGAGGAAGAGATAGGCCTCTAGTTACAGAATAAATGTATCAAGGACATAAAGGCACAGCATGAGGAATATAGTCAATGATATTGTAATAATGATGTAATGGGATAGATGGTAGCTATACTTGTGGTGAACAGAGCATAATATATGAACTTGTCAAATCACCAAGTTCTACACCTAATATAACACTGTATGCCAAGTATATTCACATAAAACAAGAAAGAGAGAAAGAGGGTAAAAAAATAATTCATGGGTAAAAATAAATAAATAAGTTTAAATATAAGTAATGATAAAATGCTCTATTTTAACTTGTGAAGGTGCACTCACTTTTGAATTTGTTGCAGAAAAGTCTGATGTTAAAAAAATCAGAGTATTTAAAACATATTGTAGTATATTGGGTTAAAAATTATATCCAGAGATTTCAGGTTTTTAAGTAATGTCTGTTTGGGAAAAAAAAAAATCATTCAAATAAACAAGATAAATATAACACAAGAAAAGTGATGAATTTTAGTTGAGTATTATTTGAGATGTGGTTTGTTGATATCTAGTTAAAAATTACAGGATGGCATTTAATGCCTGAATATAAAATTGGAATTTATGCAAATTTGACTATGTGAAACAATTATTTTAGCTTTTTTATTAGTATTTTAAGTTAGTTGGAAAAATGAAGGGTGCCCAGGTGGCTCAGTGAGTTGAACATCTAACTCTTGTTTTCAGCACAGGTCTTGATCTCAGGGTCATGAGTTCAAGACTTTCATTGAGCTCCACACTGGGTGTAGAACATTTAAGGAAAAAAAAAAAAAAATTGGAAACATGAAATTTGGAGATAAGAAGTAACTATTGACCAGTTGATAAAGTTGACCTAGGGTCAATTTGAGAAGTCAAATAATAACAACTGAAAAAAAACAAATACAACTCTCCATTGGAATCCAATGTTGGAATTTTTACATATGGCATAGTTTATTCTAAAAATGACTTTATTTAAAACAAAGTTAAAATATTATTATATTTTATTTAATATCTTGAAGCCTTATATTTCTCACTTGTAAAAAAGGAATAAGAACATGATATATTTTATAAGATTATGAACCTGTAAAATTTATTAATGAAGTTATTTGCCCACAATGAATTTACAATAAATGTTAGCTACTAATGTATCATAAACTGTAGCAACCAAATTTTCTTTAATCTTGAACAACATAATTTAAATTGTATATGTTACTTCCCATGATATTAAATCTGATATCAAAAGTAATTTAAACTCATCATCGAGCATATGATTTCTCCAAAAATACTCCAAATATATTTTAAGAAACAAACATTTAAATAGTATTCAGAAAAGAATACTGTTACATTTTGGTGTTTATCTTCTACATTTACAAAGTATTTTTATGCGAAGACTTTTTTTTTTAACAATATGGAATATTTTCTTCCCCATATATCTTCAGTGTTCTCATCAAAAATACACCAAAAATAGATTTTTAATAGCTATAGAGTATTCTGCTATTACCAATCTTTATTTGCCTGGTGGTCAATTATTAAACTTTAAGATTACTTGTTTTGTCAATATTATAAATAATGATTCAGAGTATATTCTACATATAAATAAACAAGATACCAAAGACTATTTGCTTAGGATAAATTTATAATAAAGGAAGTGCTGTCCCAAAGGATATAACTAATTTATAAAGATTTGAATATATGTTGTCATATTTCATTTTCAAATTTTGAATCAATTTATACCTCAAACATGCTATAAAGACTTTTTTCCCTGCACTCATGTGAACACTGAAAATTATTCCTGAACATTTGATAGACAAAGGCCTTTTCAATTTAACATAATGAAACTCAAAGGTGCACTTTACATAGTTTATTACAGCAGTTATCAAAAACTGAATAAAGACTCTGAAAAGTGTTTCATTCATAATAATCATTCGACAAATATATGTTGAGTGAATTCCACAGCTCCAAAGATATAAAACATGTTTTTACAACTTCTAATATTTTTTAATATTTTGAAAATGATTTGCTGAACAGATTAATATAACTAAACTCTACTGACATTAATCTTATTGGATTTCAAATTTGCTATTATCAATATAAAATAAATGTTTATGAAATAATTAAGAAAATATTTCATTTTGTGATATGTTGGTTATTTTTATAAGAACATTCATCAATATGTTATATTATTTAATATTTCATTTTGATTTCTATCTTTATAATTGATGTAATAGAGTTTCAAGAATATTCATTGATATTTAGGAACAAAGCATACTTTAAAATGTTGTTTCTACTTTCACTTCTACAAAATATAATGACTTCCCAGAGACTCTTTTAAGTTTTTAAGAGAGTCTTTGTTTATATTCTGAAATCCTTTGATTTTATTTGCAGAATAACAAAATACTAAGAAAACATACAACAGTTTTCTTTACTTAATATATTTTATTGCTATAACTACCAATGAAGAAAACCCTAAAGTCATATAAGTCATATAAAGTCATATAAGAAGAAGATTAGACTTATTAATATGCTAGAATATAAATAAAATATTTCAATATAGACTCAATCCTATCTATTTCATAACATATACAGAAAACTTTTTGAGTATATTATGTAAAGGCTGTTCATATATTCCCTGCAGTAAGTTTTATTACTTATCATTTTAAAATTGCTCAGAGGTTTTCTTCACAGAGCATATGGCAAAGGACAAGGCAAAAAGAGAAACCTTCCAAATTCATTCCATGAGGCAAGAATTACCCTCCTAGTAAAACCAGACAGACTACTAAAAAAGAGAACTGCAGACCAATATCCCTGATGAACATGGATGCAAAAATTCTCAATAAGGGGCGCCTGGTGCAGAGTCAGTTAAGCCTCCAACTCTTGATTTAGGCTCAGGTCATGATCACATGGTCCTGAGATCAAGCCCTGCATTGGACTTTGAACTGGACCTGTTGCCTGCTTAGTATTCTTTTTCCCTCTCCTTCTGCTCCCCCATCCCCTCAAAAAAGGGGAAAAAAAAAAACCATCTCAATAAAGTGCTATCAAATTAAATCCAACAGCATAGTAAAAGAATCATTCACCACAATCAATTGGGATTTATTCCTGGGCTATAAGAGTTGTTCAATATTCACATATCAATCAACATGATATACCATAGTAAGAAAAGGTAATAACCATATGATGCTTTCCATAAAATCAGAAAAAGCATTTGACAAAGTATAACATCCAATTCATGATAATAAAAAACCTCAACAGAGTAGGGTTAGAAGGAACATACCTCAATATCATAAAGGCCATATATGAGAAATCCAGAGCTAACATTCTCAATTTGGAAAAATTGAGAGCTTGTCCTTTATGGTTAAGACCTAAGACATGATGTCTACTCTGTTACTTAACATAGTACTAGAGGTCCTAGCCACAACAATCAGATAACAAAAATAAATAAAATCATCCAAATCAGAAAGGAAAAAGTTCAACTTTCATTATATGCATATGACATGATACTCTATATAGAAAACCCAAAAGGCTCCACCAAAAAATTGTTAGAACTGATACAAAAATTCTGAAAAAGTTGCAGGATATAAAATCAACATACAGAAATCTCTTGCATTTCTACTTATCAATAATGAAGCCACGGAAAGAGAAAACAAGGAATCCGTCCCCTTTACAATTGCACCCAAAACCATAAGATACCTAGGAATAAATCTAACTAAACAGGTTAAATATTTGTATTCTGAAAACAATAAAATAAAGATGAAAGAAATTGAGGATGACACAAAGAGATGAAAAACATTCCATGCTCGCAGATTGGAAGAACAAGTATTGTTAAAATGGATAAAGAAGACGTGGTATATATACACAATGGAATACTATGCAGCCATCAAAAAAATGAAATCTTGCCATTTGCGACAACGTGGATGGAACTAGAGGGTATCATGCTTAGCGAAATAAGTCAAGCGGAGAAAGACACCTATCATATGATCTCCCTGATACGAGGAAGTGGAGATGCAACGTGGGGGGTTAAGGAGGTAGGAGAAGAATAAATGAAACAAGATGGGATTGGGAGGGAGACAAACCATAAGTGACTCTTAATCTAACAAAACAAACTGAGGGTTGCTGGGGGGAGGGGGGTTGAAAGAAGGGAGGTGGAGTTATGGACATTGGGGAGGGTATGTGCTATGATGAGTGCTGTGAAGTGTGTAAACCTGGCGATTCACAGACCTATACTCCTGGAGATAAAAATATATTATATGTTTATAAAAAATTAAAAATTAAAAAAATAAGGTCTTTTAAAAAGATTTTTAAAAAATGCTATACTACCCAAAGCAATCTACACATTTAAAGCAATTCTTATGAAAATATCAGCAGCATTTTTCACAGACCTAGAACAAACAATCTCAAAATATGTATGAACTGGAAAAGAACCCAATGAGTCAAAGCAATCCTGAAAAAGAAAAACAAAGTTGGAGACATTAAAATTCTGTACTTCAAGTTGTATTACAAAGCTATAATGATCAAGACGGTATGATACTTGGCACCAAAACAGACACATGGATCAATGGAACAGAATAGAAAATCCAGAAATGGACCTTCAACTATATGGTCAACTAATCTCCAACAAAGTGGAAAAAGTATCCAACGGAAAAAAAGACTCTCTTCAATAAATGATATTTGAAAAACTGGACAGCAACATGCAAAAGAATGAAACTGGACCACTCTCTTACACCAGACACAAAAACAAATTCAAAATGGATTAAAGACCTAAATTTGACATAGGAGACCATTAAAATGCTGGAGGAGAACATAGGGAATAACCTCTTTGACATCAGCCATAGCAACGTCTTACTAGATATGCCTCCTGAGGCAAGGGAAACAAAAGCAAAGTGAACTATTGGGACTTTATCAAAGTAAAAAGCTTCTGCAGAGCAATGGAAAAAAAATCATCAAAACTAAAAGGTAACCTACAGAATGAAAGAAGATATGTGCAAATGACATATCTGATAAAGGGTTAATACCCAAAATCTATAAAGAATTTAGAAAACTCAACACCCCCCCCCAAAAAAAAACAATCAAGTTAAGAAATGGGCAGAAGACATGAATAGACATTTTTCCAAAGAAGACATACAAATGATTGATGGATACATGAAAAGATGTTCAACCTCACTCATATTAGGAAAATACAGATCAAAACTACAATTAAATACCAACTCACAGCTGTCAGAATGGCTGAAATTAACAACACAGGAAACAATAGATGCTGGCAAGGATGCAAAGAAAGGGGAACCCTCTTACAATGCTGGTAGGAGTGCAAACCACTCTGGAAAATAGCATGGAGTTTCCTCAAAAAGTTAAAAAAAGAGCTATCCTATGACTCAGCCATTGCACTACTAGGTATTTACCCAAAGGATTCAAAGATACTGATTTGAGGGATACATGAATTCCAGTGTGTATAGTAGCATTATCAAAAATAGCCAAATTATAGAAGAACCCGATGCCCATCAGCTGATTAGTAGATAAAGATGTGGTGCGCACACATGCACGCACACACATGTCCACAGACTGGAATATTCCTCTGCCATCAAAAAGAATGAAGTCTTGCCATTTGCAATGATGTGGTTAGAGAAAGAGAGTATTAAAGTTAAGCAAATAAGTCAGTGAGAGAAAGACATATACTATATGATTTTACTCATATGTGGAATTTAAGAAACAAAACAAATGAACATAGGGCACAAAAGAGAGAGGCAAACCATAAAACATATTCTTAACTATAGAGAACAAAGTGAGGTTACTGTAGGGGAGGTGGATGAGAGGATGGGTTAAACAGGTGATAGTATTAGGAGGGCAATTGTGATGAATACCAGGTGTTGTATGTAACTGATCAATCACTAAATTTTATACCTGAAACTAATATTGCACTGTATTTTACATAGCTGGAATTGTTTAAATTTAATTTTATTTTTCAGTGTTCCAGGATTCATTGTTTTAGCTGGAATTTAAATGAAAACTGGGTGGGGGGGAAGACAACAGAAGGAGAGAATAGAGTTGTCCATATATAATATACATATGAGTTTTTGAGAACATATATATGTATGTGTGTATGAGTTGGTTGAAATATGCAATCCTTTAACAACTTGGTTTCAGCTGTAAGTATAAATTTAAGATGAAAAATTCAAAAGATAGTTCTACTTGTTGTAGAAGTAGGAAATAGTGGATTTGAGGTGATAGGGGAACAAGATAGACTAATATGTACCACTGGAGTTTTCCAGAGGCAGTGACTGACACAAAAATACTAAATAAAGTGACTTATTTTGGAGATGAAAAAACAATAATAGAGACTGAAAAATAGGGGGTGGACAGTAAGTTAATTATTGATTTTCAAGGTAGCTACCATTGAATATATCTAGAGCTTAATCCAACAGAGAATATTAATTTGAGATCTTGTACAGACCATTCATCTGAGGTTTGTTCCAAGAGAACTGAGTTACTTATTCACATAATCCTATCATTAGTTGAGGGCTGTTCTAAAGGCAATAATGACTGAGCACTCCCAGTATAATATTATACAAGGTAATTTGTAATTCTGCAAAGCCTGTAACAATAACAACAACAAAAAGGGCTAAGAAACAAGATGGTTATTTCATGTTATTTTTATATCCAAAGCATCCTCAAACTTTCTTATTGCTTCATTCTTTGTTTTCACTTAAAAACTTTTTCAAAAGCTTCTATAAAAACATCTGATCCCCTTCAGGACTTTTAGGAATATTGATAATACACAAGCTGACTTTTAGGTAATAAAATGATTACTATATGACTCTTTCTCTGCGGAAGTAGAAATGGATAGCTCTAAACTCCAGGGGAAGGGTAGGAATAGCACACCAACAAAATGAAAAGTTAATACAAGTCTACACTGAAAACAAAAATTAAAAGAGATACCACTCATGAGCTACTTTCCCAATTTGTTTTAAGAATACTAGAACTGGATTTAAGACACAAATTGGGGGGAAAAAAAGAGACATATGGAAACTAATTGAAAGATCACCCGCTGAATTAGTTCTGTAATATAAGATACTAGCACAATAGAGTAGTAACACAATTCACATCCCCTGCCTCTGCCATGGTGACTTGACTAGTTTTCCAGTGCCTTATTTATTGATATGATTTAGTCGGTTAAATATTGCCAGAAATGTAAGGGTTGACAACAATGGGAAGTCAGAAATTGGAGGCTGAACGTGAGAGAAGGGTAAAGGTAATACTAACCAGCAAGAATACAACGATAAATTCACAAAAGCGAAATTATCCTGTTGTCCTAAAGAAGAATGTCTGGAAGAAATATCTTCAAGGGAAAACAAGAACAAAACACAAGTAAGTGAACAAAACAAAGCAATACTAAAAAATGTTGGGATATAATTTTCTATGGGTCGTTCGTGGGTTTTGTTAACAAAGCACTGATGCTTTATCCTGGACTATCTCCTTGGAAATGTTTTCATTACACATAGCCTTGAAAGACAGTAACTCCTTCCAGAACAAAGGACAGACATGCTTACTGTCTATTATATAAAATACAGGCTCTCTAAACCTTAGATATCCAAAGGCGTAACATACTCCATTGTGTGTGGAAGTGTCATCCTTGTAACACCTTGTGGAAATAGGAGCTCAGTAATAAGGTAAAAAATATTTACTTACCCCTTAGCTATTTCTGTTGCTGTGAGTAACAAAACAGTTCTTCATCTCTGATGCCAGAGGTCTGTGGTTTATCCCAACAGCCATGCAACAGACTGGCTAACTTAAAAGCTTGCAGGTAGAGTAAAATTTCATATCCTTCACCATTCTGGAAACCTTCTTGATTTCACTTTGTGTTTGAGTGCATCAAGACTTTTTCACTTTTATTGAGAAATTTAGGGATGAATTAGTGAAGGATACAAAGAAACCTAAGCAAAGGCATACAAAAATCAGGAATTGTTTTCACCTTCAAAAGAAAAAAATTTGCAAACTCTTTTTAAATTTCATTTTACTCTTATGCAATGTTATAATTGTAAAAATTTGTTAAAATTACAATTTTATTTTACTTTTATACAGTGTTACTGTACTAATTGATCAGCTCTGTGTGATATTTATGCTTTTTATAATTAAAAGACCATGTAAGTGGTTAGAATTGTGTCTCTAAATAGTTATGTTGAAGTCCTAACTTCCAGGACCTGCAAATCAGGCATTGTTTGAAAATAAGGTCTTTGCAAACATAATGAATTTAAGAAGAGATTAGACTGCATTAGGGTAAATCTAAATGCAACATTGGTATTCTTAGATGAAGAGAGGAATCTCCACACAGACACAGAAGACACAGGAGAACAGAGACAGAGATTGGAAGAATACATCTACAAACCAAAGGAAGGTAGGATCATTATCACCTGCCAGAAGCTAAGAGGCAACGAAGGCAACTAAGAGGCAACGTTTTAGACCGAATATGACCCTGTTGACACCTTGATTTTTAAATTTCTCCCAAACTGTGAAAGAATAAATTCCTGGTGTTTCAAACTTTCCAGCTTGCAGCAATTTGTTACCACAGCCTTAAGAAACCAAGACAGACATTAAGAGCAAAGTCTATTTATATTTTTCTAAATTTTGAAAAAATGATCAAATACAGCATGATTATGACACGGAAAGAAAATAGGTTTCCCAGATATGGCAAAATCCTTCCTTGCTCAGACTATATCACCAGCTATTATGTATACACATGAGAGACTTTGGAGGACAAAGAAAGCTACAGAGAGGCCCTGTTAGGAAATGAAGCTAACGTAGATTCTCCTTTGAAAACTCTATTAAAAATATACACATTTTCTCCTATGCTGATCATATCTGTAATTATTATATTCTTCTAATTTAGTTTTACTCCTAGTATGGGATGACAATGGGAGCTCAAATGTGTTCTAACATTCCATGAGCTCAGAACTTTTCACACAGAGAAAAACCCAGAGGAAGTAAAAGGTTCTTATCAGAGTCCAACTGATTGAATAATGGACTGAAGAAGAATGCTTCTGACTTTTCAAAGACAGGTAACTTTTAAAACTTTTTAAACTTTTAAAACACGGGTAACACAAAACAGACATCCACTAGTCAGTCATGGCGATGATAGGGAGAGGTAGAGGATGAACCACAAAAATAATTGATCTTTTATTTAGCAGACAGCTTCAAATGCCGTCATGATGAACATGTATGAGGTTGCTAATCTATGAGAGTGATAGTTTGAGAACTAAATTTCAAATCTTTACCAGAATCATTAGGATAGGCTGCATCGACAGGTTATAGTGAGTGCTACAAACCGTAGCATCCCTTTAAATTCATTCCTTTAAGAAACCTGTTATTTTATTAACTCTATTGTTCTTTTATATGGAATAATTATAGAAGCAATAGTAAAATATATTTTTCATTGGTAATATCACTTTAATTATTTGCACTGACATATTACATGACAACTAAATCTCACTTGCGATGTAAATGCATAACTTTGATTTTTCTAATTTTTCTTTTTTCCTTCATAAAAGGTAGAATATTGCAATTTACTGTATAGTTCATCTACTTATATAATTATCAGACATGCATTTTACTCTAAAAATAAATTTCAGTGTATTATGTGGTGCACATTATTTTAAAATTTATTGTACATTTATATAAGATTAATTTTGCAAACAGGAATTAATCATATATTTAATGAACACTTCTCATATTGAAATTGAAGAGAATTTTATTTTTCAAGTAAAACTAAAGCCCAAATTCATCAACAAATCTAAGGAAATTTTTGAACAAAGAGAATCTATTATAATTAGTTACTTAGAAACCCATATTCCATTTTATTAGGAAATACTACCAATTTCAAATATTTATAAATCCATTTTGCTGCCCCACTGAATGGAGAGAATTTGATTCAGAGCATAATATAACATACTGTATATACATACATACATGCATACATACTCTGTATGTCATTGACCATAGATGCATAGTCTGAGTCCTAAAGACAAGACCCAAACAGTTCTACAAATAATGCTCATCACTGCCAAGCCTTTGTCTAAACTACCATATTTTCTTCAAGCAAAAATATCCCCCTTCTTCAATAATAAATTTGAACAAGGTTTTTCCCTCCTATGGGTTCTCAAGCTTAGAGTTTAAGATGTTAGTTTTCAAATTACATGCAGTGAAATCTCCTGGAAGTGCCAACTAAACTGAAGAGCACTGAAGAAGAATTGGTTCTAGTTTCATCAAATGTAGCATCCTGGAGTCACTAATAACACAAGATTTCCTGGGATCAAATCTTGAATACAAGGTTCGATTACATTGTGAACCTACAAACGCAAAAGCTTTTGCTATATTCCATTTCCAAGGTCAATTATGTTCCTTGAATAATTGTTAAGCTGACTTTGGGAAAACCTACATTTCCTTATCCATGTTGCATCCTGTGATTAGAAGTGGACTTTTGTCATTGCAAAAGAGAAATACAAACATTTAATCTGTAATGGGGGCATCCTTTTGATAGGGCATCAGACTATAGTTTAGACTGAAGTATTGTTGTAAATCTTCTGAGACAGATCACAATATTTAAATCTAGAATAATAATCATAACTTCGCAGAAGGTGGAATGATACACTTTACCACCACAAAAGATTATATTCCCAATAAAATAGAAATGTCTCTATTTGTATGTCAATATCGCCAACAGACAACATTATCTATTTATTTAGCTGAAGCAATCTTTGGCAGAATCCAATATTATTCATTCAGAATTGTGTTCAGCTGCAGAGGAAACAAAGAATCATATGAAAACTATAGTTTCCTCTATAGCAGTTATGGCTGTTCTCCCTCACCAGTATGTGCCTAAAATTTCTATTCATAGCCCAGTTATTTTTTTTATTTCCTTGAGAATTAATTCAAAAATATGGATTTTATCTCTTATACATAAGGTATCACTGTAGTAACTGAGCTACAGTGGTGGACAAAAGAGACATTATCCAAGATATCTTTTAGCTTAGTCTACAGATTCAGATCTTCCCTAGCACCATGATTTCTCTCTGTATATAGTAGTTACAGTTCCACAGATTTGAGTCATTCCTGCTCCATCTCTGGATACATGTCACACAATTCCTATGATATCTAGATCCTCATTTGGTGATTATATCTTATGTATGATTGATGGTGTTCCTCAGGTTGATGTTGATGCTTCTTTGTTGGCACTATTTCTCTCCATGTTCTTTTTTATTCCATTGATAGTGTGGGGGAGGCTTTGCCACGTCAGTATAGCAGTGAAGAGTGGGTTTCAGCTTTTAACAAGACTTCACAGAATACTTATAGATAACCAAGTGAATATTATAACAGAACTACTAGAATTTTCTCTTTTTCATATCCTGCAGGCCCAGTGTGTTGAATCCAGACTCTGATGAATCTCTTCATAGCAGGACCAAGCTCATGTCCACCACAAGTAAAAAACATCTAGAGTTCTATTTAGTTCTATTTAGACCACATTACAACATTATAAGTCCTGGGCAGAAAAGTTATTTCCTATTTCCTGTATTCTTAGACATCCCCAAACTCTTTCTCAGAAAAGTCCACCCTCAGAGAGATCATATCTGCTCTGAATAAAAGAGAAAATATATATCATAGTACAAGAAATCAATATCAGAAACTTTTTGGAATATTCAATCATAAATAAAATAATAAATTTAGACTTTAACAGTCTACTCCAGTTTCTTAATATTGCACTGTCTTCTGCATGAAGGAAATTTTTCACTCCATCTTCTTCCTGTAATTCTCTTCAGTTCATATCCTTTATCTTGATCAATTAAGAACACAAACAATAAAATAGAAAATGTCAATGATTTTAGGCTAATTAAAATATGTGTTTATGTAGTGTAAAGAAATATTTATTTTTCTATGCCTATTTCCCTCTTCTCAAAAAATGGTTTTAAAAATATCAGACACATATTTATATACAACCATATATCATATTTCACAATGCAAAACTGGAATTATAGCTTCTCAGATTTATACCAGGCTATTTATGCTTTTCTCAAGGTCTGTATATGGCATCTCCCTATACTTTTCCCCTCAGAATAAAAGAAAAGATAATTTTAAAAATGGAATGTGAAGCCCTTAATCTTTTATGGTCAGAAATTATTAGTTAAGTAACATCTTCTGACTATTGTTTAAGTTAATTTTATGATTTGACCAAATGTTCTGTTTTACTCATTCTTCATTTTAAAGTATTAACTTTGTCTGGCACATATATTTATTAAGGTATAAGTGCTCTGAGTCTTTCTCTCATCCTCAAACAGAGATTCCGTTTTGAAATGCTCACCACTTATTTCCTACTAATACTCCTTTTCCTGTGGATTTTCTAATATTGTCAAAGTAGTTACTTTAATGTTTGAAGCATAAAACAAGGGGTAAGGAGAGAATAAGAGAAGAACAAGTAACAAGAGAAAGTATGAGTCATGAAGTAACCTTCATGATAATGAAGATAGGATAGGGGATTGGGCGATATTGAAATGAGAGGCTCAGATGTATCTGCTTTCTAAGTAAAACGGAAAGCAAAGGCAGAGTAAGATGTCTGCAGAGCCTCCTGATGGAAAATAAAATACACATAAAAAGTTAAATTATTTTGAAATTATTTTTTTTCACACTGTGTATTTTATATGCCGAAATTAGACCTTATAGGTCAACATTACATATCATACAATATAAAATATGGGGATATTTCTCAGGTAATTTATAAATGATTTTCAATTTGGAATTATAGTTTTTTGCCAAATTAAGTCCAATAATTTTATCACATAGGAATGGACAAGACTTGCTGGTTTCAAGACATTATCCTGATTTCACTTCTAAAGTAATGAAATTTCTAGAACTAAAACACTTTCTAACATGTTAGCTTTATCTAATAATAATTTTTCTATCAATTGTGGTTAATAACATATTACATTTACATAGACTTTATTAATCTTTAAAAGAATCTAAAACATCTGATTATTTCTTTGAATTTCACAAGATTCAACAGCATGTTCTCTGAACTCTTCTCAGATTCTTTGCTTTAAATGGACATTTTTCTTGAAAAGTAAATCCTGTTTATGACAAGAGAACTACCTTCTGTACATTTCACTCATTTGCATAAAAACACAGCAACCACACTGAGGATTGTTGACAGGAAACTTGCCCTCAGGATAGTTCAGAATTGAAAAGAAATGCTGAGATCTGCTTTGCTTTTTTGAGAGCAAAGAGGTTAAATTTCACTCTGTATTTTTGGTTGAAACTCATGGTGCTTCTAGACAATAGGAGATGCCTCAAATGGAAAGATTTAACCTTCGTCCCAACCCACCTCCACTTCTGTCATAAATATTACACTACCTTTCCTCCCAAAATACAAGGCCAGGGAGATGAAGGGGCAGAGAAGCTGGCTCTCTTGCCTCAAGGTGAGACCAACTCTGCAGTACAATCTGTGCTTTAGCGCTTCCCTTGGGGCCAGACTAAGATTTGTTTCTGGGGAAGATGTTCTAAGATAATCTTTTTCCAAAAAATGTTTGCTTGTGTAGTTCTATGTTTCAATTCATTTTGAAATGATAGGTATCTTACAAATAATCATTTCAAATAATCATTATCAATTCACTTTTAAAATATAAATGTGCATGCATGTGTTTGTATGTGTATGTAGAGAGAGTATTTCCTCATAGGTGTTTCTGAATTATCCCAATATTGTGTACAAGAAAATATGTTATATTTTAATTATTTTCTATTTTTAGGATAATTTTGTTATAGCAGGTGAAACAGATTGAGGAAATTCCATGATTTACCAAAATCATTTCGCAATGTCAAGATCAGAATCCAGATCTTCAAAAGCCTGACCCTTTGACATTTTGTTTAAAATTCAAATTCTGGAAATATTTACTGAATTTCCAGCACATAAAAAAATGCACTTTAAGTATTTGTTGAATGAACAACATATAACCAGTCAATTGGTATATAGATTATGACGCTATCAGGCTATGATTAAAGCAAAGTACTCAATTCACCTTGTTTATTTTCTTCTCAAGAATTGCTTCAACATCTTGGGGCACCTGGGTGGCTCAGTGGGTTAATGCCTCTGCCTTCAGCTCAGATCGTGATCTCAGGGTCCCGGGATTGAGCCCGGCATCGGGTTCTCTGCTCAGTGGGGAGCCTGTTTCCTCCTCTCTCTCTGACTGCCTCTCTGCCTGCTTGTGATCTCCGTCTGTCAAATAAATAAATAAAATCTTAAAAAAAAAAAAAAAGAATTGCTTCAACATCTTAATGTGCTCTTATTGCTTTCTTCTCAGTTTAATTTGTTCAACTACAAAACAACTCTCACTTTATTTACTTTATTCTGAAGTAATTCCTTTCTGTTGGCATTCATCCAGCCAATATTAACTGACAGTCTACTATGTGCCACCAACTCTAATAGTCAGTGGGGACACCCTAGTGAATATGGTTCACTCTAAAATAGTCTCAAAAGAATCACCCATAACATTATGGCCAGAATTATTTAGGATAGGGACACATACATGGGACATTTTCCTCTGTATTTGTGCATGAGAAGCAAGATAATGATTAGTTCTGCATTTTTACAAACCTAAAGAATGTGTAGCAAACCATCTCCCACAGAGTCCTCTTCTCAAATGTCCTTCCATCTCCAAGGTAACCAGATGGTTTTTCTAGACTTTAAAGAAGTTTTTTGGCTTAGATTCATCATATCCTCACCAACAACTTTGAGTATGAAATTAATTCCCATAATAGGCTTATGCATTCTGTTTCTCATATATCTATTTTGCATTTGAATATGGTGACTCAATAGTATTTCACTAATTGTTTATAAGATGTTCACTTAATCTTTTATGTATTCATCTTTCACATATTCCCCACGTAGTTTTTTTTTTTTTTTCTTAAACCAACGGAAGCTATTAGACTCTTTTGTATTTCTACTTACTTCCAGATAATGTGATCCTTTGATGTTTTTCAGAGGGTAATACATGAATAATATTAAAATATTCTAAGACAGATGACTGTGTCTGAAACGGTTTACATTTACTTTCTGAGGGTGCTAATGGATGAGAAGATGTTACATAGCTTATTAAAAATAAACATTCTTGGGGTTATAACATTCTAGATTTTTTTTTAATGGACTCTGTTTTGATAGTTTCTAAAGTTTCTCTTCTCTGTATTACAACACTTAAAAATAAGTACGGAGTAGGCAAATATATAAATATACAATTTCTAATCTCTCTCATTAAGTTTGGTAAAGTTCATCCTTTTTTTTAATCTCTTTACTGAATTAATACTGTCATATCTACTGAGCTGAGACAATGGCTTAATACATCATGCAAAATAAAATTCATAAACCGAACTAAAACTGTAAAGTAATACTAATTTTTTATAAGGGGAACCCACATAGATTGGCCAGTTATGTTCTTCTTCCTCAGCTTTTTTATTAGAACCGCCAAAAGTATTTTTGACAATTTATCTGAGATTACTTTAATTCTGAATATATCTGAGATCCTCATTATCAATTATATAATAATTGGTTGATTTAAACTAATTTAGCAACAGGTGATGAAGTTTCAAATATTTAGAAAATATTCTAAATACTTGTGTCAATAAATACCAAAAAAAGCAGGATATGTGCTTCTTTTATAAAGGAATGGATATCAATTCAGATAGTTGCAAATAAAGATATAAATAAATAGTAACAGAAATTCTTCTTTTAAGAAGTAAATGAAATTTGAGCAAACCTAATTTTGAACAAAGAGACACATGTGCTTTGTAATATCCCAGAATTTGTCACTGGTACTGAGGTACACATGTGAGATAGAGGTTTGCTTAAATTTTTCAAGTTCTTTCTGACTCTAAGTTACTTCTATTGAATTTGTTCAATTTATGGAATATTTTCTCTTTTTATGTGGCTCCTCTTTTCCTGCAATATTCACATTAGACATCTCCCTTATCTCTTTACTCTCTCCAAAACCAGTGAAACAAGAATATAAAGTTATAGATGATATACAGATATAGAGGATATAAAAAATAAAAGATTGAGAAAGCCCCTCCCCAAATATAAATTTCATTGCGCACATCCTGTTTTTCAGCTACTCTCTCACCAAGTAGTTCTCACTGGCTACCTTCACTACAAGATTTCTGGCTTTTCTTACTGTGCTTCTTTGTCTTTCCATCCATATTTCTCTTTTCTAACCCCATATCCTTGTTAAAGTTCTACATGTAAGAGTGTGTCTGGCTCGTTCTTTGTCCTTGCGCTCAACATTTATACTTCGACAATCAAGAAGGCAGGATGTTTTCTCAAACTACTTGCTACATTTCAAGACTCATGTCCATTTTGAGTGCTGGAGAAACCTACAAGACCCAGGCATTCTATAAATAGGCAAGAAATCATTCTTCTTTAGGTCAGAAGAAAAATATTTGCAGAAGTGCAGGATTAGATTGGAGAATACCTGTGTAAATCATCTGAGGAAAATCCCGAATACATAGTACTGAGCAAACATCAAAGAAAAGTTAAGGCGGGGTGAGATGTAGCAAAGTCTTTCTGTAACTCCTAGAGGTAAACTGTAGATAACATCCACTCTTTGTTCTCTCAGTAGTTCAAGAATGTTCAGACTTTCATATTCGCTTTCTTATGTTTGAAATATGTAGAGTGAATTATGTTTTCTTGATTGACACTTATAGAAAACCAACTAATTCAAGTATATGTATGTTACTAGTGCATGTTTACATATATTCTCTGGATATTTAGGTCAACATTCCCATTTTTTACAATATGTGATAATTTTTAAAAATATGTTTACTATATTTTTAACTAAATTTAGTATTGTACAACCTCTGGAATCAACAACATGTAGAATATATTAAATAGATCTGATTTTCCTGAAAGTTTCTTTGGGGTGGAAAGCTCCCAAATATTACCTGATATATTTTTAGAGCCCTTTGTTTGACTGCATCTACTGTCTGCCTTGTATGTGTGGGCACATCTACTGTAGCTTTGCTCAATTAAAGTGCAATCCTCTCCTTTTTTTATTGCCCAAATTATGACATTTCTAAAAATTATATCTGCACCGAGAGTGTACATAAATGACATAATACCATGTATTATTCTAAGACCGTAGCATTTTATGTCAGTTTGGAATGCATTTATTAAGATGCAATGCAAAACAAAAACAAAACCTACCAGTTTAGACTATTTTATGGCATTTCTTTACTGGGAGTTTTAATGTACAATTTTTTATAAGGAGAAAGATATTGATATTTTCTTGTGAGAGGACAATACATGATGAAAAAAGGAAGAAGACTCCAGAGACATCATTTATAGAGTTGAAAGTACAAAGAAGCATTCATTTTGTTTGTCCAAACTATCTTCAATCTATAGGCCAGAGAATAGTTTTTTGTTTGTTTGTCTCTGCTGTGTTTATTATGGTGACAGACACTTGGTTTCAGAGAAACATAGGTCATTTACAATAACGGTGTAGTTTCCTGGAAGGCTTCTGTGGCTAACATTTAAATTTTCTTCCTTAGAAAATCCTTTCAGGGCAAAATCATTTAATCTAACCTCTTCTTTGATGTTTGAGATCCTTTCTAAACTTCCTAGGCATAGAATATTTCTATTTTCATGCTCACGCCATTTCTATGATGAGGAACTTAGTAAATCCTAAGTAATACATTCTAATATGTTTTTCCTGAGCTATTATTTATCTCCTTGTGACTTCCATTCCTTTGAGCAAAATAAATTCATTTTTTTTGTTTTTATAGCTTTGCAAATATTTAAAGAAAGTCAAGTTAACCAGCAAAAAAGGAAGATATATATGAGACAAAAAAAAAATAATAAAGTTAAGAATTTTCAAACCTTTTTAAGGTATTCTATACCATGCCTACCAAACAAATCTTAAACACCTTACAAAGGTTTTTTAGGGATGTATACTCTCATTCAGGTTCTGTGTGAAATATATAAAGTTGGAAAAAGACACACACACACACACACACACACAAAACCTGAAGTGGTCTTTTTAAAATTCAATGAACTGAGCAACTAACAAAATGCCCAAGTTATTCCTATATTTACAATAGAGGGAAAGTAAGCACAACCTAATGACTTGATTATGGGAGAAAGTGGGCACATACATTATACCCAAAGGACTAGTCACTGAATTTACACTGGCGATGATTATTTTCTTATGGTTCTAAGTTTGGGTGACTGTACAGAACAGTGGCTTTAAAAGTTTGGTCCCTGAACTAGCAGTATTAGCATTACCTGAGGACTTGGGTGAACACAAATTTTCAAGCCTTTCTGTAATCATACAAAATTAAGAACTCATGTGGTGCGGCCCATGCTGCTTCAAAAAACCCCCCAAGTAATTCTGAACAATGGTATAATTGGAAACAATGGATGAGAAATATAGTCTTCTCTAAGTTTTGTTTGCTTGCAACTTTAATAAATAACAATGATGCTACCAATATTAAATTTGATTGATTGATACAAATCACATAAATGCTTCCTTATGTCAAAGTAGTAAATAGGAATTGTAAAAATTCTGCAGGTGTGCTCCAACAGAGTTTAAGTAAGCGTAGGGTGGGTGATGGTCCAGTAAGGCCAAAGAAAAGACTCAAAGAAAACAGTGGATGCATAGACTTATTGGGGGAACTTACTTAGAGGGAGTCCAAGAACTATTGACTGGACAAAACCTGTACTGTTGGGATCTATATGAAGCAAGGTTTTTTGTTTTGTTTTTGTTTCTGTTTCTGTTTTTGTTTTTAATAATAGCAACCAACCCTAGCAAATATCTGTGGCCCTTTGCCTCCTTGCATGGCCAGTGTTTCCCAGGGAATCAAGGCTTCATCTGGATACTCTTTGTTGAAAGGGAAACCCACCAGGTTTAAAAAAGAAAAAGAAAATCACACTTCTTCCTTCTTATTCTCACAAAACTTTCCCAGAGATAGGTCAGAATTAAGGGAAAGAAATTCTTGTCTTGTTCTTTCTGGAACTAATAACTTCCTTGAGAATAATGTTGCACTAGTGTTGTAAATACAGAATTAGTGGTCCAAAACGTGAACCATGTTATGTATCATGCAGATAAACTTTTAAAAAGTTATTGGCTATTTATGCATGTCATATTCATTTTTATTATTTAAAGTATTTATTTACATTTTTATATCCCTTTGCTACATATGGACTACTTGGTAAATTCATTAGCAATATTCTCTCTCTCAGATTCTCTCCCAGTCTATGTTTGGTCTACACTAGATTCCTTCTAAGTGAACTTTTATTCCAATGACTATTCCAGTCAATCTAATTAATTTTTATATAACCTTTTCAAAATACCTGCTCATTCTGTTTTATAATTCATTGTTCTTTGGGTGGTGGAACTATCCCTTCATTTGTTTTGTTGGGTAACTTAAATATATTTATTTGAAGACTTTGAAATGTCTCTTAAGTCTCATTTCATTGTTACAATTGTTGTCTATTCTCCTAAACAACACAACTTTTCATGTTTTTAAATTACTTTCTGGGATCATTTCTGTTGCTATAGTTTAAGGGCCAACATCAGTTCATCTGGCCTTTCCTTTGATGTCTGAGACCCACAGTAGATAGCCCAGCACACAGAGTAGTTCCATACCCATTCACACTACTTCAAAGATAGCAGACTCACTAAATCCTCAGTAATACTTTAAAATCCTTTTTTTTTCTTTTGAACAATTATTTATTCCTTGTGGGTTTTTTTCCCTCTTTATTTCTTTACAACCTTCCATGGTCAATAGCTTTATAATTGCCCCATCACTCCTGTGCTCCTGCCTGTCCTGTCATATGACCCCAAAGCCGGGGGGGCAGTTTGATTCACATTTTGAGCAGGACTATATGTGTGTCCTTCATCTCACAAGACTAATAGTTTGCTAAAATCTGCAGCATCTACAGTATCTGGTAATAGAAACATGTTTTGTGCTTTTCTTTTCTTCCCCCATTAGACTCTCACAGTGGAAACACATACCCAGACCCAACAAATACTTTTTCTGTCTAATTTTCACCTTTGAAGAATTTTTAATTCCTTTACTTTGGAGTTGCCAGCTTTTGAGCTACCACTGCCTGTACCTTGACCTGAACCTGGCAATACATCAGCTTCAGTCCTTCTTCCCTCTTTATAGTGTTGCTTCACCTTCAGCTCATAAATAGGTTTATCTTTGTTCTTTGTATTGTTTTGTCTAGTTAGTTTTGTTTTATACTTTATCTATCACTGTTACATATTTAAAACAGAAAGAGTATATCAAGGAAAGAACATTTAAGAACATCTTAGCTGGAAATCACTTAGCTATGAATTTTCAAACTTGAGTCATGACTTTCTATGGGAAAACCACTGGACAGACATTTTATCCCTAAGTCAATGGTTTTGTTCAGAAGCAAGCTGGAGAAGATGAGTTAGGAGCCAAGTTGACAATAGAAATGTAGAGATATTCAGGCCTCAGGAAGACAAACAGGGCTGAAGCATTACCTGGCACTATTGCTGTGTGCTCAAGAGAGAGCCACAGCAGCAAAAATTTGTGGGTATTCACAGAAGTCTAATATTCCAAAGATAAGTAAGAATATGATATAGAAGTAAAAGAGGAACTAATAAAAAATATATCTACGCATCAAGAGTGCAGCTACCAAGAAAATTCACTGGTCTTACTTTGGTTATGAAATGTTGGACACATGATGTCAAATACCTCTGACCAGTGAGGCATCTCAATCAGTAGGGCCAAGACAACAGCCATAGACTCTGCATCATGTTTGTTTTATTTCCTGTTGCTCCTGCTGTCATCATGATCACCATCTGTGTTCAGGTTCTTATCTCCTATGTTCCTGGTTCAAGCAAAGTATTGCAATAAATAACATAAGACTATAGTGCCTTAAATATATTCTTTAGATCAGAAAATTCAAAAGTGGTCCTATACTTGGGAACTTGCCATTCCTTATCTTGGTTTGAAAAAGACCACAGACTCTTCACTATAGAGAACAAACTGAGGGTTACCAGAAGGAAGATGGGTGGAGGATGGTTTAAAAAGAAAATGGGGATCAAGGAACACACTTGTGATGAGCACCAAGTATTGTAGGTAAGTGATGAATCACTAGATTCTACACCAGAAACTAATATTATCCTGTATGTTAACTAACTGGAATTTAAATAAAAACTTGAAAAAAAAAAAGAAGAAAAAGATTGCCAGGAAGTTATAAACCATTACTAATAAACTAATTGGGCAAAGTTCAGAGATAACATTTTGATTGATTCAAAAGAAAGGTATTCAATACTTTCAGATCAAATGCTTTTGTAAGCAACGTATTTTTTAATGGTTTTATTTATTTATTTGACAGAGAGAGAGAGTGATCACAAGTAGGCAGAGAGGCAGGCAGAAGCAGGCCCTCTGCCTAGCAGAGATCCTGATGTAGGGCTTGATCCCAGGACCCTGAGATCATGACCTGAGCTGAAGGCAGAGGCTTAACCTACTGAGCCACCTAGGTACCCCTTTGTAAACAACATATTTTAAACAGCATTACATTAAAATGGATTTCTTTGGACTTTAATTTCATGTTTGAGAAAATAGCAAAGGCAATTTCTAGTGTATTGATCCCAAGAATAAAATATTTGCAAGAGGAAACTTTTGAATCATACACTTAGGTTGATTAATAAATTTATCCCTTATATATTACATCTCTGCATTTAGTAAATTTTAGCAGTCTTTCCAGCTGCATTCCAGTATCCTCATCCATTCTGAGTTATCTGAATAGCAAAAAACAAGAAAAGATTCAAATCTATTATAAATTTTGTAAGAAGATAACCTCCAATTCCTGCTTACTTATAGGCACTAGCTCATCAGATATATTCTCTTAGTGTGTATTTGACTGTGATTTCTTCAGCTTCAATATATAGTTACTTTAAAAATATATAACCTTTACGGGAGCCTAGGTGGCTCAGTGGGTTAAGCCTCTGCCTTTGGCTCAGGTCATGGTCTCACAGACCTGGGATCAGCCCCACATAGGACTCTCTGCTCGGCAGGGGGCGTGCTTCCCTTCCTCTCTCTCTCTGCCTGCCTCTCTGCCTATTTGTGATCTCTCTCTCTCTCTCTCTGTCCAATAAATAAATAAAATATTAAATAAATAAATAAATATATATATATATATATGACACCTTTATTTTCCCAATTCACAATACTGTTACTGTAATGACTATCCTTCCAAACTTTGAAGAAAGATATAGTCCCATGAGTGAAAGCAGATGAGGACATCTCAGTCTTATTTTTTGCTAAATGTGATACATGGAAATCTCCGTACCAGTTGTAAACTCATGTATTTTCAGAGACTAAGAAATTCATACAATAAAGGGTGATGGAGCCTTTAGCAAATTGGGGCTGTTATATCACCAGAAGGTGGAAAAAATGTGGAAAGTGTACAGATCTACAATTTTTAGGCCCATTACTTAGTCTACAGGTTGCTAATTGTATTCCCAATTCCATTTAAAAACCTTTTACTTCAAAACAAAACAAAACAAAACCCAAACCTTTTGCCCTGGATTATTCTTTTATATTTACTCTCATTAAAGTTTGGTGAGACATGGATTGCCCGTGTGGCTCAGTCACATGGCTGTGCCTGCCTTCAGCTCAGGTCATGACCCTGGGGTCTTAGGATCAAGCCCTGTGCTGGGCTTCCTGCTCAGTGGGAGCCTCCTTCTCTCTCTTCCTCTGCAGTTGTCCCTGCTTGTGCTATCTCTCTTTCTCTCTCTCTCAAATAAACAAATAATATCTTTAAAAAAATGGTGAGATTCACTTAAGGCATTGCAGGGAATTTTGTAACATCTAATCTTACATCATTAATCCAATATAAATTTGTAAATCTCAAGTTATTATTTATCTTCAAAGGCTGTATATAAGAAGAACTGATATATTCCAATTAAAAAAATATTTTCTATTAATCTTCCATTCAAATTAATTTGTGACTGATATTTCCAAATTTTATTAAAATTATAAAATGATTTAGATGTATTTATTAACTTTGCATGGCAAACAGCAAAGCATATTAATTTCTTCATTGCTAATAGTATGCTTTTATCATTATGAACCAGGGTATGTATAAGAGACAACCAAAATTATTACTGTTTTGGGCAGAGGTTTACCAGTGCTTAAATGTAGTAGTCTAAATAGTCTCATCCCAAAAAGATTGGTATTAACAACTACTTGTGGGTGCATCTTTACAACTAACATCTCAGTAATAAAGAGATGCTACTTTAAAGCAAGGCTTTCTCAAGTGCGGGCCCCCAAAAGATTCTCATATGGTCAAGGGAGTCAAATCATCTTTATATGCCATTTCTGCATTTCACATACCATCCTGTGGTCTCTAGTACTACCAGCTCCCAATTATTATCATGTTCAGGCACCTATTCTAGAAGTAAAAGCAAGAATAATAAATTCAGACTTCAGTAGATAAGAGGGAATTGTTCCCAGGACTTATAAAATAAATACAGACATGAAAAGAGCTACTATTAATGACTTAATATTTGATATGCATTTTGTCAACCAAAATAGATTTCATATAACATTAAGTTTTATAGTATATTTGTTAGAAAGAATAGCACTTTAGTTTGGAAACAACTTTTGGTGGACATATTGATTCATTAGTTTATCAAAATAACATGTGGGCAAAACATTTATGTATAAGAGAGATATTTGGAATATCACATTATTCATTAAATCTATTCTTTTTTATGTTTATTTATTTTGTTTAGTTATCCCTACACCCAACATAGGGTTGAAATTTATAATCCCAAGATCAAGGATCACATGCTTTTCTGACTGAGCTGGCCAGATGCCCTCATTCTTCTTTTAATAAACAAATATTTATTATGATAAAGTGTTTAGTTTTCCGGTATATATTACAGCTGTTATAAGAAAACTGGAGTTACTCTCTCCCTTTTTTTCACAATTTTTGTCATTTCCTCAGCAAATTTTTGTTTTTCATCCAATTTGTACTAAATATTTATATTTGTTTCTTAGCTGGTATACCAAAATATCACAAACTGGGTGGCTTAAAACAACCAAATTTATCCTATCACCGTTCTGGAAGCTAAAAGCCCAGGATAAATATGATGGATGTTCCATGCTCCCTCTGAAATCTGAAAGGGTGAATCCTTCCTTGCTTCTTCCTGGTTTGTGTTTATTCGCCTGCAATCTTTTGTGGTCCTTGGTTTACAGCTACTACACTTCCACCTCTGCTTCCATCATTACATGGTGTCTCCTCTCTTGGATCTCTGTCTCTTCTCTTAGAGGACACCAATCATATTTGGAAAAAGTCTGCTTTGTTTCAGTACTGCCTCATCTTAATTTGATAACATCACAAAGACCCTATTTCCCTGTAAAGTAACATTCATGAATACTGGAAATTTGGGGCACCTGGGTGGCTCAATGGGTTAAAGCCTCTGCCTTTGGCTTAGGTCGTGATCTCAGGGTCTTGGGATGGAGGCCCACATTGGGCTCTCTGATTAGCAGGGAGCCTGCTTCTCCCTCTCTCTCTGCCTGCCTCTCTGTCTACTTGTGATCGTTCTCTGTCTGTGTCAATAAATAAATAAAATCTTTTTAAAAAATGAGTACTGGGAATTAGAATCTCAGCATACCTTATTGAGGAACACAGTTCAATCCCAAATATCTTATCCTACAGCCCTCCAAATTTACATCTTTCCTTTGTGCTAAATATACTCCCTAATCACAATAACCCCCAGAGTCATAATCCATTCTACCAGCAACTTGAAGTCTAAAATTTTATCTAAATATCATCAACTCAAAAAGTTCCAAATATTATCACCTCAGTGATTTGAATCAGGTATGGATGAGATTCAATGTATGTGTTCCTCTTTGTGGAAAACAAGCTATTTACTTCTAAAATCAATGCTAGTGAATTCAAAAGATAAACATTCCCATTCCAAAAGGAAGAAATTTCAATGAGTAAAGGGATAATGGTTCCCAAGCAAGATGGCACCTCAGTTGGGCAAATTCTATTAGGTTTCAGGGCAATATAATAAACATCTGTGTCTGGGTACTCTGTCCTCTGGGACTACTGGGATGGAAGCCCTGCTCTTTAGGTCCACTAGCATGTGGGGTGGCTGGTCTCCCCCTCTGCAGTCCACCACTGACCATGCCTGTACATGCATGGTTCTGGTCTCAGCGTCTTTCTTCCTTCCTTCACTTTGACTCTGTTCCTTTCCTCCCAGAATGGTGACATTTCTATTGACATAAAATTTTCAAATATTTTTCTTTCTCTTGTGCAATTCAGGAAAGTCCAAAGCAATCAGACAAGAAAGTAGTATACAGATTTTTCCTGTGTAATTGCATTTCTATTCCTGGCTTCCAGTAAGATGGCTGATTGGATCCATGAATTGCACAACTCATCTCTTGAAAATTTCCCAGCCTCAATCTCCAGAGCACACTTTCTTCTTTTTTGTAATATGGATATGCTGAGAGTTTTCCAATCATCGAGTGGTGGTTCTTATTTGCTTAATACTTTATTCTTCAATTTATATCTTTCCTCTCACATTTTATAATAAGCAATTTTCCAAATTTTGTTTGAAAATTTCCTCAGCCAAATATCCAAATTCATCTCTTGTAAGTTCTACTTCTCACTAAAAATTAGTACATCATTCACCTGAGTTCACTTTCAAAAATCTCCTTTTCTCCAATGTCCAATAGTATGTTTGTTATTGCCTTTTTTATCTGATCTTACCAGAAAGAACAAAATGATGTTCTTCTCTTATATAATAGCTGGCTGGGTTTCCTTTGGCTCTTTCAACTCAAATACTGTGAAAACAATCACAGTGAAGGTACTAGCCTCTCAAATTTTTATTGCAAGACTGCTGAACAGTTTTTAATATAAAAAACATTAATCATATCACTGGGGGACTCACTGTGGATGGGAAGTCCTTAAGAACTGCTAAGATGTGTGAGGTTAAAGTTAAAAAAAATTGATATCTAAGGATTGCTCATAAGTAGAGTAACAATATTAAAGTCATTAATCACAGTTTTAAATAATGAGCATAAATCATCATATAATGCTAATAATTTCATAATATCAAAAGTAATGTTAATTTTTGTATTTCAACCAAGGTATCTGTGATAGTTATGGAGGTGTGCCATCTACATATTTCTTCAAGAAAGAACTCCCTGAGAGCAATGTAGATATCTGACAGCCTCAAACCACAGTACTCATGCCAAGGCTATGCATGTTTGAGATTTTCACTGACAAATCATGGCCACGTGAAACAGACTCCAGGTTTTTTCTACCCAAGTTGGGAGTGGACTTTTTTAATGGGCAATCTTATTAATTAATTAATTAATTTTTAAATTAACATGTAATGTTTTATTAGCCCCAGAGGTACAGGTCTGTGAATTGCCAGGTGTACACACTTCATAGCACTCACCATAACACATACCCTCCCCAATCTCCATAACCCAACCACCCTTTCCCTCCCCTCCTTCCCCTGGCAACCCTCAGTTTGTTTCATGAGATTAAGGGTCTTTTATGCTTTGTCTCCCTCCTGATCCCATCTTGTTTCATTTATTCTTTTCCTATCCACAAACCGCTCACGTTGCATCTCCACTTCCTCATATCAGGGAGATCATATGATAGTTGTCTTTCTCCAATTGACTTATTTTGCTAAGGATAATAACCTCTAGTTCCGTCCATATTGTCACAAAAGGCAAGATTTAATTTTTGAAGGCTGCATAGTATTCCATTATGTATATATATTACATCTTCTTTATCCATTCATCTGTTGATGGACATCTAGGTTCTTTCCATAGTTTAGCTATAGTGGACACTGCTGCTATAAACATTCAGGTGCATGTGCCCCTTCGGATCACTGTATTTGTATCTTTAAGGTAAATGCCCAGTAGTGCAATTGCTGGGTCGTAGGATAGTTCTATTTTCAACTTTTTGAGGAACCTCCATGCTCTTCTCCAGAGTGGTTGCACCAGCTTGCATTCCCACCAACATGTAGGAGGGCTTTCCTTTCTCCTCATCCTCACCAGCAACAGTCATGTCCTGACTTGTTAATTTTAGCCATTCTGACTGGTGTGAGGTGGTATCTCATTTTGGTTTTGATTTGTATTTCCCTGATGCTGAGTGATGTGAAGCACGTTTTCATGTGTCTGTGGGCCATCTGGATATCTTCTTTGCAGAAATGTCTGTTCATGTCCTCTGCCCATTTCTTGATTGGATTATTTGTTCTTTGGTGTTAAGTTTGCTAAGCTCTTTATAGATTTTGGATACTAGCCCTTTATCTGATATGTCGTTTGCAAATATCTTCTCTCATTCTATCAGTTGTCTTTTGGTTTTGTTAACTGTTTCATTTGCTATGCAAAAGTTTTTGATCTTGATGAAGTCCCAATAGTTCATTTTTGCCCTTGCTTCCCTTGCATTTGATGATGTTCCTAGGAAGAAGTTGCTGCAGCTGACGTTGAAGGGGTTGCTGTCTGTGTTCTCCTCAAGGATTTTGATGGGTTCCTGTCTCACATTGAGGTCCTTCATTCATTTTGAGTCTGTTTTTGTGTGTGGTATAAGGAAATGGTCCAGTTGCATTTTTCTGCATGTGGCTGTACAATTTTCCCAACACCATTTGTTGAAGAGACTGTCTTTTTCCATTGAACATTCTTTCCTGCTTTGTCAAAGAGTAGTTGACCATAGAGTTGAGGGTCTATTTCTGGGGCTCTCTATTCTGTTCCACTGACCTATGTATGTGTTTTTGTGCCAGTATCACACTGTCTTGATGATGACAGCTTTGTAATAGACCTTGAAGTCTCGAGTTGTGATGCCACCAACTTTGGCTTTCCTTTTCAACATTCCTCTAGCTATTCAAGGTCTTTTCTGGCTCCATATTAATTTTAGGATTATTTGTTCAATTTATTTGAAAAAAAATGGATAGGATGTAGATAGAGATTGCATTAAATATGTAGATTGCTTTAAAGAGCATAGACATTTTCACAATATTTGTTCTTCTAATCCAGGAGCATGGAACATTTTCCGATTTCTTTGTGTCTTCCTCAATTTCTTTCATGAGTATAGTTTTCTGAGTGTAGATTGTTTGCCTCTTTGGTTAGGTTTATTCCTAAGTATCTTGTTGTATTGGGTACAATTATAAATGGGATAGGCACCTTAATTTCTCTTTTTTCTGTCTTGTTATTGGTGTAAAGAAATGCAACTGATTTCTGTGCATTGATTTTATATCCTGAAAATTTACAGAATTCTTATACAAGTTATATCAGATTTGGAGTGGAGTCCTTTAAGTTTTCCATATATAGTATCATATCATCTGCAAATAGTGATAGTTTGACTTCCTCTTTGCTGATTTGGATGCCTTTAATTTCTTTTTGTTGTCTGATTGCCGAGGCTAGGACTCCTAGTACTATGTTGAATAGCAGTTGTGATAATGGACATCCCTGCCATGTTCCTGACCTTAGCAGAAAAGCTCTCGGTTTTTCTCTATTGGGAATGATATTTGCAATGAGTTTTTCATAGATGGGTTGGATAATATTGAGGTATGTGCCCTCTATCCCTACACTTTGAAGAGTTTTGATCAGGAAGGGATGCTGTACTTTGTCAAATGCTTTTTCAACATCTACTGAGAGTATCATATGGTTCTTGTATTTTCTTTTATTAATGTATTATATCACATTGATTGATTAGCTGATGTTGAACCAACCTTGCAGCCTGGAATAAATATCACTTGATCATGGTGAATAATCCTTTCAATGTACTGTTTGGGTACTATTGGGAAGTATTTTGGTGAGAGTTTTCGCATCTGTGTTCATCATGATATTGGTCTGTAATTCTCTTTTTTGATGGGATCCTTGTCTGGTTTGGGGATCAAGGTAATGCTGACCTCATAAAATGAGTTTGGAAGTTTTCCTTCCATTTCTATTTTTTGGAACAGTTTTAGGAGAATAAGAATTAATTCTTCTTTAAATGTTTGGTAGAAGCCATCTGGCCCTGGGCTCTTGTTTGTTGGGAGATTTTTGATGACTGCTTCAATATCCTTACTGGTTATAGGTCTGTTCAGGTTTTCTCTTTCTTCCTGTTTCAGTTGTGGTAGTTTATTTATATGTCTCTAGGAATGGACCCATTTCTTCCAGATTTTCAAATTTGCTGGCATATAGTTGCTCATAATATGTACTTATAATTGTTTATATTTCTTTGGTGTAGGTAGTGATCTCTCCTCTTTCATTCATGATTTTATTTATTTGGGTCCTTTCTCTTTTCTTTTTGATAAATCTGGCCAGGAGGTTATCAATCTTATTAATTCTTTCAAAGAATCAGCTGCTAGTTTTGTTGATTTGTTCTATTGCTTTTTTTTTTCCTATTTCATTGATTTCTGTTCTGATCTTTATGATTTCTCTTCTCCTGCTGGATTTAGGCTTTTTTTTTTTCTCTTTTTTCTGTTCTCTCTCCAGCTCCTTTAGGTGTAGGGTTAGGCTGTGTATTTGAAACCTTTCTTGTTTCTTGGGAAAGGCTTGTACAGCTATATATTTTCCTCTCAGGATTGTCTTTTTTGTGTCACACATATTTTGAACCATTGTGTTTTTATTATCATTTGTTTTCATGATTTTTTTAAATTCTTCTTTAATTTCATGGTTGACCTATTCATTCCTTAGTAGGATGCTCTTTACTCTCCATGTATTTGTGTTCTTTCCAAATTTCCTCTTGTGATTGAGTTCTAGCTTCAGAGAATTGTGATCTGAAAATATGCAGGGAATGATCCCAATCTTTTGATACCACTTGAGGCCTTATTTATTACCTAGGATGTGATCTATTCTGGAGAATGTTCCATGTGCACTAGAGAAGAATGTGTATTCTGTTGCTTTAGGGTGGAATGTTCTGCATATACCTGTGATGTCCATCTGGTCCAGTGTGTCATTTAAAACCTTTATTTCCTTGTTGATCTTTTGCTTGGATGATCTGTCCATTTCAGTGAGCGGAGTATTAAAGTCCCCTACTATTATTGTATTATTGTCGATGTGTTTCTTTGATTTTTTTAATTAATTGATTGATATAGCTGGCTGCTCCCATGTTAGGGACATAGATATTTAAAATTGTTATATCTTTTTGTTGGACAGATCCTTTGAGTATGATATAGTGTCCTTCCTCATCCCTTATTATAGTCTTTGGCTTAAAATGTCATTGGTCTAAGGATTGCCACCCCAGCTTTTTTTTTAAGCCCATTAGTATGAAAAATTGTTTTCCATGCCCTCACTTTAAATATGGAGGTGTAATTGGGTCTAAAATGAGTTTCTTGTAGACAGCATATTGATGGGTTTTGTTCTTTTATCCCTTCTGATACCCTGTATCTTTTTACTGGGGCATTTAGCCCATTTAAATTAAGAGTAACTATTGAGAGGTATTAATTTAGCCCCATTTTATTGCCAGTAAGGTGACTATTACTGTATATTGTCTCTGTTCCTTTCTGGCCTACTACTTTTAGGCTCTCGCTTTGCTTAGAGGACCCCTTTCAATATTTCCTATAGAGCTGATTTGGTGTTTACAAATTCTTTTAGTTTTTGCTTGTCCTGGAAGCTTTTAATTCTCCTATTTTCAATGATAGCCTAGCTAGTATTTTTGGCTGCATGTTTTTCTCATTTAGTGCTCTGAATATATCATGCCAGTTATTTCTGCCCTGCCAGGTCTCTGTGGATAAGTCTGCTGCCTATCTACTATTTTTACCATTGTATGTTACAGACTTCTTGTCCCGGGCTGTTTTCAGGATTTTCTCTTTGTTGCTAAGACGTGTAAATTTTACTGTTAGATGATGGGGTGTTGACCTGTTCTTACTGATTTTGAGTGGGGTTCTCTGTGCCTCCTGGATTTTGGTTCTTGTTCCCTTTGCCATATTAGGGAAATTCTGTACAATAATTCTCTCCAATATACCTTCTGCTCTCCTCTCTCTTTCTTCTTCTTCTGGAATCCCAATTATTCTAATGTTCTTTCGTCTTATGGTATCACTTTTCTCTCGAATTCTCCCCTTGTGGTCCAGTTGTTGCTTGTCTCTCTTTTGTTCAGCTACTTTATTCTCTGTCATTTGGTCTATTATATCACTAATTCTCTCTTCTGCCTCATTTATCCTAGCAGTAAGAGGCTCCATTTTTTATTGCACCTCATTGATAGTTTTTTTTATTTCAACTTGGTTAGATTTTAGTTCTTTAATTTCTCCAGAAAGTCTTTTGTTTCTCCAGACAGGCCTTTTCTAATATCTTCCATGTCTTTTTTGAGTTTGGCTAGCACCTTGAGAATCATCATTCTGAACTCTAGATCTAACATATTACCAATGTCTATATTATGTCCCTAGACTTTAACACTACCTCTTGTTCTTTTTTTTTTTTTTTTGTGGTGAGTTTTTCCACCTTGTCATTTTATCCAGATAACAATATATGAAGGAGTGAATACAATACTAAAAGGGTGGCAAAGACCCCAGGAAAATGTGCTTTAACCAAATGAGAAGAGACCCCAAATCATGCGGCTAAGAAAGGGAGTAAAAAGAAGTACAGGAAAAAAAAATTAGAAAAAAAAGAAAAATAATATAAAAAAGAAAATGCATATATATTAAACTAGTGAATAGAACAGGGTCACCCACCTAATTTGGGGAGTATTTTGGTCTCTTAGAAGAAACTACCTCCTAAAATGTTAAAGAATGAAAACATATATAAGGGTAAACACAATGAAAGGATGGAATATGACTACAAAGATGAAAAAACAATTAATTTTTAAAGAAGAAATTGATAAGTTGGTTGGGAGAATAAAGAAAAAGTAAGTGGAGAAAATTTGCTCAGGGTGGAGAATAGAACAAAGCCCTGTGCTAGATTTAGGGTATATTTTGATCTATTAGAAGAGGTTGTATCCCAATTTTTTTTAGAAAAAAAAAAACAAAACCCAATGTCTATACTAAAAATAAAGTTTGATACTATGAAGGATAACATATGACTGTAATAATGAAGGTTCAAAAGAGATTTCTTTTTTTTTTTCTTTTTTATGGAAGGTATTGTTAAGATAAACTAGTTAAAAAACGTTTAAAGAGGAAAGGGTAAAAGTTAAAAAAGAATTTAACAGAAGAAAAAAAATAAAATAAAAAAAATTAACTTTGAAAGACTAACAAATCATGGGAAGAAAACCATGAGTCCCATGATTTGTTTTCTCCTCCTCTGGAATTCTACTGTTCCTCTTGGTAAGTGAATTTAGTCTTGGCTGGGTTTCTTGTTGATCTTTGGGGGAGGGTCCTGTTGGTGATTCTGAAGTGTCTTTGCCTGAGGTGGAATTGCACTGCCCCTTACCAGGGGCCATGCTAAGTAATCTACTCGGGTTCGCTTCTGGGAGCTTTTGTTCCCTGAATGCTTTCTGTAGAGTTCTGAGGACAAGAATGAAAATGGCGGCCTCCCAATATCTGGCCCAGAGGAGCCGAGAGCTCGGGGCCCCACTCCTCAGTTCGCCCCCAGAGAAAAGCGCTTAATCATTCCTGTCTCTCTGGCCTCCAGCTGTGCTCTGAGCTCGCCCAGCCTCTGACCAAGCGTCTCTGTCTCTGGCACATAGCCCTGCCTGGAATCTCCACATCCTGCAGATCCCTGTGCTCTTTTGTGGGGGGTCTCCCCACAACTTGTGTGGGTCTCCACTCACAGACCAGTGGCCTGTGTCACGGATCATAATTCAAGGAAACCCTGAGTTGAGAGCTTACTCCTCAGCTCTGTCTCTGTAGTCGGCTTCCCTGCTCTAATACGTGTGAGCTCTGTGACACTCAGACACTCCCAATCCTTCTGTGACACTCAGACACTCCCAATCCTGTGGGACCTGAGGCCACGCTGTCCCTGCATGGGCTTCACCCCAGCTTAGCCTCTGGAGCGATGCCCCTCAGTGGAGCAGACTGTTAAAAGCTCTGATTTTGTGCTCTATTGCTCCACCACTTGCTGGGAGCCAGACCTTCCCCCCACCCCCCGCAGTCTATTTTCCCATCGCTTTAGATTCAGTTCTCTACCAGTCTTACCTTTCAGAAAGTGGTCGATTTTCTGTTCCTAGAATTGCTGTTATTCTTCTCTTCGCTCTCCTGTTGGATTTGTAGGTGTTCAGAATGGCTTGATAAGCTATTGAGCTGATCTGCTACCTGATGTAGTCTCAGCCTGCTACTTATCTGCCTTCTCCCTCCTTAATGGGCAATCTTTGCCTTGAAGCCCTCCACTGACCTGGATGAGGAATTCTCATAAATGAACTGCAGTCTGAAAACCTTGTACTGAATCCTCTTTTCTTCTAGGTTTTCCATGCCCATTGCAATATTCACTACCCTTTACCAATCACAAGTGTTTTCTCCTCAAAATCCTTTGTGCTTCTAATTCCTTTCCATAATATCCAAACTGCCAGAATATTAATACCTAATTAATTATGGCTGATTTGACTTATAGGTCAAGCTCCACATGCAATCAATTTTCTGTCTTCTTCTACATTAAAAAAAGTAATACTCAATTAAATGTTGGCAGTAAGTGTTTGGTAATATTGAACAATTTCCTGTTTCAGATTAAATATGATACCAGAAGTTTTGGTGAGTCTCACACTGATGTTTTCTTTATATATTCTGGCTATTGCTAAAGCAATAACACAGCATAATCAAAAGTGAGTAAAGTAAACATTTCACCTTGGGAGTCTCCATAAATAGATGCACCTTAATGCATTTTTGGGTGCATTTGACTTGTGAAAGTATTTTTTCATGTCCTGGTGAAGAATTTGAACACCATTTTCAATGTGCCTCATAACATGTCTTTGTTTTCTTAGTCAAAAAATTAAAGGAAATAACATATTTTAAAAGCGTCAGACTCCAGTAATCAAACTATTTGTAATAAGAAGTTCCTTTTTAAGAGCTCCCATCTTTGTAAGAAATTCTGAGCATTAAAATTCATGATAACTTGATTCTAAAGAAACAGATCCATGTGATTTTAGGAAAAGAATATATTTCTTCTCAGAGATACCACTTTAACAAGTCATTTAAATCATAAAAATATTGTCTTTGCTGGTATTATCAGTGTCATAGGAAATGATATCATCTCATCTTTCATGTCATAACTCAGAAGAACACCTTTAGTCTTTTCAGACAGGATACTTCAATACATTTCCTTATAAGGGTTTTTAAAAAAATATTTTAGTTTTTTTTTAACTCTAAATTTTGTGTAAATATACACAATTTCACTGCTACTCTTCAGCAAATTTAAAAAGAGTAAAAGACCAAATAATTTCCGAGCAAACTTTTCCTCAAGAGCTACCATTCCCTTATACTTTCACTTACCTGTGATGAGTGATGTTGAGCATCTTTTCATGTGTCAACAGACACATGACCATCTGGACGTCTTCTTTGGAAAAATGTCTATTTACGTTTTCAACCCATTTCTTAACTGGATTATTCATTTTTGGGGTGTTGAGTCAAAAATTCTTTATAGCTTTTGGATATTAAGCTTTTACAGATATATCATTTGCTAATATCTCCTCCCAGTAAAAGGTTGCCTTTTACATTTGTTGATTATTACCTTTGTTGTGCTGAAGCTTTTTATCTTAAAATCCCAATAGCTCATTTTTTCTTACCTCAGAAGACATGTCTAGTAGTAAGAAGTTTATATGACCTAGGTCACAAAGGTTGCTAACAGGATTGCTGCAGGATTTTAATGGTTTTCTCTCTCTCATTTAGGTCTTTAATCCATTTTGAATTTATTTTCATGGATGGTGTAAACAAGCATACAGTTTTACTCTTTTGGATGCTGTTGTCCCAACACCATGTGTTGAAGACACTGTCTTTTTTCCATTGGATATTTTTTCCTATTTTGTTGAAGACTAGTTTATCATACAGATGTGTGTCCATTTCTGGAGTTTCTGTTCTGTTTCATTTATGTGTTTTTGAGCCAGTATCATCCTATCTGGATGACAACAGCTTAAAGTCTGGAACTGTGCTGACTCTTGGCTTTTCTTTTTCAGGATTGCTTTGGATATTTGGGATCTTTTATGGTTCCATACAAATTTCAGGATTGTTTGTTCTAGGTCTACAAAAAACATTGGTGATATTTTCATGGGGATTGTATTAAATGTGTAGATTGTTTTGTCTAGTCAAACATTTTAACAGTATTTGTTCTTTCACTCCATGAGCGTGGGATGTTTTTTCATTTCTCTGTGTCACCTTCAATTTTTTTCTTAAGTGTTCAGTATTTTCAGAGTACAGGTCTTTTACCTCAGATACAGGTTTATTCCTAGGTATCTTATCATATTTGGTGCAATTATAAATGGGATTTATTCCTTGATTTCTCTTTCTGCTGCTTCATTGTTAGTGTATAGAAGTACAATAGATTTCTGTATGTTTATTTTATATTCTGTGACTTTGCTGAATTTATATATCAGTTTTAATATTTTTTATACAGTCTCTTGAGTTTCTTATGTAGAATATCATGTCATCTGTGAATAGTGAGGTACAGCCTCACAAATGTCAGATGGCTAAAATTAACAACACAGGAAACAGCAGATTCTGGTGAAGCTGTTGATAAAGAGAAACCCTCTTGCACTCTTGGTGGGAATGCAAATTGGTACAGCCACTCTGGAAAACAGTATGAAGGTTCTTCAAAAAGTTAAAAATAGAACTACCCTAAAACCTAGCAATCACACTTAGGTACTTACCCAAAGGATATGAAATCACTGATTTGAAGGGGCATATGCACCCCAATGTTTATAGCAATATAATCAGCAATAATAAAATCATAGAAAGAATCCACCTACCCATTGAGTAAAGAAGATAGATAGATAGATAGATAGATAGATATAGATATTAATATAGATAGATAGATAGATAGATGGATATAGATAGATAAATTACTCAGCCATCAAAAATAATGAAATCTTACCATGTGCAACAATGTGAATGGAGACTATTATGCTAAGCAAAATAAGTCAGAGAAAGACAAATACCATATGATTTCACACATATGTGGAATTTAAGAAATAAAACAGATGAACAGAGGGGAAATAAAAAACAAAAAACAAAAAATGATGGAGAGGAAGGCATACCATAACAGACTCTCAAGTATACAGAACAAACTGAGGCTGCTGGAGGGGAGGTGGGCAGGGGATATGCTAAATAGATGATGGATATTAAGGAGGGCACTTGCTGTGATGAGTAGTGGATGCTATATGTAAGTGATCAATCACTAAATTCTAGTCCTCAAAACAATATTACACTATATGCTAACTAACTGGAATTTAAATAAAAATTGAAAAAATAAAAAAAAATAATAAGTAGGATGGCCTGGGTCACTCAGTTAGTTAAGCATCTGCCTTTGACTCAGGTCATGATCTCAGGGTCCTGGGATCAAGCCCCACATTGGGCTCCCTACTCTGCAGGGACCTTACTTCTCCCTCTCCCTCTGCTACTACTTTTGCCTGTGTGCTTTCTCTCTCTCTCTTAAATAAATTAATAAAATCTTTAAATAACAATGGTAATAGTAATAATAATAATAAATACAAATTAAAATATAAAATAAAAAGCATTTCGCATGAAAATAAAATTAAAAAAAACTTAAAATTTCACTATTTTGTTCTATTATGTTTCCATTGTTTTCCCACAGTTAAATTTTATTCTTAGCATATTTTTCTTATTTATCTACTTATTTATTTATTTGCTATGGTAGAAATTATTGCAATCCCAACAAATCCATCGACAAATTCTACTGATTTTGAAGGTTTAAAAATTTGTTAATGGTAAGGTAATTTTAAGTGAGTTGCTGTATTTGTAAGTAATTTGACTATGAAAGCAATTTAAAAGTGAAAGGATGTGTGGTTTATTCTCTTTTCCTGCCTTTTTATCTGCTTATAATCTTATTTGTGACTCAAAAACTTAAAATATAAGTTCATTAGTTTTAAGTGAAGTATTACTCTCTTTTCAGTAAGAACAATATTTCTCAACAACTTCACAAATACTGTTTTTGGTCCTGTAGTATATACTTCTTTAAGTTTCTTCACATTTTAACAAATAAGTTCATTATAACTTTGCTTTGAGTATCCTACTTACCAAAGAGTATAGATTGTTTAATACTATAATAGTGAATATAACATGTAAACTAAAGCTGGTATACAAAAGTAACCTAAATTTATAGTGACTATGTCCATCACAGTCAATAAAATATTTTTGAGTACTTCCTATTTATCTAGCTTCCTTCTAGATGTCAAAGATAAAGAAATATTTCATATTTACAGCCCTCATGTTATTTAAATATTAAAAAAAGACAGGACAAAAAGGCTAAGTGGGAAAGGAGAGATAAATAAAAACTTGTTAAGGATAATAAGAAAAAATATTACCTGATTTTCTATATTCTTCCTTTATTTTTATACTTAGCTATAATCCTCAATATTTCATTATGAATATAGTAATTTATTGAATATTTAATAGTTGAATGGAATCATTTAACAGTGCATGTACTCCTTTATTGGACTATCCAAATAATACCCATATCCATTGTCTACATAATTTCTTAGCACTTATAATAATGATAAAGTCCCTGTTATTTATTTTTATTTGTTATTTATTTATATTATTTTTTCCTCCTAATGTTTGTGAACCTAACTGAAGGCATGTTTTAGCATAACTTGAGAAAAGAATGTTTTACTTGGGTTCTATCCAACTACTGAAATTTTGAGGTTACATATTTGCTCAGAAGTTTGCTTGGTAACTTAAGAACATAATACAAATAATTCAAAATCATTTGAAGTTAGTAATCCCATCTCCCCTCATATTAATGTTACCAAAACAACAAACTCTCTAACAACAAGGGATCTATCTTCAATATTTAGTGTATAGCCTATCAAGTAATGGATACGAAGTATACAGTGGAATGGTGGCATACATTAATAAATTGTTGAATATCAGGGTTGACCTTCTTGATATTATTCCTTAATTTTTATCAATAAATTACTACAATTTCTGTTTTTTATTAAAAATAATTTCATACATATTTATTATACTAAAAGGCAATGGTATTTTGTTTAAACAAATTTTCTTGTTAGGAAAAATCACTCACTTTCCTTTACACTCATGAATGTTGCTTTCTCCAGCTTTAGTAGCTAGTTCTCATTGTCTGGAATGTGTTAAACTATTATATGAATTTTCATGTTACATCATCCTAGATCTGTTGAAGGTTTCTAACTATCACAAGCTGTACAGGCAAAGGAAGAGAGAGGAAAAACAAAAGAATGAGAATCCCTTCTTTGGATATGCTGAAATGCCAGAAATGGAATTTTAAATGTAGATGAGAGTTTAAATGTTATGAGTTAAAGCACTGTTCGATAACACAGAATACTGAGATCTGAGGAGGTAACTAATTCAGCTTTTCTGAGCCAGGTCTGGACTCAGCATTGATTTAATCCAGATCACCTTGCCCAGATAGTGTCTATTCACATTCAATTAATTTATTTCCACTTTATTGTTTCCAAATGAAGCATCCTTATAGTTTTTCTTGTTCTGCTACAATAGTTTCTTATCTTCAGTAATCTAGAAAATTAAAATTATTTTTTCTAGATCATACTTTTTTAAAGAGATTTTTTAAAATTATTATTTATTTATTTGAGAGGGGGAGAGAGAGAATGAGAGTGAGCACAAGCAGGTAGAAGAGCAGAGGGAGAGGGAGAAGGAGACTTCCTGCTGAGCAGGGAGCCCAACTTGGGGCTCTATCCCAGGACCCTGGGATCATGACCTGAGGTGAAGGCAGACACTTAACAACAGAGCCACCCAGTCACCCCATTTCTAGATCATTCTTGCCATATATATATATATATATACATATATATATATATATATATGTATATATATATATGTATTTTTTTTAAGTTATGAGAATGTGAGAGATTATTCCTGATTTGAATGTGTTTTACAAAGAGCCATTTATTTAACTGTCCTCTTTGATGATGATTGAGATTTAGATCTTTAGGATTTTCTTTAATACTTTTCTGTCAAGAGTAACCTTTTAAAGTTTCATTTTGCATCATGGTCGATAGTTGGCACAATGTAAATGGAAACTTCTTTATGAAAGAATAAATAGCGAAAAATACAGTGCACTATTAAATGAACTAAACAAATCATTTCCTAAAATATAGTTATATAGGCATACAGAATCTCCCAGAGAAAAATAGTAAAGAAGAACGAATGAATCTTATTTACTATATTTTGTTAGGCTATCCAGAATGTTGTTGTGTTTCCAAATGCGTATGTTTTTATTTTTTAAATAATTAAGATTTAAAGGGGAAGCTGGGTGGCTCAGTTAGTTAAGAGGCTGACTATTGGTTTTGGCTCAGATCATAATCATGGGGTGCTGGGATCAAGTCCTGCACCAGGTGCTACACTCAGCAGGGAGTCCACTTGAGACTTTCTCCCTCTGCCCATCCCCCTGCTTGCTTTCTCTCTCTCTCAAATAAGTAAATTTATAAAAAATAATTACAATTTAAAGAAATAAACAAAATTCAAGGCAAATCACTACATAGAGAAAATAACTATTGGTTTTTGGATGTTTACAAATAATTTCTTTGTAAATATATGTTTACAAACAAATTCAAATTGCAGGTTCAATTTAGTACCCAGAATTTCCACTGTGCATTATATTCACCATGCACTATATTATCATGGGGTTAACAATGGTCCATAAATTTAATTATAACTTATGGCTGGTTTCAGTCTATGATATACTATTATCTGGGAGTGTGCGGTTTCTCCCTTGCTTTATGTTTTTTGCAGGGGGAAACTCTACTATGATAATTCTCACTTACTGCTCCTACATATTCATGAATTTGAGAGAAAGAATAGGCCTGTGTGTCTTAACAACTAATGGGATATATTTTGATATTTACATGCTTACACATATTATGTGTTAGTCTTCTCTTTTACATGAATAAAAAGGTTAACCCCTTTTCTGCAGAGATCTGAAAATGTGAAACAGTTCCTGAGTAGCTGAATTCATCTAATTCAAATTTCTTGCAGATCTAAGACCTATTGTTTTTCACTTGACTGCCTCCTTTTTCATCTGTCAATTGGTTACAAATTCTGGTACTGAAGAGAATACATTGGGGCTCCTGGGTGGCTCAGTGGGTTAAAGCTTCTGCCTTCAGTTCAAGTCATGATCTCAGGATCCTGGGATCGAGCTCCACATCGGGCTCTCTTCTCAGTGGGGAGCCTTCTTCCCCCTCCCTCTCTCTCTGCCTGCCTCTCTGCCTACTTGTGATCTCTGTCAAATAAATAAATAATAAAAAACATCTTTTAAAAAACAGAAGAGAATACATTATTTATTAAGCTTCTTAAAAAAATCTAACAATCTCAATGTACTTATAAATTTATATTTTTAAAAGTTTATCTTTTCTAATGTTTGATTACTGTAATAAATATGATAAAATTTTACAGATAAATTATTATGTATGTGAGAAATGATTTTAGATCAGCATTCTAGAAAGGGTTTATTATGTCAAGATGCATGAGGACTTGTAAGTTTTCTGATAAATAGCAAAAAATTAATTTTTAATTATAATTTAAACAGAATTTGACGAGACAGCCCATTCATTATTCTTATCTATGTTGATGCTTGCTATTTTTGAAAATCTTGCTAAGTTGATCAACTTTGTAATTAATTTTTTCTGCATTTCATTGATTAGTAACATTGTAAAATATGAAATTTTAATTAGCAATTATCTTTTTCCATATCCTCAAAAAAATTTTTAAAAATTAGAAGTACTACATGACCTGTGTTCATTCCATTAATTTTCTGTTCTCGTTTCCTGTTACTTTACCATCTATTCATTATGATCACAGTGGCTTATTTTTTAAAGTGTGCATAAAAATCTATATGTATATGGATTTAAAGTTTTATCCTGCCCAAAATTTGATAATAATTTATGTAGAGCTGTATCTTGTTATTTTCAGTGACAAGTCTTTATCTTATGCTAGTACATTTACTTTTGCAAATAAGATCTTTAAAATCTGCACTGTTTCCATTCTACTACAATGTGTTTGTAGGTTATATTATTCCCAGTCATTTAGTTTTATATTTAGACAAAAATAAACATTTCTAATTTTCCTGAGAAAATTTTAAAAACCTCCTTATATACTGTTTATTTATTATTTTTTAAAGATTTTTATTCATTTGACAAAAAGAGACACAGCAAGAGGGAACATAAGCAGTGGGAGAGAGAGAGGGAAAAGCAGGCTCCCTGCCAAGCAGGGAGCCCAACCAGAGGCTCGATCCCAAGACCCCTGGATCATAAGCTGAGCTGAAGGCAGATGCTTAATGATGCAGCCACCTAGGCATCCCTGTTAATTTATTGTTAATAAGGTGTTTCATCTAATCACTACCTCTCAGCATTACAATTTATTAATTGTTTCTTCAAATTAACATACACTTATTATGATGAGCACTGAATAATGTATAAAATTGTTGAATCATTGTATTTTATACTTGAAACTAATATAACACTGAATATTAGCTATATTCATATTAAATTTTAAAAACAATAAAAATCAGTAAATTTACTGTGAAAAATATGCTTATTATTTAATTATTCATCTTTAATAGTATTGTTAGTAGTACATATAGCTAGTATTATTGTTCTAATTGCAGGGGTGTGTGTGTGTGTGTGTGTGTGTGTGTATGAAGTGCCTCTTATTTCATTTTCCCAGTTTTAAAATCAGTGTCAACATTCTTTGAAATTTTTAAAAAGATAATTAACATTTTGACTTGTTTCTTCAAAATATAATGCTATCTTTATTTCTTTTATTTATTTACCCTTTTACAAATGTTAATAATTATGTATATTTTTTTCTGAATGTTTCCTATGTCTTTTTTACTTATCATATATTTTCCCAAACTGATGATATGTTATAATTAGCATTTGATTCTAGCTGTTTTATGCTCTTAATTTTATATTAACTCTTTTATTGTATATTTTAGATGATCATAAAATGATGGGTTTCTTTTCAAAAATCTTTAATAAACAATACATTGCCTACTTATATCAGAATTCTATTTAACATATATTCAATCCATGTGTTTAAGGAGCCACACTTAAGAATAAGAATAAAAATCTTATTACACAAATTGCCTCAGCAATAGGCCATAGAAAATATGAAACAAGAATAGGCATTCTTGAAAACAAAATCTATTAGATTAAAGTGAAACTACCACATGAAGGAAAAATTATGCTTGAATTATTAAAAATAAACTGAAAATGTAGATATCAAATGGAAACTTCTGGAATATATTAACATTATATAAATGCACCAGAAAGAGATGGTAATCGTGTAAATGTATTCAAGTTAGTACATGAAGAAAGTATAAAGAGAGCCTTCTAGGGTCTGAGAGGAAAATATATAAATTTAAATGATCAGAGAGAAAACAAGGACAAAACACAAATGCAAGAGATATATTTGTAGTTAAATAATTGAAAAATATTTGATGACAATTTACTGAGACTATTAAGTAAGTACTTAAGTGAAAATAAGTACTGGTGGAGCCTGTGTGGCTCAGTCAATTAAGCATTTGCCTTTGGTAAAGGTCATGATCCCAGGGTCCTGGGATTGAGTTCCATGTTGGGCTCCCTGTTCAGTGGAGCCTGCTTCTCCTTCTCCCTTTGCCTGACCCTCCCTCTGCTCCTCCTCCCATTCCTGCTTGTGTGCTCTCTCTCTCAAAAATAGGTAAATAAAATCTTTTTTTAAAAATCTAAAAAACTAAATTAAATTAAGTTAAACTCAGCAACAGAGTTTTGGAGGGAAGGAGGGTGGGGAGCTGGGTGATCCTGGTGGTGGGTATTATGGAGGGCATATATTGCATGGAGCACTGGCTGTGGTGTGTAAACAATGAATTTTGGAACACTGAAAAAAAAAAAAAAAAGAATAGCCCATGTTCTAAATGAAAGGAGCTTGGAAGTCATCAATCCATCCTAACAATAAATAGGAAGCTGAACAGGCTGAAATATCAACAACTTCTCTTGGATCCTTTAGAGAGGTGAGGACACAGGGCAAGCTACTGTATGCAAACCTGGAGAAACAGAGGAACACAGAGTCACAAGTGGAAACTGTTGTAGGAACTAGTGCCACAGGAGGGAACCCTGAACTGTAATTTATGAATTGCATGGAGGCCCTGTGTGGACGTGAGAGTTAAAGACTCCCAGAAAAACAAACATGAAAATATTAAATACCCACTACAAACCCATTAGAGTGGATATACATATATTTTTAAATCTGACAATACCAACTGCTAGCAAGGATATAGAGCAACATGAATTCTCAGTCATTGTTGGTGGATATGACAAATGATACAATTCATTTGGCAAGAAAATTTAGTAGCTTTTTAGACAGATTCTTACCATGTGATTTAGTTATAGTGCTTCTAGGTATTTATCCAACTGATTTGAATATCTATGTTCACATGAAAACGTGCACATGAATGGAAGCAACTAAGATGTCATATAATAGGTGAATAGAAAAAAATAACTATGGTATATTTATACAATAGAATATTTTAAACAATGAAAACAACTATTAAGATATTAAGAAGAAATTTAAACAAATTTTGCTAAGTGAAAGAAGCCAATGTGATTCCAATTATATGACATTTTGGAAAAACCAAAACTATAAATACAGTAACCAGATCAGTGGTCAAGATGGGATGTATGCAAGATGAAGTAAGTGAAGTGCAGGGGAATTTTTTTAGGTTGGTGGAACTGTTCTTTTTTTTTTTTTCTTTTCTCTTCTTTCTTTTTTTTTTTTTTTAAGATATTTATTTATTTTTGAGAAAGAGTGTGTGCAAGTGAGGGGAGGGGCTGAGGGAGAGGGAGAAGTAGAGAAAGTAGAGAAACCCAAGAAGACTCAGCACTTATCATGAAGCTAACATGGGACCTGACCTCATGAAGACACCAAGATTATGACCTGAGACAAATCAAGAGTCTGTTGTTTAACTGATTGAGCCATTCAGGTGCCCATTTGCTTGAATTATTCTATATGATGCTTAATGATGGATGTATGACATTATGCAGTTGTTAAAATTCCAAAATTAAATGGCAAGAAGTAAACTTTATGTTAATTTCTTAGGATTTCGAGGACTATAGGAAGGAATGCAGATTTAGACAAGAGAATCTAATTGTATTACAAATACAGGCAACAACTTTGCTGAAGAAGATGGAGGAACTGGTGCTAATATATATATAATTTTTAAAAATGTCTAGAGCCTGTAATACTAATGGCAAAAGAATGTGCATGTAAGCACTGTATTTTAATTAATAAAGTTTTTCCCCCCCAGTGGGAGTAGAGCTTAATTTTTCCTAATATATAATAAATGTATACTGAAATTGAAAAATTAAGTAAGTGGAAAATATTTGGTAGTATCTAGGTTTGTTACTATTGAAGTGGCAATTTATAGATCTTCAAGGGGAGGAGGTTACCACTGGATTCATGTGACAAAGGATTAGAGATGAAAATGTTAGTATGAACTCATGTTTGGCTTCATATAGGTACAGGTAGTTTCATTAGAAATATTTATACATATGTATATATGTATATATCCACAGGTTGGTTAACACACATACATCGCCTTTCTCTGCCAACCAAAAATCCATAAAAACAATGACACTCAGTAGCAAGGACACAAAGCACTCAGATCTTGGTTCCTAATAAAATGAGTCAGAGTTCCTTGAACAAATGGATGAGTCCAGTGTTAGATTGTCTGACTTATATGATGAGTCTGGAGCATATTGTAGAGTCATAAATTTAGGAAATATAAGGAGAAGAGAAGAGTGTAGAGGGAGAAAGGAAGGAAAAAAGACAAACACCATATAGATGAAGGTAGATCAAGGAGACACATTAGAATTCCCCAATAGTTAAAACTGGAAAAATTCATGCAAAAACTATATGAATTAGTATTGGATTGCAAGCCAAAATATAAAATGAATACCTATAAGTCCATACTAATATAAATGAATGTCTGAAAAAATAAATGGATAAAAATAAAAAAAAAATCATGCAGCATTCTACATAATTTATGCCAATATTCTGGCTTCAGTGAGGGGTGTCATAGCTCCTTCTCCTTTAGGGTGAGTTGTGCATAGTGACTTCCTTCCAAAGAGTACAAGATCAAAATAATGAAAAAATAATACTTTAATAGTAGAGAAAGCTGACAAACACTACATCAGTCAAGACATCAAGGTCAACATCAACTAAGCTGAATCATATTGATAGTATTTACCCTTTATATGATAAGATTAAAATGTCAATTCACCTTTGTGGTCTTTCTCTTCATAAGCCATAACCCTAGACTAATTATGACAAAAACAGTGGAAAAATTCTCATTCTGTAGGAGCATCTTACACATAAAAACACACACACAAAAAAAAAACCCAAAAAACAAAACTGGCCAGTACTCCTCAAAAATTTCAAAGTCATCAAAAAGGAAATAAAAAAAAAATTTGAAGAAACTGTTATAGACCAATGGAGCCTAAGAAGAAATGACAAATATCTTCAAGAAGACATAGTGATATGGGATAGGAAAAAATAAATGAGGTAGAATCAAGGAAATTTCGATAAATTATGGACCTTAGTTAATAAATAATCTAACAATATTGGTTCATTTTTTCATTGACCATAGCAAATGCATCATGCTAAGATAAGATGTTAACAATAGGAGAAACTTGGGGGTGATAGATAAGGGGAGGTCTCTATACCATCAAAGCTGGGGACATCATAATTCTTGACTTCAAATTATATATTACAAAACTGTAGTACCCAAAAAAGTATGCTTTTGGCATAAAAATAGACACAAGATTAATGGAAGAGAATAGAAAACTAAGAAATGGATCCACAACTATATGGTCAATTAATCCCTGACAAATGAGGCAAGAATATACAATGGGAAAAAGTCTCTTCAACAAATGTATTGGAAAAACTGGATAGAAGCATGCAAAAGAATGAAGGTGGACACTTCTCTTGCACCACACACACACACACACACACACACACACACAGAAATGGATGAAAGACCTAAACGTGAGACCTGAAATTCTAAAAATCCTAGTGGAGAACGTAGCCAGTAACCTCTTTGACTCTGGCCGTAGCAACTTCCTTCTAAATGTGTCTCCTGAGGCAAGGGAAACATAAACAAAAATAAACTATTGGGACTACTCAGTTTTTTAAAAATAAATTTAAAACTCATCTAAAGAATAAAGTCCATTATAATATAAAATGGAAAATAAAACAAAACTTACAGACAATTATGATATCAAAGCTGAATTTCCCAAGCCAAATCCAAGTTTCTTCTCCTCCCCAGTTTAGGATCTCTGCAGCCTGTCCTATTAGAGGAAAGGTTGACTTCTCTACTTTGAACCTTCTTACTTTTCAGTTGTTCACAGCTATTCATTTTGCTTCCTTTGCATATCTGAAGTAGGAATGGAAGAGAAATGATAAAGAGATAATAATGATAAAATTCTGACATCTAGAAACCACAAAAGAGGGATGAACCTGGGACTGGAGTCAAGAAAGATTATTTTTAGAGGAAAGTTTTGGCATGGCATATGTTGTCATAAGTTATGGGTATTATTCAACATTAGCCTAGAATAAGGTAGTCAATTAGTTTGATGCCTACTGAGATTTCCTTTTTGGGACTTATGCCCCCAACTACCAGCCTATGTGGGTGTCATTGTCTGCAAACTGCTTACAGCTGGACTGGTCCACAGAAGGTATGCTGAGTTACCTGGAGCTGCTTTACCAAAGTTGCTTGGAGCTATGCCACTCCTGAAAGTGGATAGCTCTTGTCAGTGAGTAATGGAAGCATGTAAAAATGTCTGTGCCCTGAGAACATTTAGTTGATGCCCTTTATGCTCTTAAACTCTTCCTGGGATCAGGATAAACCTGGACTTACTTAGATGATGCCTTCACATCGCAAATCCTATCTCTACTCTTTTCTGAACAGTTTACTCATTCACATCGCAAATCCTATCTCTACTCTTTTCTGAACAGTTTCATCTGAGCACATTCTCTTGGTAATAACTTGAATAAGAATCTCTATTTTAGTACAATAATTCTAGAGAATATACCTAAGAGAAAGAAAAAAAATGCCTCAAACTTTGTACCTACCTCTCCTTTCTTCTTGTATGTGTGGCTTCATCCAACGTCAATCCAATTTTTATGATGAAGTCACCTTCCCTCCTCAAACTACCATTTTTCATGGCCTTTATCAATGAGAAATCTTTGAGGTACTCTGTTATTTTCAGCCTGAATGAAATTCAAACAGAATCATTAACAGTGTTATCTAACTAGGACAAGAGTTAAATATATCTATTTAAATATATGTCCATACTTACATATTTATATATACTACATACATCTTAACATGAGATTAAATATATGCAAAATGTAATGTATGCCTGTGTATATAAATAAGTACATATAATATATACAATAAATATATAATGCTCATATCTTAATATCGCCACATTATAATTCATATTTAACAGTATAATTTTTATTATTTGTAGACATCATTAATAAATTCACATGGTTTAATATTAGTATTAGGACAATTATAAATAAAGGGTTTTTATAAGATTTAGAGATGATAATTTCCAAAATTTCAGTATTCACTTCAGTTTTCTTTAGACTATTATTTTTTTTAATAAAGAAAATACAGAGGCTTTTTGTTTCAATAAAGAAAGGCAACAACATGCCAGAAATGCAATGTTGCCTCCAATATGGTAATATATTCCTTTTGAAGACTGTTTTGCTGTGGACAGAACATAGTTTAAATCCTGAGTACACAGGAGACAGCAGTTGGCATATGCTCTTCAGTTTGACAACTCAACTTACATTTTATACGGCTCAGCACATCTTTATTAGTACATCAAGCACTGTTATGGCTCAGAACAGAAAGAGCCATGCTTAGGTATTCATGGGAAGTGGAGTAGTTAAGGAGAAAGTTTCTATAAAATGTAGATTATTAAAAAGGCATACAGTTTTGTGATATCCTCTCATCTCCACCACCCCAGCAAAATGTGATTCCAAAATTAATCTGTTAAAATGATTATTTTGATTCAAGTAGAAAAAAGTCATTCTTTAAGTACTGAGTAAATGCAAGATACTGTGTTAGGTCCTAGGTTTGCAGGATTAAATAAGACATATCATTTCATTAAATATATGAATATATAGGAATACATGGAGATATATATATCGATAGATAGATATATCATTTCATTAAATATATGAATATATAGGAATACATGGAGATATATATATCGATAGATATATCTATCTATCGATATATATATATATTTGCCCTCTAACCAAAGATATTTCTTCTGATTGAAGAATACATTCAATGTTACCAATGCGCAGAAATGGACAAAGAGACATTATTGAATGATTTTCTTTATCCTTTATTATCCACAGAGATAATAAAATGTTTGTTGTTCAAAATAGGTGATAAAAAGGCATGGTTAAAGTGCATAACTTAAATTGAATAAGGAGGAAATATATATAGAGAGAATACTACTCTAAAAACTTTCTAGAATCAGAAAGTGTGAATAAAGGAATAGGAGAGGATGCAAATATAAAACTAGATCTCTTTCCCACATAACAACTTCCTTTTTCCTCATTCAGTAGTCTTAGACAACATTTGAATTTATATGAACCCAAAGAGGCTTATATTAATGCAAAAGATGCAATATCATTGGATTTTACAGTGTATAATTCCATAGGCACTTGGGGATGGATAATTATTTACCCCATCTAGCTAACTTAGGGAAAACTATGAATGTAGCTCCATTATCAAGCATCAGGGACAGTCAGACTCTATGACATCTGCTTGAGTATATGACTAAGTTAACTAACAAGTGTGCCATTATTACCTGCTCTGTGGGTAAATAGTACACCTGATAAAGCAGAAAGTCTAACCATAGCAGGTAATGGTGATGGTCAAATGGATAAATAAGGAAACAGGCAGATCGACAGATGGTCACTTTTTAAAAAAATTATCATTAATAAATTTCAATCCCCAGAGAAAGATGTCATCATGATAGTCTTATGTGATCAGGTCAGTGCAGGAAAATAGTACTTTTAGCTATTTCTCTTGTATTTGTCATTTAGTAATGACTGCTATTAGAAGAACGTTCCGTATTGATTTCCTTGTAGAAAGAAGATTGGATTCTTGTTGGCTTATAAGCATTCTCTGAATCTACCATGTATATAACCTGAACCTGTGTCAGCTCATGACTGCATATATGGGAAACTGACTACAATGCCCTGTTCCTTGTTTTTAGGTTGTGTTTACCATTCTGGTAAGTTTTCTATTGAGCTGAGGACAGTATTTACCAATGAACCAGATAGTGTGGAGGGTGCTGAAGAGTGGAGCTTTTAATCCCTGAACAGTAACTAATTAAGCAGCTATCCAGTGATTCATTTAGAGGCAAAACTTAGGCAGAATGGTGGGTGTGGGTCTAGAAAACAGGTGGCCTGGTGTAATCTGGTAAATATGCTGAAATTTGACCTCTTGGAAAATAGACCAATGATATTTGATATAATCTTCACCTAAAGAATAAATTTATTAGGACATCTCGGTTTAGTATTTTTTTGTGGTAAACAAATCATAGTCTACTGGTTTAATGGAGAAGCATGACTGCTTGGAAAATACCACATACACTATCCAACTATTTGAACATAAAATGGAAATATATTGTAAACTGAGTTAGGTCAATCACATTTTCACCCTTGGGGAATTAAAGTCAAGAAACACACAAATAAACTGACAATGAAATGTAATTTTCCTAATCAATTGATTTAAAATTGTAACTTATTTCTGAATTCATTTTTTGGGTACCTTAGTCTTTTTTATTTTTCATAATTCTTACTACATCCTAATATAGTAAATGATTTAATTTTCATTGTTTATTATTTACTGGCTGTCTTTCTTCATTATAATATAAGATGCACAAAAATGGGACCCTATTCTTGCTTTATTGATTGATACTAAATCCATTTAGTAGTGAAAAGTATGTAATAGATACACAACAATACTGAATAAATGAATGTGTTCAAAGCAACTGTATGTTGCAGTCTGGAGCTACTATGGACCATGCATGAAATAAAAGTAAGCAGATTCTGGATGGGCTTAAGAGTTTGCATTTATGTGAATTATAGAAGTAAAGAATCAGAGAAAAAGGAGGAGGAAGAAAAGAAAAGAGATAAGGGAACAGGGGAAGAAAGGAAAGAGGAAATAATGGGAATGAGGGGGAGAAAAGTAGAAAGAGGAAAAAAAATGTGCAGTAGAGAATTAACTGATCTTTGGAGCTCTTCTAATTTTTGTCCCTATGATCCTTCATTGTTTATCTTTCTGAATTCCTAAGGAATTCTCTAAGAGGTTCCCATATGTAAATATAATAAATAACATATTTCTCAAATATTTAAAAAATGGATTTCCAGTTCTTGATACAAAAAGAATAAGTCCCCTGAAATTTACTACACAATGTTTTTTTCTCTAGTTCCTTAATAATATGAGAAATAATAGTAGTAAAATCATTTTGATAGTAAGGAAAGGTATTCTCACCTTTTACTTAAAATGAATGCAATCCATGTACATTTCAAATTCTTTAATTTGATGCTTTTGGAGATACACGCATTTTTCTCATTTCCAATAAAACCTATAAAAACAAAATTGAGGATGTTAGGAGTTATTTAGTAACACATCACTTCTAGTCTATAATAGCTATAATTAAAGTTGACTGTCTTTTCCTTTTGACCTTGCAGAAACAATTAATGTTAATGAGGAACGCTTATTTTGAGTGTGGAATTGTCCATATGCAAAAATAAAAACAAAAAACAAAAATTAAAAATTCACCTGCTATGGTCTGTGGTGCCCACGGACATTGTTCAGAGTTGAACACTTTACTCTCAAAGATACACAAAAATATCCCTGTGTTGACAAAATATAAGCCTGTAGCTCCAACACTTCAATTATTAAAAATAAATGAAAAAATCTAAGTTAGATATGAAACAAACTTGACTGCTTAAATAAGGATTCTGTGAGAACAATGAAAAAGATCAGATAATTTGTTGAAGGCCACTGAATACTGGAGTTGGAGTTTATTCTCCCATTCAGGACTCAATAATTAAGCCTTGTAGTGTTTTCTTTTTAATTGGATTTTAATATTAAGGAATGGATATTATAATGGTTTATCTAGGGTAAATATTGGATCTACTAAAATAGAAGCAAAACAAGTCAAACAGACTACCTCAGTGCCACTGTAGTTCGTTGTTTTTTGGGGATAAAATGGAAAATGTGTACTTTATTAAAGAAACTAAAATAAGTGAAATAACCTAAAACATTCATAATTTGAATGCCTTTTCCTCTATCTATGTGTGACAGGCAGAATAATGGACACACCTAATTAAAAAGAAGACGAACAAGAAGAAGAAGAACAAGAAGAAGAAGAAGGAGAAGAAGAAGAAGAAGAAGAATGCCAAGAGACACATACACACACAAGAAGACATCCAGATGGCAAACAGACACATGAAAAAGTGCTCCATATCACTCGGCATCAGGGAAATACAAATCAAAACCACAATGAGATATCACCTCACACCAGTCAGAATGGCTAAAATCAACAAGTCAGGAAATGACAGATGCTGGCGAGGATGCGGAGAAAGGGGAACCCTCCTACACTGTTGGTGGGAATGCAAGCTGGTGCAGCCACTCTGGAAAACAGCATGGAGGTTCCTCAAAATGTTGAAAATAGAACTGCCCTATGACCCAGCAATTGCACTATTGGGTATTTACCCTAAAGATACAAATGTAGTGATCCAAAGGGGCACATGCACCCGAATGTTTATAGCAGCAATGTCCACAATAGCCAAACTATGGAAAGAACCTAGATGTCCATCAACAGATGAATGGATCAAGAAGATGTGGTATATATACACAATGGAATACTATGCAGCCATCAAAAGAAATGAAATCTTGCCATTTGCGACAACATGGATGGAACTAGAGCGTATCATGCTTAGCGAAATAAGTCAAGCAGAGAAAGACAACTATCATATGATCTCCCTGATATGAGGAAGTGGTGATGCAACATGGAGGCTTAAGTGGGTAGAAGAAGAATAAATGAAACAAGATGGGATTGGGAGGGAGATAAACCATAAGTGACTCTTAATCTCACAAAACAAACTGAGGGTTGCCGGGGGGAGGGGGTTTGGGAGAAGGGGGTGGGATTATGGACATTGGGGAGGGCATGTGATTTGGTGAGTGCTGTGAAGTGTGTAAACCTGGTGATTCACAGACCTGTACCCCTGGGGATAAAAATATATGTTTATAAAAAATAAAAAAATAAAAATTTAAAAAAAAAAAAAAGGAATACATTCCTAGGAGTTCTTAAATTTCTTCAAATTCTTTTATCAACTCCTTCTTTGTCCCTAGAAATAAAAGTAATTGAAGACTTCCAAAAAAAAAAAAAAAAAAAAAGACCTAGATGAACAGGAAATTCTTGAAATTCTTCCCAATTATTTAGCATGAATATTGGAAAATCTTAAATCTGATAAGTTTATTATAAGATTTTTTGTTTGTTTGTTTCTGTAACAAATCATGTATGTATAAGTCAGACTCAGTACATTTGTTGTGCTTGGTAATGAATAAAAGTTTTACAACCTTGGGTATAAGAAATAAGCCTATTATAGATATATTTTAATTGGAAAATGCTGATTGGACATATGCCAATATTCTCCCCCTACCCTGGATTAGAATTTTATTAATGCTATTGGAATTTGGAAGTACAGGCATACTTCATTTTATTGTGCTTTCAATTTCCTTGATTGTGCTTTGAAGATATAACTTTTTTTTATTATTATTAATTGAAGGCTTAGGACACCCTAAACCTTCAAACAGGTCTGTGGTATCATTTTCCAACAGCGTTTGCTCATTTTATGTCTCTATCACATTTTGTTAATTCTTATAATATTTCAGACTTTTACATTATTGCATTTGTTATGGTGATCTGTGATCAGTGATCATAACCCACTGAAAGCTCAGATGATTGTTAGCATATTTTTTAACAATAAAGTATTTTTAAATTAAAAAAGAAGAAGAAGAAGAAGAATGGACCTGCAAAGATGTCACATCTTAATTCCCTGAAGCTATGACTGCTATTTTATAGGTAAGAGGGGAATTAAGGTTGTAGATAAACTCCAGATTGTTAATCAGCTGACTTTGTGATGAGATTATTTGGATTTTTTTCAAGGGAACTCAATAAAATTATAGGGATCATTTAAATTTAAAGAGTGAAGTAGAAGAAGAGGTCAGAATAAATTGATATTACTACATCAAAAACATCAAAATATCATTGTTGACTCTGAAGATGGATGAAGAGAACCACAAGCCATGGAATGTGGGTACCTAAAAAAGCTGGAAAACAGAATATATTCTCCCAGGGAGCCTCCAGAATGAACACAACTGGATAGACACTTTGATTTTAGCCTAGCATGACCCATTTTGGATTTTTGACATTTTGTATTTGAAACCATGAAATAAATGTATGTTGTTTTAATTCATAATTTATAGTAATTTTTATATCATCCATAGAAAATTAGTACACCAAGTATCTTACCTGGAACTCTATCCCCTGAAATTAGAATTCCTTTCTAGATGTTCTTCTTACTCAGGCTTGGGTAACTTTAGCTTTCATTCTTTTCCTTTATTCACACATTTTATTATTAATGCTTTGAAATTCTTTAATTAATTTACATGATTGTTCATTACATGAAATAAATAATCTTTACTAAAGATTTATTTATTTATTTGAAAGAGAGAGAAAGTGTGTGAGCAGAGGGCTAGGAAGCAGTAGAGGGAAAGAGAGAGAGAGACTCCCCACTGTGTGTAGAGCCTGACAGGGGGCTTGAACTCACAACCCTGAGATCATGACCTGAGCCAAAATCAAGAGTCAAATGTTGAATTGACTGAGACACTCAGGTGCCCCAAGGCAAATAATCTTAATTTTGGTTAACATTACTTTATTCATTTCAAGGATTTTTAATTAATAATTTATTAATTTAATAAACCAATCTAAACTAAATGTCTCAGGTATTTTACATTTCCAAATTTGTCTTCAGAACACTGCTAGAGCACTCTCTCTTTATTTTTATTCTATTCTTATCTACTTCTAATGGTAAATTGCTATTACTTATGCATTTTATTTTAAAAACTCAGCCCAGCACCCAAAGTCTTTGTGATAGGCAGCTCCTAGGAAGCCTTGAGATTCCTACTTCCTGATGCACATATCCCCTATTTATTGTAAATTGGTTTGTGAATATGATGGGACATCCCTAGCATAATCACACCAATTTATATGACAAGGAGATTTTGAAGAAGTGATTTATGTCCCTAATTATTTGACTTTCAGTTACTCAAAATGGACATTTTCCTGGATTAGACTTTTTAAAAATGTCAGAGAGAATTGAAGGGAGATAGAGATCCTTCTACTGGCTTTGAAAGAACAATCTGCCAAAATAGACATGTGGCAGGATTTTTTGAAGGTTTCTAGGAGCTCAGAACATCCTCCAGCTGATGGTTAGAAGGAAGCACTACCATCAGTCCCACAACCAAAAGGAATTAAATTCTTCCAATAACCAGTAAGGATCATAAAGGACTCTGAGTCTCAGATGAGATCACATCCCTGGCTTACATCTTGATTTCAGTATGATGTGACTTTGAACAGAGAGTAATAAAAATATACTGACTGCTCATGCATACAAACTGTGAGATGAAAAATACATGTTGTTTTAAGTTGCTAAACTGGTCATGATTTAATATGTAGCAATAGAAAAATTACACACTCATAGTATTTTCTCAACATACTTCTCTTACTTCATTTCATTCTCTCCCTTTACACAACTATCCATTGGGCAGGCAAATAGGTACATTGAATGGAAAGAAGCCATAGGAATACTACCCCTGTATCCTTCAAAACCTTGCTCTTGGCACTAATCTGCAATCCTTTATAGTAATATGGTGTTGCTTTGGGGTTACTGTTTTCCTAAATAAAGGTGATTCTAGTGGCTTCCTTTTTTTTAGACTTTGCACAATTGCCTTCATTTGACAGGTGAGGGAATCAGTCCTGTGATTCCGCCAATGTTTATTTTAATTACACATTTTGGACCTGGAGAAATAACCAAAAGGTGTGTTTAAGGAGCCACTGGTTCTACTTTGAAATGAAACTGAGATAAAACTCTATTGAGTGCCATAAGCATTTTCTCTGAATGTTGTAGGCCACAGGAATATTTTGAGTCTCCTTGAAAAAGTGTCCATTCAGAGCAAGTGTCCAGCAATCCCCTGAAAAACTGATTATTCCTTCTTCCACAAAACACAATCACTTTGGCAATTGGTCCCTTTGGGGAATTTGAGAGAAAGATTAACAGTATATATTTCTAGCAGTGTACTGGGGTCCTTAATTTAAGAGACCTAGCCCTCCTTCGTTCAAGTGGTTCTAGGCTCATAAACAGGCTACAGTGTGGGAATTGTTTGAGAAGCTACAATTCTTTGTCTTGGTAATTCAGATTAAATTTTGATTTACCTGACCTGGAACTCTTCTACTTATACAGATCAAGTAAGGGTTTAAAGGACTGCCCCTCTGCTTCTCTTCTAGGGACACCATGGTTTTTGCAAGTCAGACTTATCTGTTTACCACTTGGCTTTTTTGTTAATTACAGTAACCATATCCACCTTGTCTTTTGCAATTAAATGTTGTCACTTGACCTCTTGGCATCTAATTATTCCCATTGAATTTAAGAGTCTCAGTTCAGTGGTGGCAGTCTCTGATCTATAGAAAAGAATACCTACAGAACTCTTCAAATATGCTGGGTCTCCCCTCACAGGTATATCTTTCACAGATATGGTAAAAGGTATGTACCCTTGAGTGGGCGAACAGGTCTTAGTTTTAAATCCACTCTAACATCCAAATCTCCCTAAATTTTTCATACTTTCTTCTAAAAAATACAAGGTAGTTAGGGTATTTCAACATAATTTATTATAGGCCACTTTTTTTTTTTTTTTTTTTTGGTCTATATTTCAGCAAGTCAATGAGATAAACAAGACTTTTCAAACCCTTCAAACTACAACACTGGATCCAAAATCTCTGTAGAGTGGGTCCATGTCAACAATTTAGTTAGATTCAAAATAATGTTCCTTCTGCCATTATCCTAGACTCTTGATATATATTTATCACCCTATCTTCAGAATTTATGCCTGTATAAATTGGAGTATTCATGTAATTCTTTTGGAGTATAGTAGATCTCCTCATAGGTCACATTTTGTACCTTATCTTTAAGCCCCACTGATACTTGAATCTAGCTCGTTAAAAGTTTTGAAGCAAAGAGGAGTAGCAAGGGTGGATCCTGACAAGAATATAGTCAGTATCTTGCCAGATAACTACCTAAAAGGAAGACATTACAGCTTTCTTAGTCAGCCTCTTCAGGCATGAAGTTGGCAGAATGTATGTATAGGTTATTGTCTCCAGCTATGCCAAGACCTCCTCATTCTGATTTTCAGGATCCTATCCCTTTCCAATCAATGCATTTATGTAATAACATATACCCTGTGAGGTTGAGAATTCAATTTGTGGCTGTAATTCAACCACTCACAGGATGAAGCTCTGGGTTTGATTTTAGAAATCTCATCTTTGTGAATACGGGAGATAAGGGTGGTGTTCAGGGAAGACATAGATACTTCCAGGCCATTCATGCAGGGAATTTAAAGCCCTGAGCTCATTCTGTTTCTGTGCTTTGTGCAGCATTATTAGGAGCAACCAGCCAATCTCATTACACTCATTAATTTGATAAAAATGTTTTATGATAGCAAATACATGGTCACTCAGAACCTTTCCTCTTGTAACTATTTGGTTAGGAGTATCTAACAGTGATAATTTGCATATCTCTACTGCCACCTCTTGTCATGGATGATGAGTGCCCTCTTTGCCACTGGATATAGAATAATTAGTATCTTTAATTAGAACCAGATTAGTGAGTCAATTTCACAAACCCCGGAACTAATTCAGAGAACTCGTCCTTAAGATTCTGTCCCTCTGAAACCAATCTCTGTAGCAAAATGTGTAGCAGTCAGTGTTCTCTAGACAAAAACAAACAAACCAACCCACAAAAACACATGCACACACACATTTATATATATTTATATTAAATTTATATTTATATACTTATATGTATTTACTTTAAGGAATTGCCTCATATATTTATGAGACTGGCAAGTCCAAAATCTGTATAGGAGGCTAGTAGGCTGGAAACTCAGATAAGAGTTGATGTTTGCATTCTTGAATTTAAAATCCATAACACAAGCCAGGGATCTAGAAACTCAGTGAGGATTTCTGTTAAGGCCTTGATGCAATATTCTTTCTTCTATTGGAAACCTGTTTCCTTCAATTGACTGAAGGCGTTGTTGAGGGTAATCTACTTTTTTCAATGTCAAATGATTACAGATGTTAATCACATCTACAAAATACCTTGACGTTAACATTGAGACTAGTGTTTGATGAAGGTCTATGCCTTTGGCACTATAAGCTAGATAAGCTGACACAAAATTTAACCATTACAGTTAGCAAAGACATTCTTAAATGCACTGGCTGTATTTTTCCTCTTAGTTCAAGAAGTGTAAAATGCAATGACTACTAATACAGTTTGATGCCACTGACTTGATTCATGCTGAAGTGTTAAAAATTTAACCAAAATTATTTTTGTATGAGAAATGCATGCATCAGCATAATAAAAAATATAAATAAAAGACAAATATTGCCTTAGTATTTTCATGAAAATCGCTTTGACCTCATGGAGCTTTTCAGTTGGTTGGATAAAGTCATAGAAGTATATAGAACAACTCTGAGATTCCCTGTTCTAGCAAATCATCAGTAGCTTATTTCTAGAAATTCAATTATCAGCTTTTTTAGAGAGAAAGATTGAGATGATTTGCATTCTGTCTTTTCTTGAATAACTATGTCACAGTTCCTAACCTCTTTCCCCTCCAGGGTTAATAATTAGAAAAACATCAAAAAGACACCAAATTCAGTGTTTAGTGTGTGTATTATCATGCAATTTAAAAAATATATATATTTTCTGCTTTCTTTTATTTTATTAATGAAGGATGATACTTTTTGAGTTTAATGGTTTATCTTGGTTGTACAGAGGCACCTACATGGCTCAGTCAGTTCAGCCTCTAACCCTTGCTTTGGCCTCAGGTCATGAGGCCAGGGTTCTGGGATAGAGCCCTGCATGGAGTCCTGCTTCAGAAACCCCACTCAGTGGGGAGTCTGCTTGTACACTCTCTCCTTCTCCTTCTGCCCTTCCTACACTCGTGCTCTCTTTCTGTCCTTCTGTCTCTCTCTAAAAATAAATTTTTAAAAAACAAACAAAAAACCTTGGTTGAACATTCCATCAGGAAAAAATGATGAATTGTCCAAAATGAAAGTGTATTTCAAATAGAAACATTTGCATGTACTATTGTGCCAATATATTATTAAAATATTTTAATGAAAAATGAATGACTTGCATGTTATGCCTCAAACTGAGATTGTACATTGTATTTTAAAATTCATTAGATTCTGAATAATTATTTTAATATTAATAGAATTCTTAATAATAAGTAAATGAGCTCATAGTTTATTCATAAAAATAATTCTTAAAGAAATCATAGGTAATAATTTAAGAAATCATAGGTAATAATTTAAGAAATGCCTCCTAAAATAATCCTTATAATAAATTTAATTTCTTTTAAGATTCATTTTAGATTCAGGATAACAAGTCAAGAATAATCAGCTATTAGTAAAATAACACTTCTGACTTATTTTTCTTAAAAAAATATATTTTTCTTTTTTTTTCTTTTCTTTTTTTCAATTTAGAAAAATCTTTCCTATAATGTAAAGAGAGGAATTTTACTTATTTAGTTAATAGTATAATACATGTGGTTATTGCTATTCCCATTTCCAGGAACTTGCGTCAATTGTTTCCTCTTCTTTCGAGATTATTCATTACACTTAAGGCTTCACATACTTTTTTTTTTTTCTTTTAACCAAAGCTGAAATTAACATGTGCCATGTAATATACCATTTTAAAGTAAAGAATTTGGTTATTTATAATATTTTTAATGAAACAAAGTCTTCCTTACACTCATATCACTATGTTGATAGTTTACAATTATTTATTTTAATACATTTTAGAGAATCACTTTGACTGAACAATTATTTATTTTAATACACTTTAGAGAATCACTTTGACTGAATAGGTCCATTACTATGTAAGTAGTACTTTAAAGCTTTCAGTACAATAACTCAAAATCTAAATCTAAGATCAATTTATGTCAATATTTCATTTAATGGCTGTCACAGGTGAAAATCCTAATTTATAAAGATACATAGATGTAAATAAAAGTTCAGTATTCAGTATACTTACCAAACCATGGTTCTTTTCAAATCCATTGGCATGAAATTCCAATTATATGGGTATATTCATTTTTATATATTTGGTTAGTTATTTTCCATAATTTCTTAGTCCATTTGGGCTATAAAAGAATACCACAGACTTGTTTGTAAACAACAGAATAGAATAGCATTTAGAAACAGTTAAAAAACGTATTATTTTTCTTTGGAATTTGATCATCCCATGAGAAAAGTTGTAATGATATAGAAAACAAACATTTCCTAATGAAACCACCAACCTGATTCAAATAAATAAATAGGATAATCAGGACTGATGATCACAGAAGGATATCTGTGCAGCAATAAAATAGAGAAAATTAGAAACCCAGTGAGAATAGACTAGACAGCAGATTTACAAGAAAAGGAAATTTAGTGCTGTTTTATAGATTTGAATGTATTGAAAGTGATTTAGATTAATTGGGGGCAAAAGAGTGTGTGAATGAATTAAGAATAATTATTGGAGTAGATACTGTATTTGTACTCTTCCAATATCAATTTCTATCATTATTTTATAGTAATAAAATATGTATCTTTTAATTCAGCATACAATTCCATGAAATATATGTGTTTCCTACTCACCCTGGCCGATGTGTATGGTCATATGACCAGGCTGTTGCACAAAAATTCCTGTAGGTGTGAAGTGTCACTGGTAGAAAATGTCATTAAAGAAACATAAACCCTCTTCTTCCTCCTCTTCACCCTTCTTCTTCCTCTTATTCCTCCTCCTACTCCTCTGGTGCTTCTACTGCTGTTTCTTCTTCTTCTTCTTCTTCTTCGTCTTCGTCTTCGTCTTTGTCTTCTTCTCATTCTCCTTCCTTACTGAATTAGAGATACCATGACTTATGATGACTGGATATCTTGGAACATGAAATGATTTTGCAAATGTAACCTTCTACAATAGAGTGATGTGATTGATAGATCCAGGGTCCCAACACTATAGCTTTGAACCATCTATTTTTAGGTACTTAAATTTAGGGAGACAGATAAATTTATGGTTTAAACGATGGGTATGTTTTATGATCTGTATGGAGACTATCATACCACTAGTAAAATTTATTACTAGAATGGTGCATGGCATATGGAAAAAACTAAAATATTTGTCCTTTTCCTTAGTGCAGCAGAGAATGGGGCCCAAGAACTTTAATTGCAGGTTGGAAAAAATGTGCCTTTTGATATATTCACACAATGCATTGTGCATTTTCCTACTTTCTAGAACAAAACAAAGTTCTAGGCTCATCTTGCACTTTTTTCCAAGTAAATTTGGTCACATTTAATGGCAGATGTCATTTCAAAATCAGTACCAATGTTCTCAATATGCTCATTACTAGAGTGTTAATTGCCTTCACATGCCAAACTATACAGACAAAACCTGAAAATATATCTTGGAATATATTTATATACACTTATATACTCTGCCTATACCCTATTTATCTGTCCATAATGAAATGATATCTATAATTGTAATTCAACACCTCAGGTTTCATTGTAACTTTCTCTTGGCAATGTCTTAAAATACCTTCTCTGGCAATGGCAAATGTTTCAGTGATCTTCAACACATTTATTTCTTTTGTTTAATTAATGTAAATATTTGCTCAATGAAAACATATCCACTATCTACCATACATACCCAACTCTAAATCTTTGGACTCTGGGACCCAGCATATTCTAATTCTTTGTATTTTAATGAGTTGCTTTGAATGCTTCTTTGTTTGTTTATTCAACTTCCTAGAACTCTGGTACAGGCATTATATCTGGATTATATTAGTTTCCATGATATTATATTGTTAAAAATTTATGGTGATCTAAAGAACACTAAAAATATCATCCTAATTTTGCTTTGTTTTATATTTATGCATTTAATATATAATTGTATATGATAAATAACATATATTAATAATAGATCTATTAATATAATTGTAACTGCAGCTAATGTCAACTGAGCATTTTATACAAGCAAGACACTATGTTAAACACTTCATTTTTGTTCTTTCTTTGAACTGTCATACATAATTTTCAGTGGGAATCATGTAGACTTATTATGATCATAAGCAATGAATCTAGACAAGAATAGATTCAACTTTCAAATCCATCATTTTTAATTGTAGCATCTTGATATCTGACCTATTCTGTGTTTCAGTTCACACACGCATACACACATGCACACCTCTTGCAGTTAAAATAATTAAATAGTCCAATGCTTAACAAGATTCTAGTCACATATTAAGCACTGCAGAAAAGTTGATCATTATTGTTTGCAAAAAAAGAAACTGAAGATTTAGAAGGGTAGCTACTTTGTTCTAAGTTGCATTTCTAACTATTTATTAGATCAGGGAAACTAATGCAGGTCAAAATTAATTATTGGTATTTATCTTATAAATATATATTTCATAACTGGAATGGAAATGTAAAAACATATCTTAAAATTTTACTATTGGAAATATCAAAAGTTTTCTAATCATTTTCTAGATTTTAGGTGTTAACTACATGTTTCTGGATTTTAGGTGTTAACTACATGTTGAAATCTCCAAGGGCTATAATGATTGAAAGTCTTTATTTTATTACCAGTCTATACCTTTTTAAAAAACAAGTTCTTATATTTATACATTATTATATGCCTATCATAAGTTTTAGTAGCTATCACTTTCAATCTTTATGTTTGACCAGCTCAACAAATTTTTAAGTGAATAAATGGATGCATATTTTCATGCTTTTTTTAGTATGACCTTTTGGCTAATGAGGTGCATGCTAATTATTTCCTAATGATGGCTAGCTTTAAAATAAACCCTTAATTCCTTGGCATCAGTTTCATATTTCCAACATATAAAATGGAATTTAAGATATAATTGGAACTGAAACATAAAATTTATTATTTGAGCAATGCAATAGAATGCACAATTACATTAAACAAACTGAAGAGCATAGTTGGTAGAATTTTAAAAATCACCCCTTCTTCCAAAAATTGTAAAAAATACATATAAAAATGATCATAAATAAGTTGATTGCTTTACAACACAGTTGATAAAAACTCAATGTATATATATCTTCTTTGTCCATCCATCAGTTGATGAACGTTTGGTCCAAAATAAAATATATTGTTCCAAATTTAACACTGTTGACTTCTAAACAGCACATTGTATGACTTTAATAGTATAACTTTCCCTAAGAAATTTCTAAAACCTTCTCAATTAAAAAAAAAAAAAAGACTTTTCATGAAGGTTTCATATAAGTACCAAAGAAACTTGCATACTAACAAGTGATTCTTCATATATCACCAGAGTTATTAAATTGAGTTTAAGCTAGTCACAAAAATAATATTTCTTTAGATATCATTATAAATATTAGTAATCATTTCTAAGAATTTTATAAAATTAAGATGTTATATTTTAAACTGACTTTATTAGGACTTCGAGTTACCAGGGCTTAACTGTTCCTATTTACACATTTTCAGAATGTTTTCCACTTGTGGAAACTTTTTCAGAACTTTTTCCACTTGTGATTTCTTCTTCTGTAACTTCTTTGAAGGGTTAGTTTAGTATTGAATACACATACCACTTATTTTTCACATATTTCCAGATAAACTGATTTTAAGCAATTTTTTTTACTTCTTTTAGGTGGTTTCTGTGCTCATTTTTTAAAATATTTTATTTGTTTATTTATTTGAGAGAGAGAGAGTACATGTGAGCGAGGGGGAGGGGCAGAGGAAGGGCAGAGAATCTCAAGTGGAGACATGTTGAGTGCAGACTTTGACAGGGGGCACAATCTCAAGATCCTGAGATCATGACCTGAACTGAAACCAAGATTCGAATGCTTAACTGACTGAGCCACCCAGGCATCCCTGCCTAGACACTTTTTTATTAGCAAAGATCTCTTCCAAAATTTGTTGGTATTGTATTTTAGTTTTTTTCTTATAATCTTCAGATCTAGTCTTCTGAACTAATATCTGTTGAGTTTAAAAGAAGGGCTTAGATCTATTTCTCTAAATTCGTTCATCCTATTCTACAATAGGCATAAAATGAAGTTTGCACTAAGATCTAAAAATGTATATTTTGAATTAATATAGAGACAGCTATATTTTACAATGTTACATGATCAATATTTATTTCAGATTTTTAGGTCAACTTATGCAATGAGAGACTTAAAATAATGTTTAAAGGTAAAGTTAAACAAGCACTATTTGTGTAAATCTTACTGAAATGTTCAATTATTTATTTCAGGATAATTTTATTTGTTTTCAGTATGGCTTTCCTTTATTTCTTCTTTTCAGAAAACAGATTGTTTTTAATCTAAATAGCAAGTTACCTTGTTACTAATAAACATATCTATGTAAGCAAAAAATGAATATTATAAAAAATTTTAGGACTTCACTTGACCAGTTACATTCTTATAACACTGGAAATAACTAGAGAAAAAAGATTATCTATCCTACCATTTCTGGGTCAAATTAACGTAACAGCCTTTCTGATCTTTTAATAATATCTAATTTGGTGGTCATATTGTCACAATAATCATAAAAATTTCTAACCAATTTATTAACTCACTTTTTGTATGTCCTTACACTACCATGATTTCTTTTGTTTGTTTGTTTTAGAAGCAGACTCCCCACAGATCAGGAATCATAAAGCAGGGCTAGACCCCAGGACCCTGAGATTATGGCCTGTGCCAAAGTGAGATGCTTAACATACTGAGCCACCCAGGCACACCATCATGTTTTTTAACTGAATTCTTTCAAAATAACCACGTGCTATTTTCTTTTTCCATCTGTCTTATTTGATAATAAAAGTATTCCTATTTTCATATTACTTTGGACCAATTTAAAATAAGTTTTGTACTGCAATTAGTGGATAGTTTGAAAATATTTATTAATTCTCAAGTTTAAAATTCCTCTTATCTAATTAGAAAGAGTACAATAAATTCAAATTTTTATTGTGTACAGTAGATACTTTTAAAAATACTAAACCATTTTCCCACTAGCTTACTTAAGAATTTTATTTTATTCCCAAAATAGTAGCTATTCTTTTCTGCATTAATGTCTTACTTGCTTTCATTTTTCTACAGATTGAATAGTTGGCAGTCCTAATTAATTAAGTAAATCTACAAGATCAGTTTTGAGCAATAGTAGAATTGAAATAGAATATAAAATCAGAGAGCTAAGAAGTAGAAGTATAAAGTATAAAATCTTTCAGATAATAAAGATGGACTTGGCTTAGTAATGTTTCCATCTGATAGGTCAAAGAAAGATATCTATAGAAGTGTTTCCTGGGCATTCCAGCATGACTCTGAGAAGGGTAATAGCAATTGTTTCTGAAGGGATAGTAATTTATAAAATTTAAATTATGTATGATTCAGAATGTGTTTTAACAAAGACCCATGTTATAGAAATGTGTTTGGAATCCTGGTTTTATTAAAGTTATCCTACCTGGGAGAGAGGCAAGATGGCAGAGGATTAGCCGACTAAAATGACATCAGATCCCAGAAGTTCAGCTAGATAGGTATCAAACCATTCTGGACACCTACAAACTCAACAGAAGATAGAAAAGAAGAGCAGCAATTTTAGGAACAGAAAATTGACCACTTTCTGAAAGGTTGGACGTGTAGAGAAGTGAATCCAAACAACAGAAAGATAGACCATTGGGGGAGGAGCCATCTCCTGGGAAGCAGCAGAGCAGCAGAGCACAAAATCAGAAATTTTAAATGTCTGCTCCACTGAGGGACATTGCTCCAGAGGCTAATCGCACTACTGGGTATTTACCTTAAAGATACAAATGTAGTGATCCGAAGCGGTACGTGCACCTGAATGTTTATAGGGGCAATGTCCACAATAGCCAAACTATGGAAAGAACCTAGATGTCCATCAACAGATGAATGGATAAAAAGAAGTGGTATATGTACACAATGGAATATTATGGAATACTATGTAGTCATCAAAAGAAATGAAATCTTGCTATTGGCAAAGACATGGATGGAACTAGAGGGTATTATGCTGAATGAAATAAGTCAAAGAAAGATAATTATCTTATGATCTCCCTGATATGAGGAATTTGAGAGGCAGAATGTGGGGTTTGGGGAGTGAGGAAGGAATAAATGAAACAACATGAGATCAGGAGGGAGACAAAACATAAGAGACTCTTAATTTTACAAAACAGACTGAGGGTTACTGGGGGGAGGTGGGGTATGGAGAGGGTAGTTGGGTTATGGACATTAGGGAGGGCATGTGCTATGGTGAGTGCTGTGAAGTGTGTAAGTCTGACAATTCACAGACCTGTACCCCTATGGCAAATAATACTTTATATGTTAATTTAAAAAAGTTATCTTACCTATAAAATAGAAATAATTATCATTTACCATATAATGTTGTAGCAATTTTTTAAAAAGATATAAAACACCATACTAGGTACTTAGGCATCCCTACATTCCTTATAATAGTATCAACATACTTAAAACTAATGCACACTCAATGTCTCCATACTGTGTTTCCTTATCCATGCATGTCATTATCAATAAATGCATGGTTTTCTCATATTTCAGTGTGAAATCCATGGTAATTACAAATATTCTATATTAAATGTGGCAGAATGACAAGAGAAAAAGTGTAAAGTCTTTCATTCATTTATTCATGTGCTCATCCTCCCATCCATTTGTACAAGTATTAATTAACATTTGTCAATCATCACCTTATACTTTGGAAATCAAAGAAGTTGAATCATCTCTGTCTTCATGAAAGTTATAAAGTTTTTTGATTTTACCCTGTATTAAAGGTTTAAGATAAGTTCAAAGATGCCAGAAATTTCAGGCATAGAATAAAAAAATAAAGTGGAATAGAAATACAGAATGGAAGATTTTCTCAAAGCCTTTAAAATTTCATTACACTAAAAATAGAATAGCAGATAGTTGTTTATAAGTTTAACAACAATGTAATATGGTTCCAAGGATATAACACGGAAATTACAAAACTGCTGTCCATAAAGAATTCATCATCATAGAATGAAGAAAGAAATTAAGCAAACAAAAATTTGAAATCTAGCTGATGAATGCTATTACTTATAAATTTACGTCCCATTTGTTGACATAAAGAAAATACAAATAAGGATCATTTAGTAAATTCTACTAAAATGAAAGATACATCTTTTTTAAAGTTATATTTTTAAAGATTTTTTATTTCAACTAACTTTCTATACTGTTGTTGTCATATACTTTTTTAGTATAACTACAAACAAGACTGCATTTCTGTTATATTTAGTGCTTCAAAAATGGTAGACTATATCTATGAAAAAAAACTAAAGAAGGAACACATATTTACCTCCCATAAACAATGAAAAAAATTTCTTTGATTTAGAAAATATAATAATCTCTCCTGTCCAGTTTAACCTTTGTTTATGTGATGAAATGGCTGAATGCTCTATTAACTTTTCTCAAAATTTTCATTCTTTTGTGTCATTTTAGTAATGCTCTACAATTACTTATGCATAGGAAGACAAAAGAAGCAAATGAATACTGATAGCCATGTAATATCATGTATTGATTTAGGTGCCTGAATCCATGTGCCATATCTTTTAAGACATATTTAAATTTATATATTCATATTAGTATAGAAAATACTTATAATAATGCAGTAAAGTATAAAATCATTCTTACATAAATAGTTTTATCTATCAAATATTTTATATATTGACTTTTCAAATATTAAGATGCGCTTAAAGGTTTGCATACTAATAAAGTTAAATGAAAATGGCAATATGACAAAATACATTGTTTGAAAATACAAAATTCCATTGTTTAAAACCCAGTACAGTTTAATTTATATATTAACACATATTAATTGTAATTTTAAAACATGAATTATGTTATCAATTTTCTATTTTAGTTTAATATGAGGCATATTTGTTTTTACATATATATTTATCACCTAACTATGCCACAAATAATATACATTTTGTTAAAAACGTAGATATATTTATATACATATATGTCAATATACGGGTGTGTGTTTCATATCCTTACTCACCACCATATATGTCTTGTGACAGTCCACTGCATACTACATTATATCCAGACTCTTCACTTATCAAAGACCTTCATAACGTTGTCCTAATCTACTGTTCTGACTTAATTTTTCAGTTGTTATCTACATGTGTCCTACCTTGTAGCCAGACTGGATTGCTATGGTTTTGGTAAATATGTTCTGTCCTCATGCACTTATCGCTTTCTACTTTCACAACTAAGAATTCTTCAACAGAAACTGCAGATGACAAATTTGAGTAACAGTGTTCATGAAGTCTTTCATGAATTCCTCAAATTAGCTGATATCTCTCATTTATCTGAACCCCTTTTCCAGATTTCTGCTAAGGCATAACAAACATCCACATACTTTTGGGATAAAAAAAAAAAAACGTGGATTTTGTGGGTGAGGAATTATGACAAGGCAAATTGTATATGGTTTATCTTTTTTTCTCCATGTCTGGGGCTTCAGGATGGAAACCTGAATGGCTTAAAATGATTCAAAAGGCGGGGCTAGAACCATTTTGATATGATTTTATTTACTTGTCTATAGCCTGAGCTTAAAAGGCTCAAAGATCAGGCTCAGCAGATACTGTTGACCTAAGGACCTACATAACAGCACTTCATGTGGTGGTAGCTTTCTCAAAGATGCTATCCTCTGGATAATCAGAACTTACATTGCAACTCAGGGTTTCAAGAGTTATTGTGGCAGCAGAGTGGAAGCTAAACAGTGTGTTCTGCCTAGTTTCAGAAGTTAACACATTGCAGCTATGCTAACAGTGTTATCCAAAGTCAGTTGAGACTCACGGGGTAGGCAATAACTCCTAGTTCTAGATAAAAGGAGGGTCAAAGAACTTGAGGCCATTAAAAATATATATATATGGATCCCCCTGTATCATCCTAAGAAACATAATTATAGTTTCTGAGATTTTTTTTTTACTAGTTTTTGTTGTTTTCCATGATCTCTGTACCTGAAGTAAAACTCTTTGAAATCATGTCTATCTTTGTGTCTCCCAGATTGTTGAGTGGCCATTAAAATAGTATGCAATGAAGATAGTCAGTTCATTTCTTCTTCTTCTTCTTCTTTTTTTCCTTCTTCTACTTCTTTTCTTTTTTTAAATTTATTTATTTATTTGACAGAAAGAGACACAGAGAGAGAGGTAACACAAGCACTGGAAGGGGAGAGGGAGAAGCAAGCTTCCCACTGAGCAGAGCCTGAAGTAGGGCTCTATCCCAAGACCCTGGGATCATGACCTGAGCCGAAGGCAGAGGCTTAAAAACTGAGAGCCAGCCAGGTGCCCCAGTCAATTGATTTCTTGAGTAAAATTGCATTTGATTTAATTCTGGGAATGGCCTTTTTTTTTGCATTTGAAAAGACAATGAATAATTTTAGTTGATCACACTTCTCTACAAATGAGTCTGAATAAAGTCCCATATACATATACACACATGAATTTACTTTTTATCATACGTTGAAAGTTTAACATAGTCTGATTTATTCATTTATTTAACAAGTGATTATTGGGTACCTATTATGAGGCAGGCACAGAGCTTGGATAAAGTGTAATATGATGATTAAAATTGATATATTTTCTGCTCATGAATTCTATAGTGTAGTGATGGTGACTAATGTTTATGTAAGCCAACCATGTTTATAGAATTATAGAGTAGTGTTAAGGACCATGAAGAAAAAAAATAAGGTGTCATAACTATTTACTTAGAACTATTCATATTTAATTTATTTTTTAAAGGAAACATTTTATTTCATAGCAGCCATACAAATCAATACTTGTTCTACAACATAACCAAAGATATTAAAATTATATATACATATTAAACATTTATTACAAGAAAGGAAGCCAAAAGTAATTTAAATTCTGAAATTATCTTATTTAACTAATTACATTACTTCATAAACTTGTTTCTACTTAGAATAAGGGAGAGATTTAAAAATTATATTGGTATTTAAATGGTTTTAAAACTTAGTAAAGATCTTGAAATAACAGTTAGTTTATCTTTCCTGGGAAAATGAAATCTTATACAAATTCAACTCATCTATTTATTTATTTTTGTCTTAAAATCATGGCATTTTTTATTGTTACTGTTATATTCTGCTATAGTTATCTGGATTTTCATCCTGATCACATGTATTGAATAAATCATTCAATAATACACTAAGAACATTTTTTGGCTAGCAAATTCTTGAATTTTTGGTCAATAAATTTTTTTTTTGTCACCATAGTTAAGCTAAATCTGAGCCAACATTACTGACACAAATGGGGAACAATTTTCTCATACACAACACATACACATCACAATTCAAAGATTTAAAGTAATCTATTTCATTTTTGTCAGTAATAGAAATAAGCCTTAGTGCTAATATTGTTTGTCTAAACAAAATTTAAAACTCATATTTAATGCTCTACTAGGTAGCCCACCTTAAAATTCTTATTTCTGAGACCTATGTAAATCAGTACAGGGGTGCCTGTGTGGCTCAGTAGGTTAAGCATATTACCCTTGATTCAGCTCAGGTCATGATCTTAGATCTTAGCGTTGTAGGATCAAGACTCAAGATGGGCTCTAAGCTCAGCAGGGAGTTTACTTGAGATTCTCTCTCCCTTTCCCTCTACCCTTCTTCAACCCCTGCACACATGCACACTCTTTCTCTCTCTCACTTGCTTTTTCTCTCTCTCTAATAAATAGATAAATAAATCTTTTTAAAAATAAATTAATTAATAATTTGGTAGATATTTTTACTTGATAGAACAAAATCAATCTATGACTGAAAATAAATCACAAATCAAAATTCTGAGTAAATATTAAATAAAATTGTTTCTAGATCTTAGTATTTTTTAAATAACTGCTGAAAGGGGGGCACCTGGGTGGCTCAGGGGGTTAAGGTCTCTGCCTTCAGCTCAGGTCATGGTCTCAGGGTTCGGGGATCCAGCCCTACATCAGGCTCCCTGCACAGCAGGGAGCCTGCTTCCTCCTCTCTCTGCCTGCCTCTCTGACTACTTGTGATCTCTGTCTGTCAAATAAATAAATAAAATATTTTTAAAAGTTGCTAAAATGACTCAATGAGTGTGGATTTTTGATTTAATGCTACAGCACAGCAAGCAAGAAAGTGATGATAAATAGAACTGATAAGAGAACAGCAGATGTCTCATTGTTTATCTGTACTGCTTTACTGAAAAGTATAGCTGCAAACTTCTTTGACAGTGCTTTTGCAACAATATGGATGGAAACCCTATTTATGGATTCAACTGCTGATCTTTGTTAATCTAAGAAAAAGATAATAAAGCCCTTGAGTCTATGACAATGCAAATCTGAAGCTGTGATTCATGTAACAATCCTGTTGTTTAGGAAGCTGACCCAGCTATGGTTTATCTTAAGTTTACTTCCTAGTGTACTTCTGTACACTTCCATACATACACTTCCAAAGTATATGTTCACATTAAGAACATCTATGGAACTTTATAAACTAAATAAAAGAAAAAGAACTGTTCTGAATTCAGGTATCTGTTTGTACTTTGTACTTTAAATAAATGTAAAAGAAAATTGGTACAGGATAGTTTTCTCATTTTCAGCCTAGAAAATTTTCATACTATCTATTGCATTTGGAAAATAAAATAATATATCTTACCTATGATAAGCATATGACACTTTTGAAGCCTTGAGTCTTTCAAAATTTTCAGTGGAAAAGACTTAAAGAATGTCCTAGTGCTGAGAACACTAAAAAGATGAGTGTTAGGATTTCCTTGAGTGAGAGTCAGTGGCAAATTCTGGATGTATAGCATTTTCTCTATGAAGAGATGACTAAAAACAATGAACGTTTCCTGAGGAAGAAATAATTATGCCTTACATTTGTGGTACTGTATTATGTACAAAGGAGTACTTGTGAGTCCCTTGAATGGCAAGATCACAAATGTAAAAGTGACCTCAGTGTCAGAAGGCAATTCTGCAGAGCAGCCACAGGGCAAATTAGCTTCTCCAAGGCAGTGCCCTTTAGCATAGGTTTGCTAAAAGTTGGGATAAGTGGTTGAGAGGCACTTTTCTCTTCTGATACCCAGAATTAACTAACAGTATTTCCAAAGTGAAAGATGTTCAAATCTCTGAGACTGAGGTACAAAGACAAGTATACAGGCTAGTAAAACCAAACCAAAACAAACAACAATACTTTTTGTTTAGAAAATAATTATTGAACAAAGGAATAGCTTACCATATTTCAAAATTAAGAATTGAAATATACATCAATTATTAAATTATTAACTAACATTAAAAGTATATGGTTCCAGAAAGTGTAATAAGCAACAATATCAAACACATTGAGTTATTAAAGCTATAATGTATAGATGACTTGAAATGTAATAAGAATAAATATAGTTTATTATATTATATGTATTATGTAAATAAATAATAAATTTACTGAGTTTGAATTACTTTCACATGATTTATCTGTATGAATATCTCACTGCTGTTACCATATAAGAGTAACTTGGGGCAGTTGTATTGTCTTTTATGGTCTTCAAAATACAATATACACTAGTATTTAACTCTATGTCATCATAACTGTTGAGACACTGAGATCTTTTAGCAGCAATCTGGGGTCAGATTCAGGTTATAAGCTAAATACATGGTCATGGTGAACAGCTTATGTTAAGTGAATTTTGAAAAAAGGTCCAGAAGGAATAACAGAACATACATAAAAAGTCACCATTCTGAAATAGCCAAAGAAATAGGACACGTGAATCTTGGCATACTTCATAGAGGAAATTCAAATCCATTTGTTTCTTCGGAACAAATGTTAACTTGGAATAAGTTTTCACCCAAAGACCAGATCATGAACCAAAACACCTGAAAACTTTCAACTACGATCTAAAGACACACTTTTAAAAACATATACTTTATATATAAAACATAAATATACAGTCATTTGCAAATATCTTCTTCCATTCCATGGGTTGCCTCTGTTTTTTTGACTGTTTCCTTTGCTGTGCAGAAGCTTTTGATTTTGATGAAGTCCCAAAAGTTTATTTTCGCTTTTGTTTCCTTTGCCTTTGGAGATATATCTTGAAAGAAGTTGCTGTGGCTGATATCGAAGAGATTACTGTCTATGTTCTCCTCTAGGATTTTGATGGATTCCTGTCTCATGTTGAGGTCTTTTATCCATTTTGAGTTTATCTTTGTGTATGGTGTAAGAGAATGGTCGAGTTTCATTCTTCTACATATAGCTGTCCAGTTTTCCCAGCACCATTTATTGAAGAGACTGTCTTTTTTCCACTGTATATTTTTTCCTGTTTTGTCGAAGATGAATTGACCATAGTGTTTAGGGTCCCTATCTGGTCTCTCTACTCTGTTTCACTGGTCTATGTGTCTGTTTTTATGCAGTACCATGCTGTCTTGGTGACCACAGCTTTGATATCCAGGATCTATAATGAACTCCTCAAACTTAACACACACAAAACAGGCAATCATATAAAAATATGGGCAGAAGATATGAACAGAGACTTCTCCAATGAAGACATACAAATGGCTATCAGACACATGAAAAAATGTTCATCATCACTAGCCCTCAGGGAGATTCAAATTAAAACTACATTGAGATATCACCTTACACCAGTTAGAATGGCCAAAATTAACAAGACAGGAAACAACATGTTTTGGAGGGAATGTGGAGAAAGGGTTCCCCTTTTACACTGTTGGTGGAAATGCAGGTTGGTGCAGCCTCTTTGGAGAACAGTGTGGAGATTCCTCAAGAAATTAAAAATAGAACTTCCCTATGACCCTGCCATTGCACTCCTGGGTATTTACCCCAAAGATACAGATGTCGTGAAAAGAAGGGCCATCTGTACTCCAATGTTTATAGCAGCAATGGCCAAGGTCGCCAAACTATGGAAAGAACCAAGATGCCCTTCAACGGACGAATGGATAAGGAAAATGTGGTCCATGTACACTATGGAGTATTCTGCCTCCATCATAAAGGATGAATACCCAACTTTTGTAGCAACATGGACGGGACTGGAAGAGATTATGCTGAGTGAAATACGTCAAGCAGAGAGAGTCAATTATCATATGGTTTCACTTATTTGTGAGGCATAACAAATAGCATGGAGGACATGGGGAGTTAGAGATGAGAAGGGAATTGGGGGAAATTGGAAGGGGAGGGAATCATGAGAGACTATGTTCTCTGAAAAACAATCTGAGGGGTTTGAAGTGGTGGGGGTGGGAGGTTGGGGTACCAGATGGTGGATATTATAGAGGGCATGGATTGCATGGAGCACTGGATGTGGTGAAAAAATAATGAATACTGTTATGGTGAAAATAAATAAATTTAATTTAAAAAACCATAAATATAGGGGTGCCTGGGTGGCTTAGTGGGTTCAGCCTCTGTGTTCGGCTCAGGTCATGATCCAGGATCCTGGGATTGAGCCCCACATTGGGCTCTCTGCTCAGCAGGGAGTCTGCTTCCTCCTCTCTCTCTGCCTGCCTCTCTGCCTACTTGTGATCTCTGTCAAATAAATAAATAAAATCTTTAAAAAAATAAATATATAAATTTATATATAATATATAAAAATTTATGTATAAATTATAAATATTCTTCTCGTACCCACTTAAGCCCCCAATGGGATTGGGAGGGAGACAAACCATAAGTGACTCTTAATCTCACAAAACAAACTGAGGGTTGCTGGGGGGAGGGGGTTTGGGAGAAGGGGGTGGGATTATGGACATTGGGGAGGGTATCTGCTTTGATGAGTGCTGTGAAGTGTGTAAACCTGGTGATTCACAGACCTGTACCCCTGGGGATAAAAATATATGTTTATATAAAAAATAAAAAATTATATTAAAAAATTATAAATATATTTTTACTTTAAAATGAGTTTTAAAATGAATATTGTTCTGAGGTAACTGGTTTACATGAGTTTAGATTATCCTTTATAAACACTCCACTGTACTAAAGGCCTTTATTCTGTTGATTTGTATATTGTCTACACAATAAATCTTTCTTTCAGGTTTCAAAGACATATAAGATTTAAATTCATGGATTGCTTGGGTTAGTGAACATCTTGGAGATTCAGAAATGAATTTATTTTCAATCATTTTAACATTATATATATGGCATTTATCAATTCTTATTATGTATATTCTCAAACTTTTACCTCAAATCGTTTTTTTTTTTAAGATTTTATTTATTTATTTGACACAGAAAGAGAGATAGCAAGAGAAGTATTACAAGCAGAGGGAGTGGGAGAGGGAGAAGCAGACTTCCCGCTGAGCAGGGAAGCTGATGTGGGGCTAGATCCAAGAACCCTGGTATCATTACCAGGTACACTTCAAATCAGTTTTAATGACTTTTGTTTAACTGTTTTTAACAAAAGTGAAATAAATTGAAATTAGACTGGATTATATTCATACTGATATTTTACATATTTATGAATATAATATAGGATAATTAAATCATATAATAAGGTTCATGAGTTTGGCTAGAGCTAGGATAGATAATTTTCCAAAATTTTCCAAAATTATCTATCCTAGCTCTAGCCAGCTAGGATATTCTTATTCGTTTGAGAATTAAATTTTCTCAAAAGAATAAAGTTGTTGTGAATAGCCTCAAAAGTGAGAGCTGGGAGTCAGGAGATAGAAAAACTCATCGCAGAGCTTAATCTTAGCAAGAGCAAGGGCAAAGAATGTGGCTGAAACTTGAGTCAGCAGGATAATGGCAGTTGCTGCAATGGTACATTAGTTTGCCCATGCTTTGCAATAACAGTGGTTTTGAGGAAAAATTTAAACTGATTTAAGAGTGCATGTAAGACTATTATTTAGACACAAATTAACTGCATAAAAAGCCTAACTTCTTTCACTGGTATAAGGAACCAAACAAGGCAAACAAAAACTTGGAACTAACATGACTGCATTGCCATTTTCAAATTTGCTGATGCTTGGAGTATTTGGAACAATTATATACAGTAAGCTTATGCTCATTACTTTGATTAGGAAAAACAAGATAATATTTATAAAATCACAAAATAGAGCAAGATAGTTCTTAGAAAACCTGCCATCTTTCATCATCTAATTCTAGATAATTATTTCACTGAAATAGTGAAATCCTTAATTTCTTATTTCTTCAGAATTTAATCTGCGTTCCCAGTCTTTCTATAAAGACCCTACAAAGACTGTCTTATAATGAGAAAATTTGGAATTTGATAAGCAATTTTTAGCAATCATTATAACTATAATATATGTAGTGATGCCTAACATTTCATATTTAAACACAGACAGCCAACCATATGATTCCCAAGGGGCTTCTTTATCTTTGTTTTGAATATGTGACTTTATCTGTTTATGTGAAATGAAACAATGCATAAACATCTTTCATCTTGATACCTCATTTTGTTAAGTTGCAAAAAATTAGTATATGTGGTAAGTATAAATCTTACTTCAAAACCCATCTTTAATCCTCATTTTGCTGCCACAGTGGAAATAACTTTGAAAATATTATTATTTTTTTCCTCCTAGCTTTAGGTCTGGGTGTGTAGACTGTGTCATAGGATCAGTAAGTAGGGGGCAGTAAATCTTGTTTTCTAAGTCAAATAGCCACATTCTATTTCCACTAACATATCCATAATGGCATCTGGTCACTGTCCACTGATCCACACAAAATACTGTAAAGATGTTCTCCAATCCCATTTTTTTTCTTTTAATTTCTTTTAGTTCTTACAGGTTTATGGGTACCCTGACTACTACTCTTTTCCAGCTGGTTGTATTTGAATCATTTTGCTCATTGTGTTGGTCTAACAAAAAGAAAACACTATTTATAAGGCTCATCTTGCTTACACACATTGTGCAGACAATTCTTTATTAGATGTTGCTACCCTTTATCTACTGATTTTATTCAGACAGTCATATAAAATTGTTTTTATCTTTAAAATATTTCAATCTTCTAAGATGTGGTTGTATACCACCTATCATTGGAATCAAATTTGTTCTTGTTTTTCCACTGAATTTCTTTGCCTTCTCAAGCCTAAAAAACTCTTTTCTAGTCTTGGAGGGAAGCAGGAAGAAAATATTGTTTCTACAAATTGTGTATCCCGATAAATATTTTGTCTCTGCTATGACTCTTTTATATTCCTTTAGGTGGCTAGGATTTAGGAAATTAAAATCCAAGAATAGAGTCCCATTTTTTATGGTCTATTCTATGGCATATTTTCCTTGAGGCAAACTAGCATAGAATGGCCTAGATGATTTAATAGGAAAAAGACAGTGAAGGTAATAGGAAATCATATTTCAAAAACAATCTTGAGTTACATGTAATACATATGAATATTAAGACTGAAGAGAAAAAAGAAAGGAAAGAGGTTAATAACTCTTGATATAATTGTAAAAATGAATAGCAGAGAATCCCTAAATGAAACTCGGAACCCTTGCAAAACTGACAAAGAATAAAGGTTGAAAGAATGGAGTATAATAAACACTAAAAAGAGGAAAATAACAAAGAAATATGTTAAGAAAGAACATGATTGACCAAATATTTTGTTTTTGGTTGTGTATTATATGTCAGACACTACACTAGATGCCTGTGAACCAAGGTATCAGCAAGACAGTTTATTTCCCTAAGGAGTTCAAAGAACAGTAGTAAAGATAATGAGATCAAACTAAAATACAATGTATCATAATTATAAAATATAAGCTTTAGGGGTGCCTGGGTGGCTCAGTGGGTTAAAGCCTCTGCCTTCGGCTCAGGTCATGATCCCAAGGTCCTGGGATCTACTCCCCTGTTGGGCTCTCTGATCAGCAGGGAGTCTGCTTTCTCCTCTATCTCTTCCTGCCTCTCTCCCTACTTGTGATGTCTCTTTCTCTGCCAAATAAATAAATAAAACCTTAAAAAAATATGTAAGCTTTAGAACGAATTCTCAGAGTCTTGATATACTAGTGATGGTGATGGAGTGTGTGTGTGTGTGTGTGTGTGTGTGTGTGTTTGATGGTTTCTCCATGGAATGGCACCTGCCTTGAATTTTAGAAGGGACAAGAAGATAGGCAAACAGTAGAGATGGTGGTAAATTTACAAATCTACAGGCTATCTGTATATACACACACACAAAAAAATCATCTTAGAAAAGAACTAGTTTCCTATGAAATTGTCTTTCTCCCATTCTCTATCTGTGTGTGTGTGTGTGTGTGTGTGTATAAAACTCAATGTTACCTGTAGAATGTAACTAATAATTTGTTTTAAAAATAAAAATAATACATAAGACATTATTCACTGGGTTATATGCTTGGATTTACTTTCTTATGATGATAATAACTGAAAATGTCAAAAAGGAGGAGCAACCTAGAATGCTTAAGGAATGAGAGAATTCAGCCCCTTCCTCCATTTATTTATTATGCTTAATATGTACCATGATCTAGGATAGTTGGAAAGGTAGGCAATTTATAGTTTTTGCCCTCAGAGTACTCATGTTCACAGTGTAATGGCAGAATAGAGCTAAACTGACAGTTATATAATATAAATTATAGACTTCTGAATAAAATTCTGAGGAAATCAGAGAAAAAACCTGCTATCTCACCAGGATAGTTCTCAAAGTTTTCACCCAGGAGTCTATACTTGAGGTAATACTTCATATAAAAAGACAAGAGATCATTAAAAAGAGACGAGAGTAAAGACAATCCTGGGAGAGGAGGAAACACAAAATGTGGAATTTCTGAATCTAGTCAGAATGGAGTAACTATTACTAAACTAGTCCTACCTCCGTGGACAACTATATAAATGGTTAAATTATATGAATCAACTGTCTGTAGACATTAGACAGTAAGGAGAACAAAATAGTTTTCCATGAAAGAAGAAATACTAGAAAGGTGAATCCCAATAAAGGTACCCCAAAAGAGGAAACTTATTGTTGGTATAATAATTAAAATTTGTTCCAATAAATTTTTCAATTTACACCAACATGGATGGAAATGGAGGATATTATAATAAATGAAATAAGTCAGAGAAAGACAATTATCTATGGTTTCACTCCTATGTGGAATATAAGAAATAGAGTAGAGGATCATAGCGGAAGGGAGGAAAAACTGAATGGGAAGAAATCAGAAAGGGAACCAAACCATGAGAGACTCTTGACTCTGGGGAAACAAACTGAGAGTTGTGGAAAGGGAGGTAGGAGCTGTGGTATAACTGGGTGATGTGATGTGCACTGGGTGTTATATGCAACTAATGAATCATTGTACACTCTGCCAAAAACTATAATGTATTATATGTTGGCTAATTGAATTTAAATTTAAAAAGGAGGGGGGTAGGTTCAATGTCTCCTTCTCCTTTCATTGTTACTGGGGAACCAAGAAGGTGAGCAGATGGATGCGTAACTATCTATATTAACTATTTATGTCATACTTACTACCTGCATAAGAATAGTGGTCAATATTTTATACGCTCTTGGTCAGCGTCTGAATTCATGAGGGTGTAGTAAAGTAGCTGGAGTTAAAACATTAACTCAAGTGGAACTAAGATGACAGGACACATTAGAAGAGATGGAGGAAATGTGAGGCCTAACATACCCTTAGGAATATTGAAATCATCTTTCAAGATGGCAAGAATTCATGAAACTCCAAGATGTTTTAAAAAGAAACTGTAGACTTTTTAAGATATGAAAAAATTTGCTCATATATTCTCTTAAAATCTTGAGTAAAGACATGGATGGAGGGACGCCTGGGTGGCTCAGTGGGTTAAGCCACTGTCTTCGGCTCAGGTCATGATCCCAGGGTCCTGGGATCGAGCCCCAAATCAGTCTCTCTGCTCAGCAGGGAGCCTGCTTCCTCCTCTCTCTCTGCCTGCCTCTCTGCCTGCTTGTCATCTCTCTCTGTCAAATAAATAAATAAAATCTTTAAAAAAAAAAAAAGACATGGATGGAACTAGAGGGTATTATGCTAAGTGAAATAAGTCAATCAGAGAAAGACAATTATCATTTGATCTCTCAGATATGAGGGATTTGAGAAGCAAGGCAGGCAGTTGTGGGGAGTAGGGAAGAAAAAAATGACACAAGATGGGATCAGGAGGGTGAAAAACCATCAGAGACCTTTAATCTCACAAAACAAACTGAGGATTGCTTGGGGGAGGTGGGGTATGGAGAGGGTGGTTGGGTTATGGATATTGGGGAGAGTATATGATACGGTGAGTGCTGTGAAGTGTGTAAGCCTGAAGATTCACAGACCTGTACCCCTGGGGCAAATAATACATTATATGTTAATAAAAATAATTTTAAAAAAAGAAAAAAATTGAGTAAATATTTAGGATTATTATTTCTGGTAGATAAAATAATAGTTCAAGACTTGCATGGTTCTTCAATAGAATACCTAAATCACACTAGCTTTTTGGAAGAGGCAGAAAAGCCTGTGTTAACTATAATACAAGTAATATTTGTGATATAAATTACAGGTAGACTAATTCATAAATTGTGATTTTTATATTGACCCTGCCCTCCTGTTCTTCTTAAGCAAAAATGCAAGGAAGCATGTTTACAGCACTGCACGTGAGAAAAGATTTAGTATTTTAGTTTTATCTTGCCCATTGGTAGAGTTGAGTAATTTTTATATTACAAGGAAAAATGGATCCAGAGAGTCTGATATTAAATCCCTAGCAGTACTCCAAAATGTCAGTTGGATCTTAAGCTAAGCCGTGTTCCTGTGTAAGCTCCATAAAGGGATTGCTGTACCTGTGTATTGATTAGCCACCTGTGGGAGATTGCATTCTGCAGGAAAGATAAACATCTACTTGGGGCCCTATTCATTGAAAGAAGGCACTTATTTAAGTGAGGAAATCTTGAACTATTTTTCTTAATCTTGACAATGACATTTTTTTTTTCTAAATTAATTTTTTATCCTGTATGATTAACCAAAGGAAAACAGAATCTAGCTCACAGTTTTCCTCAATTTTATAACTCCTGTTGTCAGTAAATGTGACTGTGATATCCATGAATACATCTTAACTTCACAAATAATTGACCTCTTACACTCTCACTACCTTCAACTCAGCTTTCTGTGTGCTGGAAGTCTCTGGGACTATAGGGCTACTTGTGACAAATGCACACAGAAATTCTGATCTGTGACTATCTTCTCACACTCTCCCATCTTACAGTCTGATTCTTTTAACTCTCACTTCATATGTCTTAATTTTTTTTTCATTTTTTTATTTGTTTATACAAGCTACAGGGATCAGACCCCTAGTATATGATAGTAACTCTCTAAACTCTCCAAGCTGATGCTGAAAATATACACATAGTTGACCAAACTGTGTACCTGTAAGGACCATTATGTAATTTTCAAGTTACCAGATCATATGAGTATTAAGGATGATTAGAAAAAGGCTTTAGGTGATGTGTGCTGTGGGGATAGGAAAGGGAAGAATAGGAAACTCTCCTTAGAGGTTTAAGGATCATTTTAAGAGAATATATGTGGTATTTGAACTGAGTCTGAGGTAGCTGGGAGAAGCAGAAGGATCCATGCTGAGAAACAGCCCAAAGGCCGGGAATGCCTGTGAGCACAAGGATTTTGTTCCACGGTGTCCGTAGATATAAAAGATGAGGTTGGAAATGTGCCCTGTGTTGAGATCATAAAAGAGCCTGTGTCCCAGGTTAAAGATTAGGAATCATGTGCCGCTTTGAAACCTTTAGAATTTGGCTTTAGTAATCATTTATCAGAACTAAAGTCAAATTCAGGAAGGAAATAAAAATCTATCTCTCATTGTCCTTCATCTAACCTATTTCGACCTTCAAGTCCTATTTCAGAAGTGTGAAACACAATACCTGGCTGAATGATGGAATAAAGTTTCAAGTTAGACAACATAATTATTGTGTTGTTAAAATCCATTAATCATAGAGAGTCTACATCCACCCTCTTGATTATTAAACAATAGAAATATGGAAAGATTGACCTCCTATTCAAACAAAAAGAAAAATGACAACTTCTCCCAAGAAATCATGTACTGGCATTTATTGTCAGGGGTCTGCAGAAAATAGATATTCCAAGGAAATATTAATGTCAAAAATTTTATTTAAAACTATTAGTGCCATTTATCTGAGAGCATATGTGGGTTATGAACACATATCAATTTATCTTTTGATCTCTCTCTCTTTCTTTATCTCTTTCACTCACTTTCTTTCCTTATTGTCTTGGTATCCACCTCTCTCACTGGTAAAAACTACCTCAACATTCCTATGCGAATGTTTGTCCTTCATCAACTTACTATGGCTTCAGTCCACATAGATGGAATTTCATGAATTTGCAGAATGTGCTCCTATGTTGTGTTTGATATTTTTGTTTCCTATTTTCCAATAAAACTTCTCTTGAGAGACAACCTGACAGGCTCAACAGTTAATGAGTCATAAGTTTATTTTTACTGCTCCAACTTCTTGTCATCCGTTATTTACTTTCTGTTTTCCTCTCTATTATAGACAAGCCTCACTTCATTTCAATCTTCACATGCATCTGGTTCTCTGCCACTGTCCCCAGCCCCAGATCTACTCTACTTCACCTCTCAATTCATCCTCAGTCCTTAACTAAGAGAAAGTGTTTCATGAGTTTCCCCTGAAACCAGTTTGGAGTTTTTTAACTACTGAAAATCTTTCTTTATCTCAACATTTTTAAAAGATTTATTTATTACTTTGAGAGGAAAATAGAGAAGGCACACTGAGGGAGAGGGGGAGGAAAAAGCAGACTCCCCACTAAGCAGGGAGCCCCATGCAGAGATTCCGTGTTCTCTCTTCTGTGCACTAAATGGTCTGGGCAGCTTCTCTTCCTGCAGGAGAAGGTCTGACCAATAGTACTCATGACCAGGAAATTAAGTATGTCTAAGTTTAGGCCCATTTGCCTATAGATCTAGTTATATTACTGAGTCACTTCACCAATAACGCCAGTAATGGAGATGGTATTTTAATTTCCATTTTACCGACACTTTGTCTGCTTCTCAGCTTTAGAGGGAAACATAAGAGTATTATTTATAAGACCATCACTACAAGTTCAAAAAATAAAAAATAAAAAAGACCTTTACAATCTAAAGAGCTTTTGCTAAACTGAATGTTAGTAACTTATTCACTATTTTCAATCCTTTCAGATAAGCAAGAGTACATTTTTTAAAGTTTTTATTTAAATTCCAGTTAAAATACAGTGTAATATTAGTATGAGGTGTACAATTTAGTGATTCAACATTTATATCCAACAACCGGTACTCATCACAAGTGTCCTCCTTACAGTCCATCACCTATTTAACCCTTCCCCCCACCCACCCCCCTGCTAGTGACCACCAGTTTGTTCTCTATAGTCTGTTCCTTGGTTTTCCTCTCTTTTTCTCCCCTTTGATCATTTGTTTTGTTTCTTAAATTCCACATATGAGTGAAATCATATGGTATTTGTCTTCCTCTGACTGACTTATTTTGCTTAGTATTGTACTCCCTGGCTCCAACCACACTGTTGCAGATGGCAAGATTTCATTCTTTTCTATGGCTGGGTAGAATTCCATTAAAGATACAGATATAGATATTGCCACATCTTCTCTATCCATTTATAAATGGACATTTGGGTCCTTTCCATAATTTGGATATTGTTGGCAATGCTGCTGTAAATATCAGATTTCATGTACCCCTTTGAGTAAGTATTTTTTGTATCCTTTGGGCAAATACCTAGTAGTAGTAGTTGCTGGGTAGTAGGGCAGTTCTATTTTTAACTTTTTGAGGAAACTCCATACTGTTTTCCAGAGTGGCTGCACCAGTTCTCATTCCCACCAATAGTGTAAGAAGGTTGTCCTTTCTCTGCATCCTCTCCAACACCCTTCATTTCTTGTGCTGTTAACTTTAGGCAATCTGACTAGTGTAAGTTTATATCTCATCATGGTTTTTATTTGTATTTCCCTGATGATGAATGATGCTGAGCATCTTTTCATGTGTTTGTTAGTCATCTGGATGTCTTCCTTGGAAAAATGCCTATTTATGTCTTCTGCCTATTTTTAAAAAAAAAATATTTTATTTATTTATTTGACAGACAGAGATCACAAGTAGGCAGAGAGGCAGGAAGAGGGAGAGGAAGAAGCAGACCCCCTGGAAGCAGAGAGTCCAATGTGGGGCTCCATCCTAGGACCCTGGGGTCATGACCTGAGCTGAAGGCAGAGGCTTTAACCCACTGAGCCACCCAGGCACCCATGCCTTTTTCTTTTTTTTTTTACTGGAGTGTCTTGGGGGTGTTGAGTTTTAGAAGTTCTTTATAGATTTGAATATTAATATTTTAATAGATATGTCATTTTCAAATATCTTCTCCCATTGCACAGATTGCTTTTTAATTTTGTTGATTGCATCCGTTGCTTTGCAGAGTTTTTTTGTTTTGTTTTTGTTTTTGCTTTTAATTTTGATGAAGTCCCAATTCTTTACTCTTACTTTTCTTCCCCTTGTCTCAGGAGACATATGTAGTGCGAAGCTGCTGTTGCCGATGTCAAAGAAGTTACTGCCTATATTCTCTTCTAGGATTTTAATTGTTTTATGTCTCACATTTAAGTCTTTAATCCATTTTGAACCTATTTTTGTGTATGGTATAAGAATGTTGTCCAGTTTCATTCTTTTGCATGTTGCTATCCAGTTTTCCCAACACTCTTTGCTGAAGAAGGTGTCTTTTTTTCGCTGGATAGTCTTTTCAACCAGAAAAAAAATATATATATATATATATGTTTTATGTTAGTCATCTGGATGTATATATATATATATATATATATATATATGTCATAATATGTCTTCTGGATGTCTAAATATATATATATATATATATTTCAGGAGTATATTTTAATAATTAGTACATGAGTATTTATGGGTGTGTATTCATATATATAAAAAGACATTTAGAGGTGCCTGGGTGGCTTAATTGGTTAAGGCCTCTGCCTTGGGCTCAGGCCATGGTCCCAGAGTCCTGGGATTGAGCCCCACATTGGGCTCTCTGCTTGGCAGGGAGCCTGCCTTCCCCTCTCTCTCTGGCTGCCTCTCTGCCTACCTGTGATCTCTGTCTGTCAAATAAGTAAAATCTTAAAAAAAAAAAAAAGACATTTAGTCTTTAACTTATATAGAAAATTTAGGGGCACCTGGGTGGCTCAGTGGGTTAAAGCCTTTGCCTTCAGCTCAGGTCATGATCCCAGGGTCCTGGATTGAGTCCCACATCAAGTTCTCTGCTCCAATGGGAGTCTGCTTCCTCCTCTCTCTCTCTGCTTGCCTCTGCCTACTTAACACACTCAATCTGTAACTGGTTATATTACTGTCCAGATTCCTTAAGTGGTATAGGGAAGGACATATATTACAGGAACAAGACAATTCCACATGAAGAATCTGTACATTTTGAAAAACAAAGTCACTGTTAAACTGCTAAAATCAATGATTAAAAGGTTCTATCTTCCCAATATTTTTTACATGGCTTCTCTCAATAAAAATGTTTCATTGCTTTATGAAAAATCAATTAGTAATGAGATTTTTAAGAAGACTAGAAGTGGTCATTTTCCCTCTTATTGTGTTGAAATGGACTTCTTTTATTGGAGGGGGAGTAGTGAACTGTCTTCTGTGTTCTTGTTGAGTAAGTCATAGAAGTGACTTGCAGGTCTAGGGGTATGTTATCACCCTGAACACAGGGATTGGTCCAGGAGTTGGTTTATGACCTGCATAGAGTCAAGTTCCCTTTCCAGATATTATGAGGCTGCTAGAGAAAATGAGAACTTACTACTGAGGTCATAACCCTTAAAATTATAAAAGCCTGGGACTTTCTAGAAACATGTTCACTGCTAATGGATAATATACCTCAGAAGAAAAGGGAAACAAATGGAAGACAGAGAAGAAACAGAATCCTAATGACATTGTTTCAAATCCTAAAATCAGTGTTGCACCCCTATTCCATATATTCTATATCATGAGAAAATGCATTTATTTTTCCCCCATTAAACTGGTGAGAAATGGACTTCTGACACTCTGCCAAGTGTCCTGCTTCACAAAACAACAAACACATAACACATGACAATAAAGATTCTTGAGGTTTAAAAATTGTGGAATAAAAAATTCACTAAGGAAGAATAGAGACTGATTAAAGGATTACTGAAATACTATCTGATTAAAGGATTACTGAAATACTCTATATTGTATAGTATATAATATATAAGTATAGTATACTATACTTATTTTTTCTATTAAAAATACATTTGTGTTTAGGAGGTGACAAGGAAAATTTGGAGAATGTTGGCAGGATATAGTGCATATTAATCTTGCTTTTCTTGACTTTTTTTTTTTCTTGTGAAAACTCTAATATACAGTTGCAGAAAAAGATTCTAGCATTATTTCAAAGCTCACCAGAAAAGACAACTTTGACATTAATAATGTGCCCCATGCTTGCAGTAAGGGAATTAATAGACATATAACAAGTCTGTGCCCCACATGACATAATGGAACAATTATGGATTTTTGGAATTAAACTAATCCACTGCTACAAAGTGTAAATGGCTACAAGTTCAAATTTTCTATATAAGTTATTTACTTGCTGATATTATGTTTTAGTTATCAATACAACTTTGCCTGGTGATGACTTTTACCCCTATTCCAAAGACAAGGAAACTGATATTCATAACAATGAAATAGTATAAAATATCTCAGAACTAAAAGATTTGAGATTAAATACTCAAAATTCAGATGTCAGACGTAGTGCTAAAAATGTTTTTCAAGTCTGATTTTTTTATGGTATACTTGTCTATTGACCAACATTCCAAGAGAAAAAAAAATGTGTCATTCTGATATTGATAAAAATATAAGAAAAAAGCATCAAATGCAACATGTCACTAAGAAGTCTTGAGTGAGACAATATAACAGTTGACAAAAAAAGAGGCATTTTTCAATATCAAAATCAGTAAAAGTGAGAGTTCCTGAAGAAAAGTTCGTCTGCTTCACTACTTTATGTAAGTTTTATGGCTTTCTGTGAACTGGACAGCACCATAAATAAACATTATCAGGACAATTTCAAAGTAAAAGAATGCATATTTCATCTTAAAAGCAGCTGTTAAATTTATTTCTTTGTTTTCATCATTTTTATTCAATCTCAATATTTATTCTATTTATAAAACTGCACAGGAATACAAAAAAGTTATATTTTTGTGAATTAAAAACATTTGATAGAATTTTTATTGAATACTACATTAAATTTCTATAGAAACTTACCAGAAACTCTTCCTGCTTAATCTATAATACAGTGCAATATGACAGGTCATATTTTAACACCATATGCCTAAATTTCTTAGAAGGTTCATCAAAACTTCTATACCATAGGGAGCCATGTATAGATTTATGAGTCATTGAAATTTTACATAGCTTCAAAATGAAAATAATATGTTGCCTATGTAATGCCAAGAATACATTTTAATCCTCAATCCATTCTATAAAATACTGTTCTACCGAAAATCAAGGTCAAAGATGAAATAATATATGTCAAGATATTTTTAGTTATAAGGATGAGTAATAGTTTAAAACTTCAAATCAGGCATGATAATATTAATGTGTCACTAAAATCCATTAATCAAAATCAAAATGTTCTGTGGGTAAACAAAGAAACCATGGCATTTGTTACTACGTTACTTACCATGTAGATATAAACCCAGCCATAAGCATAAGTAATGAAAATTTGGAGAAAATTTCTGTGATTCAATCTTATACAGTGATGAACAGAATCAGTGTATTTAGAGATTCTTCTGCTTAAAACCTAAGTGTTGTTGTTACCGTTAATTGTATATTAAAAAAAAAAAAAACTGCCATCTTCCTAACTTCTTATAGCAATTAAACAAGCATATTTTCTGAAGAGCAGTCACATTTGCAATACAAAACTCCTGGCTAAGAATTTATGGAATTCAGAAATTGGCCTCAGTTGGTCCATCAATAATTATCATTATCAGGTATATCTTTCACAATAATTTTCCTCTGCCTTTGTTTCCTAAGTGGTAAAATTAGTTACAATAACATGCAGAGCAAGATACCTTTATAGATATTTGTGGCTGTGAAATAGGTATTTACTCTCCTGGAAAAATCAAAGATGAATTGCAGATCTTCATAATAGTGGGATAATCATTTTTATGTCCTTATTAACTTAATGCTGTTAATTCCCATGTTTCCTTTATAAAACCACCTACTTGAAAATGGACCACAAGCATACACATGGATACTACTACCATCAAGTGAGGTACACTACATGGTGACTATTGAACAAGGCTGTATTTGGAGTGTGATTCTCCTGGAAACATTACCTTTCCTTCTTTTTTCTCACTTTAGCTTTGTGAAAAACTTTACAACTGTTTCTTCTACATATGGCCAAAGAATCCCATTAAAGTTGACATGAAAGCATTTATCCCTATTGCATTCATTGGTTCAGATCAGCACCAGCTGGAATTTTCATGCTCTGTGGTTCTACAAACCAACATATTGAGGTCATTTCTGGGTATTTTTTCCTGTCAGTTGCAAATGATGGAAAATGTCAGTTCATGATGAGCAACAACTCCAAAAGTGGGATGGTCAACTAATTTAAGCTGACACATGGGGCTCCTATTCATTTTGATGGTTTTATATATTTACCCAGACATAATGTGCCTTCAGAAAATGCTGAAGGTGCCATCTTTTAACCTTTATTTGTGAGAATACTTTATGTCAGGGCTTCAGTGGATTATTATAGTTTTAGCCATTTGCAAAATCTCAAAATTTATTTTATGTTCTGGTGTTTTTTACATTTGATTTTAACCACTAGGTTATTTTTTGAAAATATGAAATTCTCCTCATTCTATTTTCAATGCTTGTTTTGGCTTCTGAACTCAGGCATAGAAATAAAAGTTAAAGAAGGAGATTTACAGAATTGCCTGACACAGTTCATGCTCTATACTCCAAAACAGTGGAGTTTTCCATTCATTAAATTCTATGTGAGAAATATCTGTAAAAATTAATATATCGCATTAAGAATAATATAGTGACATCATATAAGCAAAACAACAACAGCAACAAATACATATGAAAACTGGAAAGCTTAAGCTACTTATAATTGAGAATATAAGCTAGTATTTTCTCCTGCTAAATGGTCTTGTTTTATATGTTTATAGGAAATGTTTCAGAAGTTCATATTATAAATAAAATACTGAGAGGTGACTATTATCTCTTTTCTTTATAATCTATCAGGTTATAATTTGTGAAATATCAAACTCAAAATAAAGTCAAATGAACAGCATAAATTTAAAAAAAAATTCTGCCTAGTTTACCCAATTTTCACTAATTCAGTGGACTGTGATAAATGGTAGCTGGGAGAAAAACCTGTTTCCCCTACTATGCTTATCTTAAACATCGACAGCTTATTGAGCACTTTCCTGGTGAAGGCAGTAAACCTTAAGTGGATGTATAAAAGTAAGGAGGGAGAAGAGATGAAGATACAGAACACAGAAGTTTATAAGTAGAAATAAAATTGACCTAGAGACATTCTATGAAAAATCTAATCCATGTTTCCAGTTTTAGCCAGTGTCCCTTTGTTCTTTGCCTGTGTGTGTGTGTGTGTGTGTGTGTGTGTGTGCACACGTGCGTGTGTGTTTCTGAATAACCACTCTTGCTATTTTCTTTCTAGGTTTATTTTAGCAGATTTTCACTACAAGTGTCCTCCATCAAAGGCTGTCACATTTGAGCATACCCTCAGTCAGGCTGTGGTTGGAAATCAGATTCTATGTGCTTCTTCTTCTGGCTTTATAATTGCCTACATGAGAGCAATCAAACATATCAGCTAGAACTATCGCCTGTATCAGCTGGAAACCTTTCTTTAAGTGAGCACACCAGTTTAACACATTTATTTTGGACAGTTATTTCTGTTGGAAAGAAATCATGCATCTATCCCAAGGTTTCTTGAATTGAAGGAGATTTATGGTTTTAGAACCAGAATATGTGAAGATAATCAGAAGATGTGCTTTGTTCTTATGCTATTAATTGAAATGAAATAAAAATCAATATTTGGTGACTCCTTTGAGGAAAATTTTCAAATTCCAGCCAGTTATATATTGTTTAGCATTTTTGCAGCCTTTCTTTCTTCAAAATAAACTAAGAATGAGAAACTATTTTTCATTTACTAGATAGATTTTCTTCTTTACTTAAAAAATTGAATTGCACAGATGACAATAAGTAACTCCAGGTCACTATTTTTATTCAATTCACCTTTTGCAAATTCAACAACAATAACAATTATAGTCTGTGAAACAAAAAGACAAAACATGGTTAGTGTGGAATAGAGTTTAAGAGGACATAGAGGATGTTGATTAAAAAATTAACTGATAATTTAACAGCGTTACTAAGACCTTCTTAATATTAAAAACATATACATATAAGGAAAATGAAGAAACCATATCATTTCAATCTTCTCTGTGATTTTTATATACCCTAGGGGTAAAGGAAGGGCTTAAAGGATATAATTACAACACTAGATCATTTGAAATAAAATATGTCTCATTTCAGAATGTCCACTGCTTCCAAGTCACTAAACAACTGAGTAATGTGATTTGGATACTTGTCAAACTGTGCTTGTCAACCAGTATCACCCTTATCAAACTAGTCCTTTGGTTTCAAATATTTATTTTTCCAAATTTGTCATTCCATAAGAATAGTCCCAATGTCTCATTAATCTATGAATCTTTACATATTTCTGAAGATAAAAATATATATTTGGTGATTCTTGGATGAATGAAATTAAACAATAACCACACATGCGCGCGCGCACGCACACACACACACACACACACACTTATATAAGATGTGATTAAGCCACTATTCTTAGGTGGTTTCCTAGATGGATATGTATAGCAACTCATCAAGGTGATAAATGAGGGAACAAGAAAAATTTATATGTACCATTTGCAAACATTTTAAAGAGATTTTCTAATACCTCCTTTTTGAATTTGCCATTTGGTGCTGAACCAAGCGTATACTTATTTGATGAATATATTATTCTAAGTGATCAGCAAATTGTGAAAAGTACTGAGTATTCAGACTTTTTAAATACCAATGAGGCAGAAGAGTTGCTAGATACATTTGCAGTGTTCTGGCTGAAGTGAAATTAAGCATTTATGTTACATTAACATTGCATATTTCTTCTTATTCAAGTAAGATAACAGTATTATAAACTCTATTTATTTTGCAAATGCACTTTGGAGAAATAAAGACAAAATAGGGTGAAGAAACTTTCTTTATTTTCACTTAGTGCACAAAATGTCTCATGTGAAATCATTTGCAAAAGAATAGTCATTTAGGAGAATTGAACGAAGAGACTAATTTTAGCTATCGTTTTGCTCACACAGAAATAAATATTTTTATAGCATATAGTGGATGTTAAATGAGTATTTATTAAATTGTGTTGAAATCACAATTTCTCCTCCATGCTTTGTTCTTATTTCTCCAAAGTTATGATAAGGTTCAGGAACATATGTAACTAGAATATCAATTTAATTTGTTTCAATGCAGCACACATTAAAAAGAGTTCCAACCCACAGCTCATTGGTTAGAAAATTCCCATTCCTTTCTTCACAACCTCAATATATAGATTGAAAAGTGAAATGTTTTAAGGTAAAAATAAGTATGTACTATGACCCTGGACAATGAAATCTGTGTGGCACTCTACTGTAGGCATGCTAGGAAAGCTTTAGCTTCCGTAATATATTAAAGAGACAGATTCCTGCTTTCTTCATGCCTTGAACAAAAATTAATACCTGAATCTATGGCAATCACAAGACTGATAGAACCAAGAGAATGCCAATACCAGTCAACTGTCTATTTCCAGATGACTTGTTAATTAAGGTAGGCTATATATAAATTGTTGTGCTATTATAAAACTTTGTTTTATATATATATAATATAAACGTGATATTATAAAACTTTAAGTATATTTATAAGACTTCACTTAGTTCATTGATCCATTTTCATACCTGTTTATTAAGTTCAACTCAGTAAAAATGGGAAAATGAATAGTATAGTTAGATTGTACTTTTTTCCCATTGTTTGTTACATGTTTCTTTCATTTTCCAAGTCCCTCTCTGACCTAATAATTAATGAGATCAAAATGTACACAATAAAATGATGTTATCCTCATAATATATATATAAACATTCACAGACACCGGCATACATTGCCTAACAAGATAAAAATTTTAAGTGTCAAAAAGTATAAAAATTAGATATAATTTGTTCTAACAAAAAAGTATGAAACCCAGAAATCAATACAAATCAATACTATAAAAATATAATGACTTAAAAAATTTAACAATCTTCTAAACATCATTTAAATTGTAAAGAAAATGTAAAGTTATTTTTTGACTAGGAAATAATGAAAGTTAAAAATAGCACATATTAAAATCCATGTTACATGGGCATAAATCTGTTCAAATAAAACTTACAGTGTTAAATATGTTATTAACCCAATATTAATAGAATTAATGTTGGAAATATTTAAATTAAATGATAATCATAACTTTTTAAGTAGGTTCTTTAAAAAAAAAACAAGATAACTGCATGAAATATATAAATTAAGGAAGAACCTGAAAATAAAAACTGTAAAATAAATAAATAAAACTATGGTCTTGTTCTTTAAAAAATTCTGTATAATTAATTAGATTCTGACCACCTGATCAAAACATACACATGCAAATAATTTCGCTTCAAATGAGAAAAATGTATTTGACGACAATATTAAAGAGATAATAACATTTTTCTAAAGATTTTATTTATTTATTTGACGGAGAGAGAGATAACAAGTAAGCAGAGAGGCAGGTGGTTGCGGGGGGACCAGGCTCCCTTCCAAGCAGGGAGCCCAATGCAGGGCTCAGATCCCAGGATGCTGAGATCATGACCCGAGCCAAAGGCAGAGACTTAACCCATTGACACACCCAGGTGTCCTAGATAATAGTTTTATCAAAATTCTATGTATTTTTCATTAATATTAAATTTCTGAAATTACTGAAAAAATATTGATAATTTTGGAATTCAAAACACTGAGATTTAAAACAAAAACGTGTAAAATAAAACCATAAAAGAAAGAGTAAATCTAGTTAAAATTCTGTCTCCAAAAGTTCTAAGCCCAGAGTTTTATAGATATTTATATCAAACACCCAACACTCATGGTACAAATAAATTACAACTAAAGTTTAAGTAAATAAATGTATTATGAGAAATATTATAAATACATGGTTTAAAGGATTAGTTATAAAAGTTCATTATTTCAATTTAACAAATAAGCACTGAATGCCAAACATTGTTCTATTTTGATATGCATCAATAGAAAAATTATACTCAATAAAAATAACTATAACATATGGTGTAGCAATTCTAATAAAAAATAATAAACAAATATTTTGTAAAGGCTATTTTCACTAACAATGAAATGAATGCAAATTCAGTCAAGAAATTAGGGAGTTTTGGTAGTGGGAGGAGTCAAGATGGCGGAGAAGTAGCAGGCTGAGACTACTTCAGCTAGCCGGAGATCAGCTAGATAGCTTATCTAAAGATTGCAAACACCTGAAAATCCATCGGCAGATCGAAGAGAAGAAGAACAGCAATTCTGGAAACAGAAAAACAACCACTTTCTGAAAGGTAGGACCGGCGGAGACATGAATCCAAAGCGATGGGAAGATAGACCCCGGGGGGAAGGGCCGGCTCCTGGCAGTCTGTTCCGCTGAGGGACATCGCTCCAGAGGCTACCCGGGGCAAAGCCCATACGTGGTCAGCGTGGCCTCAGGTCCCGCAGGGTCACAGAAGGATCGGGGTGTCTGAGTGTCGCAGAGCTTGCGGGTATTGGAACGGGAAAGCCAGCTACAGAGACAGAGCCAACAGTAAGCTCCCAGCCTGGGGTGACCTTGAACCGGTCGCAGGCTCAGTGAGCTCGGAGCGCGGCCGGAGGTGAGGCAGACGGGAGTAACTGGGCGCTGTTCTCTGAGGGCGCACTGAGGAGTGCGGCCCTGGGCTCTCGGCTCCTCCGGGCCGGAGACCAGGAGGCCACCATTTGTATTCCCGTCCTCCGGAACTCTACAGAAAGCGCTCAGGGAACAAAAGCTCCTGAAAGCAAACCCAAGCGGATTACTCACCCCAGACCCGGGTAAGGGCGGTGTAATTCCGCCTGGGGCAAAGACACTTGAGAATCACTACAACAGGCCCCTCCCCCAGAAGATCAACAAGAAATCCAGCCGAGACCAAGTTCAACTACCAAGGAATGTGGTTTCAATACCAAGGAGAGCAGCAGAATTCCAGAGGAGGAGAAAGCCAAGCACGGAACTCATGGCTTTTTTCCTGTGATTTTTTTTAGTCTTGTAGTTAATTTAATTTTTTTCTTTTTCATTTTTTGTTTTTTTTTTTCTCGCCTTCGGGTAAATTTTTTTTTTTAATTGTTACATTTTTCTTTTTTAACGATTTTTTACTAGTTTATCTAATATATATATATTTTCTTTTTTATATTTTTCTTAGGTGTTTTCTTTTTTTTAAATTCTTTTATCTTTTTTTTCTTTTTTTCTTTTTTTTTTCTTTCTTCCTTTTTGAACCTCTTTTTATCCCCTTTCTCCCCACTCACGATTTTGGATTTCTTCTAATTTGGTTAAAGCATATTTTCCTGGGGTTGTTGCCACCCTTTTAGTATTTTACTTGCCCCTTCATATACTCTTATCTGGACAAAATGAAAAGACAGAAAAATTCAACACAAAAAAAAGAACAAGAGGCAGAACCGAAGGCTAGGGACCTAATCAATACAGACATTGGTAATATGTCAGATCTAGAGTTCAGAATGACAATTCTCAAGGTTCTAGCCGGGCTCGAAAAAGACATGGAAGATATGAGAGAAACCCTCTCGAGAGATATAAAAGCCCTTTCTAGAGATATAAAAGAACTAAAATCTAACCAAGTTGAAATAAAAAAAGCTATTAATGAGGTGCAATCAAAAATGGAGGCCCTCACTGCTAGGATAAATGAGGCAGAAGAAAGAATTAGTGATATAGAAGACCAAATGACAGAGAATAAGGAAGCTGAGCAAAAGAAGGACAAATAGCTACTGGACCACGAGGGGAGAATTCGAGAGATAAGTGACACCATAAGACGAAACAACATTAGAATAATTGGGATTCCAGAAGAAGAAGAAAGAGAGAAGGTAGCAGAAGGTATACTGGAGAGAATTATTGGGGAGAATTTCCACAATATGGCAAAGGGAACGAGCATCAAAATTCAGGATGTTCAGAGAACGCCCCTCAAAATCAATAAGAATAGGCCCACACCCCATCACCTAATAGTAAAATTTACAAGTCTCAGTGACAAAGAGAAAATCCTGAAAGCAGCCCGGGAAAAGAAGTCTGTAACATACAATGGTAAAAATATTGGATTGGCAGCTGACTTATCCACAGAGACCTGGCAGGCCAGAAAGAGCTGGCATGATATTTTCAGAGCACTAAACGAGAAAAACATGCAGCCAAGAATACTATATCCAGCTAGGCTATCATTGAAAATAGAAGGAGAGAGTAAAAGCTTCCAGGACAAACAAAAACTGAAAGAATTTGCAAACACCAAACCAGCTCTACAGGAAATATTGAAAGGGGTCCTCTAAGCAAAGAGAGAGCCTACAAGTGGTAGATCAGAAAGGAACAGAGACCATATACAGTAACAGTCACCTTACAGGCAATACAATGGCACTAAATTCATATCTCTCAATAGTTACCCTGAATGTTAATGGGCTGAAGGCCCCTGTCAAAAGACACAGGGTATCAGAATGGATAAAAAAACAAAACCCATCTACATGCTGTCTACAAGAAACTCATTTTAAGCCCGAAGACACCTCCAGATTTAAAGTGAGGGGGTGGAAAAGAATTTACCATGCTAATGGACATCAGAAGAAAGCAGGAGTGGCAAATCAAAACCACAATGATATATCACCTCACACCAGTCAGAATGGCTAAAATCAACAAGTCAGGAAATGACAGATGCTGGCGAGGATGCGGAGAAAGGGGAACCCTCCTACACTGTTGGTGGGAATGCAAGCTGGTGCAGCCACTCTGGAAAACAGCATGGAGGTTCCTCAAAATGTTGAAAATAGAACTGCCCTATGACCCAGCAATTGCACTATTGGGTATTTACCCTAAAGATACAAATGTAGTGATCCAAAGGGGCACATGCACCCGAATGTTTATAGCAGCAATGTCCACAATAGCCAAACTATGGAAAGAACCTAGATGTCCATCAACAGATGAATGGATCAAGAAGATGTGGTATATATACACAATGGAATACTATGCAGCCATCAAAAGAAATGAAATCTTGCCATTTGCAACAACATGGATGGAACTAGAGCGTATCATGCTTAGCGAAATAAGTCAAGCAGAGAAAGACAACTATCATATGATCTCCCTGATATGAGGAAGTGGTGATGCAACATGGAGGCTTAAGTGGGTAGAAGAAGAATAAATGAAACAAGATGGGATTGGGAGGGAGACAAACCATAAGTGACTCTTAATCTCACAAAACAAACTGAGGGTTGCCGGGGGGAGGGGGTTTGGGAGAAGGGGGTGGGATTATGGACATTGGGGAGGGTATGTGATTTGGTGAGTGCTGTGAAGTGTGTAAACTTGGTGATTCACAGACCTGTACCCCTGGGGATAAAAATATATGTTTATAAAAAATAAAAAATTAAAAAAAAAAATTTCAGGAACCTCAAACTCCACAAATCCAGACAAAACTAATGCTATTCTCTTCTAAAGGAGGTCTTCTGCATTCCTGACCTCAATAATAGCGCAATCCATGTAAAAGTAAGGATTAGGACTTATCTGAAATGTGTTACACTAGTTCAGATCACCATATTACAAGAACTATTTTTGCTAATAATTCCTAAGTATCTCAAATTTCTATTCCTTTCCATTATAACCAAACTCATAAGCCAATACTACCTCTTACCTGTACTACTGCCTTTGCTTCTAAATGTCTTCCTGGATGAGACCTGGCTATCCTTCCAAACCATTCTCTCCAGTATATGCAGAAATGTCCTTTTTAAATAAAATATTGATCATGACAGTTTCATGTGGCTCAGACATTAAGCATTTGCCTTTTGGCTTAGGTCATGATCCCAGGGTCCTGGGATGGAGCCCTTCATTGTGCCCCTCATTCAGGTCCCACTGGACTCCCTGCTCAGTGGGAAGCCTGCTTCTCCCTCTCCAACTCTTCCTGCTTGTGTTCCCTCTCATTGTGTCTCCCTCTGTCAAATAAATAAATAAAATCTTTTTTAAAAAGTTAAAAAAAAATACACCCTAAAATGGCTTTCCATTGTTCTTTAAGAAAAACAAAATGGTTTTTTTTTAATTTTTAATTTTTTATAAACATATATTTTTATCCCCAGGTGTACAGGTCTGTGAATCACCAGGTTTACACACTTCACAGCACTCACCAAAGCACACACCCTCCCCAATGTCCATAATCCCACCCCCTTCTCCCAACCCCCCTCCCCCCAGCAACCCTCAGTTTGTTTTGTGAGATTAAAAGTCACTTATGGTTTGTCTCCCTCCCAAAAACAAAATAGTTTTGTTTAGTTTAGTGTGACTTACAGGTCTCTGAGCTTTGGCTCCATTCCAGCCCCTGTTGAAAAACTTCTTTTGCTACTCCCACATATCTCTGGGCTGTAGACAAAATTACCCCAGATCACAGTAAAGCATGCTGTGCAAACCCTTGTTCCCTTCAGTGTTGCGACATTGCACAATTCCCTACTGAGGTAAAGGCAACCAAAGAAAACTTAAGTGTAACAGGCACCTGGGTGTGCCTATTGACTTTGAAGGAAGGACTAGAAAATAATGATCAACATTACTAGAGACACATCTTTAATGAATATTTTCAAGCGTGAACTTATCTTTTTCTATTTGCAATTGAGCTTAATGAGATAAGTTTTATAATTGACAGCAATGTCAGATATCACCTATCATAAAGGGTAAAACCTGCCCAATTGGAATACATGTTATTTAGCCTAACTTATTTTGGACATCTTTCATTTTTATTTTGAACCGTATCTGACAATGTTAGTATTTCTAATTGTGTGAAATATATAACACATTTTAAAGTAAGTTTTAATTATTAAATTAATAAGAACATGGCAAATTCCCAAATTTAAAAAGCAAATTATATTTGCTAGTTTTTTGTTTTTTTTTTTTTTTTTTTTTTTGCTTGTACAGGTCTCTGAGTTGTTTTATTTATTTTTAAATTTTTCATTGAAGTTTTTTACATATACATTGACATATAACATTATATAAGTTTCAGGTGTACAACATATTGTTTCAACAATTATACACATTACAAAATGCTTTCTCTAGTGGCTGCACCAGCTTGCATTCCCACCCACAGTGTAAGAGGGTTCCCCTTTCTCTGCCTCCTCGCTTTTCCTTTTATTTTTTTTTTCTCTTCTTTTCTTTTCTTTCTTTCTTTCTTTCTTTTTTTTTTTAAGATTTTCTTTATTTATTTGACACAAGAGGGTGGGGAGAGAGAGCAAGCACAAGCAGGTGGACTGGCAAGCAGAGGGAGAAGCAGGCTCTCTGCTGAGTAAGGAGCCCAATGTGGGGCTTGATTCCAGGACCCTAGGATCACGACCCAAGGCGAAGGCAGATGCTTAACTGAGCCACCAAGGTGCTAGTCTTAAGCATCAAGACAACATATTGCTGAAAGTACTTTTGCTAATAATAGCAGGTGGGGTATAAAATAATTTTACATTTTTGTGTTGACTTTCTATGCTTGAAGGTAAGAGGTACTTTGCTGGAGCTAAAAATGGAAATTGATTTTATTGCTGTTCAATGTATCCATCTGGGAATGGATTTGGTGACAGGAGAAGGTAGGCTGTCTGGATAAAACAGAATATTGTCTGTTTGCCCATTTATATCTGAAGACTTGGTTGATCATTATTTTGACTTAGTTGTGTAGAAGTCACACTTCGCATCCAGAAAAACCATTATTAACCTTCAAGTAAGCAGCAATGAGGCTATTAATAAATTGACAAGAAAACTCGACTTCACTAGAGTTATCCTGTCTGTTAATTATTATGTCATTCTAAATGACACTGGAATATACCAAGTTATATCTAATAAAAAGAGACAAAGTTGTATCATCTTCTTTTCCCTCAAGAATTTCCTGGAAATTGGGCACCTGGGTGGCTCAGTGGGTTAAAGCCTCTGCCTTCGGCTCAGGTCATGATCCCAGGGTCGTGGGATCGAGTCCCGCGTCGGGCTCTGTGCTCAGCAGGGAGCCTGCTTCCTCCCCTCTCTCTGCCTGCCTCTCTGCCTACTTGGATCTCTGTCTGTCAGATAAATAAACAAAATCTTAAAAAAAAAAAAAAAAAGGAATTTCCTGGAAATTAGAGTTATTATCTCACCCCCCACTTCTTGTCCCAACAACTTCCACGGGACTTCATGCTCCAAATTATGTCATATATATATTATAAATATAAAGTATTCATAAAAAGGCCAAGGCTATAACAAGCATATGTATTAGGAATAAAGCCTAAATAAAATGATAATGTAGACAACTCCATTTACAATTCCATGTATAGAATAAAGAGAGATCTCTAATCTTATGCTTTGGCAATGACAGAATTATCAATTCACAATCCTGACCTTTGTCTGACTTCTCTGGTATCTCCCCACTCACATAGAGTCCTCTTTTCATCTTTCAGAACCTTTACCTCACAATCTTTTTTTAGGGAACTTCTAAGTCTTCCCACTGGAAAAAGTTTTACCTCTTCATTTTTCTTTGGTTCCTGTTACTTTGAGCAGTTTCTTCAATCTGGGCCATATGACTATGTATATTTTCTTCTCAAACTTTTTGGACTCAAAGAGAATAAGCACTTCCAAGAAGGAGAATAAATACAAGTGACCCAATTCTTAGTCTGTCTTCCCACCAGTGAAAGTTATTGCTTGTATGAAATAAGCACAACTTCAGTGACACACGTTTTGTCTTTAGTCATTCAATTAACCCATACAGAAATAATGTCCTTTTTCTTTTTCATATAGTTCTAGTTTTCTTATTAAAAGCAATAGGCACCCTTCCCATTCTTGTTTTCTTTAGATAAATTTGGATCTTTTCTTTCCCACATGAAGCTGGCTGAATTACAAGGGAAAGTACAAGGAGTATTAAATGTAGCTCTCAGACCTAGTAACAGATCCAGTGAAAGAGCTCAAATCATCATATTTTGATTTGAAACTTCTTTTCTAGGGGCACCTGGGTGGCTCAATTTGTTAAGTGTCTGACTTTTGATTTCAGCTCCAGTCATGATCTCAGGGTCTTGAGATCAATTCTGCATCATGCTCATGTTGAACATGGATCCTGTTTAAGATTCTCTCTCTCCTTCTGCCCCTCCCCTGATCTCTCTTCCTCTAAAAAAAAGAAAACCATAATTCCTTTTCTAATGGAAAAGGTAAGAAAGAGAAGGATGCTGCCCTTTGTGAATGTTCTCAAAAACCTTTTTTATTAGCTCAAAAAGAACCCCCTCATAAAACCTCTTTTTCACAGAAATGTATAGATATATATATATTTCTTTTTTAAGAATAAAAAATATTTGACCATATCATAAAACTATAATAAAATAATTATTTCATAAAACTATATACATATAATGTTTCTATATTATATATAACTTGTATAAACATAAAACTTTAGCCCCTGTATTAGACTTCCTGAGTGTGGAGATCCAGAACTTCTTGGATAATGAGGGAAAGAAGAAATAGGAGGGAGGGAAGAAAACAAAGAAAAGAAGAGAAAGGGAGGGAGGGAGGAAAGAAGGGAGGAAGGGAGGAAGAAAGGGAATAGAGGAGAGAGAAGGGAGAAGAGAAATATATAAACCAAGAAAAAAACTCTTAGAAGTAGAGAGGCTGATTTTTGTTGTTGTTGTTGTTTATTTTTTGTTTTAGCAACTCTTTTGACATGAAGTTCAGGTTTTATATTTCCTCTGAAAAAAATAATTGTTTACCTCATTGCTTATTTAAACATAACCAAGATTAAGCTTAGGGCAGAGAATGGGGTCACTCCTGGTTTGGAATATCTTTGAAACAGGAAATGTAGAACAATAAGCAAAAGCTTTTGTGCTTTGTTTTGGTTTTGGTTTTAAACTGTGTAAGATTCACAGTAAAACTGAGCAGAAGATATTTCCCAGGGACACCTGGCTAGCCAGGTAGGTAGAACTTGGGACTCTCAATCTTGGGGTTGGAATTTCAAGCCCCAGATTGGGTGTAGATTACTTTAAAAGAGAGAGAGAGAGAGAGAGATTGCTTGATTTTCCATATGCCTCCTGATCTCACACATGCTTATCCTTCGGCTTTATCAGCATCCCCCACCAGAGTGGGCATATTTATAATAGTTGATGAACTACATTGACACACCATAATCATCCAAAGTCCATAGTTTGTATTATAGCTCACTCTTAGTCTTTTACATTCTATAGGTTCAGACAAATGTATAATAATATGTATCTATCATTATGGTATCATACAGAACCTTTCACTGCTCTAAAAATCCTCTGTGGTCAATCTATTCATGTTCTCTCACTACACAAAACCTCTGATAACCACTGTTCTTTTACTGTCTCTGTATTTATTGAATATTAATTAGTTGGAAACAGAGTATGTAGACTTTTCAGATTGGCTTCATTCACTTAGGAATATGCACTTAGAATTCATCTATGTTTTTTTCATGGCTTGAAGGCTCATTTTTTTTTTTTTAGCTCTAAGTAATACCCATCTGCATATAAACAGGTGTTTTAAAAACCATTCACCTATGAAAGGACATCTTATTTATTTCTAAGGTTTAGCAATTATGCATACAACCACCATAAACATTCATGTACAGGTTTTTGTGTGGACAGAAGTCTTCGAATTAGGGGGTAAATACCAAGGGACACAATTGCCACAACATATGGTGAAAGTATGTTCAGTTTTATAAAAAAGAGCCGTAATCAACCACTATTTTATAAAGTGTTTATAGCATTTTGTATTCCTACTAGAGTTTATGGGAGTTCCTATTGTTCCACATTCTCCCCAGCATTTGGTGTTGGCAGTATTTCAGATTTTTTCCATTCTAATAAGTATAGAGTAGTATTTCATTTTTGTTTTAATTTTCATTTCCCCTGAAGGCATATGATGTTGAACATCTTTTTAAAGGCTTTCTTGCTGGGGTGCCTGGATGGCTCAGTCAGTTAAGCATCTACCTTTGGCTCAGAACATGATCTCAAGGTCCTAGGATCCAACCCCACCCCTGCTAGGCAGGGATCCTGCTTCTCCCTCTCCCTCCAGCTCATGCTCTCTCTCTCTCTCTCTCAAATAAATAAATAATCTTTTTAAAAAAATAATATAAAATAAAATCTTGCTTGCCATCTGAATATCTTCTTTGGTGAGGTGTCTATTGATTCCCTAAACCATTTTCTTGTTTTTAACCCAGGTTGCTAACTTTCTAATGTTGAGTTTTAAGAGTTCTTTGTGTATTTTGGATGACAGTCTTTTATCAGATGTGTCTTTTGCAAATATCTTCATATAGTCTGTGGTTTCCCTTCTCATTCTCTTGATACTGTCTTCTACAGAGTAGAGGATTTTAATTTTAGTTTAATATAGTTTTTCAATTATTTCATATCTCATTATCCTACCTCAATAGTCACTGTCATCTCCAAAATAATCATCTGTTGTTGTTTTTTTTTTTTCTATCTCCTAGGAATTATAGAGTTTTATGTTTGCCATTTTGATCTGTGGTCAATTTTGAGTTAATTTTTGTGACAGATGTAAGGCCTAGGTTATTTATTTATTTATTTATTTATTTATATTCTCACATAGATGTCCAGTTGTTCCAGCATTTTTGTTGAAGGACTATTTTTGCTCCATTTTATTGCATTTTTTTCCCTTTTTTTTTTCTTTTATTTGACAGAGAGAAATCACAAGTAGATGGAGAGGCAGGCAGAGAGAGAGAGAGAGAGGGAAGCAGGCTCCCTGCCGAGCAGAGAGCCTGATGCGGGACTCGATCCCAGGACCCTGAGATCATGACCTGAGCCGAAGGCAGCGGCTCAACCACTGAGCCACCCAGACGCCCCTATGTGGACCTTTTTTTAGGCCCTCTATTCTGTTCCATACATCTAGCTGCTTATTCCTTTGCTCAAATAATACTGTCTTGATTGCGATGGCATGCCAGTAAGTCTTGAAATTGGGTTGCATTAGTCCCCCAACTTTATTCCCTTTCAGTACTGTGCTGGCTATGCTTAGTCTTTTCTCTTTCAATAAAAACTAAAGATCAACCTCAGTTGCAGCAACTTCTTACAAGATTCATCTTTAAAGGCAAAGGAAACAAAAGAAAAACGAACTATTGGGGCATCTTTAAAATAAAATCTTCTGCACAACAAAGGAAACAGTCAACAAAACTAAAAGGCAACCTATGGAATGGGAGAAGATATTTGCAAATGACATATCAGATAAAGGACTGGGGTCCAAGGTCTATGAAGAACTTATCAAACTCAATACCCAAAACCAAATAATCCAGTTAGGAAATGGGCAGAAGACATGAACAGACATTTCTCCCAAGAAGACATACAAATGGCCAACAGATACATGAAAAAATTCTCATCACTTGTTGTCAGGAAAATACCACCCTATGCCAGTTAAAATGTCTAAAATTAACAAGACAGAAAATAACAAATGATGGTGAGGATGTGGAGAAAGGGAAACTCTTTTACATTATTTTTGGGAATGCAAGCTGGTACAGTCATTCTGGAAAATAGGATGTAAGTTCCTCAAGAAGTTAAAAATAGAGCTACTCTATAACCTAAGCAACCATACTACTAGGTATTTATCCTAAAGATACAGATATTATGAAACAAAGGGACACCTGCACCCAATGTTCATAGCATCCAAAATAGCCAAACTGTAGAAGGAGCTGAGATGTCCTTTGGTGGATGAATGGATAAAGATGTGGCTTATATATACAATAGGATATTATTCAGCCATCAAAAAGAATGAATACTTACCAATTACATTGATGTATGTGGAACATAATTCACTTATGTTAAGTGAAATAAATCAATCAGAGAAAGACAATTATCATATGATTTTATTCACATGGAATGTAAGAAATAGTGCACAGGATCATAGGGGAAGGACGGGAAAACTGAATGGGAAGAAATCAGAGAGAGAGAAAATTAGAGACTCTTGACCTTGGGAAACTAGCTAAGGGTTGCAGAATGGGGGATAGGTGGGAGGATGGGACAAATGGGTGATAGGCACTAAGAAGGACACGTGATATGATCAGTACTGGGTGTTATATGCAACTGATGAATTATTGAACACTGTATTAGAAACTAATGATGTACTATATGTTGGCTGATTGAATTTAAACTTTAAAAAAACAGCAATTTTAGAATTAGTTTGTCAATATTCCAAAATAACTTGCTGAGATTTTGATTGGGAGTGCATTTAATCTGTAGATCAGGTTGGACAGAAGTGACATCTTCACCATATTGAATCTTCCAATGTATGAACAAAGAATATCTCTCTATTTAATTAGTTCTTCTTTGATTTTGTTCATCAGAAATTTATGGTTTTTTATAGTTTTTCTCAAATTAATCTTAAATTTATTCCTATTCCATTTTAAGGAAAAGATAATGTAAATGGTATTATGTTTTTAATTTCAATTTCTATTTGTTCATTGCTGGTATGTAAAAAAAAAAGTGATTGATTTCTATATATTAACCTTGTATCCTGCAACTTGCTATAATCACTTATTAGTTACAAGATGTTTTCTGTTGATTCTTTTGGATATTCTACATAGAGAATCATGTCATGTGTGGACAAAGATTTTTATTTCTTCTTTCACCTTCATATGCCATTTATTTGTTTTTATTGAGACACATTTATCATATAACATTGTGTAAATTTAAGGTATAAAATATATCCATTTCATACATTTATATATTGTAATATGATTGCCACTTTTGTAACAGTTAGCACCTCTACTATGTCAAATAACTATCAGGGGTGTGGGTGTGGTAGGAAGAGCTAAAATCTAGTCTCATAAGAAGTTAAATTATTATAATATAATATTGTTATCTATAGTCTATTTTCTTTACTTATTGAATTAGTTAGAACGTCAAGTATGATGTTTGAAAGGAATAGTGAAACCAAACATTCCTGCCTTGTACCTGATCTTAATGGGGAAGTTTCTCACCATGAAGTATTTAATTGTAGGTTTTTGTAGATATTCTTTACCAACTGAGGAAACTACCCTCTATTTTTATTTTATTGGAATTATTTTTGTTGGATTTTGTATTCTCACTATGCAAATGTTACACCTTTTATACTTGCCCCACTATTCTTGGAAATTCTGTTCTTTTTTTTTTTTTTCAGTCTTTGCTATCTTTGCTTTTTTGTTTTTGAAATTTCTATTTATAGACCTTCAAGCTCAGATATTCTTTCCTCAAGTCCAGTCTACTAATAAGTCTTCAAAGACATTTTTCATTTCTGTTTCAGTGTTTTGTTTTGTTTTGTTTCTAGCACTGCTTTTCATTCTTTCATAGTATTTCCATCTCTCTGCTTATACTGCTCATCTTCTCTTGCACATTGTCTGCTTTATTATTAGAGCCATTATCACATTAATCATAGTTGTTTTTAATCCCCAGTTTAGTAATTCCAATATTCTTGCCATGTGAGCTTCTGAAGTTTTTTCTCTACAAATTGTGTAGGGATGTGTATGTGTATGTGTATGTGTGTGTGTGTATGCACACAGATCATAAAAAATATATATATGTGTGTGTGTACGTATATATACATACATGTATATATACGTACACACACATGCACATATATATCTTTTGTTATGTGACCTGTAATTTTTTATTGAATATATACATATATATACATGTGTATATATGTATATATACACACAGACTCACACATTCATACATATATATATGTGTGTATATATATATACACATATATATATATATATTTTGTTATGACCTGTAATTTTTTTGTTGATAGCTGGAAATGATGACCTGGGTAAAAGGAATTGCTGTAAGAGGCGTTTAATGTGGTGGTGATGTGTGGGGGAAGGGAAGTGTTCTATAATCCTATGATCCATCCTGTCTTTATGTTTCTGAACTATGAAGTTGAAAAGTTTTGCTGTTTTATCTTTTCTCCTCTTACATGGAAAAGGATGACTAGGGAGGCTGGAATTGGGTATGATTTTTCCCCCAAATCTTTAAATTCTCAAAATATTCCAGCAGGTTAAACTGTGGTTAACTAGCTTTTCCTGAGGTCAGACCTTGTTAAGAAGAACAGAGTGCTCTGGTATATATTTAAATGTTCCTTTTTCTGTCCCTCTGCCAGAGCATGAAGTGTTTTTTCTCTAGTTTATACTGTGGGAACCTGGACAAGTTCTTGAAGGTAAATCTCCTAATACTTTGGGGACCTCCCCATAACTGGGTCCTCCTGGAGTTCTTAACACAGACTCATCTGCACTAAGATTCCAGCAACTTGTCAATTACAGTTCAGGTTTTCCTGCCCTCGCACTGAATCTTTGGGTTATTTTTGCTCTGCTCCCATAAACTTTGACTCCCTATATTCACATGTTTGTCTCTTTGATCTTGGTATTGGCAGTTTGCCTGGTGTCCTTCCTTCTCCTATGGTTCCAAGAAGAGTTGTTAATTTTTCAGTCTGTTCAGCTTTTTACTTGCCATTAGGAATGAGTAGCAACTTTCCAAGTTCAAAATGCTGACATTCAATAGATTCATGATGATCAACAACTTATTACATTTAATGACAATCTTTTCTTTTTCAGGAAAGTTTTGTTATGAACTTATCAATGGAATAGTTTGTCATTTCCAGGGTTTAATGATCCACTCTCATTCTTTTTAAAGATCCTTAAATAACAACCTCTACATATTACCCTACCTATAAAATGTTATAGTTGGCTGTTAATTTGGGGGAAATTTTCTGGAAGAATAGTATCCAGACACTACAATATAACAGTGCAAAAAATTTTTATTCTTCCTGGTTCTCACTTTCTTAGGAAACCTTTGCCAGTTGATAGTTGGGTACTTCAAAAGACTCAAGCAACTATTGGTATTTCCCATCAAGGAGTTAGATTAACTGACAGAGTATTGTTTAGAGGGAATAGAAAACCTGAACTCTGAGGACTTTCCAATATTAAATATCCCATTACACCACTGGTGCAAATGGATTTGATTAACTATCATCAAGCAATTTCCAGTTTATATAGTAAGAGTTTCCTCACCTAAATTCCCCTTGTATTTTCACTGAATTTTTTAGACTTACTGTTGTACATTAATATAAAGTACTTGTACTTTATATAATACTGTACAGTCTTAACTTACAGAGTGTCAGTCTCACAGTGAAAGTTTTTGCTTTGTGTCGTTGTCCAGTATTATGCTTCCATGAAATTAAACTGATTAAGCTCTCAGAAATTTATTTCAGAAATCTTTGGGATGTTACTATCAATTTGTAGGCAATATATTCTAAATTGATTTATTATTATTATTATTATTTTTTTTTTATTTTTTATAAACATATATTTTTTATATACATATATTTTTATCCCCAGGTCTGTGAATCACCAGGTTTACACACTTCACAGCACTCATATTATTTTTTAATTTTATTTTTTTTAAATATTTTCTTTATTCATTTATTTTACAGAGAGAGAGAGAGAGAGAGAGAGAAAGAGCACAAGCAGGGGAGCAGCAGACAGAGGGAGAGGGGGAAGCATGCTTCTGGCTCAGCAGGGAGCCTGATGCAGGGCTCAGTCCCAAACCTGGGGTCATGACATGAGCTGAAGGCAGATACTTAACGGGATGAGCCACCCAGGTACCCCTATTTTTTTAATTTTTAAAATATTATTTTCTATTTAAATTGTTTTTTACGATTTATTTATTTATTTATTTGAGAGAGAAAGAGAAAGAGAGCACAAGTGGGGTGAGTGGCAGAAAGAGAAACAGAATCGCCACCAAGCAGGGAACCTGATGTACCTGATGCAGGGCTTGATCCCAGGTCTCTGGGATCTGACCTGAGCCAAAACAGACACCCAACTGACGGAGACACACAGACACCATTTGAGTACATTTTTACTAAAATATTTTTTTTTTTCTAAAAGAAAGTACCTTCAGTTATTCTTTTTTTTTTTTTTTTTTTTTTTTCAGTGTGGAGAAGAGAAGAGATTTTGCCTTGCTCTTTGCTTACATTAGACATCTTTGGGAGACCTGAGTATTTATACAGTGCAAGCCTTAGGAATTCTGGACCTACTCAATATATCCATTGCATATTGTCATACATCCATTCACTGAAAATTTGTTGTCATAAAATGACAACAATATTTTAGTTTGCTATTCTGCGGCTTGCAAAATGGGTCTGGGTTTAGCTGGGCATTTTGTTGAGCTGAGCTAGGTTGGTGGATCTTGTTGCACTCCCTCAAGAAGCTGCAGTAAACTACAGATCAGCTGCAAGTTGAGTCTAACACCCTGCAGCAGGCTAGCCTATTCTTCATGTGACTATTTCAGAATGCAGAGTGAGAGCAGAGACATGCAAACCTTTGGGGTTTAGATTTAAAATTAATACAAAGCAATTCTATGCCATAACTATTGGACAAAACTGAACACACAGCCAATTTAGATTCTGGCAGAGAAGAAATAGGCTCCAGGGACAAACTGCAAAGAATTGCAATCATTTTTGCAATTGACCACAATCACTTTCCTCTCTTTCCGGTTCAGTGTACATGCTAAAGGTTTTGATTAGAGGAAAAAGTTAGGAGAAGATATTTGAAAATTTCAATATTTTATTATTTCTTGAAGAAGTTTTTGAAAAACAGTGAAAAGTTATGTAAAATTTTCTCATGATTTATAAAAACCATGGTGCATTGATGAGATTTGTTTTTAATATTTTGAAAAGGGTCTTGGTTATTCTAGGTGAGTCAACCCTAGGCTTACAAGGATTTTCAGTTTCTAGAATGAAAGGAGCAGAGTCATTCATTATAGCCTAGCATGTTCTAGGCAACTATACCAAAGCTGAATGAAGACATAGGTAGGAGTAGACATTGCTCGACTAGATGAATATCAGATGTCATATTGAGGAGCTTCCTGTGTGTGTGTGTGTGTGTGTGTGTGTGTGTGGGGTGGGGAAGGGTGAATTGGGCTAATGAAAACCCTTTGCTGCCTATGCCTGAGAACCATCCAGCAGAAGTGGCCTGTGCCCATATCCAGCAATTTTGCTGAGCCCCTTTTCAGCTATTCTGTGTGAGATGCAGACTTATCATAGGGCTTTGTGCCTATCTTTGAGAAGGGCTCTAGTATTGTAAAGTCCACACCCCTGAATTTGAGTGATACTACATGACAATATAATGTATCCACGTCACACGATTATATAACATTTGAAATGTATTACATATTTTCTCACTTGTTTTATAAACTTAATCATGTGGGTTATTTTCTCCTCAGTGTTTAATAGAGTCACTTGTTAAATGTGGTAATTCAATAAAGATAAAGAATTTAAGATGAATCAAGATAGGACAAAGCACATGTAGCTAGCCAGAAGGTAGTTGGTGCTTTTGTACATTTTGGGACCCTCTGTGCCTAAAGGAAGAAGGTCCATTGAACAGAATGTAAGGATACTGGATTTTTATCTTTTGGAGAATATCTACTTTATTAGGCTGTATAATGCAATCAAACGTAACACATTTTTTTTTCTTTTTCCATTTTCATTTCATTCAAGAACTTCAACAGATCCTCCAAGTTTATAATATTACATTTGGCAAACCATAGAAGAAGCTCCATTATAAAGTCTATTTGAAGCTGATTTGTGATAAAATCTATCAGAAAAGAAATATAAAGAGTGGAATTAACAAAGTAATGAAATACAGCAATCCAATTAAAATTAACATCACTTTCCCTCATCAAGTGGGAAAATGAAACCATCTAACAGTTAGCTTAACAGCATGAGACACCATAGAAAACTAGATATAAGTAAAGGAACAGTAACATTGCTTACTCTATACATGAGTTAGGGTATCAGCACAGTGATAAGAAGAGTATTTTACATTTAAATGTTGCCTTACATTGCAAAAAAAAAATGTTAATGATAATTATCATTCTTAGAATGCTACTGAAATGAAGATAGGTAAGAACAGTATTATTCCTGTCTTCCAATGAAACTCACAGTAGGTTAATAGAGCTAATATTCTTACTAATTTTAATTCTTTGGGGCTTGTATTTCCTAGAGTTGGTGCCAATTATCTGTTAAATTCTTTGGGAAACTGACAAGTATCTGTAAATTCCTGGAGAATATATATTTTAACCTACTTTGGAAATAGTTGATTGCACAACCTTTGACTTGAACTTGTAATTCTTGAAATTCCAAAGGCTTGTAAGGAATACTCAAACTATCTCATGTTGTGGAAGCATTTCTGAATCAATAGTAGAAACTATTATTTGGTGATCAAAGATAAAGCAAAATAAAATTCCCATCGTCTTCACTTAGATCTAAGAAATATAATATGACTTCACACTGGAGAAAGTCATATTCCTTCACTAATGATTATGAATTGAAACTAGGTCTTATATAGGTTCTGTGTATCTGTAACCTATGTCACTTTGCATGGCTTGCACTTCAAGGGAGGAATCCATGTTTTGGCTTTGCTTCATTAACTGCTGAACTTTTCCTCAATTTTCTGCTCTGAAAAGTTCTGATATCCAGCCTATTTTGTCTCACAGTTGCAAGACTAAAATATCTGAAAATATTTTAAGCATTTTAATATTATACAAATATAAACAAATTTTAGTTACTTTATGTACCATGCTTCTAACTATGAGATTACACTAAGATTTCCTCAAATCTACCCTGGTTCATTGACTTCTCAAGATATTTATTCTGGAGGCGCCCAACCAAGAAATTCTCAGCTCTGTAGATTTTCAACCCTAAAGTCACCTTTGCAATCTTCCCGCAAAAGTAATGTAATAAAAACTATTTTATATGTACTCTTTTATTGATACAATTTAAATGTTTAATTAATATTATTTAAATGTTGCCACTGATAACATGAAAAACTTGAAGGCAAGGGTTTCTTGATAACAGCAACAATATAAATAAAAAGCTGGTCAAAACTAATAAGCAGTGAGACGGAAACAAATCACTGTACTGAGAAGACACTTAGAGTTTCCACTTCATGTAATGACCTTCAGCAACACACTTCACATCTCTGGGGCTTGTTCCCTCTTTTCTATTATGGAAAAGTTACCCTAGATAATTTTAAGGTCTCTTCTAACTCTAAATTCTATGAAGCTTTACATCATTTTCTCACAATGCTTCATATTTTGTTGACATATCAGCAGGGAACTTCACACTTCATTGGAAATCCATTAAAACAATTACCATGTCATTAGTGAAGACTTTTAATTATGAGCTTAGTAACCTACAGAATTCACTGTGATAGGCAAGATTAGCTCTATGAGCATGTGCTACATTGAGATGCATTGAGTGGAGAGATGTCTTTCCTTTGGAGAATTTGAAGTTGTCATTCACAGAGCAGTCAACATTGTTGATTAAGCCTGTCAGCAGAAGAGTCAGGGAGTAGGGGAAAGATTGATAACCTTTCAGATAGTTTCATGACCAGAAATCCCCCCCAGATGAATGAAACATTGCTTCATTTGACCTTATTCAATGAGAATGGAGGGTGATAACCCTAAGAAGGGACATTCCAAAGCTGGCAGGGAGGAGAAAGGAAGAGATGTAGATGTGAATTCATAGTTAAAATAGGGAGAATCAGAGTTATCGTTATAACTGCTGAACTGGAACTTGTGGCACAAGCACTGATGATAACTCACACGTGCTTGCCCTGTTTTCACACATTTTCTGTGCTTTCATTAAAATAAAGATGGACTTCTACCCCTTCTATAAGGGATAGTTTTTTTCTTCTTTCTGTATCATAGGGGAATATCCTATAATGTTCCAGCTTAAACCCAAATGCAGAGGCTGGAAAAATGACTGCATAGATGACCTCACTGATTCAGGGCAGTACTGAATGTGACTGTGTTTTTTAATCTTATCCTTTGGTTCATATATTCAGGCATCCTTTAAATTTTCTCCTTTTCAGAAAATCCTTCTGTCATTCACAACTAGAAGTGTAAGATTATCCAGCATTGTATTCTTACTCCTTTTCTCATTCTTCTTGCAAAATTTTGTTTGGTTTGAAATGTTCAGTTTCAAGGGAATATACAATATTAATAGGAGAGAAACTGATTTTGTGAGATTGAGAAGAATCATAGACCAACCATTTTAAGTATGAGTATGAAAGCTAACTTTTCTGAACTCTGGTTCCTATTTATCTGTTCTGAAAAATTTGTTTCAGTGTCTACACACTCTTAGTTTTTGTTTCCTCCTGTGTAAAATCAGCAAACCTGCCTTATAGTTGTTGTGCAATAAATGTTAGCAAGACAACACGATATCACAGAATCTAAATATATTTTGGACTCTAAGAACTGGGAGCTAAGGACTGGAAGGACATCAGGATCTAAAGTAATTCTACTTCTTCATCTCTCTCTTCTTAGTCTGTGTGATGTAACCTCATTTACCTACCCCAGGAATATAGCCAGATTCATGAGAATCAACATTCCCTAAAATCTAACCCTATGTGTCAGGGTACCCATCTGGCATAATAAGTCCCACTAGTTCTTTCCTAGAACTTCAGAGAAGACAGTGTTTAGGAGTACCTTCTACAAAAGGTGTGTATAGAAGTATAACTATTTATAATTATACTGAGTATCTGTAACCATATATATATATATAATCTCAAAATCTTCTTCCTACACATCTCTATCAGTTGTGTCTTCCAAACAAATAACAGAGTAATGTTTGTAAATATGTTATAAAACTGAAGAAATGTAATTCATTTAACCTGGTGTTCTAAAAAGGGTAAGATCTCTTTTTTCTTCACATGTAATCTAATCATGTCTACTTATTATTGTTTTAATTTTTCAGTCTTCATATGTCCTCAGGGCTTCCATCAGAGGATATTGGTGGTTCTGGGACTCTGATAAATATATGTACATTTTGAAATGTTGGGTTTATATCAAAATAAAATACAAATACAATGCCATTTTTTGCTCCTATTTCTACTCTTCTAGCTAAAACATGCTTATAACTTCATAAAGTAGTTTTTAAAGGTACAGAAATATATAGATTTAATAACACTATTAAGGAGATAGGAAAGAATATGTATATCAGGATGATTTATTGTGCATTATTCTTTCCAGCATTTATATTTCAATGATCTGAGTTACAATGAAGAAATCACTATCATTATATCTCTGTCATTATTGTAACATTTGTCATTTTGACCTTATAAAATTGTTTATATGTATGTACATTTAATCTTCTCTATCTCTTCTACTAGGTTTGTGAGGTTCTTTAGAATATTGCTTTTGTGGTTTGTGAAGAGTGGCTTCATATGTATTGGTTCATGGCATGATCTTTGACATCAGGTTCACTTGAGCTGGAAATTCAAATATAGATAATTTGAGTTTCATCACTGAGTGATACTGACAGTAGTGAAAGTGTTTGCAATTATATATGCATTGGCACAATTGTAGAATTTTCCACTTACCAGAAATTTAATCTTAAATCTTAGTGTAAGTAACTGAACTTCTCTTGGTCTCTTTCTTTACCTTATAATTGAGTTAATTTTACCTCTAGAGTATGGATTGATGAAAATAAAATAAGACAAGTAATTTAACTGGCACATTGCCTGGTACACAATCGACACTTAATAAATCGTTTTCTAGCTATATTACTTTGAATTCCAAAAAGCTTTTGTGTTCTAAAAAATATATTATTTCAGAACCTGACACAGGAAATAAAGAAAATGTAAGTAAATAGAGCTGTTTAAAAACTTAAAAGGCTGCAGAATCTTTCTCTTTCTCTCTCTCTCTCTCTCTTTTTTTTTTTTTCCTGAGTACATTTGACCACAATAAGGTGCTGCTCATTATTGTACAAAACATGAATGAAAGCGTCACATGAGTGCTATAATTATTATAGCAAATGTTTTGGACAAATAAACATATCAGTGGACTCTGTTTTCTCTCTCTCTCTCTCTCTCTTTTTTTTTTAGATTTTTCTTTATTTATTTGACAGACAGAAATCACAAGTAGACAGAGAGAGGGATTGGAGGAAGCAGACTCCCCACCGAGCAGAGAGCCTGATGTAAGCCTTGATCCCAGGACCCTGGGACAATGACCCAAGCCAAAGGCAGAGTATTTAACCCACTGAGCCATCCAGGTGCCCTGCCTCTGTTCTCTCTTACAACTCCTGTAGGCCATATAATTAATGAGAGATGTTACTGTCATGTGGTGAAGAGTGTGGGTCTTTGAGTTAGTGCTACCGGAGTCCAAATCCCAGCTCTACCAATAACTAGCAGTGTAACCTGAGATGAGTCACTCACGTCTTGGTGATCCAGTTTAATAATTTGTAAAGTGAATTAACAATAGCAACATTAAAAGATAGTTGAATAAATGAAAGAGATATTGGAGACAAAAGTCTTGGGAAAGTATTCAATTTAGAGTAAAAAAAGAAAACTATAAATATTGTGGTCATCATCATCACCAATATTGTTAATCTTTGCTGTAACACCTCAGTATGCCTCAAACTCCTTTTCTTTTTTTTTTCCATATTCTAACATGTCTGTTTACATAAGACCCCCAAAGAGTGTTGTGCATGTATGAGAAGACTGTAAATAATACTTATGTCTTTTCTTCAGGAAATCTATGTAAAAAAGGAAATTGACATAGAATAAGGCCATCTTAATCATATGGGTATGCCCTTTCAATAAGCAATTTTGAGTCCATAAAAATTTCTGATTGTTTGTCAGTCAAAAACAATGATCCTAAGCCTACTGAGTTGCCAAAACATTAACTTACTAGCATAATCAAAATCAACCTAAACATGCTTTTGTCCTGAAATAATTTTTATACTTGAAAAATACAATTCAGAAGAATTTCTCACACAATGTTCCATGATTTAAAGTTACTTTAAAAATAGTGATAATTTATATAGAAAATGATTGAGAACTACAGTTCATGAGTCTTGAATTTGTATTTCTGTTCTGCCAAAAATGAGCTATAACCTAGAGTGTTCTCACGCATCCAAATGTTCTTAAACACATATTGTACTAGACATGCTAGGAATAACTTTTCTTTTGTTCAATACCTTCAAATTTATGGTGGATAATTTTATTTATAAAATGCACAGAAATAACAACATGGGATTATAGTAAATGAAAAAGTAAATAAGAAGGCATGGGACATTAAGTATTATCTAATATAAATTTTTTGATAAATTTTATATTTTATACTTTTATATGAGATTATAAGGTAAAAAAACATAATTTTATTTCAAGCATTGACTATGCAGTTTTTCCTTTGACCTATAAATGCATTGTTCACCCCCATAAGTTTAATGTATTTTTTTGAATTTACATGAGCTCTTTATGAGGAAAATATGAGTTATCAGATGGAGTGTCATATGTGTTGAGTATTTTGAATACATGTAAGAATTTTTTAAATATTCGGCTTCAACTCTTACCCTAAATTCTAGGTTGATTATTTTCTACATTTGTCAACACTGTCGTATACACTGAAAGTTTATCTTCCTTCTTAAACATAAAAAATTTGTCAACAATAATGACTTATATCTTGAATATTACTATAGTTTATCACAATTTAAGTTATTACTCAACATTCCAGAAAATATTGTGAGATGAGTTTACATCCTTGGGTAAAAACAATTTCGAAATTTACAGATATACACAAAGAACTACAATATACTGAGAGCCAAATAAATAAATAAGTAACATTGGATAACTGTGGGAAAAATGCCTCAGGATGTTTAATCATAAGATTTTCCTTTGAAAACTGAGAACAGCAGAGACTTTTGTTATTGCACACACAACACTTTTTCTGTATATATCATTTGAAAATGTATACAACCCACTTTTTCTCTATAAAATTATAAGCTGATATGACAAAAACATAATCTATTTTTATGACACATTGGCTTACTAAATAAAATGAACTAAATATAAGAAACTGATGCCTGAACAAACATTTCTAAAATCCCATGGATGAATTAAATATATTCTATGACTCTTACAGTATTTAATAAGACTCATTACTTAGAAACATTAAGTTAGTTGATCTTCATGTATAAACTGTTAGTGTAAATCTATAGGTCTATAAATGTTAAGTATTATTATTTTTTTCACTATTTTTCATTATTTGAGAATTTTTTCAGATTTTTCATTATTTGAGAAACTCAGGCCAAAAAATGTTATACATATTAAGGTGGCACTAATTTCAATATGAAGTAATCATCTTTGTATTTTTTTTATTACGAGTGGTCCTTGTTCTGTATTTTTCCATTTCTATGTTTATATCATGTGTGCACACATGCATGCATGCATGTACACACACACACAAATATTTTTATTTGTCTCTCCCTCTCTTATTCTTTTTTTCCCCCACATTTAGTTCATTTCTTGCTGTCTACAAAAGCAGAAAGATATCAGAATCTCCATAGTTGGAAAATCCACTCTTGTTCTTTCAGACATATTAAGAACCATTCTATCATGGGTTGTAAACTCTTGTTTTTTATACCACCCTATGGTTTTATAAAAGTCTATCATGTTGTTTTTGAACTTTAAGGACATTTTAGTCACTCATGACCTTTTAAGGTTATGGGGAAATTTAAAGGATTTCTCCCAACAGAAATATGAAAAAGAGCAAACTGAACAATTTGAGCATAAATGATAGAAGTTAAATACAGACGTATAACATTAAAGGCAAAATAAGACATATATTTATTGGTGGAAAGCAACATGTGATAAATCCAGAAGAGATTATACAAGGATTTTGTTAAATTTGAATATTTTCAGTTTTCTTGTGGATGTTGCCCTTTATAATACAGAGGTGTAATAAATATTGTTGAGTTAAGTTGTTTGAAGTAAGTTTATCTAGTTTACAAACTGTACTTCATATTTGTATACTTCTAAAAAAAGTTTATTGTGCAGTAAAGTTGGTTATATACTTTGAAATTTATTCATTGTGTTTTTAGGATTTTTTCTATACCCAAACTTTGCAAAGTTCACTACTTAAAGGAAGGCTTTACCTAGGTCACTGCTGCATATCCAGAGCTCATCATCACAACTTTCATGGCTTGCACACAACTTCACATTGCTTGCTGACATTGCTTCCTTGCATGCCATAATTGTTGAACACCACATATGCTGCTCTGCTCTTTGTGTTCTTAGTATTAAGTAAGTAGTTCTTTATAGTTATTTGTAGTCATAGTATTAAATTTTGGGCTCCTTAGTAAGCAGCTGAAATAATCTGGAAAATATATTAATACTTACTGAACACTTACTATGGCCTAGATATTATGCTATAAGTTTTACATTTGTTATCTCAATTAATTATCATAACAAATATCTTAGTTTCAAAAACAAAACATCAGAGGGATAAGCCCTTTACACCAAATCATACAGAAATGAATAGTTATATGAAGATATGATCAAATAATATCAGAATCAAGGTAATTTTTCCCTATACTTTACTGATTTTTCACTAAGAGAAATCTAAAATAAAGCTTCAAAATACACAAGCAGTGTCAATGTAAAGGTGTAGATTACCTCCACTAAATCTTCTAGAATTGTTCATTATAGGAGAAGAGCTTAATTAACTAATCACCAAGATCTAGTAGTTATTCAGGGACAAATTGGAACAAATGACCAAAAAAAAAAAATTATCAGTGACTGGACAATAAAAATGAAGGCATTTAGGAGTTCAATAATTCTTAAACACATCTGAACTGGCAAGAAAATTTCTGTCTCATGGAAAATGTGTCACTAGGGTTAGGCAGTAGAAGTTTATATGGGGAAAAGAAAAAGACAGATATATTTGTTATGCTGTACTATTTTAAGGTATAAAAGCTTTCATTAAAAAAATCATTTTGTGATACCTTAATCCTAAAGTTAATTCTGTAACAAAGATATGGTAAAAGAATACATAAAAGAATAAGTTCTAGCAGTTCAAAAGAGAGGGGAAAAACCTGGAAATGTAACAAGAATTTAGCAAATAGATATTCGAAAGTAATGGGCAGGTACATAAGGAAAATATGAGTAGTATATGGTATTATTCTGCACTAAAATAATGGAAAATAATGTTTTGTAATTGCTTTTGTGTATTAATATTTCTATCCATATATAATTCCCTTGATGGTAAAAATACTTGAGTGCCAATTATTATTGAATACTTTGAAATTGTTTTATAAATAAAAATAATAAATTATAACTATCAATTTGCTTTTACCACTCATGTTAATTTCCAACTTGGTAAGAATTAAGGAAACATTTCTTATTTTAAGACACTTAATGGAAGAGTGTGTTTGTGTGTGTGTGTAAAAGAATGAATAGATGGAGTTATTTACTTTAAAATCATAAAACATATTTTAATAAAATTACATTAATTCTAATTCTCAGAAATAAAATGTTATTGAACTCTGACTTTCATCTGAAACATTCTTTGCCCTCAGAAATCATTTTTGCTTAGTTCTAACTAACCCCTTTCCCTTGTCAGATTCTCTTTAATCACTTAGTCCTAATGATAAGCCAATGACCTATACAAACAGAATTCCTGAACCAGATTTGAAGAAACCATACCTTATTTAAGCTGAGAGGATTTCGTATCACTATAGTGAGATTTCAGAACATCAATTATTGTACTCTACTTAAATATTGTACTCAACTCAGATTTAGAAAACAAAACTTGTTATTCACTAATGGATTTATTTTTGTTATATTCAACAATAACAAATAATTTGTATGGGTGCTTATAAAGCTTTATTTTCCCCCCAGCGTATTTTTGTCTCAACTAACAGCATTGCTGCATCTCTTATGGCAACTTTCTGGTCAATAAAATAAAGTTCAAATGTTATGAAGGTTACCAATTAAAATCTCTATTAAAAATAATGGGAAAAAAGATCAGTGCCAAAATAGAGGAAATGAATAGGGTTCATAGAGGAAGATTCTCTTACTCTCTCAGCCCTACACAACCTTGTGACACTGCATTTGTCAAAGGACTTGCACGAGCCAGGAAACCAGAGGTCTTTCCTTGTTATTTTCTTATTCATCACACAGCCCTGGTATTTTTTTTTTTCCCTTAGCTGTTGCTGTTCTAATTAGAGGGGTGGCTTTCAGATCTGGACCAGAGGAAATGAATCTGGATATTCATGGAATGTTCTCAAGACCTTGGATTCAAAAAGTTCCCCAAGTTATTCTTATGAATAGCATGTTTTGGACATCTTTGATATACATTTGTTTCTTCTATGCCTCCATGACTAACCTGAACCACTCTGTCTTCATCCTCTCTCTATTATGGCTTTGGTTTCACAATAAAGATAGGATAAAGTGTGTGGGAGATGGGGAAGGTTGCTCTAATGTGGAGATTATGGAAATAGTCTTGTACGTGCATCTTGTCTCACTCCCACTTTGAAAGTGAGGTGAGCTAACACAAAGGGTCAAGGAAGGTAAACTTTTCAAGTCCTGCTTTTTGAAAAACATTTTCCCATCTCAGATCCCTTAAGACATAAATTCTCAACCAGCAGATACCACCTTAACCCAATGATAAGTTGACATCACAGGTAATAAAAAGCAAGTCACATTGTGAACATGATACATCAAGAAGAATCCACTATAGTTTCTATGGTATTTTTGCCCAAAAATAAATAATTTCATCCAAATCAAGTGAAAATATCAGACAAACACAAATTCAGGGACATTTAACAAAATATCTGACTACCGCTTTTCACAAATAACAAGATCATTAAAGACAAGCCAAGATTGATAAAATGTGATGAATAGAAGGAAATAAAAGAGAGGCGACAATTACATGGACTGTGGGACTCTGCATAAGATCCTGGAAAAAAAGAAAGAATCACTAGGAGGAACACTGTTGATATTTCAATAAGGTCTGTGGTGTAGTTAATTGTATTAAATCAATGTGAAATTCTTTGTCTTGATCAAGTTACTAAGGTTTTGTAAGATGCTATTCTTAGTCTAAGAAAGAGTGGTACAAAACAGTTTTCTATATTGTTTTTATAGCTTTCTTTAATCGAAGATAAATTCAGGATAAACAAACAAACAAATAAGTAAATTCTCTCTTTTTCATGAGTGAATCAATTTGCAAAAGGAAAAGTAAATCACACAACCTCAATAGGTAAGCAGAGTCTACCAGTTATCTTCTGACTATGAAATCTATATAACAGCTAATTTTATCATTTTATCAAAAGCAAAATAGACATTGAAGGGAGACAAGGGCAGTGTACATACCCAGTATACTGATAAACTCAAGGTTTTTAATTTACTATTTCTTGCAAGGTGTTAAACTAGATTAATAAAATCAAAACATTCAGAATGCCAGCTGACATGTGATAAGCATTATATAAGCAGTAGCACTTTTTTTAATTGTTAAAGAAAAAACAAAGTAGAAATGGGCCACTTTAAAAAGTCCTACTGTGGGGCGCCTGGGTGGCTCAGTGGGTTAAGCCTCTGCCTTCAGCTCAGGTCATGATCTCAGGGTCCTGGGATTGGGCCCCACATCGGGCTCTCTGCTCAGCAGGAGGCCTGCTTCCTCCTCGCTCTCTGCCTGCCTCTCTGCCTACTTGTAATCTCTGTCTGTCAAATAAATAAAATATTAAAAAAAATAAAAAATAAATAAAATAAATAAAAAAATAAAAAGTCCTACTGTGTTACTGAAAACTATTTTATTAGATATTCAAAATGAAAAATGACTGGTAAAATATAAAAATACCCTATAACCCAGCAATTGTACTACTAATATTTACCCAAAGGATATAAAAATACTGATTTGAAGGAGACATGGACATGCACCCTGATGTTTAAAGCAGCATTATCAACAATAGCACCATTAGCGGGAGGAGTCCAATATGTAGGAAGAATAGGAGGCCTTATTTTCATCTGATACCAGGAATTCTGCTAGATAACTATCAAATCATTCTGAACACCTATGGAACTCAACTGGAGATCTAAGAAAAGAATACCTTCAACTTTACAACTAGAAAAGTGACCACTTTCTGCAAGTTAGGAGTGTAGAGAAGTGAATTTGAGGCACTACATGGGAAGATAGACCATGGGTGGAAGAAGCCTCCATAAACTGGCTGCCAGAAGGTGATATATTAGCAGAGCACAGAATCAGAACTCTATGAAGTCTGCCCCAATTAGGGATGTTGCCCAGATGGTTAAGTGGAGGCAGAACCCTAGCTGGGACCGTGTGGTCAAAGAATCCTTAGGGTCACAGGAAGATGGAAGATACCTGAGTGCTACAGATTTTCCAGGCATTGGAGTGGAGAAGATGGTTGCAATCAGTAAGGCCAGGAATGGGATCTCAGCTCAGCATTGTCATAAAACACAAACCATACACAGTCGGGCCAATGCTGTGTGAGCAGGGACCCAACAAGTGGCAAAATAAAAAAGACCCTCCCTTTGCCCCCAGAAGGAGGAGCAGCATAGAAGTGAGCCACAGGAGTCTGCAGGGTTTGGAGACTCAAAACAGGGCCATGTGCCTGAGATAGAAACTCTCAAGTCACAGGTTGGTTGAGCATGGAGTGTGAGAGAGACCAGGAAGACAGAAGTGATTGACTGTTTCTTCTTTCAGGTTGTACTGGGGAGTTGGACCCCTAGCTCTTGGTTCCAGGACCAGAGATTGGGAAATGCCATTTTCATTCTTATCCTCTAAAGTTCAGCGGAGAGCCCTCAAGGAAAAAAAATCAACATACAGCAATCTGAAGCAGATTATTTGGCCTGCCCCCCTGGCCAGGGTGGTGCAATTCTTCCCAGGGCAAATAAACTCAAGAATCAAAGCAACAGGCCCTCTGCAAGAAGATCAGCAAGAACGTTCAGCCAAGACCAAGTTTACAAATCAATGAGAACTGCAAAACTCCAGGTCCAGGAAAATACAGCACATAGAATTCATGCTTGGCCCCTGCCCCCAGCCATGACTCTTTCGTCTTTCAATTTTAACTTTAAAAATTTTTTTTTCTCTTTCCTTTTTCAAACAATTTCTTATTTTATCAATTCTCTCTTCTAAATCTTCTTTTCAATTTCCGTTTTTACAGTTACATTCCATCCCTTCATTGTATTTTATCTTATTTTTGTACATATACATGAGGTTTTCTTTCTTTACAATTTTGGGATGCAGTTTCTTCTAACAGACCAACATACACCCAAAATCTAGTGTATGGCTCTGGTCTATTCACATGTCGATCATATTCTCTTTTTTGTTTTGTTTTGTATTTGTTTTTTTTTTGTTTTGTTTTGTTTTCTTTGTTTTTTGTTTTGTTTTGTTTTGTTGAAGACTTTTTAAAATTTTCATCTTTTTTAATTCTCATCTTCATATTTATATTTTATCCTTTCAACATATTTACTTTTATTTTGATATATGTAAGTTTTATATATATATCATATTTATACATATATATAAGATATATATCTATACAAGTTTTTCTTTCTTTACAATTTTGAGATGTAATTTCTTCTAACAAATTGACCAAAATAAACTCAGGATATAGTGTATTGTTCTGTTCTGTTTACCTATTTATATCCCTTATCTTTTTACTGTTACTGTTGTTGTTTATGTTGTTTTTTTCTTGTCTTTTAATTTTCATTTTTTCAGTTACATTCTATCCTTTCATTATATTTAATTGTATTTTTGTACATATACAAGTTCTCTTTCATTACAATTTTGGGATCTAATTTTCTAACAGACCAAAATACATACAAGAGCAATTGTATTACTCGGTTCATCTATCTGATTGTATTCTCTCTTTTATTTTTCTTTCTTTTCTATTGTTTTTTAAAAAATTATTTATTTATTTTGGTTTTGGGTCCCTTCTATTTTTTTTAGTGTGTATTTCTCTGAGGTCATTGTTGCCATTTTAGAATTTTGCTCTCTTGTTCATCTATTCTCTGACAGAATGACAAAATGGAAAAAATAACTTGAAAAAAGAGAACAAGAGGCAGTACTGACTGCCAGGGACCTAATCAATATGGACCCTAGTAAGATGTTGGAACTAAAGTTCAGAATAATGATTATAAAGATACCAGCTTATATATTTAGAAGATACATATAAAAAGCATAGAAAAAGGGAAGCATAGGGAGAAAAAAAAAAGCATAGAAGACACTAGAGAATCCCTTTCTGGAGAAATAAAGTAACTAAAATTTAACTAAGTTGAAATTAAAAAGTCTATTAATGAGATGCAATTAAAAAAAGGAGGCTCTAACTGCTAGGATAAATGAGGCAGAAGAGAGAATTAGTGGTATAGAAGACAAAGGCAAAAGTGAACTATTGGGACTTCATCAAGACAAAAGACTTTTGCACAGCAAAGGAAACAGTCAACAAAACCAAAAGACAACCAACAGAATGGGAGAAGATATTTGTAAATGATTTATCAGATAAAAGGCTAGTATAAAGAACTTATCAAACTCAACACCTAAGAACAAATAATCCAGTTAAGAAATGGGCAGAAGACATGAATAGACATTTCTCCAAAGGAGATATACAAATGGCCAACAGGAACATGAAAAAATGCTCAACATCACTTGGCATCAATGAGATACTACCTCATACTAATCAGAATGGCTAAAATTAACAAGCCAGGAATTGATGGATATTGGTGAAGATGTGGAGAAAGGGGAACCATCTTGCACTGTTGGTGGGAATGCAAGCTGGGTCAACCACTCTGGAAAACAGTACAGAGTTTCCTCTAAAAGTTGAAAGTAGAGCTACCCTATCACCCATGAATTACACTACTTGGTATTTACCCCAAAGATACAAATGTAGTGATCTGAAGAGTCACCGGCACCTCAATGTTTATAGAAGCAATGTCCACAACAGCCCAGATGTCCTTCAGCAGATGAATGGATAAAGATGTGATCATATATATCTATATATCTATATATATAATATGTATATAAAATATAATATATATATATACATAATCAGCCATCCAAAAAAGAAATCTTGCCATTTTGCCATTTGCAACAACATGGATGGAACTGGAGCATACTATGCTAAGCAAAATAAGTCAATCGGAGAAACAAAATCATCATATGATCTCACTGATAAGTAGAATTTAAGAAACAAAACAGAGGATTATAGGAGAAGAGAGAAAAAAAATAAAACAAGATGAAACCAGAGAAGGAGACAAACCATAAGAGATTCTTAATCATAGGAAACAAACAGAGTTGCTGGAAGAGGGGTGGGAGGTGGGGGGTGGGATAACTGGGTGATAGACATTAAGGGGGGGCCCATGATATAATGAGCACTGGATATTATATAAGACTGATGAATCACTGATCTATACCTCTGAAACTAATAATACATTATATGTTAGTTAATTGGATTTAAATTTAAAAAAAAGAAAAAAATTAAAAAATACCAACATTATGGAAAGAACCAAAATGTCTATTGACTGATGAATGGATAAATAAATGTGGTGTGTGTGTGTGTAAATGAAATATTACTCAGCCATCAAAAAGAATGAAATCTTGTTATTTGTAATGATGTGGATGGAGCCAGAGAGTGTTATGCTAAGTAAATTAAGTCAGAGAAAGACAAATACCCTATGACTGTGGAATTTAAGAAACAAAACAAATAAGCATAGGGAGGAAAAAAGAGAAAGACAAACCATAAAACAGACTCTTAAATATAGAGAACAAACTGAAGGTTGCTAGAGGGGAGATGGTTGAGGGGATGGGTTAAATGGGTGGTGGAGATTAAGGAGGGCACTTGTTGTGATGAGCACTGGATGTTGTATGTCAATGGTGAATCACTAATTTCTACACCTAAAACTAATATTACACTGTATGTTAACTAACTGGAATTTAAATAAAAACTTGGAATGAAAAAAAAAATGGGTGCCAGATATTTAGGTGAGGAATTTTAAATCCAGCCTGTGAAAAATTTTATGAGAAGCATCTATATCAATTTAAATAAAAGCAACTATGATATTTAAAATAAAGGAAAATTTTCCTTAATTGAAAATAGTAGTTCTTCGTGTATAGGGTAAAAATATTAAATATAAAATTTATAAACAAGCCATACATAAATGCATCATGGTGGGGAAAAGAAAAAAAGAATAATGAAAAACAGAGGAAAATTTTCTGTAGGTAGTGCCCAGGGAACAATAGAAGGTAGAGACAAAGTTATCTTCAAAAGAATCAAAGGGTTTCAGAATTCTATTATTTACATTACTTGAAGCAAATGGAGAAACTTTTGAGAGTTTTGAGGGATAACTGAAGAATTCTCTACCAAGATATTAATGAAAATAATGAGAACAACAGCTGTGTTACTTTTATGGACAAAGATAATAATACATTGGAAAAATAATTATTGTGATCTACAGTTGATTACATGTCTTCTTCATAAGGATATATAATTAAATTCATTTTTTTAAGATTTTATTTATTTATTTGACAGAGAGATCACAGGTAGGCAGAGAGGCAGGCAGAGAGAGAGGGGAAGCAGACTCCCCACTGAGCAAAGAGCCTGATGTGAGCTTGATCCCAGGACTCTGGGATCATGACCTGAGTCAGAGGCAGAAGCTTTAATCCAATGAGCCACCCAGGTGCCCCTATAATTAAATTCCTAAAGCAATCCTATGGATTAGATGGATATCAGTTTTATCATTTGTAGATGAAGACTTATTTCAGGCAGGTCAATTGCCTGTTATTATACTAATAGTAGGATTCAATGTTAGTATTATTGTAATAATAAAGTATCTCTTCAAGTGGAAAAGATAGAATAATATTATAAAAATATAAAAGGATTTGTAAGATGTATTATTGCCCATTTATCCTTCCTGGCATGATTATTTGAAAACATACTATTCTGCAAAAAGACAAATAATGATTGAAAAACTCATGTATGGAAAAGTTTTAGGGGAAAAAAAAATGAAGAACGTATGGTTTCAAGAACTAACAATTCTACTGAATATTTAAGAGTTCAAGGGTTATATTGACTTGGTGTAAAAGTCTGTTTCTGCTAAATAATGGCTTTAGAAACTTGAAAAGTCCTTTAAACTCTGGGTCCAGTAAAATGAGGATTGCCATAAGTAAGCCCTACCCCACCCCATAAGCTGTAAAAAGTAAAGAAATAAATTGTGTAACATTTTTAGAATAGGTTTTAAACCCAAGTAGCATAAGCTTGTATGCTTAATACCAAATCTTGAAAATGGTTTGACAAAGAGATAAGTCACAGTATGTTACATAAACATTACTGCAAAATTTAGACTCTAAGTGCAACCCAAATTATTGACAGTGATATAATTTACAAAATATCCCAATTCATCATCCCAGGGTCAACCCTGAAAAATTCCTTCAAAAAAGGTGTTTTCAGGGCACCTGGGTGGCTCAGTGGGTTAAGCCGCTGCCTTCGGCTCAGGTCGTGATCTCAGGGTCCTGGGATCGAGCCCCGAGTCGGGCTCTGTGCTCAGCGGGGAGCCTGCTTCCTTCTCTCTCTCTGCCTGCCTCTCTGCCTACTTGTGATCTCTCTCTGTCAAATAAATAAATAAAATATTAAAAAAAATTAAAAAAATGTGTTTGCAGGGCACCTGGGTGGCTCAGTGGGTTAAGCCTCTGCCTTTCGCTCGGGTCATGATCTCAGGGTCCTGGGATTGAGCCCCCGTATCAGGCTCCTTGCAGGGAGCCCGCTTCCTCCTCTCTCTCTTCCTACTTGTGATCTCTCTCTCTGTCAAATAAATAAAATAAAATCTTAAAAAAAAATGTGTTTGCAAAATATGTTGTAATTTTCTTCAATTTTTTTCACATAGTCTTTTAGTAACATGTAATGATAATCAAATCATTTCTGTAAAGTTTAAATTGTGTAATAAGAACTGAATATTCAGAGGCGCCTGTGTGGCTTAGTGGATTAAAGTCTCTGACTTTGGCTCAGGTCATGATCCCAGGACCCTGGGATCCAGCCCCGCATCAGGCTCTCTGCTCAGCAGTGAGCCTGTTTCCCTTCCTCTCTCTCTCTCTGCCTGCCTCTCTGCCTACTTGTGATCTCTCTGTCAAATAAATAAATTAATTAAATTAAATAAAAACGAATTGAATATTCAAGTAAATAAACTTACTTACAAGAGGAATTTTTTAGAGACTATTTTACAAACTTCCATACTTGTCCACAATTTTATTCATATAAATATAGAAATAAAATGTTTGCTCTGGAAAGTAATACATTCACTAGTTGGAGCATATATTCCCAACAGTGATATTTAGGTACGATACAAGGTTCAGGGAATAATACAATATTTCTGAAGTAGGTCAGCAATGCGGGAAAATAAATAAAGGACAATTTTGAGAATGAAATCCCAACAGTAGATGAAGACTAAAATAAAGTGAATTCCTTCTTCTGTGAAGGTACTTACTTGTGGGTGAAGCAGTATATTGTGTTCACCAAGCATGAAAGACAAAACAGAACAAAGCAAAAACATCTTTGAGAAATGCAGCAAAATGAAATAAATAACATTCTTTGCATGAATTAATCTAACTTCCAGTTTGTTATTGGATGTTTCAATATTATAACTATTATCTTTTTCTGCAACTTTTAATATGATAACTTAAAAAATATATGGCAAAGATTGCAACATCTTATAGAGAGCATCTTTACACCAACCATGCAGATTATACCATTAATATTGTATTACACTTGATTTATTGACTTCCATTGTTCCTTTCATCTATTAAGTCACTGTGTGTGTGTGTGTGTGTGTGTGTGTGTGTATGTGTTTACCATATTTATGGTAAATCACAGATTACTACTATCTCCTTATACATTTTAGAATGCAAATCATTAACTAGACGCCAATATTTATTTAATTTGTTTTAAGTTTGGATTTAAAATATACATAAAATATTTTTAATTTTTATTTCACTTTTTATTGTGAAATAATATGCTTACCAAAAAATTACAAAAACAATATTACAAAAAATTCATACAATCTTTTACTCAGCTCTCCCAATGATTGCCATCTTACTTAAGCAAAGAACAATTATCAATCACAGAAAAATAGCTGTGATAAAATATCATAAATAGTCAATCTACCTTATCAAAATTTTATCAGTTGTCACCTAAATTCTCTTTTTAACCCAGACTTCAATTCAGGATCTCACATTGCATTGAGTTATGTCTCCTTATTCTTCTTTAATCCTTCCTTTCTTATATGACCTTGACACTTTTTGAGTATACCTGTCAGTCATTTTTCAGAATGTTCCTCAACTTGGTTTTGCCTGATGTTTCCTCATGTTAAATTAGTTTTTGTCCCACAAAAACAGCACAAATGCACCTTTGTCCATGAAGCATACAGGTATAATGATAAGGTTTCCATGGAAAAACTTGACACACACCTCCTCTACCAGGTCGTCTTACCTTTTTGAAGGAGAATTTCAAAAAGGATTAATAGAGCTAATATCATAGCTATACTTTCTGAATTTATAATTGTTTAACCCCAAGCTTACATTTGACTTTTTTTTTTTTTTAACATATAACTCACAGTTTAATTTGCCATGATGTGCACCCAGCATAACTTTAACTTTGTAGCTCTGATCCCTAGAGTCTCTCTTCAGGAATCATACTAACCATGTTTTTTTGTATTTGATAAGTTTATAAAAAATAAAAAATTATATTAAAAAAAAAAGGTAGGATTAAATATATATATTTGTAAAACTCAAATGCAACCACAGGCATAGTTTAGGATGATACTTTCACTTTGTACGTCATGCCAAAAGATTAGAGAAAGTAAATCACTACTTATGTAACAAAAGAAAAAAAAAAAGGCAAATGGGCAAATGAGCTAAACTCCCTATTAAAATAGTAATCATGTTAAAAAAAAAAAAAAAAAACTTAACTTTCCAGTATGCTTTCATTTTGTAAACTCCTAAAGACAATATATATTTTATACTTTTTTGAACCTTGAAAATGATTTGTATACAGTGGGTGCTAATTAAATGGTTCTGGCTGCTGAGTGGCTACCTAACAAGTTAAAAGTGGAAATACCAGCTTTAGAACCCATTTAAAATATGTTTATAAAAAATAAAAAATTATATTAAAATTTCAAAAAAAAATATTTCACATTTCTAAAGAGCTCACAAAAATGTCTCTATAGGCTTCCAAAGCAAGGAAGAAGGACTGTAGGAGCCAGCGATTCTGAAATTTTTTTCCTTGCCTAATTTAGAAAACAGATAAACTTGTGTTCCAATTGTACTTTTATACTGCCACTTACACTCTTTATACCACTGTTAGTTCCTAAAATGCATTATGAAAAAAGTTCTTAAATAGTTATCATGGAAATAGGGAATAGAAATAAAATGAAGCTAGTCAACTCAGCAAGATACAGTATGTTTGTTTCTTTATATTATCACACTTAACTTCAGTTCAACATCTGTTCAATGACATCTCAGGCTATATTTTGGGATGTGTGACAATTTTTTTTCACAAATTCTTAACTCACAACTCAGGATGTTCCCATTAATTGTGATTTGTAAAGGAAGCATTTAACTCAGGGCAGATGCTGAGCAGCATGAGTATGGAACTATGGCAGGTACAAAATGACACATGGAATTCGCAAGTGGGCATAGATGGCCAGATGGTATTGGCATCTGAGAGATTTGTTACACCAACTTGGCAATAAAACATGTGTGATCACTAATTTAACATACAAAACTGGCCCAGAAAAATGTTTATGTTAAACAAATTTTCTCTCTAAATATCAGGTGCAACACATTTTATTACATAGTTTCATTTCTCAGCTGAGAAAACCAAGTATAGAAAATTGAATTCTTCCTTTCCAACCAAAGTCACATTCATTTAGGGCAAGTCATGCTTCCATGAGCAAATTGAAGTTAAAGAGATGTATAATTCTCAAGATATTGTAGGCCAGTGAAACCAGACAGTGGACAAATATGGATATGATTTTCCCTGATTCGTCTAAGTTATTACTGTATACACTACACATTGTATGCTGTATATACTACACATTGTTTAGGCAAACCCTCTGTTTTTACATATTTTACTAGCTACAATGTTTTAATTCCATATCAGGAAATGTGAATATGGTTTTAGATCACCAGATGATTCTTTATGTTGTTTACTAAATCTTTTCTTAGGAAACCAAAACATGTAACAATTCCTTCAATTGAATTAATAAGCAAGAATCTCCTGGCATACCTTTTTTTGTTTGTTTTTGCCTCCTATTTAACCATAACACTTTTATCAAATATCACTTAAAATACTATTGCATACATGAAGACTTCTCAATTTCCTCCACCATGGTTGGATGCTCCCTTTTCATGGTTCCCTGGCAACCAAATAATACCTCTGTTATAGGTAGGCTCCCTCTCAATCTACTAAAATGACACAGTAGAGCTAACTTGATAGACTTTGGTGTCATGGGTTTTTTAAAAATATTTTATTTATTCTTTGAGTGAGAGAGAGAGCATGAGAGAGAGAGTATAAGCAGGGAGAGGTACAGAGGCAGAAGGAGAAAGGGAGCCTGATAAGGGTTCATCCCAGGACCCTGGGAGCATGACTGGAGCTGAAGCAGACGCTTAACCGCTGAGCCGCCCAAGCACCCAACTTTGGTGTCATGGTAACTGCTTCCTAAGGTATACAACTACGGACAAATTATTTTGTTACTTGGTTTTTTAATTTGGTAAAATGAGATAATAATGCCAATTCCACTATTATAACTAAAAGTTACATTAGATAATATATACACCTAAAGACCTAGCAAAACAAATGGAATATAATCCACAGTATTTATTATTGTCATTATTGTTGATGCACATCAAAACCTCACTACATTTTAAGAAGTTTTGGTGGCAGAGACAGTAAATTCATCTTTATATCACTAAACATGCTGCACACTATTTGGAATACACATATTTGTAAGGGTATATGTGTGAAAGAGAGAGAAAGAGAGAGTGTTTGTGTATGTTTGTGTGTGTATGTTTTCAGATTGAATTAAAATTTTTTTAAATTAAAAAACAGAAACAAATAATATTAGGTAACATATGAAAGAGATTCTTCTATTCTATGTGCTAAAACTTCTTTTCAAACCAGCATTTACCAAATTATAGAACTTAATTTCAATGTAAAACTTAAAATTTAATGACTGTATACAGAGAGTATTTCAGGAACAAGGGGGGTTTTATTTTATTATATTTTTGAAAAGTCATATATCTCTAATAGTATTCCAAATGCTGGAACATGTTCATGGTGCATGAAAAAGCCTAGGTTACTATATGAAATAAATAAATCACCATATAAAATAGCGTGTGCAGACCATCACCAAGAAATTTTAAAATTATGCAAAAACTGCCAGTATTTATTGATTGTTTATGCAATTCTAGACTCTGTTCTGAGACTTTACAATTTTATATCCACACACACACATGCACACATACCTACCATATATATATGATATACATGTAATATATATACATATATATGCACATATATGTATATAAATGTATATATGTTTTAATTAATAAATTAAATTTATATGTTTTGATTTATAAATATATAAATTTACATATATGTCTATAAATGTATATATATTTATTTATAACATTGTCTAATGTTCAAAATAAAACTATGATGTAAGTATTATTATTATCACCATCTTAAAGATGAGAGACCCAATTCATGGAGTGGCTAAGTAACTTGCCAAATATCATGCAGTTGGATCCAAGATTAAAATGCACTTTTGACCACAAAGCCCATTGGTTTTTCCACTGCAGTACAGGTTCTTGAAAAAGAAATTTGAGAAAGTAAACCAAAGTGTTAACCGTTATCTTTCAGGTGATCTTAGTTAAAATCTTTCAGCAAAAGTTCTAAATTTGGCATGAATTACCATCATCATAAAAATAAGTGTTATTGTAATAACACCATTCATGCAATTTAAAAACTAAGTAGGCTGTCAAAATGACCAATAGAATCTATCTTTATAAATTGCTTCCAACAGATGAGATGGGAAGCTATTGAGATTTAGAGACACATTAAATTAAAGTTGAATGCCTTATTCTCATAGCAATACTGATTTGTGTTGTGATTCTAAATGATTAAAGGTAAGTCATGACTTCGCAAAAGTTATTCTGTCTTTTGATTCTATATCTAAAACAAGGCTGATAATATCTGAATGAATAAATGAATAAAACAGAGATTGAAAAATATCCAATGAATTCCTTTGTGCTTCCTATGAGTGGGCATCACATTATCAATGCATGTAATGTTATATATGTTCTCTGCCAACCTGAATCTGTTGTGTGTCTCCAAAAGACACCAATCAGTTCACACTAGGCAGTAACTACTATAGTTATAACTGCTTAAAATACTGAAAAACCATTTCAAACAACTTGACCTCTAATGATAAATTCAGGGCAGGTTAAAAAATAAAGTTTAATTTATTTATTTATTAATGAATTGCTTTGGATTAAGTTATAATAGGTCTGGAACTACAGGAAGAAGGAGAGACTTACTTTTTTTTTAATATAAAGTTGTTCTCAGCTTAGGAAATGGATATGCAAAATAACTACTATTATCTAATAATGTATTTATTTGCTGGAATCATGGAAATATAGACAAGGCATAAGAGCATAAGTAGTGCTGAAATGTGCCCCTGGAAGCCAAGACAGGTTTCTCAGAGAAGGCAGCCTCTGACTAAACTTGGGAAAGCTTTCACTAGATGAGCTCTCAGGAAGGAATGTCCAACCAGAAACAACTGCAAGGGATGCCTGGGTGGCTCAGTTGGTTAAGCATTGCCTTGGGCTCAGGTCATGATCCCAGAGTTCTGGGATCACATCCTGAATCAGGCACCTTGCTCATTGGGGAACCTTCTTCTGCCTCCAATCCCCCTGCTGTGTGTGCCCTCTCTCTCTTTCTCTTTCTCTCTCTCTGTATCTGACAAAATAAAATCTTTAAAAAATAAAGAAAAGAAAGAACTATAAATGTGGAGGCTTAAGACATGAGAAAACATCGTTCAAAGAAACACAATTATTGTTCAAGTGTACAGTGATGAAACAGGTGAAAATAAGTCTGGATTAGTATTCACAAGGCAGATGGTGAATCATGTCAAATGCTTTGCATAGAAATTTAAAATGTGTTTGTTCTGAAGACTATGAGGGGTAAAAGGAGAATCTTGATGAGGGCAGTGAAAAATAAGATACGTATGGAAGAAAGATCAGTCTTGTGGTAGACTGGGGATAAAAGAGCAGGTGGAGCCAAACATAAGACTATCATTACTGTTGTCCCAAGAAGGTAGACAATCAGTGGACATAGCTATTGTCTATGGTGATGGGCAAGAGGGATCGAGAGAGAGAGAGAGAGAGAGAGGGAGAGAGAGAGAGAGTGTGTGTGTGTGTGTGTGTGTGTGTGTGTGTGATATTCTGAAGTTATAATTGCAGGGATCAGAGATTAATTTAAAGGGTTAATTGGGAGAATCTGGTAGGTTATCAATGTTTTGAGTAAACAGGTAGGATGTTATGTGAATAAGAAATTAATAAAATAAATCAATGTGGGTATAAAATAACAAAGTCAATGTTGGATCTATTAAACGAGTGGGTCTTACAATATTAGGTAGATACTGCTGGTGGTATTTAGATGTACAAATCTGTAGTAAGTATGAGAAATCTATGTTGATCGAGAATTATATTTACAAAAGTAAGAGTACAAATGTTGGAGCCTAATTAAAAAAAAATAAGCCAAGAAGAATATGAAAAGTGTGAAGAAATGTGTAGTGACAAAAATATCCTCAGAAATATCCACTTTCATAAGTGAACAAAGAAACTAGCCAAAAACTGAGAAAGAGAGCCAGAGAAAAGCAGACAACTAAAAGGCAAACGAGGAGATAATAGTATCCTAGAAATTAAGAACAAAGGAGGTTTAGAAGGGGTGTTGGGTCTGGAGGAGAGAAATGAAAAACATGGAAATAATTCCACTGGATTTATGGTGAATGGCAGGAGATTCATGGAGTGGAAGCACTGGAAACTAAATTTCAGTAAGGTGCAAAGGAAAGGGGAAGTACACCACCTCATAGAAATTTGGAATGGAACAAAGCCCAAAGATAAGTTTGTTACTATAAATAAATACAAGGCCAAAGAAGGTCCTTCTGTATTAAAGTCACGTACTCCACACTGATGTCTGACCAGAGTGACTGCACTAAATAGGTTGAATACTGAAACAATGCAGTTATTTCACTTTGAGTCCATATCCTAAGTTTCTAATCAGTTTAATAATGCCTTTTAAGCTTCTTTCCTTTATCCAAACCAGGGCCTAATCAATGGCATCTCTTGTGAATCTCTTTAAATCCAGAATCATTTACCAGTTCACTTGCTTGCTTGATTGATTTTATTTCTTTGATAGCATGGCTATATTTTTAAAGTTCCAGGTCATTTGTTTTTCAAAATATCCCTCAATTTGGCTGACTTGAATTTTTCCTCATAAATAATTAAGTTCAGATCCCCTTCCCTTTTTTTTACAGACATATCTTATAGGTGATGTTACATTATTCTCAAGGTAACACACCTTCGGCATGTGACGTCAATTCGTTTCATTTTTGTTAATCTTAAATTTCATCACCTAATTAAAATGGTATCTGTCTGATTGTTGTATCATAAAGGTAGACAATTTCCCTTTGTAATGAATGATTAATCTACAAGGCAATAATTTGAAGCTATGTAAATAGCCTGTTCAACAATCTCTGGCTCAGTTCTTTAACATCAATTCATGATTATTTCCTGAATAAATTATTACAGTGGTTTTTGTGAAACAGAGATTTTTCCAATTCTATTGTTCCTCCTACAATTATTAGTTGCTATTTCATGTGGGAGAAATTTGAGCAGGATTTCAGCTGACAAGCAAACTTAGCATTGTTCTTCCTGTGGAACATGTATATCCATTAACAAACTCTTCCATAACACCCAGTTGTACTTCATATAAATTTCAAAATACAATCCATGCTTATTTTACAAAAAACATTGTTTCTAAGTTTAAAGCTTATTTAAGCATACATTTCCTTCTTTAGCACTGCTTTAGTCAACAGTAAGATTAAACTATACAAAAAGAAAAAAAAAAGCAAATATGGGGTGCCTGGGTGACTCAGTTGGTTAAGCATCTGACTCTTGATTTAAGCTCAGGTTATGATCTCAGGTCCTGGGATCAAACCAGCGTTTGGATTCTGCACTCAGAGCAGAGTCCGTTTGTCTTTTCCCCTTTGTTCCTCCCTGCCATTTCTCTCTCTTTCTAAAATAGATAAATAAAATATTTTCTTAGGATTTTATTTATTTATTTATTTGACAGAGAGAGAACTCACAAGGAGGCAGAGAGGCAGGCAGAGAGAGAGAGGGAAGCAGGCTCCCTGCCAAGCAGAGAGCCCAATGCGGGGCTCGATCCCAGGACCCTGAGACTATGAACTGAGCTGGAGGCAGAGGCTTAACCCACTGAGCCACCCAGGTGCCCCAATAATTTTAATTTTTTTCTTTTTTCTTTTTTTTTAATAACAAATAAATAAGAATATATATATATATATATATATATATATATATATATGACTTTTGAAACACAGGAAATACCTACTTTCCAGAGATAGCACAAGACTTAATTTATTTACTTCAGTGTAGAGTTAAACATGAGAGATGACACAAGTCCTAAGAACTATTTCAATCACTTTTTGGCTGAAGAACAAAATTGGAAAGAAACAATGTTCCCCTATATACTTTTCTAATCAATCAAAATATTTTTCCTATTTCCATGGTAATGGCTATAAAGACCAAGGGGAATCAAATAATCAAAATGTGATGACATCACTGGACTAACAATATGTTGAGAAATATTCTTGTCGCCTATAACAACAAATGATTTTTTTATCACTCATTAGCTACAAAAGACTGCATGAGACTCTCTGGAGAACTCCCAGAAAGAACTTTAAAGTAAATTCATAAAATTAGACTAAATTAAACAACTTGAAAATGTAATTGGAGTCCTACGAAGAAGAATTAAACATAGTAACAGCAGAAAGATTCTTCTGATGCTGCTGTGCAGTCTGACATCTGGACTACATTTTTCTTTTTATCCATATGTTGAGATACAACTCTTCTTGAACAAATTGACCTAAGCGATATTTTCAAGAATGAGTATAGTTTGTAAAAGGTGGTCTCAAAGTTAGCAATATCTCATTTGCAAAGCCACAGTGCTAATTTTGTCTCTTGCTTTTTCTCAACAATATTCTATTGGAATCTTACTTTCCAATCCCAATTTTTCTTTCTTTCTCTATTTACACTACTTGCAGATTAATATTTCTAGAATTGTTACTCTGCTATTTGCTGCTTAAAAAAAATTAATTCCTAAATGTTCTATAATCTGACCATATTTTACCTTTTGCTTCAATTCATTTCAATTAATTTCAGTCCAATTTATTAAAATCATTATTACAACTCTGTATTTTTCTCTTTTTTAAGATTTTATTTATCTATTTGACAGACAGAGATCACAAGTAGGCAGAGAGGCAGGCAGAGAGAGAGAGGAAGGGAAGCAGGCTCCCTGCTGAGCCAAGAGTCCAACGTGGGGCTGGAACCCAGGACCCTGAGATCATGACCCAAGCCAAAGGCAGAAATTTTAACCCACTGAACCATCCAGGCACCCCACAAGTCTGTATTTTTCAACACAATGTGTTAAATCTTGATTTCAGAGAACTCTCCTGTAAAACTTGTGTATCTTTATACAAGAGCAGGTTGAATAGAAAATAATTGTCTTGCAGGTTCGATTGACTATGTCTTAATCCCAGCTGCTTTAACAAAGTTTCATAATCTGGGTGGTTTATGAAATGTATTTCTCACAGTTCTGGAGGATGGAAGTCCCAGATACTGGTACCAGCATGATCAAGTTCTGGTGTGTACTCTTTTTAAGACTTCAGACTGCTGGCTTCTCCTTATTCTCCTCACATGGTAGAAAGAGAACAAGAGAGTTCTTTGGGGTTCCTTAAGAGCACTGATTCCATTAATGAAAAATCTACCCTCCTGACCTAATTACTTCCCAAAGACCATATTTCCTAATACTATTACAGTGGAGATTAGGATTTTAAACATATGAATTCTGAAGAACATAAACAGTCTGTAACAACTACAATAGGTAAATCCCATGATAAAGGCTTGCAAAATTGGAAAACAAACCACAGAAGATGTTAGAAAAGTAGGGATGCCTGTGTGGCTGCATTAGTTAAGTGGCTGACTTGGTTTCAACTCAGGTCTATCTCATGGTCATGAGATGGAGCCCCACACTGAGCTCTGTGCTTTTTAGAAAGTCTGCTTGGGACTCTTTCTCTCTCCCTCTGTCGCTCTCCTCTGCTCTCTCTCTCTAAACTAAATAAATAAATCTTAAAAAAAAAAAAAAAAAAAAGGTAAGCAGCCTCCACAATTATGATAGGTTTTTCTTTTAGCACACACTTTTCAGCAATGCTCAGACCATGCCCAAACTGGGTTTCTTCTAAATACTCAAGTCGAGGAGTGTGTGTGTGCGCGCATGTGCATGTTTTACTGTATAAGTGTTTTTTGTAAGGCATAGGTGCTGAGCTGTGTTTAGGCTTTGTTAAATTTGGGAAGTGTAATTTATCTAAGGAAGTCATATTTGGTCTCTGGTTGTCTGACTAAATTATTTAATACAAACTCTAATTTACTATTAGACAAAAATAATGCATTTTCAAAACTTGATCCTTGGCTTATTTATTTTTTTTTTTCTGAATGCAATAGACTGCAAGGCATTGAGAGTCTAGGGATATTGTGAGGTTCATCTGAGTTCTAGCATAACTGATACATAATAGACTTAATTAGTGTTTTCAAAAGAACGGTTAGAGAAAAAACAAAGTATATAGAAGTGTGATTTTTTAAAAATTTTTTGTAATGACACGTGTTAATTAGGATTTCTGACATCCCTTATCCATCTTTGGTTGTCAGCACCCCACATTTATTCTCACAGAGGTATCTTACCCTTAGTGGGTAAAATTTGTTGTAACTGTCAATCCGGGTGCTCCACTCTTGTACACGAAATATTTCTCAGAGTTGTCCCTGTCCACAACCCCAGAACCGATAAATATGTCACCTTTACAAGGCAAAGGACCTTGCAGATATGATTAAGTTAATGATCTGGTAATGGGAAAATCATCCTGTGTTATCTGAATGGGCCCGTGTAATTACAGAAGACCTTATAAGAAGGAGGTAGGGGGATTAATAGGAGAGGTTGGGGATATGCTTTGACAAAGAAGATAGGATCCATGAGCCAAATAATGTACATAGTCTTTAGCAGCTAGGGAAGTCGAGAAAACAAATTCTCCCCTGGATTCTACAGAAGGACCGCAGCTGTACTGACATCTTGATTTTAACCCTGTAGGATTTATTTAGGACTTCTGACTTCCAGAACTATAAGATAATAAATTTATTGTGTTTTAACCCCCTAAGTTTATGATAATTTGTTACAGCAGCAATAGAAAATGAATCTAGTGCTCTGCTAGCTAATCAGTGGAACCATAACCTAATGTAAAGCAAAAGGATACTTGTTCCTTGGACAACTGACATGGTAGCTCGAGGCTGACAATAATTGAATCTGTGACAATAATACCCTGAGGAAATAATGTTACTTTAGAGAAATTACCAGCATTTTCTTATTTCCTATTGTCTTTTTTTTTTGTCTTTTTATTTTATTTTTATTTTAATTTTTTTTAATTTTTTATAAACATATATTTTTATCCCCAGGGGTACAGGTCTGTGAATCACCAGGTTTACACACTTCACAGCACTCACCAAATCACATACCCTCCCCAATGTCCATAATCCCACCCCCTTCTCCCAAACCCCCTCCCCCCGGCAACCCTCAGTTTGTTTCGTGAGATTAAGAGTCACTTATGGTTTGTCTCCCTCCCAATCCCATCTTGTTTCATTTATTCTTCTTCTACCCACTTAAGCCTCCATGTTGCATCACCACTTCCTCATATCAGGGAGATCATATGATAGTTGTCTTTCTCTGCTTGACTTATTTCGCTAAGCATGATACGCTCTAGTTCCATCCATGTTGTTGCAAATGGCAAGATTTCATTTCTTTTGATGGCTGCATAGTATTCCATTGTGTATATATACCACATCTTCTTGATCCATTCATCTGTTGATGGACATCTAGGTTCTTTCCATAGTTTGGCTATTGTGGACATTGCTCCTATAAACATTCGGGTGCATGTGTCCCTTTGGATCACTACATTTGTATCTTTAGGGTAAATACCCAATAGTGCAATTGCTGGGTCATAGGGCAGTTCTATTTTCAACATTTTGAGGAACCTCCATGCTGTTTTCCAGAGTGGCTGCACCAGCTTGCATTCCCACCAACAGTGTAGGAGGGTTCCCCTTTCTCCGCATCCTCGCCAGCATCTGTCATTTCCTGATTTGTTGATTTTAGCCATTCTGACTGGTGTGAGGTGATATCTCATTGTGGTTTTGATTTGTATTTCCCTGATGCCGAGTGATATGGAGCACTTTTTCATGTGTCTGTTCGCCATCTGGATGTCTTCTTTGCAGAAATGTCTGTTCATGTCTTCTGCCCATTTCTTGATTGGATTATTTGTTCTTTGGGTGTTGAGTTTGCTAAGTTCTTTATAGATTCTGGACACTAGTCCTTTATCTGATATGTCGTTTGCAAATATCTTCTCCCATTCTGTCAGTTGTCTTTTGATTTTGTTAACTGTTTCCTTTGCTGTGCAAAAGCTTTTGATCTTGATGAAATCCCAGTAGTTCATTTTTTCCCTTGCTTCCCTTGCCTTTTGCGTTGTTCCTAGGAAGATGTTGCTGCGGCAGAGGTCGAAGAGGTTGCTGCCCGTGTTCTCCTCAAGGATTTTGATGGATTCCTTTCGCACATTGAGATCCTTCATCCATTTTGAGTCTATTTTTGTGTGTGGTGTAAGGAAATGGTCAAATTTCATTTTTCTGCATGTGGCTGTCCAATTTTCCCAGCACCATTTATTGAAAAGGCTGTCTTTTTTCCATTGGACATTCTTTCCTGCTTTGTCGAAGATTAGTTGACCATAGATTTGAGGGTCTATTTCTGGGCTCTCTATTCTGTTCCATTGATCTATGTGTCTGTTTTTGTTCCTATTGTCTTAATTTGGGTTTCTCTAAAAGCAGAGCTTGGAACAAGAATGTGACTTCATGTAACAAGATGAAGAAACATAGAAATTGAAATCGCATAGGAGAAAAAGACAGTAAAAGATATTAAATCTTGGTGTCCTGGTTTAGGTATTGGAAGGAGTGGATGCTAGAGAAGCGTGTAGACACTGGTGTGTCTGAAGGCTGGGACATCTATCTGTTGCAATTATTACACAGTGGTTGATGGCTGCCCTACAGGCCATTAACTTCCCTGCCCTCTTAGGCTATCCCTGAAGGCTGAGCAGGCTTGCTAAGCTTCAGAGAAAGCCCTAAGGCACAAAAGTGAAGGTACTTATGGAGTACTAGCTTGAGGCAGGACACTGTCAGCATGCACAGCTATGACAGAAATCCTAGATTAGCCCAGGGTATGTGACGTGGGCCACCAAAAGCATCTGAGCTCTTGTCCTTTATAAACCTGGTTCTTGAGCTCCATGTCCTTTGTATAAACTCTCCAAATCCTCTTGCTTAGCCGTGTTTTAGGTTTTTTGGAACTTACAAACCAGTACCCTAATCAACATATGTCTCCCAGGTGACTTTTCTGTGATTAAATTAATTATTTTTCTGAAATATATTAGAGTTAGTAATTTTAGGGTCATTAACCTAAAAATGGTGACCTTCATTTCTTGCATATTTAGCATGAATCTCCTAATACATTTCCTTCCTTTTATTTGACTCATTTATAAAAACCTTCCATACACTGAATGTGTCAAAAACAGTCTAAAATATGTCTAAAATAAAAAATCATAGAGTAGTATGACATTGTCCTATAAAATTCCTGCATGGATCATAATCAATATTGAAGAGAATCACACTATACTTCCAATGCCAGATTGTGGTAATATATTACAATTTGAAGATAAGTTACAGAAAACAATTTGTCACATAGACTTTTAGCTTTGTTCAGTTTTAAACTCCCATTGACCCTGATGCAAAAGAGAACATTACATTTTCAACTATAGGAACCACTTCCTGAAGTTACAGAAATGTGATTTTTGGAAATCCTGCACAGAGGTTTCCATGGTCCCTGCAGAATCAAGGGCATCTAAGCTGTCCTGGACTAGCTGTGTGGGGTGACGCCATGTGTGGGAAGCTGTCAGTCTAGGGACCCTTTCCCATGTTGTGCCTGTCCTGGCATCACATATATGCCATGTACCACTCTTCTGCTTCTCCCAGCTCGCAGTTCGGGTAATTCCATTTCAGAATACCCTTTCTTGTAAGTACTTCATACCAATCAATTCTTCTTCTCCTCTCTTTGCGTCTTCCAATTCTTGCCTAACTGCTTGTGGAAAACATTGTTCCCTGGGTTTAAGTGTCTACCTTTGCCACATTCCCTTCTCTGTCTTCTCCCTCATCCTGTCCTTCCTAGCTTCTTTACTTTTTTCTTTCTTTCAAAATTATCTTTCTCTTTACTCTCTACTGAAACTCTTAACGAGTTATAAACTTCTTCCAGAAAAACTAAACCCTTAATATGCACATTATTTAATAAACAACTACTTTCCCAAAGCTCTAAAAATCTTTGAAATATCCAGCTCTTACCCTTCGCTTTACTGTGCCTGCCTCCCAAATAAAAATATTTTCTGAGTTTCTTATTTACTGACTGGAAAGATTTAGGAATAGCATTCAATCCCTAAATTTCAAAAGCAGTAACATTTTCTAACTCAGATTAATTTAGGCACTTAATGGGATTATGGAAGATCATGAGGTTTTTGCATATAGTGTTTCTTTTGCAATGGGGCTTTAATCTGCATTGCTATTATCTACAGACTTTGGTCACAGAGCTGCCTCATTCCTTGAAGATTTTGCTTCTGATTCAATGTCCCCCCTCTCCAGTACTACCCCTGCCATTATTTTTTGTGATTACATTATCCACATAGGTAATTCCTCAACTTCCCTGGACGCTCCCTACCTTGAAGTCTCTTGCTGTGATTTCATCCTTTCCATCAGCCACCATATTTTTTAGTCAGAGCTCAGACTTTCACATACATAGTGACTGAAATCTTCATAATTTCATATCCAAGCATCAGGATATGAAGACAGCACTTCAAATATTTCCACCTTAATACTTTCAGAATCCTAAATTCTAAAATTCCTTTGGCCATTAGTATGTACAGTATGGGGATTAAGTATCATTTTCTCTCTGCTCAGCTTCATGGTGTTCTCAAGGCTTTAGAGATTTAAACACAAAAACAAGAACAAAACCAAACAAACAAACAGAAAGAGCCCGGGGCTGCCTGGGTGACTCAGTTGGTTAAGTGTCTGCTTTTGGCTCTGTTCATGATCCCAGGGTCTTGAGATCGAGTCCTGCATTGGGCTCCCTGCTCCGTGGGAAATCTGCTTCTCCGTCTCCCTCTGCCCCTCCTCCTGCTTGTGCACATTCTCTCTCTCTCTCTGATATACTTTCTCTCTCTCTCAAATAAATAAAAAAATAAAACACTTTAAAAAATAGATTAAAAATTAAATTTAATTTTAAAATGGTTTATTATTAAAATCAGTAATTTTTATGTACATTCAAACTCCTTGTACCTTTCCCCTATCATTTACCCTACCTGGAAAAATAATCAATACGGTTAAAGTTATGTCTTTGCCTACTCTGTGCTGAGCTGAAGAGGCAGAGGCAGAGCTGAAGTTTGCTCGGGAAAAAAATCACAAACATGCTAACGGGCACCATTTGGCACTCATGATTTCAAATTACAAGCTCACCCTTACTGCTGCAAAAGAAGTTTGCTGTAGGCCCTTAATCTCACTTATTCTTCTTGATGAGAATTGTGCTTTTATTTTCTCTTTAATCTTAGAACACAGTCTCAGGTGTAACTACACACTCAATAGAAATATTATTTTCTATTTTCCTGAGAAAAGGTATCATTCAGAGGAAACTTTCTACATGATCCCATCAATTCCACCTACCAACCTAATTTCAATTTATGACTGTAAATTATCCCTTTCTTCCACACCACAAAGGAATATAATCCATCTTCCCAAGCCAAACTCTCCACTTGAGCATTGTGTGGCATAAGTAGTGAGTGTTCATGATTTCACTGCAGGACAGTAGGATCAAGTCTGCTCTATGATCAAGTTCCTCTGTTAGATTCCATCTCAACAGAAATAAAAGAAAAGTGCCTCAATATTCCCAAGGTACACAGTCCAGATCTGGTTCCTGGCTAGAAGTTCTTATTTGGGGGCACCTGGGTGGCTCAGTGGGTTAAAGCCTCTACCTTCAGCTCAGGTCATGATCCCAGGGTCCTGGGATCGAGCCCTGCATCAGACTCTCTGCTCAACAAGGAGCCTGCTTCTCTCTCTCTCTCTCTCTCTCTCTCTCTCTCTTTCTCTCACTCTTTCTACTTGCCTCTCTGTCGACTTGTGATCTCTGTCAAATAAATAAATACATAAAACCTTAAAAAAAAGAAGAAGTTCTTATTTGTCTACCCTGTATCTACATTGGTTTCTTTGCCAATCTTCAGATTCACTGCATGTTCCAAAGTCCAAGTATGTGCTGTCCTCTTGGGTTTATTATGGTTTCCTCCCTCATGCATTTATTACCTTTTCTCAAACGTTTCCCTGCAAAGAAGCCCTTTTCTGATTAACCATAAAACATGAAGTCCAACCATCTTAACTCACTCTTACTTTGCTTTATTTTCTATAAAGTATATCCATTTTACTTTTTTTTTTTTTTTATGTTTCTCCTCTCCCTGCTACTGCCAGTACATCCAACTTACTAGAATATAAGCTGCATGAGGGCTAGCGTCTACCTCACCCATTTACTGCCGTATCCCCAGTGCTTAGAACCATTCTGGGATTGTAATAAATGTTGAATGATTAAATAAATGAGTAGATAAATGAATTGTCATAAAATCTAATTGAAGTTCCTCAAAATGTGTTATTAGATCACTTATTTCAAATAATTCAAGGTGCTTAAATTAAATGCATATTTCTGTGCATAATCTTAATTAAATCTTAATCACTAGAGTTCAGATTCAATGATTTGTATTTTTCTTTTTTTAATAAGTGTAAAAGTTTTATAGTCAATTAAGTTTTAGGAAGCATTGGTCTATAGGATTTAAATCAAATCTCATAGTATAATAAAACTGCTCCTCATGATCTAACCTTTGCTTACTTTTTCACCAGCCTCATCTACAATGATTTATCCTTGTCCACCAAGTTCTCCAAGCTTACTGATCCCCTGGATAGAAAATCTAATTGACTTCATTACATGTGGTGGCTTCCATCCACCTTTTCTACCTACACAAATCTGTAACATGTACTTGACTCTTCCTCAATGATATGATAAAGAAGAAGTAATGGGTATGTCTTTATGTGTCATGTGTGGTGTCATTTGAGAACCAGTATGAAAATAGTTGAGCCACAGAGAGGCATTTGGGTAGGACTAAGTATTTGTATAAGGTTTGTGTGTGTCATTTATGCTACAAGTCAATTAAATTGTACATCAATGTGCATTAAATTGTACATCAATGAGCACTATGTGTCAGCACACTATTATGTGCATTTATCAGATTGCAAAGTATTTACTCTGATAATTTTAAAGAAAGAAGGCATGTGCTAAAAAGAATTTTAGGGTAGTTTATAGCATCAGTTGGAGTGGTGGAGAAACAGGCCTAAGAAATTAGGCAAATATAGAACATAACTAGAAACTTAACCCACCCTGCATAATCAGTCTAAGTAGAACCATCTTGTAAAAACCACCATTGCCACTGAAAATATCATGTACCACAGCTCACAGCATAGATGCTGCCATGACTTGACAGCACCATTTGCAAAGTAGTCTTGGTAACTGAATATCATTACCACCACTTCCACAGCTACTCACACAGCAAATTTCCGCCATCCTTATGGTCCTTTCCGCCATCTACATGGTAGGTAGATGTGTCCAATTGACTGACTCGGGTCTTGCGCTTGCACCAAATATAAATACTGGGCTGAGAGAGCTACTATCATAACAGTTCAATGCTGCTACACAACAAGACTTATACAGTAAGGAAAATTTCAAACACAAAAGGGTATCATTTGGATGTTGGGCAGCCAATCGTGATAATTATCTAACACAATTAAGAAAAGTAAGTTTCCAGTACAATTCGAAGGTTCTGATTCTCTTCCAAGGACTGGGGTATGGCAGGTATCTGGCTATGAGAATTTTAAGACTTCATATGTTGCAATCTGAGTTTTAGGAAGAAGGTAGTTCTTTAGTTTTGCTGAGCCTCTAACAAATAACATGAAGTTTCAGCAACACATCTAGTTGTCTGCCATCCATGTGCATTTGTCCTTGCTGTCCCTCTAGATGCCATAATTCTTGGGTTATATCTGATATTTCTCATTCCTTCTTCTAATACTTCTTTATACTCTTCTTTCCAAAGCCATTCTTAATGCTTAGAAGCTACTAACTGCATACTCTAGGGGTGTTATCTCTCTCTAGAGCATTCACAACTTGAGAACAGTGATGATCATCTCCTTTGTATTTGTAACTTCAGCACCTCACACTAAGTCTGAAACATGACAAGTTGCTCTTCAAAGGCCTCCTGAGTAACTGAGTAAAATTTGAAAGGGAAACATATTTCCTTGGGTTGCTCTTGGTCTGGATTTAGTACTGACTAAGAAGAAAACACAATTACTAAGAGTGATAGAGGAAAAATACCTTAAGCTAAATAATTGATAAGTTAGTATTTTTATAGGAGGTAGGCTAAGTATATTCCAAATTCCCCATTGCCTGATTAAATTTTATCATTCTCCCCCCCTCACCCCACCCCGGGTGTTTGAACTGAACTAAAACTCAGAGGAAAAAATATCAATGGAAATAATTCAGTATAATTATTTGCCACTGTCTCTTTGCTTGGAATTATTTTTCTATTGATCTATTATATGTTACACTCAGAAGAGGAAGTTTGCCATGAGATAGTACATCATGCTGGATATTGATCTGCTGTGATGTACTGTTTTATCCACTCAGTGCTCATTTATGAAGGTGCAATTCTACCATCAGGGACACTTTTGTGTTAAATTCCTAAAGCTTCATGAATCTCCTAAAAGTTCTTCCTTCAATGAACATATATTATGACTACATAGATGCGGTTCTTGATGGAATTTCCAGAACCTGCACTTCAGAAATATAGCTAGTCCTCAAACAATAAGCACATAAAGATCTGAGAATTAAGTCAAAGAATAATGAATTCTGCAGACTACTTATTCTTTCTAATGTACTCAGAACATTTTTGATCCTCCCCTTTAAACTAGTATAAGTATTTCTTAAAATGAAATTAGTCTAGATTTTTACTATAACCAATGTATGTCTAAAGCTTGTCCACAATTTATCTTACATTTGTACACACATTTTCATGAAATACAAGCAATGAAGTACCCATATTGTGGCTTAAAATTAGTAGGTGGTTATAAATACTATTTTTTAATTGTTTATATTAAATATTAAGTCACAAATAAGGCAGATTTCAAGAGAACGATTTTCTCCTTCAGTTTAAAACTAATAGCATCAACATATTTAGATTAGGGATATTTGAAAAAAATAAATATTTCTAGAAAAGTATACACAACTCAAGTTAAAATATGCTTGTCTATTAAATGTTTTGATATGATACACCATATTTTATTAATTTGTTTTAGAATTATTTCTTTAGTACAAACACTTTATAACCTTCCATTTTAAGTTCTTAGTGACAAACAGATATAAACTACCATAGAGCAATGACAGTCTGCTTTGCTTCTCCAATTGCTCCTCTATTACCTCTGTTAACAAATAATTTTCCAAAGAAATTACTTTTCTTTTTTTTTTTTGTCTCAAGATTTCTTTGCTACAAAAGAGTGCAGAAAATCTTATTATCAAACATTCCCCTAACGAAAGCTTTAATGATTGCCATAACCCACAGATCCAGGACATGTAGGTTGGACAAATCAGCTAGTTTTATTTTTCTTTTCCTTATATACTAAAAGAAAATTAAAATTAAAAGTCTAAAGCAAGAGTTTACCATTTAATTATTTTTTCAACAACTTAAATAAACTTCACTTACTATAAAGAAGATAAAGACACTTGGCTATAATTTAGAGTTCCAAATATTATGTTATAGTGTACACAATAATGCAGAGGAAGGATTGCAATAAGACAGATCAGTTAGATATAACCCAAGTTACCTATCTAAAAGTCAGCTAGTGACATTAAAAATATGAAGTGTCACTGGTGCTATAAGACATGGTTAATAAAATACCCTGAGTTATTAAGGATTGAATTTGTTAGCATAAGTTATTAAGGATTAAGGATTGAATTATTAAGTTATTAAGGATTGAATTTGTTAGCATAAGTCACTTTATATATATAAACAGGTATATATAGATTTATTTGAACATAGGAAATCTTAATGGCTAACTCATATCTAGATTGAATAAATAATGGAAGATTTGGTTTCATATTCAAAATTATATTGGTTTGCTACTCTTTAAAAATTTAGAAAAAAATTTTGATAAATACTTTAGAATTGAATGCAAACTCTTTAATACCATACTCTTAAGTAAGTTGTAAATTCATAAAACTGAAAGTGCAAAGCTGATATCATAAAATAATAACTTAATATTAATTTTGTGAAGATCATTCCCAACATTTAAGAAAAGGATGGATTCTTTTTTTTTATTAATATAATTTTTTATTTTTTATAAACATATATTTTTATCCCCAGGGGTACAGGTCTGTGAATCACCAGGTTTACACATTCTAAATGGCAAATGCATACCAAGTAAACTAATCTATTTTCAAAAGACCGCCCTAAAAATGAAAGAAGAATGACAGTTTGAAGGAAACATCTTTTTGGCATAAGTGGAAAATAAATAAACATAAACTTCTTAGAACAGAAGTAAAATTAAGTATAGATATGCACACATGCAGACACCTGCACATACTCATACACATGGATATATGAGTCAAGATACTAACATTATATTGCTATCAGGCCAATGTAAACATAAATTGCATGCCTTAAAGTGAATGAGTACCACCAAAATTTGAAATAAATTGTTTGCTTAGTTTAATAAATTGTTAATTAATTAAAACAATTAATAAATTGAGGAAGACACAAAGAAATGGAAAAATGTTCCATGCTCCTGGATTGGAAGAATAAATATTGTGAAAATGTCTATGCTACCTAAAGCAATCTACACATTTAATGCAATTCCTATCAAAGTACCATCCATCTTTTTCAAAGAAATGGAACAAATAATTCTAAAATTTATATGGAACCAGAAAAGACCTCGAATAGCCAAAGGGATATTGAAAAAGAAAGCCAACGTTGGTGGCATCACAATTCCGGACTTCAAGCTCTATTACAAAGCTGTCATCATCAAGACAGCATGGTACTGGCCCAAAAACAGACATATAGATCAATGGAACAGAATAGAGAGCCAAGAAATAGACCCTCAAATCTATGGTCATCTAATCTTCGACAAAGCAGGAAAGAATGTCCAATGGAAAAAAGACAGCCTTTTCAATAAATGGCGCTGGGAAAATTGGACAGCCACATGCAGAAAAATGAAATTGGACCATTTCCTTACACCACACACAAAAATAGACTCAAAATGGATGAAGGACCTCAATGTGCGAAAGGAATCCATCAAAATCCTTGAGGAGAACACGGGCAGCAACCTCTTCGACCTCTGCCGCAGCAACATCTTCCTAGGAACAACGCAAAAGGCAAGGGAAGCAAGGGAAAAAATGAACTACTGGGATTTCATCAAGATCAAAAGCTTTTCCCTTGCTTCCCTTGCCTTTTGCGTTGTTCCTAGGAAGATGTTGCTGCGGCAGAGGTCGAAGAGGTTGCTGCCCGTGTTCTCCTCAAGGATTTTGATGGATTCCTTTCGTACATTGAGGTCCTTCATCCATTTTGAGTCTATTTTTGTGTGTGGTGTAAGGAAATGGTCCAATTTCATTTTTCTGCATGTGGCTGTCCAATTTTCCCAGCACCATTTATTGAAAAGGCTGTCTTTTTTCCATTGGACATTCTTTCCTGCTTTGTCGAAGATTAGTTGACCATAGAGTTGAGGGTCTATTTCTGGGCTCTCTATTCTGTTCCATTGATCTATGTGTCTGTTTTTGTGCCAGTACCATGCTGTCTTGATGATGACAGCTTTGTAATAGAGCTTGAAGTCCGGAATTGTGATGCCACCAACGTTGGCTTTCTTTTTCAATATCCCTTTGGCTATTCGAGGTCTTTTCTGGTTCCATATAAATTTTAGAATTATTTGTTCCATTTCTTTGAAAAAGATGGATGGTACTTTGATAGGAATTGCATTAAATGTGTAGATTGCTTTAGGTAGCATAGACATTTTCACAATATTTATTCTTCCAATCCAGGAGCATGGAACATTTTTCCATTTCTTTGTGTCTTCCTCAATTTCTTTCATGAGTACTTTATAGTTTTCTGAGTATAGATTCTGTGTCTCTTTGGTTAGGTTTATTCCTAGGTATCTTATGGTTTTGGATGCAATTGTAAATGGGATTGACTCCTTAATATCTCTTTCTTCTGTCTTGCTGTTGGTGTAGAGAAATGCAACTGATTTCTGTGCATTGATTTTATATCCTGACACTTTACTGAATTCCTGTATAAGTTCTAGCAGTTTTGGAGTGGAGTCTTTTGGGTTTTCCACATATAGTATCATATCATCTGCGAAGAGTGATAATTTGACTTCTTCTTTGCCGATTTGGATGCCTTTAATTTCCTTTTGTTGTCTGATTGCTGAGGCTAGGACCTCTAGTACGATGTTGAATAGCAGTGGTGATAATGGACATCCCTGCCGTGTTCCTGACCTTAGCGGAAAAGCTTTCAGTTTTTCTCCATTGAGAATGATATTTGCGGTGGGTTTTTCATAGATGGCTTTGATGATATTGAGGTATGTGCCCTCTATCCCTACACTTTGAAGAGTTTTGATCAGGAAGGGATGTTGTACTTTGTCAAATGAACTACTGGGATTTCATCAAGATCAAAAGCTTTTGCACAGCAAAGGAAACAGTTAACAAAATCAAAAGACAACTGACAGAATGGGAGAAGATATTTGCAAACGACATATCAGATAAAGGACTAGTGTCCAGAATCTATAAAGAACTTAGCAAACTCAACACCCAAAGAACAAATAATCCAATCAAGAAATGGGCAGAAGACATGAACAGACATTTCTGCAAAGAAGACATCCAGATGGCCAACAGACACATGAAAAAGTGCTCCATATCACTTGGCATCAGGGAAATACAAATCAAAACCACAATGAGATATCACCTCACACCAGTCAGAATGGCTAAAATCAACAAGTCAGGAAATGACAGATGCTGGCGAGGATGCGGAGAAAGGGGAACCCTCCTACACTGTTGGTGGGAATGCAAGCTGGTGCAGCCACTCTGGAAAACAGCATGGAGGTTCCTCAAAATGTTGAAAATAGAACTGCCCTATGACCCAGCAATTGCACTATTGGGTATTTACCCTAAAGATACAAATGTAGTGATCCAAAGGGACACATGCACCCGAATGTTTATAGCAGCAATGTCCACAATAGCCAAACTATGGAAAGAACCTAGATGTCCATCAACAGATGAATGGATCAAGATGTGGTATATATACACAATGGAATACTATGCAGCCATCAAAAGAAATGAAATCTTGCCATTTGCAACAACATGGATGGAACTAGAGCGTATCATGCTTAGCGAAATAAGTCAAGCAGAGAAAGACAACTATCATATGATCTCCCTGATATGAGGAAGTGGTGATGCAACATGGAGGCTTAAGTGGGTAGAAGAATAAATGAAACAAGATGGGATTGGGAGGGAGACAAACCATAAGTGACTCTTAATCTCACAAAACAAACTGAGGGTTGCCGGGGGGAGGGGGTTGGGGAGAAGGGGGTGGGATTATGGACATTGGGGAGGGTATGTGATTTGGTGAGTGCTGTGAAGTGTGTAAACCTGGTGATTCACAGACCTGGGGATAAAAATATATGTATATAAAAAATATATGTTTATAAAAAATAAAAAATAAAAAAAAAAAAAAAAAAAAAAAAAAAAAAAAAAAAAAAAGCTTTTGCACAGCAAAGGAAACAGTTAACAAAATCAAAAGACAACTGACAGAATGGGAGAAGATATTTGCAAACGACATATCAGATAAAGGACTAGTGTCCAGAATCTATAAAGAACTTAGCAAACTCAACACCCAAAGAACAAATAATCCAATCAAGAAATGGGCAGAAGACATGAACAGACATTTCTGCAAAGAAGACATCCAGATGGCGAACAGACACATGAAAAAGTGCTCCATATCACTCGGCATCAGGGAAATACAAATCAAAACCACAATGAGATATCACCTCACACCAGTCAGAATGGCTAAAATCAACAAGTCAGGAAATGACAGATGCTGGCGAGGATGCGGAGAAAGGGGAACCCTCCTACACTGTTGGTGGGAATGCAAGCTGGTGCAGCCACTCTGGAAAACAGCATGGAGGTTCCTCAAAATGTTGAAAATAGAACTGCCCTATGACCCAGCAATTGCACTATTGGGTATTTACCCTAAAGATACAAATGTAGTGATCCAAAGGGGCACATGCACCCGAATGTTTATAGCAGCAATGTCCACAATAGCCAAACTATGGAAAGAACCTAGATGTCCATCAACAGATGAATGGATCAAGAAGATGTGGTATATATACACAATGGAATACTATGCAGCCATCAAAAGAAATGAAATCTTGCCATTTGCAACAACATGGATGGAACTAGAGCGTATCATGCTTAGCGAAATAAGTCAAGCAGAGAAAGACAACTATCATATGATCTCCCTGATATGAGGAAGTGGTGATGCAACATGGAGGCTTAAGTGGGTAGAAGAATAAATGAAACAAGATGGGATTGGGAGGGAGACAAACCATAAGTGACTCTTAATCTCACAAAACAAACTGAGGGTTGCCGGGGGGAGGGGGTTTGGGAGAAGGGGGTGGGATTATGGACATTGGGGAGGGTATGTGATTTGGTGTGTGCTGTGAAGTGTGTAAACCTGGTGATTCACAGACCTGTACCCCTGGGGATAAAAATATATGTTTATAAAAAATAAAAATTAAAAAAAAAAAATAAATTGTTTGCTTAGATAAATTTGCTTAGATAAATGTTAAGAGCAATTATTAACTTGGAATAAATTAGTTTGTATATACATGTATAAATGTTTATATGTATGTAATGTATATATACCGTGCCTCTCTAAATATGCAGAGATAAATATATGTATATATCAGTGTTTATTAGTGTATATGTATGAATATATAGAAACGTGTGTGTGTGTGTGTGTGTGTGTGTATTTATGCTCAACACAAAAATTCCCTGATAAAAATGTTTAAAATTGGATTGTGGAGATGGTCACACAACTCCACACATATACTAAAAATCATTAAGTTGTTTTGATAAATTAATTGTATAGGACATGAATTATATCATATCTCAGTATAGTTGTTTTTTATATAGTATTTTTTATATATCTCAGTACAGTTCTTTTTGAGCAGAAAGAAAGAAAAAGAAAACTTCTAGACTGTCACTTCTTGAAATTAAAAAAAAATTGCTGTAAAATGGTAATTTGCTGTTCTATAAACTGTAAAGACAAAAATGTGAGAGACTTTTACAATAAATTATTGGGATCTGGAAAGCATGTGGAAAATTGCAAATTATTCAGTGAAGTTAAGGATGTTAAATCTGAGCTAGCAGTGAGGAAAGCCAAAAAGTTAACTAATTTGCCCATAGAAACTTCAGAAAGTGGGAGAACTGGGATAAACCCAAAATGTTAAGGAAGATGGCCTTAAATATAACGAAATGTTTTAGAATTTAAGACATGCTTGGATATCCAGATCTCTTCAATCTATCAGTTGGGAAATCATTCCATCCACATTCTGAAAATATATGGAAACTCAGTCAAATACAGGGTATCTGGACTAATAGTCAGAAGGTATACTGAGAGAGTATACACAGACTTCCAAACCACCTTTCTCATGTTCAGCTCTCAGAATAGAGATTTCACAAAAGCTGTCATTAAGACTCTGAGATATCTCAAATCAATATATTACATCCCAGAAAGAAGAAATATATATTATATTGTATATACATATATGATATGCATATATATACAAATATATGTGTATTTCTATATGCACATTATTCAGACAATTTTTAAAAGACTATATAATTAATATTATAGCACTACTAAAAATAACACAAAAGTTAGAAGGTAGAGTGTTCAACTATCCATTAGTTATGTATAATAACCAGTGCTCATCACATCACACACCCAAATAAAAAAATTTTTAATGTTAAAAAAAAAAGAAAAAGAAAGAAAGAAAAAAAGTACCTTCTCCCTTAAACAGGAGGCATTATTGAATGAGGAAAAAAAATAGGAGTTATAATTGAGGGAGGACTAACCAAAAATAGAGTACAAAGTAATCAAATTAGAAAAAGAAGTGCAAAATTTACAATAAAATATTATTTAAAACAAAGTTTAGAGGATTAGTTTTGGAGTTCCAACAACTACATACTAGGAATGCACCCAAAGAAAATCATATAATGAACTTTTAGAGCATTGCAAACAGAAAGAACATCTTTGAACTCCAGAGAAAAATAAAACAAAATGAAGGAAGAAACGGGTCTCAGAATGGCACCTGAATTCTAATTAGTAATGATGGAAATGAGGCAAGACATGATTTCATTCTTTAACCCTTACAATCTGTTACCCATGTGGCTAGTAAGATCACATTCTTCAGACAACTGGCATTCAGTACAGGCTGGATATCATCTTTAGGGTTCATCCTTTTAGAGATGGCAGTGTTTGATAATGCCAATCATTTTAATCTTAAATTTCCTTTTTTTTTTCCTTCTAAGATTCTATTTATTTATTTTAGAGAGAGAAAGCAAGTGTGATCTGGGGGAGAGGGGAAAACAGGGAGAGGGAGAGAGAATTGGAAGCAGACTCTGCGCTGAGCATGGAGGTCAATACAGTGTGGGATCCCAACAACTCAAGATCATGCCTTGAGCAGAAAACAAGAGTCAGTTGCTTACTCAGGAATCTTTGTTGACAGAGCATACTTCACCAGGAATAGGGAAGAAGGAGGAGCATATGTTGGTTCTTAAAGCTTCTGCCCAAGCCTATGACATACCCCTTCTTCACAAGATCCAGAAGCTAAAAGAAGGAAGTCATCTCTGTGTTCAACAAGCCTGGGGGGTATAATCCTCTTCCTTGGAGAGGGTGCTAAATCCTTATGAACAGTGTTGGTATCTACCAAATCCACATTTCTACTCCTCGATAAAAAATTCAACTTCCATATGATTATTTTGTTTCAAACTTAGCATATCAAAAATTGAACTTTTCAAAAAAGATTTTATTTATTTCAGAGAGAGAGAGCAAGCCAGAGAGTGAGCCAAAGGCAGATGCTTAACTGACTTAGTCACACAGGCACCCCCAAAATTGAAATTTCAAGTCCATTTCTTTAGAAGATTTTATTTCTTTATTTGACAAGCACAAGAAGGCAGAGCAGCAGGCCGAGGGAGAGGGAGAAGCAGGCTCTCTGCTGAGTGGAGAGCTCAATGGAGGGCTTTATCCCAGGACCCTGGGATGATGACCTGAGCCAAAGGCAGCTGCTTAACTGACTGAGATACTCAGGTGTCCCTTTTCAAGTCCATATTAAAGACAAATCCATTTTTGCCTTCATTATTTGTTAATGGCACATTTTTTAATCACCCACACAGCTTTTTCCCTTTTTTCAATATTAGACCAGTGTATTACTCTATATTTTCTACTCCTGAAGTCACCAGCATCTTCTTTATCATTAAAACTATTAAAATAATAGGGGCACCTGGATGGCTCAGTGGGTTAAAGCCTCTTTGGCTCAGGTCATGATCCCAGGGCCCTGGGATCCAGTCCCGCATCAGGCTCTCTGCTCAGCAGGGAGCCTGCTTCCCTTCCTCTCTCTCTGCCTTCTTCTCTGCCTACTTGTGATCTCTGTCTGTCAAATAAAAAACAAAGCAAAACAAAACTACAAAACAAAAAATAAAACTTATTAAAATAACAAGAACAATACATTTTGAAAATGAAGAAAAAAATCATGTTTTATTTTTGTCTATGTGCAAGGCATACAATTTTTAAACATTCTCCAAAACATCTTATATCATCATCATGAAAACTAAAATATACTATTATACTATTATAATCATCTCGTTACATAGATAGCATGAACTAACTAGTTTATTTCTCCCTTTATTTATGGCTCAACCACAGATTTTAATCCTTCTTCCATGTTTTTCTTCTGGACTTTTGAAAGCTGCTTAGCAGCTTTCATATTTTTCAGGCAAACAAATGAATCTTAAAAACTGCATAGGGGCACCTGGGTGGCTCAGTGGTTTGAAGCCTCTGCCTTCGGCTCACTTCATGATCCCAGGGTCCTGGGATGGAGCCCTGCATCAGGCTCTCTGCTCAGCAGGGAGCCTGTTTCCCCCTCTCACTCTGCCTACCTCTCTGCCTACTTGTGATTTCTGTCAAATAAAAATATAAAATCTTGAGAGGAGTCAAGATGGCGGAGAAGTAGCAAGCTGAGACTGCTTCAGCTAGCCGGAGATCAGCTAGATAGCTTATCTAAAGATTGCAAACACCTGAAAATCCATCGGCAGATCGAAGAGAAGAAGAACAGCAATTCTGGAAACAGAAAAACAACCACTTTCTGAAAGGTAGGACCGGCGGAGAAGTGAATCCAAAGCGACGGGAAGATAGACCCCGGGGGGAGGGGCCGGCTCCCGGCAAGCGGCGGAGCAACCGCGCACAAAATCAGGACTTTTAAAAGTCTGTTCCGCGGAGGGACATCGCTCCAGAGGCTAAACCGGAGCGAAGCCCACGCGGGGTCAGCGTGGCCTCAGGTCCCGCAGGGTCACAGAAGGATCGGGGGTGTCTGAGTGTCGCAGAGCTTGCGGGTATTGGAACGGGAAAGCCGGCTACAGAGACAGAGCCGACAGTAAGCTCGCAGCTCCGTGTTACCTTGAACCGGTCGCAGGCTCGGTGAGCTCGGAGCGCGGCCGGAGGTCAGGCAGACGGGAGTAACTGGGCGCTGTTCTCTGAGGGCGCACTGAGGAGTGGGGCCCTGGGCTCTCGGCTCCTCCGGGCCGGAGACCAGGAGGCCGCCATTTGTATTCCCGTCCTCTGGAACTCTACGGAAAGCGCTCAGGGAACAAAAGCTCCTGAAAGCAAACCCGAGCGGATTACTCACCCCGGCCCCGGGTAAGGGCGGTGTAATTCCGCCTGGGGCAAAGACACTTGAAAATCACTACAACAGGCCCCTCCCCCAGAAGATCAACAAGAAATCCAGCCGAGACCAAGCTCACCTACCAAGGAGTGCGGTTTCAATACCAAGGAGAGCAGCAGAATTCCAGAGGAGGAGAAAGCCAAGCACGGAACTCATGGCTTTTTTCCTGTGAATTTTTTTTAGTCTTGCAGTTAATTTAATTTTTTCTTTTTCATTTTTTTTTTTTTTCTCTCGCCTTCGGGTAAAATTTTTTTTTTTTTTTTTAACTGTTACCTTTTTCTTTTTTAACGATTTTTTACTAGTTTATCTAATATATATATATATATTTTTACATTTTTCTTAGGTGTTTTCTTTTTTAAAAAAAAATTCTTTTCTTTTTTTTTTTTTTTTTTTTTTTTTTTTTTTCTTTTTTCTTTCTTCCTTTTTGAACCTCTTTTTATCCCCTTTCTCCCCACTCACGATTTTGGATCTCTTCTAATTTGGCTAAAGCATATTTTCCTGGGGTTGTTGCCACCCTTTTAGTATTTTACTTGCCCCTTCATTTACTCTTATCTGGACAAAATGACAAGACGTAAAAATTCACCACAAAAAAAAGAACAAGAGGCAGTACCGAAGGCTAGGGACCTAATCAATACAGACATCGGTAATATGTCAGATCTAGAGTTCAGAATGACAATTCTCAAGGTTCTAGCCGGGCTCGAAAAAGGCATGGAAGATATTAGAGAAACCCTCTCGAGAGATATAAAAGCCCTTTCTGGAGAAATAAAAGAACTAAAATCTAACCAAGTTGAAATCAAAAAAGCTATTAATGAGGTGCAATCAAAAATGGAGGCTCTCACTGCTAGGATAAATGAGGCAGAAGAAAGAATTAGTGATATAGAAGACCAAATGACAGAGAATAAAGAAGCTGATCAAAAGAGGGACAAACAGCTACTGGACCACGAGGGGAGAATTCGAGAAATAAGTGACACCATAAGACGAAACAACATTAGAATAATTGGGATTCCAGAAGAAGAAGAAAGTGAGAGGGGAGCAGAAGGTATACTGGAGAGAATTATTGGGGAGAATTTCCCCAATATGGCAAAGGGAACGAGCATCAAAATTCAGGAGGTTCAGAGAATGCCCCTCAAAATAAATAAGAATAGGCCCACACCCCGTCACATAATAGTAAAATTTACAAGTCTCAATGACAAAGAGAAAATCCTGAAAGCAGCCCGGGAAAAGAAGTCTGTAACATACAATGGTAAAAATATTAGATTGGCAGCTGACTTATCCACAGAGACCTGGCAGGCCAGAAAGAGCTGGCATGATATTTTCAGAGCACTAAACGAGAAAAACATGCAGCCAAGAATACTATATCCAGCTAGGCTATCATTGAAAATAGAAGGAGAGATTAAAAGCTTCCAGGACAAACAACAACTGAAAGAATTTGCAAATACCAAACCAGCTCTACAGGAAATATTGAAAGGGGTCCTCTAAGCAAAGAGAGAGCCTACAAGTGGTAGATCAGAAAGGAACAGAGACCATATACAGTAACAGTCACCTTACAGGCAATACAATGGCACTAAATTCATATCTCTCAATAGTTACCCTGAATGTGAATGGGCTAAATGCCCCTGTCAAAAGACACAGGGTATCAGAATGGATAAAAAAACAAAACCCATCTATATGTTGCCTCCAAGAAACACATTTTAAGCCCGAAGACACCTCCAGATTTAAAGTGAGGGGGTGGAAAAGAATTTACCATGCTAATGGACATCAGAAGAAAGCAGGAGTGGCAATCCTTATATCAGATCAATTAGATTTTAAGCCAAAGACTGTAATAAGAGATGAGGAAGGACACTATATCATACTCAAAGGGTCTGTCCAACAAGAAGATTTAACAATTTTAAATATCTATGCCCCCAACGTGGGAGCAGCCAACTATATAAACCAATTAATAACAAAATCAAAGAAACACATAAACAACAATACAATAATAGTAGGGGACTTTAATATTCCCCTCACTGAAATGGACAGGTCATCCAAGCAAAAGATCAGCAAGGAAATAAAGGCCTTAAATGACACACTGGACCAGATGGACATCACAGATATATTCAGAATATTTCATCCCAAAGCAACAGAATACACATTCTTCTCTAGTGCACATGGTACATTCTCCAGAATAGATCACATCCTCGGTCCTAAATCAGGACTCAACCGGTATCAAAAGATTGGGATCATTCCCTGCATATTTTCAGACCACAATGCTCTAAAGCTAAAACTCAACCACAAAAGGAAGTTTGGAAAGAACCCAAATACATGGAGACTAAACAGTATCCTTCTAAAGAATGAATGGGTCAACCGGGAAATTAAAGAAGAATTGAAAAAAATCATGGAAACAAATGATAATGAAAATACAACGGTTCAAAATCTGTGGGACACAACAAAGGCAGTCCTGAGAGGAAAATATATAGCGGTACAAGCCTTTCTCAAGAAACAAGAAAGGTCTCAGGTACACAACCTAACCCTACACCTAAAGGAGCTGGAGAAGGAACAAGAAAGAAACCCTAAGCCCAGCAGGAGAAGAGAAATCATAAAGATCAGAGCAGAAATCAATGAAATAGAAACCAAAAAAACAATAGAACAAATCAACGAAACTAGGAGCTGGTTCTTTGAAAGAATTAATAAAATTGATAAACCCCTGGCCCGACTTATCAAAAAGAAAAGAGAAAGGACCCAAATAAATAAAATAATGAATGAAAGAGGAGAGATCACAACTAACACCAAGGAAATACAAACTATTATAAGAACATACTATGAGCAACTCTACGGCAATAAATTTGACAATCTGGAAGAAATGGATGCATTCCTAGAAACATATAAACTACCACAACTGAACCATGAAGAAATAGAAAGCCTGAACAGACCCATAACCAGTAAGGAGATTGAAACAGTCATTAAAAATCTCCAAACAAACAAAAGCCCAGGGCCAGACGGCTTCCCGGGGGAATTCTACCAAACATTTAAAGAAGAACTAATTCCTATTCTCCTGAAACTGTTCCAAAAAATAGAAATGGAAGGAAAACTTCCAAACTCATTTTATGAGGCCAGCATCACCTTGATCCCAAAACCAGACAAGGATCCCACCAAAAAAGAGAGCTATAGACCGATATCCTTGATGAACACAGATGCGAAAATACTCAACAAAATACTAGCCAATCGGATTCAACAGTACATTAAAAAGATTATTCACCACGACCAAGTGGGATTTATTCCAGGGCTGCAAGGTTGGTTCAACATCCGCAAATCAGTCAATGTGATACAACACATCAATAAAAGTAAGAACAAGAACCATATGATACTCTCAATAGATGCTGAAAAAGCATTTGACAAAGTACAACATCCCTTCCTGATCAAAACTCTTCAAAGTGTAGGGATAGAGGGCACATACCTCAATATCATCAAAGCCATCTATGAAAAACCCACCGCAAATATCATTCTCAATGGAGAAAAACTGAAAGCTTTTCCGCTAAGGTCAGGAACACGGCAGGGATGTCCATTATCACCACTGCTATTCAACATCGTACTAGAGGTCCTAGCCTCAGCAATCAGACAACAAAAGGAAATTAAAGGCATCCAAATCGGCAAAGAAGAAGTCAAATTATCACTCTTCGCAGATGATATGATACTATATGTGGAAAACCCAAAAGACTCCACTCCAAAACTGCTAGAACTTATACAGGAATTCAGTAAAGTGTCAGGATATAAAATCAATGCACAGAAATCAGTTGCATTTCTCTACACCAACAGCAAGACAGAAGAAAGAGATATTAAGGAGTCAATCCCATTTACAATTGCATCCAAAACCATAAGATACCTAGGAATAAACCTAACCAAAGAGACACAGAATCTATACTCAGAAAACTATAAAGTACTCATGAAAGAAATTGAGGAAGACACAAAGAAATGGAAAAATGTTCCATGCTCCTGGATTGGAAGAATAAATATTGTGAAAATGTCTATGCTACCTAAAGCAATCTACACATTTAATGCAATTCCTATCAAAGTACCATCCATCTTTTTCAAAGAAATGGAACAAATAATTCTAAAATTTATATGGAACCAGAAAAGACCTCGAATAGCCAAAGGGATATTGAAAAAGAAAGCCAACGTTGGTGGCATCACAATTCCGGACTTCAAGCTCTATTACAAAGCTGTCATCATCAAGACAGCATGGTACTGGCACAAAAACAGACACATAGATCAATGGAACAGAATAGAGAGCCCAGAAATAGACCCTCAACTCTATGGTCAACTAATCTTCGACAAAGCAGGAAAGAATGTCCAATGGAAAAAAGACAGCCTTTTCAATAAATGGTGCTGGGAAAATTGGACAGCCACATGCAGAAAAATGAAATTGGACCATTTCCTTACACCACACACAAAAATAGACTCAAAATGGATGAAGGACCTCAATGTACGAAAGGAATCCATCAAAATCCTTGAGGAGAACACGGGCAGCAACCTCTTCGACCTCTGCCGCAGCAACATCTTCCTAGGAACAACGCAAAAGGCAAGGGAAGCAAGGGAAAAAATGAACTACTGGGATTTCATCAAGATCAAAAGCTTTTGCACAGCAAAGGAAACAGTTAACAAAATCAAAAGACAACTGACAGAATGGGAGAAGATATTTGCAAACGACATATCAGATAAAGGACTAGTGTCCAGAATCTATAAAGAACTTAGCAAACTCAACACCCAAAGAACAAATAATCCAATCAAGAAATGGGCAGAAGACATGAACAGACATTTCTGCAAAGAAGACATCCAGATGGCCAACAGACACATGAAAAAGTGCTCCATATCACTTGGCATCAGGGAAATACAAATCAAAACCACAATGAGATATCACCTCACACCAGTCAGAATGGCTAAAATCAACAAGTCAGGAAATGACAGATGCTGGCGAGGATGCGGAGAAAGGGGAACCCTCCTACACTGTTGGTGGGAATGCAAGCTGGTGCAGCCACTCTGGAAAACAGCATGGAGGTTCCTCAAAATGTTGAAAATAGAACTGCCCTATGACCCAGCAATTGCACTATTGGGTATTTACCCTAAAGATACAAATGTAGTGATCCAAAGGGACACATGCACCCGAATGTTTATAGCAGCAATGTCCACAATAGCCAAACTATGGAAAGAACCTAGATGTCCATCAACAGATGAATGGATCAAGAAGATGTGGTATATATACACAATGGAATACTATGCAGCCATCAAAAGAAATGAAATCTTGCCATTTGCAACAACATGGATGGAACTAGAGCGTATCATGCTTAGCGAAATAAGTCAAGCAGAGAAAGACAACTATCATATGATCTCCCTGATATGAGGAAGTGGTGATGCAACATGGAGGCTTAAGTGGGTAGAAGAATAAATGAAACAAGATGGGATTGGGAGGGAGACAAACCATAAGTGACTCTTAATCTCACAAAACAAACTGAGGGTTGCCGGGGGGAGGGGGTTGGGGAGAAGGGGGTGGGATTATGGACATTGGGGAGGGTATGTGATTTGGTGAGTGCTGTGAAGTGTGTAAACCTGGTGATTCACAGACCTGGGGATAAAAATATATGTTTATAAAAAATATATGTTTATAAAAAATAAAAAAAAAAAAAAAATATATAAAATCTTAAAAAAAATCATCCAAAATATGGCCTTAATTTCCTTCCCATTATTATTTTACTACATCTCAATTTATATAAACTGGCCCAACTGCATTTTTCTAAATACATTTTCTGCATCCTCAACATTACTTATGTTGTAATGCACTTGGAACAACTTTTCTTCACTGTTTTAAGTGCCAGGGATTAGAAATGGCCATTATTAAAAGTTATGGAGAACAAAAATAGAACAAACTCCTATATTCTGTATCATCCAAAATCTATTTTTAAAGCTTATTATATGTACATGCTACAAAATACTATGCATTATTCTATTCTCTTATTTATAGTTTTTTCCGCAGAACTTTATTATCATGAGAACATGTTCCTTATATTTTAGAAAAATATAACACATAATCAAAATGCTATTCATTTCTAAGTTCTTCTGTAATGACCGCCTTTCCAGACCTCTCAGCTCACTGTAATCACCTTAGGAAACAGATCTCTTCCCTTGTTTTCTATTATTTAAATATCCCCAATTTCCTACAAAAGATCTCAAGATCCTTGAGCAGAGGGGTGCCTAGGTGGCTCAGACATTAAACCTCTGCCATCGGCTCAGGTCATGATTCTAGGACCCTGGGATAGGGCTCCCTGCTCAGTGGGAAGCCTGCTTCTTCCTCTGCTCCTCTCTGCTTGTGTTCACTCTCTAGCTGTGTCTCTCTCTGTCAAATAAATAAATAGTCTTAAAAAAAAAAAAAGAGTCTTAAAAAAAAAAAAAAAGATCTTGAGCAGAGAGGATGTCTTTCCTCTTTATATAAGCCTCCTCTCTCTCATCACAACAGGTGTTATGTGAAGAATTCTGTCACAAAAAAAATTTGCTATGTAACTTTAATGAATTGAATAAAATATAGACAATTAATGTGTACAAGATGGGGAGATGATTAATTACTTAAGGACAAGACAAAAGAAGAATGAATGTTTCTTCTTAAAATGAAATTTTGACTAACATAGAGTAAATATGCAGTAAATTTAAAAATGATACAATGTTGGGGTACCTGGGTGGCATAGTCAGTTGAGTATCCAACTCTTGGTTTTGGCTCAGGTCTCATATCAGGATCTTGAGGTCAAATCCTGTGTTGGGTTTTATGTTCAGTGGGGTGTCTGCTTGGGTTTATATCCCTCTTCCTCTGCCTGTTCCCCCCTCTAAAATAAATAAGCACATCTTTTAAAAAATAATACAATGCTATATGTTGAATAACAAAGGGATTTAAAAGTGATAATTAATCAAAAGATAAAATTTTTTAAGTAAAGACATAAAATTTATTGAAGTGAAAGCTAGGACACTCTTTTAAGACCACTTCAAACAAATGAGACATGCAGAGGGCCAGTATTTTTAATGTGAACTTTTCCCTATAATTGAGAAATATTTGTTCATTTGAGGGAAATAAAAAAGAACAATAAGCAGAGTCGAAAGATTTTATAGAGCATCATGAAATAAATGTCAGAAACAGTGATTCACATACACTCCGCATATGCTAATTTACATATGAGTAGTATGTGTTGCATATATCAAATTTTGTGACATTTATTTCAAGAAGCATTGTAAAACTTTCTACTCTGGTTATAGTACTCACTTTGAATTTTATTTCAATGATGGTGTCATTGCCAAATGGAGTAATAGCACAGAAGTTATTGCATGTATTTTCTGTTCCTATTGCATTATGATTAAATGAAGTTGTATATTTCTACATAGTAATATTATCCATTGTCAGTTGCATATCAAATATGATGACATTGAAACAAATGAAACAGAAATATGTGTAGTTTCTTAAGACTTCATCAAATCTCAAGGTACATATGCAATAAAAACTGAAATTAAAAAAAAAACTGAAATTAAATATCAATGGGAGAAAGTTCCCTCTGGACTGTAGTATATTAAAAGAGGGGAAAATTGCATCTTAACCATATTCTGAATAGCTTATTTCAAAAGTATCTAATAAGGTAAATATTTTATATATCTCTATTTGTTAAAATACAAGCCATTCCTAGTGAACTTTATAAATGAGACCATTAAAACTTCATTTATTTACATTAAGTTTCATTTAAAAAATGATTCCATGCTTTGAGTTATAGGAAAGAGCAAACACTGCAAGGTATTACATCTTTAACTATTAATTTTTATTAAATGGACCAAACTGAATGTGAGGAATCAGCCCCCACCACCCCCAAAAAAGGAATAGAAATTAATGATATGTTTCTTATTAGTTAAGTTTCTTTATGACAATTCTCAGCTTAGTTAGAAAAAAAAGTAGTTTTCAGGTCATATGCCAAAGGAAAATCAGAGTTTATAACCAAAATCCTATAGCTGGATTAACTTCTGTTGTGGTGACATGACTAGAAATCTATAATTACCCAAATGCTTTATATTTATGCCTTCCAAGCTACTTGCTCATTTTTGCTTTCTTTGAGCATAATACAGTATCCTGATTCAAAAGAAAAGATATTTGGTGCTATTCAGGGATTAGTAGAGGTTTAAATGTTAATACTCTGCAACACTATTTCTTCTGAAGAATTCTCATTTAAATTCTTACAGGGGCCCTCAGAGTATATGCCGTGCTTAAAAAGGGCATTTGTGGGGAAAAAAATACTATCTTGGGAATGCAAAATGCAACACACCACAATAATCTTTGAACATTACAGCACTCTGCCTTTTACAGCGTTCTGAATATAGCAGACTTAGTAAATATAGCTAATGGATATATTCAACTTAAGCAAATATTTACCAGAAGGTAAAATATTATTTTATTCCTTTCTTAATTATTTATATGTATAAAAATATAGTTTTGGTATTGGTAAAAAGAGAGGTCAGCTTTATTAACATTAATGTATAGGGTAAGAAAATTCAAATAAGATTCATTTTAAGCTGATTGAAAGCATTCTCTTTCTCTCTTTCCCTCTCTATTCCATTGTACGCCACTCTTCCTTCTCCCTCCCTTTGTTTGGCTCTTTCCTTCCCTCCTTTTCCCCTTTATTTTTCTACCATTTTGTTTGGTTTTCATACTTGGTCAATATAAATAGAGACATAGAACCTTAACAAGCAGAACATTCTCTTTAAAAGAATGTTTATTATCCATGGATTTTAAAAAAAAATGACTCCTTAATTTTCACTTACTTCTTTGTGGTTTTCTGAAAATGCATTATATTTTCCATTGTTCTGTGTGCCTTAGAAAAGGAAATTCATAGAGGAAATAAGTTCTCTTCTCGGTTTTTCCATAGTTCATATCAGAATCTAATTTTTGCTCTATTCTGAGATTAATGTACTCTCCAAACAGCATACAAGACAAGAAAAGTTTGGAAATATTGTTAGGGAGTCTTGGGATTCCCGGGTAAATTAGGCTGGAGCCATAGGACTACTGCCTTTACATTTAATAATATATCAAACAGTGTTTACCAATTCACTGCCAGGTAACTCAAAGGTTACAAGAGCAAATGCATTTCTTTAAACCTTCAATTACTTTGTTGGTTGGTCAATTTCAGCTCAACCTACAACAGGACACATCATGTAATTTGGATTTTAAAATTATATATATATATATGTATATATATGTATATATATATATGAATGATGCACAAATATATATATGACACAATTGCTTTAGTTTTGAAATTAGAACATTGGAATCCAGATGGTTAAGGTACAAAACCACTGTTACAAATCTGGTTAATGATGAAAATTAGGCTAATGTAAAATTTCCTGATACCCACTCCACTGTATTTTCTTATCTATAATCTTAACATCTTTTTCCAGTTTTTAAATTAGCTGTAGAAATAAAGGAGAGTCCATGAAATATAATAGCTCTCAGCTTTATATTGAAAACATTTTCATTCCTGGAAAAGCATAAATTTTAACAACCCAAGTGACGGAATCTTTGAGTTATTGCTCACCCAGCACAGATAGCCCAGCAAGGCTCAACAGACCCCTGGACTATCAAATAAGGTAGCCACATATTTGGCAGTTCAAAGTTATGAAAACATGTGTAGAAGAAACTAGCATATGCCAATTTATTTATAGAAACATATGCACATATCTTACAATGGTAAGGTTTTTAGGTTTTTTCTACTTTTTTTCTATACACATTACTCTTCAATGATAAGAAAAATATTATCTTTCATCTATAAGAAATCTTCTTGTCCTTGTTCCAAGGTTCACATTCCCATTGGGTCTAACAAATGTGCCTTTCAAATTAACAGGGGAGGGAGAACTATGTCTTTTTAACATATTCTACCAATATATGTGGCCCATGAGAAATAACTTAATCAGATATTCTGAATGATAATGTGGCTAATGAATCACATTGGCAGAAACACAAAACATGGAAATAGAGTTTATCTGTTGCTAAAACACAGATTTTTTTTTAAGATTTTATTGATTTATTTGACAGAAAGAGAGAGATCACAAGTAGGCAGAGGCAGGCAGAGAGAGAGGAGGAAGCAGGCTCCCTGCTGAGTGGAGAGCCCGATATGGGGCTCGATGGCAGGACCCTGAGATCATGACCTGAGCTGAAGGTAGAGGCTTAACCCACTGAGCCACCCGGGCACCCTAAAACACAGATTTTAAAAAATGAATAATTTGAGTCATTCTTGAATCCCCTTACCTGAGGTGGAACAATGACTGTGTTACTAACAGCATCTAAATTACTAGCAAGAGAGAAAGAAAGCAGGGTAAATAAACCAAGGTTAACACATGAAAGAACTCTTTGCCCTTTTTGCCATTTAAGATTTTGGACACTCTATGAAAAAGTAGTCAACAAGTTGAGACACTGGTACCAATCCCAAAAGGTAAAACCATCTCACTGTCAGAGTATTACATGGTGAACAAACAATGTTTCAAAGGTCAGTGTAACAATGAAATATGACTTGTCACCAGAAAGCATGAAGACAATGAAGTTGACATTGATGAAGAGCAAAAGTTATATGCCACTGAAACTTTGGCCAAAGCTTGTCTAAATAAATACATGACCATCTTGCTACTCTTTTTCCTACAGTAGTGTTTTTCACCCACATTCATAAATCAAACCTAATCAGAACATAAGAGAGTAATGATCTGAAATGCAGTGACAATAATGTGTCTGATTCTTCCAAATCAAAGTAAATTTCTTGTGAATTGCTATGTGATTTTAGGAGCTGTGGAGAAAAAAATCTTGCATTTTGAATATCTAATGGTTGTGTTTTATAAAATTCCCACAATAGTGCCTTGTACAGAAAAAGTGTTCAGTACTATAAATTTTTTAGTACACAAATAACTACTCATGTTGAAACTGTACTCTGATCCCCTTATAAACCACCTTTATCTTCAGTTCTGTATTAATAATCTATTTCAGGATGAGTTATATATTATACTTTCCCCAATATTTTACTTTTCTCACCTTTGTAAATCGATTCTTTTCAAAGCACACAATTCTCTTCTATGTTCTTCTTACTTAAGTTGTACCTTTTTTTTTTTCAAATTTCAACTCATCTAAGTTATTCATTAAATTTTTCCTGTGTCTACAAAACTGAGATTCGAGAATTGTGCTGTCTCAACCAAGTTTCTATAGAATAGACTCATCTTAATAAATTTTAGCATTCATATGAGTGTCATTGTTTGTATTATCTGTGTACTTTGGTGATTTTTATCAGGAACAATATATGTAGGATGTACACAGGGAATTTTGTTAGTAAATACTAATCATTCATTGAACATTCATGTTTTGTAATACTTTGTGCAAGCTAAACACGCAAAGGAAAAACAGGATTGTTGAGAGACTGCCTGGGGTGATCAAATAAATAGAAGTTTCAACTTGTTTGAAATAATGTCCTATTTGATATTCTGGTCATTGGGTTTCAATAAGTAGGTCTAATACAAGAATAGTGTTAAGAGTTCTTAATTCAATTTCTAATAGCAAAGAGGAAATTAGTAATAGTACTGAAAGTTATAAGCATCTGGCACCATTGTTGCACTTTATTTGATGTTTGGTCATATTCCCTCAGTAGTGCCTTCTTTGTTGCATTTTTTATCTTCTCATGGTTTTCTGGAATGTCAACTTGGGACGAAAACTGTGAAGCAATCATGGTTTATCCACTTTCCCAGTATTTCCAAACTTGTACAATAGAACACCTTTGATTTATAATCCTGTAATCCAAAAATACACTATATGGTCAACTAAGTTTGAGAAATAGTGCCACTCCATCCCTCTGTTGGAGATTCATAACCTTTATGTGGACATCAAGGGTTCTGAGATGTATTTTTATTTTACAAAGACATGCACAGCCAGACACATGTTTGATCTAGATACTATCTCAACTCTTTAACAATATTAACCCATTTAAACTTAGAACAAACCTATGAGAGCTACTATAATTATCCCCATTGTGTATAAGAAAGGATGAGACATTAAATGATTTTTCAAGATCACAAAACTAGGATAAGATGGAACTGGATTTGTAGGTCCTCTGACTCCAGAGTGCATGCTCTTACTCACTGTGTGTGCTGCTTCTTGTCTAAACCAAGCTGCAATTTCAATGTTGGCTCCTGGCACAGATTTATAGCCTGACTGGTCATTATCTTCTGTAACTCAGTCTTTTCAATATTGGAAGTCAATTTTTGCTGCAAGTTAGTTTTTTTTTTTTTAATAGTGATGATTATTAGGTTATTTTTAACTGCAAAATGGAAAAAAAATGTAGAGATGTCTATAATGGCTTACAGATGAGATTTAGCCAGACTGCATATTTGTAGTTTAAAAAATCAGCACTTGCCATTTGCAACAACATAGATGGAACTAGAGCGTATCATGCTTAGCGAAATAAGTCAAGCAGAGAAAGACAACTATCATATGATCTCCCTGATATGAGGAAGTGGTGATGCAACATGGAGGCTTAAGTGGGTAGAAGAAGAATAAATGAAACAGGATGGGATTGGGAGGGAGACAAACCATAAGTGACTTTTAATCTCACAAAACAAACTGAGGGTTGCCGAGGGGAGGGGGTTTGGGAGAAGGGGTTGGGATTATGGACATTGGGGAGGGCATGTGATTTGGTGAGTGCTGTGAAGTGTGTAAACCTGGTGATTCACAGACCTGTACCCCTGGGGATAAAAATATATGTTTATAAAAAATAAAAAAATTATTAAAAAAAAAAAAATCAGCACTTGGTAGCATCAATACTATTCTATTACAGGACAACAATCAGCCAGGGAAAGAGATCCAAGTTTTGTTTTGTTTTGTTTTCTCAGTATCTTTATATCATATATCTGGTCTGCCACACCCATTATTTAAAAATATGTGTGTATCTGCATGTACACACACATGAACACACATGTACTTAGTATACATGGTTTTAAATCTTTCAGTAAAAAGTTACAAATCAAAATATATCTATATACACATATATAGCCCATGATCTCCATGCCGAATTTCATCTGTGGGATACTAACAGATATCACTCTTCTTTTTTATTTTATTTTATTTTATTTTATTTATTTATTTGACAGAGAAAGAGAGAGAGCACAAGCAGGGAGAATAGCAGGCAGAAGGAGAGGGAGAAGCAGGCTCCCTGCAGAGAAGGGAAAGCCCAATATGGGACTCTATCCCAGGACTCCGGGATCATGACCTGAGCCCAAGGCAGTGGCTTAACCAACTGAGCCACCCTGGTGCCCTAGATATCTCTCTTCTCATCCATCACCTACCCTCTCTTTAAAGCCTTCCCAGACCAACTTAAGAAAAAAGTGAACTGTATCAGATTCATGGAGTTTATGTTTGTTTTTGGAAATTTCATGTATACATTGTTTCTGTATCCAGATTTTATGTTTAAGAAAGGCAAAAAGCATTACTTACCTTCCTGCTGTCACCCTCTTAGCAGCAAGTGCAATAGTGTGCATAATTAAGTTAATTAAGTAAATGATTTTATTCTTTGAATGCATCTATCATAAACTACTTTGGGAAATCCTTAACTATATTGCAAGAAAGTACTCCCATTTTTCTTTTGGTTAATCAATGTATTTCTTTGGTTAATCACTTTAACCACTGAGTAGCTCTTTGTAATTGTATATGATAATGAACGTGTCGTTATAAGCAAAGATACCTCTAGCAGCATGATTTTGCATGCATATCCCTAATAGAAATATTAAAACATGACACATGACACATATTATTGATTTAGATATAATTTGTTCTTTATCCAAATTAGCCTGCTGGCAATATACTATTTTAACATTGGTTTTAATCATGTTCTCTGATTTAACTTTCTTAAAGCATATAGATGTCATATCTAGAGAAAATGTCTTGAAAGTACCTTTTGCCTGAGCTCAATGATGGCTTTTGCTCATAAAATAACTTTCACCAAAAGACAGAGAGAGAGAGAGAGAGAGAGAGAGAAGAATGTGACTTAATATAGTGCAGACCAGCCTACTGCTGCCAAGAATGACAGATTCCTGGTGCCATGAGACTCTCTGGGAATTACAGCCATGTCAAGACTCTGGGTCTCAGAATATCAAATAAAATGGCCCTTCAAGGTGAATCACTCAGCAAGTCAGTGTGTAAGTTTTGGCATTCCAAGACTTTGCTTAGGAAAACCTACTATCATGTAATTGCCTGACACCGTCTGTGACTATTTTAGAGAAATAGGAAATTCGTAACCGTAAGGGGAGCATGTAGAGATAAATAGTACTGTGCTGCCCACAAAAACAGAGACAAAACCAGTTCTCTTGTTTGTGATCACAAACATCTCCTTATTATCAGGCTCTCAATAGACTTTTGCTATTTTTAAAGTCTAATACAATCAGAGACAGAAAAAAGGAATTGCTTCTGAAACCAAGTGCATCAGTCTCCTGCATTTTTTTTTTTTTCCATTTTTATGTCTATCCTCCCAGTCAGGTTTTTGTTTTTGTTTTTGTTTTTTTTTAATTTTTTATTTTTTATAAACATATATTTTTTAGAGGGTATGTGATTTGGTGAGTCTCCTGCATTTTTTAAACCAATTTATCTCCCCAGATTTTAAGTGTCTGTCTAAAAATACATGGAAAAAATTGACACATTTATGTCATCAGCAAGGTTACGTTTACTGACTTATTGATTAATCAAGCAGGCGTGTGATGGAGAAGAGCAGTTTAGTTTCACCACCAACTCTGCAAATAATTCAAAATGAGTAAAACAGTCAACATGTTTCTTACTAAGTCAATTAACATATGATTAATTGAAAAATGGTAAATAGGGCAAGACTGCTGCCTTTACTTTCAACTTGGAGGCAAAGGTCTGCTTGGAGAAATACAGTCTATATTCCTTTTTAGTTGCTACTTGGTGCTACCAGTCACTGAAGTAATTGACCGTTTATTGCATCTGTTCAAAAATTCAGGGATACAGGGTGTAATAAAATGAGCATTTGTGTAATTACATTAGCTCTAAGAATCTTTTACTTAGAGACAACTGCCATCCATCACATCGTCCTTTAATTTCTCAGTGTTCGTTTTGGTGATGTGGTATTCCAAAACACATGCGGGGGTATTTCTTTTAAAAAATGTATCTAGCGAAATAAGTCAAGCAGAGAAAGACAACTATCATATGATCTCCCTGATATGAGGAAGTGGTGATGCAACATGGAGGCTTAAGTGGGTAGAAGAATAAATGAAACAAGATGGGATTGGGAGGGAGACAAACCATAAGTGACTCTTAATCTCACAAAACAAACTGAGGGTTGCCGGGGGGAGGGGGTTGGGGAGAAGGGGGTGGGATTATGGACATTGGGGAGGGTATGTGATTTGGTGAGTGCTGTGAAGTGTGTAAACCTGGTGATTCACAGACCTGGGGATAAAAATATATGTTTATAAAAAATATATGTTTATAAAAAATAAAAAATTAAAAAAAATGTATCTAGGGGTATTTGAGGTGGACATGCAATAAATAGACACTTGTCACATTACAGAAACAATGTAAATAGGGAGAAAATCACAAATATATCCTAGCAATAAATGCAAATGGCTCTAGAGTGTTACTAGCAGCAAAACAAGAAAATAATATGACTTTTCCCTACAATTCTTTTTAACAGATGAGAGTCTCTGTAGCTTGGTGAATGAAAGTTAACACATGTAGATATAATTATACTCTAATCCTCTTTACTGTGGTTAAGTTTTAATTTAAGCCATAAAGCATTGAAATATGCCTGATTAAGAGACTTGCTCTTGAATCTTTGGGGTCAAAGAGAAAAAAAGAAATTCCATCACTGCAATTTGCTAGCTGTGTTACTTCTGGATTGTTACTAAAACATTCTGAGTTTTAATTTCTTTCCAGATTTGTTGCATGGATTAAATGATATCTCATGTTATATTGTGCATAAGTATGCATGCTTTCAATTACAAGAATATGGGGAAATTATACATTGTACATTTTCTTTATGATATTCTATGTAATGAATTTCTTCCCATCTTTCTGTCAAGAATGGACAGGGGGTAGCTTGGTGGTTCAGTTGGTTAAGTAACTCTTGGCTTTGACTCAGGCCATGATCTCAGAGTCATGGGTTGAGCCCCATTTTGGACTCCTGCTCAGCAGGGAGTCTGCTTAAGATTCTCTTCCTTTCCAGACCCCACCCCTCTCCCGACTTGTGTGCTCTCTTTTCCTCTCTCTCAGTTTATCAATCAAAAATAAATAAATAAAATCTTAAAAAAAAAAAAAGGAATAGGCAGTAGTAGAAACAGGGACTGGGTATTTTCGATGGATGAAGTAATTATTACCTAAGGTTTGCAAGTAAATAGAGTTGATTTTTTTTTCCAGTTCTTTCTTCATGTTTAAGACTTTACCTTTAGTGAAATAAGCCAGAGATACAAATGTCATTGATTTCACTTAGATGTGAAATCTAAGAACAGCAACAACAAGAAAATTGAACTTATAGTTACAGAGAACACATTGTAGTTCCCAGGTTGGGGGGTGGGAGGGGTGAGGTGAAGACAAGAGAAATAGGAGGAGGTGTTCAAAGGTATGAACTTCCAGTTATAAAATGAGGAAGGCTGGGGCACCCAGGTGGCTCAGTGGGTTAAGCCTCTGCCTTTGGCTCAAGTCATGATCTCAGGGTCCTGGGATCAAGCCCCCATCGGGCTTTCTGCTGTCAGAGGACCTGCTTTCCGTCACCCACTGCCTGCTTCTCTGCCTACTTGTGATCTCTCTCTCTCTCTCTGCCAAATGATAGAAGGAGGAGGCAGGCTCCCCGCTGAGCAGAGAGCCCGATGTGGGGCTCCATCCCAGGACACAGGGATCATGACCTGAACTGAAGGCAGAGGTTTTAACCCACTGAGCCACCCAGGTGCCCCTAAATAAATAAAATCTTTAAGAAGAAGAAGAAGAAGAAGAAGAAGAAGAAGAAGAAGAAGAAGAAGAAGAAGAAGAAGAAGAAATGTATCCAAGTGTCTAATCCAAGTGTCTAATTATGCCTGGGAAAATGGGAAATTCATGCTTTCCAGTTCAAACCACAGAGTAAATATAATGAGAATGAAGGATGATGGAAGAGTGTTATGAATAGACCAAATAGAACAGGTAACACCAGGATCATTTATTGATTCCCAAACAGAAAGACTCTGAAGTCCACATTTAATTGATCAATACTTCCTTCATTCTTCCTCTGATCTTTGCTCTTCTCTTTACCATAGTCATAGTATAGAATTCATAAATTTTTTCATTCCTTATACATATAAAATATATTTCCCAACTATGCTGACTTCTGAATAGCTCTAGTAAAATGATAAATATTCTCTTTCACTCCATGTTTACCTTTAATTTTTCCAAATGCTTATGAAATTGCTCAATAGAAAAAAATAGAAAAAAAAGCGATTTCCTCTAAAATAGTTGAATAAATTTTTATGTATTTTTTTCAGTCTCAAGCCGCTTTTAAAATCCCCCTTTGTATCAATCCATACACATTTATATGTCATTCCCTATACAAGAATTGGAAGATTCTTTCTCAACCCTTTGAACGTGATATTATTTCAAATCTAATTTTGTTCTCCTCATATGAAATAGACCATTTTTTCTTTGGTCTCATTCAAAATTCCATTTGAATAACCTTCTCCTAGAGTTATCTTCCTAATGGTGGTCATTCTCTGAAGCTAAATGTAAAGAGGAGTCTTTCAGGGCATAGCTCAACTGCTCCTTCTCCATGAAGCATTTACCTTTGCACTTGGATAAAAAACTATTTGGCCTCTCTTTCTCTACCTTTTATTTTAGTGTCTCTTTTACAGACTGATTTACTTTCTAATGTAATTATTTATGTCAAGAACAAGAATAGCTTTTAAGTACACAGAATGCTTCAGTTTCTAAAAGGCTTTCTCCATCTAAAAGCCTCTCATTCTCTATCTACAACAGCCACATGAGGAGGTGGTTATCATACTAATTTTGTTAGTTCTAACTCAGAAGAGTTATCTGCCTAGATCCCCAAATTAGGAGCAAATCCAAGAATCAAGCTCTGTCTTTCAGTACCTAATTAAATGATGTTTCTATAATTTTTTGATGCAAACCTTTTGAGGGCAAAATTGATGTTTGTGTGTACTACACAAACTTTCATACAATCATGATTCAATTAAAAAGTTAAAAGAGTAAAGAAATAAATAGGGTACAATGTATCCATATCATTTGAATATATCTCTCACAATAGCCAATAGCTGGATTTATTTCCTCTATTTGCCTCTACTCTACTGGATGTTTGTTGATTATTTGTTTCTTGTAGTGGTCCTAAGTAATTTATGCATGTGTATTTTTGCCTGCAAAGTTCATCAAGTGCAAGGAGTAGTTTTCGTTGTTGCTTATTTGGTGTTTTGGCATCTATCCTCTTATTTCACAATGGAAGAGTGAGAGGGTATGTATATAGTTAGCCTCCCTTTGGGAAATGAAAACATGGTCCTTGAAAACTATAAAATTATATATATGTTTCAAAGGAAATTTACATCCAAGATTATAACTTCTGTTACTATAAATTTCTAATTTTTTCTATTTTTTGATAAAAAGGCAAATCCTTATAACATCATCGAATATTATTAGTGAAGTACTGAGTTAATTTTTTTTAAATATTTTATTTATTTATTTGACAGACAGAGATCACAAGTAGGCAGAGAGGCAGGCAGATAGGGAGAGGGGGAAGCAGGCTCCCTGCAGAGCAGAGAGCAGAATGTGGGCCTGGGTCCCAGGACCCTGGGATCATGACCTGAGCCGAAGGCAGAGGCTTTAACCCACTCAGCCATCCAGGCGCCCCTAATAAAATACTTTTTTAGGGGCTTCTGGTGGCTCAGTGGGTTAAGCACCTGCCTTCAGCTCAGGTCACAATCCTAGGGTCCTGGGATCTAACCCCACATCAGGCTCTCTGCTTAGCAAGGTGCTTGCTTCTCCTTCTATCTCTGCCTGAAACTCTACTTGCTTGTGCTTTCTCCTCTCTCTGTCAGATAAGTAAATAAAATAAAATAATTTAAAAAATAAATAAAACAATGAATTTTGGAACACTGAAAAAATAAAATTAAATTAAATTTAAAAATAACTAAATAAATACAATTTAAAAATAAATAAATAAAATGCTTTTTTACCTTTAACTGAAAAATGTATTGTTATTTTTCATGACTGATTATTTATTATTTGCTCATAATATTTCCACGAACTTGCAAGTCCAATTAACAAGCTTTTGTTAAGAAAAAGATTTTTGAAATTAAATGCATAAGATACCAGGAATACTTCTTAAAACATTTATGCATATGACAAAAAGAGTCATTGCTTATAATGCATGCATATAAATTAATACACTTTATCTTTTAATCCTGTTTTGTCATTTTGAGTTCAGATGTTGACAATCAAACTAAAAATGTTTATTTTATGAAGGAGTTTTCAAGCTTGATTTTTCTGCATATTCTTTCTATTGTTTGTATAGGTCAAAAAATTGGAGTATACAAATGAAAATGTGTGATTTAACATTTCATCCCAATACACATGTGTTCTGACCATCTTTGAACAGTGTATCTTATAGGAAATTTCCAGATCTTTAAGTGACACACACCTAGAGTTTTGTTCACTTCCTAAATAAAAGCCCTTTTTCCAAGTGGTTTAAAAGGTTTTAGATGGGGAGGTACCAGATGTCAGTAGTCTCAATCTTTTTAATGCAGCTATAATGGAGAACAGCTTAGTGATTACCGCTGTGGAATTTAACCTTCCAGGTCACCAATTCAATCCCTTGGTGCTTCTGGCCTTTTGATAATAATAGGTCTCCTACTCTTGGACACACACACTGAACACACAGCACACACACCACATACAGACACAGAGGGGATGAGCAGTCAAAGCAAGGTATTAATAGAACATAAAAAATTATTGTCTTGAAACGAGTTACAAAGATGAAGAATAAATGTCATTTAGCATTCCTTGCACAAAAAGTTAATGGGTGTAATAATATAAGGTTTAATAGCTCAAAAATATTTTAAGTGCCATTAACTACAGAATAATATTCCAGATTTTAAGTTTCCTAATATTCTTCCACTAGGATTCCAGGGAGTTTGCTTCAACTGATTCATTGCCAGCTCACCTTTGTAACGGCCTTAAGCTATGGAAGAGTAGAAAATGGCAAAATTAACCAAATCCTGGGGTGCTCCAGGAGATGATATGGAGGTTCAGTAGAGGGTGTTCTTCCCTTCGAGTCAGGACAAACGGTGATTATTTATTTATTTATTATTAAGAATTTATATATTTAACAGAGACAGCAAGAGAGGGAACACAAGCAGGGAAAATGGGAGAGGGAGAAGCAGACTTCCCACTGAGCAGGGAGTCCTATGAGGGGCTCCATCCCAGGACCCTGGGATCATGACCTGAGCCAGGGGCAGCTGCTTAAAGACTGACCCACGCAGGCGCCCCCAAACTGTGATAATGGTAAAGCAGTTTTTGATTGTGAATGGGCTGGGCTTTACCTCAGCAAGAAGCCAGGCTACACATATCCACAGGAAGCTAACTTAGAAAGAATACAATTGCTATTAAAGAGCTACCTCAGTTTGCAGAGTAAACTGTAAGGCCCTCAGTAATGATATTTAGCATGGAAGACCTAATCAGAAAGGCCTCTGCTTGTGTTTCAAAAAAGTTTGAGCTAGAATAAACAAAGGAAAGAATTAAAACAAACAAACAAATGAACAACGAATAGCAAAAGCCATCAGGATTGCAATTTATTGAAAACTTAATCCGTGCTCACAGGGGTCCTCTTAAAGAAGTTAATTTTGTTTAAAATACCAAGGACACAAATATTCAAGTCCTCATTTGTTTGGTAGAAACCGAGGTTTCCTGTGGTCAGGTAACTCATTAAAAGGCCTATAACCCGTAAATGGAAGAGTCCAAAATGACGTTTTGTTCCGGGTACATCTGACGCTAATACTCTTAACCCCATTACTATATTGAAGATAAATTAACTAAGAACTTACTGGAAAAAAATAAAGTGACATCTCGGTCATTCAGTGCTTCCCTAATGAGAATGTTGGATGTTTCAGAAATGTTATTGCATAAAGAAAGGAAAAGGAAGACATATGTCCAGGTGCAATCTTCAAGAATTGGACAACAGGGCATGAACAACATTGAGCTTTTAGTTTAATTTGTCATTCAGTTTTTCATAGCATTGCTTTTAGTTCAGTGACTTCTATTCATCCTTATGCTGGGAGTAGACATTACTCCATCTTCTCCTTGATGATTAATAACTCTGAAATATTCTGTAGCCGATTTATGTATCTCCGCCTAGTTTCATTTTACAGATTCTAGGATTCTTTCCTTTCTTTTTTTTCTTGTTTGATAAACAAACATATTAAGAAAGTATTAAACAAAAATATTATTAAAATATTACTGTTAAAAGACAAATAAGAAATATTCTAAAACAATCATTGTGTGTCATCTTCTACTCAAATATCTAATCTACATCGTTCGCGGTACCTGCCACTTTACAACATGTAGAATTTATTTTGTTTAATTGAATACCCTATTCTCCTCATCCTGAAATTATATTCCCTTAATAAACAACTTTAGTTTTCAATGAACCCTCAAGCTAAATTCCTAGCAATGAGTCGTTTGGAATTATTGAGCCAGTTGGAATTCTTAAATGTGATGGAAGTTTGTCCATGGAACTGATCCCTCTAGCTCTCAACAGTGCTAAGCCTCATTTTTCTTTTCGGCATTGACTCCCATGAGGCTGTGTGGATGTTTGACTGTGTACACTTTAAAATATATAAATCATATACATATATAGGTATGTGATTTACATGTAGATTCTGATAGCACTGAAGTAAAACTGTTGCTATAGCTAGCAATTCAGAGTGCAATATTCTGAGGTAGAATTTACTTCTTAATAAAAAGTAAAAAAGAAAAGGAAAAATTTAAAAAAAAAGAAATACAAATTAAAATAAATTAACCGTGCATCTTTTGCCCAGGAAAATTCCCAAAACTACCCTATTATATTTAGGAAAATCCAATGGGACTCAATTGGTCTGCATTCAATAATACTACTTTCAGTTAAAAACAAAACAAAACAAAAAAACAGAAAAAAACCTTACAAAACAAGTATGAGAGACTGTTAAATCTGAATGTTTTTTCACATTTATCCCATGGTTCATTACATAACTCAGCATCTTTTGTCATATCTGATAGACACGGAGCTATACTTCAAATGTGAAATAAGAATACCAAACTTCAGACAATTTTTACAAAAACAAATACAAAAACAACAGAGAACCATTAAGTTCTCGTGCTTTGGTTATATACCAGTTTGGATCAGATGTTGTTCTTGAAGCTTTATGCAGCTAGAATGTTAGTTTTTTTAACACTATTCTCTCAATTCATGTTGAATGCTTTCTGCTCTCATCAGCAAACTACAAATTTTTATTCCACAATAGAATGAGTGTATCTCAGTATAAAACAAATAAAATGCATGCCATATATTATATTCACAGTTTCAAGTTTTTTAACTGTCCATTCTCCTCTTCTTTTTTAAATTTTAATAGCATTAAAGTGGTAATTACTATTAAAATTGCTATGCATGCAAAGAATTTTGAAGTTACATTTTTACCACATGTTGATACTACAGCAGGTAAATATGAGTCCATTGGTGACCTTTTATGTTCTGAAAAAAGTTTGACATGTCACTACTAATGATAATTGGCTGAAAATCCATTAAAGCAGTAAAGAAACCCTTGAGATCTTGGACCCCTGCTATATCCTAACACATTGCAGGTTGAAATTAAATATGACATGAGTCCATCTTTGAAAGATGAGAATTTGTAACTTGTCCTGTAATGTAAATATTTTCTTTTAATGTTGTTCATTAACATAGATCCCTCTCTCCATAAACATATATATTTTACTCTAAAGAGTTTATGATGTCCTTATCTAAATTAGCAAGCATATGTTTGCTCCTAACATATGCTAACCTCTGTGGTGGCTTAGGAGACACTAAGATAAGTAACATGTGATCTTTAACTCATTAATATTTTACTCTAACAAATAGATGAATTTTTTTTTTAAAAAGCTATGATAGAAATGGGATTAAAATTTTAGGTATATAAGTAAACTTTATGAAAACTTAAATAATGATTTATTCAGCTAGATAATAACATAAACAACAGCCAAACATACACAGATCATTTAATATCAACAACGTATGTCACACCAGAAATCAATTATTGCCAATTAATGATTAAAAGCAGAGAGTGTTCCACACACTAAGTATTGGGTGATGTCACCTCCAAGAGCCATACCAAATTTAATATTGATCAATATTTAAAATGCTTATTATGAGCTTTGCACAGTGGCAGTATTGTAGCCAATGAGGTTTATCTGAGGCATGATTATTGCTAATTAAAATGTTTATTATGTAATTGTATGGACAACATTTCTGCAAAAAATATCTTCATTAAATTTCATAATACATCTGTTTAACAGGAATAACTGTTTTGATTATATTAATAATGAAATGGAGACCCATCAATATCAAATAACTAGAATGAGGATCTAGAATGAGTATGACTGGTATTTTCATCCATATTTTTCTTTTACTTTAGTTTGGGTCCAAATCTCATCTCTCAGATATGTCATTTGCCTGGAGATGTAAAGAAACAGAGAGGGCTTTTATTTTTTTCTATAGTATGTTAATATTTCTCAGGACTTCTGGTTATATCTTCAATAAAATTAAAAATAAAAAATTATCCAACTTCTTACAAAAATTATAAGAAAGAGTAAATGGAAAATAGTTATATTGCAATAGCATTAATTACATCAGTTATAATGCATTAACATTGCTTTTTCAAAATATTTGTCTTCTTTTCCCTTATGTTAGTGGCAATCAGCACTCAAATAATGCTAATGTAGCATCATTGGTATACATGAAAAACTGAGTTTTCTAAGTGGAAATGAGTCAGCATTTTAAGGTATTTCAAAAATTTCCACAATATTATTACTTGTTTTAGAATTTGAAAGAACTTTGTCTTCTTAGAAGACCCATTCATGACAAAAGATGTTTGCTGTAAATTTGGAACCTTCAAAAATATGAACTGTATCGCTAAATAACTACATTAAAAAGACACATTAAATTAGAATTAGAGAAAGAAAGGGGGGATAACTCCTAGTATCATTTATTTATTAAATTCTCCCTTAATCTCTCTGTTACTTAGTCAGTAAAACAAGGAATTTATGTCAGACATATTCAAGTGCATTCCATTTCTAATGTCCTAGCTAGACTGAGTCAAGATGTCTTTAGATATTAGATCTCTTTTCAAGTGCCAAAAATAGTTTTAAAAAGTCTATTCAATATGGTTCAGCAATTTAGTACATGTCACATAAGGACTAAAAAGTTTCCCAGGTGATATGGTGTCACTATGGAAAGAGAATGAATGAAATCACTAATTACTAAAAGATGGAATTGTGGAAATATTCAATTATTTATTAAAGACATAAAATTAACAAAATTTACAAAATTTGGGGCAGATTTGAGTTATGTGACTGTTCCAGATCTCTTCAAATATCCTAAAACCAAAAACTGAAAAAATACATAAATAATGCCTCCTTATTGTTAGAATTGCCTAATTATATTTTTATAAATCCATGGTTATATTACAATAGTAACCAATAGCACATGTATGATATAATTATTTTCCTTAGTTGAAGTTTTGAATATTTCTACCTTAAGCTCAAGTTAACATGATTTTGAAAAAAGAAATTTATTGTAGAATTCAACAATCACACATCAAATCTATATAGACCAATGTTTTCCTGCAGGTGGGATCTGGAACACTTAGGGTCTATTAAGGTGGTAACTGATATCCACAAGGTATATTTTTGAAAATGTAATATTTCATCATTTTAAAATGAAAACTCTTCCAGTGTGAGAAAAAAACACATAGTTAAGGTAGGATGTCAGCTTTCATTTTGACTAAAGCATCTACCACAGAGTATAGCTGAACATAATGAGCTGGAAAGGGACATAATTAGAAAGTATTCAGAATGTAAGTATAATAATTTATCTATTTTAAAAAAATACTATCTTTAGAACTTCAGTTTAGACATAAGTGATTTCTACATAATAGCACTAAATATTTAGCAACATTTTGATGTACAGTCAATAAAAATATCTCAAACCAAATGTATAATTTTATTATAAAAATTTAGACCAAGCAATGGATTTTATTTTGAAGCTGAATAATTAAGGAAGGAAAAAGAAAGAAAAGGGATGGAAATGAGTTTGCAAGTTCCCTAGTAGAATTCCGCATAAACATATGTTTGAAATATAAAACACGAACTCCAGACATACCTGGATGAAACAACAGTAAAAAAAACGGAAGGAAAGTAGAACCAACCTTAATATATTAACATTTCTCTTAACCTTCACAGGGGCTGAAGGCCAGAAGTTAATATTTTCCTTTAATCATCAATTTCAGTATTTCTTAAACATTGCACAAATTCATATACTTTGTGAAATGGAATGCAAGAGAAATGAATAAATAAGAGTATCAGTAAGAAAAGTGTAGTAAACCGATTATTGAACAGAACTATAGTATTTATGTCTTTAGTTCTTTAGCCATATGTATTTTCACTTATAGCATGGTAGACAAGTGTATCATTGTTTTGTTTTTCTTCCCCCAAAAAAGGCCATTTTATTCTTCAGTGAGGATTTAGGCTGGTCTTCGCCTTGTTTCCAAAAAAAGGCTTCATATGATGGAATGTATCAATCTTCCTTCTAAATGTGCATGACATTTTCTGAGTGAAAATGTTTTGTCATGTGTAGCTACAGAATGAAGACCATAATATGATATTCATTACCTTGACACTATCTTTCTGAGGAAACCATGCTTTCGAATTTCAAGTCTTTGGTATAATCTGACTCTGAAATTCAGCATTACATTCTCAAATTATTTAAAATCTAGCCAGTCTGTCTTACACAAACATACTATTTCTCATCTCAACATTCATGCTAGACTAGTATGAGTGGAATGGAATTAAAGGGAACAAATAATATGGTCACCATGAAAGAAATCTTCATTGATGACATTGGTTGGAGAAACCCAGGAACAAGTGTGTGTGTGTGTATAGTAATGTATATTATATAATTATATGTCATATTATATATAGTTATAACTACTATTTAAATCAAAGTACAAACTTGGATATATTGGGAAAACCTACTTAAGTGAATATTCTGGTAAAAAATATTATTAAAAACAAAAGAATTGATCTAGTGTCCTCTAATCTTTTGAAAATATTGATACTTAATATCAATCTTAGAATTCAAAGAGTGTTATTACCTTAACAAAGAGAAGACTTTGTTTAATGTAGTAATGCATATCTTAAATCAAGATAACTAAACTTACCATTGAGTCTAGAATAAATTAAGGAAATTACTATTTATGGTGGAACTGAGACAATGAACCTCAAAAGCTAACCGAAACCTGGTAATTGAAAATTGTTTTCTTCAAAATGAAAAGGCTTAAATACCAATCAAACGTGAGAAAAGCATGTTGCCAATCTATCTTGTGAAATAATAGCTTCAAGTTATAAATATTAATAGTGCCATTTAAGAAACAAAAAAGTTTTTCCCTGACCAAATAAGTTAAAACATTGTTGTATTAATTGAAGTTTAACAGTTTTCTTTACTGCAAAACTTTCCAGAACATGTTATTTTGTTGTGAAATCCAAAAACAAAAGGTATCTGATTTTTTTTCAGATTTAGACCACCAATTTCTTCTACACTGAGCTTTGTGCAGTCATCAATCCACAAAAGTCACTTTGAAACCCAAGTTTGTATCACTATCACATGTACATATAGATGTAATTAAATAAAATTATTTTAAAAATGCAAGTATGTTAATAGTGCATATAAGAGTGATCCATGATATACAACTAGATTTCCTTATAATTGCTCTCTTGATGGCTAAAAATATTGCTCTCTTGATGGCTAAAAAGTATTTTCTTTTACAACTTTCAAGAATGCTAATACCGCCATTTTTAATGTTTGACTTACTGAAAAAAAGGTGTTAATGTTGACAATGTAGGTTACATTTTCTATGAAGCACTGATGAGTAAAGCAGCCAAAAATAAAAGTTGGTTTATAACTCCTCAGCTGTCTGTTATTTGATAACTTTACATTGAGTCTTCACCTTATGCTATAAATGCAAGTCCATAATGTATCCAGTAACAGTGTTCTGAAAAGCCAAACCCATCAATGAGGATGATGATACCAATGGAGCTACATTGTAAAAACATGACATTACAAAAGCAAATTTTGATGCAAGCAGATGAAAACAGTAGTGACAAGATGGAAAAATTAAAATATATTTTTAAACACACTTGACTTTAGCAGTAAGTTCTGTAATTCTGAATTCCTCTTAGAGGCATGGTACTCTTTTAAGTTCAAGTGCAGTTACTAGATATTTCTTATTTGCATTTAAAAATTACAGCATTTCTCTACTGTCATTAGCCTTTTCCTGTATAAGACATTGGATTAAACAATTTTTATCCCTTAAGGACGACTCCTCCCCACCCCCTACCTTCCATATCACTCCTACTTTGCTGTTGCCTCCCTACAAAAAGTAACAGAAGGAAACACACACACAAACACACACATACACACACACACAGACATTCTGTTGGCCATACATTTCCTCTCATACTTGAAATTTTAGTCCAAGCTAACCTCTCAACTCGCCCCATACACCACTTCAAATATTTTGGTTCCATCTCACCACATGAAAATCTTCCTCACCAATTTTCTTTCCTTGGGGACTTCCTTAAAATTAAAGTAGCATTTACATTTCAGTAAGGTAAATTTTAATCCAATAAAATTATAAAATAAAAAATTGATGCATCTCCAAGGAAGATATGCAAATTGTTGTCATGGGGTTTATATTACACTGCCAGATGCCTATTCCTAAAAATGAAATTAAAATTGACTCCAAAATCATGTAATGCCATTGTAATTTCATCATTCATTCATTCATTCATATTCATTCATTAGTCATTCATATTCATTCATTATTCATTAATATTCATTAATTACTCATTCATTACTCATTCATTCATTCATACAAATTCATTATAATTTCAATAGTAGATGTATGCTTTTATGTGATATGCAACATTCCTTAAAACTACTCATATTGGGGCGCTTGAGTGGCTCAGTGGGTTAAGCCTCTGCCTTCGGTTCAGGTCATGATCTCAGGGTGCTGGGATCGAGCCCCGCATTGGGCTCTCTGCTCAGCGGGGAGCCTGCTTCTCCCCTCTCTCTCTGCCTGTTGCTCTGCCTACTTGTGATCTATCTCTGTGTCAAATAAACAAATAAAATCTTAAAAAAAATAAAATAAAATTATTTAAAAAAATAAAAACTACTCATATTATATATTGTACATTTTTATGTCAGGATGTCTTTGGTTCTAAGTAACATAAAATATAATTAAACTGATTTAAGCAATACAGAAGATTGATAGGCTCACTTTAAAATCTGAGCACACCATGGGTTTTAGGTAATGGTCAGTCAGCTTCTGATTTGATTTCTCTGTAGTGTCCTCTCTACCCTCTTGCATCTATTAGCTTCAGTGTTGAGCTGACTTCTCTCATAATTACCAAATGGTGATAACGTTTCTTCATTCATGTTTATAGGAAGGGGTGTTACTGGTCATAACCATTAAAAAGTATCTTGAGATACTTTTTATTGATCTACTTTTCAAGATTACCTACTTTCAGGTAGTGTTACACACGAATGAGATTAAATCTAGATGACCTGAACCAATGATTGTGGACAGGGAAATGTGATTGCCTTCATTGTTCCATCTGAACCACAGGGTTACTGCCCCATGTGGCATTGCTGTAACAAAGAAAAGCAAATGCCTTGCATAGGATTAGAAAAGTATAGGCAAATGATTCTGATTATTTGAAATCTGATTTTCTTTAAAAGATAGGTTGCAGAGACTAAAACTCATGTTGGTATTAAAATCTCTATCCCAAGGCACCTGGGTGGCTCTGTGTCCACTCAGGTCATGATCCCAGGGTCCTAGGATCCAGCCCCACATCCCGCTCTCTGCTCAACAGGGAGCCTGCTTCCCTTCCTCTCTCTCTGGCTGCCTTTCTGTCTACCTGTGATCTCTGTCTGTCAAATAAAAAAAAATAAATAAATAAAATCTTAAAAAAAAATCTCTATCCCAAAGTTGGCATTGGATTCCTTCATGCTTCAAATTCTATGTAGTCTGGGTTCTGGAAATTGTGATACTTTTCCCACACAAATAGTAAATATTCTTCTATGGGTCATCTCCAAATTTTAGTTGGTGACATAAAACATATATTGTCCATGGAGTGCCTATGTTCATGTATGCCTTCACACAATGTAAAAGAACACTTCTAGTGTGCTATTAGAAAGTCTTCCTTCTTGAATATTAAGTCTAAAAATTAACACTCAGTTTTAACTCTAGAAAATACATAACTAAATGTAAAACATATTCTTTTGTTAGATGATAGTAACCACAGGTATGTAAGTCTTAAAAGACTTAAACGTTTTCCAATATAGAATCCTTTTAAATAAGCTCAACTTAATATTAAATTAAATAACAAAAGTAAGTGGAAAATGAATAGTTATATGTATATGTGCTACATATACTCATATGTGTATGTATAAATTTTAAGATTATTTTATTCCCCATTCAGTAAATACAAAGAGACCCATCAAATATTCTCTCTACCTTCTATTCTGATGAACTCCTATTCATCAATCAGAATTAACTCGGACATCACTTCTCCCTAATCCCTTTCCTGAATGACTCAACCGGAATCAATCATGCACTGCCAGAATGCCTATGTACTTTATTTTCATTTCTGCTGTTAAGTTTGTTTCACTCTATCTTAAATACTTGTTTTCACATCTGTGACTCACTAGACCAGACTGTGTAAACTTTCTCTGTACAGAACCACACAGTGAATATTTGAGGCTTTCAAAGCCATACGGCCTAAGTTGCAACTACTCAAATCTGCCATTACAGAAGAAAAGCCTCCATAGGTGATAAGTAGATAAGGTGTGGCTATGCTCCAGAAACACTGTACTTACACAAGCAGGGGACAGGTTGGAATTGGCCATAAACAGTAGTCCACGAGACTATGGAATTCTTGAAATAGAAAGTCTACAGTTTTCGGTGTTTTGCACTTATGAGCACAATGCCAAATACACAAAGGAGAGCTGGTAAATGTGTTTTTAATTTTAGTTTAGTTGAATCAAATTATAACAAATCAAATTCTAGTGATTCTAATATTCAGAAGTCTGGCACTTAAAAGTGGAGATGTGTGCTGTTCAATATGTAACCACTAATGATGTATGGATTAATCTTAAATTAATTAAAATCAAATAAAATTTAAAATTCAGTTCCTTGGTTACATTAACCATATTCCATAGATTCAAAAGCTATATGATGTTAATAGATACTATATTTAAATAGCACAGATATAGAACATAACCTTTAACATACAAACTCCTATTAAGCAGTCCTAGATTATATGATTCATGAGGGATATCCTCCAGAAGAATATCTTCAAGAAGAAGTAGTGAATAAAGTATGGTTTGCAATGGCTCCAAAATACCACCTGGCTGGAATTTTTAAAAATGTGAAGTTACAATACATACAACAAATAAGAGTGTGAATTCACTTAATAACCTAGGTAATTGGACACATTTATTATATTATTTAAAACAGAATGATTAAGAAAAATATGTGTGTCTGTGTGTTTGCATGTGTTTGCATTTTTGACAATTGCCATGAACTCCAGTCTCAGCTAATAGACCCGTTGCAGGTATACAACATTCAATTCAACAATTCAGTATATTATTCGGTGCTCAGAACAATAAGTGTACTCACCATTTACCACCATGAAATGGTATTACAATATTATTGACTATATTCCCCATGCTATGCTTTCATTTCTTGACTTATGTTATAACTGGAAATTTGTACTTCTTAGTAAACTTTATTTTGCCTATCCCCCCACCTACGTCCCCTCTGGAAACCACCATTTTGTTTTGTGCATTTGAGTCTTTCTGTTGGCTTTGTTTTGTTTAGTTATGATGTATAAATAAAATCATACGATATTTGTCAAAAAAAATTCAACTATGGATAGCTAAAACTCAGTATTTATCGTAGATGTTATGCAAAAAATGTAGCAGTTATTGTTATCAAGGAGTTTTCAACATTATTGGCCAACTGTTGGAGGAACATGGAAAATATCTCTGTGCTATTTCTTGAGTGTATGTGTATGTGTGTTATATATGATTTTGCTCAAAGAATGGAATGAGTTAAATAACTGTTTCTTAATATTTTAAACTTTAACTTCCTATTCTTCCCATTTGTTATTTCCTCTCCAACTTGATTTTTTCATGATTTCATCATCTTTTACTTTGCATCAGTATTCTTCTGTCTTCTCATAAGATGGCCACCAGTAATCTATCTCCTACTTAGTCATTTATGGGATAAATTTAAAAGGAAAGAGTAGTATGTCATGTTGCTCTCAAGGTTTCAGTGGCTACCTCCACCTACAAGAGCTGAGGGATTAATGGTTTTGTCCAGCATTTCTAAATATCTTCAGACTCTTATACTTCATGCTCTTAATTATTGAACTACTTGAGTATCTCATTGTATTCATGTCTTTAATAATGTTGCTCTATTTTGCTGTACATATTTCTTCTTCCCCTTTATCTTGTTTATAACTTCCTCATCCTTTAGAATTTACTCACTTAACATATGACATTGTTCAATCCACTTATTTCTATTACTATACAACATATTTAAATAATAACAGTAAGTGGTTTTGAGGGATAAGACCAGTAAGAGAAGAATCTCTGTTTAAGGTGAAATCTAAATTGTAACCACAAGAATGAATAAAATTCAGTGAAATCAAAAGGGGCAAGAGAATATTCCAGTCAATCAAGGAAATCGTGTGTCCAAAGGAGTGCCTGAAGACAGGAGAAAATCATGAATATTAATCTGTCTGCAAGTAATTTAGTAGACCTGGAGCAAACATTATGAGTGTTGAGAAATGCTAAATAATGAGATTAGACATAGACAGGGCTTTCTTCTTAAAGGGTCTTTATTTTTATTTATTTTATTTTATTTCATTTTTTATTGTTCCAAAATTCATTGTTTATGCACCACGCCCAGTGTCATTCTAAGGAGTTTGCATTTTACTCTGAGATCAAGGAATATTGGAGAGTATTAGTAGGAAACATGTGAATAATTAGAAATGTGTGCCTTAAATTAACCTAGAGAGACAAAGCTAGTTTGGAAGATTTGTGTCTAATCAGCTAAAATATGTTGACACTTCAGATGGATAGATCAGAGAATTACTAAAATGGTGAAAGTGAAAGTGATTCATGATTGGTTGGACACACTGGTAAAGTGGTAATGGGTAATGAGAATATAGCAGGCTTCTAGGAATGAGGTACTGTTTGAAACGTGTTTTTATTCTAGTCACTAAAAATAGCAGCAGAACAAGAGATTGTGTGTGTGTGTGTTAACGGTAGGGAAGATGTGATAATGAGTTAATTTCATATATTGATATGCCTGTGGCCTTACAAGTGTAAGAAGATAATTAAGAGGAAGTAATTAGATGCATGGATTTGAAAAAGAAGGGAATTCAAGAATGAAGATACATAGATTTTAGTGACACTGGATTATAGATGAGTGACTAGGACTTGGGGGTGGATAATAAATAAATTAAGGGCAGGCTATGAAAAAAAAAATCACACCTTAAAGACCAGTTTAAAGAAGAAGAAAAAGAAATAAAGATGAAAGCATGGTTTCAGAGGAACCAATGAATCAGAACATCTCAAAGAGGAAATTGTGGTAGATGGAATTCTGTGATGATCCCCAAGATTCCCACCCAGTGGTTTAAGTGCCCAGTCACATGGGCAGGGCCCGTGACTGTGATGGGATAACTTCTCTCCACCCTGATTATATCACCTTGCATGGCAAAGGACCTACTATCTGTATTCTCTCTTCATGATTGTTATTTATAATTTTTCCATAGACTGGAGGTATATTCTCCTGCTAGCTTTGGGGAAGAAAACTCCTGTGTTATAAGAAAGGTCCCATGTCTAGGATATGACTCCATCTTCTAGGAGTGTGCAGAGATCTCTAGTCAATAGTGAACAAGGAAAACAAGGAGCTCTGTCCTCCAATCTGAATGACATTGGAAGAGCCCCTGAGCTCTAAAACGAGAGTGTAGCTTGACCAAATCCCGGATTTCAGTCTTCTGAGACCCAGTGCAGAGATGTCAGTGATGCAATGCCCACACTCATGACCCACAGATCAGTAAGACAGTAAATGTATGTTGTTTTAGGATTTTAAAAAAATTATGTAACTAAGTTTTTGGTAATTTGTTGCCTAGTGATATAAAACCAGCACAGAAATACTCTAAAGTACTGAAGAAGCATGAAACAAAATGTTTAACTTGAATTTGCCAGCAAGTATGTTGGTGAGAGAGATGGAAGGAGTTTTGGTGGAAAGATGGGTAGAACTCCAATTTTACCATATAAAAAAGGGAAGGGGAGGTAAAGAAAGGTATTAACCATAACTAAATCAATTATGATGATCAAAAACCTTGAATCATATTTAGAGTGATCATGTTTCCTCTTACATCTTAATATGGAACTTGATTACTAGTATTATTAATATCATTGTTTTTGTTTTATATAAAGAGAATATCCAGAAGAAAGCATGGAACATAGAAAAGAGAAAGTGGATTATACAAAAGGGAAGCATCTTTGTAGGCAGAAGAGGATAATATTAGGGGCTCACAAACTCAGGAAACAAAATAACTTTGACAATATCAGGAGAAAATGTGAAACAGAGGACACCAAATCCATTTAAAATGGAAATGTAGGAAAGAAGACAATCCTTATTTATTGAATTCTCAATTCTCAGTAAAGAAGGATGAAGCATGCAATCTTTTTTCTGTTTAAGGAGACACTGAAGATCATGAGGTTGTAAATTTAAATTCAAGCTTTAACTAGTGTTCATTATAAAACCTTGATAATCACTCTTTATCATTCTCACCTTTGGTTTACTCTCAGTAAAATTGGAATAGTAAAACCTCTTCTTTGGAAAACTGAGAGGATGAAACAAGGTGGTATTTGTAGAGGATTGAGTAGATGACTTAACACACTGAGTACTCAGGAAATTGTAACTATTTTAATAGCAAGATTAAGAATGGCTTTGTGGGATAAAGAATTTAAGGGAAGTGGGAAACATTTGAAATAGCTTTGTGAAGAATAAGACAATTGACTGGGAACATATGGAATAATTCCTCAAAAGCATATAAGGCTCCTGTGAGATAGGAGATAAGGGATTTCCTCTGCTACCAGTATGTGAAGGTACATGATTAATTGGGGCTGGCTGTATAGAAAAGCCAAAAGCATGAGAGAATGCAAGGAAGCCAGTCGTGGATAAAATTTATGTGGGCTAATTGTGGTTGAGGGACAATGGAGCAAAGGACTTGAGGGATAAGTAAAGGGATGACCAAAGTGTTCAGAATTGATAAGGACCAAACTAAAACCAGGACTTACCAATAGAAAGGATAAAGTAGAGGAGCCAAGGTACGAAAATTTCCACTGACGCCAAGGATATATTGTGCTCCGAATAATGTGTGAAAAGGAGACAAGTGGAAGATTGTCATCACTGACTTTGATGATTACATTTACATTTTTAGAGGTAAATTTGATAGATATTGATTAATAAAACAAACACATACATTTTAAAAAATTCTAAATATTGTCTGAGATGTAATGGGAAGGCCGTAAGCCAGGTACCAAAGAATTTTAAACATAGATGTGACTTGCCAGTTCGTTGAAGACAGTGCCAGAGAATGGTGGGTGTGACATTTGTCAAATATTGCCTTCAGGTCAAATGGATATTTATTATAGTACTAAAATTTTTACCTTTGCAAATATTTGAACTAAATTGGTATTGAAATATTTATTATTTTATGTCTAGGAAAACTTCAGGAAATTTTAATCTCTTGTTTCACTTTGCTTTATTATTATGAACATTTTAATTATATTTCGTGAAGTGTTTCTTAGGAAAAATGAGAATTCTGTGGAGATGCTGTTCATGTTGTAGATGAGTGTCAGTGTCGTGGTGAAGTATAAGTAAAAGAGAGTTATTTTCTGAGCATTTCATGTCAATAGGGAATCAAAAATGTTAAGTTTTCCTAGACTATTTGGAGTCTAAAGTGTGCTGAGGTACAAAACAAAACAAACAAACAAAAAAAGGCGCTGAGTTCCAAGTACAGATACATGAATATTAGTTTTTCCTATTGATCAGTCAATAGAAAATAAACCAATATGCACAATATTTTTATTTAGTGCTACAGGTCCAAACATCTTTAGAGACTTATTACATAAAATTCATGATGCACATTTTTCCCGCTTTCAAAATCAGGAGAAACTGGGAGATGAGGGTGGAAGATTTCTGCAGTATACTTTCTTAAAATTAAGTTTTCAGAAATGCCAATATCTGCACTTTTTTCTTTAGGTTAAGATGGCACCTGCAACCTCCTGCATTCCTGGCAGGAACACTGCACAGCCTCCTGGAAACATGCTTAGCAGGGAAGGCTAGAGGCTTGTGACACACACTTTATACCTGTTCAAATATTTTGCAAGTTCACGGGATTGCTTGCAATTTCCACCTCATGCAAATTTTGGATGTGAAACTGCTGACTAACATTCTTTAGCAGAGTCTACTTTTGTCTGATTTTGGGACCCGACTGGCTTTTCTAATTCAGCCACACCTTCCACAAGTTAAAATAAATAAATAAACAAACAAATAAATAAATAAATAAAGTTTGTGCCAATATTTTAACTGGGCTATTACCAGTTTTTGTAACTGGACTCTTATAACAGAATCTTTCCCACTATGTGGTTCTGTAATCAGTCAGTGAGGATCTGTACTGTGTCTTAGTTATAACTGAAAATAGCTTTTGATATTCAAGTTTAATCACTTTTACAAGTTTAAGGATTCCCTTAATAATCATTGGTATGCCTCATGCCTTAGAAGCTATTTATTCTGCATGTCAATGCTAGAATATTCCAAGCACTGTTCTCAATTTAAGAAACTATTGCTCCTCTCAGGAGTCATTAAAAACAATTAAATTAAATAAAACTGTGGGGTGCTTTGCTTCTCTCTCTCTCTCTCTCTCTCTCTCTCTTTCTTTGTACTAATTGGAACAACACAGTAACAAACTCATAATAAAGATTCTGAATTGGGCCTATTGTAATAATGTCTTAAATATATTAGGAAGTAGCCTGGCTTTTGATGTTTACGTAATACTAGGTATAAATCAAGGATTTTATGGTTTGTTTGTTTGTTTGTTTATTTTAGCATATGAATTTCCAATTGCTTTACCATCACTATTTGGAGACTATCCTTTCTCCATTCAATCGCCTTTGCACTTTTGTTGACCTTCTATGTTTGAATCTACTTTGGCATTCTCTTCTCTACTTCATTTATTTGTCTATCATTATGCCCCAATACAATAGTTTTATAATAAGTGTTAAAACTGGATATTGTAAGTCCTCCACTTTTGTTCCTCTGTTTCAAAGTTGTTGGGTTATTCCAAATAACTTGCATTTCTTCAATACAAATTTCAGAATCAGCTTGTGAATTTTTACCAAAAAAAAAAAGCCTTGTAGGATTTTGTTTGTAATTGCATTTAAATTATAAATATATTTGGGAATTATTTTAGTAGCAAGATAATATTTTAAACTTTAATTTAAACTCATAAATTGCAAGCTAAGTTTCATATCCTATGTTAGACTTAATTGGAGCAGGTCTTATTGATTTAAATAATCACTGTTACTGACTGGTCATGCCCTATGCATACTGTAACACTGTATTACTATAATCAAACATTTAGTAACTGGTGGATATCCAAACTGTTTCCAACATTTTGCTCTAAGATACAAGATAGAGATAAACACCTTTGTATAAACATTTCTAGGCATTAATTCTAAGATTTTGGTAGGATCATTTCTTAGAAATCAAATTGCTTGATCACATGTATATGCACTCCTAATATACAAAGACACTCCAAATTACCCTGAAATTAATATTTCCTAAACAGATAAAAGTTACCATCTCTGTTATTCTTTGCCAACACTTATTTTAATTTATTTTTATGTTTGCCACTCTGAGGAACAAAATTAATACTTTATTCTCATTCTGTAATGCAAATATTTATTATGATAAAACATTTTCTCAACTAGTAATTGATGCATCTGTTATTATTATTCTTCACAATTTCTCCTGAATACAGGAGTTCTTTGAATTTTATGCCAATTCATTGCTATGTATGTCACCTAGCTTTTCATAGCCCATTTCACCATTTTGACTAGACATTTATTTCATTGATACTTTATATCTTTATGAAGGCAAATATTTGTTTGTTTTTGTTTTGTTCTTATTTTTTGGCTTAGAGGAGTATTCTTTTCTGTACATAAAGCACATACACACAATCATATACACACATGCATTACCCAATATTTTCTATAATGTGTTTATTCACTATCACAATAATAAATTCCTATTACAAACAACATCGAAATGTCAGACAGTTTAAGCAATTCACATGTAATTTTCATATTCATGGGGTTGAGCCAACCAGAACTCTTCTGAGCTAATCTGTGATTCTCTGGCTTTGCTCTGGTATTGGGTTCAAAAGAACTCTAAATATTTTTTTGTTCTAATGCAAAACTCCCTCTGGACATGTTTTCCCCATGGTAAATGGAGAAGCAAGGAATCAAGTCAAATTGCACAACCACATGTGAAGTTCCTGCTCACATCTTGCCTAGTAATCTTACATGGGCCCAATTAAGTCACATGTTCAAATTAAAATAAAATGAGAGAGGTAAATGCATTATGCAAACACCAAAGCCTGGGCAAAGGTGGATAGGATGGGAAAAATTGGGAGTACATTATCCAGCGTGCACAAAACTATTTCAAGTTTTATTTAAGGTTAATTTTCACTTTAAATGATATAGTTTTGTTTTTGTATGTGATAGTATATAGAGACCTTATCTTATCAAAAGTATTTCTTCATATATATAATTTAATGTATTAAAATATTTAAGATACTATTTAACATAAGCATATTAATATAATATATTAAATTATTCCAATAAGATTCATTGAAGAGTCCATCTCCTATGCACTGTTTTGAAATGGCCCCCACTATCATGTATTTAAACATCATTTATTCTTACTTTCTGTTATCTCAATTTTACCCAATATAATGGTATTATATTCAGTGAAAATTTATACTGATGAAAAAGATGTCCTTTATTAATTATTTACAAAGAATATGGCTATTCTTGGTCTCTTTCTCTTTATAAAATGTGATGGTTAATTTTATTAAATATGATAATTTACAAGACATATCAATGTGCTTAGGCTATAGTACCCCATTATTTAATCAATCACTAATCTAGGTGTTGTTCTAAAGTTCTTGTGTAAATATGATTAGCATCTATAATTAATTGCTTTAAGTAAAGAAGATTATCTTTTATGGTGTGGTGGGCCTCATCTCATCAGTTGAAAGCCTCTAATGCATAAAACAAGGTTTACCAGAGAATAAATAAATACTACTTTAAGATTAAAGCATCAACTCCTGGGGCGCCTGGGTGGCTCAGTGGGTTAAGCCTCTGCCTTCGGCTCAGGTCATGGTCTCAGGGTCCTGGGATCGAGCCCCACATCAGGCTCTCTGCTCAGCAGGGAGCCTGCTTCTCTTCCTCTCTCTCTCTGACTGCCTCTCTGCCTAGTTGTGATCTCTGTCTGTCAAATAAATTAAAAAAAAAAAAAAGGCACCAACTCCTGCCTGAGTTTCCAGCCTAACAACTCTTCCTGTTCCACTAGATAGGCAGACAAATTTGTCAAGTTTCACATGAAGACCTACTGGAAATAACTTGAAAATTACATTTATTTTTTATTTAATTTTATTTATTTGACAAAGATCACAAGTAGGCAGAGAGGCAGGCAGAGAAAGAGGAGGAAGCAGGCTCCCTGCTGAGCAGAGACCCTGATGCGGGGCTCGATCCCAGGACCCTGGGATCATGACCTGAGTCAAAGGCAGAGGCTTTAACCCACTGAGGCACTCAGGTACCCCCAAAATTACATTTAAATATAGATTTATTTGGAGGCAATTGACATCTTTCTAAGATTGAATCTTCTAGTAAAAGAAAGTGGGATGATATAATTTGTATTCTTTTGTATTCTTTTAATAAAATGTTATATATTTCTGGCCCAGACTTGTCAGTTCATTACCAGATGTTTTACAGTTTTTGCTCTATTGTGAATAGGTCTTTTTCTATGAAGTTTTTAAATTGTGACTGATATCAAGTTCAGATTCTTTTTTTTTCCCATATCTTTCACTCATACTTGTGCCTACTATCAAAAGAATTTTAAACTATTTTCCAGTCAAATATTTTAGGTTTCTTCAGATAGACTACTTAGGAAAGATGTCTTCTTTTCTCTGAGCATATGTCTTCCATTTAGAAGTACCTCCCTGAGCATAACATGCCTGGACTTCCTCTGGCTTCCCATTCACTAACTTGTGTGAAAGGTTTGAAGAAAGAAGTATGTGTGTCTTCTATAAACTGCTTTCTTCCAGATGGAAGGAAGGAAGGAAGGAAAGGAAGAAGGAAGGGAGGAAAGAATAAAAAAAGAGAGAGAGGAAGAAAAGAAAGAGAGAGAGGAAGGAAGGAAGGCACGCAGGTAGGAATAAATTGATTGCACTTGGCTCTTTGGTAAACTGTGGATATAGGCCCTGCCTGCAAGGAAACCCTGGGTGGTCTAGCATGACTTCAAAAAAGTGCCTGATTTTTTATTTCTGAGTTTTTTTTTTTTTAAAGGAAAAGCAAGTGCTGCAATTTTAACCACCATTTTCCAGTACCAGCTTTAGTGGTAATGAAGGTGATATACCTTTCTCATTTGTTACACTTCAGTTTCTTTCTAATGTTTTCAGCACTCAGAAGGGGAAAGGTGAGTTCATAATTGAGTGCCCTAGGTAACCATTGAAACAGAAATCATTTGTAATTAACTAAATGATTTTTTTATTGCTTTATTTTTTGTCTTATTGTGCTGAATATGATTATTAGCAAAACTGTGAAGGGTAGTTTATGCTAGAGAGCTTGATTATCCTTTTCCTGGAACAATTCTGAGGTTAAATCATAAAAATATTATATTTGCTTGAAGTTTCCAGAAGATAGTTTATTGATATTAAAACATTTATTTTTAAATTTTGCTTATAAAATTGTGATCATATTGCTACGAATCTATCTCCTTTATTATACTAAGGTGGTGATTTTCTTTCATATAATGAGACGTGGTAAACATTTCGACAGTTTAAATTGTGTGTGTATATACATACCTCTGTATGTATAAAAACAAATCATTAGGATGAGCTCTCTGAACCAGACAAATTTGTAAATACACATTTTCAAGTTTGGACGACACTTCTTTAACTAATTAGGTTTTTAGGTAGAGTTTAAGGATATAAAGATAATGAAATAGCATTTTTAAAACATTCTTTCCTAACTCTAGATCTCATTTCCATGTTCTTCCTTCTTATTTACATGTTCTAAAAAAATGAGTATTGTTTGGAATGCAAGTACTTTGTAATTCACACATATATGTCATTATAATTTTCTAGCTTGTATTCATTCAATATTATTATTTAAATTATCCATTCCATGTTGTTTTATATATATATATATATATATATATATATATATATATATATATATAAACTTGTGGCTTCTATCAAGTGTCTGGTAGTCCATGGTACACATTTGATCGTGGACACCTAAGATGTGAGGCTTACCAAATGTTACTGCAATAAGCATCTTTCTATCAGTCCTCCTACACAGTGTGAGGAAATTGCTTCCAGATATAACTCCAGGATCTGAATTGCTATAATCAGGTTTATGTGTATATTGAATGTGAGTAGATGGTGGCAGTTTATTTAAAATATCTTCCAGATCCTATAATCGCATCAATAGAACATGACACTCTTATAACTAATCCTCTGTCAATACTTGGTACTCTCCAGTTTCTTAATTTTTGTTATTCTAGTAGTCTAAAAAGCCTTTAACATCATAACATCAAAACGTAAATTTCATATCTTATATTTCTAGACATTTTGAGCATTTCTTCAAAATCATGTTAACATTTATTTCTTGCAGATTGCTTTCCTTACATAAATTATTATATTCTTTTTTTTAAAAGATTTTATTTATTTATTTGATAGACAGACAGAGATCACAAGTAGACAGAGAGGCAGGCAGAGAGAGAGTGGGAAGCAGGCTCCCCGCTGAGCAAAGAGCCCAATGTGGGGCTCAATCCCTGGACCCTGAGATCATGTCCCAAGCCAAAGGCAGAGGCTTAAACCACTGAGCCACCCAGGTGCCCCAAATTATTATATTCTTTTCTCTTGCACATGTTTCTATTGGGGTCTTCTTGTTTCAATATGGTGTAAGTAGTAGCACCTTGAAGATTTTTAAAATTGTAATTGTTTATCTCCTTTTGTCATCTTCTCTTACTTTGTCAGTGGTCAGTGTTGCAAAATAAAAATCTTAAATTTTTATATAATCAATTCATTGTTTTGTGTCATATAATCTGGCTTTGGTATCTTGGTAAAGAAATTTTTCCCACACTGGGTTACATTTATAAAATAAATAATATGGAAGTATAGTGATAAGATATTGCTGTCTATTTTAACTGATTATAAACTTTGATTAAGTACTTGTTAAGGGACTTTATTTTTTCTTGAACATTTCTCTTTAATATCCCATATTTAGTTTGTATCTCTTTCTGTCATCTTTCTTTGGAAGCTATTACAATACTAATTTCAGAAATAACTAAAACATTTTAATAACATGACTATAGCAAAGTACCTTAGAAATATTAGAAACATGAATCATAATGGTATTCCAAGGAAGAATAAGGTTCTATAACTATTCACTCTGGCTCCTTGTTATTTCACTGACTCATTCCTTGCTCATTTCCTTTGAACATGCTAATTTCCAGTAACTGTCCTCATTTTGTCAGACATACCACTAGCTCCTGCCTTGGAGTCTGTGCCTGTGCATGGCTCTGGTTAGAAGGAAACACAATTTATTCTCCCACTCCCTTTAGGTCATTTTTTTCAAAAGTTACCTTCACTGGCATCCTTTCCTGTAACTGCTCCCAAAACACCTTCTCTTCTTCTTGCTTTATTTTTCTCCTCATGATATATCATTCTGTAACCAGTAATATTTTTTTTTTTTTTAATTTTTTATTTTTTATAAACATATATTTTTTATATACATATATTTTTATCCCCAGGTCTGTGAATCACCGGGTTTACACACTTCACAGCACTCACCAAATCACATACCCTCCCCAATGTCCATAATCCCACCCCCTTCTCCCCAACCCCTTCCCCCCGGCAACCCTCAGTTTGTTTTGTGAGATTAAGAGTCACTTATGGTTTGTCTCCCTCCCTGATATGAGGAAGTGGTGATGCAACATGGAGGCTTAAGTGGGTAGAAGAATAAATGTAACCAGTAATATTTTAATTATATATGTCATTTATTGTCTGTCTCCCCAATGAGAAAATAAACTCCATGAAGACAAAGATTTTTTTATACTCTTTATTTATTCCTGTTTTCTTATGATATTGAACAGTAACTGAATGGGTGATCTCTTAACTACTTATTAGCTGAATGAATATGTCAATAAGTAAATCCAGGTTAGTAAAGATTCAATTATCCCTTTTTAATCTAAGAACTATCAAGTGTGATTGAAAGCAGTTGGCACCCTTGAAGTACTCCACAAGGAAAACAAGACAAAACAGAGAAAAACAAACAATAAAAGTTTTCTTGGTCATCTTGACCAGCCCTTTTGTAATTTAGCAATGATTCTAAACATTTTTAAATATGGAAACTTGACATTAAAAAATAAATGATAAGAGATTGCTAATAATAGAAATAAATAATTAGGGCTTTTAAGACTTCCAAAAGCATATGAGATCAGGAACAGAGATCTAAATATATATTTAAATTTAATAGGACTTCGACATTTCTATGGAAAATCTTTCTGTTTACTGAGTAGTATATACCTATATGATGTATACTTAAATTCACATCTGTGCCTAACATGTACAGAAGTGTGAAATGAGGTAAATCTGTTCTCATGAACGTTATTTTCTAGTAGGGGACATAGATAATAAATAATAGAAATGACTAAAATAAAACCAAGTAATATGAGCTCTATTTTTCTGGACTAAAAGTAATACAAAATGTACTAAATAACAGATTTATATTTTTCTCCAAAAACTAGGACAAATTTAACAAGCATTTTTTCTCCTAAGATTTCATTAATTTCATAATATATGGCAATGTGTTTATTAGCATAGTGTGAAACATTACCATAGATGATTATAATTAAACTACACTTATCAAAATAATGAATAAAGCACATTTTGTGGTACAGCAGTGCTGATGTTTTTCATATTTATTTGTTCACTAACTAATCTGCCAAATTCAGTAATCTCTAGTGAGTCTCCCAGTTATTAGTGTAAATTACTGAGGGTCTACTCTGATAATAAATAATAATAGCAATTCTGGGAAACAAAGCATTAGCAGTTTAATGTCTAAACATATTTTTGTAGATACTATAAATTAAGAACACAATAAACATTTTTCATTCAATTAGAATATGTTTCCAGAGGGTTATAATTCAATGTAAAAGGCTGCTTATAAATGGCTTTATCAAAGCCCCTGAATTTTAAGTCTATCAAAAAAGTTTTCAAGATGTTCTAAAGAAGAGGATTACCTACATAATGTGTCATGCAAAAGAGAACCTACAACATGAAAACATCTCTAAATCTAAGATTTCTAAAATCTCTTTGATTAATTCATTCATTTCCTCAGATTCTGAAACTGGAATCTATAATGCCTAAGTTACAGTATGTAGGGCCCAAGAACATCAACAAAATCTAGACAGTATATTAATTAATGAATTAATTAAACAAATATCAATTGAGCAACTACTATGCATCTGGTACTCTTCTAGGCAACGAAGGTATAATCATGAGCAAAACAGAGCAAATTCTTTGCTTATACTGTATTTTCAGTTGAATTTGGAAAGAGACAAATAAAATAAGATACATAAGTAAAAGCAGTCTACATTATTAGTTAGGTTTCTAAATCTACCCTTCTTTTTCCTGAGCATATGTCTACTCTGCATTTCCAGATTTCCCTTGAAGTTAGGTGTCACTGTGTAACACACTTCTCAAGAATGTATGATAAGAGGAAGAACTTGTCTTTCTTTCAAGCCTGATCAGAAAAATGTGGAAATGGGTATGCTTGTGATTGAAGTAGTCACACTGACACATACAATATGCCCTAAGATTATACCCTAGGGAACACCCTAGGGTTACCCCATGACTATAGAGTTACCCCTGATCTGGACTTCCACGTTCAATTGCTTTGAAGATGAGGCATACATTTCTATCTTCTTTAGGAAATTTAATTATTGTTGGGTGATTCTGTTCAGGTATCACAGGTTCACTCTGCTTGGTTCAGTATGTCTACTTGTTAAAAATTAAGGAGCTAAAGTATGTAAGATGGAAAATTTGTTTCTCTTCCATGTTTGGTGGCTGTTTCATGATCCAATATGGCTTCTAGTCTCTAACCTTCATGTTTGCATTCCAGCCAAAAAGAAGGAGAAGACGCTAAGAAGAGACTTTCTAAGTCCAAGGTTTGTGGTGGTAATTAAATTGAAGAAAACTTTGAATAACTCATGGGACAAGTCTGGTTGCATACTTTTGACTCAGCTACCATCACATGACCTCTTCTGACTTGAGAGGAAATTGGGAAATGCACTCGTTATTCCAGGCTGGCATTTATACACAAAACACAGAACTTTTATAGGTAGGAATCAAGGGGAAATGTTGTGGAGCCTCTAGGAATCTTGACACAGGAATTAGGTATTAGAAAATTCTTAATGTTGGGGCACCTGGGTGGCTCAGTGGGTAAAGGCCTCTGCCTTCAGCTCAGGTCATGATCTCAGGGTCCTGGGATAGAGCCCCGCATCAGGCTCTCTGCTCAGCAGGGAGCCTGCTTCCTCCTCTCTCTCTCTCTGCCTGCCTCTTTGCTTATTTGTGATTTGGTCTGTCAAATAAATAAATAAAATCTTTAAAAAAAAAGAAAATTCTTAGTGTTACAAACTGTTTAAAGTTGACTTTTGAAAATAATTTGAAATGATCTAGGTAAGCAAGAGTCAAAAGTAAGGACAGTTTAGGCAGAAAAAGATGCAAGTAGGCAAGAAAGAGCTTGGTGCATTTAGGAAACTGTCAAGCCTGCTCTGTATTTCACATACTCAACAAAACTAAAGAATAATAATCATAAAGCAGGGCTCAGAAAAAGTGTCAGAATTTTTTTAAAAAAATTGAAAGTTATCACAACATAGGTAATTTGGAATTCAAGAATGCTGATTAGATTACAAACTAGAATGTGTAAAGAAAGATGTGGTAATATATTTACATGTGGCCCAAAGAAGAAGAGTAGAAAAGAAAAAGAGGATTCTGAGGTGGGAAAAAAAGAGAGAGAATACCTTTTATAAGGATACTTAGTATTGCTGTATTTAATATTAGGAGAATCCTCAGAGAGATCTAAACATAAAGAAGGAAAACCTTGATCAAAAATAGGGAAAGTTGGGACGCCTGGGTGGCTCAGTTGGTTAAGCAGCTGCCTTCGGCTCAGGTCATGATCCCAGGGTCCTGGGATCGAGTCCCACATCGGGCTCCTTGCTTGGCAGGGAGCCTGCTTCTCCCTCTGCCTCTGCCTGCCTCTCTGTCTGCCTATGCTCGCTCACTCTCTCTCCCTCTGTCTCTGACAAATAAATAAAATCTTAAAAAAAAAAATAGGGAAAGTTGAGTTACATGCAATGGTAAAATGTTACTGAACCTGTCTTTGAAGCATTTACTGATAAAGGTTAGCAGAATATGCCATCCCAAAAATATGACTCTGGGATTTCAGAATATGTCACCCAAAAATTGCCTCTTTGGCATATTGATTATTTCAAGCTGTAGGCACTTGAAAAACAGCAAATGGAAGGGAGGCTTTTTCTGAAGTCCCCCTTATTTCCTTAAAGTCAGATTGTAGTTGAAATTTTAGCACTACCACCACCAGAAAATGATATTTTAGAATAAATATCATCTCCATGCATCAATATCCAACACATAGATTAGCCATAATAGTGTCAATTTCAAAGATTTTATAATAAAGATTAAATTAAATAAGTTAAATAATTTAAATTTCAAAATGTAAAAGTGCTATGGATAATCCTAGGTTCATAGAAAATACTAAATATAAGGAGGGCAGTAATGTGATGAGCACTGGATGTTATATGCAACTAAGCAATCACTGAACATTACATCAAAAATTAATGATGTACTATATGTTGGTTAATTAAATTTAAATTAAAAAAGGAGATACTCATTAAAGATTAGCTATTAGTTTATTGATGCACATTTTTGTTAGAAATTTTGACAATGAGAGATGGAAAAGAAATAGAAGAGCAGTTCAAGAAAGCAATGATTTAATGAGGTTTTGGGTTTTTTTTAGAGTGGCCTGGTGATAATATCTTTAAAAGTTGTGGGACAAATGGGCTTGTTAAGTGAATGAGAGTAAATGATAGTGATAGTTATGATGGCTGACATGGCTGTAAGTCTTTAAAGGAAGAAGAGGTCTAGAGGTGTTAGAAATACCTGGCAAGACCTCGAATAGCCAAAGGGATATTGAAAAAGAAAGCCAACGTTGGTGGCATCACAATTCCGGACTTCAAGCTCTATTACAAAGCTGTCATCATCAAGACAGCATGGTACTGGCACAAAAACAGACACATAGATCAATGGAACAGAATAGAGAGCCCAGAAATAGACCCTCAACTCTATGGTCAACTAATCTTCGACAAAGCAGGAAAGAATGTCCAATGGAAAAAAGACAGCCTTTTCAATAAATGGTGCTGGGAAAATTGGACAGCCACATGCAGAAAAATGAAATTGGACCATTTCCTTACACCACACACAAAAATAGACTCAAAATGGATGAAGGACCTCAATGTACGAAAGGAATCCATCAAAATCCTTGAGGAGAACACGGGCAGCAACCTCTTCGACCTCTGCCGCAGCAACATCTTCCTAGGAACAACGCAAAAGGCAAGGGAAGCAAGGGAAAAAATGAACTACTGGGATTTCATCAAGATCAAAAGCTTTTGCACAGCAAAGGAAACAGTTAACAAAATCAAAAGACAACTGACAGAATGGGAGAAGATATTTGCAAACGACATATCAGATAAAGGACTAGTGTCCAGAATCTATAAAGAACTTAGCAAACTCAACACCCAAAGAACAAATAATCCAATCAAGAAATGGGCAGAAGACATGAACGGACATTTCTGCAAAGAAGACATCCAGATGGCGAACAGACACATGAAAAAGTGCTCCATATCACTCGGCATCAGGGAAATACAAATCAAAACCACAATGAGATATCACCTCACACCAGTCAGAATGGCTAAAATCAACAAGTCAGGAAATGACAGATGCTGGCGAGGATGCGGAGAAAGGGGAACCCTCCTACACTGTTGGTGGGAATGCAAGCTGGTGCAGCCACTCTGGAAAACAGCATGGAGGTTCCTCAAAATGTTGAAAATAGAACTGCCCTATGACCCAGCAATTGCACTATTGGGTATTTACCCTAAAGATACAAATGTAGTGATCCAAAGGGACACATGCACCCGAATGTTTATAGCAGCAATGTCCACAATAGCCAAACTATGGAAAGAACCTAGATGTCCATCAACAGATGAATGGATCAAGAAGATGTGGTATATATACACAATGGAATACTATGCAGCCATCAAAAGAAATGAAATCTTGCCATTTGCAACAACGTGGATGGAACTAGAGCGTATCATGCTTAGCGAAATAAGTCAAGCAGAGAAAGACAACTATCATATGATCTCCCTGATATGAGGAAGTGGTGATGCAACATGGAGGCTTAAGTGGGTAGAAGAATAAATGAAACAAGATGGGATTGGGAGGGAGACAAACCATAAGTGACTCTTAATCTCACAAAACAAACTGAGGGTTGCCGGGGGGAGGGGGTTGGGGAGAAGGGGGTGGGATTATGGACATTGGGGAGGGTATGTGATTTGGTGAGTGCTGTGAAGTGTGTAAACCTGGTGATTCACAGACCTGGGGATAAAAATATATGTTTATAAAAAATATATGTTTATAAAAAATAAAAAATTAAAAAAAAAAAAAAAAGAAATACCTGGCAAACAGATGTTATACATAGGAGGTGAAATAAGTCTAAAAAATTAGCAGAAAAAGAAATAAATAAAAATTTAAAAATAGCAGAAACCTGTTTTCTTGGTTTTTTCCTTTCTTTTTACAGAAAGAAACATTCAAATCAAGTCAGTGAATAAAGATAAAGAGATAAATATAGGAAGAGGTAGAGAAAGAAAATAAAACTTTAAACAGTAATGGGGCACCTGGGTAGCTCAGTTAGTAGAGTCTCTAACTCTTGATCTCAGATATTGATCTCAGGGTTGTGAGTTCAATCCTGTGTTGGGAATGGAGCTTACTTTTTAAAAAAAAAAAAAAAAAAGACTTTAAAGAATAAGAAACTTTACCAGCTTCAAAATTTATTTCAAGACCCTCTGAACTTTTTTTTTTTTTTAAGACTTTGTATATTTATTTGACAGGGAGAGAGGGGGAAGCAGGCTCTCCACTGAGCAGAGAGCCTGCTCAATCCCAGGACCCTGAGACCATGGCCTGAGCTGAAAGCAGAAGCTTAACCCACTGAATCACCCAGGCACCCTACCCTCTGAACTTCTTACTCTCAGTTCCTCACATTACATTTTGGAAGCTTTTTTGATCTAGAGAATAATGAGGACAGTGGCTAACACTTGGTATGAGAAAGGTCTTTGGGTATTTTGAGAATGTACTCTTCTACTTTATTATAATGATTGCTTTTTTTCTATCAACACAGAAGCCTTGACTGTATGATTCCCCTTGTCTTGCGTTGGGTAACCTCCTGTTCAGACCAAGTCGGCTCATCGCACATTATATTCAATTATGACTGGGAAACTCTTGTGGTGTGGGGTGGGGATTGTTTATTAATTATAGTCCATGTATTTCTTTTTAAATGTTTGCAGTCAATTTTGAAGTAGAGCTTTAATAGTTTTTTAACTTTCTTAGATGCTTGGTTTACACATAAGGAAATGGGATTCTAAAGAACAATGTCACTTTTTATTGCCTTTAGAAATATCCCTCTATCATTCTCCAATCTGCAGACCCCCTCTTCTTGATACTGCATGTCAATAAGATGTCTCAGAGCATGAATATACATGACCCATCCTTTAGCACCAAATGATGAAAACACCAAGCTCCAAGTTTTTAGAAGACCAGATAATAACATTCTCTGCCATGCAAGAATTACATACATAGAATAAATGAAGTATATATAGTTGACCCTTGAAAAACATGGAGGTTAGAGTTACCAAACACCTACACTGCTGAATATCTGCATATAACTTATGGCATCCCAGAAACTTACTTACTGATAGCCGATGTCAACCAGAAGCATTTCCAATAATATAAACAGTTGATTAACACAAACTACAAATGTTATGCATATTCTATACTGTCTTTTAATAATGAAGTAAGCAGAGAAAAAAGTAATTAAATTCATGAGGAAGAGTAAGCAAATTTACAGTACTATACTATATTTATTGAAAAAAAAATGCTGTATAGTGACCCACACAGTTCAAATCCCTTTTATTTGAGGTTTGGTTATATATATATATATATATATATATATATATATATATATATATATATATATATGCTTTTAAGAAGGAATAATATTTTTAATGTTTAGAAAAAATAAAAATACCAAACAACAATAAGGAAAACCACATCAGTGTCCATACTGTAAGAATAAATTCATGGAAAGCAATTAAAGACAGATAAAGCACTAAAAATAGTGTTATGGAGGTCTTACATGATATACTAAAACTATGAATTAGTACATATCTGAACTTTCCTTTTTCCACATTATGTTCTCATATTCTTTCTTTCAATCACAACATCAGTTTTTTAGGTTATCCCCTTGTTATTTCATGCCTGAATTGTTTAAACAACTTTCTTATTCGGTGTTTAGGACTTCAAGCTCTTCCCATCAGCTAGGTCTTGAACATTATCACCAGATTTATATTCCTAATGCAATTTTTATATTATTGCTGTTTTACAAACCACTTGGTAGAATCCTGAGTTAAATCTGAAACCACTTCCACACGTGGAGGGCAGGAAGAGATGAAAGAAAGGGGCAGACCATTCCAGATTGATAGGTTGCAGTTTTACACTTGATCTTAGCCAAAAGGCCAAGAAGCAATGATAGGTTGTAGTTCAAAAAGCAAGGGAACTTCTATATGAGGCTTGGCTTGGGTGGCCTCAAGATGAGTAAATACATGTCCACATGTCTACATGTCCATACATGTCCAGAATATTAGAAGTTTATATAGAGGATTTACCTGAGTTCAATGATATATACCATCTATATGGTCTCAGCTCCACATTACTATCCCAAGGCAATACACTTGGGGCAGATTCTGGGAATGGGGACCATGAGTGGATCCCACATTGTAAGGACAAGGAGGTAGTGAGGAGCTTCTGGTGGCTCAGGTGCAGCTTAGAGGTCAACTGTCAACCACATCCTCTCGATGGCTGTCCAATATTGTCATTACCCCAGTAGTGTTTTTCAACAATTTCTTCATCAGTTTAATCATCCATCCAGCTGACTGTTTATTAGACAGAACTGAGTCTTGATGCTTGTTATTAAAAGTAAAAAAGCATATAATTTCCTTTGAGGAATTTACAAGTTAGCAGCTCTTTCTTCCTCCAGGTTCAAGTCTAAGTTACCACACTCATATTTAAGCAAGCCTTCTTTACCTAAATTTTAACACTAGCATGTTTACTTACATAGATCATCTATACTCTGGAAATTTTTTTCCCTAATCTACCTCTAATTCATTCTGCCATTTCTTTTACCTTTAATTCCCCCTCTCTCCATTTACTGAAATATTGACCTTTAAGAACAAACTCAAGTGCCCCTTTGCTTTCAAACTTCCCTGATCATAATATTTTGAATCACTTTAAAATAATAGCAACACCAATAAATAACTCATAATTATGGGGGATTACTGTGTATATAACACTGCACTAAGAGCTTTATATGGATTATCTTTTAATACTTGTAAAAACTCATTTATTCATTCAACAAATATTTGTTGAGCCCTTACTCTGTAAACTGATCTGAAGCTAAGATGATGTGTAGATATTATAGTAAATCAAATAAGGCCATTGTGTTCATTGAGTATTCCAGACTGAGGACACAAACAAACAAATATCAAGCAACATAATTCTTGATAGTGATAAAACTCTCTGGAAAACAAAAAGAGCAAGCTGCAGGAATAATTAATGTAATTGTTATGCTGTTTTTTTGTCTAAACAACTAAGATGTGTGTGTGTAAATTATTTTACATAAAAACAATTTGCAGTTTTAATTATACACATTGACTACTTCTATTCTCTTAGACTTAAATTCCTGGAGATGAGTATTCATATGCTCTGAGTTAATTATCTTTCCTTCACATAGCCTAGGCTGGTATCTTGCCCTAAATAAACCTAAATAGGAAATTAATAGATAACTTTGTTTTTTTACAACTATAATACCAAGACAGATTATAGTAAGGAACATGGAAAAATAATTTTCATTTTGTTTTGTAGCATGTTTCTTCTACATAAAAATGTAAACATTTTTTCATGTCCATATGATGAACATGACTGAAAAAATATCCTATGGTATGCAAAAAATGAGATGGATTGAACCAATTTCTGTTTGTTGTAGATTCTATAATTTGTAGTAAAAAGTGAAATAGCTATAAGTCTTTAATGTGAAGTAGATTTAGCCAAAGAATAAAAGGTAAGTGGAGTTTTTAAATAATTACATCATAGATTGACCAAAAGATAAATTATGAGAGTTCAGTACACATAAACTTAAAGCATATGTTGTCACCTCTTGAATGTGCATACATACAGCTAAATTTTTACATTAGTTGAAAATTTATATTTCCTCTCCATCTTCAGTAGTAAAGAGTTATAACTTACCTTATCATAAAAATTATAAAAATATGCTTCGTCCTTTGCTGTTTTATGACTATTAAAGTTTGCTTTGCAACAGCAGATTATAAGAAAACTTTCATTTATTAAACTAAGTAAAAGTCTTAAATAATTTTTGAGAAAATTCAGGTTTTTCTGTCTCTCTTATAATTCTTCTTCTTTATTTTTCAGTTAGCAAATTGTCATTTTTCCAAATATCGATTATCTCAATATTTGAATGATTATCCCCCACAGTTTCTTTATAACTTTTAATTATATAGCCACAAGATATTGACATTGGAAATGCCAGAGTGTGTACTTAAATTTTAATGCCATTATATCCTTAAACTAAGACCCACAGAAATTTTATTGTAATGTTTAAAAACAACTTTTGTTTAGTGGTGTCAAACTTTTAATATTATTTAATGATAATCATACAAACATATAGGAGGAATTTCTTGCAATATTACAAATGTCATGATTCTCTTCTTTTAAATTGCTAGTAGAGAATCATTTTTTGGTTATTACTATTTAGTCTTTGTGATTTATTTTAAATTTTCAAGCTTATTCTTCTAAATGATTTTATAAAAACATATACATGAGGATTTAATAAAATATTGGTATCTTGCTTTTGCTTCCCTGATAACATGAATGTTATAATATCTTTTGGTCTCATAGTTATTTAATATTAAAGTTGCCAGAGTAAATAAATCTCCATGTCTGCAGGATCTGGCAAGAGCTTTGAGTTCTCTGTGGTGATCATAGAGAGAGACTCCAAAGTGCATTATTGGTTTTGCTGTGGTGCTTCCGATCTCTTTGACCTTGGAAATGATAGAAGAAGATGATGAAAAAAATAATTTTGTAAAAAAAAATTAGAGATGGAAAAATGGTCTTATATCTCTGTCAAATATTAAAGAAGCAATTCAAATATATTTAGTGCTTTCAAGATTTTCCATTTAAAATTATTTCTTCACAGAACTGTGAACTGATATTTATAATGAATAAGTGTATTATAAAGAAATCACCAAAAACAACAATGGAAACTACTATTTATTGACAATTTACTTTATAAACACTATGCTAAGCATTTTAAGGTCAGATATTAATTAATTTGTATAACATCTCAATACTAGGATCTATGATTTCCTATATTTTATAGAAGTGAAGATATAAAAAGGTCAAGAAAGGTTAGCTATTTTGCCAAGTTTCACACAGCTAAGAGGTAAATTCACACATGATGTCTAATCCTGTGCCTTGAAAAACTGAACATGTTTATTTATATATATTTTCAACAACTGCATCCTTCCTTCTAATTGTTGCCTTACATTTTTTCCAGGTTTTGGAAGTTCTGGCTTAGACTCCCATTTATATCTCTATATAACTGGGTATTCTACTGATGGAGAACATGTAACTGGGTATTCTACTGAAGTAGAACGCTTTCTTTCAATTCAGTCTATTGTTTCCTTAGGTTTTTTCAGATCTTAGTCCCACTTACCATTGGTCACAAAGGCTCCCTCACTTGAGCACTCTGCATCCCTGAACCCTGATCTTACTCTTCCTCAGAACATGCTGTTGCTCCAGAATCAGTCCTCCTTTGAAATTAAAACTATTTGTCTTTCAATATGAGGTAGTTCCTATTTTGATAATCAATACTTCCATATAGTCCATTTCTTCCTCTCAATCAATGTGGCTATTTTTCATCATTTTCTCTTTAATATAAACACAAAGCAGGACAACCTCCTATATTGAACTCTCCTTTATATTTGAAAACTATCTGAAAATGTTTGTTTGGTGTTCTACCACCAAGCGTTTACACTCATTAAGGTGACTAAAATTTAGCTAACTTTTCTCTCCAATTTCTATATGTATGAAGAATGTTATCTTGCTTCATATCCTGTCTAGTACAAAATCTTTATTTTGTTCAGTTTTCAAAGAAACCTCATTTGAAATAAAAGAATATTCATTCAATTCATTTATCTGACACATTTAAAAGATATATTCTATAGCTTCAGGTTGTTAGAATTCCATCTTGTTCAGGTTCACTCAATGATCTCTCTTGTGACTATGTGTTCCAGGCACCTCGGAGAATGATATACATACTGTAAAAGTGCCCTCCTAGGCTGAGGCTGAGGGAGGCTTGCTTTCGCTTCCAATGATTCTGTTAGAGATAATATAGTCTTTCCCCTTCCTGAAGTGCAGATGGCACCACAAAAAGTCTGTTAAATATTAGCTGTCAATTAGCTGCATATGAATCCTTTGATCTTACTATGATGACCTTCGGTGTATCCCCTCACTCTATAAAATCTGGGAACTAAGGTCCGGACTTTCTAACTGCACAAGTAGATAGTTATCCACCTGATGATCTCATAGTAAGTCACACTAAATAAAAATCTGTGCAAACTGTAAGAATGGCTTGTTTTATTTTTCAGCCTCAATGCGCCCTCTCAGTTTGAAGGATGCATTACTCCATTCTCCACCTTTTAACATGGAATTTAAATTACAAAGTAGAGACATTTCATAAACATAATAGGGGGAATATTAGGTATTTATCCTAAACATTATAGAAAAACAGTAGGTAAAACAGCTTAATGCTTAGGATGTCATAGAAGTGAGACTAAACAATATCTAAGAAAGATTGGGTGATCAAAAGCATGGATTCTGTCACAAAGAAGCTCTTTAACTTTGGAAACTTATTTAATCTTTGTGTGCCTAAGTTTACTCAGTTATAAAGTAGAGCTAACAATAGCTCCTATTTTGTGATATTGCTTTTAGGACAAATGTATTAACCAATGTAAAAAGCTTAGAGCACTGTGAGTCATTATATGCCCTTGATAATTGTCAGCTGTTATGATGTGGACTAGTATGCAAGAAAGAAAAAAGATCTATGAAGAAGAAACCTCACAGAAAAAGCACAAATATAGAAAAATTTAGAGTACACTCAGAGAAACAGAAATTACTTTGGTTGGCAGGATTTGGACGAACAATAAAGAATGGGGGAAAAATGAAACTAGAAAGATAAGCAGGGACCAAAGGTGAGGTAGTATTTACCAAGCATAATAATTTTATGATATAAGTTACAGGATGAAGTTATTGAAAGATTTTATGCAGCAGAATGTTATGGCCAAAAGTCTATCTCAGAAACACAAGTCTAGTAAGAAGTAAATAAAATGGATTGGAGAGAAAACTTTGAAGGAAGAGCTGATGGCAGAAACTAAATGTGACAGGGTTGATTAGTTAACTTTGGAACTCTATGTTTGTGGGCTGTGAAAACATAAAATTTGGTATGTGGTATGTGTAACTCCTGGGACCATTTTAAGTATTAAAGGCTTAGTTCAGAGTTAACAATGAATTTATGTTAGCTTTTAATTATTATTGTGATGTCTGATACGTTTAAATAAGAATTACTAAATGTTAGGACTTAAACGACCCTGGTATTGAACAATAAATTTACAAGATGGAAAAGTGAGTTTAGAACAAGAGATGATGAATTTTAGACACATTGTATATGAGATTTCCAAGCATAGGTGTGCAGAAATCAGAGCTCAAGTGAGTAGCCTGGGTATGTGCAATGGAAAGTGGAGGAGTTATACATGACAACCAACCATGTATGGAGTGCAGGAGAAGCATTAGGAATAAATGAGTTCACTTAAGGGGACAATTACAAACAAGGAGAGAATACAGAAAAGAGAAAGAACATAACCTTGGCATTCACTACTATTTTCTTGTTGTATTTATGAAGATCAGCCAAGGAATGAATGGTCAAGAAGATATGAGGAGAACTAACTATTAGTGGCTTTTAAGGAATTCATTAACTGATAACACAAGTGATTGCTAATATACTAGCTGGTATATGCACTTCATAAATATTAATTTTTTAATAATAAAAAACCCTTGTGTTGGTCATATTAGTTAATCTTTATTACAGAGAATAAAACTCAATGCACAGATAAGAGCCTGAGATGGGAAAAATTCAAAAAGGGCAGTCATCAGAGCTTGCAAATACCCTTAGACCAGAACTGACAATGGCCCATTGGCTTTGGCAATTAGGAGGTGTGGCCAGCCTACTGCAGAATGATTTCCACAGTGAGGTAGAAGTTGAAGTCAAATTGCAATATGGTAGGAAGTGGTAGGTCAATCAATAAAGAGGACAATAAAAATACTTTGTCTAAAATTTATCAGTTCTTCTTCTTTAAGCGAAGGTGAATGCACATAGCCATTATCAGAATAAGCTATATCTGCTCTCTGATTATTTGAGGATATGGATTGTACATATCAGATTACTTTCCACGAAGATAATTTTATTGTTCAGACTCTTATTTCTCTTTCTCTCTCTCTCTCTTTCTTCCCCCCTAGACCAGTTGACTGCAGTATCTAGAAATTACCCTTCAACAAACTTTACGTTACCTAAAGTATTTCAATATTTGAGTTTGATAAACCCCAACATCATTGGATTTTATTGAGTTTAATATGGGCTAAGCACTATGCCTAAATCTTCATAAGGAATATTTCATTAATCCTCACAAAAGTGTAATTTAACATTATCCATTTTCTGATGAAAAACCTGAGACCTAAAAGATGTCTAAGGTCACATACCAGAAAACAATAGAGCTGCTGATTAATTCAAGGGCAAACTCATTCCAGCATCTGTGGGCTACTTCTCACTAACCAAAATCTCAAAAGACAGAGTTTATTTTTCCTCATTAATGATTCTAATTTGTGACAATCTTAGAGGCAGCATGTTTTAATAGTTTTATATACATGACTTAGTTTAATGAGTCAATCATAAATTTTGTGTCTCATAATTTTATTTGATCTTATTATATTCTTGTATTTGAAAAGCTTTGAAAAGATGATTATTATTGCATGCACAGCCTGGGTCCTTCTGGCTATGTCTGAAGTGAACATATTTCCAAAAGAAAACAAATGACACCTGGTCTTGGAAAAAAAAAATGTATTTGAAAGAAATTCTAAGATTATGTTGTTATAACAGGTTTGTAAATGAACTCCTATTTTTCTGAAAGATTTTATTGATTTATCTATTTTAGAGAAAGGGAGAGAGAGCATGAATGAGCAGAGGGAGGAGGAGAGGGAGGAAAAGTAGGGGGAGAGAATTGCAAGCTAACTCCATGCTGAGCGTGATCCCCATCTCAGGACTCTAAGAACACAGCACAACCGGAGATGAAATCAAGAGTGGTGTTCTTAACCAACCGAGCCACCAAGGTGCCCCTGTAAATGAACTTTTAAGTTGCATCTTCTACCTTGTAGAGATTATTAAACTTATAAACGTTTTCTGTAGGCTTTGACTAGATTTGACTAGATTTACACTTGAAGTAAATTAATGTCACATTTAACTTTAAGCAATATTTTAAAGAAATAAAGAATCTGAAAAAAAAGTACTTTCCATTCTTGAAAGACAAAAATAATAATTCAGAATTACCACTATTTTATAAAAAAAAATTATTTGGTTTTTAAATTCATTAAATCCATTTTCAATATTATAATAAAATATAGGAAAAATTAATTTCTACTAAAATCTATATTTTTAATTTTAACAATCGAAATATATTTGGAAAAAGAATGATTTTTTCTCATGATATTCCAATTACTTAACTGAAAACTGCAACAGACTGGGATTGGGGAAGCATATTTGAGGGCCTATCATGAGACTACTTAAGAACTCTGTATCAGTCACGTAACCATCTGCCTGCATTTAACATCCATACATTATGGGAAGTTTGGTTCAAGGTTTATTCTAATTTAATATCCCAAGATTCTATGTCATTAAAATACCCACCTAGTTAAAATGCTATGTATATTTTTATCAGTGGTTTTGAACTTGGAAAAAATAGTTTAAAATATCTATGATGGTCATTTCCTTCCTCTGATGGAAAATTCAATTAGACTGATTAACAGTCATAAAAATGAATCATAGAAATTAATATTAGATATCATATATTCATTGAAGCCAGTGATCATGGGGCAGTTGCTATATCAATTGACTCTTGCTATCATTTTAACTTGCTTGAATATTTTATCTTAGAAATCTTTTTTCAGAGTCATATTTTTAAAAATCATAAAACTTTCTTCTTTAACCTCTGAAGAAAAAGTAGAGTTCCTGTTCTATTTGCTTAGAAGTTTGCAAGGCCAGGGGCACCTGTGTGGCTCAGTGGGTAAAGCCTCTGCCTTCAGTTCAGGTCATCATCTCAGGGTGTTGGGATTGAGCTCTACATGAGGCTCTCTGCTCAGCAGGGAGCCTGCTTCATCCTCTCTTTCTGCCTGCTGCTCTGCCTACTTGTGATCTCTCTCTTTGTCAAATAAATAAATAAAACCGTTTAAAAAAATTTTTTTAAAGAGTTTGCAATGCTTTTTCTTTAATTTGTCCTCAAACTTCAGTGGGTTCCCTCCTCAAACAAAGACTTTGACCCTTCAACTTAATTTTGTGGAATTCAAACTACAAGTAAAGTTTCTTAAGGTATTTTTCTCATTTGACCTTGAATAGTAGTTTTGTGTGTGGGGTGTGTTTGTGTGTGTGAGAGAGAGAGAGAGAGAGAAAGAGACAGAGAGAGAGAGACAGAACTAAGAATTCCTTATTAGATTATGGTTATTAAATAAAAATAATTAATTTTATTCTCACAATGTCATACATAGTAAGCTTGCAGCCATCTCATAAATAAACACCATTTTGATGAATTTAAATACATTTGCTAAATATTATTATCTGTCCACATTTATAGTAAGGATTTCTAGTAAAATTCCCTATTGAGCTAAACAAAACAAAACAAAAAGTAATAAAACAAAACAAAACAAAACCATGGCTAGTTGCCTGAATATTTTTTAATAAAGCTGCTGCTGCAAGTCCTATATCTTTCGATTAATAGATTCTAAAATTTTAAAACATTGCCCATTGCTAAGATACTAACTAAATCTTAACTAGCAGGAACTAATGAACCATATCCCAACAAGTGCCAAAATTATGATGGAGTGATTGTGTATTATCCATGAGGCAGAGACATAGCATATTTAGGAACTAAATTTTGGCTTAGTAGGAACTTAGAAATGGAAACTTTCAGAACATTTCCTATTAGTCTTCAGTAAGGTGTGTTATAATGTATCACAAGGGACCAGGGATCACAAGCTGATTTTCACCAGGTGTAGTCCTTTTTTCGCTTTGTCCTTCACTGAGGCTTATGCTTCCTTTTTTTCTACCTCTGAAGCACTCCTCAGAGGCTAGTTAAACCAAGTAGAACATTCACCTCCTGACTGCTTCAGTCCTGGAGAAGAAGCTAACAGAGTTAAGGAAAAGGCAAAGAGGAAAAGAAAAGGATTTAAAAAATCCAAATTTGAAAAGAAAAATCATAGGCAAGTATCAATAATTTAAAGTTACCCATAAACTTTGGCACATATGGTTTCAAACCTAAGTGTGAAAATTAGATATCCATTAAAAGAGCATATTAAACGAAGTACTATTTTTAGACTTACATGTAAAGTTTTAGTGAGTTAACTTTAATGTTTCACAGTGCAATTGTAAATTTGCTCTTATATTTCTTTATTCTTAGCAAAAACTCTCTGAATCAATGTTGTCAAAGTCCCTATGTTAGAGATATATTTTCTGTAGTAGAAAGAAATGAGAGAAATTGCTGGTGTTTATATATAAAGCTAAATCACATATTATTTACCAACTGATAGCAATAGGATATTATTTACATTAGAATTCACCCCTGTCAAGGTTAGATCTACACAAAAAGAAAGACATGACAGAAAGATTGCTCCAGAGAATTCTCTAAGATCATTCTGCTACTTTCCTGCTTTCGTCTACTCTAGGCAGGAGAGTCCTGACTAGAGTGTCATGTAAGGTCCAAACCATTCAGGTTTAAATAGAGATGTTTATACATAATTGTAATATTAAATTAGTAGGCTTTCTTTTTTTCTTTCTTTCTCTATTAACAGCTTTTCAAAGACTACCAAAAGAATGATTGGACTGATATTTATAAGAGAAACTATGTGAAGTGTAGTTTCCATACTTTGATATACAAAATATAAAGGATGTACATAAGATTCTCATTTCAGATACAAGTTTTCCTCTCACTTGGTATCTAGCGATAGCTGGCAGACCTAAGGAAATGGTTCTGTTCTAGCTGATAATATTTTCCTTACTTTCCAAACACTGTGACCTGCATCTTTCCCTTACCTTATTGCTTCAGTACTCAAATTAGCCTGCTTTCATTTTGTTTATACACTTGCTCAAATAATAGCATTTAATAAGAGCGTTTATTGATTCATAAGAAATGCTTTATTCCCTCCAATATACTATAGTCATGCCTGAGTCACCTGCACTTTCTCTCTAATTGGAGAACTCAGTGTCTGAATTTGTGTTTTCTTTGGCAATTCTATTTTTTAAGGATCAGCAGTTTTCTGTACAGCAGACAGAGAAATTGAAATCTCTTTGATGTTGAGATAATTCTCTATTGAAGACAATTGAGGTTTATTGTTTTAGTTTCACCGTAGCTAGTATACAGATCACTTATATGATCACGTTAGAATCTTTTTTCCAGAAGATTAAAATAGGAAAATACGAAAGTGGAATCTTAGTTGTACAAGGGAAGAAATTCTTTTCTCCTCAGTTTTTTTAATTTTTTTATCATTGGCAAAATTATGGTAGATAGTTGACCTCAAAGTCCACTAACTGCCATAAACTTCCTGTCTGTACTTCTGGATGCTATAAAACTCTAAGGAAAATAACCTGAAGGTTTTGATGTTAAGAGATGAGCTTCTAGAGACACCTGGGTGGCTCAGTTGGTTATGCATCTGCCTTTGGCTCAGGTCCTGATATCAGAATCCCAGAATTGAAACTTTTGGCGGGCCCCCTGCTCACTGGGGAGCCTGCTTCTTCTTTTCTTCTTGTCTTCTACTCCCCCTCCTTGTACTCTCTCTCTCTCAAATAAATATATAAAATATCTAAGACAAATAAAATAAAATGAAAAAAAGAGATAAAAAGAGATGAGTTTTAGGTTATAAATTTCAGTTCTATCACTTTTCACCATGTGTGAGCTTGGACAAATTATCTAAGATTTCTACGTCTAGTCAAAATCTGTTTCAAGAAAAAGAAGAGAAAACACATGTCAATAAATATGAAAGAAAAATTACGTGGTTAAGAATATGTAGAGAATCAAACTAAGAAATGTTTAGGGTGCCTGCCTGGCTCAGTGGATTTAGCCTCTGCCTTCAGCTCAGGTCATGATCTCAGGATCCTGGGATCCAGGCCCCGCATCAGGCTTTCTGCTCGGCAGGAAGCCTGCTTCCCCCTTTCTCTCTGCCTGCTGCTCTGGCTACTTGTGATCACTCTTTCTCTATATCAAATAAATAAATAAAATCTTTAAAAAAAAAAAGAACTAAAATTTTTCAAAGGCGCTAGTATCGTATTTCTCTGGTTTGATGAGAAAACTGGAGTTTCAGGTATAAAGAACCTGCTATGTGTTGAGAAGAATAGATTATAAATGAAATAGTCCCTTTATAAATTGCAAAATGATAAAAGCTTCCAAAGAAAGGATAAGGCCTATATATAAAAAATAAACATCCCACAAAATTTTCAACTGCAACATGGACTATTCAAAAACACTAAATTAAGGTATTTATATTTAGGATATAAAAGAAAGAACTTAAAAACTATTTAATTTATATCTAACTCTTTATTTTAAATATGAGTTCTTAAATGCTCAATATTAATTCTAAAATTATAACTTCATACAAATACAAATTTAAGACATTTCAAATGTTTATTTAACCGAACAATTAATGAAGAAACCAGTAAGTTATAAAAATTGGTTCAGGATGAGTACAAAAAACATGTATATATGCAATCAGGAATCTGAAATAATTTGTTTTATAAATGCCAAATTGGATTTCTTTTTGTATTGTAAGGTGATCAGTTGTACCTCTAACAGACAAATTTGTTTATATTTCAGCAGAAAATAATATTTTGCATTGGCATTCATTTTCTACATCCTACAGAGTAATAAAATAAAAATGAGAGGCAAAGACTCCATGCATTGGTATAACCCTTCTGGGTTATACCGTTTCAACAAAAAAACACTTTTTAGTCTATGTCAGTTCTTCTCAAAGGTTTAAATCAAAAGGCATCATCAGACATGGAAAAGATTCTGAATATTTACTATCTATGCACATTTTTTAAAAATATAGAAATCCTTATAGTAAAATGCACATAATTAAAGTAAAAAATTTTGTAGGTAAATCCAATCTATGGTTAACTTAGGATACTATGTTGAACTAAATGGGAATATTACATATGCTGTCTACTGCTTAATAGTCTTCCACTTCCATTTCTAGTAATAGCACCTCTGTTTGCCTGTTGGGAACATATACCTCAAATTTAGGGAATGCTTTGATAGTAGAATTAATACATTTAGGTATGAGTTAGTGCATTAATTAAGGAAATGCAGCAAATATACATAGTAAATAAACACGTTAAGTAAACTTAGAAAAAGATGGTGCACAGCTAGCAGATGTAAAAATGAGAAAAATTTAGTTGATTGAATATGTTGCAGAGGAAAGAAAACAAGCAAAATATAGCCAGCAAAATATAAATGAGTCCAAATATAACAGAAACTAAAATATATATAATTAGATTATATTCTTTCCTTAAAATAGTGTTTAACTCAACTAAATAATAATAATAATAATAATAATAAACATATGTTTTTATAAGAAACACTTATAATTAAATTAAATTTAAATTAAATTAAATTATAATGGCAGAGTTTTAGAAAAGTGAGGGTGGATTATATAAATTATGATCCAGTAATTTAATAGGCTATTACACAGTCATAGAACATAACTTGTGGTAAATCCACCATTCCACTGCCCAAATTAAAAAAATAAAGACTGCAAGATATCATTTATACACATAACCAACTCAACAAAAAATATTATTAGCACTACCTCAACATTCAGACAGAACACAATCATTTATCAACATTCTCCCACTACTTCCTTAAACTATGTCACCATTATCTCTTATCTGAATTATTTCAACATCCTCCTAAATGGTTTTCATAATGGCTGATGGTGATCTTTTCAAAATAAAGTCAGTTTCTGTATTCCTCTACTCCAAACTGTAAAAGTTCTTCATTTCAAACAGTTATAGCTTCATAAGTCATTTTAAGAATTTTGACTTTTACTCTTGGACTGACACATGTGAATGGATTTCAAGTTTTGGAGCATGAATAATTAAAATAATGAATTTCCCACCAATTAGACTCCATACAACTCATTGAAGTTGCTCAGTAAATAGGTACTGAATAAAGGAAAGAACAATGAGTGATTACACCTTCTGACATGTTTTTTTTCTCAGAATAGAAAGACCAGACATGCTGAAGGATATAAGCTATAATAAATGCAAGTAATTCTAGCTTTAATATTGATGTAATAGACATGCAGAGTAATAGTATCCCCCCAAAATTAGAGTGCATATTTTTCAAGCACATATGAAATCTTTGCAAAATGTAATAGCATAATAATCTTTTAAAAAATATTTTATTTATTTATTTGAGAGAGAGAGAGTAAGAGCAGGAGGAGGGGCAGAAGGACAAGCAGACTCACCTCTGAGCAGAGAGCCCAACATGGGGATAAATCCCAGGACAGTACAACAGATCAAGACCTGAGCTGAAGGCAGATGCTTAAATGACTGAGTCACACAGACACCCAAATAACATAATAATCTTTAAAGGAAGTAGTACATACATTCCAAATAATCAATATCAAATATGTCACATTGTATGTCAACAATGCAGAAAATTCTTTTTTTTTTTTTTTTTGAGGGACATAAGCAGTAAAGTTTATTAAAGAGGAAGTGTTGGGCGCCTGGGTGGCTCAGTGTGTTAAAGCCTCTGCCTTCAGCTGAGGTCATGACCCCATGGTCCTGGGATCAAGCCCCGAATCAGGCTCTCTGCTCAGTGGGGAGCCTGCTTCCTCCTCTCTCTTCTGCCTGCCTCTCTGCCTACTTGTGATCTCTGTCTGTCAAATAAATAAATAAAGTCTTTAAAGAGAAATGTTACAGGACTCATTCTCCTTTAGAGCCTGCAGTTCTTGATCACACAGATTTGAAGAATGAAGAGATAGACTAGACAAAGAGTGGTGGGCAGCAAAGTTTACTGAGCAATAGTAAAGTTTATTTTTTTTATTTTTATTACGTTCAGTTAGTCAGCATATAGTGCATCATAAATTTTTGATGTAATGTTCAATGATTCATTAGTTGTGTATAATACCCAGTGTTAAACACAATAAACTTAACTTTAAAATATGTCTTAGTCCCCTAATACTTGGAAAAAAATAATATTTTCATAATTTATAGGTGAAAAATTGTTGTTATTATGAAATAAATTACCAAATAATCTAAGATAAGTGATAAAGAAAATATAAATACTAAAAATTATTAGATATACTGAAATGCTTCTTAAAGGTAACCCCTTACATGTATGATTTATATTATTTAAAATAAGCAAGCAAAAATATAAAACTAAAACCACAGAGTAGAGAACAAATATGGTAAAATAAAATGAAATACAGATTAGAATAGAAATTAATAAAAGTGATATTCTAAAGGAAGATCTCATTCTTAGAAAAGATTGACAAAGTGGATGAATATCTGACAAAACTTATCACAAACAAAATTGAGGGAGCACACACATATATATACACATTATTAAAAACAATAAAATGTATATAATAAAAAAACCAGCAACTTCAATATCATCAAAACATTTTTAAGCTTAAATGAAACATATTTTCTAAACAAATATAAACTGACATAATTGGCTCAAGAAGAAGCATTAATGGCTATTATCAAAAAGACAAGAGATAAATGCTGGCAAGGATGAGGAGAAAAGAGAACCTTTTGTATATTGTAGGTGGAAAGTAGATTAAACCCACTACAGAAAACAGTATGGAAATTCTTCATAAAATTAAAATTACAACTACTGTATGATCTAAAACCCAGTTTATGGTACACATCTGAAAGAAATAAAAATAACATCACTGTCCTGAAGATATATCTGGACTCTCATGTTAATTACAGCATTATTCACAATAGCTAAGACATGGAAACAATTTGTATCTATCATCAGGTTAAGGATAAAGAAACTGTAGAAACTGTTTGTTATACAGATACAGATATAGAGATATATAAATACTTATATTTATATATAAATGGATATCTATATGTATATTTATACTTATGATATCATGCATTTAGATATGTGGAATCTTAATAAATATCAAGCACATACAAACAGAGAGTCAGATGGTGGGTGCCAGGGGCTAAGGAGTAGGGAAATAGGGAGATATGGTTAAAGGGCACAAACTTTCACTTATAAGATGAATAAATTCTGGGGACCTAAGGTGTAGCATGGTGACTTTAGTTAATAATACTATATTGTTTGCTGGCAAATTGCTATGAGTAGAGTTTTAATGGTCTCACTATAACAACAACAAAATGGTAATCATATGAGGTATAGGATGTGTTGTGGTAAATGTATATATGTATATATATGCATGCATATATATGCACATCAAATACATATATGCATCGCAATACATATAGGCATCAAATCATCACCTCAAGCACTTTAAACTTATATAATGTTATATACCTCAATGTAGCTGAATAAAAGAGAAACAGGTAAGTTTTACAAATAATATTCATGAAAAATAAAATTGAAAATGACAATTCTAGTTATTGTACTTTTAAAACCACAAAAACAAAGCAGTACTAATATTTAGGGGTGCACACATTTACTTCTAAAAATAAACCTGATAAAGATATATAGCAGCTACAACACCAGAAGTGAGGATATTTGGGCAGGGACAGAAAGGTATGAGACAACAGAGGTGAAAAGGGGCTTGGGAGATCAACTGCATAACTAAAATATGAGTCTTAAAAAAAAAAAAAAGTTGAAATTAACCTTGCCACATGCTACTTTAAAAATATATAGAGAGAAAACTAAAAATAGATGAAAGACCTCAATGTGAGATAGGAAACCATCAAAATCCTGGAGGAAAACATAAGCAACAACTTCTTCAACCTTGGCCTCAGCAACCTCTTGCTAGACATGTCTCCAAAAGGCAAGGGAAACAAAAGGAAAAATGAATTTTGGGGACCTCATCAAGATAAAAGGCTTCTGAACAGCAAAGGAAACAATCAACAAAACAAAGAGGCAACCCACGGAATGGGAGAAGATATTCACAAATGACACTACAGACAAAGGGCTGTTATCAAAGATCTATAAAGAACTCCTTGAACTCAACACCCAAAAAAACAAATAATCCAGCCAAGAAATGGGCCGAAGATATGACCAGATATTTCTACAAAGAAGACATACAAATGGCCAACAGACACATGAAAAAATATTCCCATCTCTTGGCATCAGGGAAATACAAATCAAAAGCACAATGAGATACCACCTCGCACCAGTCAGAATGGCTACAATTAACAGGATAGGGAACAACAAATGTTGGAGAGGATGTGGAGAAAGGGGAACCCTCTAACACTGTTGATGGGAATGAAAGCTGGTACAGCCACTCTGGAAAACAATACGGAGGTTCCTCAGAAAGTTAAAAATAGTGCTATCCTATGACACAGCAATTGCACTACTAGGTATTTACCCCAAAGATACAAAGGTGGTGATCTGAAGGGGCATCTGTACCTCAATGTTTATAGCATCAATGTCCATAATAGCCAAATAGTGAAAAGAGCTGAGATGTCCACTGAGCGAAATAAGTTAATCAGAGAAAGATAATTATCATACGGTTTCACTCATACGTGGATATAAGAAACAACACAGAATCATAAGAGAAGGGAGGGAAGACAGAATGGGAAGTCATCAGAGAAGGAGAAAAACCAGAAAGACTCTTAACTATAGGAAACAAACAGGGTTGTGGAAGGTGTGGTGGCTGGGGGATAGGGAAACTGGGTGATGGGCATTAAGAAGGGCATGTGAGGGCGCCTGGGTGGCTCAGTGGGTTAAGCTGCTGCCTTCGGCTCAGGTCATGATCTCAGGGTCCTGTGATCGAGTCCCACATCGGGCTCTCTGCTCGGCAGGGAGCCTGCTTCCCTCTCTCTCTCTCTGCCTGCCTCTCTGTCTACTTGTGATCTCTCTCTGTCAAATAAATAAATAAAATCTTTAAAAAAAAAAAAAAGAAGGGCATGTGAGGTGATGAGCACTGGGTGCTATACAGAACTGATAAATTATTTAATACTCCTTCTAAAACGAATGTTGTACTGTAGTTAGTTAATTGAATTTTTAAAAAATAATACACTTATAGAGAGATGCTGAGTGCATGTGTATATTGTTTTACACTTCAGTTTTCTGTTGGACTGGAATATTTTGCAATTAAAACTAAAACATTTAAATGAAGCAATTAAAATTTTGAAGAGTAATATGTAGCAAGAAGTGGGTTTTAAAGCCTGTTGCTGCATTTCCTTTCTGGGGACTTACAAAAAGCCATTTATTTGCTTTCCTATTTCTTCACTTGGGAATGGGATCACATTAGTCAAGATTGCAAAAAAAAAAAAATAGTTATAGGATATTAAAAAATCACATTTTATAATGAATGTAGAAGCTTTCGTAACCTGTATATTTATCACAGTCTAGATGTTTTTATGATTATTTTGTTGTGATGAATAAAATTATTGCAAGCAGTATTTCATTGTATTCTTTTACCCATTGCCAGGTTATGTACAGGTTCAATTCCAGAACAGGTGGAATCTGCAAAATCTGGCTTTCAGTATGTATGTATTATTTTATAAAACACATATACCATATACCATGTGTAATTTTTTATGTGTTTGTATCTTAAGTGTGGGGGTGGGAGTGAAGTTTTGAAATCCATCTTCCTACACCACTCTTACATGTTAAATGCACACAATATTTCAAAAAAATGTATTTAGTTGATACACATTTGTGAGGCGAGTTTAGACTGATGTGCATAGGTCAGAATGTGAAGAGATGGAGAGAAGTGGATTATGAAAGTACAGGGATGTCCCTAAAATGGGAATACAGCAACAAAACAAGCTATTTCTGAGTAATAAGAGAAGATCTCATGGAGAAATTAATTCTCTGTGGTAAATATTTAAGGGCAGAGTGAACAAGAAGTGCAATTACAGAGTGTATTGTCTGACTTTGACAAACAAGAGGCAAGAAGCCCCTGAGCTGGGTTGCATTGAATGGAAAGATGCTAGTCAAATGGCTTCTCTACTCAGCTTTCTAAATAGTTTATGACAATTGACTCTGTGTGCTTTGTAATTGGGCTTGATGGCTCTGTAATTACTTTGTCTCAACAAACACTAGAATTGTGAATCCGTTTTATTTTTTCATTTGTGTTTTTCTTGCTGGTTCCTCCTTTGGGACCCGTAGCTGTAGCAACTTGATGACAATGTAGTTGTGGGAGAAGAATGTGTCCGGTGATTGTTTATCTTTCTTATTTCTGTTTTACTTAGCTTTGCTGCATAGGCATTGTGCTTCACATTCCAATTCCCCAGGAAGACAGTAATGTCTTTACTGAATTTACCTTTTGTTACCTAGCTATTGGAGATTAATGTTGAAGGAATCTCATGTCAACTCTGCCTGGGAAGAAAGGGGTTCAACCAAAAGACAGAGAGTCTTTAGAGACAAGAAAGGGCCTGGCTTTCAGTTGTTTGAAGCTTGTTAGATCAGCATGATTTATGTTACTGCCCATGCTACACGGCTTGTTCTGTGTATATATTTTTATGTCTTTGTGAAAACTAACTTCTAATGATGCTGTGCATTCCTATCCTATCTTTTCCGTATCCTTCAATAAGATCCTACCTCGTATCACAGTTCTGCCTGTGAGCCGATGACTTATTGCTCACAGACAGGGTCAGCTCTATCCTTGGCTTCAGGACATGCATTTATGATTTTGAAATTAAGAAATAAAAATCGCAGAGTGAGACTTCCTACTGACTGAAGTCATTTTGCAGGGGATATGATGATTTGAACTTTGGTGATCCCAGAAAGTTCTATGCCATCCCAAATTATATCTATGTGTTTTCATGGTATCATTATCAAACCTCCTATTTTGTATGATGGACATCATAACAAAACAAACATAACTGTTCTGAATTAAAGTAGGATTTCCTGATAATTCAGAACAGCTTTAATTACTGTAATTCACACATTATATTTTTTCTAAAATAGGCAGTAACAAATTGTTACTGTTCTATTTAGGACAAAAGTATATGATCAGACTTTCCACTCCACATTTTATTATAGACTGCTGAATTTTTGCCAACATAATCCTAAGCAATAGATAGAGAAATCACCTGGTGAGCTAACCAAAACCAAATATGATTCAGTATGCATGCAATGGAACCTGAGAATTTACTAAACACCTTAGGTGTTTGTTACTGAGGTAAAAACCCTAAGTGTTAATTACCACAGGGGGTCTGTTGACAATATTTTGAGAAATATAGGAAAGAATTTCTGCCTACATAGGGATTCTCTTGATTTTAATATAAAGCATGGTAATGACTTCTGTTAGTCATAACTCTAGGACAAACTAACAGTAGCAAAAATATAATCTCTATAATATTCTAGTCTACCTTAACAGGATTCAGTGTAGGTTCTCACTAATGATGTTGAACTTTTATTTAACAGGCCCCTATAAACAAACAAAAATAATTTAATGTTTCGCCAAAGGACTAGAATTGTTGGGTCCATGGTCAAAGGAGAGAGACTGATACAAAGTGAAGATCAAGAAAAGCTTTATTTCACAGTAAGCATCGAGAATCAAACTGACCAGCCAGGGCTGTCTCTTGCAAAGAGGTGACCTCTCTCTGCCTTACAGACTAGCTTTTAAGGGCAAAGGCCATGTGGTTGGGCCTGGCCATGCACAGGTGACCAATGAAATTGTAACACAGAGAAAGCTGCACAGTCCTGCCAGGTCACACATAAGTGACTGTTATGCCCAAATTTTGAGACCTCCCCAAAGATGACCACCAGAGTCCAGAGTCAAAGCCAAACAGCAAGGGTCGTTTATTACGAGTTCGAACCCGGACCTCCGCGCACTCATTGCCAGTGACGCTAAGAGGTCCCGAGCTCAGGATCACAACACCTTTTATACACTATTTTTGGGGAGGCAGGGACTTAGCATACATCATAGTATCTTGTAACAAATCGCCACATATCGCGGGAAAATCAAAAAGGAACTCTATAATATGACTGGTGCGCTACAGGGCGGGAAAGGGCTGGGAACAGATTATTGGTTAGGTCAAAGGGCCGTCATTCTTCAGACTGCTGAGTTGGCCCCACTAGGGTATGTGTCACCTCAGGATTGACCAGGGTCTTCCTGTCAAGCTGTGGGGGCGCCAGATGGTTGCTATCTCTCGGCCCAGAGCCGGATGGGGGGGTCCGGGAGCAGTCATTCTGTCATGTCCAATTCCGGATGGGGGTTTCTCTGGCGTCAGATGGCTGTTATCTCTTGGCCCAGAGCCAGGGGAGGGATCCGGGAGCAGCCATTCTGTCAGGTTCAATTCTGGGTAGGGGATGTGTGGTTACAGAGTGTCTATAGAAAGTCTGCTGGGCTGGTATTTTTCCATCTCCTCATGGGTTAGCAAGCGAAGGTACAGAAGCAGAAATAGCGGTAATGGTTATAATTTAGGCATCTCATGACCAACTGAATTACAATTTACCCTATAATAGATATTTGAACTAGCCCATCACCTTGGTCAGAATTGGCGCCCAAAGGGCACCCAAAGGGTGGAGCTCATACTCCTTGGTAGCTAGGGAGACAGTATGTGCCCCCACTGATTGAATACCTCCACCTGGCCTGACCCACCCTTGTATTTGGGCTTTGTTACCTGAGACTAGCTTCCTGGACTTGTTTTTAGTTCCCTGAGGAGGGAGGGGCAGGGTCAGGATGGAGCTTCTCAGGCTAAATAGGCCCTTACAGAATAATACAGAGTATATTTTATCTTCTCTGCTGTCAGTATTGCTTCTCTCCAGTCTAATAGCATTGAGTTAGGTCATATTTATTAACATCTATCCAGCCAAGGATAGGTAAAATCTGTGTAAGAACAATGGGACCACAGAGCCTCATAGAGCTGTAAGATGAAGGAGAATCATCCAATGGGAACTGGCAAGGTATTTGACTAAAGTAGATCAGAGAAATCTAATCTTTCCCTGAGAAACAGGCACCCTGACAAATAAGAACTGACTATAGATAGAAAGGAGGCACCCTAACAAAGTAGCAGAGTTTAGCAACTGGAGATGCAAAAGCAGTTACTATTTATGGACATGTTTATTATTAAATCTACAAGTGCCAGGTGGTGGGTATTATTGAGGGCATGGATTGCATGGAGCACTGGGTGGGGTGAAAAAATAATGAATACTGTTATGCTGAAAATAAATAAATTTAATTTAAAAAATCTACAGATGCTGGAAATCAACATCAAAGTTGGCTAATAACAGGCAACAAACTCCCAGTTCCTAGGACAGTTGATCAGTTAATCTAGTCAGAGTTCTGGTGTTCTAACAGAGAGAGGAGAGGGGTGCATGAAACACAGACACAATAGCCTCCGAATCCATGGGCTTCTGATGGCAAATGCTATGCTCTTTAAAATCCCTCAGGTTATAACCATGGTAGGGACCCTGAGTCCCAAATAGCATAGCAGACCTTCAATAGAAAGGGGAGATTGTTTTTCGTAAAGACACCTGGTATCCAAATAACAAAAAAGTGTACATGTTTTGGCCAGATCAGTTGGTAAGAGATCATTCTGAAAGGAGTGGAGAAAAGACAGATAACAACTATACTTATTGTTATGGAAATGCATTTTTATGTGGTCAAGATGACAGGGTATTCCATTGTTTAATTTTGGCTTTCATCATTGGATCAATTTGAACTTACAAACATTCACTTCTTATGCAAAAGTGTTTATATAAATTCAGTAAATTGTATTTACAATGTAAATATACAATGTATATACAATGTATACATTGTAATTTACAATGCAAATTATATTCCAGATTATTTTACCATTACCTTTAAAAATGCTGTCTTTTTTTAAACCTTTGAAGATGGCTGTACTATTTGTCAGTAAGTCCAACAGCCCATTTTTCCCACCACTACTACAAAAGAGCATTGTTTCTGCAGATATATTAAATGAAGTGGTTGCCTTGATAATTTTTAGGCGCTAAAGGATGCCAAAAATGCATATATTTAATTCTAGAATTTTAGGGATACAAGATACTGCTATCGTGGGAGGGTAGGATCATGGGAACTGAAAAACACTGAGAGATTAAACACTTTTACTTCATTTTTTATTTATTTAGAGGCATAGGCTTATTCTAAATCATTAGTTCACTCTTCTCTTCTCCAGCTTGTTTAGCTTTCTTGTAAATTAATGAAAATAACTAAAATGTATTAAGGAGTTAATGCAGTAATAACTCCTCAAAACAAGTTTTTAACCAAGTTTATAAATAACGAGACTGAGAAAAGAGTAATTAAAGTGACTTTGCCAGATCACATGACTAGAAATCCTCAGAATCTCTGTGTCCTCAGCCTCCACCAAAGACCAGTCTTCACCAAAGTGTTGCATTTAATACCCATGGTAGCATAATTCTAAAATGGCACCCTGCATAGTTCCTGGGACCATGAATTGTATGGATTTTTTTTTCCAGTGATTAGGTTATGTTATATAGCACAGTTGACCTTCAGATAGGTAGATTATGTGGGTAACCCTAAGCTATTCCCATGACCCCTTAAATGAATTTTCTCAAGCTGGTCACAGAGAGGAAATCAGAAAGACATACTTTGCCTAGTTTGAAAAAAAGCTGGCATCTTGCTTCCAAATTGCCTGTGATGAGAGGCAGCTTCTAGCAGCTAAAAGCAGTCATCATCCAAGCTATCAGGGAAATGAGAAACCTGAGTCTTACAACCACAAAGAATTGATTTCTGCTAAGCATAAAAGTGAACTTGGAGGTGAATTTTTCTCCAGATCCTCTGTACAAAAACCCAACCTGGATAGCATCTTGAGCTCAGGTCTGTGATAACCTGAGCAGAAATCTAAGGCAATTCCTGCCAGATATCTAACCTATAAAACTGTAAGCTAGTCAATGACTATTGTTAAGTTTGTAGTCCCTTATTACACAGCAATAAGAAACTAACCATCTCCTGATTTGCTGCCTCCCTGTGAGGAAACTCTACTCACTTTGTGTTTATACATGCTGGTCCCTGTGCAAGGTTCTAGAGATATAAAAAAAAAAAAAAAAAAAATCAGTTTGAGTAGTTTTATCGTCAGTGTGAATCAATTTACTTAGTGTCAAAGATAGTCAAGAGTAGGGTAACATGCTTATTTTAGTAAATACATTTTTTGAAAAAAAATATCTTTGAATATATCTCCACTTTGCTTTTATCTTTATCTTTATAAACCTTTGTTAAGAATATAACTTCTCAATGTTGGGACCGATGACTTTGAAAATCTTATTTTATTGTGTGGTTATTCCAGAAAAATCTGTGGTAACCTCAGGGAATGGTTTAAATTTTCCTTTGTCTATAAATTTAGGGTTTTCCAGTCTTCTTTCCTTATCATCTGCTTATATTTGTTATTTATTAAATAATAAGAAAAGTATGAAATACATCCAATTCTTATATCACTGGTTAATGAGACATCTTTATTTTGGCACAGTCTGGACAAATTTTATTTCCAAGTAAATTAGTAGAAATAGCTTTGTCTAACATGTTTGTTATGACATATGCTAATGTTCTTTACTTTCTCCCTTTTTATTTTTACTGTGTCTGCAGATGAATATCCATTGAAGTATAAAATATTAATCAATATTTAAGAGTTAATAAGTTCTAATGTCTTATACTCAATAATGTGAAAACACAGAAAGGTTTGTATGAAAAAAATATTATTCCAATCTCCCATGGCAAATTATGAAGCTGATCCTGAGTTATCAGCAAATCTGCTTTTCAGCAGGAAAAATAGCAGCACTGTCACTATTTTTTTTTCACTGTCACTATTAACAACATTCATATTGTAATCATTACAAAAACTTGAGGCATCTCAATTAGGAAGATACCCTGGAACAAGTTTATTATAGGCAACATAAATGAAAACAAAACAAAACAAAAAACAGAATAAACTTAATTGATTGAACTTCTTTCTTAAGGGAATTGAAATTTTCCTGAATCCCACATAAATTCTAAAAGGGAAAAAAACAATAAATATTAATTAAATATTCTGTTATGGTTTATTATGGTAGGAATATAAGCAAAAGCTCAATTATAACATATAGACAATTATATTGAACTAAGCCTTGTGAATAATATTATAGCTGAAAAGAATCTGCAGGTCTTAATTCACCTTGGTCAGTCTCAAGATGGGAAATAAGTCCATAGTATCACAGAAGTCAAAAATAATAAATATATGTTGGGTAAGATCTGGATAAATATGTGAGTATCCTATTATTTGATGTTTATCCAATAGACCTTAAATCACTTCCATTTCAGGGACATCAAAGCTCCCATCTGTCCTTGCTCTTCCTTAGAATCTGTCTACTCTAATGACTTCAAAAGAGATCTCTTTGTCTCTGACAACAAAATCAATATTTTTAGCCCTGACTGCACATACAACTCCAGATCAACATTTCTGAAATGTCTTTAGCTATTTGCTTTTCCCTCACCTCAAACTCAAGGTATTTAGAATTAAAGTTTTCAAAACTACATATTCACATTTTATGAAACTTGGCACAGCATTATAAATGAATAAATGGTTCCAGGTTGTGTGTTTGTTTGTTTGTTTGTTTGACTTATTTAAGGCAGAAATCTTGGTCAGAAATTCAACTCTGGAATCAGTTTCTGCAGAAGTAAAATTTCTTTATGGTAGAACTTCCAGCATTATTTTGGAGAAATGTAAAGACTTGTTCCATTTTTGGAATTGTACCTATACTTCTTTAAAAAAAAATTGGATTTAGAAAGTGAAGTCAAAATAGCAGTCATATATATATATATATAATATATATATATATATATTATATATATATATTTTTTTTTTAAGTAGGAGACTGACTTTTTATAATCCTTAAGTCTAACTGTTCTGATATTCAAGAACATTCTCATTCTCTCATTCCTTGGTGCTGGAACACATATCAGTTCCTCTTTGGGACTTAGAATTACCCCATACTTTGCTATGTTACAATAGATCTGTGCTCGCCATTCAATTAGCACAGTTAGGACATTATCTTTTTACCCAGCTCTATTCTGTGCTCCCCATGGAAAAGGACTCTGAATTCTTAATAACACCGTGAATTACACTATAAATTATTATTCAAATACTGTTTTGGTTGTGATGCAATTTTTGAACTGAAAAATAGTTTTAAATGTTAACATGAGTTTTGCTTGCATCAGTTTCACTTTTTCTACTTCCCATTCCTTACACAACCGACTGTTCAAATCTACACCATTGTCAGAGGTCTGTTTTTTAATTAATTCAATAATTGATTTTCAAGGGCCATTTTAGGGCAAATTGCTGTGACAGACACCTTGTGGTAAAGAAGATGAATAGGGTAGGGTCTCTTCCCTCGAGGAATTTATAGTCTAATATGGAGGTCAGCCAACTGAAGCCTGTGCACCAAATTCAGTCTACCACCTATTTTTGTATATAATTTTTTTAATTGAAATAAGCCATAGTGCTTAAGTTACAAAGTCTGTGGCTACTTGTGCATACCACAATGACAGAGTTGAATATTTGTAACAATGTTTGAATGGCCTGAAAAACCAAGCATGTTTAGTACTTTGGCCCTTTGCAGGAAAAGTTTACCAATTGCTGATTAGGTAGATATTATAGACTGAAATGTAAGAATAAGCAAATTGTTAAAGCTGGCCTTAGAAATATAATGAGAAGTGAGATGGGGTAAATCGGAGGGGAGACAAACCATGAGAGACTGTGGACTCTGAGAAACAAACTGAGGGTTTCAGAGGGGAGGGGGTTGGGGATTGGGTGAGTCTAGTGGTGGATATTATGGAGGGCACATATTGCATGGGGCACTGGGTGTGGTGTATAAACAATGAATTTTGGAACACTGAAAATAAAAAAATAAAAAAAAAAAAAACCTGTTAGAGTAAAGGAAAATACTGTGAGCAACAATTTGTGTGGACTCTGAGAAACAAGTAAGCATTAAAAAAAAAGGAAATGAAGAGTGAGCACTGGTTGCTAACAGTTTTGAAGTGCTATCAAAGATAAAATACATACCTCCATAAAACACAGACCAAAGTATGGCCCAGTAGTGAAGGAAGATTTCCAGGCAATTATAAAAGGGTTTTCATGGTATTAAAGATGCCAGTAATAGGTGTTACTAATATGATTACATAAATCTTTTCTTATAGCCACATCAAATATATGCTGGATCTTATTTATTATTACAGATTACATCAACCATTAAAATCAACATCCGCATTTTTATTTACAAAAATAACAAGACTCTATGATGTATATACCTTTAGACTTCCTAAATATGAAGTTAATAAATTTAAATAAGTATTTTAATAAATCTGTATGAAATATCATAACACAATTATGGAGGGAGAAAAGAAAAAAACATAATTGGTGAGATGTTTTGGGTGTGTATATATTTATGGGTAATAATGATCCTAAATATTCATAAAGTTCAAGGATTTAAACATATATGTTGGAATTATACACTGAAATTAGTATTCCCACTTTTATTTAATAACCATTATCATTGTTCTTTTACTTAGCATATCTCCTCCATTTTATAATCTTACATGATATCTTCAGATTAACATTGAATATTTTAACTCAAATTGTCTCTTAATTTGTTCTGTGACTTTCACATTACTTTTAATCTTGTGTCCATTTATTTCCTAATAATTAAGGCAGAAATTATATGAATTATGTTTTATTTATGTATTAGGCACTAATCAACCATTCCATAATATTATGTTAAGCAATAGTTTAACCCACTGAGCCACCCAGGCGCCCAGTTAAGCAATAGTTTAAAAGCAAGAATAGTACTACTTGTAGTACTAAGAACATAATGTCTTGGTAATATAGTTGAAAATTATAACAGGGAGTGCAAAAATTTCACCATAAAAATGTTATAATACATTTTGAAAATGAAAGATACATGATATTAAAGAAAATATAATTTCCATGTAGAAGTATCCTAGAATGTTAAAATATTTATATGATCTTGAGAGAAGGTTAAGACATGTAGGTCTCATATATAAATCATAGTTCTCATGCATTCAGGATAATCTTAGAACATGTAGGGGTTTTTTACTCCAATCCAAGCGAGTAATATGAAAACAAACCTTTGATAAGAATTACGCTATTATCCCGGCATTGAGCTCATTTAGGTTCATTGGGGACAACAAATAATGCTATCTAATTAATTAGAATGACAGGAAACTGCATGACACATTTCTTATGGCTGGCTGGTTTAACATTCTAAAACCCTCCTGTTGATTAGAACTTGCATGTTTTAAATAGAAAAGGATGTTAGACATCCCATCTGTTGTGAAACAGAGCTTCAGGAAAAAAAAATAAAAAAGGTACACTCGAGTCTTGATAAGTTCAAGTCAGTAGAACAAGACAAATGTAACGTGTTATCTGATATACAACATAGCAGGCTAACTAATTGTTTCAAAATTATTTTGTTTTCCATCAAGCTATAATTAAGGAAAATAACCATTTGAAATCTTGGCAGTTTAACCCTATTTGTCATATTGCAGAACACCTAGCTCAAGTTCAGAATTTTTCTTCCTTCTGTGTATGTGTGTGTAATAGTTGAAGAAGTTGTTTTACCCTCAGCACATTATATGTTATAATATAGACTATTACTCAGACATTCATTCCCAATTATACATACATTCTGAAATAAATTTGTTAGAAAGCATACATTTAAGAATATACAATTCTAGGGGCGCCTGGGTGGCTCAGTGGGTTAAGCCGCTGCCTTCGGCTCAGGTCATGATCTCAGGGTCCTGGGATCGAGTCCCACATCGGGCTCTTTGCTCAGCAGGGAGCCTGCTTCCTCCTCTCTCTCTCTCTGCCTGCCTCTCTGTCTACTTGTGATCTCTCTCTGTCAAATAAAGAAATAAAATCTTTAAAAATAAATAAATAAATAAATAAATAAATAGAAATATACAATTCTATTTCATGGCTGAAAACACTAATGGAAAAATCAAGTACTTTTTTTAATATTTCATATGTATTTGAAAAGATTATGGATGGAAACTGAATATATTTAAGTCTATCTGAATTAGGCAGAAACTAGATTTGTCATACATTTATATGATATCACATGTAGTCTTCTATAAAATATGAATGTGTAATTATGCTAGTTGATAAATGCTTGGCCTAAGCAGAATTGAACCCAAATCCACAATTATTTGCCAAAACAGAATTAGCTGGTGCTTTAGGAGGACCATCTATAATTCCGTAAAACTCTCAAACCCATAGAATTACTTTCTTTATTTATTTGTTTATTTTAAAGACTTATTTATTTATTTGACACAGAGAGAGAGACAGCTAGAGAGGGAACACAAGCAGGGGGAGGCGTAGAGGAAGAAGCAGGCCTCCCACTGAGGCAATGCAGGCTTAATTCCAGGACCTGAGCCCAAAGGAGACTGAGCCACCCAGTGCCTCTGGACTACTTTAAAATAACTATTGCAAACTAAAAGTACAGTTAAAAAAAAGAAAAAGAAAAAGAAAAAGAAACTTTTTTTACTTTTTTTTTTTTTAAATTATACGTCTACTGGAAATACCTTTCTTTAATTTGAAAATGAAAAGCACAAGCTATTCAACATTAGACTGTTTAATCCATGACTAATTTCTAGGTCATATGCAATGCAGGAACTAGGGCCACTAGATGGATCAAGGACAGAAGCTGAGAAGAAATTTATCCTAGTGAATAATGAAAGAGGAATAATGGCAAGTAATTGTCACTAACAAAATTTCGCTCATCAAGGCAAATCTGCCAAATGCTATACTTATCTAGAGATAAGTAGAGATGAAAATGAGATATCATCAACCAGGAAATGGAACTAGATTAGAAGGCCAAGATGTAAGTCATAGGTGTTCAAAAAAGGAAATCTTATTTTGAAAGCATAGAGATAAGAGAAAGCAAAAAAAAAAAAAAAAAAAAAATCAACAAGGGTGGTCTAGAAAATAAATTAAGGTGTTAGTGAGAAAACCAAGGATATAGATAGAGTTAGATAGTTATAGTCATAAAGATATATATACACACATATATGAAGTATGTATGTGTGTGTGTATTCATAGTCAAAACACAAAATAGTTACATCATGCACATTATACCAGCTATGTGTAGATTCTTTATAAAGAGAGTATCAAAGGAAACTGATTCTTTGATGAGGTTAATTGACTCCATTTCTAATCTGTATTTTTCTAGCCCTGATCTCTCTTCCCACCATTCCTTCTATCTGGTAACTTCTTCCTGCCAAACCTTTCTGAGATTTGTCTCTTACTGTTTGTTAGCAATTCCATCAAGGAAATTTCACTTATGTCCATTATACTCATGTCTTCAATACATTCACACTTCCCAAAAAGTGGTTCTTTAGTCTACACATAAAATAAGGTCTTAAAGTGTTTTTTTTGTTGTTGTTGTTATTGTTGCTGTTGTGTTTTGTTTTGTTTGAAGATAGAGTACAAAGTTATTAAACTAATCTAACTGACCCTGCCTATACATCTTTGATATCATAGACATCATATAGCATATACATGGAAGAATCAGCGTAACAAAGATGGTTTAAGTTCCAGCTCTGTCCTGGACCCTAATCCTGAGCAAGTTTCTCAACTCTCTAAGCCTCAGTTTAATTATCTCTAAAATGGGAAAGTATAATTACTTGGCTTGAGCGATAACTGGGAGGATTAGAAATTATAAAGGTAAACTGCTAGGTTTGTAATCAAGGTAGTCTATCTCTATTCAGCACTTTCCAAAAGAAGCTAAGTTTGGGGAGTTTTAATGACCTGATCAAAGTCACCAAACTAAGAGATGACAGAGATGGGAATCTCTCACACACACATTTATTTTCCTAGCATGCCTTGAATCCCCCCAACAGTGTAGCTTTCTAGAGATGGGGAAGAGATGAGTACATTGTAATTCAGTTAGTGATAGCTGCTGGTATTCGATGAGTCTTTCTAGTTTCCTTTCCTTGCCTATTCTTCCTCTTTCTATTCTTACTAACTAACTCCATAGAACGAGCTTGCAACATGGGCCTTCTGACTCTGAAGGCTTCTTTGCTCAACCTCCGAATGGAAATTGAACTGACTGTTGCAATCTTACAAAGAAGGAAAGTGTGAGACACAGCACCCTAGTGACTTTTGATCACAGAGGTCCATAAATTGATTGATGTGTCACAGCCCCTAAAGCTTTTCTCAAGTGTTTTAGATTTGAAGAGTTGTAGGAACTCTATTTTGATTTTTTGGGTTTCACATATATTCTATTTTGGATCCAAATGTTTCACAGGATGCTATTTTGGTTTAAAAAAGAAAAGAGCTCTACTTAGCTATTTAAAAAGACATTAATTGTACAAAGTAGGTGGATATAAATTCAACCATGGTATCAGGCATGGAACAGATCAAGACATTGTGTATGCAAAATACAGGGTCTACACTTAAAATATGGACACAGATTTATTTCTAATATGTCTAGGATGAAAGGGTATTATAAAGCAGTTGCCTAAAAAATCTTTCCCTTCTTTTTTTTTCTTTTTTGCTACTTACATTATACTAAACTCTTAACTGATATTCTCAAATTTAAAAAAATAAATAAATAAATAAACCTCATTTCACTAATTAATTCCAAGAAAATATAATGTACATTCAAGTCAGATATCCCCTATTTTAAAAAGCTGTATCTCCAATTCTATGGAATTTTATATAGGGAAGGCAAGGATGTAACTATCTTGGTTGCATTAAAATTATACCATTGTTGTAGCTTCTGCAAAGGGTATATGTAGAAATTACCCAGCAACTGAGAAGAAAGGTTTTGAATCATCCTGTCTAAACTACTACTACCTCATTTTGGGTTGTCCTCAATCTCCATTCCTAGAATCTGTTTTCAATCTTCTGCCCTTCTCTTGTTTTGCGCTGGTGGTGGAGATGGTTGTTGGCTGACCCCTGTACACTACATCATTCAAGTTCCCTAGACAGTTGGATTCTGGTTGATTGAGACTGTTGGATAGGAAAAGAGAAAATTTTCTTACCCTATCCTCAGCACTGACTATATTTTTGGCCATACGTGCATTCCTTTAGCACACTACCAGGTAAACTCTCCTTCAGGACTCTCAATATCACTAATCTCTGATAAAACTATTCTATTCCCCTGGTACTTCAATCCCACTTGAAATAGTGCTTCCCTAATCTTAAAAGTCTTGAGGATCTTCACCATCCCTTGGTTGTTCCTCTATCTTTGCCTCTGTCCTTATTTGTAGTTCCTAACATCTGAGCTATCTGGGGTGAATTTGGTTTCCTCTTATAATACTGACTTATATACTGAGTGTTCAGTATAGGCAATTGATGAGATCCATCTCTAATCTGCTTTTTGCTATAATTATGCCATAAACTGATGAAAACATATTATAAGAACAATATAAGAACAAATGTCCTACACTGGATTTCACATCATTTTCAACGTAGTCTAAGGACAGGCACTATCCTTGCAGACAATTACTCTTTGCAAAAGGTCTCATAAATGTATACTACCATTTCTGCTTACCCTTTCCCCAAGTAGTGATGTAAAATTGTAACCTCTCTACCATATTTTATTCTATAACTTCCAGCAGTTACTAGTAAGTGTCATATATATGCTCATGAATGACTTCTCTTCATGTCCAATGATATTCTCTCAACTACCCTACTTACCTACAATACTAAAATCTTGAAGACCTCAATAGGATACCGTGCAGGTTCGATCTGTTCTGCCTACTTTGTCATGGCATTGTGGGCCGCAGCATCCATGCGCTAAAGACCCTCAACAGGACAGAAACATGCATTGGAGTCTTCTATAGACCAAAACCATGCCTCACAGAAGAGACTGACTGTCAGTCCGACTCTTCACTTTACATGCACTTTCTTATCTACCCATAAAGGGAATATTACTCAGATCCCCAATTTCTCACTGAAGTCTTAGTAAATATAGTTCCTTCAAATTGCCCATCTTTTCATTAAGAATCATGGAACTCACGCCAAGTGCCAAATATACCAGACATATGCTACTGCTGCTTGTAAAGAACAAAACAAAAAATCTGCTGTTTTTTCAGTTCCTTATGTATGAGCATTTTATGACACCTTTTCCTGACAAATCCTCATGCAGATATGACTCCTCACCCAAATTGGAAAGACATGATTAAACCTATCTGAGCCCAAGGGTTCCAGCTGAGATCATTTGACTTATAGAAGTTGAGGTATATAGAACCAGTCACAGACCTGCCTTTGTAGGTGTTTTCTTCCTGTTGCCTTTCAACAACAAAAATTCTATTGTGGAAAACTCTTAGAACCACTACTGTCTTCATGACACTAAAACTCCAACATCTAGTAGGCAATGCCTAAATTAACAGTGGAGATTAGTTGTTTCTTCCATTTTCATCACAGGAACAATTTGTTCAGCTACTCTTTATAACAGTCCTGGTCTTTGATTATCTTATGACCAAAAATTCTTCTAGGATTCACCAAACTCAAACTTTTCTTTTTACAAATTTTGTTTGTAATGATGTTATTTCGGTATATATCTTTCACAAAATACTGTTTGCACATAATAAATGTAGTAATTCAACTTTATTTTCCATTTTTTGAGCTAAAAAAAAGTTATTTTCCTTATTTTCTAATAGTTAATATTTAGAATCTTGAACAGTGAAATGGAAGACAAAAGGAGAAATGAAAGAAATTCAAGTCTATTTAATGCAATTTTTATTCAAAAATTTGAGAAATATTTTAGATTAGCTAAGAAACAATTTCATGTTTAAAGCTTCTTTTATAGCTATACTTTTTGAAGTGAATTCTATGCATAATCATTAATGCTGTTTTATATCAAAGATTGGTCCTCCAATCTCCTGCTCATATTCATACAGATGGGCAATAACTCACACTAACTAAAACCAAAACTATGTGGAATGGGAGGTGGATATTTTCAGAAGCAGCCTCGGTGACTTCAATGACTTCTGAAGTTCAAGTAATTTATTTAAGGTACAAAGTATTTTGCATTAGTCTTTGTATTGTCAACACTCCCTGCAGTGACTATAACAAAAAAACCAAATCGATAAGTATTTATTAAATAAATAATGGAGTGATTGATTTCTTTGGCTGCCATTTTCTCCTCACTGTGGCTTTTATCCTACATGGCATACTTTCTTTCTTCTCTAACATTTGGGAGGCAACATCAAGTCTCTTTGCTCTCATGGTCTATATCACTTAGTTTTTATTCTACTTCTTAGGCCACTTTTAAAAAATTTTATTTATTTCTTTCCTATCTAATAAAGAAACTTACTATTATCATTTCCACATTACAGAAGAGACAAAAATCAAAAAAGTTAAGAGAATTGCTAAAATGTTAAATATTATATTGCAAATTAACAATGACTCACTTTTTTTACACTTTTTTAAATTTTTATCCTTTTTTTTTAAGGATTTTATCTATTCGAGAGAGTACATGAGAGGAGGAAGGGGCAGAGAAAGAAGCAGACCTCCCACTGAGCAGGGAGCCCCATAGAGACTCTATCTTCATTACCCTGGGATCATGACTGAATTGAAGGCAGATGCTTAACTGACTGAGCCACTCAGGTTCTCCATTTTTACACTTTGAATTCATTTTTAGTACTTAACTAGTACCATTTTAGTCACTTAAAAATTAGTATAATATTTATCGAATGAATAAATGTGTAATGGGATCTCTGCATTGAGAGAACATTAGATGTTGTATAATCTAATCTCTAAAAAGTTAAAATCCTAAATTCACCATGTATGTGTAGGAGCTTCTAGATTAAACATTAAAGGTGTCTATGACTGTAAATGTCCAAGTACATATAATTTAAGAAGTTTATCCATTAGTAGTCTATCTATATGAGGTTTAGGAAACTCCTAAGTTGTTTCAAACTCCTTTCCTTCAAAAAGGATGTGTGTTTCTCTAACTTGACCTAAGGAACTTCTTAGTACATCAATGTATTTTTTTTCCCTAGGTTTGGTCTCTCTGGCTAGTCTTCCCTGAACTCAACTTATGGGATAGGTATCAATAAGTCACCCTTACCCAGTTCTGTAGCTATCAGAGATCCCAGTAGATCACTGAGCCAAAGAGGGACATGACTGTAGATGAAAAACAAGAAAGTCATATGGTAAGTGAAAGATTTTCTCGTAAGACTGAGAAGATAATTGAAGCCTTCTAAGATAATTGGGAAAAAAGTTATAGAACTCTTTTACTAGGAAGTGAAGTTAAGATTCAGAAAAATGTGGGTGATTATTTTGGTAATTATTCTATTTTTTTCAGTGTTTAAAAAATAATAGTAATAAAACAATTACACACTTTCAAGCCACAAATTTAAACACTACCACAATATTCCTAGGTTTCCTTTGAGAGATGTAAGCATCTCAAATTCCAGATTGGAGTCTTTTGTTTGTACATTTATTCATTCATCACTTAATAAGCATTTTCTGAATATAAACAATGGGTCAAGCACAGTACAAGATTTTTCAATACAGAATTAAATAAAACATAATACTTATTATCATGTAACTCATAGTCTAGTAGATGATACAGATATATAAACATATAATTATATTGAGATAAGTTTTCAAAGAGTATTATAAAAATTAATTGTGACTACACAAAAGAAGGAGCAATAAATTTGCTATTTCATAAGAAAATTACAAATATATTCACTACTCTTTCTCACAGCCTACTTTTTCTTTCAATGTTCGGTTCACAAATCCCTTTTCAAGATGATGCATCTCAATAGCAGAGCATTCATTTCAACATCTGGGACTGCATTAATTAAAATTCAATTTAACAAACACAAACTGAATGCTTCTTCTGAGGAATTACTAGTCATTACTTATACAACAATCCACCTATAGAGGTCACTAGGAGTTTGAACTGTATCTGGTGAAGACAGATTGCTATCAATAAACTTAAAAACGGAATAATTTTCATGTAAAAATTATTCTAATAGCTGCAAAAAGAAAACAGGAGTTAGACAGGTTTAACTCAAACTAGGGAGCCTGTAAAAAAAATCATGTAATAGTAAAAACTTAAAATAACCTGAGAAGATAGATTACACTTTGATAATACCTTAAAGGAGTACTTTCTAGGTGAAGGGATTTGTGCAAGCAACTATAGAGCAAAAAGTGCAGGGAATGTTTAATTGATCAGTTTTAGATGACTAAAGAAATTTTGCACAAGTTTCAAGAGGGTTTAATACAACCTAAATGTTGGTCAACAGATAAATGGATAACAGATAAATATATAAATATATACCAGATATATAGGGTGTGTGTGTGTGTGTGTGTGTGTGTGTGTGTGTGTGTGTATATATATATATATATACAGTATACATGCTATATATACATGTATATGTGTATGTATGTGTGTGTGTATATATATACAGAAACAGAAAACATGAGAAATATATATATAATATATATATTTTATATATGTATATATACACATAACAGAAACAGAAACAGAAACAGAAAACGTGAGAAATATATATTATATATTGTATATATATTATATATGTATATTATATATTAATATATTATATTATAATATAATAAATTATATATTTATATGTGTATATATTATATATGTATATATAACATATATATTTCTCACGTTTTCTGTTTCTGTATATATATACACACACACACACATACACACGCACATATATATATATAGTATGTATACTGTTTTTATATATATATATATATATATATGTATATATACCCTATATATCTGGTATATATGTGTGTGTAGATAGATAGATAGATAGATATAGATAGATAGATAGATAGATGATAGATAGTAGGTGTTCAGGACAGACAACTGCCCCTTACCCACCTTGTGCCATGTGCCACATGAAGCACATCAGTTCCTACAGGCTCAAGAGAAACTTTTGTCCTCCCTTAGCCACAAAGAAAAATCTAACCTGAACCTGTTTCCCAGAATAAGTGTGGTTAACATAAATTTTATCTGAGTGACCCATTTATATGGTAGGGCAAACACCTAACTACCAAACATCCACTCTTTTTAGAGCCCAATAAATTGTATCCCTTTCCTCTGAAGTCCCAAATTCCTACTCCTTTCTCCTTAATTTAAAACATATATTATTCCTTTTGCCTCTTAGTATTCTCCATTTCTATATGGATTTCCTATATGTATACCTATGAAATTTGATTTTCTCCTCTTTGTTCATGTCAATTTGTTCCTTATTCTAACTAGAAGGACCCTTGAGGGGACAGGAATTCTCGCTTCCCAACAGTATATATACTCAGTATACAATATACATTGGAGTATTTTTCAGCCATGAGAAAGAAGGAGATCCTGCCATTTGAGACAACATGGATGGATCACGAAGGCATTATGCTAAGTGTGGTAAGTCAAACAGAGAAAGACAATATGGTATGGTATCACTTATATGTGAAATCTGAAAAAGCTGAAGTTAAAGAAACAGAGAGTACAATGGTGGTTCCAAGGGGTTGAGGGTGAGGTCAAAGGATAAAAACTTCCAATTAGAAGACGAATAAGTTCTAGATAATAATAAGGCATAGTATTGTGATTATACCCAACAATACTGTATTATATACTTCAAAGTTGCCAAGAGACTAATCTTAAATATTCTCCCTGTAAATTAAAATAATAATTATGTGACATGATAGAGGTGTTAGTTAATGCTATAGTGGTAATCACATTGCAATATATAAATGTATTGAATCAACACATTACCTTAAACTTACAAATGTTATACATCTGCTATATTTCAATTAAAAAGAAAAAGAAAAAAATCTGGAAAATTTGAGTGGGCTTGGACTACAAAAGAACTTTGGGGCATTTGCATTTTATTAAGTGTGTAAATAAATTATTTACTGTAAATAAATTATTTAGGTTAAGTGTGTAAATAAATTATTAAAGGTTTTAATAAGTGATTGAAAACTTTTTCTGATTTAGAATGTCTTGAGAGACAATTTATAGAATAGCTCAGAGAAGGAGAAAAGGTAGAGAATATTGTTTAAAAATGTAAAAGTCAAACAAACAAACAAATGTGAAAAGTTGAGAAACAGCTAATGAAAGGAACTAGAACAGGGCAATAAATCACAAATGATATAAGAGCACCCAAAAGGCACTAATATACACAGAACCAAAGAATGCATAACAATGTCAACATATCCAATATCATGCATCCATTTTTCTATTAAAGCTATCATCACCAGCAATGTCAACTAATAGCCTTAAGACCAATAAAAAAGCATGGATCTGCATTGTATTTACATGTTTGAACATAAGTTAATCCCACTGAGTCAAACTGTTGGACAGCAAAGTGCACTGGGATGTGCTGTTCTATTTTCATTACTTTTTAAATTTACTTTTTCTTTTTTTTAAGTTTTATTTATTTATTTGTCATAGAGAGAGAGCACAAGAAGGGGCAGAGGCAGGCAGAAGGAGAAATAGGCTCCCTGCTGAGCAAGGAGCCCAAAGCAGGATTCAGTCCTAGAAACCTGGGATCATGACCTGAACCAAAGGCAGACACTTAACAGACTGAGCCACCCAGGCCTCCCTTTACTATGTTCTTTCTTTCTTTCTTTCTTTCTTTCTTTCTTTCTTTCTTTCTTTCTTTCTTTCTTTTAAAGGCAACATAAAGAAAATCTGGTAGATTCCTGCAAATCAATGTAATACACTACATTAACAAAAGAAAGGATGAGAACCATGTGATACTCTCAATATTTGCAGAAAAAGTATTTGGCAAAGTATAGCATCCTTTCTTGATTAAAACCCTTCACAGTGTAGGGATAGAGGGCAAATAACTCAATATCATAAAAACCATCTATGAAAAAACCCACAGCAAGTATCATTCTCTACGGGGAAAAACTGAAAGCTTTTCCCCTAAGGTCAGGAACACGGCAGGAACATGGCAGGGCTGTCCATTATCACCACTGCTATCCAATATAGTACTAGAAGACTTAGCTTGGCAATCAGACAACAAAAAGAAATAAAAAGCATCCAAAGAAGAAGATCATCAAAGAAGAAGTCAAATGCTCACTCTTTGCAGATGATATGATACTTTATGTGGAAAACCCAAAAGACTCTACCCCAAAACTGCTAGAACCCATACAGGAACTCCAGAAAGTAGCAGGATAGAAAATAAATACACATAAATCAGTTGCATTTCTATACACCAACAATGAGACAGAAGTAAAATAAATTAAGAAATTGATCCCTTTACAATTACACCCCAAACCATAAGATACTTAGGAATAAACCTAACCAAAGAGTCAAACGATCTGTACTCAGAAAAATATAGAATACTCATGAAAGAAATTGAGTAAGACACAAAGATACGGAAAAATGGTTCATGCTCATGGATTGGAAGAAAAAATATTGTGAAAATGTCTATGCTACCTAAAGCAAACTACACATTCGATGCAATCCCTATCAAAATACCATTAACTTATTTATTTATTTATTTATTTATTACAGAACTGTAACAAATAATCCTAAAATTTATATGAAACCATAAAAGAACCTGAATAGCCAGAGGAATGTTGAAAAAAAAGACCAGAACTGGTGGCATCACTATTCCAGACTTCAAGCTCTGTTACAAAGCTGTAATCATCAAGACAGTATGGTACTGGCACAGAAACAGAAAATAATCAATGGATTAGAATAGAGAACTCAGAAATGGACTTTCACTTCTACGGTCAACTAATCTTCTACAAAGCAGGAAAGACTATCCAATGGAAAAAAGACAATCTCTTCAACAAATGGCATTGGGAAAATTGACAACCACATGCAGAATGAAACTGGACAATGACCTTACACCATACACAACAATAGATTCAAAATGGGTGAAAGACTTAAATGTGAAACAGGAATCCATCAAAATTCTTGAAAAGAACATAAGCAGCAACCTCTTCGACCTCCACTGCAGCAATTTCTTCCTAGACACATCACCAAAGACAAGGGAAGCAAGAACAAAAATGAACTATAGAACATTATGAAGATGAAAATGTTCTGCACAGCAAAGGAAATAGTCAACAAAACTCAAAGGCAATGTTGGAATGGGAGAAGATATTTCAAATGGCGTATCAGATAAAAGGCTGATATTCAAGATCTATAAAGAACTTATCAAACTCAACACCCAAAGACCTAATAATCTAATCAAGAAATGGGCAGAAAACATGAACAGACATTTCTGCAAAGACATACAAAAGGCCAATAGACACATGAAAAAATGCTAACATCACTCAGCATCAGGGAAATACAAATCAAAACTACAGTGAGATACCACCTCACACCAGTCAGAATGGCTAAAATTAACAAATCAGGAAATGACAGATGTTGGCAAAGATGCAGAGAACGAGGAACCCTCCTACACTGTTGGTGGGAATGCAAGCTGGTGCAACCATTCTGGAAAATAGTATGGAGGTTTCTCAAAAAGTTAAAAAATAAAAAGAGATTCTCTATGAGCCAGTAAGTGTACTACTGTGTATTTACCCCAAAGATACAAATGTAGTGATCTGAAGGAGCATGTGCACCTCAATGTTTATAGGAGCAATGTTCACCATAGTCAAATTATGGAAAGATCCCAGATATCCACTGACAGATGAACAGATAAAGAAGATGTGGTATATATATACAATGGAATGTTATGCAGCTATCAAAAAGTGAAATCTTGTCATTTTCAATGACGTGGATAGAACTAGAGGCTATTAAGCTCAGTGAAATATGTCAATCAGAGAAAGACAATTATCATATGATCTCACTGATATGTGGAATTTGAGAAATGAGACAGAGGACCATAGTGGAAGAGAGAAATAAATGAAGAAGAAACCAGACAGGGGGATAAGAGGGAGACAAAACATAACAGACCCTTTAATCTCAGGAAGCAAACTAAAGGTTGCTGGAGTGGAGGGGGGTGGGAGGGAAGGAGTGGCTGGGTAATGGACATTGGGGAGGGAATCTGTTGTGATGAGTGCTGTGTATTGTGTAAGACTGATGAATCGCAAACCTGTACCTCTAAAACAAATAATATGTTATATGTTAATAATAATAATAAATAATAAACAAAAGAAAAGAAAATTTGGTGGGTTCACATAAAAAAATCTGGAGTTCTAGCTTCTCAAAAAATATGAAAATAATACAAGATGATCTGAAAGTGTTTGGCTTATGTCTTTCTGCATATCAACAACTGGTTGTTGTCATTAAATGATACAGTGCGTTAAAATTTTTACCATCTATGGAATTGTTGACACCACTACACAGTCAATTACTATTTATCATCAGACTTAGTATCATTATATTTATAGAAAGGAAATATTCTCTGTAATCATGCTCTATCAATTGTGCAAAAACTAAGTATAAACTAAGGGGGATAAGGATCTCAGGAAAATTGCTACAATATCAACTTCAGTACCTAAGACAGTTCCTGGCATAAAGTAGTCTTTCACTAAGTATGTATTCAATAAATGAATACATTTCTACTACCTATCTACTTCTAATTACATACCTCTGCCACAGTAGAGATTTGAATATTTAAATCACTGCCATGGATGTTCTATATAGGTGTTTTGTTTTGTTTTGTTTTTTACTCAGTTTATTTATCACCAATAGCAAAAAAAAAAAAAAAAAAAAAAAAAAAAAAAAAAAAATTGATGACCTCAAAGGTTCACTGCAACAGCAATGGAATTCAAGAATTCCAAAATATAATATCTGTTTTCTGCCTTTCACATTCAATAATGCTAATGATTCTTTTTGGACTATCCCCAAACAATTTACACCAACAAAGTAATTAACAACCCAATGCTGCCAATCACAATAATAAACATTTACTTTAAAATAACTGCAATGTCAAAAATAAAAAGGTATCTTGAGAATATATGGTCATTTATATACTTGTAAGAAAGATACTGTCAGAAATAACACCAAATACTACATCTGAAACAATTTAATGGAAACAAGAAAAATGTGCCCATAGTGTCTCATTCATCAGTTTGATCAATTTCTCTTCTCTTTCTCCTCCTTGTTTCTAATGAAAATATGTTGACTTTTAAACTATGTTTTTGTTTATTGTTTCATTTTCTTTTTCTCTGCTTAGGTCTGCTGTTAGAGCAGAAAGAAACTTTCTGCCAAGATATAATCCTCTTGGTTATTTTATTATTCATATGCAGAAATCTTGATTTTAGTCTTTCATGAAACTAAAGAATGTTTATAGAAATGCCACCAACACTTTGATATGGAAATGGGATAGAACAGTGTTAGAAGCTGGGAACAAAGAGAGAGAATTACAATCAGTGTACTAGTATAAAAAATAGTGTATTGTTGATGAGAGACTGAATATACAAATAGACCATGGCCAGACCATATGAAAAAATGGAATTTGGACCCACAACCTACAGCAATCAGCAGAGGAAACCAACCTTTTATGTATAATAAACAACCCAGGAGGCCACCTTGATGCAAATCAGATTTGCAAGAACAGATTGCTATCTCTACTGATAATCCAGGAAGTTAAAAAATAACTCTGTAACAATTGGTCCAAAATGGCCAGGGTTTGATTAATAACTGAGAGCTTTACTGATTTTTGTCTCTACTTCCAACTTAGGACGAATCTGAGAAGCCAAATATGTTCTCCTAACCCTTTAGGTAAAATGCTCTGCTTCTAGTCAGCCTACCTACAGCTTCCCATGCCAAGACTGCATCAAGGGCATACCTGAGAGTTCTCTTCTTTCCATCATAAAGTTTCGTCACTCCTCTGTCTTCCTTTGAGTCTCTGACAAAATGCAAGTGATGATGGCTCATGCCTTGCTATATAGAATATTCAGTATAAACAGTCTTTACTTTTCTTATTTGGTTGGCCTTTATTCCCTCACCCCTTCCCCCCAAATAAAGATATCAAAGAAGGTGAATAATTCAATGATCAATGGACACAGAAAGGCAAAAACATTATAACAAATAAATGTTTAGGTCAGAATACCTTTATGTTTGATCTCTTACAATCAATATTAGACATACTACTTATGAAGCTGATTATCTGCATGGCTTATTTCTTTTTTTTTCTTGGTTTCAGTTCTTACTTTTCTATCTGTAGATTTAAAAATACAAGTAGATTACTCAACCATATTTTTCTTTCACTTACTATCAAAATTCCTTTTCTTCCAGATCCTTCTTTCCATTTCTTCCTTTCTTCTCACCTGTACCTTCTATCACTTTTACTTTTCCTTCAAGAAAATACTATCCAAACATCCATAACGCCAGCGTTATCAGTGAAGCTCCTACCGTATCAGGACTTAACGACAACAACAATACCCAAAACAGACTACAGGTGTCTCCTCTGTGCTAGAAGATTTACAAGAAAAATAACAGAGAATTCCTAGTGGCTTATTATCTTTTTCCCAAACTCTCAACCAATGATGTAATAATGGTGTGGTTAATAATTAATTATACAGCACTCATGATAAGATGGACATTGCTTTAAGTGTCTATTAATGATCTGTAGCTAAAATAATAAATTTTCCCAAAATTTAGCGACTTAAAACAACCAATTTTTATTTACTCAAAATTTCTGTGTGGTAGGCCCTCAGGTTTTGACTTAGAGTCTCTCAAAAGGAGGTCAGAGTCACTGCCATGTGAAGACTTGACTGGAGCAGAAAGATCTAATTCCAAGAGGACTCATTCACATGGAAGTTTTTAGGAGAACTTGGTTTCTCACTGGTTGCGAAACTAGATCCTGTGAGGAACCAGTCAGTTCCTCATCATGTGGACATCTCCAAAGCATTGTTCGAATCCTCTCCACAAGATAGCTGTCTTTCTTCATAGTGAATGATCAAAGAGAGATGAATTAGGAAGACAGAGAACTTTTGGTCATCTGACCTTCAAAGTCATACCAGTAACTTCTGCCTGTTCCTTTTTGTTAGAAATGAGTTGCTAGTCTGACCCATACTCAAGTAAAGGGACTTATGTTCTACTTTTTTCAGGACATATTAAAGATTTTGTGATTATTGTATAAACTACAACTAAGTTTTTTATCTATTAACTCAATCTCTCCTAAAACTCCATGAAACAGGTATTACTATTTCCATTTTACAGAAGATGAAGGTGGATGTTCAAAAAGACAAAGTAATCTGTTCTCATGGCTGTTTCATTGCAGAGCTAGGATTTGGACTTTGGCGATATGACTTGCAAGTATGCACTTTTAACTTCTATGCTTTCTCTCTACAAGGTACATACCTCATTGGACAGATTATTTTTCAGTTCTGAAAGCATCTCCCACATTCACATCACCTGTAATTCCTTATTCTTATTTCCTTCTTTTCTAGGTCTTCCTCCTTTCCATCAGAGCAGCAACCTTGCTTTTCAGTGCCCCATCTCCTTGCTTGCTGGGAAGAACTACCATGTCCAATAACCTATCTTCTTTTTTCCTCTGATTGTGTCCCAGATTCTTGTCTGTTGGAGAAGTGAGCCCACTCTCCTGAGAAGCATGGCTGGATTATTACACTTAGAGGTCAAAGACACTGAATAGATTATTGGCTAAAAACATTATGGAAGAGGTAGGAGCACTTGGTAATTCAAAATAAGAACACTGTTCATCTGAAAGATATAGTAATACAAGAAAATGCCCAGTGCTGCCCCCCCACTCACCCCCTGCCCTAGTTTTGATGTGGATACGTCTTTGTGAAATACACCCCCCCCCCAAAAAAAAAAAAATACTCTCATTTCCTTGTCATGGCTCTGGTTTGCAAGTACCTAAGCACCCATTTGATCTGAGTCTTAAATAATCCTAACACTGAAAAGAGTCTCAGGCCCCAAAAGGACATAGGCCTAGAATTCTGTCATCTTAATTCTTAAGACCCACACCAGCAGTGCATGTTTATCAGTGGTATTGTGGGCTAATTAGGCAATTACTGATAATATTTACTCAATGGGGAATAATCTAAAGAGCTGACATAAAACAGTTGAGAACAAAATGGGTATTAATTGTATTGCAATGTAGAAATACTCCTATAATTAGGAAGAGTATTTAAGTTTGCAAAGATCCAATATTTTAACATTGTTAGATTCAGCAGGCATAATTTCTTTCTTTCTAAAATACTTCTGAGGGGTGCCTGGGTGGCTCAGTGGGTTAAGCCTCTGCCCAACTCAGGTCATGATCCCTGGGTCCTGGGATCGAGCCCCGCATCAGGCTGCCTGCTCACTGGGGAACTTGCTTCCCCCTCTCTCTCTGACTGCCTCTCTGCCTACTTATAATCTCTCTCTCTCTGACAAATAAATAAAATCTTTAAAAAAATATTTCTGAAATACTTTGCCTGGTATAAGTTATTTAAGAACTTCAGGAAAACAATTAAAGAAGTTGATCTAACAAACTGGCAAATCTCTGTTGGGAATCAATCCTATAGATTTATGCAAATGTTAGGATTAAATACAAATCGTTGGAGAAAAGTTTTAAATGGTACTGATTTTAATAACCTTTCTGTCCCCATGTATTAACACATACACACATCTTCCAAAAATAACTGCATTAGGACAAATATGTAATTTAAATGTTTATCTTCTTAGTTGCTGGTCAGTTTTAATAGGTTGTCTATGGCTCCATGATTCCTGTCAGATAGCAAGATTTCTCTTCTATTTTGTGATTTCAATAAAACCTTCAGGTAAGCTTGGTAAGACTTGCTTTTTTAAAGGTTTTCTTTATTTATTTGAAAGAGAGAGATGGCATGAGCAGGAGAGAGGGGCAGGAGAGGGAGAAGCAGATCTCCATTGAACAGGGAGCCTGATGTGTGACCAGATGCCAGGACCCTGAGATCATGACCAGAGTAAAGGCAAATGTTTACTTAACTGACTGAGCCACCCAGGCATTCCAGTAAGACTTACTTTTTGAGAACATCAGGCATGCTGATGGATCAGTCAGTACCACACTCTCTTAATTTTGACCAGTTTACCCTATTTTAGTTTTGTTTTTTGCTTCTTTTTCTAGTGCATGGAGTAAATTAACCGTGTGGATGATCTCTTAGGAAAGGCTGAGCGAGGTCCAAGGCAGCTCATATTAATATTAATAAAAACAACATACATGGCCTGGTATGGACCATGCAAGTCCATACAGGGAAACTAGATGGGATTCTCCTTCTTCTTCTAATGCACATTTATTTATAATGTGGGAAGAAAAATGCTTTTTAACCTAAAATTAAATCAGTTATTCAGAGTTTTTATCTTCTAGAAACCCTAAGAAGCACAAACTTCATCTGTTTAAATTTGCACCAAACATTCAAGTAAAGATGGCACAGGCTGGGGTTCAACGTGATGGGATTATTTATTTGAACACCTGAACTCCGGTAACCTTCTGTGGTCCTGCGAGCTTATTACTAAAGATGACCTGACTCTGATTGAATTAGAGGAGGACCAGAGGGAGATTGGATCAAGAGTGCATGCCAAGCATGTATATCATCTCTCCTCCTAGCTTAACTCCTAAGTGGCAGAGAATATTTTCTTTGAAAAAAATATATCAAGAACAGTGCCAGAAAATAAGAACTATTACCACCAGTGGGCCAACATTTTTTTGAGACATTCCTAGAAGATAGAAAGCAGATGGGATTAGACAAACAGAGTAGAGAACCCATGGAGTATTTGTAGGGGACGAGCAGGGTAGGCCTGCTGGGAAGAAGGGAGTGGTCCCAGGGAGGGCTGGGGCAATTGACAGAGTGATGAATGGACAACTGCCCTAGGCTCTGCTGGGTTTCCAGACATAGGCTCTCCACTCTCCCTGAATTCCTAGATTAATATACTGGGCCACATCTGCCTCCTCGACAGTCAAGCGGTTTTGAGTGCTGGGGTTCAAGAGGCATAAGGAGGTCGCAGATGGCCAGCAACCCAGCGAAGAAGAAATATCACAAAGGAAAATAAACTGCAGCATCCCCATAACCTGAGGGGGATCCTGACAATCAGTGTTTACTCTACATACTTTCTCAGTGTTTAGATCACTTATAATGGGAATATGTTCCCTTATAACTTGTGAAATTAAGAATGCTCCAGTTCCTGGAGTACCCGCCGGACTATCCTAACTTCAGGCTCCTTTCACCCCTTCCCAGTCCTCAGGTGTTGTTCACTACTCAGGGTCTGCCCCTTCTTTCAATACCTACCTCCCTGATCTGGACTGTGCTCAAACCAGCTGGAGCTGAGCATACTGCAGGATCGAGTCTTTGAAAAAAAGGATCCTCACTTTTCCTGCTTTCTATTTCACGAAGGTAGACCTGTGAAAAGAAGGTTAAAATCATGAGCTCATGCCATCAAAGTGTTAAGGAGAGCACAGGGCCAAAAGGGATGAGAGCTACAGTTTACAGTTTCGTTCTGGCCCTAGTCCTTAAGCCCTGAACTTTCTAATTATTTTTTATATTCCCTGGCAGTGCCTTGTACATTCTATGTTTATGACTTGGATCACACAATGTTCATTTCAGAGTCTTTATTTCCACGGCAGAGGCTCTGCTTAATCTGGTAACTAATTGAACTGCTTATGTATCGTGAGGGCCTGAATCGAAACAGTGTGACACCTGTGGGATAAATACAGTCACTTCCAGAAGTTTCAGTGCAGTACCACAGCCTTAGATAGGACTCCTACCTGACCATACGTAGCTGCTCCCTTTCATTCATAGAATTGCCCCTGTTGCTCTGTTGTGTCCACATTACGCATTTGCAGCTTTGTTTTCCTTTTAAATCCATATTTTATTCCCCATTCTTTTGTCTCATTTTGACGAATTTCAGAATCCGTGTATTTATTGGACTGATGCCATCTGAAAACAGTATTAGCAGCCAAGTTTCTTTAAATGAAAGATTTTTTAAAAGATTTTATTTATTTATTTGAGAAAGAGAGGGCATGTAAGAGACAGAGCAGGAGAGTGGAGGGGGAGCGGCAGACTCCCTGCTGAGTCGGAAGCCTAGGTGAGGCTCTGGGGCTCCATCCCAGGACCCTAGGATCATGACCTGGGCCAAAGGCAGACATTTAACTGACTGAGCTACCCAGGTGCCCCTCTTTAAATGAAATTTTATGTGAATGTCAACTACAGGAAATACCAGCCACCACACAGTCTCTCGACCTGTTCCTGCCACTTAGGGGCTCTGGGCCACTTCATGGAATTCCCACATTCCTGGGCGCTTGGGGTGACATGCTCTGATCTCCCCTGTCTCCAGGAAAGGCGACCCAGTGAAGTTCAATGAGGGAACACTATTTCATTGTTAAGTAAAAACATTAAAGCTTATTATTGTGACTGCCATTAGGTAAATATTTTCCACTTAAAAACTCCAGGTATACAATTAAAAAGAATTAATAGATAAAAAGTAAGGTCATAACTACATTTCTTCCTTGTTTTAATATGTTCTTAATCTATCAAGCACGTATGTTCAAGTTCTTACCTTTGTCAGGCACTGCTCTAGATGTGGGGCAGAGAAGAAAAGCTAAATTTTTCTGCTCTTGGGGCACTTACATCTATTATACTGTGCTTACAAGGAACTGATACAGAGCAATAAGTTTATATGTGAACCATGCTTTGATAATGCCCTTAAAGGAATAAATACAAATAGAGCTTCCCCCACCTCCACACACAAACTCTTTAGCTAAGACTTAACCTTTGTCTCCTCAAAATTAATGACAGTAAGTTATTTTCCTTACAAACTTTCACAGTAGGATAATGTGCACTCATACCTGATGGTGTTCCTGTTTGCCATTGAGAACAGAAGTCATTAGCATTGGGGTACCAGGGTGCCTAGTCAGGTAAGCATCTGCCTCCTGCTCAGGTTATGATCCCAAGGTCCTGGGATGGCTCCCCCCATGGAGCCTGGCACTCAGTTGCAAGCTTGTTTCTCCTTCTCCCTCTGTCCCTTCACTCTCTCTCTCAAATATATAAGTAAAAAAAAAAAAAAAAAAAAAAAAAAAAAAAAAAAAAAAAACCACTAGCATTAAGACATAGTCTGTTTGTAAAAGGAAGCCTCAACTCCAGAGGGCTAAGAGCCAAGGAGCAAGGGTAAGTATTTCAGTGCTAGAACAATGGACCCTGCTCCTAACTCTGCAGCAGCCAGCTCTGCTTTCCTGTCTGCAGCAACCAGGCTGGGTGAAATTTGAATTCCTGATGTACCCTCTTCAGCTTAGGACACATCTTTTTGTGTTTGGTTTTAGTAAATACTCTTTGTTTGGTCTTAGCTCAGAAATATCCCATCTCTTGCATTCTGAAGGTGTATGGATATACAGTTTTTTTCTTTTATTTTCTTGAATTTTAAGATAGACATGAAATGATTCTTTCCATAAGGTGAAGTATCAGAAACACATTTTTGGTGTTTTAATAATTTCTTTGAATTGTTTTTCTGGCTGAAAATAGGAAAAAATATTTCTTGCTAATTTTAGGTCATGAAGTCTTTTCATCTTACAGTAGAAATATACAGGATCAAAGTAATTAGCCAAAGACATGGTTAGAATCTTTCTATTTCTGAATGTGTGCACGTGTTTCTTCCATCTGACACTGTCTTATGCTCAACTATGCGATAACATAGTTACAGTGATTATTCTGCTCCTTCACAAACTGGTAAAATGCAGAATCATGAATTTGTCTTTGACTCTATGCACAGCATCATGCTGTCGTTGGGTCAAACTTCACCTAAGGCAGATAAAATCCCAAGTATGCATGAGGTTCCAGTGGAGCTCCTCCAAGTTTAATGGAGCCCATGCAGTAGAGAGAAATGCAAAAGGGTTCTGGGAATTCAGATGGGAGCTATGAATTTGAAGTGCTTGCTTCTAGCTGCTTTTTGAAAATTAGTGAGTACTCTTTCAGGTAAAAACATTTTACATAATAATGCTTACATTTATAAGAGAAGGGGGACCAGTGGTAACATAGACAAAAGAACAAAACATGATTAATATGGAATTATCAGTTTACAGTATTACATTTCCTTAGTGAGATTAAGGCTCATACTGCAAATTTGTATTAAAGACACCTTTGAGAATATTTCAGTCTGAATGCTTTAACCTTGGGATCAGGTTTGAAGAAGTATCAGATATAAGGTGACAGAAGCAACAATAACTAACCCCACACATCCTGGTTTGAAAGCTCAATAGAACCATAAAGAAAAGCACAGCTGGTGTGGTGGTATTATAAAATCACAAAGAAAAATATCCATCTTCTTGACTTTTTGCTCCACTCACTCTCCAGTATTCCTCATCTCCTGTTATAAAGATTAAGCATATACCTCCCACCTCCTCAGTTTTCCCTTGTTGTTGTTTTTTTGAACATTCAAAGAACCTTGTCATCAGTCTGACCTACTTCAAAATATGTGGCTACAACATTAAAACCATTCTTTCTCTATTCCTTCATTAACTCCTATTTCTTCAGCACAGCTGGATCTCAGGCAGTCCTTTGAGAAAGGAAATATTAACAAATGATGTAGCTTTAAAGTGTTCACAGAGAGGAAACAGCCTTAAACAATTCCATTTCTAACAAAAGATTTATTTGTTTGTTTGTTTGTTTGTTTAAGTTCTCTATGTCTTAAGATGTGGAAAACAAGGACCCTGCTTTTAGGGAGTTAGTACCTCATTTTTTTTTTTTTTTAATAGATCATGTTTGTTTGTGTGCATCTTAAGTAGTGGAATTGCTGAAAATACTAGGATACAAAAGAAACTGATTGAATTTCAGAGAAGGGCACATTTCAAACAATAGTAAAATCATACTTCAGAACAAGTAATATTGGCCCTGGGATGGGTGGCATGGAAGGGCTTAACCCATATTCTCCCAGGAAAGAAGAAATCATTTCTGTGTATTTATTCCTACTGAGAAATATGTTTTCTTGTAAAGAGTTTTGAACCTTATTGTATATTTTTATTTAGACATGGCTGATGTAGATAGACTTCCCTCCCCGTCACAGCTGCCTTGTGCCTGAGAATTCCTGGAGTGCCCTTGGAGGCAGAGCTGCATTTCTCATTCTAGCCCAGACTCGGTCCTCTCTCCTTTGTAGGGGCTCTCTGACTCTGGCACTTTATGGCTCCACGTTGCTCTAGACCTGCTCTCTTTAAACATTTTTGGATACAAAATCAACAAGAGTAGTTTGGATCGTATGACTTAGGAAAGAAATATTAGGTATTCATTCCTGGGTCCTAAAGTAGGAAATAAATTGCATTCTGTTCTTCAAAAAGTATGATCAAGCTTTCTAATGTGTAGTATAACATTTTGCAGAGCAATGCCAAGTGCTTAAACTTGACATAAGAGAAGGAATGAAAGAGAACAAGAGAGAGAGAGAAATAGAAAATTGTTGACAGTCATAAAAATATAGTTTTTGCTTACATGTTTCATTACACCAAAGAATTTAAACTAATTCCAGAAAAATGTTATCATTTTTTTTAATTAATGAACTAACCCACCTGGATAGACTTACCTAATACCCTCTTAGGTCTCCATGACCGTGTTTGCTTCTGAGCTAACTGACTTGAGGGGAGCTGCATGCCTTGTTATATGTGAAGGAAGGGAGGTGATGTCAAATTAAGGGAGCCTTCTGCATCTTAAGTGCTGAGACAAGTTCATACAAACTGTTTTGGGAAATAATTTGCAAGACTCGAATTACAAAGGCTCATGTATATATGGCCAGAATTATGTAAAAGCCATCTGTACTTTGGTTACTCTACCTAATTATATTTCGTTAGACTTACTCTTGACCTACATGCTGGAATACTGTCATGTGTAATTTATGATTTTTCATAAACATATCCTTGCATCCAATGAAATTACTATCTTTACAAAAACTTACGAGAAAGAGACAAGGGCAGAGAGAGAAAAAAACGGTCTTCCTTACATCTGGATTTTTGTACCCAGAGAAAGTGGGCTCTGCTTGTGTGAATCATCATGATTTTGAGAAATTGCCTGCAGTCTCCTGACATTTCTTCTGCCTAATTTTAATACCAATCGCTTACCTATTTCAAAAAACGAAGCAGCAAGCAGGAATGCTAATCCTGAACTCTCTATCTTGCTCCATAATAGATTCAGCATTTTTGAGAAAATAATACCTTTATTTTGGTGAGCAAAAAGGCCTTTACAGACCTTTCATTAAATCACAAAACAACCTGTGGCAAAACTACAGGGTACTATTATTATCTTCCATCTCCAGATGGAAAAGTGAGGGATAGAAAGAGTTAGTTTCCTAGGATTACCTGGCAGATGAGTAGTATGCTGGCCAGCAGTCTTTACTGTCTGGTCCATCCACACCCCAGGACAGCTTAGGTCAGCCCTGCTGCTACACCACACACCATCCTGTTAGAAGCATGCCAATTATATATGTATGGCTGGCCAAATACTTACTCTTCAAGTGCTTTGTGAATTACAAGTTATCATTGTCATGTTCAGTTAATTAATTGTTTTAATTGAAGTGTAGTAGACACACCCTGTGGGTCCAACATCGTTAGTCCACAACTCTGTAGGTTGTGTTACGTTGGCTAGGACTGCGCAGCTCCCATCTGCTCCACTGACTATTTCTTGCCTGGTCTATTAGTGATAAGTAGCTGAACAGAAACTCCTGGATGAAAATAAGACCATCAGATTCTATGTCCCTTAGTAATTTGAAACATAAACAAAAACACATATGCATTAAGAATATGTTGATACTGGGGGGCACCTGGGTGGCTCAGTGGGTTAAACCTCTGCCTTCAGCTCAGGTCATGATCTCAGGGTCCTGGGATCGATCGAGCCCCGCATTGGGCTCTCTGCTCAGCGGGGAGCCTGCTTCCTCCTCTCTCTCTCTCCCTGCCTCTCTGCCTACTTGTGATTTCTGTCAAATAAATAAATAAAACCTTTAAAAAAAAAAAAAAAGAATATGTTGATACTGGGATGCCTGGGTGGCTCAGTCGATTAAGGGTCAATGCCTTCCATTTGGGTTATGATCCCAGGGTCCTAGGATCAAGCTCTGCATTGTGCTCCCTGCTCAGCAGGGAGCCTGCTTCTCCCTCTGCATGCCTCTCCCTCTGCTTGTGCTCTTGCTTTCTCTCTCTCTCGTGTTCTCTCTCTAGCAAATAAATACAATCTTTACTTTTTAAAATTTTTTATTAACATATAATGTATTATTAGCCCCAGGGGTACAGGTCTGTGAATTGCCAGGTTTACACACTTCACAGCACTCACCATAGCACATACCTTCCCCAATGGCCATAGCCCAACCACCCTCTCCCTCCCCTCCCCTCCCCCCAGCAACCCTCAGTTTGTTTTGTGAGATTAAGAGTCTCTTATGGTTTGTCTCCCTCCTGATCACATCTTGTTTTATTTTTCCCTTTTCTACCCCCCAAATAAATATAATCTTAAAAAAAAAAAAAAAAGAATATGTTGATACTGACTTATAAAAAGGAAGTAACCCAGAACAAAACAAGGTCAACATGCTTGTATGGTAGAGTACTTGAGGGCTCCCTGTTCTGTGGCCTTCCTGTAGTTATATTGTTCAGTTGTTTGGTTGATTTATGATCTACCATAGTTTCCTTCTTTTGTCTAAGAAAATAATCACTCAAAACCACATGTTATAGAATGTCCATTTTAGTTTGAGCTCCTTTTTCTATTTATTGATATGCCAGCAAAATTAAATAAAAAAATAACTAGATAAACATCCTGTATGTACTGTCTTTAAGTACCATATGATTTTTGTTTAAAGTTTTTATTTATTTATTTGACAGAGATCACAAGTAGGCAGAAAAGCAGGCAGAGAGAGAGGAAGGGAAGCAGGCTCCCTGCTGAGCAGAGAGCCAGATGTGGGGCTGATCCCAGGACCATGGGATCATGACCTGAGCCCAAGGCAGAGGGTTTAATCCACTGAGTCACCCAGGTACCCCAGTACAATATGATTTTTTTTAAAGAGGTATTTATTTTTTTGAAGGGGGAGGGTCAAAGGGAGAAGGAGAATCTCAAGCAGACTCTGTGCTGAGTACAGAGCTCCATCTCATAAGATCCCAGAGATCCCCACCAGAGCAGAAACCAAGAGTCGGTCACTCAACCAAACACACCACCCCTGGTGCCCTAAGTACAATACAATTTTGATGAAAAAAAGATAGTAAAAATATATAGCTGTTAATAATTTATTAATTCATTTCCTAAGAAAAGTATGAAAAAGAAAGTGTGTACAATAAATCATTTATTTTCTTAAAATACTTAAAATCTGCATAGAGTAATATGGAACGGACTAATGATGAGTTGTCTTGATTCTATATCTGTGTCTGTACTAGATCCCTTCACTGTCACTTCTTGAAGGCACAGCTTCCTGCAAAACAATAGAGGTGAGAGATTAAAAAGACTGGGGGCAGTGGGATTGCGAGGAGATCTAGATTAAATCCTCCTGCCATAGAACCTTTAGGAATGTCTTGAAAGACTACAAAGCCATGTATGAATCAAATATCTGTATTTAACATAATGAGAGAACATAATTTTGATAAATATTTTTATATGTAGATGTTATAGTCATGTGTTATCATTGCTGTTTTCAAGGGCAATTTTGGGGAGGTTTTGAGGAAAACCAAGGCAGTTTTGGAGAAGTTTTGAGGAAAATCATATACGTAATTAGAGGAATATGCAATTTGAAGAAAAGGATATATGCAATTCCCAAGTATCAAAGGTGATTAATAAGAAAAGATGTAGCTGGCATCATAAATATGCCAAAAATCCCAAACAGATACATAATACATTTATGTCAACAATGTATAGGTGAAAATTGATGAGGCATTATGACCAAGAACATTTTTAAAACTGTTTTCAATCTGTCTTTATTTTTCTATTCTATTTGGATTGAAGGGGATAAATTAGTGGATATGCCAAAGTTAATTTTGTTGCAATGCAGAAATACAGAGATTTTGACCCAGTCTATGAAATCAGTCAGATCGAGCTCAAAGGCAAACCTTGCTGCTTTCTGATGTCCTCATTCTCAATTTCCTTACTTGTAAAAGGGAGAGGATGCCATGTCATCTGGGTTGTTGCAAGGAGGAAATAAGTACATAATGGGCACAGCGTAATTTAAGCCATATTCATTATCATTACTGACCACTGGAAAATTGCCCTACAGCACCCATGCTGGTGTTGGTTAAACATTTAGCATAGTACAGGAGGACAAGTATTCTGAGGAAGGCTAACTACACATAATGTCCATAACTAACTGTATGTAATATCCAACATGCCCTTATGTTTATAAGGATGCTAACTCAAAACCATACATAGCATGTTGATCTAAGAGTCAGTAAGAATCTCCCTAGAAATATTGACTGAAATATAATGAAGTTGCAGATATTTAAAAAACAACTACATTGATGTATGAACTGTCACAAATGCTTATGTTGCTTAAAAATATCTGTGATTTTTCTATTTATCAAGCAGCAACATTGTAGCTTTTGCACAATAAAATATTCATATGACAATGAACTCATTGTCATAATTAGTGGAATAAACATAAAATATTTATTTTGCTTTCATTGTCCTTTTGAAAGGAAAAAGAAACATTATAAGGGGGGAAATACTGGATTAATATTTAAATGATAAATTATATTCTTTTTATTTAAATCAACTTACATTGAAGGAGTGTAAAATGTTATTTTTAGCTTTTAGTAATTTTTAAAATCTTTCAATAAAATGTTATAGCTGCTCTTTGTCATTTTTGCTTTCTGTATCTTCTCCCTGCTTGGCTATATATCATTTGTCATGCATGGTGTTCCCGGATGCCACAATCAAAATGATAATAATAAGAAGAAGAAAGAGAAAGAGAGAGAGAAGATTCTTAATTCTCAATGCTTGTGAATATGAGCTTGAACTGCTACAACTTCTAGTTTTCAATATATCATTACATGGGTCAGGATATATGTTACATGGGTCAGGCTACGTGCTGACTTATGAACTCACTGTTCCCACAGGATTCATAAACAGAGATGAAGCATCACTTTATTTGGGTTGATATTGGCCAATGTTTCTCTTTAATAATATTGTTAGTATACCATTCCAGTAACAACAAAAAAGAAGCAAGTTTTTCCTTTTTACTTTTTTTTAAAGATTTTATTTATTTATTTAACAGAGAGAGATCACAGGTAGGCATAGAGGCAGGCAGAGAGAGAGAGAGGAGGAAGCAGGCTCCCTGCTGAGCAGAGTGCCTGATGAAGAACTCGATCCCAGGACCCTGAGATCATGACCTGAGCCGAAGGCAGCGGCTTAACCACTAAGCCACCCAGGTGCCCTACTTTTTTTTTCTAATAGTAAGCTGCATCTCAAAATTTCTTTCCTTGTGCAAGGGGAAAATGTTCTTGTTACTACTATACTGTATGATATAGACTCAAATTAATAATAAAGTTGTGAATTTCTAACATTAATTAGCAGACCACTGTTGAATGCACATTGTACACAGGTAATAAGATATCATAAGCAACATAAAATATTGTGAAGGAAACAAAATTTTTATTTATTTTTTTAAAGATTTTATTTATTTATTTATTTATTTATTTATCAGCAAGAGAGAGCACAAGCACGGTGAGTATCAGGCCGAGGGAGAAGCAGGCTCCTTGTTGAGTAAGGAGCCGGATGTGGGGCTCCGTCCCAGACCCTGGAATCATGACCCAAGCCAAAGGCAGACACCTAACCAGCTGAGTGAAGTGCCCTGAAAATGACATTTTTAAAAATGTTCTACACTTTCAAGAGTTGCACTTTAAGAGTCCAAATTTTAAAGTATTAATATTGGTAATACCATTGGATAATTTTTTTTCAAGAATATTTTTTTTTTCTTCTTTTTAAGTAATCTTTACACCCAATTTCACTCAAATTTACAACCTTGAGATCAAGAGTCATGTGCTTCACCCATTGAGCCATTCAGGTGCCCCAATAATTACCAACGGATTTTGAACTCTGTATATATATCTTCTTATCCTGATGTGGTCCATTTATTTGTTGTGAGATGTTAAAGAAATTAATTTCTCTAAATATAAGATTTTTCATCTGTAAAATGGCAATGGTGATGGCGATGATGATAATGATCATGATAGACACATATTTCATGGCTTTGTGATTAGAAATTTGTGAGATAATTTATGTATAGGGTTTAGAACACTTCCTGGTGTAGAGTACATATTTAATAAAAGGTGAGGTATTTTTTACTACAAAATCTTAGCAGTTATTTTGTAGTATATATTTTAATAAACATTTTTATTTAAATGGCTACTTTCTCAGGGTGCCTAGGTGGCTCAGACATTAAGCATCTGCCTTCAGCCCAGGTCATGACCCCAGAGTCCTGGGATCCACTCTGCATTGGGCTCCCTGCTTGTCGGGGAGTCTCCTTCTCCCTCTTCCTCTGACCCTGCTTGTGTGCTCTCTCTCTCACTCACACTCACTCATAAATTTAAAAAAAAAAAATGAAAAAAAAATACTGTAGATAAAAGGTGTACAAGAATTGTATACTACCATGAGTGAGTAAACACATAGTCAGCAAATAATCCAGGGTAAATTTTTAGTACAAGGGAAAGGGGAAAGGCAGGTCATTAATGTTGCACACAAAGAAATTCAGGTGTATGAACATAGTTTCCATAGAATTCTCATCAGTGTAGCTTTGTAACAACACTCAGACCCAGATCATATCAAATAATGTTATTTTTCCCCTAAGAATACCAGAGTTATTATTAGAAATTTATTCTAAAAAAAGCTACCTCCTCCCTAATTTGCTAAAACCTCTTACCAAAAAAATAAAGAAAAATTACATTGATTGGAATTTAAAATACATATTTACATATTTAATAAAAGGTGAGGTATTTTTTACTACAAAATCTTAGCAGTTATTTTGTAGTATATATTTTAATAAACATTTTTATTTTATTAAATAACATTTATTAAATGTTAATAACATTTTATTAAGTAACATTTTATTAAATAAACATTTTTTATTTTATTAAAATACAATTGCATAAAATTTGCTTCCAGTCTCAGCTTCAACTTGTAAAGAACTTGGATGTTGTCAATCCTGGTCTTACAACAAGAAAAGTCTGAAAGAACTGAAAACCAACATCTTTTCTTGCATTCACTAAATCACTACAAATGTATAATACTCTGGAAAGGGCAGACTGTAAAGATGGCATGCATGTGGCTCAGGACAAAGGATGAGGTAGAGTGAAGAGAAGCACAGGGTGTTTTACTGTGTTGCAACTTTTTTATAATGATGTATACAAGACATTAAGCATTTGTCAATTTCCATTGAACTTCACAGGACAAAAAAGTAAGCCTTGATGCATGCAAATTAAAAAAAAAAAAAAAGAATCTAGAGAATTCCCATTTGGAATGCAGAATGGGACAAAAGAATCTAATTGTATTTAAACATGATGAAACCACCTCACTGAAATGGATGGGTGTGGGGAAAGGTGTTGATTTAAGAAACTTTCAAAATGAATAGAGTATGTAAGAGTAAAGGTTAATAGAATTATACATAATCATTGCATCCTAGTTTATAAATTTGTTTCCCATGGAGATAGGTTTTAACATTTCTATACTACTATACATGTATGTTGGAAGTGAACAATGAAGTACATGGTTGGTGACAGACGGGAGACTTGTTGTAGGCGGAGGTTAAAGATCAACAAGGGATAGAATAATACATGTGGCAATGGCTTCATATCTAGATTAATACAGATACAGTTGCATATATAGAAATTATATACATATATCTCAAGAGAACCTAGAATAAATCACACCCCAGGAGCAATGAGCACACCTAGCATCCAGATCTTCCTATCTAATACCATCCTCCAGCAAAAGAAACCAAAGTTCACTGGAGAATGAGTTGGCTCCGGGAACAGGACCAGAACAACATAAGCCTGTGACATTTCATACTGGCAGAAAATGAGGAAGTCCAAACACAACCTGTCTCTCCCACCCTACCCCCTATCACCCTGCCAATGATACAGTTTATCAAAGGGATAAAGGATCCAAATGAAAGGGCTCCCAATCCCTAAAGCTGGGAGAATGTGAGTAAGAAAACAAAGAAGTATTGAATTATAACCTAAAGGGGGAAAAAAAAAAGACTTTGGGTCCACACTGATGTAATTAAATTATTAAATATAAAAATGAGTGAGAATAGAGAATCTCTGGTGTAGAAGTAAAAATGATTTTTTTTTAGATACCCAGAAAGAAGTGGAGTATCATTTTCTACTTTTTAAGTGTGGTCTCTACATAGTTACTTTCTACAAAGAATACAGTATGGAAATTGGGTGTATAGCACAACTTTACTTTGAAAAAAGTAGTGGCAAATACTACCCAAGCCAGGTGATCAAGGTTAACATCAATAACAAGAAGTCATATTAATTGTATGTACAGCTGATATATCCTTGATATACTATGAGAATAACACTTTCCTATATGATCTTCCTCTCAAACATGTCACCTCAATATAATCACGATTAATCTAAAACACGATTATACCTTAATCCTAAGGAAGGGATGTTCTTCAAGATACCTAGCCAGTAATCCTCAAAAAAGTCAAAGTAATCAAGAACAAAGAAAATCTGAGAAAATTTTGGTGGTGGCCATGAGACAGCCTGATGACACTCTGGATAGAAATGAGGAAATTTGAATGAATATGGACCTAGTTACTAATAATGGATCAATGCTGAGTCATTGTAACAATTTTTTTTCTTTCTTCTTATTTCCTTCTTTCTTTCCTTATTTTTTTTTCTCTCCTTTCCTCTTCCCTTTTTTCTTTCCTTCCCTTTTCTTTCTCTTCTGTCTCCCTCTTCCTTTTTCTCTCCTTCTCTCTCCTCCTTTCCTCCTTTCTTTTTGGTTATTTAACTTTTGGGGAAAAACTTGATGTAATTGAAAATATTTCAGGTTTAACTACAAGGAAGAAAATAAACTTAAAATTATTACACAGTATTTTAGAATTTGAAAACTGGGGGGGGGGCAAACTTGTTACTTTGCAAGTACAGTAATATCTTTAAACTTTGATACGTCTGGACACAAATGTCTCATTATCTTTTTCCAAAGAACTCTTCCCTAAGTATCCATCCAGCAAATTCCCAGCTGAATGCAGTGGCATGAGTAACCTCAACTATATCTCAGGGAACAAAAGACTCCTCCAGCTGAGTCCAGTCTACTCACAGAAGCCTGAGAAATAATAAACAAACAAACAAACAAACAAATAAACAAATTGTTTTAAGTAACTGAGTTTTGGAATGGTTTGTTATAGAGTAATAGATAACTGAACCAGTAAAGACAAGAACAAATTCTTCACATGAGAGGATAACTGCTGGTGGATAAATATATGAAAATATACCTATATTTATGACTATTTAGGGTTTGGAAATAAAATCAATGTAGGATAACTTTCTACCCATTAATGTTTATAATATTTCATATGTTTCAAATTCTGAATGCTTATGAGAATGTAGAACAACAAAATTAAACAATGTTCAGTATTTGTAAGAGGAAATTTGAAATAATCTAAATTTCTTAAACAAGAGAATTCATTTAAAAAGAGATATACAGGGGCACCTGGGTGGCTCAGTTGTTAGACTGCTGCCTTGGGCTCCAGTCATGATCCCAGGGTCCTGACATCCAGCCACCTCCTTGCTCAGTGGGAAGCCTGATTCTCACTTTGCTACTCCCCTGCTTGTATTCCCTCTCTCTCACACTCTGTCTCTCTCTCAAATAAATAAATAATCCTTAACAAAAAAAAAGACCACTTTTTCCTGATATGCTGAACTTGAATTATGCATAATGAAATATGAGATAATTGAAAGGGTATCACCACAATTTAATCACATCTTAATCTTTATTTTAAGGGAAATTATCTTTATTTAATTTTTTTTGAAAACTGTTATAGATATTCTAGAAAGACTTAAACTCTTTAGAACATCCTTACTTTCTCTTGTCTTCCTGTCAGTTAAATTCCCTGAGCTTTAAGTGACACAGTCTTAAAGTTTATACTTATGGGAATGTTTGCATGGAAAAACGTCATAGGTTCTGTTAACAAAATATTAGCAAATAAAATCCAATAATTAAAAAAAATAAAAACGAAAACAAACAAACAAAAACAAAGAATTTTATACATCCTGACCAGTTTATCCCAGGTAAACAAGTATGGTTCAACATTAGAAAATCAATTAATATAATCTATCATATAAATAGGCTAAGTAGGATTATATTAATAGATCATATTAGTAGGATCATATTAATAGATGCAGACAGCCTTTGACAAAATCCAATACTTATTCATGATAAAAGCTCTCAGAAAACTAGGTACAGAGAGAAACTTCCTCAACTTGATTAAGAATATCTATTTAAAAAGTATAGTTAACATCATACTTAATATAGTAGCTCTCCTAACCCCAGTTCATGGTTTTACTTTCTGCAGTTTTAGTTACCTGTGGTCAACCACAGTTCAGAAGATGATAGTAGCCTAAAACTAGGTCACAGTACCTATATCATTCACCATTACATCTCATCACATAGACATTTTATCATCTCACATGATCACATGAAGTAAAAGGATGAATACAGTTTAATATAGTTTGAGAGACAGATGGACAGATCATATTCATGTAGCATTTATTACAGTATATTGTTATAAAATTAGTCTGTTCTATTATTAGCTGTTAGTAATCTCTTATTGTGTCAAGTTTATGAATTAAACTTTACTATAAGAAGTATGTGTAAGACTGGGGTGCATGGGTGGCTCAGTGGGTTAAGCCTCTGCCTTTGGCTCAGGTCATCATCTCAGGATCCTGGGATCTAGCCCCGCATTGGGCTCTCTGCTCAGCAAGGAGCCTGCTTCCCCCTCTGTCTCTGCCTGCCTCTCTGCCTAATTGTGATCTCTCTCTCTATCAAATAAATAAAATCTTTAAAAAAAAGAAGTATGTGTAAGAAATATATATAAAGTGGGTTCAGTACTATCTACATTTTTAGGTATCTACTGGGGATCTTGAAACATATCACCTGTGAATAGGAACTACCACGGTGAGAAACTTGAAATTTTCCTTGCTAAAATCAGGTAAAAGACAAAGATGTCTCATCTCACCACTCCTTTTCAACATGCATTGCAAGTTATAGCTAAAACAATAAGAACAGAAACGGAACTAAAAGGCACACAGATTTGAAAGAAAACATAAAACTGTCTGCTCTCACCTGACAAGACTGTCTATGTAGAAAATGCAAAAGAATTGACAACAAGCAAAACGCCCTCTTGGAACTAGTAAGTCATTATAACAAGGTCTCAGGATATAAGGTTAATCACTTCTATATACCAGCACTGAACAAATGATTTGATTAAAATCACAATTTACATAAACAAAATGTAATACCTAAGTATAAATCTAACATAACTTGTAAAAGATGTGAGAAAAACTACAAAACTGTGATGACTGAAACCAAAGAACTAAATAATTTGAAAGACATTCTATGTTCATGTATAGGAAGACTCAATATTGTAAAGATGTTAGATCTTCCCATCTTGATCAAATCTCATCAAGTTATTTTGTGTATAAGAACAAACTGATTCTAAAGTTTATATGATAAAGTTTATATGTCTCTTCTGTTCCAGAATAGATAACACAATATTTAAGGGAAGAACAAAGTTGAAGGACTGACACTACCCCATTTAAGAGTTACTATAAAGCATCATTAATTAAAACAGTACAGTACTGGTAAAAGAATAGATAAATAAAACATTGGTACCGAATAGAAAGTCCAGAAATAGACCCTAATACATATAGAGGGTCTCATATGTATTGCCAAGGCAATACAATAAAACAAACAAAAAATGGTATTTTCAACAAATAAAGCTGGGACAATAGGATATCTACATACAAAAAAAGTAAATTTAGATGCAGGTTTTATACGCTTCACAAATGTTAACTCAAAATGGATCATAGATCTACGTGGAAAATGCAAAACTATAAAATTCCTAGGAAATAACATAAAAGAAACCATAAATGACCACAGGAATGACAATGAGTATTTGATACAAAACCAATGACAATGAGTATTTTATACAAAACCAAAGACATGATCAATGAAATAAATAATTGATATGCTACATTTTATTAAAAAGAAAAAAAGAACACAAGCCAGACTAGAGAAAGTATTTGCAAAAGACACATTTGTACATGAGAGTTAGCCATGATATATAAAGAATTCTTAAAATTCAACATTAAGTAAACAAACACTCTCATGTGAAAAGAGGGGTAAATACTCAAACAGAAACTTCAGCAAAGATTTATAGATAACAAGCATATTAAAAGATGTTAAACATACGTTAGTAAGAAATACAAATTAAAACAATGAACTATCACTAACATCTATTGGAATGTCCAAAATCTGAAATATTACCAACATCAAATTCTGGCAAGGATGTGGAGCAACAGGATCTCTCAGTAATTCCTGGTCAGAATACAAAAATGGTCGGCCACATGGAAAGACTGGCAGTTTCTTACAAAACTAAACATACTCTTACTATATGATACAAATATTGTGTCCCTTTCAACTACCCAAAGCAGTTGAAAACTTATATCCACACAAAAACCTGTATACATGTTTATAGGAGCTTTCTTCATAACTGTCAAAACTTGGAAGCAATCAAGATATCCTTTAGTAAATAAATGTATGAACCATGGTATGACCAAACAGTATAATATTATTCCATGCTAAAAAAAAAAAATGAGCTATTAAACTATGAAAAGACACGAAAGGAACTTAAGTGTGCATTACTATATTAAAGAAGTCAATCTGAAAAGGCTATATACTTGGAAGATTCCAAGTATAAGACATAAGGCAAAACTATGGAGACAGTAAAGAGATCAGTGGTTGTCAGGGGTTGGGGATAGAGAAAGATGAATAGACAGAAAACAAAGGATTTTAGGGCTGTAAAAATATGATATGTGATACCATAACAATGAACAAATCAATTATTAGACATTTATCCAAGTTCATAGATTGTTTAACACCAAGAATGAGATAGGTAAAATAAATTATGGACTTTGGTTTATCTTGATGTCTCAGTGCACATTTGTCAGTTGCAGCAACTATACCACTCTGGTTGGAGATGTTGATAATTGAGCTGGCTACTCACGCTAAGGGCAGAGCACAAATGGCAAATTCTGTACTTTCCTCTCAATTTTGTTTTGGCCCTAAAGCTGCTCTAAAAATATAAAGTCTCAATAAAATGTCTTTTTAAAAAAAGCTCATAAATCCAAGGAATGGAAGATATTGTGTTTATCAACTTTGCTCAATATCAATAATAGTCCAAACATACAGCACAGAAACTTCCTACTCTGGGTTTTTTTGACTTTCTTGGATTAGGAAAGAAACCTATAGTTATTTTGCCGTCATCCTGTTCATAAGCCTAATAAAAATGAGGCCGTTATATTCAAAAATGCCCATGGTCATAGAGGTCACTATAGAGTGTTGTTGTGTTTGTCAATGGTAAATTCCACAAATCCTATCTTTTTGAGGTCAAATTCTTAGCATTAAAGTTGCCAAAATTCTTGCACAATGAGGATATACTTAGAGTTTTCAGAATAAAGCTAGTTTTTTTTTCCTTTCTTTGTAATATCTGAGACTTAAGAGATAATAAAATGGCCTTTGATTTATTTCATAATGCAAAGAACATAAATTCAACTCTAAACCAAGTATATATAGACACTTTTGCCCACCCCCACACATATATACACACACTCTATTTATTGTAATGAGTACAAGTTCATTATTTTGGAACATTTTGTTGTGTAGTGCAACATTTTTGTTCTGTTAACTTGTCTTAACTTCTTAACTGTTTTATCCATAAGCTGTGAGAATAAATTACATTGTATTGAAATATTTATCCATATTTCTCATTATTTTTTATTGTAATCATATCTTGTTCATTAATGATTGGAAGGTTAAAACTTGGTATTCTGTGATGTGAGAAAGACTTGCTGTTTTACATTTTTCACTTTCAACTGATACGTAGATATGACTCTTGTTCAAATCTTCAAAAGGTACCAAATGGGGGGAAAAATACATATATATATATATATATATTTATATAATTATATATATATATATATATATATAATTAGTCCACTTAAGTATGTATCTTTTCTCATTTAACTTTCTTTTTGTTTTTGAAAGTTAAATAAGAACATTTTATTATTGGTGAGAAGAATAGATATGCTATTTTTATTATATATCATCATTAAAAGTAACATGTTTTAATACATTTCTTTGTGGAAAAATTAATTTCAAGTTAAAAAGCAGTTTTTGCTTTGCTCTATCTTTTCTGTCTAGCACATTTCACAGGATTCCTCAGCCATAATTGGGTGCTTATTTCCGAGCATTAAAAAAAAAAAAGTTTAACTTAGAATTAAAAATAGTAGTATAATCAGGTACAAATTTAAGAGGAATATAATAGCAAAATATTAGAAAATGAGTTTGAAGCAAGATCACTTATTTACAAGGCTTTTCTCCCACTAGCTAGTTGCATGACTATGATATGTGTTGTCATTTTATGGGTTTTGTTTTACTTTGTTTTAACCAATAACTTTATTTTTTCCCCCAGGAATAATTCTTCAATTAAGATAGTCTTCTATTGGGTACATAGTGACCGTAAGAGGAAACAACATATTTATTTGGTGTTTATTCTCTCCCAAGTTCTCATTTTCTCACTTAAACCTAAATTCAAACCAACAAACTAGATCTTATTATTAAATTTATTTTATATATAAATAAACTGAGGATCAGAAAATTCCTACATTAATCAAGGTTACACAGCCAAAAAAAGAAGGAATCAATGTTAGGGTTATCTGATTCTATAGCCCTTAAACATTCACTTTATTACTTATGTTAAACTATCTACAAGTCCAGTTTTTCTAAGTGATAATAAACTAGGAATAAAGACCAGCACATTATTCCTTTAATAATTGTTGCTGTCAACATTAGATTTCTTCATTTAGCATATATTGAAGAAATGAAATATTAAATTTTTAAAATATAATATTTTATTACAACATACATCATAATTTGGAACAAAATTTAAAATAAAATACTAGTTATAGCCTGTCCATGGAAACCCTCATTCATTAGTAGATGTTCTGTTTCTATCACTGCCCTTTGGTGTTGATTAGATCTAACATCTCCCAAACACTGTGTTTCCCAGATTTTACTGGAAATGTGTGAAGTTCTTAAACAACTACAGTTTTTAGTAGAAATTTTAAGGCCAGCAGTTTATCTTTGTTATAGCTATGCTTACCCAGTAAGAACAGCTGTGTTAATGAAGAGAATATATTTTCTGCCAAATCAATGAATTGTTTGTAAGTTTATTTTGTTTCCTTGGAAGGAAAACAAATAGATGTGATAGCATGTTGGCTAGATGGAACCTTATTTTTGAAGTCAGAGCAAATTTTAAAGATTCCAATAAATATTTTTAGCAAAATATCATTTGCTCTAGCATTTAACCACCTGGTTATCCTAATCCCTTCCAATTAGATAACTTAATCTTAAATATATATTGATTATTTTCTTTAAATAATTGTTGGGTCAATAGTATCTTAGCCTTCCTTTTGAAACTAATGACTTTAAAAGCATGTGGTAAAGACTTAGTAAAAGTAATTAATAATAAACTATTCTTTCTTTGTTTTGGAAGCTATATAATGGAAATACTTTTGACATAGAACTGTTGGTTATAATGATAAAAAAAAGTATAAAAAATATTAAAGTATTGGGGCACCTGGGTGGCTCAGTCAGTTAAGCATCTAACTCTTGATTTCAGCTTAAGTCATGATCTCAAAGTTGTGAGATGAAACCCCACATCAGGCTCCACAATCAGCATGGAATCTGTTTGTCCCTCTCACTCTGCTTCTCCCCCTATTTGTACATTCTTTCTCTCTCCTCTCTAAAATAAATAAATAAATAAAATCTTTTAAAAAATCAAAGTATTGATCACATTTATAATTGCATTGTGTAAGTGACTGGTGAATTTTTTGTTGTCTGCCAGATAATAAACATTTTAGGCTTTGAAGGCCAAATGGTCTCTGTCACAATAACTCAATTCTGGTATTATATTATAAAAACAATCATAGACAGTACAGAAAAAATTTGTGGCTGTGTTCCAATAAAATTTTATTTAAAAAAAATAGCCAGTGGTCCCTGAATTATATTTTATATAATAACTTTAACTTATTTTTACAATTACTCAATAGTTAGTATTATACTACTTAAATGAGCATCTAAGAAAATCTATAGAGAATTCAGCTATCAGAAGGACAAAAATTAAATGTTTACATGTATGTGCACAAACCAATACTTCTCATAATTGTCTTGTACATTACAAGATGTAAGTATGTTAGTGATCAAGAAGGTAGAGTAATCAGTAAGGATTTAGGTAGTGGAGATAGCGAGGAGAAAAATCTGTCCTCATATTGAGCAAAGAGAAGGCCTAGCCTCTACATTAACTTTGTGTTGCCTCTTAGTCCGAGTAGCTTTCTTATATTTGCTGCTCTCCATGCCCAGCAAACCTACTTATGATTCCTCCAACTTCTGAAATCCTTTGCTGTCCCCTTGCCTATGATTCTCTTTTCCATATTCAGGCTCATCTATATGCACTGACATCATACCAAATTTTCAATTTCAGTATCAAAATATTCATTCTGAAGAAAGCATTCTATGATCTATTCAAAGAATTGATCAGTGTTGAGTACTCGGGTCATTTTCCATCATCTACATTCTGTATATTAATATCACTTTGTGTGTGTTTCTCCCCACTCTTATATTAGTCTGTGATTTACTTGAGAGTCTTACTTATTTTTATAGTTTGATACTGTCTAGTCACCAGACCAAAAACACTGAGACACAGAATACAGTATTTGAATTGAATTAAATACCTTCATTATGAATTGAAAGAAAAGAGTAAACTCTTATACCCAAGGAACCAACAAGTGTTTGAAACATAGTGTTACCAAGGGCTAAATAACCTATTGCTTATACCTGCATCCAGCCTTTTACATTAACTCTTTTAAATGTAATTCCATTGGCGCCTGAGTGGCTCAGTGGGTTAAGCCTCTGCCTTCGGCTCAGGTTATGATCTCAGTGTCCTGGGATCGAGTCCCGCATCGGGCTCTCTGCTCAGCGGGGAGCCTGCTTCCTCCTCTCTCTCTCTGCCTGCCCCTCTGCCTACTTGTGATCTCTCTCTGTCAAATAAATAAATAAAATCTCTAAAAAATAAATAAATAAATAAATAAATGTAATTCCATCAACTTGGAGCAACATCATGTTGGTAGTATTCACCCTGACTAGCAAATTTTTGAGTGTTTTCTCTACTGTTCTCAACAGTGATGTCAAAGTGTTTATACTGTGGAAGTATAAACACTTCCACAGTATAATGTATAAACACTTCCACAGTATAAAGTGGGTTTTCTGAGCTATCTAAATGTGAAAATACCTCCCAATCTCTTGGACACTGATTTTTATCTCCACAGGAATCTTTTAACTGCTTATCTAACTGTAAATGTTTTACTAATTTGATAGCTATATTTTTTTTGTTATTTTCCCAGTTTATGATATCTTGGTTGGAGAACTTTTAACTTCAAAGGCTTTGAAGTTTTTTAACTTTTAACTTCTGAGGTTTCTATGTTGTCTTATTTCTCTAATATTTTAAAAATCCCAGATGTGTTCTTTGTACTCTTGACCATCACAGAACTTGTATTTAGTTGACATTAGTGTTGCCCATCAAAAGTTTTCAGTTCCTCTACTTTCTTGACTCAAAATTAGAAGTCATCCTTCTCTATTTGAGGGTTGAAGGGACTATGTTACTAGTTCTAGCCAAAGATTTGTGAGCATAAATAAAGCATGTTACTCCTGGGACAGGCAATTAATGGTCAGTGTGAGACCCTCCACAGTTCAATTTTTACTCTGTCATGATCACTAACAATAGTCAAAGTGTGTGCTCGTCTGTCAGCCTTTGTCTCTGAGTGACATAACAGGCAGGATTGCTGACCTTAATGGACATATAGAATGAAATATATATAAGATGTATATTTGTGTTGCTTGAGTCACCAAAATTTTAGGATTGATTCTTACCACAGCATAACCTACTCTATCTTGGGTAACACAGAAATCAAACCAAAAGAAGAATGTTACTCTCACAAAAAAACAACCTAAATATATGGCAATGTCTTAAGGATGGGCCATTTGCAGGTGAGGAAATTGAAAAATGGAAATCCATCTTATGTAATGGCAAAACATTTGATTAAACAATCACTTGAAATAGTTTAACAGTTAAAATACAAGTTAATGATGTTGTAGTAATCAGAAAAAAGATTGAATAGCAGAATGATAGCAGTCAATGGTCAATGTATCATCTGCATTTGACAAGATATTACAATTAAGAAATGACTTTAGTAAATAATTAGGTTATTTGAGATCAGGAATAAAAGCATATGCCAAGAGTTAAGAAAAAGGGACAATTTCAAGTTGGAAGTAGATATTGCTTCTTAACCCTAAGAAAATGAAAATCAAAATGAAGAAAGTCAAAAACAAAAACATCAAACTCTAAGTTGCAAGAGGATCAAATGAAATAAAGAATCATACATTAATTGTTAAAGCCTCTGAAAGACTTAATGTGGCTTTCAGAAAATCTCTTTTGTTGGCAAAATTGTTCAGATAAATGTTTAATGATGTAATAATGCTCACTAAAGTTGGTAAGCTTAACTTATGTGTGATTAAGTTAAGAGAAATAGGGATGTCCCAAACAGAATTGTGATTGTAGTTACTGGCACATGGAACTGACTGGACTCCAAAAGGTGAGTAAGTTACTCACCTTAAAGAAGGTGAGTAAGTTGCTGAGGAAGGTGTACTGCCAAAAGAACCATAACTTACACTAGAAGAGACTGTGACTATCCAAGGCTTAAAATGAGATTTCTCTGGAAAGGAATCAGGCTGAGAATGCTATTTAGACCTCAGGAGAATATATTTTTCTACTTTGACCATCAGATGGAGCAAAAAATAATAACAAAAAATAAAATATCTGAAAGAGATACAAAGAGCCACAGAGAATACCAGGTTAAGGGTTTCATTCCACAGAGCAGAATCAGAGAATATTCAAAGAACATTCCTTACCATCAGGGTAAGAAGACTTCAAAAAGTTAGCCCAGTGGTGATTTTAGGATTGCTATAGATTACTACATGCAGTGTATCTTCCCCATTCAAAATGTGAGTATTGGTTTCAGTTTTTCAGTATTTGTTGTACCATTTTATACTGAGTTGTGGGGGCAGATAACATGTATTTATCTGGATCAAGAAGAATCATATCTGGTCCTGCTGTAGAGAATTTCATATATCTCATCCATGCAAACACTAACACAGATGACTCAAAGATCCATGACTTTTAGATTGTTATTATGATTAGTTAGTGCTTATGAATTATTTACTTTGAGAAGTAAGTGTATATTATATGAAGAAAGAAGAGTGAATCAGATATTTGGTGATTGGAATTACAAATTGCGGTGGTCATAAAGTACTGTTCAACAAATATTTCTGGTTCTTCTCCTTTTAGGCCCTTCCAAGGATGCACTTTTTGGCCCACTTCTAAGTGGAGATACCCAAGTGACCAGATATGGCTTTTGAGGTATGAGTGGGAGGGTTGATGCTTAATCTCATTTGACTCTGAAATAATGGCCCGTAAAATTGGACATGGTGGTCCTAAGTCTCAGATGACTGAGGAACAGTGTCTGACTAAACTTCAATGGGGATGAATGACAGTAAGAAATACAAATTTATGGTATTTCAAGTCACAGAGACTTTTGGAGGGTATCTGTTACTTTGGAGTAATTTGACCTACATTCGCTGATAGAGCATACCTTTTCCAAGCTAATAGAATAAGCTGATTCTTTCATAAATATATATTTTTTCTTTAAAAAAAAACTAAAAATAGATTATATGCATGACAACAAACTATTTAAGGACTTCACATTAAAAAATGTGTTTTTATTGAGCTAATACAAAACTCTCTGTAATATTAAAAAGTCAATACTATAAGTAAAAGCATTTAAATATGAGCAATCCATTATTAATGCCTTATATTTCAGTACCATGTCAGTAAAGGTTATAAATAATGGCACACAAAGAACAAATTATTTCACACTGAACTTTGAAAGGAAATCAGCTTACTGTAAGACTGAGGTTTATGACTCCTTCCATTTTGCTTCAATGTTTGGAACTAACCTAAGTCAGTCTGAGAATTAAGTCAGTACATTTAAAAAAATATATATCTGAAGCATCATTGCTGTTTTTCCTAGTGCTAAGCTGACAAAGAATGCTATCTCTGGTAACAGTCTTATCTTGGAAGTGAGAAATACATAAACTGCCCAATATTTCTCCTGTGTCTCAATAAAGCTAAAAGCTCTATGGTTAATACTGTTGATTGCCAAAAGAAAATCTGTATACAAAGATAAATTCTTTAGCATTGAAACATCCAAAAATCATTGAATTCAATACCTTCAAACTCAGATATTGGACGAAAGCAATTTTTGTTCCTACTTTGTGCTTTTGCTTTTTCCAGTATTTTCCTATAGCCAAAGGAAGATAATGAAGGTAGGATTTTTAAAACATTTTACACCTATACAACTAAATATGCAACTCCAAAAAATCAATCTAGTATTTCAAGGAGAACTGTGGATAAAAAAACATACAGATGTTCTGAAAAGGAAGAAAAAAAAAATAACAAGCTGGTTATGTACATATATTGGAGGACAATACATGATTGGATGCATTTTGCTATGTATATCCACATTATAAGAAAGACCATTAAATTATCCCCAATATGTATTTTTGTCTTATTATTTCCTCCTTTTTCCAAATAAGGATCTAAAAATGAGGTTTTAATCTCTTAATATTAATATAAAATATTTCATCTTTCTCAGAAATTACCTTATGTCTTCTGCTATGGCCACTCCACTGAGCCACTAAAATTTAAGTAAAATGCAAGATTGTTAACTATTTACTCAACCTAAAAGCTTGAGTCCCACTTGTGGTGAGGAAACAGGAACATAAAAATAAGATCAGTTATTAGTGGCTCCTTTCTCTGCTGGCCTGCTACTTTCATTGCCACAGATGTCAGTAATGCAGCAATAAAGAAAAAAAAATGAAGAAATAGAAACTTTAGAGTCTTCTGATCATGGCCTACATCCACAATTCTGCTCCAACACATGTGCTGCACCAAGCTTGACCACTCTAGGTTTTCTCCAGGTAAATCCTCACTTTTCTTTTACTTTTTATTCCAAATTCCAATCTAAATGGGCCCCTTTATTTTCAAAAGCCAATCTGTATGAATTTGGTACATCACACAGAGTCTGAGTTCAGGATATTTTCTTTAATTATTCTCTATTCTTCCTTTCCCCCCCCCCATTTCTATACTGAAAAAAGTATGTATATTAAAAGTCATATATATCAGGTTCTTAAATAGCCTCTTCAGCCTTTCTTAGCTTGTCTCTCACTCTTCTTCACATAAGAAATAAATACGAGTCCAAGAAGTTTAAGTATTTATAAAGGTTTCCCTCTTATCATCCCTACTTCCCTACCACTTGAGTTTGAAAAATAAAAACTCTCATTGAAACACACAAATTTATGAGATAATCTTATTTTCATAATTACAGCCAACTCAATAAATAACTGGTCAACTCTTCTGCTGAAACAGCTAAAAATGTTAGATTATAATGCATTTTTAAAATTTTTGAATTTTTCAGTGCCCAGAAAATTGAAATCTTAATGTCAATATCTAAGTGAATTCACAGAGGTAAGTGAGTCATAAAGCCCATTTCGCCTGAAGGCTATTTACCCAGTTGTGATCTTGAGTTTTAGATCCCATGTCCCTTTGGGAGAAAAGACATAATAAAACTTAGGTTTCTTCTAAACTTGGACTCCCTAAGGTGATATGTTATTAGCCTAAGAGTGAAATAGAAAGAAACCCATCACTCACCAACTCCCTCATCCTTCTGCTGGATAAGAAGAGGGAAATTTGCTTGTTTCATGTACCTGTGCTAGTGGTGAGGAGAAAGCATAAGCAAATGGTAAAAAGAAAAAAGAAAGAAAAAAAATCATTCCTCTGAGATGTCAAAACCATAAGACAAGTTTGAAATTAAATTCACACTGAGGGATGATGTGGAAGGAAAAAAAAAATCAAAGCGAAATTCTGTTTAAAATTAACATTGAATTGACAGCATCCCAAATTCTAGAAGTAGAAAATATAAATCATCTTGAGAAGTAGAGGAAACTATTTCACAGTCAGGTCTGAAATAATTCTCACCAGTAACATTACAGTGACTATAAGCTCATAACACATGCAAGTACTGTCAATCCAGAATTTTATAACTAACAGAAACAAATAAACAGATAAATAAAAACAACACTTTCAAAATGAGAAAGAAACAAGAATAACATTGTTCATTTTTAGACAGCCAAACCTGAGTTGTCATGAACAGATTTTATCAATAGGAAATTCTATAGTGTGTGATTTCAGCAAAATGGCATAATTTAGAATCTAAATTATTAGATGATGAATAAGGATAAAGGTAAGCATATACACATCCAATTAATTGTATAAATTATAATAAAGTCTTGAAAGTTTATAAGACATAGTAGAAATAATTCATAACAATAAAATTTGATAAGCGAAAAGGAAGATGATTAAATTCTTCCAACATTCTTAAAATATCTAGAAGGAGGATAGAGTTTTTGTAAAGTTCTGACTTTTGAATATTGAACTGGTTAAAATTTCTATAGTAATCACTAAAAGAAAAAGAGTCAATGAAGAAAAATGGTTTGAGCAAGAATTAAAAAAAAATAAATAACATAATCAATACCCCCCTGAAAAAAAGAGCAAGGAAGGAAAAAAGAAAAAAGAAACAATGAGTAATATAATCAATGGCATCAAGTAATAATCCATAATGGGCACCATTTCAGAAATACCAGACTAACAAAACTTCAAAACTACAATGTTAATATACCACAGAGGATATAAAACAATAAAACCACTTACCAATTACAACAGGTGTGAGTATCAATTGGTACAACTACTTTGCAAGCGATTTAGCATTAACTTATAAAATGTAATATGTAAATCAATTATATATAAGCAAGTCAAACTTAGGTTTATACCTAGAGTAGCCTTATATGTGTGTACCCGAAAAGAGATGCAAGAATCCCACTGTTTGGATGGAAACAAGCTAGAAATAACCACCAAAAGTATAATCAGTAAATTAGGAGTTATAGAGTTAATTAAAATAATTTTATACGTTTGTAAAAATGAATTAATCAGTGCTTCATCAACTACATGGATGAACATTAGAAGCAGCACTGAGAGCAGAAGGCAAATGATTCCATTTCTATGACGTCCCCAAAACTAAAAAATTCTGTACACTCTAGTAATACAAAACTACTTGGTAAAGAGGCACATGGGCGTCTCAATCAGTTGAGCATCCAACTCTTGCTTTCAGTTCAGATCATGATCTCAGAACATGAGATCGAAACCCATGGCAGCCTCCATGCTCAGCTCAGAGTCTGCTTAAGATTCTTTCTCCCTCTCTCTGACCCTACAGATCCCCTTTCTAAAATGAATAAATAAATCTTAAAAAACACAAATTAGTAAAGTTTAAAAAAAATAATAATAAAAATTGTAAACCTATATGTTGGCTAATTAGCATAATATTTTTTTAAAAAATTTAAAGAATAAATTATAAACCTATAATTCAGGCAATGGTTAATGCTGAAGTGGAAAAAGATTGGAATACATTTACCAGCTGATTTCCAATGTTGCTATTCTTTCTTCTTTGAAATGGGTTATTATATTTTAATCTTTAAAATTTACTCCTGGGACGCCTGGGTGGCTCAGTTGGTTAAGCAGCTGCCTTCGGCTCAGGTAATGATCCCAGCGTCCTGGGATCGAGTCCCACATTGGGCTCCGTGCTCAGCAGGGAGCCTGCTTCTCCCTCTGCCTCTGCCTGCCATTTTGTCTGCCTGTGCTCGCTCTCCCCCTCTCTCTCTCTGATAAATAAATAAAATCTTAAAAAAAAAAAATAAAATAAAATAAAATTTACTCCTAATTGATTAATAAATTGAAAAGTTAAAATTTACGTATAAAATAGAAGTTAGGTGTGAGGAATATGATTTTAGAGAGAAGTCTTCATTAGTATAATCTGGGTCCTTGTTATTCAGCCTCTTCCAAAAATGTTGTGAACATTTTCATATTAATTCATCCCTTTAACCTGAAAGAAGCTTTCCTTCTTTCTCTTTTTTGTCATCATATTTTTTAACCATTTAACTACGTATTTATTCATGGTGACAGTATTCTAATAACTCTAAAGCATGTGAGAAAATGTATTTCTATTTTTGAAAATATATATTAACAAAAGAATACTTTTTTTTCATGTGATGCCGTTGTTCTTAGGTGTTTTAATTTCACCATTAGGTTTTGTACTATTTTTTTGTCATGGAAAGAAGTTGAAAGGAAACTAGAGCACATCCAAAACTGTACCCTTAGGTCAATGTGAAATAAGTATAAAATGATTAATCTCTGAATAAAGCTGTTTTTGAAACTAGACACTCTTTTGTTTTGTTGGCCTTTAGTCTAAACAAAAATAAAATATCCCAAAAGAATGTAATCTATACACTCTGGATGTCAGTTTTGTTGGCAGAGTTGTTTCTTTTCATGTTTTGGCTATTTTATAAAGTCTCCAAATAAGTGTCAAATATTGGTTTTATATCTTTCTATACAAAACTCTCTGTACCTCATAAACAGTTTTAAAACCCATTTGATGAAAATACTGTGGAAGACATTCAAGTATTAGAGTGCTAGTTTGATTCATCTCCATCAAAATATTAAGGAAGACATTTCTGCTTACAATAGAACAATCCTGATTGAAACTGAGTATTAAGTTAAATTTATCTCAATCTTGAAATACTGAGAGAATACCCATGATAGAAAACCACCAACATCTCAGATGCATGTGTAAGAATTATGTTGCCAAATAGAAGAGTACAGTCCAATAGGACAAAGACTTAAAGAAGATCAAAGATAAAAGAGAGGAGAAAACATATTCATATTCATATTGTTCCTGTTAAGAGTGACATCATCATTGGTTATTTAGTAATTATCATTTTCTTCCATGTTGTGTGAAAAGTGTATTCTTGGGTGCCTGGGTGACTCGGTCGGTTGGCCATCTGACTTTTGCTTTTGGCTCAGGTCATGATCTCACGGGTTATGAAATGGAGCACTGTATGAAGCCCCACATTGAGCTCTGAGCTCAACAAGGAGTCTACTTGAAGATTATCTCACTCTGCCCTCCTTCCCTACTCTCTCTCTATAAAATAAATAAAAAAATCTTTTTTTAAAAATCTGTATTCTAAATTGCAAAACTTTATATATCAAATATAATGGGGCATAATTATTTTGGTGATATAATTTCTTCCATTCACGGAAACACAATTAGCAACTTTTTTGAGATATAATTCATATAACATACAACAAATTCATCCATTAAAATGTACCATTCAGTGGTTTTAGTACATCCTCAGAGTTGTGCATCCACTACCACAAGCAATTTAGAATATTTTCTTTACCCTCCTCAAAAATCCAGCTGAGTTTAGCTACCACTCCCACCTTCAACTGCCCTCCCTTTCTTACCTCTAGGCAACCACTAGCCTATTTGTGTCTCTATAGACTTTTCTATCATGGGCATTTCAATATACCATCCTTTGTGTTAGGCTTTTTCACTAAGAATGATATTTTTAAGGTTCATCCATGTTGTAGCATGTATCAGTACTTCATTTCTTTTTGTTGCCAAATAATATTTCATTATATGGATATACCACATTATATTTATCTTTGCACTGGTCGATATATACTTGGCTTGTTTCCACTTTTTGTCTATTATGAATAATACTTCTATGAATATCCATATGCATGTTTTTGCTGAAACATGTCTTGATTTCTCTTGAGTATATATGCATCTTGCAATGAAATTCAGTCATACATTTTCACAATCTGAAGAACTGTCAGAATGTTTTCCAACATGGCTGACATAATTTGTATTCTTATTGAAAGAATATGAGGGGTCCAATTGCTCTGCAGTTCTCTTGCCAACACACATAATTATCGGTATTTTTGATAAAAATCATCATTTTGGCTATAAAGTTTTATCATTGTGCTTTTGATTTGCATGTCCTTGATGGCTAATGATATTGAATATATTTTCATATACTTTTTAGCCACTCGTGTATCTTCTTTTTTTTTTTTTTTCAGATATTTGGCTCACTTTTTTTTTTTTTTAAGATTTTATTTATTTTTTTGACAGAGTGAGAGACACAGGAAGAGAGGGAACACAAGGAGGGGGCGGGGCAGAAGGAGAAGCAGGCTTCCTGACGAGCAGGGAGCCTGATGTGGGCCTTGATCCCAGGATCCTGAGATAATGACCTGAGCTGAAGGCAGATGCTCAATGACTGAGCCACTCAGGTGCCCTTGGCTCACTTTTAATTGAGTTATTTCTTTTTTAGTTGTAGTTTTAATGTGTCTTTATATAGCCTAGGTATAGGCATATACATTATAAAGCTATCCCCAAATTCTCAAATCTCAAGAATTCATTTAAAAGTGAACCTTAGGCTAACTATTTTTAGAATGTGGCACAAACTTCTCCCATAATCTGCATTCTGACACACAATATTTTAATCAATATATTGACAGATTAATCTTTATCAGAATATATAGTGAAATAGTTTGTTACTATTATAATTTGTTTCACTATAAACAACTGCTTCCCTTAACATTATCCATATTTGGCTGTCTTGGTCTTAATCAGTAATATTTTTTTAGGTAGAAGTTCCAAAAGAGTTACTCTTTCATAATGAGCTTATAAAATGTGATCACTTTTTCAAAAGCTAAACAACCATAATTTTAAATAATCCATCTTAATTATACTTCTACATCATTTAAATTAATCAATGCTATGTATTAATAGTGTTCACTGCATTATATAAGATATTATAAATTTAGAAAAATCTCTATTTTCTTTTATTTTAATTCAGAGTAGTATTCTTTAAATATCTTGATTAACTTTTCACTATTGCTATTGTCTCTCCTTGGAACTCTATACTTCTTATCTACTTGCCTAATTCCATTTTTTCACTTCTCTTTCATCTCTCTCTTTTAATTTTGTAATTTCAAACTTGGTTTTGTCTAACTAAGAGGGCCCTTTTTTTTTTTTCCCCAACTTGTTAAGCATTCTGATCACCTGTTAACTAGCTCAGGCCTCTGTCTTCACAAATATCACGTTTATCATTCTCCTAGTATCTTAATTGATCCAAATTAAACTGAAATGTGCACTCTGCATTTCCAATGACTGCCCCCATGTCATTCCAGAGGTTCAGACCGCATCTTCCCTTTTAAGTATAATTCTTCCTTTGTACATGGACTTCTCTGGGAAACATCATTTTAAATTCAGAGTTTTTTGAAAATTTAACTCCATAGGATCCAATCTTTTTTTGAAGCATCAATACTACTATTACTTGAAATATACTTTTAAAGTATTTTAGTTCCTCAGTACATTAAAACAGAAATATATGTATTTTTCTTTTCATAATATAAACAAATCATAAGTATGTGTTAAGCACTTATATGCTCTTAACTGTACCCAGAACCCACAGGAGACACAGAAGTTTTGGTAGACCTTATCTTAAAAGCCAGTATAAAGAAAAGGAATGAAGGAAGGAAAGTAGGGAGGAAAGTAGAATGAAAAGGAAAGAAGGAAGTGTCAGAAACTTAAGAAAGTTTCATCTAGTTCGAAGAATAGTTTAGATATTAATATTCTAAGCCATCATACTACTCAGTCCTTCAAATGTATGTTTCTAATATGACTTATAATGTTTTAATTATATTCTGAATTTTATATATATAAAATATAATACATATATAGTAAATATATAGTTTACATATCAAATAGAATATGTGGTCTACAGAAGGCATGTTTGACTTGCTGTTTTATATTGAGGGTTTAGATTATGTTAAATAGATCCTCAGAAATATATGATAAATCAATTGAATAGTCATAGAATTTTTAGGAGAGATGGTGAAGCTTAGGAAGAACCTAGAAAGATGTTGAAATTTAAAGCATTAGAAAAAAAGTGGAAGCAAAAGGAATTATCGAATGAGTGACAAATTAAGCAAAAGAGAGAATGAAAACCTATGGATATTTCAGGGGATCATGGGACAGCTGTTGAAACTAGAGTAATTGTACGTGGGAAATTAAGTTAAATATATGATATGAAATTGAATTATAAAAAGTCTTAAAATCGGGTAATTTAGACCCTTATGGTAGGATAAAGGAGTCAATGAAGACTTTCACCCTGAAGAGCAGGACAATAAAAGTGGTAGTTAAAAAAATACTCCTTTAATAATGATACAAAATGGGATCGGGAGGGAGACAAACCATAAAAGACTGTTAATCTCATGAAACAAACTTAAGGGTTGCTGGGGGTTGGGAGGAGTATGGATAGAGTGGCTGGGTTATGGACATTGGGGAGTGCTGTGGAAATGTGTAAGCCTGATGATTCACAGACCTGTAACCCTGGGGCAAATAATATATTATATGTTAACAAAAATAACTTTAAAAAGAGAAAGAAATACTCTTTACCACATTTCTGATAGTTGTCTATCTTGAAAGTATATGCAAAATGAATTGGAAGATTTTTGAGTCTGAGAAATAACTCAAAGCTAAATATTGTTAGATCTGACAGTTTAACTTAGCCCAGATTTTCTGGGGAAAAAAAAAAAGTATATATGCACACACATACATACATACATACATATATATATACACATATATATACCCTAAACTATTCACTTTTTCACATTTGTCCTTACTTATATCTTGCAGTTTTATTTTCTCTGAAGTATAAAATAATACACATATATTTTAAATTAGCAATATATAAATAATTGGAAGCTAAAATAAATTTTGGTTGTTCTCTGAAAATGCTGCCACATCCAAACATAAATTCATGAAAACTTGGACAACACTAATAACAAAGGAACTCCACAAGAATATATGAGAGCCATTTCAATAAAGATATCAGGATTATTTAGTGAGTAAAAGAATATGAATTAATCATTCAGTGAGTTAAAGGTGGTTTATGGTTTGTATTTCCTCCTGGGGATTTGGAAAGAGGAAACAAAACTGGGAAAAAGAACTACTGAAGTGGGGCGCCTGGGTGGCACAGTGGGTTAAGTCTCTGCCTTTGGCTCAGGTCATGATCTCAAGGTCCTGGGATCGAGCCCCGCATCGGGCTCTCTGCTCAGCAGGGAGATTGCTTCCCCCTCTCTCTCTGCCTGCCTCTCTGCCTACTTGTGATCTCCATCTGTCAAATAAATAAATAAAATCTTAAAATTAAAACAAAAACAAAACTACTGAAGTGGTTGGGTTTTAGGGTTGTAAGAGACTGTGAAACAAACAAGAGAGTATATTGAGGAAGCAATTTCAAGTTATCAGAGAAGTCCAGTGAGCCAATTGGGAATCATCAGCAGAGTGAAAAAGGGAGTGTGTGAAAACATTAAAATAGATCAGATCTTCAAAAGAGAGGATGCATACAACAGAAAGCAAGAAAATTAGGATATATTACTATATTACTTCATATAACACTAATAATGACTGTGAAGAAGTAAACGGTACATATTTCATTTTACAAACAAACCAAAAACCTTTAGAGGTTGTTGACAGTTTGTCCAAAGTAACACAGCTAATAAGAGTAGCACAATGAGGGTGTGTTGAAAGAGACTTTCCAGTTACTACTGGTGAGAATGTAAACTCCAATAAACTTTTTGTTCAAAGTTTGGCAGTTTGTATCATAAGTCTCATAAATGATCATATCTTTTGACACAATAATAACATTCTATTAATTTTCCCTAGAATTGAGCACACATGCACACACACACACACACACACAAACACACACAATTTATGTGTACCATTATTCATTGTAACATTTTTAAGAATAAAACAAAAAAGAAGTACAAATGCTCAACAATGTAAGATAACATTTATGCATGTTATCTCACATCTGTGTAATAGAGTACTATGTAGCCTTTAGTTTAATGAATATGAGAACATGGAAATGCTTAAATATTATAAAATGAGAAAGGCAATGTAAAGAGAAAATAAAGTGTTCAGCCAAATTGCCATTTCAAGGGAAGTGAGTGGTTTATAGACTGCTTGTTTTTAATTAAAAGAAAAAACTTTGTCTTTTATTACATCCCATGGCAAACATTTCTTTTTAATTAATACAGCTTAGACTATTCAGTACATAAATGTCAATAAAAAATGGCACTATGTTCTAGCTACTATCACAATGTTAAAAACTGGAAATATTTATTAAGTAGCTACCTAGGAGCTCTTTTCTGACTATGTAATATGTTCAGTGTGTAAGAGTTTAGTAATTTCATTTATTAATCTATGAAATAAAGCATCTAGAGAGATATGTTTACAGGAAGAAGGGCCAGAGAGGTAAAATCCCTTGCCCTAAATCACACAGGAATTGAGTAGCAGATCTAGCTAGCTCCCAGATTACCATCCAGTTTTGAATCCTAGGTATTATGGAATATATTATTTTTAAAACATTTAAAATATTTTATATTATCTTTATTTTGTGTAAATAGTTATTCAATATCAAAGGAAACATTATATGGAATATGCCTAATTTTATCAAAAACATACCAAATAACAACAAGCTATTTTACTCTACATTACATAAAACTCTGTCTTTAGTATCAGAATAAAATCAAGTATACGTTTTATTTGAACTCAAGTTTAAAGAGTTCTCTGAATTACTTAAGCTTCATAGTGACAGATTTTTTTTAATTTATTCTTTATTTTTAGCATAGTGACAGATTGTATATACTGTGTTCAGGGCCTTGGATTCTTCAGTTTCTTTAAAATCAATAGCATATTTTCAAAGCATGTGAACAATTCTAAAAGTTTGTCTATTTTCCTTTTTGGTGAAACAGTGTCATTTTATTCCGTTAATTGAACTCCACATTATTGAAAGCTGAACATCTGTGTTAAGGGTTGTCCAGATGTTTTCAACAGATATTCAGTGTTTGAATTATACTGTCTACAGACAGACCAATATAGCCTTCTAGCTATGAGTTCTCTGAGATCTATTATGAAAGACTTGGTCATGTCTGCTGCCTCTAGTTGCATTGCCTGGTTTGTAGCAATCTTCTTCAGGCCCATACTTCTTCAATATTGCAGTATAATTTTATATATATATATATATATATATATATATATTCATATTCTAACATTTAGAGTAAAACTGGGTTTTATTAATTTAAATTAGAATGGTATCAATGCAAAAAATTCAAATTCAATGCAACTCATGGGCTTCATTTGGCTAATACTGCCCATGCCCAGGAAATAACTATGAACAGAATACCTATAAATTACTTCTCTGAGTAACAACTGAAAAACTTTTTTTTAATCTGACTGTATTAAACATTGTAATTTTAAAAATAGAGTATGTTAGGTGAAGAGGTGAGATCTATCATCTGTAGTAGTCCATTTAATGCGACATTTATTACGTGAAGTTGGCTCTCTGTATTATACTGTATCTAGGAATGTTGTGATGAGTTCTGTGGCCACCTTCATTCCTACCACTCAGCCCATCAGTTACCCTATGCTAAGCCTAACTCCTCTGTGATTGAATGATTTGCTCTTGGGGGCACGTGGGTGACTCAGTCATTAAGCATCTGCCTTCTGCTCAGGTCATTATCCCAGGGTCCTTGGATGGAGCCCAGCTCAGTGGAAAACCTGCTTCTCCCTGTCCCACTCCCCCTGCTTGGATTCCTTCTCTTGCATCTCTCTCTGTCAAATAAATAAATAAAATGAAAGAAAGAAAGAAAGAAAGAAAGAAAGAAAGAAAGAAAGAAAGAAAGAAAGAAAGAAAGAAAGAGAAAGAAAGGAAGAAAGGAAGGAAGGAAAAGATTCGTTCTTGGCTTGTACTGGTGAGGTGGAGCAAGCTGTATAATAAACAGGGAACGTCTCTAGTAATGCCAGGTTCATGATGAATGCACTTCAATGCTAGGCCATTCTGACAAACCACTTGTGTGCTCTTGTGTTCTAAGTTTGCTCCTAGTACCAGATGACATGAAACTACTACACCCAAGTTGTCCCGATCCTGGCATGTATAAGCATCTCCTCTTCTGGCAGGAGTGCCCTACACTGATCCTTACTTTCCGCCTGGGCAGTAGTCTAGCACTGCCACAAAGCATGTGCATGGATACAAATATCTCTTTGCTGCATTTAAGGGGAAAATGTGTCTAAAGTATATGCACATATTACCTGCCTCATCTCTTTAAGCAGTACCTTAATTCAAACAATTATTAAACATCAAATCTAGTGGTTGTCCATCATCTCTCTCTTTTCTTCAACCCCTGTATCCAACCGATCAGCAAATTCTCCCCAAAACTTATTCTAAAACAGTCTGTTTTTTTTTTTTTTGTTTTTTTTTTTTTTTTACCTTTTCCATTGCTACAGATGAAATAACCTTCATTTCTTATCTGAACTATTAGAATCATGTTTTTTGGTTTGGTTTGGTTTGGCTTGGTTTTTTAAACATAAATCAGATCCTGGAACTCCTTTTCTTAAAATCCTCCAATGATGCCTCACATATCCAGACATATGATCCTGGTTTACAGCCAAATATATTACCCTATGTTACAAGGCCTTCCTCGGTCCCGCTGCTGCCTGTGTCTCTAACTTCAATTCTCTCTGCCTCACGATGTTCCACCTACACTGAATTTCTCTCTGCTCTTTATTAAGTTAAACCAATTTCTGCCTCATGCCCTGCACTCATTGTGAACCTGCAAAGAGATCTTCCACTTGACCTTCACAAGGCTGACTACTCTGTTTACTTTCTGTTAGGGAAACCCTTCTTAAATGTCACCTGTTTAGAGTCTATATTCTTTACCCACCCAACCTATAATAATTCCCTATTCATTCACCATAATATCACTGTAGTATTGCTATTTTTTGGTACATTACTATTCTTTGGTACATTTATGTTTGCCTCACCTAATTAGAATGTGAGCTCTTTTATAAGGACCTGCCTGCCTTCTTTAATATCGTATTTTCAATTTCAAGACCTATACCTCTGAAGCAATTTAGCATATACTCCTCTGATAATCAGAGTCCTCCAAAAAACAGAACCATGAGGGGGAAAAGAGAAAAAAAGGAAAGAAGGTAGGAAGGAAGAAGGAAGGAAAGGAGGAAAGGAAGGAGAGAAGGAGAAGAAAGGAAGGTTGATAAGTTGGGGAGAAATATCTTAGCTGCAGTACGGTTCTAAGGAACATTCAGGAAGGCTACTAGAGAGTCCTTGAGCCAAAGTTGCCCAACAGAAGGGTCATGATCCCCAAGAACTAGCCTTCCTTAGCATTTCTGCCATGCTTAATCATCAGCTGAGAGGTGCAGAGGGAAGTGCAGCCTCAGCACCAATGGCATGATGAATTTAAGAGCACAGGTGCTGGGCTGCCTGGAGAATTTTCTCCCTGAGGTTGGAAATCTGAAAAGTGCATTCTCAGAATGCTACAGAAGGTATAAGGGCTAAAAGTCTTTCTTCTTCTATGCAGATGGTACTATATAATACGTATGTGTGTGAGGGGGCGATTGGGGCTGGTGAAGACGATATATATTCACCTACACAAATGTGTATGCGCACACACACACACACACATACTGCTTAATACAAATATAACTTTTTACCAAAAAAAAGTTAATCAAAGATAATTAGACAAATAGAAAGAAATAACCAAAAACATGTTAAAATTTTTATCTTGGGGTGGTGGATCTGACAGTAATTTTTATTTTCTATTTTCTTTTGCCTATTTGTCAAATGCTCTTCAAAACAATATAATTTCCTATAACAAAGAGGAAAAGACTGATTAAATGAATAAGAAACAATGTGGTGAGTGAAAAAGTATATGAAGAAAGTCAATTTTTTTCCCTTCACATCCATATAAAGTCACAGAACCTTGAGGTTATGAAGTTCCTAAAAGATTGTATCTTAAATCCAGAGAACATGGAACTTTAAATATGGAACAAAAGTTCAGCTGAATTTTGTCCATAGAATTAGAAAAAAAGTAATTGTAAACAAAAAATATAAGTAAATATAAAATACTGAGTTCTGCCCTTCAGAAAAGGGTGATTAGAATCTGGAGAAAGTAGGTAAACAATAATGTTAATGACAATAAATTAAGAGGTAATATGTTTACCTGGTTCTTACTCAATATCTATGAGTATTGTCTTCACTATATTCTTTTTCTTCCTTCAAATTTTTATTTAAATTCTAGTTAGTAATGTATACTGTAATATTGGTTTCTGGAGTAGAATTTAGTGATTTATCATTTGCATATAATACCCAGTGCTCATCACAAGGGCCTTCCTTAATTCCAATCACGAATCTAATCTACCCCCGCAGACACTTTCCCTCCAGCAACCTTTAGTTTGTTCTCTATAGTTAAGATATAACTTAACTTATCTTATATATTAAGATATAGTTAAGAGTCTTTTATGGTTTGCTTTCCTGGTTTTTTTTTTTTTCCCTTCTACTATGTTCAACTGTTTTATTTCTTAAATTCCACAAAAAAGTGAATTCATATGGTATTCGTCTTTCTCTGACTGACTTGTTTCACTTAGCATAATACTCTAGCTCCACCTATGTTGTTGAAAATGAGAAGATTTCATTCTTTTGGGTAGCTGAGTAATATTCTATTGTATATGTATACCACCTCACCTTTACCCATCCATCCGTCGATGGAAATTTGGGCTCTTTCCATAATTTGGCTATTGTTGACAATGTTCCTATAAACAAACATGAGGGTGCATCTGCCCTTTTGAATCAGTATTTGTGTATTCTTTGGGTAAATACCTACTAGTGCAATTGCTGACTCATAGGGTAGTTCTACCAATTTGCACTCCACCAACAGTGCAAAAAGGTTCCCTTTTCTCTACATCCTTGCCAACACCTCTTGTTTCCTTAGTTATTAATTTAAGCCATTCTGATAGGTGTGAGGTGGTATCTCATCATGGTTTTGATTTGTATTTCCCTGAAGATGAGTGATATTGATAACTGATATGTAATTTGTAAATATCTTTTCCCATTCCACAGTCTGCTTTTTAGTTTGATTGATTGTTTCCTTTGCTATTCAGAAGTGGTTTTTTTTGGTTTTTTTTTTTTTTTTTCTTAATGAAGTCACATTATGAGGTACTAGAGTTTAGGACTTTAACATATGAATTTCAAAGGAACACAATTGAACCCACATTATATACTAAACAATTACCCATGGTTTATCTGAAATTCAAATTTGCGTGTTTTGTATTTTATCAGGCAGCTCTACTGGAATCCTGAAGTTGTTCATCTAAACTACAAGTTTCATATATTTTCATTTATTTTTGTATATTTTTAGGATATATTTTTTCATAGATGGTTTTTAAAGTCATAGAAGAAATTATTTTATTAAAAATACATATTCCACTCATATTAGTAATAAGAAATTCCTTTGATTTAAAAACAAATGCCTATTAATTTGAAAGCAAATACTTGAGCCAATATCTTTTTCTCCTTTAAAGGTTAATCACATGTAAACTAGATAAAATAATACCATACTTAATTCACCTTTTACATGCTCTTCCATTGATTAAAACAAGAGACTCTCTTGGAATACTTTAATATCTAATCACCAAAGAACCCAGTCTAATGGTGTTAGTGTCACCTACTTTAATTATTTGAGTTTGTAAAATTTGAAATCTTTGACATTATATTTAAATAATAATTTGAACAGAACAAAATTTATCCTAAGAATATTTTTCTATCTTTAGTAAATTAATAGCTCTAAATGTATTTTCCAATTCTGGTTTGCCTTCATAATTTCAGCTAAGGTTCAGTTATATTTAGGCATAAAATACTATTCTGGATGAAAGAAATATTAATTTGATCTGAGCTGTAGATGTTAACATTACTTTTTAACCCAGACCTACTTTCTTACAAATGAGATTTCTCAGTTATGATTTATTTTATATTTTAAATACTCATATTACAAATTATATCAATAATGATAACAGTATAAACAAAATGATATTAATTCTAACACACTGGAATTTTGTAGTCACTATTCCAAGAGCTAATATCACTATATGTCGTCTTCATTCCAGATTTATTTTCAATTAAACTATTCCAGGCAATCCAACATCAGTTATAATAAATGAAAACAAAACAATTATATAAAGCACATATTGAAAAAAAAAAAAAAAAAAGAATCTTGTGTGATAAACAGTTAGTCAAACCAAAATTTTTAGCAGCAGTGAAAAGAGCAGAAGACTTGGAATGGGAATCTGGAGTTCTTTTTTCAGTATTGATATTTAATAGGAAGCTTGGCCAAGATTTTGACTCTTAGATTTGAGTCCCTCATTCTTTTTTAATGGAGATAATAGTTACCATTAGAAGTTCGTCTAATGGGGCACCTGGGTGGCTTGGCGGGTTAAAGCCTCTCACTTTGGCTAGGGTCATGATCCCAGGGTCTGAGCCCTGCATCCAGTTCTCTGCTCAGCAGGGAACCTGCTTCCCCCTCTCTCTTTCTGCCTGCCTCTGTGACTACTTGTGATCTCTGTCTGTCAAGTAAATAAATAAAATATGAAAAAAAAAGAAGTTGGTCTAAGAATAAGATGAAATAAAGTATTAAATATTTTAAGGCTCTTATGGCTGTAGTTATTTACACTACTTGTGGGGAAGAAATACTCAATTTCATACTGATAGAATTATTTGTTTATAATTTTAATTGTCCACAATCTTTAATTGAGTCTAGAATTTTAATATAATATGAAGATAATTATATGCAATAAAATCTCAGGAACTGATAATTATTGATTATAGGGCTTAGCAAGACAAGATTCAATGCTGAATGTTTTTCTGAATAACACATTTAAAACATGTAAATAATCTTTGGGATTCCTGCGTTTTTTATTTTTATCTAAATGTATCAGTCATTCCCCCTGTCCCCCGAAGGGATACTTCACTTAATGTCACACTAGAAAATACAATATTAAATAAAATTCTTCTTATAAAGGAATGACACACAGAACTACAGAAATATAATCGTAACAAAAGAAAACTTAATAATGTGCCTCTGTGTATCTTGCACTGATGGAGCTTTTATTGGGTATCAGATACTATACTAGGTGTTCTATGTAGTTTTCTCATTAAAGCATCAGAAAATCTAGGCAGTAATTATTATTTTCCTTAATTTGTTGACAAATAAACAGGTTTTTAGCCAATCCTTTTATCAAAGATAAAAGCTGGAAGTGGGAGTAAAGGATTTCACTATATTTTTCCAAATCACTTACAATAAATAGTATGTTGAGCTAATAAGTATTTGACATCTTATCTGAAATGTTTTTTTTTTAATGTTATAAATTCAAGTCAGTCTTTTTTTTTTTTTCTTTTTTTTCAAATCTTTGGCAACTTGAGTAGGAAGCAGTTGTTTAAACTGTACCTAGGACATTTGCCGTATTGACAAGAGGCAAATGTAAAGTAGATTCAGAGAGTAAACACCAATGATTAGTCTGGAGTAATAACTCCACTTAGAGTGGAGTAGTAACTCCACTCTAGATGTTGAAGCTACAGAAAAATGAGTTCTGTAGAGCTATACCCACTTTGCAGATTCTATGTGTTATAAACCCATCTGTTACAAACCCAGAGATATTTTCACTGAAGCCCTTCAAGAGTGTAGGGTTAGTTTCCCTTATTTATACAGCCTAGAAAATGCCTAATTACCATTTTTATTATTCTCATAGGGCTGCAATTATAGGATACTACAAACTAGATGATTTAATAAACAGAAATTTATTGTCTTACAGTTCTGGAGACTGTAAGTCCATAATCAAGGTGCCAGTGGGGTTGACTTCTGGTGAGACTTCTCATGCTGGCTTGCAGATTGCTGCCTTCTTGCTGTGTCCTCACATTGCTTTTCTTCTGAGCACAGGGAGAAAGAGAATGTTGTCTTCTGTCCCTTTTTCCTCTGAAAAAGACAGCAACCCTCTCAGATCAGGGGCCTACCCTAATGACCTCATTAATTATTTTCCTAAAATCCCTATCTCCAAATCCAGTCACACAGGGAATTAGAACATAAACATGAATTTGGCAGGGGTGGACTTAATTCTGTCTATTACAACATTTCATTGTCATCTCCCATTTACTAATTAACATTTATTCAGTCCCATTGTTTCACTCTTTAGTAATAGGAGGATAGCACTCTTCCTGTGCTTCTTAACAAAAGCTGATGATTTAAGTATGGATATGGACATAGGGAGGAACAAACAATAGTTTCAATTGCTGCAATGGGGTTTTGGTACACATGAAAATGTTCTTGAATAGAAATAAATACCAAAGTGGGAGGATGAAGAGAAACTGTAGCTTTTGATATAGCATTTGGAGGTTATCTATGGAAATGTCAAAATATGTGTAGAACATCTAAGTAGACGTGTTCTGCTGACAATGAAATAAACTTACATTTCCTTTAACTATTCAGCAGGAGAGGTAAGTAATCCTTCATTCAGAAGCTCATTATGCATTGTCATGAAACAGATAATACAATTTCCACAAACCTCTTTTGATTTCATGTCAAACAAATTCTCTCAAAGCCATTTAATAAACAAACAGACAGAAAAAGCAAACCTGAAACGGCAATTTGTGTAATCGATTACTTTGAGCCATCTATTATTCTTTCCTTAAAGCAGATGTATATTTGTATCCAACTGGGGAAAGTTCCCAAATTGAGGTTTAGATAAATTGCATATTAGGAAAGAAATTAAGACAGCAGACTTCTTTGGTATTTAAAATAAAAATTAAGAATATATTAAATTATTCCTTGTATTGAGAATCAAAAATAAATTTAATTAAATTAGGTTAATTAAACTTGTTAATTTCTTGCAAAGACATTGGCTCTCTAGGTCTCTATATAAATATAGTTTTTTTTTTTTTCAAAATGTTTTCTAATAATGCATTCTTTATTTCAGTCATATAAGGTCCTTGTCAGTCCTCAATTTTACTTTATAATATTTGTTACTCTTCCTGGCTGCAATGTCTTTTTATATGTAGCCAATATCTAGATGGCCAATTCTGACTTTTTTTCAAGGTTGAGCTCAAGAGTGTCTCTTCTGTGAAGAGCTTTTGACCCCTCTAACTTTTTGTGCTTTTGGCACTGCCACTTTTCTTTAGAAATTAAGGCATGTCTTTATGTCTATCTACGGTACTACCCTACAGTAAAGACTTGTTATCAAATTCATCTTTATTTCTCTCCTGCCTAGAATAAGGACTAGTCCAAAGTAACAATTTAATATATGTCTCTAAAAGCACAACCTACCAAACAAGGATACAGACTTTTTATCAGAGGGAATTGCACTTGAATCAGTTTATGCCACTTTCTGAATTTGTTGCCCTGAGCAAGTTACTTGATGTCTCCAAGTTTTAATTTGCCTGGTTGGACAATAGGGAGAATTATTATACTTATATATTGTGTTATTGTGAGATTATGAAGAGATAAAGAGATAGGAGAGTAAAATAGGGAGGTAAAGAAACAGAATAAGGACAAGCTTAGCATAACTTGCCCATATGCTCATTATACTTCTATTACTGTTATTATTTCTCTAAAAAGAAAACTTATATGGTGTACTATCCCTTTACTACCCATTATTACTTCAATAAAAAATGGAAACCTTAATAGGTTATTAATTGTGCCTGCATAGTTAAGTCTGTGTCTCATTATGTTTGCTTGCATTTATGTTGTTATGGACCTTATGTTTCAGAAAAGCAAATAATAAAATGAAATAAAACTATGTTTTTCATTAATTTCAATTAATGTAATTGAATACCAGATTCTTTCCTCTGAAGACTTTTGTGAATAAATGTATTGATATAAGTTGTGAAGCTTTCCAAGGATTTTAAAAACATGTACGTGACCAATATCCTCACGTGTAACCTTCAGACTTGAATAGATCTCCCTCTACCATACTTATCTCATTTGTGATCACAATTATAATTAATCAACTTTATGATTATCTACTCAATGTCTACTTTCCCCACAAAACTGGAAGTTCTGTAATGGCAAAGAACATATCTATCTTGTTCATTAGAGTCACCTTATTACCTGTTAGAGTTCCAGAGACAGTTATTCAAAAAATTCTTTGTGAAAGAGAAGAAAAAGAGAAAATAAAACTTGAAATATTTATAAACAACATTGAGCATATCATCAAGTCTTTCAAAAATATTATTTCATTTGTCATTAAATTTCTCATCATAAAACGGAAAATTCCCCCAATCCTATATTCAGACTAAAGGATTTACTACTCTAAGAAACTAAGTTAAAATCTCCATGATAGTAAGAAGAGTGAAAGGAAATGATTTTTAAATTTTGATAAAAAGTGAGGTAAAGAACCAACTGATCAGCCAAATATTTTTAACAGAGGGAATTGCACTTGAATCAGTGTAGCAAAACAGAGAACTAACTAATTAGCCAAACATCAGTCTTACCTACTGTAAGAGTGGAATTAGAAATGATAGAAACAGTGGAATGATGAGTTAATTATGAGAAGAGTCAATGATCTAAGTTCATCTACACCTACCACCATGACGGTTAGGCATTTTGCAAAAGATAGCATGATGAATAGCGACTTTAGTAACAACAACAAATTATTCCAGTAAACTTTTTTAAAGATTTTATTTGTTTACTTATCAGAGAGAGAACACAAGCAGGGGAACAGCAGGCAGAGGGAGAGCCAGGCTTCTTGCTGAGTCAGGAGTCTGATGTGGGACCTGATCCCAGAACCCTGGGATCACAACCTGAGCTGAAGGCGGACATTTAACCAACTGAACCACCCAGGTGTCCCTCTAATTAATCTGTTGACAGTCAGATTTGTTCAACGATGATATGAGCTTTCCTGTAGTCAAGGTGTTCACATACATTGTGCAAGAACTTCTTGGGAGAGTTCAAGCATCAGTTTCCTTTTAGCTAGGAACTTTTTAATAAAAAGTCTCCTTTCATTCATGAGAGAGCATAAATCTTTCTCAGAAAACCTTCAAACATATAGTAGAGTAATGAAATAAATCTCAATGGCTCTAACTATTTATTTGTGTTAATTAAAGACAGTAGAAGAAGCAGTAGATTTTAGAGGCTGGAAAAGCAGAGATTTTAAAGCATTTCCTAATGGTGTGTCACTCAGTGAAAAGTCATCAGAATAGTGTAAACCCTCCTCATTAGTTTATTAGTGATTAATTGTCTAGAAAAAACTGTTATGCTATTTTTATTAGGTTAATTTTAGTGTTCACTTCATGAATATTAAAAGTAAGTTATGATTATTATTTTAAAGAAATCTTTATTACACTTGCAATTCCATCCAAAGATGATATGCAAAATTCAGTTACTGATGTATAACCTCAAACATTACCAGAAATGGAGTCAACTACAAAATGTAAGTCACGAGAGACTTAGAAAAAATAAATATCTCCTAAAATTTGGTGTTGTACAGAAACAATGAATCTTGGAACACTGCATCAAAAACTAATGACGTATTTTATGAGGACTAACATAACATAATAAAAATAAATAAATAAAAATAATATAAATAAATAAATAAATAAAGTTTAGTAGATTTACCTTACCATGAAAAGTCTCTAAACAATTATAAATTGTATGGTAATGAGATTTAACAAAACAAAATCTTATTAGCATGCTATCCTGAATCCAGCATAATATTAATCTGTAGTAGATGAAGGTGAATATCATAGGCATAGAAACAGACATTTTGGAAGGCTTTTTTTTTTCTGTTTGTTTTTTATTAAGTCCAAATTTATATAACTTTTTAATTGTTATTATTTTAGTAGTGGCTAATCCATTTCGGGGGCTTTAGTAGTGGCTAATCCATTTCTTTTCCTCAAAAAAGCATTGAAGTTTGGTTCAGAAGGCAGTTTAATTACTGGGTAGTCATCTTTAACTCATGTAGGCTTCCTTTTATCTTTTTTTAAGGCAGATTTGTTGAAAGACCAAGATATTTGACAATCCTATAATTTGGCAGTACTCAGAATGCAAACCATTTCCCCTATGAATCTGTTCAGATTTTCTTTTAGACTTCCTTAGAATGGGTCTCAACAGGACTTGCTTTCTCCTCTCCAGTACCATGCTCCAAGGATTCCATCAGCAACCTAATTTCTTAGAGCTCTATCTCTTCTGCTTAGCAGGACCTCTGTGGAATACTTCTCTGTGACATAGCCAGGAAATTAGCCACAGAAAGAGATGTGGAGCAAATACAGAGTTCCTAATGTAAATTTGCCCTTTCTCCAATGTATGTAAATTGTCTCATGCCTTTTGTCCAATGTAAGTTTTTAATGGCTGGGTACTAGTAGAGAACCCATCACACTTCACTGTTAGTAATTTTTAATTTTGTTTTTTAGAACCATTTTCTAGAAGACTGAGTGAACTTATGAAGCCAAAGTGTGCGCAACACACCTCATTTCAACATATGTAGAAAAATTAACATATCTCAAAATTAAAGTGAGTCCCTTTCTTCAAGTTCAATTCACATGACTCAACAAATTTTTTGAAGTCCAAATATACCAATTAGTAACTCTCAGAAATCTCAACCATACTATAATCCTCCTATCTTTTAGTCACAGTTGATTTTCAAAAAGTGCCACCTAGTCTATTTTCTTCTACAGAAAATAATCACATTTATATTTCAACTGGTATTTATTGTTATTAAAATAATTAAATGATAATTCAATTCAACCTTAAATTTAATTGAATTATAATTAGTTCTATTTAGTATAACCATGCAATTCAACGTAATTACTTTGCCCTGAGAATTTTTTTCCCTTCACTCAAACTACTTAAATATAATAAAAGAAAAATATGACTCATATCTACAATAATGTGGAAAAATTAGCCAAGTGGCAAGTTTCAAAAAGGGGTTGGAATAGGTAGTGATAGTTACTTCTTAATGATACATATGGGCAGGTGAGTTCCTGGATAATTTTCCACCAGGTATACCAAGTAGCAAATTTGTTATGTCCATGAGTGTTTATTTATTTATTTATTAAATATTTTATTTATTTATTTGACAGATGGAGATTACAAGTAGGCAGAGAGGCAGGCATAGAGAGAGGGGGGAAGCAGTCTCCCTGCTGAGCAGAGAGCCTGATGCGGGGCTTGATCCCAGGACCCTGAGATCATGACCTGAGCCGATGGCAGCGCCTTAACCACTGAGCCACCCAGGCACCCCTGTCCATGAGTGTTTAAATACAAGCATGAGTCATGTTGGATCAGGACAGGAAATTCCAAAGAACAGCTGATTCCAAAGGCTTGGAACCAAGAAGGATTTAGCAGATAATTATAGTCACCATATCCCAGAAATAAAAATAAAATGATCTGTTGTGCAAAATCATGCTTATCCCATGTAACCCCTTCTGGTCATCAAGGGATCATTCCCTTAACATGGAAGGGGTGGTATTTGAGCCATAATATAGATCAATCCATGTTGTCTATTCATGCACCTATTCAGAAAATATTTTAGATAACCCACTGTTTTAGATAGAGCAGTTCCTGGGGAAACTAGCCTAATGAGACATAATTCCTGTCTATGCTGGCAGGAAGTATAGCCTGGAGAAGAGCGTAGACACTCAAGCCAAAAATCCTGTGGAGTTGGGAAAGTTAGAGAGTAGATCTCAGAGAAAGCAGCACTGTAACCCTAATGAAATATTTTAGAAACACATTGAGGAAATCACAATGCCTTCAATATTTCATGTGTTGAGATTGTGAGGATCAGAAATAAATTGATGATGTGTTTTCCTACCAGACTTTGTTTTGTAAAAACAAAAAGGTTTTGTGAAATTTGACTAGTATGGCAGAGGATTTTTTTTTTCTCTACCTTCTTGTTTCTTTGGCTGGTCTAATAATCGAATTAACATAAAACAGATTAAGATGAGAAAAAAAAATATATATATATCTCACATATATGAGAGGTTCAAAGAAAGAAAGGTAAAATGGGGTAGATATGCTAACCTAAACTAAGAAATGGGTAACATATCTGGGGTTTCAAAGGAGACAGTTTCAATTCACATGGCAATAAGAAGAAGAGCAGATGTTTGTTAATTAGATGTTTACCCTGCTATGTAGATGGGTCACTCAGATAAATTTTATCTCCAGTAATAACATATTCTGGGAAAAAATTAGATTTTTTTTTTAAATAGTTAAGGGAGGGGCAAAAATCTCTCTTGAGCCCACAGGGTCTCAATTGCCTTCAGCTCAAATAATCCACATACCAAAGTGGCACATTTTGGGGAGACTTGTTCCGATTTCCTTTACTAAGGTTGTGTTTATTTTAGGGTTCTAAAATACATTATACTGCAATAGAATCTAAGTTTCAGAAAAACGGGTCTATTGGGTCTGGGTTGGGGAACATGTAGAAGAAAAGGGCAGGGACAGAGTAACGTAAGAGAGAAAACATAACATATATACTTTTAACCTTTAGGTTTATGGAGTAAATTCTGTCCAAGTAAGTTGTAGCATTCCCCAAAGTTTAAAAGAAGCATTTAAAAAAGAAGATTATATGTTGGGCATCTGGATGGTTCAGTCATTAAGCTTCTGCCTTCAGCTCAGGTCGTGATACCGAGATCCTGGGTTCGAGCCCTGCAGCAGGCGCCCTGCTCAGCAGGAAGCCTGATTCTCCTTCTCCCATTCCCTCTGCTTGTGTTCCCTTTATTGTTGTGTTTCTCTCTGATAAATAAATAAATAATTTAAAATAAATAAGTAAATAAATATTTAAAAATTTAAAAAAGTAAAAAAGATATATGTTACAATAATTCAATTTAGATAAACATATTTATATTCTCCTAACTGCATTTTCTAGAAATAATGAAAATCTGATTAATTAATTGGCAAATTTGTTAATTTAGTGGATAACAAGGGAATAAAAGGAGTTTTCATAAAAGTAGTTTGAAACAAAATGAGAAGCTTTCATATTTCTAAAATTTATCAAATTAGATACACATGAAGTTTACTTCTTGGGCAAAAGTAGTTTGAAACACAATGAGAAGCTTTCATATTTCTAAAATTTATCAAATTAGATACACATGAAGTTTACTTCTTGGGCAACCAAGTTCAGGCCTCATCAGTAAGCATCCTGATGGGATCTTCAGCATAATAAGAAAAACCCATAAGCAATTTCTTATTACTGAAGGATGTTTTACTTATAATAATAAAATTTAGGCAAAGAAATCCTGGTTCAGGGGCATCTGCGTGGCTCAGAGGGTTAAGTCTCTGCCTTTGGCTCAGGTCATGATCTCAGGGTCCTGGGATGGAGCCCCACATCGGGCTCTCTGCTCAGTGGGGAGCCTGCTTCCTCCTCTCTCTCTCTCCCTCTCTCTGCCTGCCTCTCTGCCTATTTGTGATCTCTGTCAAATAAATAAATAAAATATAAAAAAAAAAAAAAGAAATTCTGGTTCAAATAACAATGAACTACCAAAGTAAAGAAAGAATGTGTGAATAAGTACTATGGATCATTTATGGATTATTATATGTGAGTCAAATTTCTGACTGGAACTTTGGGGTCACTTTTGTAAAATAATAATGATGATAATAATAATAATAAGTAGTAGTAGTAGTAGTAGTAGTAGTAGTAGTACGGGCTTTGATACCTGGGAAGATAAAGGAAAAGAGGAAGAGAAAAAGGAAGGAAGGGGACAAAGGAGGGAAGGAAGGGAGGAGGAGAGGGAAAAGAGCTGGATGTAACAAAAGAACAGAAATAATAAGACTAACAAATAAGTAAAAAATAAACAGCAGTGTAGCTTATTTCAGGATTTAAAACTTTTAGAAATGCCCTTTTATCCTTTAGAATACAAGACATTTAGAAATGTAGATGTTCTGCGATCAATGACACTTGATATATTCTGGGTCTCGTAGGGCTTAGTCTAATCCAAGGGAATACATAGCACAATTTCACTGTTTCAGTTTTAACTTGAGAATTAGTTTTTCTACTAAAAGAAAGTTGTATGTAATCTCAGAGACATGAAATGTCCAGTGTACGCAATCCAGACTCTTTCTTTCTTTCTTTCTTTCTTTTTTTTTTTTTTTTAAGACTTTACTTATTTATTTGTCACAAAGAGAGAAAGCAAACAGGCAGGTAGAAGGAGAAGCAGGTTCCCCGCCGAGCTGAGGGCCTGATACGGGACTCAACCTCAGGACTCTGGGATCATGACCTGAGCCAAAGGCAGAGGCTTAACCAACAGAGTTGTCCAGATGTCCCTGTTTCTTTATCTTTATTTAAATTTAGAATGACAATGTTAGAAATAATATTGATACCTGTTGAAAGAGTAAAAGAAAGACACTTTTGTGTTTATATTTACTAAACTTTGTGTTTTTTTTTTTTGTTTTCTTAATAAAGACATGTTTGTTTATTTATAATGATCTAAAAGCCTTAAAAAAAAAAAGAGAGAGAGAGAGAGAGCATAAGAAGTGGGAAGGGGCAGGGAGAGGGAGAGAGAATCTCAGGCAGACTACACACTGAGCACAGAGCCTGACTCAGGCCTCCTTCTCATAACCCTGAGATCACAATCTGAGTTGGAATCAAGAGTCAGAGGCTTAACTGACTGAGCCACCGAGACTTCCCTAAACTTCATTCTTAATTATATATCATTTATTAACAAGTTTAAACTATTATTATTAAAAGTTAAGCTTACTTGTTGTATGCCAGAACTTATCAAATTCCATGTATAAATTTTGTGCAGTTTTTAATATATCAACTATAGCTAAATAAGGTGGTAAAAACATAGTAATTTAAGCTTAGCTATTCAATAAAAACACTACACTATTGGTGCAAAGAAGCATTAATTGGGAAAGCATGCAAATCTGCTTCTCAGTTAAACCTGGCTCAAAGGGAAAAAGAAAAAAAAAGATAGTTTGGACCATGAGGTCATAACCAAAGCCTGTTCTTGGTACTGTCAATGCAGGCAGAGTCTTCAGAAGAAATAAATGCCTCCCTCAGTGTTGATGTTATAAACTCTGTAAAAATGAATGATGTCAGTCATCAAACAGACGGGACAATGAAAGTCAAATCTGGTTTGTGAGTTTGTCCACTCAACACTCTTGGGAAATTAAAGGACTTACATCTTCTATAAAACCCAGTAACATTTTAGAACATTTTTGTAACTTTCCAGGTGAGAAAAATTATTCTAAATACTCAAGGACAAGAAGCTATGATCATCTTTTAGGCTCATTAGCTTTTTCTTCCTACAGAGTTAAATGTACTTCATCCCTCCTCAATGCATCCTTAATACTACTACCAAAGACAGAAATTTGATGATAAATAAGCTCCAGGCTAAGAATTTGACACTATTACTTAATGTTTTGCTTGAATTGAACCACTCCTAACCATTCATATAGTAAATCCTTATCCTCTACAGAACAGTTCAAATTTAATCCTTAAATTTTTTAGTGGATTTTAAAGCATTCCATGAATGCTTGCGGAGATTTTGCATATTTGTTTTGGTGCTTAGTAATTTGAAACAAATCATTTATTTTCTATTTCAGTTCATGTATTTGGAATATTTTCTAGTATTAATAATCACACACAAATACACATAAGCAGAAAAAGATTCATTGGAAAGAGTGTTTAATGAACATATAGCATATCACAATTATGCACTATATATATCTAAACCTACACATATATGAACATACACAGCAGAAAAAGATAAACTGAAAACAGTAAAATATATAATATTAAATATATAGTTATATATGTATGGCTCATACATATAAAAACATACCAATATATATTACTGCAAATATATATTATATATATACTGTGTACTTGTGTGTATTATATTATAATCATATATTATTTGTATTAAATGTTTAACTCTATTTCAAGTATCATTTTCTGCTAATTCTACATTGAATTAGAAATGAAATAAAGCATAGATTTCATTTGTATATTGGTAGTATCATTTTTATACATTCAATCTGAGGGTTAAAATATTCCATTTAGAAAATAATATGTGTTAGATTGTATAGTTTTCACCTACCTATAGTAGAGACAGCTATAATAAAAATACGAATAAATGGCCTGAATGTGACAATACATGTATGTGGATCATATTTTTTCATTTCTTTTAAAATTTATCTTCAGTTTTATTTTTAAGATGTGCCAACTTCCTAGTTCTTCCTTCAATATCTTGCAATATATTCTATAGGAAATAGAGCTTCACAATATTGAATCATTAGTTGTATACCTGAAACCAGTATGCTAAATGCCAATTATATCTCAGTTAAGAAGAGAAATAGAACATTTTTTTTTTTCAAATGACCATGGCTATTATCGTGATAATGTCTGAATATACATAACATTGGCATATGCTGTTTTTTGTGTATTTTCCCCACTACCAACAGGGACACATAATAATAGATGAAGCTCATTAATGGAAGTGTATTGGCAGATGTGGTAGCTAGTTGTAATAGCTTGACTAGAATGCCTGTGCCTAATTCCTAAAACGTGTAAATGTATTTTGTTACAATGTAGAGAACTGAGGTAGTGAATGGAATTAAGTCAGCTCATTAGATAACTTTGAGATGGGAATGGCTTCCTGGATTATGCAAATGGACTCAATGTATCACAGATGGCCTTATAAGTAAATGAGGGTACAGAAAGTCAATGGGGCCTCCCTCTGTAAACTAAAAAGCCAAGAAGATGGACTTTCCTCTAGAGTCTCCAGAAAGGAATGCCGCCCTGTTGAAATCTTTTACCCCAGTGATGTTCATTTTGTACTTCTGACTTCCAGAAGTATAACATTTCTATTGTTTTAGCTCATTAGGTTTGTGGTATTTGGTATAGCAGAAATATACAACTAATATAATAGGTATTACTCTATTGTGTACCCTCAAAATTTTCTCCTGCTTTGGAGTAAAGCTGGAAAATCATAAGCTTTATGAGAGTGGGGGTTTTCATCACTTATATTTATGTGAAAAATGCCTAGCAAGACATTAAATGATGAGAAATGGCGAATTTATTAAGATTTTACTCTATCAGAAGTTTGCCCCCGACTTTGTTTGGAAAAATGGTTTAACAGTAATTTCTTTTACAATATAATTAACAGTGAAGTAAATGATCAACTCACCTACATTTTAATAAATATATCACAAAGAGAACCATGTTCCATGTCCTCACTTTTTAGTTGTGCTCTTTAAGGTAACAACACCATATTTATATTTCTCTGTTTGGGGGATGTTCTCAAGTTGTAGGAAATATTTCCGTGGATTTCTTTTCTTAGCTTCTAGGTGTGATTTCCTTGCCCATCCTCTAATGATGGAAAAGATGGCAAGAGAAGAGGGGTGAATGCATAAATTCTTTGTAACATTCACGGTCACAACACACCATAGTGCAAATAACAAGTGCTTAATAAACACTTAATTGTAAGATTTAAATTTATTAAATTTTCTTGGGAATAAATATAGTAGAGTTCTTTATATTTTATTTTTCAGTGTCATTAATTGTTTGGTATAACTTCCTGATTAAACTGGTAGGTCAATAAATTTGGCATTTACTGAGGGGAGTCTGTTTTTTTGTTTGTTTGTTATTTTAAATTTGGGGGAGGAGCTTTTTTTAAACAGAAAACTTTCAATGAAGTACAATATGAATATAGGTAAGTGCATGCCTCTTAAAAGTGTAATCTAATTGTTAGGAACTGTAACATGTGTAACACATAGCTTAAGATACAGAACCTGGATGCTTGGATGGCTGAGTCGCAGCCTGGGAAGCATCTCCCTTGGGCTTGGTCATGATCTCAGGATCTTGGGATGGAGTCTCACATCATCTTGCTCCTGGCTCAGTGGGGAGTCTACTTCTCCATCTGCCTGCTGCTCCTCCTGCTAGCTCACTGGCACATACACACACTCTCTCTCTGACAAATACATAAGTAAAATCTGGTGGCTCAGTGGGTTAAAGCCTCTGCCTTCAGCTCAGGTCATGATCTCAGGGTCCTGGGATGGAGCCCTGCATCGGACTCTCTGCTTAGCTGGGAGCCTGCTTCCTCTCTTCTCTCTTTCTGCCTGTCTCTCTGCCTACTTGTGATCTGTCTGTCAAATAAATAAATAAAATCTTTTTTAAAAAAATCTATATAAATAAGATACGGAAAATTACTAGCACCCCAGATATTCTCCTCTTCTCTGGTCTTTAACCCCAATCAAATGTTACCCCTGTCTTGACTTCTGGAACCACACATTGATATTGCCTGTTTCTGAAGTTACAGGAATGAAAACAGACAGTTAAAGAAAGAAAAAGAAAGAAAGAAAGAAAGATAGATTCTGGATTCTGGCTTCTTTTGCTTAATGTTATTTTCATGAGATTTATCCAAGAAATTGCTTTAGTTGTAATTTACTCATCTGCATTGCTACAAAGAATTTGAACTGTGTGACTATAGCAAACCTCATTTACCTATTCGATGCTGGAACACTGAGGAGTTCTTGGTTTTCAGGGACTACAAACTGTTATAAACATTCTAATACAGAATGTTGAGCGAATACCTGTATTCAGTTTTCTTAAATATGTTCCCAAATTTGGAATTGCTAACTCATAGGGTAAGCATTTATTTACCATTAGTACTTCCATACGGTTTTCCAAAGTGCTTTTACAAATTCGTTCAATTCTAGAAGTGAGATCAGAGTGCCAGTGGCTCACTATGCTGGTTTGTGCCTTTTAGTACTGCATTTCTTCTAATTTTTGTCAGTCTGGTAGGTATGCTATGGTATTGTGTTTTGAGTTTTTAGCATTCATGTCTTTGAATAATGAAGCACATATTTAGTAATTTCATGTTTATGTATCTGTAGTGATTGAACTAAACTTTTGCCTATTTTTAAGCTTTCTTTTCTCATTCATCTGCAAGACTTTTTAAATATAGTGAATCCCGCATTGGTTACATGTATTACAAGCATCTTCTCCCAAATAGTGGCTTTCTTTTTCACTCCATTGATAGTGTTTTTTTTTAATTAATTTTTTATTTTTTATAACATATATTTTTATCCCCAGGGGTACAGGTCTGTGAATCACCAGGTTTACACACTTCACAGCACTCACCAAAGCACATACCCTCCCCAATGTCCATAATCCCACCCCCTTCTCCCAAAACCCTCCCCACAGCAACCCTCAGTTTGTTTTGTGAGATAGTGTTTTTTTTTTAATAAATGCAAAATTTTAATTTTAAGGCAGTCCACTTTGGTTTATTTTGTTTTTTTCCTTCAGGCTGGTGGAGTGGTTTTGTTGTTGTTTCATTTTGTTTTGAACGTTGAGGTTAAGAAAAATTTTCATAAATTATATATATATATATATATATATATATATATATATGTTATAACTGTTAACTTTTTCCCTTCTAAATACGATTCTTTTACAACCTTAAGATAATCTCCCAGTATCAAGTTCCTTATTCTTGTCCCCTATGACAGGTACTTAAACATTTTCAGATTCCAGAGATTAGGATGTAGACCTATTAGGGAGAGGGTGATCACTATGCCTACCATGATGGATAATTATACATAAATGTAACTTATACGTAGCAAGTAATTATATATAATATATGCATAAGAATATAAATATTTTAAAAATAACTAAATGAGTTAAGAGATTCTCTTGGGGAACAGGACAGGAGAGAGAGCTAGGATTCTGAGCTTTAAACTAAAAACCCTTTGGAATGATTTTCCTTTTATGAACAATAAAAATTTGAAGCATTAAATGGGTCCCAGGAACCAATTTTTATTTAAGTGCAATCCAGTTAAAAATGTCATGAATTTTTGCCCACTAAATTGAATACCATTGGGAAATAAAACAAAACTTCATACAAATATTAAGCAAACTTAATGTATTCTTCTCAGTCTTTAACAAATTGTGTATGCGCACACACATTCATTCACTCACTCACACATGTACAATACTTATAGTTCAAAGCTCAGAATTAAAAAAAAAACACAACTAAAATCTCATAAGAGAGTTGCTTATATTTATCATGAATCACGCGCAAAACCAAAGTAAATCTTTTTTTATTTGATTTGATTTTTAAGTAATCTCTACACTCAATATACAGGACTTACACTTATAACCACAAGATCGAGAGCCACACTTTCTACTGAGTAAGGTTCAGGTGGGGGCCAGGTAGGGAGAAATAGACAGGGAGCTATGTGATCAGGCTCACAAAAATCCCCATAATTGGAGGTCTGAAGAAACCAGAGATTAGGGAACAAACTGGACCACCCTGCCCTAGGCTAGTGGGGTGGGTGTCTTTTTTATGATAATCATCTATGACTAAACAGATCTTAAAAAGGAAGTAAGCCATTGAAGATGTTATCACTAGTCCTTGCTCAATGGTGATATTAATAGAGACATTGATAGGACTTAAGTTAACTGGTTAGCTTTCCATAAAAGGCCAACCTTAAAGGCCCCTAGTGGCAACCCTGTTAGGACCCCTCCCACTCCTGAGAGCTTTTTCTGTATCCTTGCTTATAAACTTCTATTGCTTTATTTGTTCTCCTTAGTCCATGAGATGCATTCTTTGACTCCATGAGATAACAATCTAGCTCTCCTGCTTCACTACCAACTGAGCTAGCCAGCTGTCCCTAAACTCAAATCTTAGACATAGAAAATTAAAAATAGTACTGTTTCTTCAATTAAGCATGATGGATTATAAATAATAGTATTTATAAACCCTCCAGAAAACAAAAGGAGAACTTAACAAAAAATTAAAATTATAGGGAATAACAAAAAATAGAAAAAGTCAATCAAGCAATCAAATATTTACATATTCATGAAATAACAAAGCAAACATTTGAACATTGAGGATCTTATTGATAGGGAAAAAATGGTACCAAGGTGCGTTATAGCAATGGCATTAAAAAAGTAAGAGTTGTTGTGTCCCTTTATACTGGAAAGTTGTAGGGAGAGAGGAATCAGTTGCCTGAGAAGGCAAAGATGAGGGGTGAGGCCAAAAGCAAGATTAATTTGATTTAAATAGCTCACAAATCCTTTCTGATGCCATAAAGACAAGATCTACCTTCCACATGCCCAGCTGCAGAAAGTATGTTTCCTCTATGAAATTAAACCAAGTTTACTATATACCAAGATACAAGGCAACAGGGAGAATGGGTAAGAGGAGCCATACCAGAAACAGAGACAAAGGATTGGCGTATATTTTCAGTAAGGGCCAATTGTTAATACTTAAGATTTGGTAGTTCATGTGATTTATGTTGCAACCAGTTAATAGTGCACTTGTAGCAAGAAGGAAGTCATGGGCAAAATGTAAATTGAGTAAGGGATGGGCAGGGCTAGGTAGGGAGAGATAGATAGGGAGCTATGTGATCAGGTTCACAGAATCCTAAAAATGTGGAGGTGTGGGAAAACCAGAGATGAGGGGATAAATCAGACCACCTTATGCTAGGTTATATGGAGTAGAGGACTAACCTGCCTTAAGCCTGTGAGGTGAAGGTCTTTATGATAAATACCTGTGACCAACAAGGAATAATCAGCCCTAAAAAGAAAGTAAGCCATTAAAGGTGTTATCAATAGAGATGTTAAAAGGATTTAAGGTCCCTAGTTAGCTTTCTATAAAAGACCAACCATAAAAGCCCTTATTGGCTTCTCTGTTGGGATACCTCTCAGTCTTGAGAGCTTTTTCTTCACTTAATAAATATCTATCACCTTACTCTCCATTTTCCGTGAGATTCATTCTTCGACTTCATGAGACAACAACCTAGCTCTCCCACTTCAAAATGAATGAACGTTGCTATGTTTTAATAAAATTTTATTTATAATAACAGTCTAGATCAGGGCACCTGGGTAGCTCAGTGGGTTAAAGCCTCTATCTTTGGCTCAGGTCATGATCCCAAGGTCCTAGGATCGAGCCCTGCATCAGGCTCTGGGATCAATGGGGAGCCTGCTTCCCCCCTTCTCTCTCTGCCTACTTGTGATCTCTGTCAAATAAATGAATAAAAATCTTAAAAAAAAAATCAGTCTAGATTAAGCCCATAGACAATAGTTTGCTGACATCTGAATAAAGTATATGTATTTAAGAATAAGATCACTAGCCATTTTTCTCAACTTAGCAACCAAGTGTATATTAACCAACCATAAATATATACTATTCAAGATAAAACTCAAAAATCTCCCTCTGATTATGATGGACAGTTGAAAGAAAGGCAGGCAGGGAGAAGCCCCACTCTCCCCCCATCAAGAGGAAACTACCATTAAAAGCATTTTACACCACCCTGGAAGAAGCTCTCCAACCCCTTCCCATGAGATAGGTAGACAGGTGCAGGGAAGGTTAATCAGATTAAAACAGCCTGCCAGCCCACAAAAACACCTCGACTTAGAAACTCCAATGGCAACCATCTCAGACCCTCTCCCTCCTCTTCAGGGAAGTTTTGTACTGTTTGTACTATAAACTTTGCTATCACTCCATAAACCTCTCTTTGCTGCCCACCATTCTTCCTCTGGTCACCCCTTCATTCTTTGAAGAGTGTGATCAAGAACCACCAGCACTAAAGAAAAAATCCTTTAACAAAGATACTGTTTATCCAAGGGAGAACTACTTATAAATGCTGTTTTTGAGACCCCAAACAAGACATTCTGTCCCCTCTTAGTCACTCTAAAGTGAAGTTCTACCATGAAACTGTGCATGGAGGCCCTCTGGTAGGCTTTTTAGTACCTCATTTTTAAGTATTAATGGAAAAAACTAATCAGATATTTGAGATATGTCTAACAGGAAAGACAAAGAAAACAAGAATATGGAATTTAGGGGTAAAAAAGAGACAGTAAGCAGAAATCTGAAACTGTATTAGATATTAATATTTATTATTAATGTCCTCTGAAATAGAAGTGAAAAATTATATTCATGAAACAAGAAGATGATACACAATTGGAATCATTCATCCTTTCATTCAACAATTGTTTGATATCTACCTTGTGCAAGAGTCGCTTTGGGTATCTGATACCTAGCCATAAAATATAAAAATCCCTGCATTCATAGAGCTGCCAATTTAATAAAGGGAAAGAAAAATTTATGAATACCATAACGATTTTAACAAGAGAATATAGTAAATGCTCTATGAAGAAAATATGCAATGTGTAAGTCAATTCTGGAGTTTTTAGAATTGCAGTCTTCAACAGCATGGTCAGTTGAGGTCATTGGTAAGGTAATGTCTGAGCAAGGGCTGAGTTAGCTGTTAGCCAGATGTTAGTCAGCTGTTAGCTGAGGAACATTTTGGATATCTTGAAAGACTGATCTTGGCAGAGGAAGCAACCAATACTATGAACAGAAATTAAGTCAATGTGGCTGGAGGGGAGTGGTGAGCAGAGGATAGGAGATAATGATGTAGAGGAGGCACAACTGTAAAATGTTTTTGCCATTTTTAGTTTTGATGCTTATACTGATGGAGCAAAATGATGGGGGATTAACACAGCTGGTGTTTTAGCACTATGGAGGCAGTGTACCGAACTGTGTTAGTGGCTTGCTTTATGCTTGGCCACCGTGCACTCACATTCAGGGAAATAAATGACCATTTAACCTAAGGCTGTTCTTGATGAAGCAGTAAATATTATTAATTTGATTAAATCTCAACCTTTTTCATATCATCTTTTCAAATACCTTTTTCATATTTGTGTGTGACAAAATAAAAAGTAGACATAAAGCAAATCTGTTGTAATGAAAACCGCAGGATTTGCCCTCTGAATTGAACTAGCTGCTTTTATCATCAAACACTATTTTATGTAAAAGAGCAGCGGCCAAACTATGTTTTTTCAGACTTAAGGAAGATAATTTCTCTAAAATAAGCCTGTAACTTAAATGACAACAATTACAGTATTTGTCACCAATGGCAAAATTTGGATTTAAAAAAAAAAAAAATGCATTTGAAGAGCTTGAATCACCTACCACAACCATGACAGTTTCCTAATACTTAAAGGCTTTCTTGATACAAATAATAATATTAATGAATTTGATATTTTGATAATTAATAATGTAATTGGTCAATATGCATAAACAAGAACCAATGCTGAGCATTGCACATTAGAAAACCTATATTCAAAATGAAAGAAAAATTAATTTTAATGTAACTGAGCACAAGTTTTCATTGACATGGTTCCAGATTCTATACCATAACTTACCTTTAATTGAGTGTCACTTGACAGGCTTTAGTATGGTATTAAAGAAAAATATTCACAAATACTAAAATACTCTTTCCTTTTCCAAGGAGAGATGTCTGTATGAAACCAGATTTTCTTCATATACCGCAACCAAACAAAAGGTCACAACAAAGTAAATACAAAAGCAGATTTATGAATCTTGCTGTCATTTATAAAATCAGACACTTAAGAGATTTGCAAAACTATAAAACAATAACTCTTAATATTTTGACATTTGAGAAAATGCTATAATATGTTACTTGTTTCATTTAAGAGGCTTAATATTGCTATTTTAAATGCCTATTTTAAAACTTCATCAGGTTTTTTTTTTTTTTTTAAAGACTATTTGAGAGAGCAAGTGAGCAAGCACAAGGAGGGGGAAGGGCAGAGGAGAAGGACAAGCAGACTCCCTGCTGAGCAGGGAGCCCGATGCGGGGCTTGAACCCAGGACCCTGGGATCATGACCTGAGCTGAAGACAGATGCTTAACCACTGAGCCGCCCAGGTCCCAAAACTTCATCAGTTTTTATCTAATACAGTGATATTGAGAGATAGAACCCAAAATTTCATTACGGTTCTCCAGAGTTATTGATAAGAGTGTCTTGAGGTTAAATATTTTCCTCTATCATTTTACAACATGTGAGATCTTATTTTACTCCTTTTCTTCATTCACCAGGAGTCCAGACTAAGCCCTCTTCACTCAGTGCCAAGCAATATTTTCTTTTATGAAGGGATTTCTTTCCCAATCACCAGCTTAGAAATTGGCAATATCTACCCTAATGGTTAATGTAATCTTTGGCTAGATGCCAAAAGACAATATGCATTGAGTGAATGCCTTGAAAACCATTTTGAGGACAATATTTAATATCCCGAAGCCAATTAAAACTTGAAACTTTTATCTACTGCTACTGTTTTGACATTGAGGGCCAATACCAAGAGGGATAGGAACGTTTCCTCTTACCAATGGAAATCATTAATAGTTTAGGAGAGAATTTCGAAGACAATTAAACAATATCCTAGATTTCATACTTTCAACATGTTTGGCAATAATTCTAGCTCTCTTAATTTTTTTCTTTTAAATTTCATAACAATGGAATTTCTGTTCCCCCATGTCCATTTCTCTATCTTTCACTTTTCTGGAGTAGCCAAGACCTATCTTTACAATAGAAAACTCAATTGTTCCTTCCATTTGGTTAGTATAACCATGTAAATACTTGTTTCAGAAATTTAGATGAAACCTGATGTACACTAGTTTGTATGCTAACCTAAGACAGTTTATTAGAGTCCTTCATCAGTTTTCAATAGAATTGTTTGCTGATTACATAAGCTTAGGTCAGGGAGCTGCTTAAAACATCACACAGCACTCAGCACTATTCTCTCTCAGCATTTAGCAAGCTGTATTTTTTTTTTTTTTTAAGAAACTGGTCTATATTCCAATTTGACTAACTTCTATCAAGTAGGGGTCATGTCTACCTTGTTCATCACTATATCCCCAGTACTTAACTAGCCTTGGGAACACATTTTAGTATGATAGAGTGTATTTTAACCTGTTTTATTCATTTGTTTTAAAATCTCACATTTCAATGATATAGTGGCATTCATTGCCTCAGGAGGAAAGAACATAAATAATGAAAAAAAAAATCTCTCTCAGCTCTATTTTATAAATGTATATATTTCAAATTATTGTGAAACAGTAATGTGCAATCCAATGTGCTTTTGATTCTCAATAGCTAAGCAATGGAGATAGAAAAACTTTTTTTTTTCCTAAAATAGAATTCTAAATATCAGGATGTCCTCATCAGTAGTTAAACATGGGAAATTAAAGAGCTAGCGTTTATATCCATGAACTACTGGGTCACAAATAATGCAGCAGTTAAATTAGAGCTGTTGTCCTCAAAACAGGGAAGATAAAATTCTTCTGGGGATCAGAAGCTTGGAGAGGATTAGTAAAACAGAATATGGAGCTTAGATGCTAGTGCAGGCTCTGCTCTCATCTCCACCAACCATGATTAGGGCCAAAACCTATGCATGGTAGAGGAGATGAATTATCTTGAAGTCAACTGTTATGTTTGGGATTTGAACAAATAGGGGACTTTTGGGCCACCCATCCTCTGGAGCTCTGGAAATGGATGAAAAAATGCAGAATGCCTGTAAGCCAATGTGTCTATAGTAAAGTTACAATGGCAAAGTGGTCTGTTTATTCCATTATAATCTGATATAGACTCCCTGCATTCCAAATCTCCCTCAGCCTCTATGAGACATGGATAATAACCAAAAATTTCCAGGATACAAGTCTCTGAGAGAAATACTGACCCAACTGCCATGAAACTGTTGTGAGGATTATGGATTCCATGGCAGGAGCTGCAAAAGCCATAAGGAGCCAATTTTGGAACAGAGTCATCCAAAGGGATAATTGTGATATTTCCAGAATAGATATCATGCTTTGACTGTTCCATAAGATTGGATAAAACACTAACCAGGAATGTTCGTGAAGAAGAAAAAAGCCAATTCTCAATACCAGGCAGAAAAAGCTTAACCTTAAGAGAGGCCAGCGAAGACAAAAAAAATGTTCCTTTCAATTCCAGGACTATAAAGAGTGGTATATTGGCACCTGTTCAAACCAGCTCATTTAGAGCTGACTGTGGGTTATTTCTTTCCAACTGCAAATTCAATGATGTCCGGTTGGAAACTTGAAATTGGCCACCACGACTGCATTTGTACCATGAACTTGGAAACTTTACAGATAGGTGCCTTTCCTCCACTCCCCTCCAGAGCAGCGGTTGTTATGCATTTACCAGCACACCACAGAGAATATGTAAGCCTACTCTGTATTTAGTTACACTGGGAAGAAAGAATATAGTATTAATCATCAGACACCACCTTGATGTCCAGTTCTGAAAAAAAAAAAAAAATGACTTCTAAGAGCTTAATCAACTTCAGCTATACAGAAAAATAAAAGCAATTCTTTAATCTGTGTCAGTTGAGACTGTAAAATTGCAAAAACAATAAATCTGTTAGTTGAATGAGTAAATAACCTGATGTTATCCTAAATATTAACTATCAGAATTCAAGACAAATATGATGCCTTATTATTATTCCATTCACCCTTTACCATGTCTGTTTTCCCTACTGAGAGAGCTTTCGGCAGCAGTGATACTTTTGTTTTAAGCATGTTGATTTAGCCATCCAGAGAGTGAAAGGCAGCCTTCCTGATGGTTTTGTTAATGCATGGCTTGTTGCCTGTTGCACTGAACTACTTACTGTGCTTCCAGAGATATCCATACTGTCAGTACCATCAGCAGGATTTTTTTTTTAATTCAATTCATAAATTGGTGCCAAAGTAGCTTACACATTGGCATCAATTACTAGCTTCTCATAGTGTTTCTAGGGGAGAGCAACATCAAAGCTTTTGGTAAAGTCTGGGATTTCCTAGATATAATTTTGCCCAGTATCTGCCATGTGTGTCTGTTTTCCCTGTACTGTCAGCAGGAAACATGAGTTAGTCTAAGAAACCTATAGCCAGGGGACTACCTTAGTTTGGGGCTGCAGACCCCAAGAACTGCTCTCTGCTTACCTATCCACCTGTCAGCTTGTGCTAAGCATCATTTCTCTGAAAAAAAGAAAAAAGGCAATATTTTCCATCAAAACATTTCTAACTTTGCATTTATTATAAGTGATTAATAAATAAACACCAACCAGATTGTAGGATCAATGAAAGTCTGATTTTCTTAGCTTTTCCTATCTATTGTTGTATCACTACAATACTATATAGCTTGTAGTGAATATGGATATGGATTTGTGGAATAATTGAATGATAATTAGAAAAATATTGGCAACAATTAATGTTTTTATATATGTCCAAAGAAATCTTGCAAATAAAATTCAAATAGTAGGAAAATATGATTCAAACTGGTAAGAAAGAAATACAAATGAGAAACAAAGAAATGTATAGCATCACTATTCCACAAATCTGATTTTTTTTTAAAGATTTTATTTATTTGACAGAGAGAGAAATCACAAGTAGGCAGAGAGGCAGGCAGAGAGAGAGAGAGGAGGAAGCAGGCTCCCCGCAGAGCAGAGAGTCCGACGTGGGGCTCGATCCCAGGACCCTGGGACCATGACCTGAGCCAAAGGCAGAGGCCTTAACCCAATGAGCCACCCAGGCGCCCCTCCACAAATCTGATATGAAACCATCATTTAATAAACAAAAATAAATACTAGTGGTAGTGAGGCTTTGATAAGCAGATATTCAAATTCCCAAATGGAAGAAATAGAACTTTCTGTACTTTTTCTGATGGATAACTGGTCAGTATCAATACAAATGAATACTTGTCTCCTCCAATAATTCCATTTTGTTCAACTGTCTTCAGGAAATGTATACAAAGATGGATAAAATAAAATGTTCACTAAAACATTATAGTGGAAATTAAACAAACAAAAGTATAGGATTAGTATAATATTTTAGTTATGAAGAAAGTATTAGATAACAAAATGATGTACTACATATCAACTGATTGACTTAGCAATTTATTGACTATATATTTTAGTGAGATTCAGTGATGAGGAACTTTAAATGTTTTGTGTGTCACATCCCAGAAGGATATGCACAAAAGAGTTTGCAGTGTGCTTATCTTTGATGTTACAAATCTTCAGGTATTTCAGTTTCTTTTTCTTTGTGTGTTTATAAATACTGAGTGTTTTCTTCTTTGATATTGCATTACTTGAATAAATTATTAAGAGAGGATTAAAAGAACTAGTGGTAAAGCATGAAATAGTTTCTATTGCCCACTGAAATTGGCTTAAAGATAAATGTTTCAAAAGAAAAGAGATGGGTTTGAATATTGAAGCAGGAGTTTTTAAACTGGGAATTTTATAGATAGGAGCTTAATATTTTCACATCAAAGCTGTTATTTTCAAACTTAACCTTCTGATGTATCAGAAATATTATTTTGGTGTATTCTTTTTTTTTTAAGATTTTATTTATTTATTTGACAGAGAGAGATAACAAGTAGACAGAGAGGCAGGCAGAGAGAGAGAGAGGGAAGCAGGCTCCCCGCTGAGCAGAGAGCCCAATGAGGGACTCAATCCCAGGACCTGATGCGGGACTCGATCCCAGGACCCTGAGATCATGACCTGAGCCGAAGGCAGTGGCTTAACCCACTGAGCCACCCAGGCGCCCTATTTTGGTGTATTCTTAAGAAAGAGAAATTGTTAGATGGTCAAATGTTAAGGTCTAAGTTTAAAGTGAGTTACTTATTATTTTTTTAATTTCAAATAATATAAAGAACAGATTGCATTTTTCCCCCATTAGGTGGTAAGTAGCAGGAAATGATTTTGGCTTTCTACAGGTCTGTCTTTTCCCCTTTTTTAATTGCCAAGGCAGAAACAAGTTAAGTTCATATAAATGGGGAGCACCTGCTGTGGAAAACATCTCTTTTGACTTAAAAGGAGCATTAAAGCCTCTGTCACTTCAAAGTGAAATGACCAAAAAAGTAAGTACTTAGATATCCAGGTTATAAAAATTTATAAGTAAGAAAAGTTTGTTTCACCACTTTCATTTGTTTGTTTGTTTGTTTTTGTTTTTGTTTTTATTTTGTGGGGCAGTGTTTACTTGTGACCAGTACATCTATTGTTACTATTCTCAAAATATGATGAAGCAGAAAAACATGGTGGTGATAAACACAGCCTTAGGGTAAAAAGACCTGTGTTTTGGCCCCAACTCCACAACCTGCCAGTTCAGTGACTGTGAACTAGTTGATTATGTAACTGGTAGATGGATAATAACAATACTTATTCACAGGATCATTGTGGGAATTAAGTAATATATATAGTATTCAGTCAGTGTTAATTTTTCATGCATCTCATTGGAGTGACTCAGTAAGGCCTTAATAATTTCCAGTTGTACTTTCCATCTTAAAGGCACCAATACTTTGACTATTCTTCTCAGGATAAAGTCAGTTCCTGGGCTTTGACTTATCCTGACTAGCCGTCTGACAAAACATGTACATCAAAATTCTTCCCTAAGTCAGCTTCCAAAAAAGTTACCTTTTATAATAATAAATATAATAATAAATAATAAACTGATAATAATAATTTTTTTTTTCTTAAGAGCACATTTATAGAACTTCCCATTAGTACACTGCTAGGTAGAATTTGGCTACCTCTTTTTATTCTATTTATTTTATTTTATTTTTTAATAAAGATTTTATTTGTTTGTTTGACAAAGAGAGAGCGCAAGTGCAAGGAGGGGGAGCCACAGAAGGAGAGGAAGAAGTAGGCTCCCCAGCTGAGCTAAGCAGGGAAACCAATGCAGGACTCAAACCCAGAACCCCGGGATCATGCCCTAAGCCAAAGGGAGACAACTAACTGAGCCACCCAGATGCCCGGTGGCTACCTCTTTTTAATGCTCAATTCTGTTTCCAACATTTTAAGAAAATGCTTAGCCAAGGTTGTATCAGTCTTTAATATTTTTAGTCATGGTTGTCTGTCAACGATTGTAAGTTCCAAAAAGGTTACCCATCTTCTCTCTAATTCACCAGGCACAGTAATTTAACAGGGCATAGCAAAAATTTAGGTTATGATTGGTTTTGATGATACAAATACATCTAGAGCAAGGTTTCTCAACTTTGAACCATCAACTTGTATTGCCAATTTTTTTTTTTTTTTCCCTAAGAGGTTGCTGTACATATTGTAGGGCGGGTTGTAGCTCTCTAGGCTACTGCTGCAATGTACCCACTGGATATTTTGTTATGGTTTCCTAAATTATAGTAGTACCTCCTTCCAACCTAAAGGATAACAAAATATTTCTAAAAATTGTCCAGTGTTCCCTGAGGGGCAAAATAGCCCCTGGTTGTAAATGACTGATCTAGAAAAATTAAAAAGAATCATATCACAATAATTGGTACACTATGCATTTTAAAACATATTTTGTCACTTACAAGTCAGTTTGTCATAATTAAGTAAATTGTCTTAAAGATATAAGCTCATAATCAGGAATAAACCTATTAAATTTTTATGTAGATAATCAGTTAGAAAAAGTTGATTTTATAACTAAGTACATGGGAAATGTAGAGGTCGCTTTTAGACAATAGGCTTGAGCAATGAAAACTTGGTAAAGGCAGAGGGCCCAAAGTGACCCCAACCCCCAGGCTGAATACAGACAGTAGCATCAGGCGACCCACGTCAAAATATCCATAGGCCCCTCGTTGACCAATGGGCTACTTATTTACAACAACAGTGACCAAAAAAGTGAAAATTCCTTGTGTCACCATTACCTCCTCATCCTCACCTTTAAAAAGAGCCCCCATGGGGCGCCTAAGGGGCTCAGTGGGTTAAAGCCTCTGCCTTCTGCTCAGGTCATGATCCCAGGGTCCTGGGATTGAGCCCTGCATCCTGCACTCTGCTCGGTGGGGAGCCTGCTTCCCCCTCTCTCCCTGCCTGCCTCTCTGCCTACTTGTGATCTCTGTCAGATCACAAGTAAAATCGTAAAACAAAACAAAACAAACAAACAAACAAAAACAGCCCTCACCCATCGCCTCATTGCAGATAGCTTCTCCTTTGCAGTCTTGACCATAGGTCCCTTGAGGTGCTTCAATCAACTTCCATATCCTTTGTTCTGCCCCAGGTGAATTCTTTTCACCACCCACACCATGCTGCCCAGCTACCACCTGATCTTTGCCCCCAACTGATCGTGAAAGACACCACATTTAGACACCACAGCAAAGAGACATCTTTCTTCCATTGTGAATCTTTTTGTTTTGTCCTTCCTGTGATATGTGGCTGTTACACAAAACTGTCACCAGCTAGACTCTAAGACCTGACCTTTACTGCACAACTGCTTCTACTCTTGGACCTTTATCCCACATTTTTTCCTTAAGGGATAAGCTGGAAAGTAGAGCTTAACCCAGGCAAATGGAAAGCGAAACCGCCCCTGGAGGTATCTGATTGCTCAGACAAGACCTCTGGACTGCCCAGAGAGTTTGAGCTTCACTCGTGACTTACATCTGTACAGAGGGACAAATGAGTGACCTCTAGAATATCTGATGACTTTTGCCTCATTATAATACTAAAATCTCCAACTAAGGAGGAGACTCAGCCTCATTTATATAACATACAGTGTATGTGCAAGTGTATAAAGCATGCTTACTTAAGGCACTATCTAAATATTTATCCTAACCCTAAATAAAAGGAACCCGTTCACCCTTGCTTGGGAAGTCAGAACTTTGGAAGCCATTCTCTGTGACTTCCTTATGTGCTACAAATTTTACTTTGTGTGACAAATCAACCCAGAGCTATTGCTGGCTTACCAAGGAGTGAGCTCATGTTGGTTCAGTTATAGAACCAGCCAGTGGGGCATCTGGCTGGCTGAGTCGCTAGATCACTAGACTCTTAATTTTAGTGTTGTGAGTTCAAGCCCCATGTTGGGCATGGAGCCTACTAAAAACAAAACAAAACAAAACAAAAACAGCTGTAGGCATATGTCCCAGGAAGAAGGTTGCCTCAAGGATGGGATTGAGTCAAACCAGAGGCCTCTTATGTACACTGTTTACTAAAGTATGTTTTAGCTTGCCTTCAGCATAAATGAAAAATCCAAATTTCACTTAACCTATGAAAGAATGTTGCAGAATTGAGAACGGAAAGACTTAGCATGCCTCTAATATTTGCTAAATGCTAATAATTAAATTTGTGGTAATATTTAAAGAATATGGATTTTTGAGTAAGAAATATTTGGGCTAAATCCTTTTAAACAATTACTAGTTGTGTAATATCAGGTATTGGTTTGCAGCCTCCTTGGGAGCTTAGTTGGTGAAAGCTGAAACTGGCCCTAGGGCAGGGAGAAGCCAGAAGCCACTCAGATTGGTTGGCGGTCTTGTTAATAAGCAAAGGAATTTACAGACAAGGCTCACCCTTCATTGCCTTAAGACTAGTATATCTCTGCATACCCGCCTACCAAATCTTAGTTTATATAGAAGACTTATCTTGGTTTAGTCACTGAGACTGCGCAGATAGTCTCAAGACCACAACACTATCACAAGATTCTGTCCTTAAGTTAGCTTCCACCAGAAAGGCTATTGGAGTGCACATTCCAATAAGGGAGTGAGAAGCCTCCCAGTCTTCCAGCTCACAGTTCAACTGGCAGTCATGTCCTCTTGATGACCTACCCCAACATCAGACTAGTCTTTCGTTTGTTTAGTTTTTATGCTTCCAACTTTTTTTTTTTTAATCAGTAAAAGAGCATAGTAATCTACAGGATTATGAGAACTAAATTAGAAAATTCAAAATAACATAATGCCTTGAACACGTTACTTAATATTTGTTAAGTGAGTAAATACATGATTAAAGTGACTCTCAAGAAACTAGAAGTCTATAAACACAATATATATTAGTTTTTCCCTAACCTTCCATCCTGGGGGAAAAAAAAAAAAGTTTTCAGAAAGGAAAACAGAAAGATAAAGGAGGGGGAAACTTGGCTTTAAATGTAAGAACAGTATTTTAGTGTAGTCAGTATTTTATGTACCATGGAACTTCAAATATCATTCAGAAGAAAGCCACCTATATTCATGTCATGTTCAAAATATTAAACCAATTCCAAGTTGGCAAGGATAAAAATAAAACCTCAGTATGCTTTAGTCAATTGCTTCCTAAACACTTCAGTGGACTTAAATTCTGTGCATGTAACACCCTTTAACCACCAGTAGTGTTAATATAAGAACTTTAATTTTCCTGCTTATTATTATGTATTGCAGCATGTACATTAAGGTCTTCAACATGTTATTTGGAACAGTTTGAATTAAATAAATTTTTTTCTTGTGCGTTGAGGGCAGTGAATTTGCCTTTCTCTACATAAACTTGCAGAAGTAACAATTTATTATTTGATATACATTCAATTACAAGAATATAAAACTCAGCTAGTCTTAGTTTGTACATCAAACATTTATAAAATACCCTCTAAATAACCAGCTTCGCAGTAGATACTAGAGCTATAGACATACAAGGCACAGAGCATAACTTCTAGGTGTTATCAGTTTAGTGTAAGGGAGAGAAGCAAAAATTGGGGCATGGTATGACAAAAGCTACAATATAAGTAAGAAAAGGATCCTATGGAAGGACAGAAAAATTTATCTTCATGGGCATTTCCTAGTCAACTAAGAGAAGCTGTTTTTCTGGGGTATGAATTTTATCATCACGCATTCATAAGACTTTTGGCATTTGAGATGAAAACCATGAAGAATACCAACCAAGGATTTCAAATTTATCTATACTATAGAATCCCTGAAGATTTTAAACATCTGATATCCAAGTCAAAACTCCAGATTCATTATCAGAATTTTTGAGATTAGAATTTAGGAAGCAGGAATCAAAACTCCTTAAATGATTTCAGTGGGCAGCCAAGTTTGAAAACCACTGATCTCAAAAGAGGCGAGGGAATCTGATGTGAAATGTTGGGGTTCAGAGCTGACAGCACAGAGAGAATTCTTGAGACATCTTCGGTGCTAAAAGGTGGTTTTACTAAAGCATGGTCCAGGACCCATGGGCAGAAAGGGCTTCGCCAATGTTGTGTGATAGGTTACTAATCATATACTTTCAAGTTGGGCAGGGCTTAGGGATTGCCTAAGTCTCTAGGGAATTTTATCTATCTATCTATCTATCTATCTATCTATTTATTTACATTTCACTTATTTATTTTTTTAAAGATTGTATTTATTTATTTGACAGAGAGAGCAGGGCGCTGGACATGGTGCTGGATCCCAGGACCCTCGGATCATAATCTGGGCTGAAGGCAGATGGTTAACCAACTGAGCCTCCCTGGCACTCCTTTATGGAATTTTAGAGGCAAGTTTTCTAGGACCCTGAAGGGGTTAGCTATCATTAGGAGAAAGCCATTTATTACTGTTTAGTAAATGCTTAGTCATGAGACCCTTCAGATGTATATCAGTGGGTCACAAGCTTGAAGAATATTTACTAGCATGTATCTTGGGGGGTAGAGATAAAGGAAGTTTCTGAAGGAAATTTTTTATGTCAAAGAAGACTTGCAGTATCCTGAGAGGGTCAGGATAATGGTAAGGTAAGATTCACCTTTTGTCTTTAGCAAAGTATTAAACTCAACACAGCTGAGTTGCTAGAGGAAAGTCTCTGCATGTTTCAAGGACTTGTCAGTGCGTTATAGGCAGTAAGGCAATTTATTATTTTTGTCTTGTTTTGTTTTGTTCTGTTTTGCCTATGTTTTCCACATCTGAATTCATGTTAGTTAATGTCTGAAATAAGCTCAATATTTTACTAGCCAGTGAATTGGGCTATTAATTTTGTAATAGATAAAACAGGTGAAATGTAGATTATTATTTTTATAAAAGCAAGCATATGCATTTTCCAGGGAAAAAAATGCAAGATTGTTTTTCTTCATTAAACCAAATAATAGTATCATACTTTATTTGTAATTGTAGATAAATTATACTGTACCTTTTTTTGTTGTTGTTTGTTTGTTTGTTTGTTTCTTTAATTTCAGATGAATGCAGTAATGATTTGGTAGTAGAACTGTTAATTAGACCTGCTAATCTAAGTTAATAAGAACCTTCCCCAAGACTTTGGCTGAAATTATTGGGTATTCTTTAGTAGGGTTCCAATAGTCTTGTCTACCTGCTAAATTTGTAGGTTTGAATTTTTGGTGACCATGTTTGTTTTCTTTTGAGAAGAACCAGTCTGGGAGAGAGGAAAGCAGAGGGAAAAGCTCAAACAGGGAGATTCTGGATTTTTTTTTTTCCAGTGTTTCAAGATTCATTGTTTATGCACCACACCCAGTGCTCCATGCAATATGTGCCCTCCATAATACCCACCACCAGGTCCTCCTAATACCCCACCCCCGCCTCCCGTCCAAAGCCTTCAGTTTGTTTCTCAAAGTCCACAGTCTCTCATGGTTCTTTTTTGAGCACCTGGATCCAGAAGTGTAAGGACCCTTCCAGTTAAATACAAAAAGAAAGTCTCTTTTTTGCCTAGGCCAAGTTGAAATACATTTCTGACTTTTAAAAATAAAAGCATCTCAACACAGACATGGATATCACATTTAAAAGGCTTAGAAGCATGATACCTATATTGTTTCTTTCTGTGACTGGTTAGGTTATAAAGTTAAATAAATTCAGGGAAAGAAATCTAAGTGAGGGGAGTCTGGGAATGAGAAATTAACCTGAGATAATTAAAATCAGGGTGTTTTGCCATTTTTATGTCATGAATTTATGCTATAGAAAATGTGACATATTATGGGACGCCTGGGTGGCTCAGTTGGTTAAGCAGCTGCCTTCAGCTCAGGTCATGATCCCAGCGTCCTGGGATCGAGTCCCACATCGGGCTCCTTGCTCAGCAGGGAGCCTGCTTCTCCCTCAGCCTCTGCCTGCCATTCTGTCTGCCTGTGCTCGCTCTCTCTCCCTCTCTCTCTGAAGAATAAATAAAAATCTTTAAAAAAAAAAATGTGACATATTAGTTATTGATTATATCAATGCAAATATTGATTTGTATTGACAGAAGGTTATTTGTTTTTAGAAGGGGTATAGAAATGAGAATAAAAACAGTGGTATTTACTGATGGTTGTTGTATATAGGATATTATGGTAAGGAAGCACACTGTGAGGCTATGACTAGAACAAGGGCAAAATTGCTATGTAATGTAATATCTATATTATGTTAAGGAATAAAAATAAGGGAAAAAATTATATAGCCATAAGGTACTATTTTTATCTCCTTTTGACCAGTAGAAAAATACTTTCACATAATTCTGTTAAACTTATCTTCAGAAATCCTTTTATGCATACCAAAAAATAAAATGAGACTTTATGCATATAGAATTTCCTGTAAAATGGTGGTTCACTCAGTTAGGAGTCCAACTCTGATTTCAGGTCATGATCAGGGTCCTGAGGTTGAGCCCGCATATGAGCCCTTTATCTATCTCTACACTAGTTAGGGGTAGAGGGGATGGTGTCCTCTTGAGATTCTAGTTCTCCCTCTACCCCTCCTCCCCTCATGCGCAAACCAGCACATGCACTGTCTCATTCTCTCTGTCAGATAAAGTTTAAAAACAACAAAAAAAAGTCCTATAAAATGAATGCGAATGTACCTAAAATCACATAGGTTACAGGTATAATGATCTATACGTTTGATTAAAGTGTTATGGTGATTTTTTATATTTTTGTGATTTTACTAAATTTTAATTACATGGGGCCCTTTTTAAATTAATATAAACTGGAAGGAGCTGAGAACTTAGGATAAATTGAGAATTTCTGTTATAAATCAAGTGTCTCTAATAATAGTGTACTGTTTATAACTAGCCTCTCAAATTCTTGAACAAAAGGATTAGCTTAATTTATTCCTAGGTTTATTCATTGCTTGGGGGCAAAATGACTTTTTTTTTGTTTTTGTTTTTGTTTTGTTTTGTTTTTATGATGGATTCCTAAAAGAAAGAATTCTCTAGAGGATGAATTTAATTGAAATAATAGCTACAATGAAAGGAGAGAAAAATATTTTTCATTTATACATATGAGCCCCCCCCTTTTTTTAAATTTTGCCCTTCTTACCATCAAGAAGCAATCTCAGAATTCCAACTTTTCCTCTGCCTGTTATGTATCATTTTACTTTTAACTTTTTCAGCAGTGGAAAGGCTTCAGGCTTTAGTGTCAAGCAGATCTGGACTTCAATTTTAATTTTACCAGTGACAGGAATTTTGACCTTAAGAGTATAGAGTTAGAAGCTCAATTTCCTCATTTATGAAATAGGAATGATAATACCAGGTCTTTGATGAATGGCAATTATCTTTATTTGCTTAGGTTGATGCTTATGTTAAGAAGGTTATCTCAATAAATTGGGCAATAAAATTACTTCACTATTTATTATATAGGGTGGATTGTTATTCTATCCTGTCATGTTACATATAACAAAACCTTGTCAACCTTAACTGGTAAACGTATTCTGAGATCTTAACTTCTTTCTCACCTCTTGTAGAGAAGTCACCTATAGATTGATGTCATTTTTCTTATTCTCAAACTTCACATGTCCAAAATTTGCTCATCAAATGGCCCTTCCATTCCCCCCCTTCCAAAGTTTCCCATTTCTTTCCATGCAAATCTTTTTTTTTTTTTCTTTATACTTTCTTGGTGAGACTATCAGCCACTTTTGCTCTTCCTTCTCCACATGTTACATCTCCTCTGTCAGTGTCACCACTTTTTTTCCCTTCTAAAAACATCTCTAATTTTGTCTTCATGTCATTTCTACTGCCATTTTAGTCTAGATCCTCATTCTCTTCTCTATATCTGTGATGAGACTTAACTAATGAAACAATGATATACATATATATATATATATAATGCAGAGAATATGTATTACATGTTCTAAGAGTTGAAGGTCTTAGTTAGAAGTAATAGTTTAAAATAACTAGTCAGATTTGAAACTCGTGCTTTCTTTCATATTAATTTAATTCATCTTAAACTGATTTGTCTTGATCAGATTAAAGAATAATGCTTTTAGCACTTTACTCATTTTTTTCAACTGGTACTCACTCTATTCAAAAGCTTAACCCAGTTTGTTTGTTATTTTTTACACTGAAAAATTTACTAAATATAACATGATGCATTATTCTCAAGTGTCTAAAGTGTTGGTGAAAAATACTCTGCAATCGGGACGCCTGGGTGGCTCAGTTGGTTGGACAACTGCCTTTGGCTCAGGTCATGATCCCGGAGTCCCAGGATCGAGTCCCACATCGGGCTCCCAGCTCCATGGGGAGTTTGTTTCGCTCTCTGACCTTCTCCTCACACATGCTCTCTCTCACTGTCTCTCTCTCAAATAAATAAATAAAATCTTTAAAAAATACCCTGCAATCTGTATTTATGCATTTAATTATTATCTTCATAAAATTATATTATAAAAAATAAAATTATTCATTATAACACTAACACAGTATTATAAGGTTATATGGTTATAAGACACTCCTGTAAAGTTAAGACAGAGAAATACAAGTACCGTATAATTTCACTTACATGCGGAATCTGAAAAACAAAAGAAAGGAACAAACAAAATACTCTCATACCTATAGAGAATAATGGGATGGTTGCCTGAGAGGAGATGGTTGGGAAGATGGACAGAATAGATGAAGGGGATTAAGAGGTACACATTTCCAGTTGTAAATCATGGAGATCAAAGGTAGAGCATAGAGAATATAGCCAAGAATATTGTAATAATGTTGTAGGGTGACAGATGGTTACTAAACTCTTACCAGACTATGCACTTGGTGATAGTTGAGCTAACCTCCATGAAGGTTTTGTCTAAATGGCCATGGTACATTCTTCATGCTTTCCTAAGATCCCAGCTTTCACCATTTGTGCTATTTGTGCTATGGTCTTCAAACATAGGCCCTAGATTTGCATCCTAGACTTTCTAATTTTCCTTCTTGTCTCTCCTCTCCCCTGTCTCTCTCTCTCTTATTCTAGATATCTCCCAGGAAATCTCTCTCTCTATCCCCCTAACCTCACCCCACATTACATCAGCTCTCTTTATAGGTATGACTCCTTGAGCATGGCAAGTCTGTTTCATTAGTTCAAATCTTCTTATCCTGACTGCACAACCCTATTCAGTACTCAACAGAATTTCTCTTCAACTTTTTCTTTTGACAGATTCAGAAATTCTAGACTTAGATATAAAATCTTTAAAGTACTTTATAATGGTTTCAGTGAGAATTAATTGAGCTCAACCTCAGCATTTAAGCACTTTAATATATAACTTTACATTTGTATAGACAGGTGGATTTTTTAAAAATTCCACTTGAAGAATTTTTGTTTGTCACAACACTTGGTAGGGAGAGCAAATATTTTGATTTCTATCCTATAAATGAAGTAACTATGAAAGTCTTTAGGAAACTTGCCCAGTCTTTTGAATTGCATGATAATGAGTTTTTCACTATTCTGAATCCTGCCTTTTTTATCCAGAGATAAACTGCTCAAATTAATCAATAATCATTCTATAGCTTTTGGTTTTTTATCATTATTGACAATGCTATATTTTCAAATTACCAAATTAAAAATATTATCTCTTATAAGAAAGTATAGGCATAATCATGACCTGCATAATTATGACCTGCATAAGGGTCACAATTTGTTTGAATTAAAGTTTATCTTCTTAATTTTTGAATTGTTTTAACAGTGCAATGATTTTAATCATCTGTAATCATTTACATTTCCTTTATCCTTTCCTTACTCCCCCATTTATATTTTCCTTGAAGACAGAGACAAGATTTTGAAAATATTATTCTGATTTTTCACTTTGCCTGTACAACACTGCTTAATTAATTTAACTCAATGTTGTAGACTTAATGTGTCTCTCCAAAATTCATATGTTGAGTCCCTAATTCCCAATGCAACTTTATTTGGATATAGGTCCTGTAAGGAAGTGACAAAAGTTAAAAAGTTAAATGAGGTCTTAAGATGGGGTCCTTATCTAGTTGGACTCTTGCCCTTATGATAAGAAGATTAAGATGCCAGGGTTCTCTAGCTCATCCATTTGGGGAGACAGAAGAAAGCATACTACTCTAAGAAAGAGAACTCTCACTGGAAATTCTCTCCATTAGTTACCTTCATCTTCTATATCTTGACCTCCAGAATTATAAGAACACTTTTTTTTTTTAAGGTCATCTGGTTTATAGTACTTTGTTATGGTAACTGAGATGGCGAAGACACTCAACAAACTTATTATTTCCTTTTTTAATTAGATAATTAATTATTACCAAGATGCAGTAGGAAGGGAAAAGATTGTGGAGTCAAAATATTGTGTTTTAAAGTACATATCAGAATTGAATTGGTAGCTTATATGCTATTCTGTAGTTACATTTTTTGAAAATATTTTTGAAATAGTTATTTTCAGAAAGTTGTCTGGATCAATGGAATTCCAAGATGACATATTGGAAACATCTAATTATGTGGACTGTTGTAAGATTTGCACTCATGAAAGTGATAAGAAAGAAGCAAATTACTTATTATAGAATTTCTTTGAAATGTATTTAAGGACTAATATCAGTTGCAAGAGGATAAAAGTATGGATAATAAGCTACATAAACTTAAAAATAATAGTTAATTTAAAAAGGTGTCACAACATAATCTTATATAGTAGGGTTCTAATATCTAAAAAATGAACAACAAAAAGAGTGAGATGGGGAAGCACAGAAAAATACTTATTACCCCATCTAATCCTTAGAGTGTAAAATCATTACTATAATCAGAGAATCTATTGTATTTGTTCCCTAACTTCAAATAGATTCACACTCATATTACCTGTCCTAAAAGGTCTTTAAAAAGAAGCTTATGAAGTTTAATTATACATTTTCAAGTAAATAAACTTAATAAAATATTTGTATGTATACCAACAAAGCTAAATTTTGATAACATAACTTTCTGTTTAGTTCTGTTCCTCTTTCCCCCCCAAAAATTTTCCTGGTGACCATCTCAACCTAGCTAGCTAATGAGCCCTTCTGATCTTAGTCACAAATTCTCTGTCCTTCATTAGTTAGACAAAAATTTAGAAAAAACAATGTGGCAAAATTAAATCTCAAAACTGCAATGCAAGATGTATATTTGTAGCCTCAAATGCAAATTACAGAAAGAGACTAAATCTCAGACTAGAACAAGAATACATTAAAATACTCTTTTGGAGGCATCTCGGTTGAGCAACCAACTCCTGATATCTGCTCAGGTCATGATCTAAGAGTGGTGAGATCCAACTGCACTAGGCTTCAAGCTGATCAGGAGTGTGCTGGAGCTCTTTCTCCCTCTGCCTCTCCCCCTCAAAATGAATAGAACAACTTTTCTTTCTTTCTTTCTTTCTTTCTTTCTTTCTTTCTTTCTTTCTTTCTTTCTTTCTTTTTCTTTCTTTCTTTCTTTCTGAACAACTTTTCTTTCTTTCTTTCTTTCTTTCTTTCTTTCTTTCTTTCTTTCTTTTTCTTTCTTTCTTTCTTTCTTTCTTTCTTTCTTTCTTTCTTTCTTTCTTAATATTTTATTTATTTATTTTACAGAGATTACAAGTAGCCAGAGAAGCAAGCAGAGAGGGGAAAGCGGGCTCCCTGACGAGCAGAGAGCCCAATGCGGGGCTCGATCCCAGGACCCTAGGACTATGACCTGAGCTGAAGGCAGAGGCTTTAACCCACTGAGCCACCCAGTAGCCCTGAGAAGGATCTTTAAAACCTAAAATAGTCTTTTGACTTTTAGAGATTTCAATTGTCTTTAATATCATAGACATCACTTTAAATTTTTCAAAAGCCTCTCTTTCTGGAAATCATTTACATAAAAGATCACTTTTATAAAACATTTACCACTTTACTAGCTAGTAATAATAACCTTTTTAATTAAATATGGCTTAAAATATTGTCATGGAGCATAACTTATGAATGTTTATTTTTAAAATCTAAGTCTTTATATAAGGAAGGTTTATTTTCCCCCTACTTCAATGGTGTAGTGAGTTGAATGGTGGCCTCTAAGAAGATATGCCTATGCCAGGTATTTGCAAATATGGCCTTAATTGGGAAAAAACAGAAACAACAACAACAACAAAACACTAACTCACTATGCAGATATAATTAACTCCTCAAATCTCCTGAAACTATCCTGGATCATCAGGGTAGACCATAAATCCAATGTCAGATGCTCTTATAAGAGTCTCAGAAAAGAAGAGAAGACCATGTGAAGACAGAACAGAGATGTAGTGATATATAGCCAGAGGCCAAGGAACGTGCAGAGACACCAGAAGAAGGAAGAGGCAAAGTAGGATTCTCATTTAGATCCTTCAGAGGGAGCACAATTGTGTTCAAAACCCTGATTTTGGACTTCTAACCTCCAAAACTGTGAAAACAAATTGCTGTTTTAAGCTATCACATTTGTGTTAATTTTTACAGCAGCCCCAGGAAAACAAATACACTTTGCCAAATATGACAGTTTGCTCCTTTATATTACTGGTCTAAAACAAAGATGGAAAATGTTACAATGACACTTGCAAATTCCACTGACTCCCTATTTCAAGTCTATTCTTTTGGTCAAAATCCTATACAACGGACAGAAAAAAAAAATCAGTTAAATGTTTGATCCTCGATCTCTAGACTTTTTACAAGTTAAAAAGTCTTACAAATTTTAGAACTCATTCATTTGAAGAAATCAAGTCGAGAAGCTTCGTGACGGGCTACTGCTTACAAAACCAACACAGAATCCCAGTCTTTGAATGCATTTGCAATATGAACGAATGTCCCTTTTAGTCACAGCTAGTGTTACAAATATACTGCTTTCCCCCTTATATTAGTCTTCTAAGGCTGTCCTAATAAAGTATCATGGACTGAGTAGCTTAAACAGCAGATATTTATTTTCTCAGAGTTTTGGAGGCTGGTAGTCCATGATCTTCCTGAGAACTCTCTTCCTAGCTTAAAGACTGCTGCCTTCTTGCTATGTCCTCTCACAGCCTTTCCTTTGTATTCGTATGGACAGAGAGAGCAAGAGCTCTGAATCACTGAATTAGTGTTCACACTTGAGACCTCATTTAACCTTAGTTACCTCCTTATAGGCTGTTTCCAAATATAGGACTTATACAGTCATATTGGGAGTTTGGTTTTCAAAATATGAATTTTGGGGCACAAAATTCAGTCCATAACACCCATCACTGCCGTTAGGTAAGGAAGAGCTTGTGCTAGTGCTAACATGAATTTTGGAAGTGGGAGAATGGACACAATTAGTTAGATATCAGTGTTTTCTTCTTTATCAAAACTTTTTGGATAGACCCGACTAGAAATCCACAACGTATCCAGAGAAGACTGGATTCTTTAATTTTTTATTAAGTTTTTATTTTAATTCCAGTATAGTTAACATACAGTGTTGTATGAGTTTCACACATACAGTGTAGTGATTCAACAATTCCATACATCACCTGATTCTCTATTTTTTTAAAAAAATAGGATCATCTTTGTGATAGCTATCAAAAACAAAGACGAATTCTTCAAATTCGCAGTCATGTCTATAATTTTCAGTCAAAATAACTTTTGTTCTATATACATGCATTTATAAGACAGGCATTTAGGAATTCCATGGTAGATATGAAAGGAAAATAACAAACCACAGGAGACTGAGAAAATAATTTGAACATTTTTAGCTCATTTAAGAACGAGTTCCTCTTGATGTTTTTGCTGCTGTTCTCACCCTAATTCTTTTTTTGTCACCATTAATGCTGCTCAGTCTTCTGAAAACTGCCTGATTGAGGATTTCTATATAGGCAGGGAAGGTCAGTAATGGATATTTTCACACTTTTTGCCAGAAAGAATGAAAAGAATCTTCAAAAGTTTGTAATAAACAGAGCAATCTTTGGGGATCAAAACAGTCCCTTAGATTCAGTGCCAGATGTCTTCCCAATCTTAGCTTCACAATGGACCCAGTCACATCAGCTACCTTCTCTGAGTAGGAGTCTGTCCCTGTTTCTGCTGTCAGAGAGTGGCTAGGGACAAAAAAAATAAAAAATAAAAATAAAAAACAGCTGCTGCAGGTATATATTGTACCTGCCAATTTCACAAAATGAAAATGAGGGTGATATATGGTGTCTGCAGGATATTAAGTTATTTTCTTTCTACACCATTCTCCATTTTCTGTCTGAATACCTTGTATTTCCTTTTTTCCTTCAATGTATATCCTCAGAGACCTTGTCCTTTCTTGTCACTGAGATAGGTGTACCCAAATCAGAATTGGAGAGCCCCAAATCAACACCTTTGATATTTCAGCAGACAAGAAAGCACTGATAATAACTTTAATGAAGGGTCCTGTTACCTACTGCATGAAATGTGAAATGTCAGTTATGGGATGTGCTGCTTCAATCTTTTAAATACAAATGTCCATTCTGAAAAGCAAAGAAGATCTGTGTAGAGAAGCACATCCAATGAAATTACCTTAAACAGGTACATAAATATACAACCTTAAAGTCCATCTATAGGAATGATGGAATTATACACTCAAACTATGAAATAGCTCACAGATCTTTAAAATTAATGACTTAAGGAGCACCTGGGTGGCTCAGTGGGTTAAAGCCTCTGCCTTCAGCTCAGGTCATGATCCCAGGGTCCTGGGATGGAGCCCCACTTCGGGCTCTCTGCTCCACGGGGAGCCTGCTTGCTCCTCTCTCTCTGCCTGCCTCTCTACTTACTTGTGATCTCTGTAAATAAATAAATAAAATATTTTTAAAAATAATGATTTAAGTTTTATACTTTGAAAACAGGTATATCTAATTTAATATTTTTTTTAGAAGATGAAGGTAATAAAAAATGTAAGCCTAGGATACATTTGATAGGAAATTGTACTTTTTTGTAAAGGTAATATAGTCTATGATAAATAATATAGTAAATTTCAGGTTGTCAATGAGAATAATTAAATATTGGTATAAAATGTGCTCTTGACTTACATATTATAAATTCCATTATTAACAATGCTACATTTATTGCAACCTTATGGAGAAGAAATAAGAGAAAATCTCTCTTCGTAGACAGCTCATTTCATCTTCAAATATCAAGGTAGGCCTGTGAAAAACAAAATCATTTAGAACCTTTCAGCCCATTCTTTTTATAAATTTAGTTATAGTAAATAGGGCTTCAAGAGCAAACTAGATTTCTTCCTATCCTTTATTCTTCCAAAACACAAGATTCTCAAAGGGGTATGTGTATGCGTGATAGAGACAGGTTCAATGATATTAATACCTTGTTTCTTTTCATAAACTCACTAATCCATAAAACTTAATACTTGTTTTATTCTTTATACTCATTGAGAGTTGATCAACATATATATTTCTTTGAAAGGATTTCACCTGTTTTTCTAAACTAACATAAAACCTATTTGGTCATTGTTAATGTATTCAACCAATGTCTTCTTACATTATTTAAAGTCAGCTGTCATGCTAAGCATTGCAGTGATATGTACCATAGAGTCTCTGATGACCTCTCTGACAGAAGGTAAATTAACAGAGGAAAAATGATACTACATGCATTGTGAACTGTGTGAGTGATAAAGGGAAAGCAGAAGTATGTTTGGTCAATGAGTACTATTAGTCAATGTGCTGAAAGGTGAAAATACTGTCCAGATTTTATTCACATGCATATAATTAACTACAAATACTTGAGTAATAGTATATATTTTATTTATGCTGTACATAGTTTTCTCAGGATTATCTGCTTAGTAGCACAATTTCCAAATTTATGAACAAAATTGTCTTGTTCTTAGGACCATATTCATTCTAGGATCTACTTCTTGACTTCTTATAGCAGGGGTGTTTTTCTTACATATTTGCTCCAGCTACAGACAGATGCCTTTTGCTACTGCAGCACACCAGCTTGGTCACTCATATACAATGGATTCCCAGCTGGCCACAGCTCTGCTTATTCACTGGAAATCGTACTTCCATAGATCAAAGGCTTTTCTCTAACCCCATTCCAGTTTGCCAGGGAACAGATGTCAGCATATACCACCAAGATCCATGCTCGTCTCGGAGCTCAAAACACTGATTCACAGTTGATGTTCTGGTGAAATTCCAGTACCTCATTACAAGTAAACCTGTCTGGCCACCTGAAACTAGTTTTTGCTTTATATGATGCTGATAACTGCTCAAGGGTTTACAACATTATGACTCCAGTCAACTGTCTTTGATTCAAATGAACAAGAAAAGAAATCAATGGTACAATGAAGCAATGGAATAAATGTGTCTTATCATGAAACATCTGGCATCTGGACTCAGGTTTATTTATTAGTTAGGTGACCTTGAATAAATTACTTACGATATTTGTGCTTTAGTTACTATTTATTTATCTTAAAGATATTTTCATTTGAGAGAAAGAGCATGAGTAGAAGGAGAGAGAATCCAAAGGAGCCACTATGCTGAGTGCACAGCCCAATTTGGGGCTCGATCCCAGGACCCTGAGATCACCACCTGAGCTGAAACTAAGAGTGGGATCCTTAACCAACTGTGCCCTTCCTGCACCCCCATCCTTTTTATTTACATTAATGGTTCTCAACCAGGGGCAATTCTGATTGCCCCACCCCCAACCATGAATATGTTTGGCAATATCTGGAGTCATTTTATTGTAGTTACTATTGTCATCTTAAAGTACGGTTCGAGGGGCAACTGGGTGGCAATTGTTTAAGTATGTGACTCTTGATTTTGGCTAAGGTCATGATCTCAGGGTTCTGAGATTGAGCCCCATGGTGTGCTCTGTGCTGGGTGTAGCGACTGCTTAAGATGGTCTCTCTCCCTTTGCCCCAACCTTCAAAAAAATTAAATAAAAGTACAGGTTATATATGATGCTTGAACAATCTACAATAAGCCAGACAGCCCTAGACAATAAAGAATTTATCTGGCCTCAAATATCAATAGGTTAAAGGTTCTGAAACTCTGATTTATATAATAGCCAAAAGTATATAAAATACTTTTCTGTAGGGCTCTATAAGCTGTGAGTGAGTAATTATACATTCTGTATGCATAGTTTCCTTCTCCCTAACCCCACTCCCTCTTTAACTCTTTCTTATTCAGATCCAAGTTGTTGTTTCTTCTTCTTCTTCTTCTTCTTCTTCTTCTTCTTCTTCTTCTTCTTCTTCTTCTTCTTCTTCTTCTTCTTCTTCTCCTCCTCCTCCTCCTCCTCCTCCTCCTCCTCCTCCTCCTCCTCCTCCTCCTCCTCCTCCTCCTCCTCTTCTTCTTCTTCTTCTTCTTCTTCTTCTTCTTCTTCTTCTTCTTCTTCTTCTTACTATTAAGTATCTTATTCAGATCCTAAGGATTCTTACACCAGATGTGCTTTCTTCTAGAAGCAATAATCCCCCCAGGTATCTGAATAATCCTTTTTGGGCCGTCTGTCATTAAACCAGAGTTTCTCCTTGAAGCCCACCTTGATCACCCTACCAAAAACTGCACTCATCCATCCCCACAGGCATATATATATTCACATATACTCCAGATACTCTTTTAGGTTACATTTATTGTCCAAAGCACGTAACCCTTTATAGCATACTGTATAGTTTTTACATGTTATTTTCATTGGTTATTAATTGTGCCCTTGGTAGCCTGTAAACTTCAAGGAGGTAGGGATTTGCCTTTTTTTTTTAACTGATATGTCCTAAGAGTATGCATGGTATGTGTACAATAGATTCATAATATGCATTTGGTGAATGTGATGGGCTTCATTAAACACAAATATGTTTAGTAAATAGCTGTTAAATGATTTTAGTTTTGAGTGCTTTGTATAGCACAGTCATCTAATAAGAAAGAAAAGTGATATATGATTATTATAGAATGTAGTCAATATTCAACTACCTATATATTCACCTACCTATATTAGTAAAGGTAAAAAGGGATAGAAAGCTATAGGTATCAGTAAAATAGAGAAAAATGTAGACATTATATCTCTTATACTTTAAGTATATAAACAGGTAAACATGAAAAAATCATTCAATACATTCTTATGTTTCTCAGATCAAATAGCATCTTTATCGTTAGTTTGGAAAGGTCTTCATGATTGGTACTTGGCTTTCTCCTTCTTAGTTTCCCCTCGGTAGTATATGATTTGTTCTGATTGTATCTTACTGAGAGTCTTGTTTTTGCAAACCACTATTCTATGGTTGACCTAATTTTTATGCCCATTGTACCTGGTTTCCAATAACCATTTATTCTTCTGGGCTACAGCTATAGTGACAGGAAAAATTTCTTCACCTTGCTATGAAAAATCCAACATGTCAATAACTGGGAATTGACATAGAAAATTACACATTTTCCACTTTGTACAACTAAAATTTACACAAGAGTTTAAATAATTGACATCTCCTGGTTTATTATAGTGTTTACAATCTTCTTAGACAAGGTATCCTTTTCTGTTTCTCAATAATTAAGAGCCTCTGGAAATTGTAGTATTTCTTAGAAATTTTAAAAGCACCAACTTCCTAATTATCTTAATGTAACCTTATTCACTTCTAAGTTGTAAAACATTGCCAGAGTAAGCCATTTGAAATGAAGTATCTTGCTTTTGTTAACATTTATTCTCCTAACAAGCATGTTTAATCCAGATTTACCACTGAGTGGTGACATGAACAAATTTCATCGCATCATATATTAGAAAGTAAATTTTCTAATGATTCTACAAAGAGCATGTAAATCACAAATAAAGTTACTCTCTAATGAACATTTCATTTTGACATAAATCCCATAATAGAATCTAAATGATTTCAGGTCGTTTGCCTGATCCTTTAGTCTAATTCCGTTCCCTTGATATCCAAACAAAATGGATAGTTTTACTTTCTCCCTGCTAATTGGTTGCTTTCCCCTAGCCTTTTTCAGTGCTTAAAAATGTAGTGATTGGGGGAAAAAAGATGCAAACCTTATTTGTACACACATATAATGAGTATTTCTTTTGTATTGCCAACCCTGATGCTTTGCAAACTAACATTACCACTACCTTAAAACTTTTGCCTTGAAATATCAGGAAATCAAAAAATGCCTGCTATGCATACTTGATATGCTGAAGTCATGGACCTTCCAAATTTATACTTGTCTAAATTATCAATCCCTTCCACAGTTTAGGTCTAATTTGTATTGTTACAAGCATCCCTTAATTGCACTACCTTCTCTGCCCAACTAGTGAGTGACTTTTGCTTTCATTACCCACCGCTTGCTGCTGCGAGTAAATTAAGTACTCAACCAGGGTGATTTGCCCTATTAAGACAGAACAGTGACATACTGATTAAATTTAAACTGTCAGATTATATTTCATTTGTTACTATTACCATTTTCTGGAAAGTACAACCAGTATTTTTTTCCCTGATACTCTCATTGAAAATTTCGTCTTTAGAAACTAGGGATCGCTATGCTAAATATGGATTTCTAAGATATTAAAACAGGATTTTTTTTTAAAGGAGAAGAATGACATTTTTTAAAAAAGAGTTTGCTATCATAAAAACCCAGTGATTAGTTAAAAACTCATAGTGTTGGAGGATTCAGGTGTGTACGAGCATATTTGTGGAAATGGGTGTATATTTAAATGTCAATGTTTATTTTATTTGGTTCACTGGTTTTAAAGCTTTTTAATCTTTGAGATTTTTACATCACCTTATCCTTTGCTGCCTGTTCAGCAAAGATAAGAGTTCTTTTAATTTATTACTTTTTTTTTTTTTTGGCAGAATGCCCTATCTTTGAAAGTTAAAGGATAAATGTGCAAGGTAGAAAGTTCTGAGATATTAAGAAGGTAAGGTTAGTATAATCCAGGCTGTAGATTGATCAACATCTGTTTTATCTCTCAAAGTAAACTTCAATTGCTGTCTTCATAGTTCCATTATGTCCTGTCAGGATGACCCAATCATATTTGGAAAGAAAAATGATCTAATAAACTCAAGGAATTGAAACTGTTTAAAAGTCATTCATGAGGGGTGCCTGGGTGGCTCAGTGGGTTAAAGCCTCTGCTTTCGGCTCAGGTCATGATCCCAGAGTCCTGGGATCAAGCCCCGCATCGGGATCTCTGCTCAGCAGGGAGCCTGCAAGAAATAAAATTTATTTAAAAAAAAAAAGTCATTCATGATATATTATGGTACTCTTTCCAGGTGGTTTATATGGGGTGGGGAAAGGTTTTAAGTATAAATAATACATTATTTGGAAAAAAGTTTTTACCTACTAAAATGAGATATTAAACAAAGTGATTCTCTACCACATTTCTTCTGTACTAAAAGCAAGTTATGAAGACTGATAGTATTGTGTGTATCTTAGAAAGGAGAAGACAAACCTAGATGTTTTGACAGAAAGCAGTAATTGTTTCAGGTCAACTGAAATTAGAAATCACAAAATAAAATAAGTTTCCTAATTGCCTGACACTTTTACTAATAAGTTTAAGCTACTGATTTTAGGGAATGTACTTCCCATTAATCTAAAAAGCCTCAGTGCCTGTTTTAAGAGAAGTATTTCCTCTACACAGTGTATCTAAAACATTTTTATCCTTTCCTTCATCTTCCCACTGACATGTCATTTCAAGTACTCAGTATTGAATACATTCCCTTTATAATACATCTAAGCTTACAATTTATTTCTAAAGCCATCTTAGTTAACCATAATTTGGATTTCCGAAAGTCTAGTAATTTATCCCTGAATGAGACATTTTGGTGAGAATATATATGGCATTTACACTCTAAGATTATTAATGCTGTTTAACCCTAAATATGGTGAATTTTATTTTTTCTCATTTTATTATGTTTCTTCCATGATTCTTTTCATTATGATATTTCCAATGTTTATATTTTACAGCAACATAACCTCTGTACTCTCAATATATCTCTAAAGTTCTAATAGTAATGATGACAGCAAAGAAGTGAACACCATACCAAGGAGCCTGGATGGTTCAGTGGTTAAGCCAAGGACTTTTGATTTCTGTTTGGATTATGATCAGGGTCATGGGATTGAGCCCTGTATGGTGCTCTGAGTTGGGCATGGAGCCTGCTCAAGATTCTCTCTCTGCTCCTCCCCACATCCATCCCTACTCCCTTAGGTGTGCTCTCTCTCAGAAAAAAAAAAAAAAAAAAAAAAAAAAGTAAACATCGTATTTTAACTATAGAGAGCAAACTTATGGTTACTGAAGGGTAGGTGGGTGGGGGGATGGGTGAAATAGGTGATGGGGATTAAGGGATGCACTTGTGATGAGCACCAGGTGATGTATGGAAGTGTTGAATCACTCTGTTGTATACCTGAATCTAATATAGCACTGTGTGTCAACTATGCTGAAATTTAAAATTAAATTAAATTTTTAAGAAAGTGAACTCTTATAACCAAAAATGACTTAGAAAAAACTAAGACATGGTGTATTTCTAGCCAGGGCCTTGTTACTATGGTTTTCAATGCAAGCTCATGGATCTTTTAACATTGGCAAAATGCAATAATTGATGAATCATTAGTTCTTTGTTGTTGTTTTTAAAAACAAACTTATGGAGATCCAAATGGAAACCTTTATTATTTGATTTTGTATTTTTTAAGGTTTTTTTTTTATCCTTGTCAGAGGATGCTTCTTGATATTTCAGTGTAGCATGCTGATTTTTTATATATATCTCAAGTTATTGTGAAATAAAAGGCCTCCTGCAGTCAATCACATTATTTCAATGGCACTTTCACTGTTCCCTGGGATAAAACCGACAGCTTTATTGTAAGATTTTTTTTTATATTTAATCTTGATATGTGATTTATCAGATTACCACATGACATTCATGCTTTATTGAGGAAATTTGAGTGTTAAATAATGAAAATAAGAGTGGAGATTGAAGAAATATCAGCTTTTAAAGTAGCAGGGAGACAAAAATCTTTGGGTCCCACAGGGCAGTGTGTAACTCATCACGGAGTAGAAAATAGAAGCTTAAAGTAAATAGAAATGTGGTTTTTCGCATTACTTTCATCCCACCCTTTAAGCAGGTGAATAACTCACAGTACGATGTGTTGTTTATGAAGATAATGTTTGTGACCACTTAATTTTCTATTTAACTGTTTAATCCATTTACACATTATATTAATGTGGCTTTGGACAAGTTATTTAGTATTTCTGGGGCACTATCCTTTTCGTATAAAATAAGAATTTTAATACCAGTCTCATAGGACTATTGAGAGGATTTAAATGAGCGCAATTCACTGTGTAAATTTTTTTTTTTTTTTTTTAAACCTAGGTAATGCTGGAATCAGAAAGTCTAACTTTGAACTCTCATTCTGGATCTCTTGGTAAAAACCTGCATTTTGGGGGCAAGTTGTGTAACCTTTGAGTCCTTTATACATTCTGCATTTCATTTTCTCGACCTGTCTACTATACACTGAATACATGTGTCCCTCCAAAATTCTTACATTGATGCCTATTCCCCCGATATGATGGTTTTAGATGTGAGGCCTTTAGAAACTTACATCTTCAGTGCCCTTCTAAAAAGAGACTCCAGAGCACTCTCCTGCCCCTTCTACCGCAGAAAGACAAAGAGAGAAGACAGCCAGGCAGGTTCTTACCAGACACCAAATCTGCCAGTGTCTTGATCTTGAACTTCTCAGCCTCATGAACTGTGAGAAACAAATTTCTATTGTTAAGCCTTCCAAGCCACAGTTGTTTTGTTATAGAAGCATAAACCAACTAGGACATCTTTGTGAGGATTAAATAAGATAACCATATGAGTCTTCTATTATTTCTTAATACACCAAAAAATGCTTCATGGTTTAAACCAACATCTCTTCATTTTCTCATGGAATATGTAGGTCAGAAGTTTAGACACGGCTAGCAGGGTCCTTTTCCCAGGGTCTCATGAGGCTGCAACATAGGTGTTGGCTGGGCTATATGTCTTTCTAGAGCTTATGGTTCTCTTCCATGTTCGTGTAGTTGTTGGCAGACTTCATTTCCTTGTGATTTTGGATCGACATCTCAGTGTTCTTGCTGAATTACTGGGGAGCATTCTCACAGGACTTTTCACAATATAGAAGCTTACTTCTAGGACAGCAAGATAATTTCTCTCTTTCAGCCCTTCTTTTGAAAGTTTTCACTTGATTGAGTAGGTCAACTCAAACAAAAACCAAAAAAACAAAAAAACAGAAAAACAAAAAAAAAAAAAAACCTCTCAATGCCAAAACAAAACAAAACAAAACAAAACAAAAAATTGTTACTCAGCTGTAACTGTGAAATTTCTTTACCTTTGCCTTATAATATAGCTTTATCATGGTAGTGGTATCATATTCACATATCCCCTCTAAACTCAGTGAAGTGATTTATGTAGAGCAATCTAGAAAATCCTGGAGGTCACCTTAAAATTTTGCTTACAACTTCTATGAAAGAAAAATACTTAGCACAGAATCTGTCAAGTAGTAAGTATCAAATATATGTTAACTATCGTCATGTAAAGTACTTAACACAGTTCCTAACCAATGGTAAAAACTCCCTAAAGATTGCCTCTTATGATCATGAGTATTTCGACTCCTTAGTCATTCCTTGTAACATTTTCCTTGTCAACACATTCAATCTAAATAACATGTGCATTGTTTTCAATCAATTATAAAGTTTTAGTACCTTCCTTGACCAGTTGGGAAATCCTGTAATTTTTGCTTTGGTAAGTCTCACTCCAGCAAATATAATAATATTCCTATAGCCACAAACAATTTTAATTTAAAAGGAAAAATTGCATATTGACTACCTGCACTTTATCTTCTTGAGAAAAATAATGGTTTTGACTTTTTTTTTAACCTGGCCAAAGGAGTCATTTTATAGAGATGAGTTCATGAATGTCTGGACAATTTAGTATTGTATTTATCTGATGTGTGAAATGTGGGCCAGTTCAGCTGACTATTCAGTTGTGTACAGAATGTCATTTTCAGTATCTCTTTCGGTACTTGCTTAAACTAAAAAGTCAATATAAAATTGTTTTCCAAAATTAAATCTCTCCAAAGTAGTTAAAAAGGTTAATTTATAAAGATTACCCTGGTTCACTTGTATTCAAATCATTCAAAAGCCCACTCCATACAGTGACGCATTAAGTGGGGATCAATTGTTGAATAAATTGTCTTTCATTCTCCTTAGCCAAAACACCATCATTTTCCTGATTTTTACAAATTGTACAACTTTTTTTTTTTCAAACAAGCTGTGAGTATAGCAATTTCTAGTTGTGTAAAAAGGAGTAAATATTCAGTATTTATTAGCTCTATGTCAAGATATTTTTCTGGTTATAATTTTCTCTGTCAACTGTATTAGAGATCTTTTGGTTTCCAGAGAAGCTTACATTTGGACTAAATCTAAATAGTTGCCCCACTTAAAATCATTTTCCAAAAATGTGATATTAATATGAGCTAAGAGTTTATTAATATTTAGATTTGTTACAATTAAAAGCAGAACGAGGGTCCTACACTTGGGAGAATTGCATCAGCTGAAAGTTCTCTTTTATTAAAAGCATAAGGCTGTAATGGAAATCCAATCTCATTTAAAACTATGCTCTAGATATCATGCCCTCTAGATCATCTTATTTCCCCTAAAAACATTTCCATTCATTCTCAAGTGATACTTAGAGGTGACTTTTCCATCTTTTGTTGAAAGAGTAAATATAGCAATTATTTTTTAAAGGATAACAAATGGAGTCAGGAGCAGATGGCAGAGGATTTTTAAGGTAACAATGATTTTTTTTTTCTTTCTTTCTTTCTTTTTTTTTTTCCCCTAGAGAGAGAGAGAGGGAAGTAGAGGCTAGGAGAGTGGGAAAGAGAGAATGCCCGGCAGGTGCTATGCCAAGTGCAGAGCCTGAAATGGGGCTCTGTCACAAGATCCTGAGATCATGACCTGAGCGGAAATCAGGTCAAACACTTAACTGTGTCCCAAGATAATAATTATTTTAATGTGACATATATGTCACAATCACCTTATCTTTGTAACAAATTACCAAACATTCATCTGTAAATCATAGCATTGAGTACCTTTAAGTTTTTTGAATATTCATAAATGCACAATTCAATGCCAAAATTAAATCCACTGTAGTATAATGGTACATTCTCACCCTTTCTTTTTAAATTTCTATTTTGATATATTTAAAGCAATACATTTTTACTAACATTTTATATTTCTGCTCATTTAAAAATAACAAGATGTTTCCATTGAAAATGAATCTATTTATGTCAGAGAATTCTGTGGATGAGAGTAGTTGTTTTTTATTCACTTAAGTAAGTGTATAGATTAGTAGGAAAGAGCAATGAAGTATTAGAAAACCACAGTTATGTTCAATTCTTAGCCAATTTGCATTGCATTTTGAGAATATGCCATCTGTTATATGACAGTGATTTTAGCCCTAGCTTAAAGATCTAATGTTTGAAGTATTTAACCTTCACTTTAATTTAGAAACATGGAGATAAATTATATAATCAGGATTTCATACCTTTTTAAATGAATGTGTGTATAAGTTGCCTATAAGCTAATATATGTTGGCATTTGTTCATTCAATATTTATTCCCAGACAGTTTCAGTGAATTAGCAGCTCAGGTTTACTGGAATGTGCCAAATTAACACCCTTTACCTGGAAAGTAGTCTTTCCCTTAACCTCTAAGAACATAACAGATGTGGGGCACCTGGGTGGCTCAGTGGGTTAAAGCCTCTGCCTTCAGCTTGGGTCATGATACTAGGATCCTGGGATCAAGCCCCGCATTGGGCTCTCTGCTCAGCGGGGAGCCTGCTTCCTCCTCTCTCTCTCCCTGCCTCTCTGCCTACTTGTGATCTTTGTCTGTCAAATATCCCCCTGCTTGTGTTCCCTCTCTCTTGTTGTGTCTTCTTCTGTCAAATAAATAAATAAAATCTTTAAAAAAAAAAAAAAAAGAACATAACGGACAAGTTACAGGATTTTTGTCAAACTAAGTTTTGTCTCAAATCAACCATCAACACATTTTAGCACACATTTATCATTTATTTAGTTTGTATATGTGAGAATATTTAAATTCTACTCTTAGTAAATTTCAATTATATTACAGTGTTTTTAACTATGGCCACCATATTACACATTAGATTTTTACACCTTGTTCATTTTATAGTGGAAAGTTATACTAAACTCTTTCTATTTTTACCAACCTTTCTATTTCCTCTAACCCCTAACCCCAGCAACCAGTTTTTTACTCTTTTGTTCTAGGAGTTTGAATTTTTAATTTTGATTCCATAGGTAAATGGTACCATGCAGTATTTGTCTTTCTCTGTCTAGCTATTTCACTCAGCATAATGCCATCAAAGTTTATTCATGTGGCAATGTAGAGGACTTTTTTTCTTTCTCATGGCTGCATAATATTCACATGCGCGCGCGCACGTGTATGTGTGACAACTTTTGTTTTGTTTTGTTTTGTTTTAATCCGTTCATCCGCTTATGGATGCAAGTAGTTTGCATACCTTGACTATTGTTAATAGTGTTGCAATGACCATGGGGGTTTAGACACCCCTTCAATATCCCATTTTCATTTCTTTTGGCTTTATACCAGAAGTGGGTTTGCTGGATCATATGCTAATTCTATTTTTAATTTTTTGAGGAAACTCCATTCTTCTTGCTCAGCAGGGAGTCTGCTTCTCCCTCTCCTACTGCTCCCCCTGCTGTGCTCTCTGCCTTTCTCTGTCAAATAAGTAAATAAAATCATAAAATAAAATAACAACACAAAATATATACAATTAAAAAAAATCCTGAATGCTTTTTAAGTTGATTTTTGTGGCTGGAGTAAAATAGGGGTCCAGTTTTACTTTTTGCATATGGCTGTCCAGATTTCCTCACTTTACTTATTAAAGAGACTACTTCCTTACTATATATTATTGGCTGCTTTGTTGTAAATTAATTGACTATATGTAAATGGGTTTATTTCTCAGTTCTACATTCCAGTTTTCTATATATCCATTTTTATGCCAATACCATACTGACTACTATAGATTTATAATAGAGTTTGAAATCAGAGAGTGTGATGCTTTCAGCTTTGCTCTTTATTCAGATTTCTTTGATATTTGGAGCAATTTGTAGTTCCATACAAGTTTTAACCTTGCTTTTTCTATTTTTGTGAAAACCACCTGGCCCTGGACTTTTATTTGGGAAGTTTTTGAGTACTGATTCAATTTCCTTACTAGTAATTAGTCTATTTGATTTTCTATTTCTTCATTTTCCCGTCTAGGTAAGTTACATGTTTCTAGAAATTTATCTCTTTCTTCTAGGTTGTCCAATGTGTTGACATGGAAATTGTTCACAGTAGTCTTTTACTATCCTTTTTATTTCTGTGTTATCAATTGTAATGTCTGCTACTTCATTTCTGCTTCATTTCTGATTTTGAGTCCTCTTTGCTTTGGGTTATTTTTTTATTTTTATTTTTTGGTCCAACTGAAGGCTTTTTTGTTTTATCTTAAAAACAAGCAAACAAACAAACAAACTCTTCACTGATCTTTTCTGTTCTCTTTAGTCTCTATCATTTATTTCTGCTCTGATTTTTATTTACTTCCTTCAACTATTTTTATTTATTTTTCTAATTTCTTAAGGTAAACAGTTAGGCTTTTTTTTTTTTCTTTTCTAATCATTCTTACTGTAGTCATTTGTTGCTTTGAGATTGCCTCTCAGAACTGCCTTTGCTGATCTCAAGTTTTGGTATATTGTATTTCTGTTTCGATTTGTCTCAATATATTTATTTTTAATTTTTCCTTTGATCTCTTTTTGACCCTTTGGTGGTTCAGTAGCAAGTTATTTAATCTCAAAGTATTTGTGAATTTTCTAGGTTTTTTTTTTGTTTTTTTCTTTTTTCTTAAAATTTTAGTTTCATACTATTGCGGTTGGGAAAGATGCTTGATATGATCAATCTTAAATTTATTAAAACTTGATATGTAACCTAACATATGAAGTGTCCTGGAAAACATTCTGTGTGTACTTGAAAAGAATGTATATTCTACTGCCATTGGATAAAATGTTCTATAAATATCTGTTAACTCCATCACTTTAAGTCCTGTGTTTCCTTATTGAGTTTATGTCTGCATGATCCATACATTGTTGAAAGTGAGGTACTGAAGTCCCCTAATATAATTATATTGTTGTCTATTTCTCCATTCAGGTCTGTTAATATTTGCTTTATAAATTTTTGTGCCCCTAATGTCAATGTATTTTTATTTCATGCTGAAATATTTTATAGTTCTCAATACTGAAGGAAACTACCCAGAGACTGACAGAATTGGAGGTTCTTTTTTCTATTTGTAAGTTGGAAGCTTTTGCAAGATCATTCTGTATATGTTTAGAATAGCACAGCATAAGCAGGCATCAGCAAGCTCCTGTGGTCAAATCCAGCCTATAACCTGTTTTGAAAATAAAGGTTTATTGGATCAACCATGACCAATTGAGTAGGTACTATCTCTGGTTTCTTTTGTGCTACACTGGAAGAGTTGGGATAGTTGTGACAAAGACCATATGGTTCACAGAGTCTAAAATATTTGCTCTTTTTTTTTGGCCCTATATAGAAAAAGTTTCCATGGCGTTATACCATGGTTTGATGTAAGAGGCAAAAAAGAAATACTAGAAGAATATGAATGCTGACCAAAGCTAAGACTGAAGTTGAAATGAAGAGGAGACCAGAGTTAGAATGTTAAAAATAAAGACCTGACTTCTATGTCAATGAGTAATGAAAGGTAAATTAAAATAGTAATGATCAAATGTTCTCAAAGTAATTTACTTAAGGCACACCCTCTGCTGATAGTTCTGTGACTGCAGACCTCTGATTTGTAATAAAATATTAGTAACTAACAATTATTAATCATATGATACTTATTCTAAGCATTTTGCATTAATTAATTCATGTAAACTATAAAGAAAATTTAGTAAAGTTATGCAAACCTATTCTTTAGATACCATTATTATTCTCATTTTATAATAAGGAACACAAAGCACTCAGATTCAAAAATTTATCCAAGGTCACAGAGCCAGTAAGTGGTAGAGTTAAAAATTATACTTGGGAATTCTGTGTACTGCATTCTTGTGCACTAAGACAAGAAGTCAGAAAAATACTTTTTGTTAACAGATATGGCAAAAAAATTTTAAAGAACAATTTTGTTAAAAAGTAGCTATTAGGGACACCTAGGTGGCTCAGTTGGTTAAGCAATGGCCTTCGGCTCTGGTCATGGTCCTGGAATCTCAGGATCAAGTCCTGTATTGGACTCCCTGCTCAGCAGGGAGTCTGCTTCTCCCTATGACCCTCCCCCCTCTTGTGCTCTCTCTCTCTCTCACTCTCTCTCAAATAAATAAATAAAATCTTCAAAAAAAGTAACTATTAAAGGACTAAGGTAAGGAATTCACACTTGTTACTAATTTTACATTTTTATCTTTAAAGACTATAGTTTCATTTTAAAGTGACCTTAAAAGATAAAGTTTTATCTATAAAGCCCAAAGTTTTATCCATGACTCAAAAACACCTTCATAGAATTTCCTTCATTGTGATGAAATATAGTTGAAATATAGTTGTGGTTTTCTGTTCTGTTCCACTGATCTATTGATCATCTGTTTTTATGCTAGTACCATACTGTATTAATCTCTTCAGCTTTATAGTATAACTTGAAGTCTGGAATTGTGATGTCTCCAGGTTTTCTTTTCTTTTTTAAGATTACTTTGACTATTTGGGGGTCTGTTATGGTTCTGTACAAATTTTAGAATGATTTCTTTTAGTTCTGTGAAAAATGTTGGTGAAATTTTGATAATGATTGCATTAAATGTGTAGATTGTTTTGGGTAGTATGGATATTTTAACAATATTTGTTCTTCCAATCCATGAGCATGGGTTGTTTTTCCATTTCTTTGGAACATCTTCAATTTCTTTCTTCAGTATAGAGTATAGCTCTTTTCCCTCTTTGGTTAGGTTTTCCTTCTGTTTCTATTTTTGGAATAGTTAGAGAAGGAAAGGTATTCAATCTTCTTTAAATGTTTGGTAGAATTCCCCTGGGAAGCCATCTGCTCCTAGACTTTGGTATGTTGGGAGAGTTTTGATTACTGATACATCTGTTCAAATTTTCTATTTTTTCCTGTTTCAGTTTTGGTAGTTAATATGTTTCTAGGAATTTATATATTTCTTCCAATTATTCAGCTGGTTGGCATATAATTTTTCATACCGTCCTCTTGTAATTGTTTGTAATTCTGTGGTGTTAATTGTTACTTCTCCTCTCCATTTGTGATTTTATTTATCTGGGTCCTTTCTCTTTCTATTTGATAAGTCCAGCTAGAGGTTTATCAATTTTATTAATCTTTTCCGATATCCAGCTCCTGTTTCCATTGTTCCGCTCTACTGGTCTTTTTAATTTGTTTATTTCTATATCACTTATTTCTTTTCTAATCTTAATTATTTCTCTTCTTCTGGTGTCTTTGGGTTTCTTTTGTTGTTATTTTACTACCTCCTTTAGGTATAAGTTTAGGTTGTTTATGTGAGACTTTTCTTGCTTCTCAAGGTAGGCCTGTATTGCTATATACAATTCCTTCTTAATGATTGCTTTTGTAGCATCCCAAAAGTTTTGGACTGTTGTATTTTCATTTTCATTATTTTTTAATTCCATGTACTTTTTAATTTCTTCTTTGATTTTCTGGTTGAACCACTCATTCTTTAGTAGTATTTTGTTTAACTTCCATGTATTTCTGGTCTGCAATTTTTTTTTTCCCTATGGTTGACTTCAATTTTACAGCATTGTGGTAAGAGAAGATGCATGTATGATTTCAAACTTTTTGTACTTGTTGAGGCCTGATTAGTGACCTAGCATATGATCTATTCTGAAGAATGTCTCATGTACCCTTGAAAAGAAAGTGTATTCCTTTAGGATGAAATGTTCTGAATATATCTGTTAAGTCCATCTGGTCCAGTGTGTCATTCAAAGCCCCTGCAATGAGTGCAATGAGTGCAGGGGCTGGGAGTGCTTTATGAGCTCAGGGCAAACATCTCCCCAAAAAGTCCCCCATATAGAAGATAGAAATGGACAGAATGGTATCCTGAGCCCCTACCTCCATCAGCCCCTAGCAGCCAGCCCCGCTCCAAACCCCAGCTTCCTTCCAGCCATTAGACCCAAGTCCCATGCGCACACTTCAATATCTCTACAAGGACTCCTAATGAAAACATCCACAATCACACTTTTGACACTTAACAGGGACTCCTTAAAGTCATCATATACCTCCTCAAAGCTGTTTCCAAGTTCTTGAAAGCCATGAATTCACTGGCTTGCTTCTGAGGAGGACCCCGGGTCACAGCGGTTTGACTGCTTCTTCTAGCTGTTCTCATCCCCAGGGCAGCACCCTTTGTTCCAGGGCGCAGCTTGCCTCACGCTTCCTGGCACAGTGCGGCACTGAGGGCCAGCGTGCTGTCCCCTTCCCACCTAGGCGGCTGTCCTGATGTTGAGGTTTCTTCTTCATCCTAAGCTGGGTTTTTCTACAAAGGCATTTCCCTCATCCTCTCGACGGTCAACTGCGGGATAGGCCAGGTGGAAAGGCAGGCTGAGAGTGACTGTTCCAGATTTTGTGAATGTGTCGAAGGGTAGCTGGGGACAGCTCTGTGAACCCATGAACATGCCTGCAGGCTCCACCAGAGCAGTCACGAACTGTGCACAAGCTCATGCAGGCCCACCTCCAATACTCTGACACCACCCAGGTGGGGGGTGGGGCATGCTTATCCCAGCTGACTTGCCAGCTGTGCCCTGTCCCTTCACCCCTCCACCCTAAATCAGAGGGAATGCAGCATCCCCCATGAGCAGCTTCGTGGCAGCCATCAGTGCCCAGGCTGTACTGGCCCACCACAAATCCCAGCTCCCATGCCTGTCAGAGCAGCAGGCGGGGGAGGGATGTGGGCAAGGCTCACGCAGCCCATGTCTGCTGTCAGGACATCTGCCTTTCTCATGTCCACAGCATCCCCTATAAGTGGACCACCCCAAGGCCCTCTCCTTACAGCTTTACACCTTCAAATCTGATGTTGGTCCTTTGGGATTCTCCTCCATGAGATTTTCAGCAGGGGTCAGATGCCCTATCCAGGTACTGGGCCCCCACAGTGTCCCTGATGGTTCCAACTCTGGAACCCTCCAGGAGCCTGGCTCCTGGGGGGGGTGGGCAGGAGGTGCTGTCATCTGGACTGGGCACTTATACCAGCTGGCCTCCCAGGGCAGCCCTCTGGAGGCATCAGGAGTGTGTGTCGGGGTGCAACGAGAGAAGCTCAGCCAAAGTTTTCCTGGGTGGAGGCAGATGACAGTCTGGCATCCCCTCTGATGCCCACCATAGGCATGTCCAACCACGAGGCCTTCCTGAGGGTGAACACAGACTAACACATGCCCTGCCTCCCAGAGTGCTCACCTGCCACATACAAGCTGATGATATTATGCTGGCACAGGGATCCAGAGCACAGGTCGTGCTTCAATACCCAGCAGGAGAAGCTCTCTAGGGTCAGTAGGTGTGAGAATCCACTCTGAATGTGATACTCTCTCTGCTGCTGTCACAGAGGTTGCCTGGCCAGGTCCTGTGAAGATGGGCCGAGGTGATATCCTGGATCTCCCACTAGGACAGGCTGACTAAAGGTGCTAACAGTGCCCAGAACCAGGCTGGATACCTGGGGGACAACACTTGTCCAGCCATGGGTCCACCCTGTCCTGGAGCAGAGGAAGCATGTCCTCTTCAGTCAGGGGGCTTAAGTTGCCAATCCTCCTTTCTGCTCCTTCTAAGACACCAGCTCCTAGAAAGTGATGGGGCCTGCCACAGCTAACTCCAATTCTGGAAACCTGCAGGAGCCTGGCTACACTTCTATCTAAAGGGAATGTCTCTGTTGCTGGTCCTGACCCAAAGTTCAACAGCTCAGTCAGGTTGAGGGCTCAGCTTCCCCAGGTGGTACATAGGAGGGACCCGGGTTTTGGCTGGGCTCACCCTATGCATCCTGGCCCATGCCTATATCCAGACAGGGGGAACATGAACTTCCCAGGACTCTGGAAAGATGGGCTGTTTGCTGGTGGGGCACTGCTCTCTCCTACATGGAGCCAGGTGCTAGCTCTGTCTTCCTGTCATGACTGTCAGCAGCTGCCCACACAGGAGCTCTGAGGAACTCATCTAGACAATGCATAGGCTAGATAATGCTCAGGCTATCCTCTGGGGCACCTCCCCCAACTCTGGGTCCATCTGAAGAGGTGGGACGTCAGGCATCCCCTACCCAGCCTCCTGTCTGGACACAACAGTTGGACAGGATTGTGGCTGTAGCCCTAAGGGGCCACAAGCTACCCTGATGCCTTGGGTTGGACCTGTGCTGCTATTTATAGCACACCAAAGAGAAAGAGAGGTTGAAGCAGAGGCCTAACTCCCCTAACCTCATACTAAGTCCCCATTAACGCCCTCACTAAGTTCTCCTCTCCTGACCAACAGACCTGGGACAATCCCTGCTGGCCACTAAGACTGTGTGTATACTCTTAATGTACACACTTAGTGTACTTAGTGTACACACTATTAGTGTACATGACTAGCCCACCAGTCATGCCTACAGGAGGAGGCTGGCTGGTAGAGGATAGCACAACACACCTTTCCCAGGTCTCTAGTTTGAGTTTGTCCAAAGCTGAGTTACCTGTGGTTAGAAGGCCCTTCTGGAACGTCCTGATTCCCCTTAATACTCAGTGTTAATTTTGGGTCCCTGTGCCCAGAGTTGGGGCACCCTGTCCAGAATGTGTCCTAAAAGGGTTAGAAGAGACAACACCATTCTAGAAACGCACCTGGATATAGCATGGCCCAGTGAGCTCCTCCAACCAGCTGAGACAGCCTTGGTCCTGTTCTCTCACTGCCTTCTCTTCTGTTGGCCCTATGTCTTTTGATTACAGTGTTTAGTCCATTTACATTCAAAGCAATTACAGATAGATATGTATTTAGTACCCTTGTTTTTACTTGTTTTGTCATTGTTTCTGGAGTTTTTCTGTTCCTTTCATGTCTTTATCACTTTTGGTCTTTCCTTCTGACTCAAAGAGTTCATATATATATATATATATATATATATATATATATATATATATATTTTTTAAAGATTGTATTTATTTATTTAACAGACAGAGATCACAAGTAGGCAGAGAGGCAGGCAGAGAGAGAAGGGGAAGCAGGGTCCCCACTGAGCAGAGAGCCCAATGTGGGGCTCAATCCCAGGACCCTAAAATCATGACCTGAGCTGAAGGCAGAGGTCCAACCCACTGATCCACCTTTAATATTTTTTGCATGGCTTGTTTTGTGGTCAGGAACTCCTTTAGTTTTTGTTTGGGAAACTATCTCTTCAGTTCTGAATGATAGTCTTGTTGGATAGAGTATCATGGCTGTGGATTTTTCCCATTGAGCATGTTGAATATATCATGCTACTTTCTTCTGGCCTGACAAATTTCTATAGAGACACCTGCTGCTAATCTTATAGGTCTTCCTTTGTAAATTAGGAAATTCCTTTGTCTTGCTGCTTTTAGGTTGTTTTTTGTTTTTTGTTTTTCTTCCTTTATGGCAGTGTTTTGCGTATGATATGTCTTAATGTTGGCCTGCTTTTGTTGAATTTAATGGGATTTCTGTGTGCCTCTTGGATCTGGTTATCTGTCTTCTTCCCCAGATTAGGGAAGTTTTCATCTATTATTTCTTCAAATAAATCTTCAGCCCACTTTTCTTTCTTCTTCTTGTGGAACTCATATGATCTGAATGTTATTAGGTTTGATAGAGTCACTGAGTTCCCCAAGTCTACTCTTCGGATCCATAATTATTCTTTCTCTCTGTTGTTCAGCTTCACTATTCTCCATAATTCTATCTCCTGTATCACTTATTCATTCCTCTGCTTCTACCATCCTTGTGGTCATTGCATCAAGTCAAATCTGCTATTACATTTTTCATTTCCCCTGATTTTTTTTTTATATCTCTTTTATCTCTGTGGTGAGGTTCTCCCAGATGTCATCCACACTTTTCTCAAGGACAGCTAGTATCCTTATGATGGTTGGTTTAAATTCTGCATCTGACATATTTTTTTTCTTTTTTTTTTTTTTTTTTTTAGATTTTATTTATTTATTTGACAGAGAGAAATCACAAGTAGATGGAGAGGCAGGCAGAGAGAGAGAGGGAAGCAGGCTCCCTGCCGAGCAGAGAGCCCGATGCGGGCCTCGATCCCAGGACCCTGAGATCATGACCTGAGCCGAAGGCAGCGGCTTAACCCACTGAGCCACCCAGGCGCCCTGCATCTGACATATTACTTTTATCTGTTTTGATTAGAACTCTGGCAATGAGCTTTTCTTGTTCTTTTTTTAGGGGGATGAATTCTTCCATCTTGGGCATTTCATGTAGGTATCTGTCTTTTTCTCTGTGTTGGAAAATCCTTTATTTTTCCTGGTCTTGTGAGTAATGGCTTTATGAAGAAGAGGTCATATACGTGCAGGGCCTTGCACTTCAGGAAGTGTCTCCGATGTGTGCTGTGTACACTCTGCTGCTGTGTTTTTGCTTCTCTAGCCCTCAGGTCAGTCATTTGCAAAGGTTCTCCTTGCCTGCAGTGGGGAGTGTTTGGAATTGACTAGAATGAGGGGAGTTTTAATCAGCTGTGTTTTGATCTCTCATAAATGAGACCTAATGGTATTTACATTTGAACTGAAGTCTTACAGAACTATGTAGCCAATAGATAAGGTGAGTACTTGGGTTTGTGCTGGTCTGCTGGGAGAGGGTCCCATTGTGCTGGTTCTTAGGCACATCTGCCAAGAGAAGAAGGACCAGCAGAGTAGAGAAGGGCAGGATCTGGTGTAAGCAGATTAGGCAGCCACTTTTGGTACTGTACTGTTTGCCAAAGTTGGTTTATGCTGTGGGGGAAGGAAATGGTACCTGCCAGTAACTTTGTCTCTGGAGAGGGGAGTCTATGCTTGTTGTGCTCAGGGAGACCCTCCCAGAAAAGCACATAATTGCCTCTCATGCATTCTAGGCATAAGTAAACCAGGATTTTTTTTCAGATATTTACTGTGAGAACCTCTTAGAACTCCTCGTGGTAAACCCCACAAAAGTATCTCTCTGTGATTGGGTCCCCATGGAATTTTTAACCTTTGACTTGTGCATGCTAAGCTTCCAACATTAATCAATTATAATTCAAGTTTTCCTAGCCTGGCACTGTGTTTCCTGTGAAGACTTCTGCTCTATCAAGTTATGTATTCAGTTTGGAGGTAGCAGTATTCCTTGTAGCCTCACTTCTCTGAAAAATCTATATTAAGTTGTTCATTTTTCTTATCATAGAAGCAGACCATGGGAAATGGAGTAAGTCTTAGGAAGTAGCACTGCCATGTGCGTATACAAAATAATGTGCGTATACAAAATTTTGATTATCTAAATAGTTATAATGGAAAAGGATGATTATAAATTATAATTATCAACATGGAATGGATAAACATTGTATTGGTTATCCCATTTTGTCAGTTATCAGTCATCCTATCTGAATTTTGTATAGGCATTAGACAGCCAACATTGAACCGCAGTATCTAGAGTGCTGTAATTAACCTTTTCAATGAAAAGAAGATCTATATTACAAATGAATGAATATAATCAAGTTACACAATTGACGAGCCTGACTTATTCTTGTCCAGAATAAGCATCATGTAATGTCTTTATACAGATACCCTAGGTTATTATGAAAATATTCCTCGCGGCACCTGGGTGGCTCAGTGGGTTAAGCCTCTGCCTTCAGCTCAGGTCATGATCTCAGGGTCCTGGGATCGAGCCCCACATCAGGCTCTTTGCTAGGCAGAGAGCCTACTTCCCTCTCTCTCTCTGCCTGCCTCTCTGCCTACTTGGGATCTCTCTCTGTCAAATAAATAAATAAATTCTTAAAAAAAAAAAAGAAAGAAAGAAAATATTCCTCAAGATGTGATTTTGGAAGAGGAAAATTACCTAAATAGATATTCTGTTGAACCCCAATTTCTGCACCCGGAAGCCTACAAGAGATAAATATTTTATATTAGAAATACTCCTTTACATTTATTAATTGGATTAGTTAATTAAGAAAGTTGCATTGCAGACGCCTGGGTGGCTTAGTGGGTTAAAGCCTCTGCCTTCGGCTCAGGTCATGATCTCAGGGTCCTGGGATCAAGCCCCGTGTTGGGCTTTCTGCTCAGCAGGAAGCCTGCTTCTTCCTCTCTCTCTCTCTCTCTCTCTACTTGCCTCTCTGCCTGCCTCTCTGCCTACTTGTGATCTCTGTCTGTCAAATAAATAAATAAAATCTTTTAAAAAAAAAGGTTGCATTGTTTTAGAAATGTCACAGTGTAGAAGTTGCTAATGCAAAAATCTTAATTCATTAGACATGTAATTGAAAAGTGGGGATGTTCCTTATGAGACAATTACTATGGGTTTTCATTCCATCTGAACAAGAAGTAAACTATAATTATTAGTAAACCATTTTTTAAAGCCAGACATTGTAATAGCTGACTACTTCTGTTACTATATTTAACTAACATACAGCTCTATGCTGATACATCAAATTGCAGTTGAGGACTCTGAAGCAAAGAGAATTTGAGCAGCTGGTCTCTAACTATCCAGATAATAAAATGCAATGTACGTATTATAATATTGGCTTATCTGACTAAAAAGATTACCCACCTTTCCCCCATCTTTTACATTATTAATTTTCTACACAAACCATTATTTGTTATGTGAAGTTGCAAAGTTTTAGAGCCAGATAAACATATGGTTTATTGTCAAATATTTCTTTATCTGTTACTATTTCTCTACTGTGAGATACTATCTAGAGGCATTTCTTTTTATTCTTCTTTTTAATACTGTCATTCCCTCCCTCAAAATAAAAGCTAATTGCTATCTTTCAATATACCAATAGCTTTTTTGCTGCTTTGTTATTTTCCACAGCAACTATATCTAATCATAAGTGGCCATTCTGCTATCGTGAGTAAGTTATCTGTTGCTATATGACAAACCATTTGAAAACATGTGGACTTAAAATAATTAACTTTTAAAAAAATGATTAACTCTTCTTAAGATTCTGTGCTTACACTAGGCAGTTATTTTGATGATATCTTCTAGGCTCACTTACATGATTGCAGTCACCTGATGACTAGGCTGGAAGTAGAAAATTTATTATGGTTTTACTCATATATATCTGGAACTATGATGCTAGTTATTGGCTGGTCTTCCCGCTTTCAAGTTGGTGTCTCATTTAGTAGTGTAGCTTAGGTTCTTTACAAGAAAGCCAAAGCAAATACAACAAGGACTCTTGGTGCTGTGCTGTGGAACTCACACAATACTGAATTTGCCCAATCTTACTGGTCAAGCAAGTTACAGGACCCATCTCAATTCAAGATGTTGTGAAATAGTCTTTAACTTGTGGTGGAAGGACTACAAAATATTGCAATCATGTTTTTCAATCTACCACAGCTGCGTGCTTTTATTTTTGTCTTATTACTAGAATTAGTACTAGTATTGATAATATTAAGAGCTACTGAGTAATGTAGAGCTAAATTTCACACATCCCAGAGCAAGATGTCCTTGAGTTCAAACCCCAGCTCTACTACTTAATAGTATTATACACATGGTCAAATTGCTTTATCTTTCTATATCCCAATTTTCTTATCTACAAAATAGAGATGATCATAATAATATTTACCAATAAGGCTAAGATGGTTAATTACTTATTTATTTTTAAAAATATTTTATTTATTTGAAAGAGAGTGAGTCAGAGAGAATGAGAAGGAGAGAGCAGAGCCAGATGAGGGGCTGAAAAGCCAACTTCCAACTGAGCAGGGAGACTGACATGGGTCTCTGATCTCAGGACTCTGGGATCATGACCCTCATGAGCCAAAGGCAGATGTTCAACCAACTGAGCCACTCAGGTGCCCGATGGTTAAATTATCTACTAGTATAAAGTGCTTAGAACAGTACCAAGTTTATAATAAGCACTATATCTATTAAATGAATTTTCTGTACTTTGTAATCTTAGATTTGGTTAACCAACATACTAATAGAGTACTTTGAAATAGTTAAGTACTTCCTACATATTTCTCACTGAAATCAAGCTAGTGTTAAGGTGTGTCATTGTTTCAGATATTTTAATGTCCATATTGGGAATGACTTTGATATAATCACTTCTCTTCACCCTTCATTTTCTGGAAGTTAACCTCAAATATTCTTTCTCCCTTTCCCCTCTGTAGTCAGTTTTAAAATACTATCAGTTGTCTTAAATTATCTTCAATTTATCCTTTTGTCACTGCCATGATTCAGAATTTTATTACCTCATAATAAATAAAACATTACAGTGACTCCCTTGTAAACAAGACATCTTTTCTTTGTGTTAGTTAAAATTCTAAAACCATACAAACTGAGACCTGGACATTAAGTACTGATAATCTATTTGCAGCATGGTTACAGGAAGCAGTGTCTAGGGAATAAGTTGCTAATATGGGCACCCGTGTTCAATTCTACTGATAAGTTTGAAAGAGTAGAGAAACATCCACATAAAAGATGGGAGCAGAGCATTATCCATGAGCTTCTACCCCCATCCATGAAGATCTATTATGCCTGTGAGCCTTAAAACTCCCCAACCCTCGCATTGCTTCTGGGGTACTGTTGTGAGGAAACTCTGCGAAGCAGCTTGTAGGACAAATGAGTTAAGGTGGGAAAAGTGGAAGAGTTTAGTGAATTGAAGCTCACAAGATGAGACTGAAATCATGAAATCAGAATTGGGTTGAAAGATGTAATAAAATCACCTGCCGCATCTGTCATATATAAATCTAACTGCTACCTGTCTCCAGAAAAAGTCTTCTAAAATCTAAATCTAACCTTAGTGCATTTTATATCCCAAAGATGTCCATTGGTTAATCTCTGGAAACCAATCAGTGTGTTATTTTACATACCAAAAGGGATGCTGCAGATGTAATTAAGGCTGAGGACTTTAAAGCAGGGAGATTATCCTAGATTACCTAGATGTGGTCAGTGTAATTAGATGGATTCTTAAAAAGAGAAAAACAGGCTTCTGGTTTTCAGTTCCTCATAGAAGGAGCTTAGGTATGGCCAGTCTGTCATCACAAGTAAGAATTTAACAGATTGAAAAATCAATGACTCTTCTGGGATCCATACAAAAGACAGAGCACACTATTGCCCCCAACATTGGAAAGACCAGTGAATTCAGGAAGTCATGCTTACTGAAACGGACAAGACAAAACTGCCTCAGGAGCCCGTGCTTGTGGGGAAAATGTGAACTGTAACAACAAATTGTGGAAGACTTAGTACAGACAAGCCTGCCAGTTAAACTTCAGGAGTTCCCAACCAGAAAAAAGCACCCACAGTACTGTGAGGCTTAACTCATGGGACTTGACCAGATTTCTACACTAAACATTGTAGAGTAAACCTCTTGAGCTTCCAACATGGGAGGTGCTGGGGTGTGAGGGATGGAAGGAAACAATTTGAAACGTACAAAAGCACCCTTTTCTTTTTAAGTTCTGCCCTCAGGAAAATCTAGTTAACCAGAGACTAACTTGCAGGAATATTATCAGAGCCTAACTGATCTGGGGGAGGAAAACACCAAACTCTAGCCCATTTTAGCTATTCTGTGCCACCTAAGGAAGGGGAGGGAAAAAAAGCAGCCCTGAGGAACACTTGTTCATAGTCTGGAGGCACAGGTTCACGAAAAGACCGAAACTTTACCACAGAATTACAGAATGTGTTCCCTTCCTCCACAACTCACCACCGCAATACTGAAAGCTTGTTTTTAATAGTTCCTGTCCTGTTCTGTATTCCTACTTATCAAGAAAAAAATTGCCAGGCATACCAAAAGGCAAAAGCAAACAAAAAACAATTCAAAGAGACAGAAATCATTGAACCAGACAGGGCAAGAAGTTGGAATTATCAGGCCAGGAATTTAACTAATTGATATGCTAATTGATTTAATGGATAAAGTAGACAAGGTGGGGATGCTTGGATGGCTTAGTCCCTTTAGTTGTCTCCCTTTGGCTCAGATCTTGATCTCAGGGTCCTGGGACTGACACAGAACTGGGCTCCCTAATCAATAAGGAGGCTGCTTCTCCCTCTCTCTCTGACCCTCTCCCCTTTCATGCTTGCTCTCTCTCTCTCCCTCTCTCTCAAATAAATAAATAAAATAAAGTGAGGAAAAACAGCACGTAAGAGCAAATGGACAATCCAAACAGAGAGATGCAAATCCTAAGAGAGAACCAAAAAGGAATGCTAGAGATAATTAAAACAACAACAACAACAACACCTGAACAGAAATAAATTCCTTTGATAGACTCATTAGCATACTGGACACAGTTGAGGTAAGAATCTCTGAGGTAGAGGATATAGAATAGAATCCCTGAAAACTAAAAAGCAAAGAAAATAAAGACTGGGGGAAAAAAAGCAAAAAAAATGAAACAAAACAAAGCAAACCCAGAATACCCAAGGACTGAGACAACTATGGAATGTGTAACATGCAAGTCGTAGCTCTGCAAAAGACAGTATTGAGATGACTGAATACTAGCCACAGAAAGTTTACAAAAGGTACATGTGATAAAGGACATTATACAAAATACACAAAGAACACTTAAAACTCAACAAGGAAAACAGCCTTATTTTAAAATGGGCCAAATACCTTAGATATTTCAACAAAAGAGATATACAAATGGCAAATAGACATATGAAAAGACACTTTATATCATATATCATCAGGGAAATGCAAATTAAAACAATCACTATATGCTTCTTATAATGTCCGAAATCCAGAGCACTGAGTTTTGGACATTATACAATGTACATAATACATTACACAAATGTCCAACACAAAATGCTGGTGAGTATGTGGAAGAGCAAGAACTCTCATTCATTGCTGGTGTAAATGCAAAACACTATAGCTATTTTGGACAATAGCTTAGAGGTTTCTTACATACCTAAATGTATTTTTATCACACATTATAGCAAGTGCAGTCCTTAATATTCACCCAAAGGAACTGGAAACTTATGTCACACAAACCTGTACACAAAACCTGCACTTGCATGTTTATGTAAACTTTCTTCATAATTGCTAAAACTTAGAAATTACCAAGATGACCCTAACTAGGTGAATAGATGAATGTGATATATCCAAACAATGGAATATTACTCAGTGCTAAAAAGCAATGCTTTATCAAGCCATGCAAAGACATATAGGAAACTTAAATGCATATGACTAAGTGAAAGATATCAATCGGAAAGGTTACATATTGTATGAGTCTAACTGCATGACATCTAGAAAAAGAAAAACTATGGAAACAATAAAAACAGCAATAGTTAGCAGCAGTATGGGGGTGGGAAGAGAAATGAATAGAACACGCACACACAAAAATTTAGGGCAGTGAAAATTCTCAGTATGGTACTACAGGCATGGCCTCATATATTTTTCCAAGCCTATACAATATGTAACAGCAAGAGTGATTCCTAAAGAAAACTATGGACTTTGAGCAATGATGATATGTCATTGTACTTTTATTCCTGGTTTAAAACAAAACAAAACACCATTCTGGTGAGTGATGTTGATAATAGGGGAGGTTATACATGTGTGGGGCCAAAGGGTATGTGAGAAATCTCTGTACCTTTCTCTCATTGTCTTGTAAAAACTGCAGGTGCTCTTAAAAAAAAAATGTTAAAAAACTAGAACACCTTCTCTGGTTGTAAGAAGAGATAAGGCAGAACACTGAAGCACAAAATGAGATTACAAGTATGAGAGGATTTGATGTGGTTCTAAGATAAAGAGAGCCACATACAGGAACTAGAGAGGGGCCTCTAGGAGCTACTGGTAGCTTCCAGGTGCCAGCCAGCAAGGAATAGTTATCTCAACTGTACAGCTGTAAGGAATTAGACTTTTCTACCAACCTGAATGAACTTGGACTCATCCAAGAGCCTCTTGATAAGAGCCCAATCAACAACTTGATTTCTGCCTCCTAAAGCTGGGTCAGATAAACCAATTGAGTCAACAGGGATTTTTGACATTCAAAGCCATGCAAGAATATATTTGGGTTGTTTTACATTACTAAACATGTATGTATGTATGTATGTATGACATCAATGCGCAACTAATACGATGTGTAGAAAACTTTCCAGTCAGTTCCTATCAGTTTCCTAGATGATGACAGAATTCCTTAGCAGAACATTTGTTCTCCACACAGTTTAGGACTCCACTGGTAGCTCCTGCCATGCCCTGGAGATATTTAGGTCAAACAATATCAAAATTACTTTCAAGATGCCTACCCATCCATCCATATTATTATTATTTTTTAATATTTTATTTATTTATTTGACAGACAGAAATCACAAGAAGACAGAGAGGCAGGTAGAGAGAAGGGGTGGGGGGAAGCAGGCTCCCTGCTGAGCTGAAAGCTCGATGCAGGGCTCGATCCCAGGACCCTGGGATCATGACCAGAGCCGAAGGCAGAGGCTTTAACCCACTGAGTCACCCAGGTGCCCCATATATCAATATTTTTTTTTAATACTTTTTAAACCCCTGTTCTCTTTGCCTTAAATCATTATGTTTTACTTGACTGTTCTCCTATTCACACTTGGAAAGAAATTTCACCTAGACAAGAAAGCAATGAAAAACTTTAGGCACAGAAAACAACAACAAAAAAAGTCAAAGCAAAAGAGAGAGGAACTGAAGCAAAATATGTAGGGATTTAAATACAATTAGAAAAGCGTAAAGAGATGAGGCAGTCTGAGGAGGGAGAGAAGTGATGTAGAATGATCTTGTATACAATGGTACAAGGTTCATGCTTTAATTATTTGAGAGGATCCACTGAAAGATATTTGACAGAGGATTGTATAGTTAAATTTAATTTTTTTTAAGAAGGCTCTAAGGCAGTATGAAAGTATTTGAAAAGGCCATAATATAAGTAATCTATGTAGTCAATAGACATGATAAAGATGTGAAACAGGTTTGTGACAGAAGTGATGGTGGGGACGATACTTAACCATTTGACTTAATATGTTCATAGAAACTAATGTTACACAAACAACCTGAATGAATATTGAAAATATTATGTTAAAGTTGGACAGAAAAGCATACACACCATATGGTTCTATTTATATCAAGTTCAAGAACAGGTAAAACTAAATTGTGGTGATAGATTTCAGGTGAACAGTTGCCTTGGGAGGCTGAGTCTGAGTGCAAGGGTCATGAAGCAACATTTAGGGATGTTGGAAATATACAATACCTTGCTTTGGGTAGTGCTTTCACAAGTGTATACATTTGTCAAAACTGAACCCATTGTATGTTAAAATTTATGCATTTCATTGTATGAATACCATCCCCCCATAGAGTTAATTAAATAATTCTAAGGCAAAATTAGCAAAAACACTGATGTCTGCAGTAAGGTGAGAAAACAGTCAAATAGATCAAAAACTTTAGACTTCTGACTTGGATATCAAAACCTGGGAACGTGACAAATTGAGAGAGGGAATTCATAAGGTGCAATTTGGTTTAAGAGAAAAATATGAGCACGATGAGTTCATTTTGCAATATTTAGTCTGAGATAAGTACGAAGTAGTCAAATAGGACTGTTTGGATTTTTAAATTGAGGTTCAGGATAAAACATAAGAGTTTGATTCTGTCAGTTTTACTGTTGTGAATATGCCTTAATTTATTTATATTTAACTGGTTATTGCTGATATCCATGAAAGCCATTCATGTTTATAAACCAATTCTGTAACTTCCTACATTACTAAATTCTTTAAATTCTTATAATTTATAAACCATTCCCATGGCTTTTTTATGTAGACAAGCAAGTAATGAAATTACTTCCTTCTTCACAATATTTAATTACTTATTTGATATCTTCATTCTCTCTGAAGTCACTCCAGCACAAGAAAATGGGTGGAGGTAAGAAAGAGAGGACGTGGTCTGGCTCTGATGTTAGATTTTCTTTGCAATTCATTGTTTTTGTTTTTGTTTTTGTTTTCCTTTTCTGGTCCTCAGTCAGTATGGTGTAGTCTTCACTAGCATGTGTTTCAGATACAAACAAAAGTACACTTACATCTTCCTAATGCCATTCAGCTGTGACATCATCTTAGATATGTTATTGAACTTCAGTGAGTCTAAGTTTTGATCACTGCAACTTGAAAAGAATAATAATACTTTACATGTATATTGTGAGGAGAAAGTAATAAACAATGAAATATCATCTGTAGCAAGTTATTTGGAATAATATCTACAAATGTTACTTCTTTTTATTCATCCTTCTTTCCAATATGGCTCTATAGAAACTCCTAACCCCCAGGAAGGACTAGAGTTTTTCACTTCCTTTGAACTAAGTAGTTTTGTGCCTACATTTAACCATTAGAATACAGTGCAAATGATGATATATCAGTACTTTAATCCCAGGGCTCAAAAGTTCTCTGACTCCTGTTCTAGTCAATTGCTAAAAAAAAAAAAAAAAAACACAAAACACAAACAAACAAACAAAAAAACCTCACTAGTACTGACAGTATTCCTTAGGTTATTGAATGCTTCAAACTGTTTAAACAGCTTTGTCAGTTATATTATAAACACATACACATATATAATATATATAATTGTGATTATATATAATACAATATTATATATATATATACGTTAAAAATATCTCGCATCTTCGATTATTTTGATTTTCTTCTTTGGGGATTTCAGTTTTACATAATTTAGATCTTTTTTTTTTTTTTGCCTGCCTTCAAATCAATGACTTTGGCTCTGACAATATTTATGCTTTGTATTTCTTCCTTGATATCAACTTTATTCTCTTGGTGGTTTTCCTGCACTTCCAATACCCATTATTAAATTCTCATTTGAATGAATTTTTTAAAAGATTTTATTTATTTATTTGACAGACAGAGATCACAAGTAGGCAGAGAGGCAGGCAGAATGAGGAGGAGGCAGTCTCCCCACTCAGCAGAGAGCCAGATGCTGGCTAGATCCCAGGACCCTGAGATCATGACCTGAGCTGAAGGCAGAGGCTTTAACCCACTGAACCACCCAGGCACCCCTTTAATTAATTTTTGTTCAAAATCATGGCTATTTGATTTTCATTACTGATATTAGTTTTTTTTTTTATTTTTATCATTCTTTACTAAGCTCAATCAACTTCTGGTTTTTGTTTTCCTTTCCTACCCATTTCTGTTCTTTTTGAATTTCTGATTCAAGTTATTTATTCCTATCTCTAAATGCTTCTTTGTAGATATTTATTTTGAAGTATTGTATTATGGTTAACTTCTGCTTATGATATTTTTGTTGGAGTAACCATCTTTAAAATACTTTAATCTTTTCATTTTCCATTTTTTTATAATTGCCTTGCATTTAAAAATCTTCCTGTACTGTGCATTTTATAAACAATTCTTATGATTTTTGCTGTTGTCCACTTAACTAAAAACTTGAGATATATGTGGTTTTTATTTCTTCTTATAGATCATAGTCTTTGAATATTTATTAGGGAATTTAAATTATTAGGACTATTACTATGATAAACCTTTTACTTTAACCACTTCAGAAATCTCCTTTTTATTTTTGAAATATATATTTTTCTGGATATAGAATTCTAGGTTGATAGTTTATTGTTTTGTTTTGGTTTTGGTTTGTTTTCATCTTATAGTTATTGCTCCTCTATCTCTGGCTTTCCTTGTATCTGATGAGAATTCACTGATCATTTATATCATTATATTATGTTGTCTTCTGTTCCTGGCTTCTTTCACTAGTGTCATGTTTCTACAGTTGATACATGTTATTGCACATATTTGTGCTTCCTTTTTATGGCCAAAAAAATATCCCACTATACATATGCCATATTTGGCTTACCCATTCATCAGAAGATATACATTTAGATAGTTTCTTCCTTTTGAGTATCATGATCCTTGAATTTAATGTAAAAATTAAAAAAAAAATGTCCTTTGGCAGGACTTTCCCATGAGACTTCCAGAAATGTATTGTACTTCAGGGAAACATTAGGTTTAAACTAGGTGTTATGAAATGTTTCTGTTTGTTCTACTTATAATTCATATTTTTATAATATAAATCTAACAAAACAAGAATATTTCAGGGTTTGTGTTCTATATCTAGAGTTAGGTGGTCAATTATCCATAGAATGAATGAATAAGTAAATATATTGCTGCATTTAATACCACTGAATATTCCCTATCCAATGGTTTCTTTCAATAGACATATTTTTCCCATACATTCAATTATATTAGGTTCATTATTACTATATGTTTTTTCTACTTATGGGCAGAATGCATCTAAAGTTGGTTTTTGTAGAGAATATCTCAGGCATTTGTTATAGCAATCATGGAAAGTTCCAAATTTTATCTGCAGAATGTCTAATATGATATTTTATATTCATTATTTAGTAGTACAAATTGGGTATTTACTAAGTAGCATCATATTGCATTATATTATTGTTACTTCTTATATTATCTTAAGTCCATGGACAATTCAACCTAACACTTGTTCAACATATATGAATTTGTTGATAAATTTATTAGGTTATCAGTATGCTAAGTGAGAAAAAAATGGCCACACTACTTTGCAACTCCCTTAATAAAATATGGATTTTATTTCTATGCCCCTTGAAACTGAACACTCTTAGCGACTTCCTTTGAACAATAAAATTCAGGATAACTGATGTAAGAAGTATAAGCCTGAATCTCAAGAGGCCTTTTCATGTCCACTGTTCCTGTCATTGTGGACCTCATCACCTTTTTTGCATAAATCTGGGCTAAAGTAAAGGAGGTTGAGATATCACATGGAACAGAACTAAGCCATCCAAAGAGAGACTCCTCTAGACCAACCAGCTGCTAATCATTCTGACAGATGACCACAGATGTTTGTATGAGTCTTGTCAAGGCCAGTGGGAATCATATAAAAATAAACCTAGCCCAAAATGCAGATTCACAGAATATAGATCTAAATAGCTGATTGTGATTTTAAACCACCAAGTTTTGGCTTAAACTGTTATAACACAAAGTTAACTAATACAATTGATATAATGGTCAAGAAAGTCATGTGTATAAACTCATACAGTTAAAGTAAGTTTCAAACTTTAAAAAAAATCTGATGATTTTTGAACTTGAGATGTACTAACTGTACTCGTTGAAGACAATGGTAATCATCTCTTTTACTATATTTTCATCCTGGACAATGTAACAAAAGTGTTCTATCAGATAGTCTTTTTTTCCCATTGTTTCAGGGTTTCTGGTCTTTTAAGATCATCTGTGAAATCAGTTGTTAACTTTGAGAAAATTTGGATATTGTACATTTATTTATTCAAAAGCAAAAGCAAGCTTTTCTATACATGAAAGACAAAAATGTAAAATGTATCATTTCAGTAAGAAACGTTAGGTTAAACAATTTTCCTCACTATAAATAGCCCTCATTTTTTTCAGATGGAAAAATAAAACTTACAGATGTTCACATTGTTAATAATGAGGTATTTGATATCCAGCCAGAATTGTGGCCAGCATCCTTTCTGTTTCTTACACAAATGTAAGAAATATATAGTGAATGAAAATCAACTGGAAAATTTACTATCTCTGAAGAATTCATGTGTTAGCAAAACCAGATGTGCAACCTTAGAAATGGAAGGGCTTAAGTTATATAATTTAATTAACCCTTGTTAGTTTCTGAAGAGGAATCAGAAATTTATGGTAAATTCTTTCTCCAGTGATAAAAACATCTAAGTGCTATGGATCTAAGTTTTCAGATTACCAATTAAAAAATTATTTATATACATTCTGATCAGTCTTAATTTTTATTATCATAGAACTGAGATCTAAATTCAGTTAGTGGTAAAGATACAAATATTTAGAAATTTTAAAGAATTTAAAAGTACTTAGTGTAAGTTCACTTAAAATTTTAGTTCACTTAAAAATTTCATGTTTTTAAAAAATATTCCTCCATTGTATTTTTTCCTTACCCTACAAAGTATGAAATGAGAAAGGCTTTTGATTTTTTTTCACATATACAGTTTTGCATACAGTGCTTTAATTGACCAACTGTTTTACATAGTAGGAATTTTTGTTATTTCATTTATTTTTATGAAATGTGAACTTAATTAGTTATAAAAGAAAAAAATTTCTTCCAAAAGCTAATTGTAGATATAAGGACAATGGCTAGAATCATGTATCTTGGAATGAAATAGTTTTGGTTTGATTTTTAGCTCTACCTCTTACTAAATCTGTATTTGGGGGGTAGTTACTTTATATATGAGTTACTTTACTTTTATGAGTTTTAATTACCTCATCATTGAAAAGGCTTGATAAGATTGGTTTGAGAAATAAATATCATATAAAGAAGAAGAAAACACAAATCAATGAATGTTTACCGTATGAACAGTAAGAATAGTAGGAGTAGTAACAGCAACGGCTATAGTAAAATGCAAAGATGAGAATCACAGGACCCCTTTTTTTGGATTTGTAGATTTTCAAAATCTGTTAGCTGGTACAATTGTTTTTAGTCTGGTTGTCAAAAACAGAACTCCTGTTTTTGGTAAAGAGAAGAACCTTAGAGTACATGCCCAGGGAAGAATTTTTTGAACAATGGGTTTGGGGTGCTTTAGTGACTCAGTTGGCTCAGTTGGTTAATTGTCTAACTTTAGCTCAGGTCGTGATCTCACGGATAGTGGGATGGAGCCCCTGGTCCAACTGTGTGCTTAGCAGTCTGCTTGGGATTCTTGCTCTCCTTCTGCCCCTCCACTGTGCTTGTGTGTGTTCTCTCTCTCAATTAAATAAATATTTTAAAACAAACAAACAAAAAATGACAAAAACAGAAAGAAAGGAAGGAAAAAGAAGAAACATGTTTTTTTTTTTTTAAAAAGACAGGTATCCAGCAGGACAGAGCTTCAGTGCTAGATGACTCAAGATAAGGTGATTGATGCTGAGGATGATCCTATGAAGTCTTCTAATGAAACGCCTAATATGTTTCAATCAGATGCATTTTAGAATGACACATTACTTTCCTGAATAGAAAGAGTTAAGTTTCAAGTATATGGAAAATTAGTATGAATAAGCTGATTTCCTTAATAAGATAATAGAAAACAAATGTGAGAAATCAGCAAATGTCAGTTTTAGTAGAGATACTGGAGTTTTTCCTGCAAAGCTACTCCTTTATCTGTCCATTCTCACCCCACCCTCATCCTTTTAAATTAAGTATTTTTTTAGTGGTTGACTTTGTCAAAAGTGAGTCAATTTCTATGGGAACATTTGTCTAGGGAATATTGCAAAATTATGATGCTGAGAGAAAATTGTTGCATTATAGTCAGTGCACTTGGATTATGTGGAACCTTAGATGTATTTTATCCTATTTTATACCAATCTGATTGAAACAACATGTACATCAAGCATATGAATAGTCATTGTGTCAGAAAAGCAAAAATAAAAAAGTGTTCTAGTTTAGAATTTTTCAGATTTTTTTTGAAAGTTTGGTCATTTTTTAAAAATTTTGACCTTCTACACACACACACACACCACACCACACACACACACACACACACACACACCTATTTATATTACATGTATAATTAAGTTTTATTTTACTAAATATACTCCATTCTATTTTAATCTGTTCTTTTTCTTAAAAAAGAAAAAAGTTATCTTGCAGTTTTAGTTCTTATGGGTAGAGAGCTTTGAAGCTGTCATTCCAGTTCTTACAAACTGAAAAATCTTAAACTAAAAATTTATGTGCTTCCTTGGACTCATCAACTAAAGTCACAAAGCAAACTGCCACCCTAAAATGTGGAGATACAAATGAAATTAAAAGTCACAACCTGGGGGCTTAAGTGGGTACGAGAAGAATAAATGAAAGAAGATGGGATTGGGAGGGAGACAAACCATAAGTGACTCTTAATCTCACAAAACAAACTGAGGGTTGCTGGGGGGAGGGGGTTTGGGAGAAGGGGGTGGTATTATGGACATTGGGGAGGGTATGTGTTTTGGTGAGTGCTGTGAAGTGTGTAAACCTGGTGATTCACAGACCTGTACCCCTGGGGATAAAAATATATGTTTATAAAAAATAAAAAATTATATTAAAAAAAAAAAGGAGCTAAAAAAAAAAAAAAGTCACAACCAACATTTTCTTACCTGGAGCAGAAGCTGTTAGAGCCAGAAACAAATAAGAATAGATAATTTTAATAAATGCTGGAGACTGTGAACTGGAAGAGAGGGAGAGGACATCCCACAGATTGTCCTGTAAGCAAGTGTTCCCATTTCTCTGGGTTTTACCTCTTACTTGCCTTTTGTTATCTGACTGTATTTTACTTATCCTAACGCCCTCAAGGTCAATTGATGTTGCTGCAAATGTCAAAACTTTATTCTGTTATATGGCTAAATATTCCTCTGTGTGTGTGTGCACGTGTGTGTGTGTGTGTAAGAGTGTGAAATCACATTTTCTTTTTTTTTTTTTTTAATTTCTTTTCAGTGTAACAGAATTCATTGTTTATGCACCACACTCAGTGCTCCATGCAATACATGCCCTCCACAATACCCACCACCTGGCTCCCCCGACCTCCCACCTCCTGCCCCTTCAAAACCCTCAGGTTGTTTTTCACAGTCCATAGTCTCTCATGGTTCATCTCCCCTTCCAATTTCCCTCAACTCCCTTCTCCTCTCCATCTCCCCACGTCCTCCATGTTATTTGTTATGGTCCACAAATAAGTGAAACCATATGATAATTGACTCTCTCTGCTTGACTTATTTCACTCAGCATAATCTCTTCCAGTCCCATCCATGCTGCTACAAAAGTTGGGTATTCATCCTTTCTGATGGAGGCATAATTCTCTATAGTGTATAAGGACCACTTCTTCCTTATCCATTCATCTGTTGAAGGGCATCTTGGTTCTTTCCATAGTTTAGCAACCGTGGCCATTGCTGCTATAAACATTGGGGTACAGATGGCCCTTCTTTTCACTACATCTGTATCTTTGGGGTAAATACCCAGTAGTGCAATTGCAGGGTCATAGGGAAGTTCTATTTTTAATTTCTTAAGGAATCTCCACACTGTTCTCCAAAATGGCTGCACCAACTTGCATCCCCACCAACAGTGTAAGAGGGTTCCCCTTTCTCCACATCCTCTCCAACACATGTTGTTTCCTGTCTTACTAATTTTGGCCATTCAACTGGTGTAAGGTGGTATCAATGTGGTTTTAATTTGAATTTCCCTGACGGCTAGTGATGATGAACATTTTTTCATGTGTCTGGTAGCCATTTGTATGTCTTCATTGGAGAAGTGTCTGTTCATGTCTTCTGCCAATTTTTTGACATGATTATCTGTTTTGTGTTGTTGAGTTTAAGAAGTTCTTTGTAGATCCTGGATATCAACCTTTTGTCTGTACTGTCATTTGTGAATATCTTCTCCCATTCTGTGGGTTGCCTCTTTGTTTTGTTGACTATTTCCTTTGCTGTGCAGAAGCTTTTGATCTTGATGAAGACCCAAAAGTTCATTTTTGCTTTTGTTTCCTTTGCCTTTGGAGACATATCTTGAAAGAAGTTGCTGTGGTTGATATCGAAGAGGTTTACTACCTATGCTCTCCTCTAGGATTCTGATGGATTCCTGTCTCACGCTGAGGTCTTTTATCCATTTTGAGTTTATCTTTGTGTACGGTGTAAGAGAATGGTCGAATTTCATTCTTCTACATATAGCTATCCAATTTTCCCAGCACCATTTATTGAAGAGAATGTCTTTTTTTCTACTGTATATTTTTTTCTCTTTTGTCAAAGATTATTTGACCATAGAGTTGAGGGTCCATATCTGGGCTCTCTACTCTGTTCCACTGGTCTATGTGTCTGTTTTTATGCCAGGACCATGATGTCTTGGTGATCACAGCCTTGTAGTAAAGCTTGAAATCAGGTAACGTGATACCGCCAGTTTTGTTTTTCTTTTTCAACATTTCCTTAGCAATTCAGGGTCTCTTCTGATTCCATACAAATTTTAGGATTATTTGCTCCAGCTCTTTGAAGAATACCGGTGGAATTTTGATTGGAATGGCATTAAAAGTACAGGTTGCTCTCAACAGTATAGACATTTTTTCAATGTTTATACTTCCAATCCAAGAGCATGGAATGGTCTTCCATCTTTTTGTGTCTTCTTCAATTTCTTTCATGAGTGTTCTGTAGTTCCTCGAGTACAGATCCTTTACCTTTTTGGTTAGGTTTATTCCCAGGTATCTTATGGTTCTTGGTGCTATAGTAAATGGAATTGATTATCTAATTTCCCTTTCTGTATTTTCATTGTTAGTGTATAAGAAAGCCACTGATTTCTGCACATTAACTTTGTATCCTGCCACGTTGCTGAATTGCTGTATGGGTTCTAGTAGTTTTGGGGTGGAGTCTTTTGGGTTTTCCATATAAAGAATCATGTCATCTGAGAAGAGAGAGAGTTTGACTTCTTCATTGCCAATTTGGATACCTTTTATTTCTCTTTGTTGTCTGATTCCTGTGCTAGGACTTCCAATACTATGTTGAACAAGAGTGAAAATCATATTTTCTTTATCCATGAATCCCCTGGTGGACACTTTAAGTTGTTTCAATATCTTGACTATTGTGAATAATGCTGCAATGAACACGGGAGTCCAGATATCTGTCAAGATGGTGATTTTATTTTCTTTAGATATATACCCAGGAGTGGGATTGTTGGATTATACAGTAGTTCTGGTTTTAAGTTTTTGAGAAAGTTCCATACTGTTTTCCATAATGACTGTACCAATTTATATTCCCACCAACAGAGAATAAGTGTTATCTTTTCTTCACATTATCTCCAGCACTTATATTTTTAATCTTTTTAATAGCCATTCTACCAGGTAAGATGATAACTCATTGTGGTTTTGTGTGGGATTTGTTGTTGGGAAAGGGGGCATAAAAATCTATGGGCATTTTAATTGTAGTCAGGAATTATGATAAACTCTGACAGTCTGAGTACATCTTTCATTTGATTTACTGTGGTCTGCTAGAATGAGTTCTAAGAATTATGGTGATCCTATGTGGATAAAAGGAGATTTTCAGCATATTTTTTCTTTGAAAGTGGAAATTACAGGTCTGTAAGGTTGACTAATGAGATCATCCTGTAGGGCTGTACTAAATGTAACTTTTCTTTTTGCCTTTCTGCTCATTGTGGTTTTGATTTGCATTTCCATGACGATTAGTGATATTGAACATCTTTGCAAGTACCTCTTGGTCATCTGTATCTTGTCTTTGGAAAAATGTCTATTTGGAAGTTCTGCACATATTTCAGTTGAATTTTCTTTTCTTTTCTTTTCCTTTTTTTTTTTTTTTTTTGCTATTGAGATGTGCAAACTCTTTATATACATAGGATAGTAACCCTTTATCAGATATGATTTGGAAATATTTTTTTCCATTCATTAGGTTGCCTTTTTATTTTGTTGATGATATCCTTTGTTGTGTTAAACTTTTTAGCTCAAGAGAGTCTCATTTGTTTATATTTGCTTTTGTTTCATTTGCTTATAGAGTCAGATCAACAACAACAGCAAAATAATTATCACCAAGATTGGTATCAAGGAACTTATAACCTATGCTTTCTTCTAGGAGTTTTATGGCTCCATGTTTTACATTCAAATCTTAAATTCATATTGAGTTAATTTTTGTATATGGTGTAAGATAACAGTACAGTTTCATTCTGTTGTGTGTGGCTGTCCAGTTTTCCCAACATCATTTGTTGAAAAGGTTCTCTTTTCCCCATTGCATATTCTTGGCTCCCTTGTCATAAATCAATTGACCATACATATGTTAGTTTATTTCTGAGATTTCTCTTCCATTCTACTGATCTATGTATCCATTATTATGTCAATACCATATTGTTTTGATTTTATAGTTTTGTATTATAGTTTAAAACCAGAGTTTGATACTTCCGTTTTTTTTTTTTTTTTCTTTTTCAGGACCATTTCACAATTTAGAGGTATTTTGGTTCCATACAAAGCTTAAGAATTTTGTTCCATTTCTGCGAAAAAAAATGTTCTATTGTGAAATTTTGATAGGGATGGCACTACAGCTAGATATTGCTTTGGGTAATGTGGACATTTTAACAATATTATGCCAATCCATGAGAATGGAATTTTCTTCCATTCTTTTGTATCATCTTCAGTTTCTTTCAGCAATATCTTTTAGTTTCAGTGTACAGATTTTTACCTTTTTGAATTTAACCCTTCATTAAATTCATTCCTAGGTATATTATTATTTTTGAGCAAATAGTAAATGGATTGTCATCTCAATTTTTCTTTCTATTAGTTTGTTATTAGTGTATAGTGGCTGTCCAGTTTTCCCAACATCATTTATTGAAAAGGCTCTCTTTTCCCCATTGCATATTCTTGGCTCCCTTGTCATTTTTATATTGATTTTGTATCCTGAAAACTCATTAAATTTGTTTACTAGTTTTAATAATTTTTTTTGTCGAATCTTTAGGGTTCTGTATATAATGTGTCATTTGCAAATAATGACAGTTTTACTTCTTTTTTATCCAAATTTTTTTTCTTAATTGCTTTGGCTAGAACTTCCAATACTACATTGAATAAAAGTAAGGGTAGGAACGCCTGGGTGGCTCAGTGAGTTAAAGCCTTTGCCTTCAGCTGGGGTCATGATCCTGGATCCCTGCACCGGGCTCTCTGCTCAGCAGGGAGTCGGCTTCCTCCTCTCTCTCTGCCTGCCTCTCTTGTGATCTCTGTCTGTCAAATAAATAAATAAAATCTTTAAAAGAAAAAAAAAAGTAAGGGTAATGGGCATCCTTGTCTCATTCCTAATCCTAGAGGAAAAACTTTCAGCTTTTTATCACTGAATATAAAACAATGTTGTAAAATGAATAGAAGTGGTTACAAATATGGCAGATATTAATTCAACAATGTTAATAATTTTAGAGGTGAGTGGTCTAAATACACCAAATAAAAGGCAGAAATGGGCAGAGTGGATTAAAAATAATAATATCCAACTACATGGTATCTAAAAGAAAGACACTTTAAATATAAACACTCTGATTGATTAAAAGTAAATGGGTGGACAAAGTTATACCATACTAACATAAGTGAAAAGAAATGCTGGAGTACCTCTTTAATTTTAGACAAAGAGAAGTTCAGTACGGGAAAATTATAAAGAATGAAGAGTGGTTGGGGCACTGGGTGGCCCAGTCATTAAGCATCTGCTTTAAGCTTAGGTCATGATCCCAGAGTCCTGGGATGAAATCTTGCATCAGGCTCCCTGCTCAGGCTTCCCGCTGAGCAGGGAGCCTGCTTCTCCCTCTCTCCCACTCCCTCTGCTTGTGTTCCCTCTCTTGCTGTGTCTCTCTCTGTCAAATAAATAAATAAAATCTTAAAAAAAAAAAACTAAAGTGTAGCATTACATAACTATAAAGATTCAGTTCTCCAAGAAGACGTAATAATTCTATATGTGTATAAAGCTAACAATACATTGTCAAAAGGTGAAGCAAAACTGATAAAACTGCAATGAGAAATAGTTGATTCCACTATTAAAATTGGTAACTTAAATATGCCTCTTTCAAAAATTGATAGATGAAGCTGGTAGAAAATCAGTAAAGATACATTTGACCTCAAGGGTGCTACCAATCAACTTGATCTAATTAATCGGCATTTATTGAATACATCTGGAGCAGCAGAAAATTCTTCTTTAGCTCCCGTGAAACATTCTCAAAGATAGACTATGTTCTCAGCAATAAAACACACTTTAACAGCTTAAAGTTTTAGGAATCATACAATTTATGTTCTCAGAACATAGTGGAATTAAATTACAGATCAGTACCTGAAAGATAACTGAAAAGTCCCTAAATACTTGATGATTGAACAACACATTTCCAAAAAACATGTAATAGATCTTAGGGAAATTAAAAAGTAATTTAAGTTAAATGAAAATGAAAATGAAATTAAAACATATGGGATATGTAAAACGCATCACATTTGTGAGAAGCACTAAAAGCAGTACTTAGAGCGGACAGTAACTTATAGCATAAAAGGCATGTAAAAGAAAGATCTAAAATCAATAGCCTAAATTTCTGCCTCAGGAAACTAGAGCAAGTAGAGTAATTTGTTCCTACCATAAAAACCTTACACACGTTTGAAGAAGTTTTATATATAATTGTCTCAAGTGAAAGCAACCAAGTCTTCTTTCTATAGGTGAATAGAGGGAAAAATTAAGGTACAACCTTACAGTGGAATATTATTAAGTGAATAAAAGAGACTAGCATGGAGCTATGAAACACACCGTGAAAATGTAACAGAAGCCTGCAAAGACACTGTGTAAAATAAATTGGTTTAAAGGGCCACATACTGCATGTTCCAGTTATATGGAATTTTGGAAAGGGCAAAACAGCAACATTAAAAAGCTCAGCATTTACCATGGGTTCCCTCGGAAAAAAGGGAAGGATAAATAGCTTAAGCAAAGAGGAATTTTGAGGTGGTGAAATTACTCTCTATGATACTGTAATGTGGACACATGAAATAATGTATTTGTTAAAATCCATAGAACTATAGAACACAAGTGAAATATGTGTAAGCTTATGCAAAGAGTATGCAAACTTTTTAAAAGTTAACAACACATTTATAATGTTGGCATATTCATGATGACATGAAGGGTGTGACAAAACTTTCTAACTGTATTTAAAGTGCATGAAATAACCTCTGTGAAAGGAATGGGAGAGAAATGGGTATAGATCTAAGTATCTTAAGAAATGAGTGGAGTCTGGTTTAGTTAAAGATTCAGTAAAACAAACAAATAAACAAATATATGTGAGTTCTGTGTTCTAGTTGATAAAATTGTTTCTCATGGTGGTATGCATTAATAATTCTAATACTATCTATGTATAAACTGGAATTGAATAATGAAGTGACTGGTGGGTAAATGGGAGCTAGACATTACTTTTGGAGTGAGAGGTTGCAAATAAGCAAAGGGAGGAAGTTAGAATGATTCTTGTGGTAATGGTTTAAAGTTGGAGACATCAGTACGGATTAATGTGTCACTTAATAGAGATACAGATGATATGTATGGTTATTTGTACAGGCAGGTATTAGTATAGATATAATTTGTTTTCTTCTGTGTCAGTTGAGAAAGCCTAGAAACAGGGACATCCCAGTATCAGTAAGCACCTGTGTCGCTCAGACCTTGGTTCTTTATACCACTGTCTAATGAAAGGAACCAGGGCTTTTTAGAGAAATGGCTCATTCTAAGACAGGGGCAGGAAATATACAAGATGCACTTGGAGCATCTTATAGTTCCAGAGAGTAAGGATCGGCTGAGTATTCTCTCTATCCCTCTCTCTCTCTTTCTCTCTCACACACAGCAATGGTTTGTCAAAGAGACACAACATCAACTGAAAGAATATCTATTGGTGAAAGTTGAAGCACTTTGAACAAGAAAATAAAAGAAGTATTGGATCACAAACAAAAGTATAAAACAAATAGCCATGACTCAGTTGTGATTTACATAAATTATTAAATAAATGGGAGAATGGGTAAGAATAGACAAATATCCCATGCAGAAGAATTCCAAGTAGTTTATGTAAATACTCCACCCTTGAAAACATGAAATGTAATCCGCTACATGTTAACTGTTGACTTTGTTTGGTGATGTCTTTCTCAAATGTGCAATATGGGCAAGAAAGAGGAGAGAGTAAGTTCACAGTGGAGAAACTTTACAGTCATCGGAAGCCAGACGTTCAAGTACAACATCAACAGTGAAAAGTCATGTTGATAAGGTATTGGTCTGATGTAATGAAAATAGAATTTAGCTTCTGTGGTCTGCCACTCAAAATTCATAATTCTGGTCTCATCATAAGGAATTACCAAAAAAAACCCCAATTAAGGGATAGACTATAAAATAGCAGTAGTCTTCAAAACTGTGAAGATTTTCAAAAACAAAAACAAGACATTCTGAACAATTGTGCCAGTCAAGAGGAACCTTAGAAAAACATAAAAACTAAATGTAATGTGGTATCTGGAAAAGAATCCTGGAACAACACAAAGACATTATTCAGATTTTCTTTCTTTTTACCTGAAGTATAGCCTTTCTTTTATAATAACATATCAAAATTGGTTTATTGGTTATAATAAATTCACCACACATTTATAAGATATTTATAGGGGAAACTGTGGAATGTATGGGCACTCTCTATACTATCTTCTCAAATTGTTTTTAATCTAAAATTGTTCAAGCATTCATTAAAATGTAAAAATAAAGAAAGAAACAAACAAACAAATAAATAGGGGCACCTGGGTGATGCAGTCGGTTAAGCATCTGACTCTTGGTTTTAGCTCAGGTCCTGATTTCATGATTTCATGGTGGTGGGATTGAGCACTGCGCCAGGCTCTGCGCTCAGCACAGAGTCTGTTTGAGAGTGTTTCTCCCTCTCCCCCACCCACCTCTCCTCTCCTGCTCTCCTTATGTCTCTCTCTCTCTCTCTTTCTGTGTGTGTGTGTGTGTGTGTGTGTGTCTTTCTAAAATAAATAAATATATATTTAAATAGTAAAATGTAGAAAAAAAGAAAAAAAGCCCTTTTAGTAATAATGTACTGTTGTTCATAATAATAATAAGCCATAGGACTTTTCATGTGTCCTGCACTTTTGCAGATTCATGGAATATTAAAATGCACATAATTATAAAACAAATCCATAGAGAGATCTTATTAATAATTCCATTTTATAGATGAAGAAACGGAGGCACAGCATTGAAGTACCTTGCCCAAGGTGATGGCAATTAAGTAGCAGAGCCAAAACTCAAATCCAATTCATCAAGCTCTAGGAGTTATGCTCTTTATGACTTCACTGTTGTATCTCTGGAATTAATTGATCGTGTCTTTTAATAAATGGGTTGAGTTTGAAAACACCCATTCAGATTAGGAAACCCAAGGAACAAGACCCTTTGAGAGACATTGATACAGCAAGCAGTGGTATCTCAGCAACTTTTGGGTCTGACTTGCTCTTTTTGAAATTTCTCATAGCTTTTATTTTCCATTATCTTCTCCTTTTCCTTATCCCTATCCTGTATTCCTAATCCCTCCTGCACTTTTCATTTTTCTTCCTCACTTCTATTGTATTAAATTTTCACACAACTGAACTTTTGGTTATATGAAAAATTTTCTTTCCTATAAATATGAATATGGTTGAGATCTCTCAGTGGCTTGTTAATCTCACTGGTAGCACTGAAGACTCATCCTAGAATTAGGTAGAAAAATAAATACTGTTAAATTTGTCTTCTTAATCCATCTTAAATCTCTATGTTCCAAAGCTCCTTTTTGCCTATGGCTTCCAAATTTCCTGCATATATGTATTACTGGTAGTCTTTATTGACTAAAAGATTTAGGCATTTTATCCTATCAAAAATTAAAATAATATTTTTATATACAAATGATTATGTGGAAGCATGAAAAAAAATCCAATTTAACCTAGGGCCACAAGAAGTGATGACAGAGTATGCTCAAACAATTTGGCCTTATTTCAAAACGCTTTCATATTGCCACAATTTAAGAAATAGACGCATTCCAAATGAGGTTAATAAAAACACTGGATTTATGGTCATGTTTGCAAAATAACCCCGTAAAGTTCTTGAGGCCAATTTTAATAATAATAAAAGCCATTTTTCCTATTAAATTACTAAACTGTCAAGACCATGCTAAGTCACTTATCATTGTTATATATTTCCAATATAGCAAGACTTTTCCAGAACTATATGGCCACCAGATTGACCTCAGCACAATAACCTTAGTATTTTAAGCTCTATGCTTAGCCTATTTTTTATTCACTAGTTAGGATGGGCTACTGTCAGTACGATTTATTTCTTTAACTGAATTAGCTCCAGTATATATATATACAAATATATATATACACACACACATACATACATTCATATATATATATTTTTTGCATGAACACATTGTTTAAAAATAATGTATATCCTGAATACAACTTTGGATGAGGCTACAGATTACTTTCAGTAATATTTCAGTAATAATAGTAAAATTTTCAGATTAGTTTCAGTAAACTAAGCTGAAATTCATTACTAATCCTTCTTCCCCTCCCTGTTTCTGTCTTTGTCTCTCTCTCTCTCTCCTCTCTAATCTACATCTGCAAATGCCAACAAATAGTACAAATCAGCTATTTATGAAGGCCCTGCTGTCTATAAAGTCAATCCAATTAGTTCTTTTCCCACAAGCAAATGTCTTCAAATAACAACATCCTGTATGAAAAATCAATGCATGAATCAACAAATAATCATTGAATACCTAATACAGTTGACTATAAATACATGAGGTTATTTTCCTTCTGATGATCTGAAAGGAAAGAGTAATTACTGAACAGTCAGTCCTACATTTATGGGCTGTAACTTCAGAGTTATAGAGCTGATAGCTTCTCAGCGGGAAATATTACTAGCTATGCTCGTGTTTCAAAGATGAGTGCATATCTCTATCACTGTTTAATAGTGTTTAAACCTGTAAATGCATGTAGTCTGGTGAAATGAAGCAGCCAAAAATACATTAAGTAGAAAAATAGTTTCCCTGGATTTGTCTGTCCTAGAAATATAGTCTATGGAATTCATTTGGTCGTATCTTCAGTTAGAATTTTGCATATCAGATGGACAACCCGAAGAAGCCTGTGTAATTCTCCAAGTGAACTGCCTTCCATGAAGCTTTTCTGGGTTCATTTAATATGATGTAAGCAGGTTTAGTTACTCTAGTCATGGCAACCATTTATTTTCCCCCCTCCAACTTTCAAATCACTTTATACTTGCACATCTATTTTACCACTTTTCTAGGCTCTAATTTAATTTGGAAAACATTCTTTTATATGTATACAGAGTACCTGCATTCTGTTGCAACCTGTTCATATATTTTTAGCTATTCCTTTCAGTTGGCATTGCCAACATCGTATGCTTCTTAAGCATCAACCCCAATTTTTATTTGGTTAGTCATTTATCACGAATCTTTGTCCATGTCTTCCAAGTGAGAAGGTTCTGCCTCCCAGTTTTCTCTTCTATGTTCTGAGCCCTTGACTTCAAATCATATTACTTTATACTCTGCTACTGATTGAGCACTGGACATGTAATGCAAGCCTATCAAATCAGAATTACTCTGAGAAATTTTGCAAGCATTATTGAGAAAATAGTATCTACCTTTATGATAACTTACCCTTTGGAGAAGGAGATAATTATCTTCTCCTATGCTTGGGGACACCACCCAGTGAATGAACTAAAATATAAAAGGTGATGATATTTCTGAGAAATGATATGAAACTATTTTCTCATTAGCCATGAATTCAATCATGCCTGAAACTCTCCCTAATCTCAGTTATTACATAAAATAATAAACTCTTTTAAATCTGGATATCTATTCTTGATAGATCTTTAAAATTTTTCAGATTTTTTAAGTCTCAATTTTAAAATCAGATAAGAAAACATGTCTCATTTACTGCATAAGGATTTAAGAAAGTATTTGTGAATTTGTCTTATAAGTGGTTAAGCACTATAGAAAAGTTAAAATAGTACTATTATACTCTTGAATATTTACTTTAGTATCATTTGTCTATTCTCATCACTAGATTTTAAGATTCTGGGCATTTCTTTTTCTTTATTCAAACATAAGTTACTGCTGTACAAAAGTGCTTGTAAATTATGATAGCATTTATTCTCCTCATTGTGTATATATAGAAAAGGATCAGAGAAACTATGTTTTTTGATTATATGTCAAAGATATGCTATTACCATGTGGTAGAATTAGGTATCAAGTATATCAACCTTTCATAGTTTGAAATTAATGACTTTAATTGTATTTACTAATACCGATTGGGATATTTGTAACACCTATTAGTGATATCTACTAAAGAAGAAGGAACCTATCATGGCATACAACTCACACATTTAACTTTAGTTATTAGCTTGGACTTTCCACCAAAAGCCAAGACTGGTACTAATGATCACCTTTTGGATCTGTCCTAGATTCTGAGCTTATTGATCTAAGTCTGGGCTTTAGATAGTTGCTCCAACTGCTCTCTGAAACCTTACCAGTCAAGTCTGTCCCTATGTCCAGAAATTTCTCAAAAAGCATTCCTCCACATCTAGATTATTTCAAATACATGACTGGATAGGTGGCAAAATGAATCATTTTTCAATGACTTCATTTGAAAGTTGGATCATAAAAATCCAATACAAAGAAGTGTGTAGATATGGCTTTAAAAAGAAGGGATACAGTGTCTGAAAGAATTTGATAAAAATTACTATTTATTTATTTATTTATTTATCAGTTATTTTTTCTTTTTCTTTTTTTGTTCCTTTTTTCTTATGTTTGTATTAATTTTTAAATTTATTATCCTTAAAGATTTATTTATTTGAGAAAGAAAGCACATAAACAGAGGGAGGAGCAGAGGAAGGGAGAGAGAGAAAACCCTCAAGTAGACTTCCTACTGATCACAGAGCTTTACCTCAGGATCCATGAAATCATGACCTGAGCTGAAACCATGAGTCGGACACTCAATCAACTGAGCCACCCAGGTTCCCCAAAACTTACTCAGGTGAAAATGTTGATCTCAAATTGAAATCTGTAGTTCTGTTATCCTAAACAGAGATCATCAAACCTCAGTAAAATAAAAATGCAAGCAGGCACTAATTCTAATACTCATTGGAATATGAGCAGCTAACAAGAAAAGGGGCCCAGTGTGGGCGTCAGTCAAGCATATTCAATGATTCCAGATATCCAACATTTCTAGGGGAACCCACAAGATCAAACATGCCAAGATTTTCTTTGCTACAGCAAGCTTTAGGCCATAGGACTTGGTTATATCTTTGCATAACGAGAAATATTCTCTCATAAACCTGAGGCAGACTTCAGTTACTAGTGTTGCAAAGGCAAGCTTTAAACTAGAAAATAGAACGGGAAAGATTGAGGGCTTTTCTGTGAGTCAGTTCATTAGGGAAAATGAACATTGTTGTGAAGAATGAAAGAAAAATCCCAAAGCGGGGAAACACAAAACAATGAGTCATAATAAATAAATTGTTAATGAATGGAAGAAATTTACACAGTAAAGACAGAGGAAATTTAAACTACATTAAAACTATAGTTATGGGTTTATTCCTATGAGAATTTAATCTGTTATATCTTATCTCAAAGCCATTCTCTGTTGTTGTGCTGATGGTTGGCCTTTCTAATGATGAATCATAGGGTTGTCTGTGAGGAATTCACAGGCTTACTGAGGAACAAGAAATATAAGTGAGGAATTCTGCTAAATAAAAGTAGTAGAGTTCACACTTGGGAGCAGTTAAGTGCTTGCATGAGCCTAAATCTTAAAGGCTGAGGATCTCTATATGGTCTGAACAATATAGTTTCCTATGTTTCTGTATATTTTTGCATGCCTGAAATATGCCCCATTCTTGCTGAAAACAGATATACAACCACACTTGTTGTTGTTGTTTTTCACTTTAATGTATAGCCAATTGGAAATCTAAAGGATTCTTGAGATAGCAAAAAAATCTGCATCTTATAGCTTTCAAAGAGAATGTGATGTTAGCTATTTAAATAGGTGTCTATACCTTTTCAAAGGTATAGCGAGAGGTGCACATCCTCCTTGGAATGTGTAATTCTAGAAGTTAAAGATTCTTTATCACGTTACAATGATCATTTATTATAATGTTGGTTAACTTTAGGATACCAGTTACTCTTGATTTACCCCACTCTAGTGCAACAAGCCATCTTTTTCTGTTTCATTTACTTATGTCTTCAAAATGCCTAGAACAATACCTGGGCATGCAGGCACTCAGAAAAGATAATATATTGCAGGTAGAACAATGGCAAATATTAAAGAAGAGAAAAAGTATTTATATGTGTGTATGTACATGTGTCACCTGTGTATGTGTGTATATGCACTCCCCTAAACAAACAGGAAGATATGGTTGACTTTTATTGAAAGACTAAAAAGGGAAAAGAAAAAAATAACCTTTCTCTTACTCCATATTAAAAACAAATGTAATCAACATTGTCTTTGGAATTCTTATTTAATTTTAATAAGATTTCTTAGTTCTCTTTCCCTGCCTGTATACTCTACTCCTTTACAGCTTAACTCCTGTGTATTTCATGGTCAGATCATTACATATTAGCAAGGAATAGGCTGTTTTTCACTTTATTAAGTTCTTATGAGAAAATGTAAATTCTTGGGGCGCCTGAGTGTCTCAGTGGGTTAAAGCCTCTGCCTTTAGCCCAGGTCATGGTCCCAGTTCCTGGGATCAAGTCCCGCATCAGGCTCTCTGCTTACCAGGGAGCCTGCTTCCTCCTCTCTCTCTGCCTGCCTCTCTGCCCACATGAGATCTCTGTCTGTCAAATAAATAAATAAAATCTTAAAAAAAAAAAAAAAAGAAAATGTAAATTCTTTGGCCTAAAATTTTAGACTTTCTTAATTTAATTCCAACTTTATATTAAAATATGTTAAATTTTAAAGGAAACTACTGCTCTCAAAATAGACAACACATAGTTCTACATTGCAAATATATTTAGCACATTTTGGTCTCTGTCTCTTTATCCCACAGTCATTCTACATCTATTTTCTCCATTACAGTTGACTAAAAAATTATTCTAAATGCCTGTTTTAAGGATGTGAATTTAACATTGACTTAATCATACAAAAAGACACAATGCCAGTCCTTTCTCTAAAATGTTGATTTTGTTGTCGGTGGTGGTTTCTTTGGGGCTGAGAAAAGAACATAAATATTCTCTCCTTAGACTAGTAGGATTTAAATGAGCTCTAACAGAATGCTAAGGCAATTCACTAGAACCATGCTATCTTCCTGAGAGCAGTTCCTGAGGTGACAGATATATACAACTCACAAGACTTTAAGCAAATATATATCTTTGTACTAAATGGTAGATTCTCAACAGAACTAGACTGGACAGATCACGTTCCAGAAGAGTTAGATGGACTCTTTTGTATTCCACTGGGAACAAGGAGAAGCAGGAATAAAATGAATCCAATGTGTTATGATTTCTTGTTGCCTTAATTTATTTATAAAATTTAGTCATTTGAGGGGTCCTTGGGTGGCACCATCATTTAAGCACCAGAATCCTGGTTTCAGCTCAGTTCGTAATCTCGGGGTCATGAGATCAAGCCCAGTTGGGTTCCACGCTCTGCATAGAGCCTACTTAAGTTTTTCTCTCCATCTCCCTTTGCTCCTCCTGCCCCCATTCTCACTTTCAAATAAATAAATCTTAAAAAAGAAAAAAATAACAAGAATCTCTGCAAAATAAGTCTTTGGCATGATGATGAAAATGATTAAAATAATTACCATTTATTGAATACTTACAAGCTCAAGTACATCTATTTTACTGATTATCTCATTTAATTCTCACAGTATACTTCTGCGGTGGGCACTATTTTCATCCCTACTTCTTAAATGAAAAACTTAAAACTTAGAATATTAAATAATAAACATTTCCTTGTGCATATATTGTATGACAGGCACTGCACTAACAGCTTTATGCATACACATACTTGGTTTCACCTTAACCTAATAACAACTCCATAGGGTGCATTCTACTTTTATCCCCTTTCTTCAGTGAAGAAATACACAAACACACACATAGGAACTTGACCAAGTTCACGTACCTTGAAGACTCAAATCCACTGTAGAAACTCAATTATTAACCACTTTATGATAACTTTCATGAATTTTTTTTCAAAGATATGTCAGACTTCTATGTCAAACAGAACTGAAATTGAATTTTGGCTCTGACATATAGCAGCTGTTAATCTTTCTGAAACTCAGTTTCCTCTATAAGGTTAAATAAAAATACTTAACTCAAAGGGTTATTTGAGGTTTAAATGAGATATTGGTATTTAAAGCATTTAATACAGGACTTGATATATAGTAAATATTCCATAAATAGTAGTTGCCCTTTCTAAACTTTAGACCTACTATTAATAAATATTAGGTAAATATTAACAGATAGTTATACTAGTACAGAAAAATTACTCAATTACCATATTAGAAAAGAAAAAAATTAGAAATACAATAAACTGTAAATCTTACATGTGTGTAGTGCTGTAAAGTGTTCACAATGGTGTCAGACAATTTGTTTTTACATTTGAGTTTAATTGTTTCCTTTGGATTAGGTAAAGCAGAATCTGTTTTCCCTCTACCACATATGAAAAACAGATTGCTTTTTCTTTAAAGATTTATTTATTTATTTATGTGAGAGGTGGGGGGTGGTCACGTGTAGAGGGAGAGGGAGAGAATCTCAAGCAGACTCCCAGGGAGCCTGACCTGGGGCTTAATCTCAGGACCCTGAGATCATGACCTAAGCCAAAACCAAGAGTTAGAAACTCAACTAGCTCAGCCACCCAGGCACCTCAGGAAAAAAGGATTCTGAATGACTAGTCAATGCAAAAAAAATGACTAATGGTTGAACTGGGGATCTTCTAATCAAGTTTCTCAATGCATATCCACAATTATCCCAATATCATGTGTGGTTATCAAGAATAGACATCAACCTACTGGTTTTATATATAATTTAAATTCTAAGTACAAAATCTTTTTACATACTTATATGTTAGTTTCAAATATGAAAGCTTAACACGCAAACAAATGCCAGTTTTCATCAAGAAGCAGACTATGTAGTAGTAATACAATTTTAAGTATATTCATTTTAAAAATTGTGTTCACTGCTACTTAAAGAAAAATCTGTCACTACCATAGAGGAAACAGAAAAATACTAACATATAAAAATAGAGGTCTTTGAAAAGTATTATGAATTATAAGAAGTTGATTTCCTTTCATTTATTTAAGTCAATGGAACTGAGAGGAAATACTTGAGTCTGAAGAAGAATGCATATTGAATAGCATAAGCATACTTAATTTTAGGAAATAAAAGCTATTTTCCTTAAACAGATATTGTTATATAGAATAGTAAACAAAAATCAATTGGACGTTACTATTTTAAAATATGCTCATAATTTCTATACATTAAAATTATAAAATATGACTAAAATATATTTGAAAAGGTTCATATAAAATATAAAAATTATAAATAGATATGTTCTTTCCCATACTAAAAACAAGTCCTTCCTATGAGGCTCTTTTGATGAGGCTTAGCAATTTCCGAATTAATGTGTTAATTAATGCTTAGCAATTTCCGAATCTTAACACTGAGGAAAGGTGGAAAAAGGACATAAGACATAAGAGGGGAAGGAAATTGATAGGTTCTAAAATTAAAAAAAAAAAAAAAAGTAAAAAACTCCTAATTAGCATATTCTGCCTTTAAGTTTGTTAGATTAGGTCATAGAACCTATTGAAAAAAGATATTTGATGTTTTCTTCTCCTTGCCATCTAATATATTACAATCAAATTTGCTTTTCTGACCCTCACACTGAGATTAATTGACCTCTCACTTGACATAGAAAATAAAAGCATTCAACAAGAAATTCCTCTACTCCCTCTATGGTGTTTCTGTCTCCACTCAAATGTTCTTTCTTCAATTTTATTTCAGAAGGATTTATTGATCCCCTTCTCTCAGAAATTTTCTGAATCTCCTTTAATTTTTCTGTTTTGTATATATAATTTCTCATTTTTAAATTTTTTTTGGTTTTACTTAACCTAATGTTATACTCAAATCTCTTTCATGAGAAAACATGATCTACTTTATCTCACCACCCTTTCAAGGAACTCAGTAAGTTTAGATACTGTAGTATGAAGTAAGGATCAAAGTTTATTCCTTAAATATTCTGGAATATATACTAATAATAGTTGATTAGACACCTAACATGTGCTGAGCATAGGTCCACATACTTTCAACCACCCTTCAGTTCTCAGAAAACTTTATAAAATTTAAATTGTTTTCATGTTTGTGTCTTGGGCTGGATTGATGTTATTTAAATACATTATTCCAAATGCATTACTTAAAACTATGTTTCACAATGAAGCAAATAAAGTCTTCAGTATATGTTACTGGGAAAAACTGGACATCTGCATGCAAAAAAATCAATCTAGATACTAATCTTAAATCTGTCACAAAAATTAACTCAAATGGATCATAGACTAAGTGTAACTCTTAAAAGTATAAAACTTCTAGAAAATAACAAAAGATCTAGATGGTCATGGGCATGGTGGTACCTTTTGATACAATACCAAAGACACAATCCATGAAAGAAATAACTGATAAACTGCTCTTGATTAACTTAAAAACTTTCACGAAAGACAATATCAAGACAATTAGACAAGCGATTGGGAGAAAAATTCCACAAAAGACACATCTGATAAGGGACTACTATCCAAAATATACAAAGAACTCTAAAACTCAACAGTAAGAAAACAAATAACTGAATTAAAAAGCAGACCAAAGAACTTCACAGAAAACTCACCAAAGAAGATATATAGATGGCAAATAAGCATATAAGAAGATGTTCCACACTGTATGTCATTAAGGAATGCAAATAAAACAACAGTGAGCTACCACTGCACACATATTAGAATGGTCAAAATCCAGCACACTGACAACACCAAATGTTAGCAAGACTGTGAAGCAATGGGAACTCTAATCTACAATGAGAGCCATTTTCAACAGGAATTCTTATTGCTAGTGGAAATAAGAAATTGCTTTCCCCACTTTGGAAGGTGGTTTAGCAGTTTGTTACAAAACAAAACATACCCTTACCATATGATCCAACAATTGTGCTTCTTGCTCCTTACCCAAAGTTGAAAACCCTCTTCCACACAAAACCTACACGCTTATGTTTATAGCACCTTTATTGAAAATTGTCAAAACTTGGAGACCACCAGGATGTCCTTCAGTAAATGAATGCATAAATAAACTGTGGAAAAGCCAAACAATGGAATATTATTCAGCTCTAAAAAGAAGTGAGTTATGAACCCTAAGAAAAGACATAGAGGAACATTAAATACATACAGCTAAGTGAAAAAATCCAATCTGAAAATGCCACATTCTGTATGATTCCAGCTATATGACATTGTAGAAAAGAAAAAACTATAGAGAAAATAAACAGACAATGGTTGGGGAGAAATGGGTTGGTGAGGAGGAGAAATGAATAGATGGAACATAAAGCCTTTGTAAAATGGTGAAAATAATCTCTGACATTATAACAATGGACAAATGTAATTACACTTTTGTCCAAACCCATAGAATGTGCAGCATCAAGAGTTAACCATAATGCAAACTATGGACTTGGGGTAATTGTGGTATGTCAATATAGGTTCATCCTTGGTTAAAAAAAAGTATCATTTTAGTGAATAATATTGATAATGGTAAAGGCTATGCATGTGTAGGGACAGGGGATATATGGGAAGTCTCTATACCATTCTCTAAATTTTTTTATAAACCTTAAACTGCTCTAAAAAATAAAGTTTACTTTAAAAAAACTCTCCGTTCTTGGAAATGTATATTAAAAAGGTTTTAAAATGGTACTAAATTGGACTGGTATGGCATGATTTTGTTTTGTATCTTTTTTTTTTCTTTTTAAACAAACATAATTGGGCCTAGGTGACAAAGTTTGAGAGATACTTGCAGGTAAGAAAATAAAATAGCAATTAAAAAAGCAGAACAATTTACATGTCTTGGCATCCTGAATGAAAAAGAAAGGAAAGCTAGAATACTAAGGGACTGGTAGGAAACACATTGGTCCAGACATAAATAGTCTCTATGAAGTTAAAATCTAGATAGATGTATTTGAAAGTGGAAACTGAGAGCTAGAAAAGTATGAGATCAGATAATGCAATTTTATAGTATTAATTTGTGGTAACTTCTAGATTATGACAAAGTTTTAAATTGTAGAAATGAAGTGTATTTGGATGTATGTGCTAAGAAGCTTAAAGCTGTTGGGGTTGAGGAGAAAACATTACCAAACGTGAATTAAATACTAATTATTAAAAAAAAAAGTTAAAGCTAGGATAGTGGTGGGAAAAAAGATAGCTATAAAACCAGGACTTAATCTTTAGTGAGCAACTGAGAGTGAAAACAAAGAATGGAAGAAAGTATTATGACCAGGTGATCTGAATTCAACATTGTTTTTATTCAATAATGAAAGATAATAGTTTGGAATAATAACTATGATAGACATCTGTTTTTGATGGCTTCATCCCTGCCATCAGTGAAGTTGATGGGATCACAATGGAGGCCATGGAATACAGAGACTTGGATTATATGAGAAAAGGTTGGACAGGAAGAATACTCTTTGTAGTTGCTTTGCAGTAGAATTAGATAGCTGATCAAAAAGCGTGGATTTCACAGAGGGAATAGCAGTGGAAGTATAAATTAAAGGAATTTAAAGGTACTGTTTCAAAGACAATAGATTGTTAAATTGTTTTAGCATCTCAATGTAGTGACAGTTGACAGAGATAATAAGTGTTTTGAATTAGTGAATATCAAAATATTTATAGGAACTTTGTACAAAAGTCCATGCAAGCTGATAATATTTTGTGCTTGTTAACCAGTTGCTCAGACTTTCCTGTAAAAGTGAATATCCTATTAACTTTAAAAAAAAAAATTTATTCTGGGGGTGCCTGGCTGGCTCAGTCTGTAGAGCATTGGACTCTTGAACTCATGGTTGTGAGTTCAAGTCCCATGTTGGATGTAGAGATTTCCTAAAAATAAAATCTTTTAAAAAATAGAATAAAATATATTTATTCCAAAAAAGAAAAGTACCCAGAGAACCATAGTCTTTAATATTTCTTGTTTAGTCTATAAGATATCCTTTAAAAAAAATTTCTTCAGGAGGAAGCATATTTTTTTTCATCATTTTCATTCAACCATAACTGTTTTAAAACATTGATTTCTCTACTGCTCCAGTAAATCACCCAGAAGCTACTTATATTCGTGTGAATTTAAGCTACATATGTTTCTCATTATTACACAGTACCCCTGATCTGACTTTTTCTGATAAGACTAAATTGAATTGATGTGATAAAAACATGTTCCTTTCCTGGAAATAGTGATTATTCATAGACAGCATTCCAATTTCACACTCCAAACGAATGTGGAAACAAATCCTGTATTCCACACAAGGCAATTTTGGGGAAAACAACATTCACAGTTTCTGTAATGTTGCTAATCACAAATATCTGCAGTTTTTTCTTCTTTTTTTCTCTGGTGCTGCTTAATTTGTTCTCATGCACATCCTTTTATAAGGGCCATGGAAGGTTAGGGTGGGATGGACATGGGCTTTTCACTTGGGCAGCCTTAACTCTTCTTGCTTCTGTCATTGGTGGTAGGGGGCTGTTATCAGATACTTGACTATTAACTACTAAACTGTAGCACCTCTCATAGTACCAGCTCACATGGCCAGAATGAGGAATAAATCAAATATCTTCCTTTCCTATCCTCTCCCTTCATTTTAGTGAGGTTGTTTTTCCAGAGTCTTTTCTGGTCGTAGAAGTGAAATTTTAAAAAACAAAAACAAAATCTACCTACCATCTTCACATCCACTGCACTTTTCAATATAATATATTTTTTTCATCTTTTCAGAAAACGTTAAGGTATAATTGCTTTACTTAAGAAAATAAAAGAAATCTGGTGAGGGCTATAATCATTCAGTTCTTAGTCCTAGAAAAGTTTTTGTTTGTTAGTTTTTAATAATAGAAGAAATTAACAATCTCAAGAATGATATTATGTTTATTCTGCAGTTTTATAGTATTAATGTACATTGTAAATATCAATTCCCTTTTCCTTTTCTTTCCTACATATTGTTAAATAATATTCAAGAAACACAGAGGTATGTTCTTGCTGTTGCTAAGATTTAAAGATCATCTGTTAAAATGATTAGTTATTAATTTATTCATGCTATAATTATCTTCTTAATTTGTGTAATACACAAATACTTTATTTTCTTTTTTTGCTAAAGATAGGATAGATTTAAGATGTACAACATGATGACTTGATATATATATATCATATATATGTTCACATATATAATATATACATATTCATAGTGAAATGATTACTATAGTCAAATTAATTAACATATCAGCCCCTCACATAGTTGCTATTATGTGTGTGTGATGAGAGCACCAGAGATCTACTCTCCTGACAAATTTCCAGTATTCAATACAGTATTAACTAGTCATCATGTGGTATAGAAGTTCTCTAGATTTAACCATCTTACATAACTGCAACTTTTCACCCTTTGACCAAGGTTTCCCCATTTCTCTCCTCTCCTTTCCCCTGACTTCCACTCTTAGTGTATTCAAGGACATTCTGCCATTTGCAACAACATGAATCAAGGGGATGGGGGACATTATGCTAAGTGAGATAAACCAGCCGCAAAAAGAAAAACAAAAGCAAAAAAACCTTAATGATCTCATTATACGTGGAGTTCACAAAAGTGTTTTGTTTATTCAAAACTTTTTATTACTAAAAGCATTTTTAAAATTTTTTTTAACATCTTAATTTTATTTTTTTCCACGTTCCAAGATTCATTGTTTATGCACCACACCCCGTGTTCCATGCAATACATGCCCTCTTTAATACCTATGACCAGGCTCACCCATCTCCCCATCCCCCTCTCCTCCCAGACCCTCACTTTGTTTCTCAGAGTCCACAGTCTCTCTCATGATTTGTCTCCTCCTCCAATTTACCCCAATTCACTTTAATTGAGCACTAGGGAGTTGCCTGAGTCGCTGAGATAGTTAAGTGTCTGCCTTCAGCTCAGGTCATGATCTCCTGGTCCTGGAATCAAGCTTTACCTTGTCTTCCAGTTCCCAGCTCAGCAGGGAGACTGCTTCTACCTCTTTCTCTGACTCTCCCCACTTGCCTGTGCTCTCTCTCTCTTGCTCTCTCTCTCTCAAATGAATAAATTAAAACTCTTAAAGTAAGTACAAAGAGTGTTAGGTTAAGACAGAGATTCTGATTTCTAAGTTATATGGTGAAAAATAAAAGGTAAGAGTAGATATATATATTGGGAAACATTTATGTCCATTACAAATACAGTTTGTTTTCTATTCTTGTCTAGATGTCTAGGATCTAAATCTTTATTTTCTTATATGTTAGAAGAGTAGGAAATTGAAAGCACTTTAATTCCAGTGATGCATTTTATATAAATGTAACCAATGAAAACACTTTTTAATCCCCTGTGAAAGGACTGCTCTTGTACATCCCGGGGAGCAGTGAGGGAGGAGTACAAAGGGGACATGGAGGAGCAGTCAGAGGCTGCGCTCGGTGGGAAGAGCTCCTCATAGAGTCCCCAGATGACCTCTCTTTCATTGCTCCTATTTGGCATTAACTGAATGTTAAACTGCTTATTTACCATCCAGAGGGTATTCATGCAGTTGGGACAGTGCTGGTAAGAAGTACCTTGTGAACTTATTTTGCAAAAAGTGAAATAAAGAATTTCCTATTATGGAGGTGGAAGAAAAGAAGGAAATTGAGACATTGCGAAGCCGCCTTCTTCCCTTGTATCACTACATCCAAAGTCCATTGGCCTGTAGCCTAGTCACTGTTTCTCCAGGTTCCAATTTGTCTTATTTTCTCTACTATAACAATAACCTGGATTTATACCTTGATAAATATCTTTTAGAAATAGGAGTAAGACACTAGTAGAGATTCCTGCACCAGCATACAATTAACTACTTGAATATCTTGAATTCTAAAGTGATCCTTGCTGAGTATAATCAGAGAAATGTAAAGCTCTTTTATCATGTGGTGACAATTTTTTAAGTGCTCGCTAGGTTACAGGCACATATTCCTGAAATGAGCAATTCATAGTTTAAGAATTAATCATCTAAATGATTCTGCATTGGTTCATTCCCAATTAGATGCAGACTTTCTTCTCCATAGGGAGGATACGGATTCCACTTCGTTTTATTTACTTCAGAGATAACAAAGAAAGAAGTGTCTCTGTTTTGAAATTTTGTATCCATGTATTCAGCTCCACCTATGTGACTGTCATTTTGTGTTAACTAAAGAAATTTATGACATAAAGTTATAGGACTTTAAAACATGTAATTAAATGGTGAAATGCCATTTGCATGTGCATACCCTAATTTCAAGAAGTCGATCTAAAAACTTCATTTGCCTTGAAACCATTTCAAGACTCATTAATAATGACCTTTCATGAATATATGAAGATGGCACACAGGAGCCTATTGCAAATCTGCACTGTTTATGGAGTTTTACCACACATCCCTCATTGGCAATGGTTATCTATTAATTTATTCTTAGTCTCCAAACTGATATCTTTTGTGTTAAACATTAACTATTTAAGATGCAGTTTATTAGATGCATCATTATGTTTGAATTTTAAAAAACATGTGCATATTCATATGCATATAACGTGAATCAAAATATCAATACATTTCTCAGTATAAACCTATCAGAGAAAATGATTTTCTGTATTTCTGTATTTTGTGATTTTTACAAAACTGGAAGATTTACCTGTATACTGATTGTTGGAGATGTGACAAGGATTCAGAAATATGAGTCGTTATCATCCTCAAGTTTCCAAGATAAGGAAGATGCCCTGAAAAAACAATAAGAGTAGAAATAACAAATGTGTGTTTTCTCTAGGACTTTTGAATTGACAGATATACTCATAAAGGCATTTAGAGAGTCAATATTGTAACCATTTTGCCAATAAGGACCCTCATCTTGATTGTCTTATATGAATGATAAGATTAAACCCCTACATTCCAACTACAAATCTAGTGCATTTTCCACTATAATTAATTTTAAAACCCTAACACTGGCCATTTTAACACTGAAATTAAATGCCTAAGAGCATGTTACCAAAAAAAAAAAAAAAAAAAAATAGAAGCTCAATCATCAGAGAAGAATATTTGGGCAAATTGACACTCAACTCCTACCTTTGAACACAACCAGGATCCAGATAGGTGAGAATTTGGAAGGATAGACTTTTGGGCAAGAGACAGAACACCAGAAAAACAAAACTATGGGGGAAAAAAGATGCTCAGGGGACAGATAAAGACATAGGAAAATGTAGAAAATAAAATTTGATTAGATAAATGTCTAAATCATACTCAGCTGACTATGCTTTTAATATTTTTTTGTTAAATAAATTGGAGTAAAATAAGAAAAAATGATTTAAAATGAAGAGAAATGTACTTAGATAATTAAGATAGAGCATCTATTTCTTCAACAATCCATTTGCATAATTTATGATGAAAGATTAGTAGATTTTTATTGTGTGTTTACTCTTTGCGTGTAAGTATGCTAAAAACTTTAAACACATTTTTTTAAATTTAAATAGCCTAACAACTCATGGAAATAATGTTTTTATCTCCATTTTTAGATGACAAAAATACATTTAAGTAATCTGAGAATAGTAAGTCATTTAGATAGTGGCAGAGCCAGACCTTGACACTGAATCTCCAAATTCAAAGTCCACGTGTTTATTATTTCTTTGACTTTTAGTATAAGGACTCTAACATTCAGGAAGTCTGAAGCAATGAACTATGTAATCCTTTCATAATTACAAAATCTCACTGCTCAGGGGCACCTGGCAGCTCAACTGGTTAAGCAGCTGGCTCTTGATTTTGGCTCACGTCATAATCTCAGGGTCATAGGACAGAGCCCCCTCCCAAGGCATCAGACTCCCCACTCAGCAAGGAGTCTGCTTGACAGTTCTCTCTCTCATTCTCCCTTTACCCCTCTCCATGCTCCCACTTGCTCCCTCTCATTATATAAAATAAATAAATAAATAAATCTTAATAAAAATAAAGATTCCCTGCCCCTGCCCCCTGCTTGCACAAGCTCTCTCTGTCTCAAAAGAAAAGTACTTATTACCAGCTCAACTTTTAAATATCATCTCTGTATATACTAATAAAGCAAGCTATGTATTACCTTTCTTGCTATTCAATCCTGGGAAAAGCCTTAATTAGAAAGACATACAAGAGTTCCCTGTCACTAATTATTCAAAATTTGCTCTCTCACAACAATTTGTTAGTCATACTTCCTATCACACTGAAGTCAGATATCTTGGTTTGTGAAAACTTAGTTACTGCTCTGTTAACACAGGACAAGGAAATTTTTTTATTTGTTTTTGTTTTTCCAAAATGCACCATCTATCTCAGTAATAGGTATAGAAATCTAATGTCTTCAAGATATTGACAAAAGAACCTGCAAATGGGATACTGGAAAAGACCAGATGTAGTCTCTGTTCCTCTGTCAGTCACATGATGTCAGGTCCTCTGACATCATGTGACTGGGAACAGTTTGCATATTATGTATAGTATGAAATAATGGCAGATTGAAATTAAAATACATTCTGAACATTATAACTTCAAGTTGATGAATGTTAAATTACTGCTATTATAAAAGTACTAATCTTTACATTTGAAAATGATGTTAATAACATTAAAAAAAATGCCTACCTGTTTGGTTTTCTTCTTTTCCAATGATCAGTTAATTTGGAAATTTAAACTGTTCTGTTATATAGAGTTTTACAAATTACAGAAGTGTTCACCACACTTTATTGATTCAAATTCTTTGTACTAAACAAAACAAGCACAATTTCTTATTTGACCACTTACTACTAAAGAAGAAAATAAAGAGTGGTGCATTTTAGTGCGTTAAGAAATATAACAGAAAAATAACTGAAGAGATAGAGAGATATATGAGGTTGCCAGCTTCAGTAGTGGTCAGGGAGGCACTATTTATAAAGTAACATTTAAGTGCAGACCTAAAGAAGGGAGAGAACAAGCCAAGGAGCTATGGGGGAAGATTCCAGACCATAAACAGCCAAGATGCAGTGTGGGAAACAAGGAGTAAGTAAGGGATTTTCTGTAGGTGATGACAGACACACAGGCAGGACAATCAGGTGAGGGCTGGGAATATGTTGAGGGACATTGGTTTTTAATCTATATAATGTAGTCACATATCAGAGGACTCCAAACAGGTGAAAAGCATGTTAAAACACTTTAAAAGAAACTGTGGGGAGCTGTGTTGTGAATTGATGGTAGAGGGCAGATAAAAGGCAGAAACAGTAAACCAGTTCTGAGCCAACGGTAAAAGGCAAAAGAGAAAAGCCACCTTGAAACATAATATGACCATTACAGGTATTAACCTTTGCACTTGGAAAATGAGAAATGGACAGACTCTGGCTTTATTTCGATGATAGAACTAAAAAGCTCTTCTGACATATTGGACATGATGAGAGAGACAAAAAGAATAACCAAGAATGCCACCATGGATTTGAGATGGAAGGTCTTTGTTGAGAAGAATAACTAGCGTTGATGGTAGAAATAAGTTTGATCTGCCTATCAGACATCTTTGAGAAGATGGTAAGTGAGCTGTCAGAGATAGAAGACTGAAGTTTAGGATTGTGTTTCTGGACTGGGGATGGAAATTTGGAAATTGCCATTGTATAAATGGAATTTAATGTGATATGACTCGATGAAATCACCAAAAGGCTGAGGAAAAATAGAGGTAGGGGAATAAAGATATGAGTTAGTTAAGGATAATAAAAAGAATAACATAGGAGACTATTTGCTCCTTGAAGCCAAACAAAGAGAAAATGCGGCATTTTGTATTTCCTTATAGAAATAGGATATAGCAAATGCCTAAATATATTTTTATCCAACTGTGTATATTTGACATCTCAAAGATAGTGACTGATGTCTCGATGACATTTTGATAACTTTCCTTTAACCATTAAGAAATTGATAGTATAATTTGGTTGAGTACTTAACAATTTTGATAATCTACTCATCACATTGCTTGGTGCTTTTCAACTAGAATTTAACAAAAACAACAACAACAACAAAAACCCTACCAAAAAAGCTGCTAAAAAGCCTGACTAAAACATCTTAAAAATTGTAATTATAGCATTCTATGTTATTAAAACCTAAATACTATTTATTCAGTTTGATAACTTTTCTACTTGGATTATTAAAAAAAATGAAGTTTAGTTAGTTAACTTCAGTGGACAGGTCTATCCACTTCTTAGATTATATTAGAAACCTAACACAGTTCAATGAATGTTGACAGGTTTGTCCATGCATTTATTATATCACTCATTTGTGAAATGTTAAGATAACGGTGGAAACATTATCACAGATTATCTTCATTTAAATACTAATACATTTTGTTTTGTGATTAAAAATCAGTTCTGTTAAAATATGGGTATGGTTTTCAGGAGTAAAGCAATTGCTAAATGTATTTCAAGTAGAGGTGTTTTTTTCTTTTTCTTTCAACTGTTTTTCTGTATTCAGGTTAGAATAAAATGGTATGTACAGGTTGATGGTTATCTATGGAAAGATCTTCCCTTGTTTTGAAAAATTTACCACTGAGAATAGGTTTAATGAGTAGCTAAAGTCAAGAGAGTGCAGTCAAAGCAGAGATCTCCCCGCTATAGGAATACATTAAAAAAAAATACTACAACAAAGGTCAATTCTGAGTACAGCAATTTTAAAGTAAACTTTTACCTTGGAGTGTACTTAGATATATGAAAATATTGCAAAAAGAACACAATCAGTCCCCTTATACTATGTACCATTTTTACAAAAGTTATTGCTTCACATAAACATGGTTAGCTTATCATAATTGAACAATTAATTAATATTAACTAGATCCCAGATTTCATTCAGATTTCAGCAATGCATTTCTTTTTTTTTTTTTTTAAGATTTATTTATTTATTTATTTAAGAGAGTGAAAGCAAGAACGTGTGTGTGTGCACATGCACACATGAAGGGGGTGGGGATGGCAAAGGGAGAGGAAAGAGAATTTCAAGCAAATTCCCTCCTGAGCACAGGGACCAATCCTGATCTCACAACCCTGAGCCCACAACCTGAGTCAAAACCAAGAGTCAGATGCTCAACCAACTGAGCCAGCCGGGAGTCCCTGTAATGTGTTTTGTACTCCAGGATTCAATCCAATACATCAGATTGCATTTAGTCATCATATTTCAGTAGTCTGTGTTCTGTGAAAGTTTCTCAATTTTTCCTTGTAAAATATGCCTTAAAGCAAACTGTCTAGAATTCTTCAATGTGAACATGTCTTTGACTGGTTAGTTATTGACTTTATAAAGCAACTGAGCCTTGACAAATCTCATTTCTTTACACAATCAGAATTTTCTGCATTGTTTATAATCAGGAGTATGATGTGAAATAAAAAGTTGTGAAAAATATGTAAAATTCTAACCTGATGCCCAAAACCAGTGGTGAGGATGGTCATAATTATGAAACACAAAAATGTGCCAAAAAACCCTCTAAGTTATCAAAATATCAATTTTGCTGGAAAAAAAATATGAAAAAATGGGGGCCTAGATAGCTCAGTTGGTTAAGCGTCTGCCTTTGGCTCAGGTTATGATCTCAGGGTCCTGAGACAGAGACTAATGTCAGGCTCCCTGCTCATCAAGGAGTCTGCTTCTCCCTCCCCTATGCCTAACCCCCTCAACCCCACTCTTGCTCTCTCTTTCTCACCAGGCTCTCTCTCTCTTTCAAATAAATAAAATAAATACAATCTTTAAAAAACGATGAAAGGGAAGGTGCTATGTGCTAAGGGAGAGTATAATTTTAAGATAACTTTCAATAAGGTCTTTACTTCCTCCCTCAGAAAAATAAAACTGTAAAAGTCCAAATAGCGGTACCTGGGTGGCTCAGTGGGTTAAAGCCTCTGCCTTCAGCTCAGGTCATGATCCCAGGGTCCTGGGATTGAGTCCCACATCAGGCTCTCTGCTCGGCAGGGACCCTGCTTCCTTCTCTCTCTCTCTCTCTCTCTGCCTGCCTCTCTGCCGACTTGTGATCTCTGTCAAATAAACAAATAAAATCTTAAAAAAAAAAAAAAAGTCCAAATAAACTTGCTTCAGAAAGGATAAAGCCCTATAGGTTTTTACAAGGAATCATTGTTTAAAAAAACTCAGCTCATAAATAGAGATTAATAAGCTGTATTTATTTTTTTAATTTAATTTTTTTTAGTGTTCCAAAATCCATTGTTTGTGCACCACACCCAGTGCTCCAAGCAATATGTGCTCTCCACAATATATTTATTTTTTTCCTGAAAATTTGTGTTGAAAGAAGCAAGCAATTGCAATAATTTTAATTTATAAAATTTCCTTTGAGGTGATATTTGAAGCAGAGATATAGAAGTGTAGAATTGGAAAGAATTTTAAGGATCGTTAAATATAATTTGTTTATTTTATAGATAAGGAAACAGAGGCTCTATGAGGTTTATTGACATAACCAGGAACACAAAAGTACTTGGTGAGGACATATCAGGGAGCATCCACTTTTCCTACTCACCAGGAAAAAGGTAGTGCTCTTTTCCTGTTTAGCGACTTGCTAGCCCAACAAGTTTTGAGAACACAGAGCTAGTAAAATAAATCGGCTCAGTTGTTAGGAATAATATTACAGGATGCATGCTGAATATAAAAAGAGACTACTCGCATCTGCGGAGCATGGGTAGCAATTTTTGATGGTTGAGCAATAGGAGGAAATGAGAATTCACTTGGTGTGAAGCAAACTATAATAGATGTATACTCAGGATACAATTTTTTTCTTCAGAAATCGAGATTGTTGTAAAATGTGACTTTTGCAGTGATGAAACTGTTTTTGTTTGAACTATGTGAGGAAAATGGTTTATAGTTTTACACGTTAGTGGTTTGTTACTGTGGACTCTGTTCTGTCCTTTTAAGTCGGTCTTAGGTTGATGGGTTTATGTTTAGATCATGGGATCCCTTGAGAATGTCAAAGATAGAATGATGGAAGTATTTCATGATGGACATTGTGGAGGCATGACAGTCTCAAAATCTGAAGTAGAAGATCTTTGAGATTAATGCAGTCATTCTTGCCACCAAATGCCTGGATTGGAAGGATGGAAATAAAACAACAGGCTTGTAATTATTCTGAGATCCTTTTTTCTCTCTCTCTCTCTTGCTGTCTCTAAATGAGGAGTAAAATTAAAGAAGTAAGGCTGAGAGAGAAAGCTACATGCAGCCAAATACTCCAATTAAGTAATGAGCAAGAGAAGGTAGAGAAAATGGATAAATCTTAATTTAGGTCTTTCCATAAGGAAGCTGACATCCCTATTCAGTCCAGAAGAGATGGTAAACTCTATACATCCTGCATCCAATTATAAGGACACTACAAATGAAGGACAAACCTCCAAGAAAGATACAAAAAAAAAAAAAAAAAAATTTGTCCATGCAAATCAGCAGTTTTTTTGTGGAGAGAAAACATGGTATGGTTCAGAAATAACTTAACACTGTATTTCATACCCTGAAGACAAATGAATATTCTCTTGGTGTTTTTCTTAAGAATAGCTATAAAAATTAAACATTTTGTCATATTTGCTTCAAAATTTTTCAGGAAAAAGATATTTACAAATGTAGTTGCAGCTGGTCTCGAAGCACTTATTGAATCTACTTTTACCTCTTCACTAGGGATTGTCATTTTTGTGTGTGTTTTTATCCTGTTACACAGTATGCATGCTCACAAACAACATTTAATTGTTTTCACATTATTCTACATATACATATATACATGTATACATATGTAAATATATATATGTAAATGGTATTATACTGTGTATATCCTTTTGATACTTCTAAAGTGAGAAGAGCATTGTTTCTGCAATTTAATAAGGTTGATAAATGTAGCCCTCATTGATTTAATTTCAATGCTGAGAATGTATATCACTTTTTATTTTTACTTATTTATTTTTTAGAGATTTTATTTATTTATTTGACAGAAATAGAGACAGTGAGAGTGGGAATAGAAACAGGGGAGTGGGAAAGGGAGAAGCAGGTTTTCCACTGAGCAAAGAGCTCAATGTGGCTGGATCTCAGGACCCTGGTATCATGACTTGAGCCCAAGGCAGAGTCTAACAACTGAGCCACCCAGGTTCCCCTGTAAATCTCTTTTTAAATGGATTATCTTGTTTAAGAAATTTATATTATTTCAAATATCCTATTACAAATACTAAACATTGTTTCATTTTGTTGTTCTATATACTCATAAGCATTCAGAATTTGAAACATATGAAATGTTATAAACATTAATGGGTAGAAAGTTATACTTCACTGATTTTATTTCCAACCCCTAAATCGTCATAAATGTAGGTATATTTTCATATATTTATCCACCAGCAGTTATCCCCTTAGGTGAATAATTTGTTCTTGTCTTTATTGGCTCAGTTATCTATTACTCTATAACAAACCATTCCAAAACTCAGTGACTTAAAACAACAATTTATTATTTCTCAGGCTTCTGTGCATAGACTGGACTCAGCCGGAGAAGTCTTTTGTTCCCTGAAATATAGTTGAGGTTACTCATGCCGCTGCATTTAGCTGGGAGTTTGGCTGGATGGAGACTTAGGGAAGAGTTCTTTGGAAAAAGATAATGAGACATTTGTGTCCAGACGTATCAAAGGTTTGAGATTTTACTGTACTTGCAAAGTAACAAGTTTGACCCACCAGTTTTCAAATTCTAAAATACTGTGTAATAGTTTTAAGTTTACTTTCCTCCATGTAGTTAAACCAGAAATATTTTCAATTACATCAAGTTTTTTCCCGAAAAGTTAAATAACCAAAGGGAAAGGAGAAAAGGAGGAGAGAGAAGGAGGAAGAAGGAAGAGGGAGACAGAAGAGAAAGGAAAGGGAAGGAAAGAAAAAAGGGAAGAGGAAAGGAGAAAAAAAATAAGGAAAGAAAGGAAATAAAAAGAAAGAAAAAAATTGTTACAATGACTCAGCATTGATCCATTATTAGTAACTAGGTCCATATTCATTCAGATTTCCTCATTTCTATCCAGAGTGTCATCAGGCTGTCTCATGGCCACCACCAAAATTTTCTCAGATTTTCTTTGTTCTTGATTACTTTCACCTTTTTGAGGATTACTGGCTAGGTATCTTGAAGATCATCCCTTCCTTGGGATTAAGGTGTAATCGTGTTTTAGATTAATCATGATTATACTAAGGTGACATGTGTTTGAGAGGAAGATCATATAGGAAAGTGTTATTCTCATAGTATAACAAGGATATATATCAAGGATATATCAGCTGCACATACAATTAATGTGACTTCTTGTTGTTGATGTTAACCTTGATCACCTGGCTCGGGTAGTGTTTGCCAGTTTTTTTTTCAAAGTAAAGTTACATTATATGCCTCCATTGCCATGCTGCATTCTTTAGAAGAAAGCAACTATGTGGAGACCACACTTAAAAAGGAGAAAATGATGCTCCACTTCTTTCAGGGTATCTACAAAAATCATTTGGACTTCTACACCAGAGATTTCTCCATTCTCACTCATTTATATATTTAATAATTTAATTATGTCAGTGTGGACCCAAAGATTTTTTTCCCTCCCTTTAGGTTATAATTCAATATTTCTTTGTTTTCTTATTCACATTCTCTCAGCTTTAGGGATTGGGAGCCGTTCCACTTGGATCCTGTATCTCTTTGACTAACTGTATCACTGGCAGGGAGAAGGGAGGTAGGGTGGGGGAGACATATATGTATATAATTTCTATATATGCAACTATATCTGTATTAATCTAGATATGAAGCCATTGCCACATGTATTATTCTATCCCTTGTTGATCTTTAACCTCCCCCTACAACAAGTCTCCCATCAGTCACCCACCAGGTACTTCATTGTTCACTTCTAATATACATGCATAGTAGTATCAGAAATGTTAAAACCTATCTCCATGGGAAACAAATTTATCAAATAGGATGCAATGATTATGTATAGTTCTATTAACCTTTACGCTTACACACTCCATTCATTTTGAAAGTTACTTAAATCAGCACCTTTCCCCACACGCATCCCTTTCAGTGAGGTGGTTTCATCACTTTTAAATACAATTAGATTCATTTGTCCCATTCTGCATTCCAAATGGGAATTCTCTAGATTCATTTTTTTTTTTAATTTGCATGCATCAAGGCTTACTTTTTTGTCCTGTGAAGTTCAATGGAAATTGACAAATGCTTAATGTCTTGTATACATCATTATAAAAAAGTTGCTACACAGTAAAACACCCTGTGCTTCTCTTCACTCTACCTCATCCTTTGTCCTGAGCCACATGCATGCCATCTTTACAGTCTGCCCTTTCCAGAGTATCATACATTTGCAGTGATTTAGTGAATGCAAGAAAAAATGTTGGTTTTCAGTCTTTCAGACTTTTCTTGTTGTAAGACCAGGATTGACAACATCCAAGTTCTTTACAAGTTGAAGCTGAGACTGGAAGCAAATTTTATGTAATTGTATTTTAAATTCCAATCAATGTAATTTTTCTTTATTTAATAAATCTGATATTCTTAAGGGAAAAATAACGTTATTTGATATGACCTGGGTTTGAGTGTTGTTACAAAGCTACACTGATGAGAATTCCATGGAAACTATAGTCATACACCTGTATTTCTTTGTGTGCAACATTAATGACCTAACTTTCTCGTGTACTAAAATTTTACCCTGGATTAATTGCTATGTGTTTACTCACTCGTGGTAGTATGCAATTCTTGCACACCTTTTGTCCACAGTATTCATTTTTCTCTTTTTTAAAGATCTTATTTATTTATTTATTTATTTATTTTATTTGTGAGAGAGAGTGAGTGAGAGAGAGAGCACACAAGCAGGAGCAGAGGAAGAGGGAGAAGCAGACTCCCTGATGAAAAAGGAGCCTGATGCAGGGCTGGATCCCAGGACCCTGGGATCATGACCTGAGCCAAAGACAGATGGTTAACCAATTGAGCCACCCAGGTGCCCCCACAGTATTCCTTTTTATGTATAGTTGTTGATGTATAAAAATTATTAGTTATTTGCATTCCTAGATTTGTCTTTATGAAGACTTAAAGCTGAAGCTTTACTATGAAAGTAATATGTTCTCAATCTCTAAAAACTTTAATACTCAAGTTTGATGTATAGAATTACAAACTCATTTATTACTCAATATGCATGCCTTCTGTATACTGGGAAGTGTCTGATAAAAAACCAGAAAGAGATTCATGAGACTTTAATATCAGAGATAATATACTATACCACCTAATCTTTCTAAACAAATAGATCTGTAGTGATCAAAAGTAGAGTGAAATATCTCCAATTGTCATTAAGAATCATTATGAGAATTAACAGAAAAATCATCCTCCAAATATTTTAATATTATAATACATAGTTAAATCATATAACTTTTTGAGCAAAGTAGGACACTCTGGAGAGTGAAAAGGGACCCATATCAATAATTATGCTTGAGAATAACCCAAGTAAATTGGGATATGTTTCCATTCTATGTAGAACATCATAATATATTCTTCCTTAACTCTGTATTTCATCATTTTAAATCTCATTTATGTAGCGTGTTTATTGTGTCTATCATGTACTGATTGCTATTTGACAGTTAAACTTTTATATTTAAAAGCAAAACAAAACACCAGATAAGCATGTATTTATTTATCTATTTATTTATTTATTTAAATTTATTTATTTTCAGTATAACAGTATTCATTATTTTTTCACCATACCCAGTGCTCCATGCAGTCCGTGCCCTTTATAATACCCACCACCTGGTACTCCAACCTTCCACCACTCCCCGCAACTTCAAACCCCTCAGACTGTTTTTCAGAGTCCATAGTCTTTCATGATTCACCTCCCCTTCCAATTTCCCCCAAATCCCTTCTCAGCAATTGTAGCAGTGTAACTAAGTGCCAGTGGATACCTGAACCTGGCATGGAGAAATGATTTCTTAGTATAGTTGTATCATGTCTAAGCTGAAGCAGCGTCCTACACACATATACATCCACTTAACTGGTATTTTACCAGCATAGTTATACAAAAAGATTTTTATGCACTTTTATTTTTCCTTATGTTTAATGTGTTAAGGAAATAGAATGCTTCTAAGTTGATCTCTGTATTAATGATAGTAGGGGTAAAGATGACATTTATTCAGTAATCATTTAGTAATGAAGGTAATTTCAGGACTGAGTCAGATGGTAGAAATGTTTCATTAACTATCACAAGGATAGTTTCTTCTTTCACTGAAGAAAATTCATTAATGTTTATCGTCAGAGGATTTTATTTATAATACTACTAAATAGGTCTCCTTTTGAAATTTTCTTTATTAGAAAAATCATATTTTACAAAAATTAGCAAACTGATTTTGCTTTACAAAAATATTATTGTAAGATAGCAATCCCCGACTTTAAAACAGTTTCTGGCACATATTAGAAACTTAGTAAATATTTATTTAGTAAATGAATGAATAAATAAAATTCAGTAAGTCTTTGGAGGGGTGTCTGTGTGGCTCAGTCTAAGCATATGCTTTTGACTCAAGTCTTGATCCCAGGGTGCTTGGATGGGCACTCCCCCCAACCAAAATCAGGACCCACATTAAGGCCCCTAACCCACTGTTCCATTTAGTGGGGAATCTGCTTCTCCCTCTCCTTCTCTCCATCTGACCCTCCCCCATGCTGCTGCTGTCACTTGCGCTCTCACTCTTAAATGAATAATGAAATTTTATTATTTATTTATTTATTTATTTCCTTATTTATTTATTTATAAAGATTTTATTTATTTATGTGACAGAGTTGGACACAGGGAGAAAGGGAACACAAACGGAGTGGGAAGGGGGAGAAGCAGGCCTCCTACTGCCCAGGGAGTTTGATGCGGGGCTCCATCTGAGTACCCTGAGATAGTGACCTGAGCTGAAGGCAGACTTAATGACTGAGCCTCCAGCTGCCCCATGAATTTTTTTTTTTTTAAATTCAGTATGTCTTTGAATATTTGTGAACAAGGATTTAGGATTTGTAAGTAAAATACATTGCTACTCTTACTCTCTTAATGAGGTAAATATTAACCACTTGACTATACTTAGGAACCAGAGTTTCAAATTTTTTCATGCCATGCAACCTTAGTAAACAGGCTAATGTGGAAACAAAACAATGTAAAGTTAGAAATTACATGGAATGTTGTCTAATAACAGCTAGAATAACATTCCTAGTAGAAATGCCAGTAGAACTTGGCTTTCATGCTATAATTTAGAAAACCACATTCAACAAACCATCACACTTCATGAAATACAGGTGTCACCAACTATAAATTTCACTTTATTTTATGTAATACTAAGAAAAAGTGCTAACAAGCTAACAAGTAATGTATTTCTTACATATGGTTTTTTTAAAATGCTATTCTTACTGACAAAGGTTAAGAATTGCCAAGATAGTTTTTAAATGTTATATCACTCTTATATATACACAGAAAGGAAAATATGAGCAAAGTGAATTGTTTCATGTGCTCCTAAATATTCTTTTGTATCCAATGGCGACTTTTTAAAATCTGTTTTTAATTCAGAGTATTCACTGAATCACAACACACAATATTGGTCACTGTGTCATCAAGACTGCTGATGGGGATGTCTGGGTGTTTCAGTCAGTTAGGAATCTGCCTTCTACTTGCTCAGGTCTTGATCCTGGGGTCTTGAGATCAAGTCTCCAGTTAGGCTCCTTGCTAGTTGAGGAGCTTGCTTTTCCCTCTGTCTGCTGCTTCCCCTGTTGTGCTCTCTCTTTGTCTCTGTTTCTCTGACGGATGGACCAGTGGAATCTCTAAAAAAAAAGAAATTGCTGATGATGCAGTATTTCTTGAAAGTATTCTACTCTTGTCTCCAACATTTATTTTTTCCAAATCACTGATGCATACTATACATTTTTTTAAAAACATTTTATTCATTTATTTGAGAGAGAGTGAGAGAGATAGCATGAGCAGGGGAAGTAGGGAAAGGAGAAACAGACTCCCCACTGAGCAGGGAGCCTGATGTGGGACCTGATCCCAGGAGTCTGGGATCGTGACCTGAGTGGAAAGCAGATGCTTAAGCGACTGAGACACCCAGGTACCCCTTAGTCTACAAATCTTTAATGTTGGTGTGTTTTTAATTTACTAAATATATTAATTGAGGGTTATTTTATAACAGCAAGGGTTCTCATTCTTTTCTCAAATAATCTTTTTTTTAAAAGATCTATTTATTTATTTGAGAGAACACTCATGAGTGTGAGGGGAGTAGAGAGGAAAGAGAGAGAGGGAGAAGGGAAACAGACAGCCTTCTGAGCAGGGAGACCCACGATGGACTTGATCTAAAGAACCCGAGATCATGACCTCAGCTGAAACCGGAAGTTGGAGGCCTAACCAACTGAGCACCCACGATTCCCTCAAAATGGTTTGAGGGAATGGTTTGTTGACTGAAATAATATGAGATTACAAATGGCCAGTTATGCTAGTAAGAATGACAACCAATTATATGCATAGGAAATGACAAAAGCTGATGGGTTTTCACCCAGTGTAAAAGGTCTCATTGTCAGAGATATGTAAAGGATTTTAAATGTTGTTTGTGAGATGTGTTCTTGTCCATATATTTATGTATATGATATTATATACGTGCATAGATACATGTACATTCTTCCTATCTCACCTTATTATAATGAAATATATATAGTAAATGAAAGAACACAGTAAATTTCTGCAGTTACTATAGCTGTGAATAATGTGAGTAGGTATGAATAATTTGTTTCAAAAGTAGAGTAGCTATTGTTTAATTGCATGTTTATGTGCTTATTTGAAAAGCAATCTTTAGACAGGAAAAAAATAAGTAAAATCTGTCCTAAAATACATTGAAAGTATACTACACTTTAGATTATCTAGAGGAAAGCTTAGGTATTGTGTTACTTGTTTAGTTATGTGGCATAATAAAACTGATTTTAATATAAGCTTATTGCAAAAAGAAAAAAAAAAGTCTCATTTTGTAGCATTGGCTTTCCATTTCCTATCTACTTGGCCACATGAATCTTGGGTGCCTGTAAAGGCAGGATAATAACTAATCCTCTTTGGTGTTTAGCGTCACTTAATCCTTTCTGGTACTTATCCTATTAACATTTTTTTTTCTCTTGTATTTAAATGCCAGTGCAAAGCACTCAAATTACTTGCATTTATTTCTGGCCTTCTGAATTTCCCAGTTAGAGGAAGTACCTTCAGAAATGTTTGATTAAGTATATGCATTTATCTGAGTCTGTATTCATTTTCAAGTGCTTATTCTAGCTTAATGACTTTTAGCTTGGATATTTTAAGCTACCAGTTTATGTTTACCATTATTTTGTAACTGTAGAATTCATCTGCAATATAACATAAGCTCTTTAACTCGGTTATCAAAAGGTACATACAAAACTTTTGCATACTTTTAAATTTTAGTTAAAACCTTATTCAAAGTACATGAATCCTTAAAGCATGTTACTGGGCATTACTTACTTTAAAAGGTATATAAACCGATATATTTTATCTTTTGAAGAACTCTATTAGTCAGACCAGGCTAAGCTATGCTGCATTAACTAGCATGCAAAAAATTACAGTGGTTTTGAAAAACAAAAGATTATTTCTCACTCATAACATGTCCATTGTAGGTTGGTAGGAGAGTTTGTTTCAGATGGACTTGTATTTCCAGATTACCAACACAAAGGTGGTCAGTTGTGACAAATCAGGTCTGGCTTTTAAAACTTTAGCTTCAAAGTATCACATTTTACTCCCTTCTTAAAGGTAGCAAGGAACCTCAAGGCAGGGAAGTACAGTCATACTTTGTGTTGAAAAGAGAACTGAAAACATTTGTAACCAGCTCTAATGACTACTCCATTCACTTTAATGCAGCTTCCCTTTAAAAGAACACTAAGAGGGGTGCCTGTGTGGCTCAGTGGGTTAAGCTGCTGCCTTAGGCTCAGGTCATGATCTCAGGGTCCTGGGATGGAGTCCCACATCCGGCTCTCTGCTCAGCAGGGAGCCTGCTTCCCTCTCTCTCTCTCTCTCTCTGCCTACCTCTCCGTCTACTTGTGATCTCTCTCTGTCAAATAAATTAATAAAATCTTAAAATAAATAAATAAATAAATATAAATAAAAATAAAAGAACACTGAGGAACTTACTGATATAAAAACAGGGCAGTGAGGTGCTAATATATGTTTAACTATCTTTTGGAAAAAATAAAACTGAAGAATACAGAATTTTTCGTTTTATATGTTTTTCAGTTTATATAGAAGAAATGATTATATATATATATATATATATATATATATATCCTATGTAATAATATACATCATTAACATTGTGTATTTGTATATGGTACCTAATTTAATACTTTAGCAAACTCCATGTATAAATGTCTTTATTCTCCTATATTATTATTGAAGAAGAAACTTAGACTAGAAAATTTAAATAAACCTTTCTAAATTACATATCTAATAAATAATCACACTGAAATCTAGTTCCATTAGTTCCTGGTTTTCACACTACAAAATGGTAACTTTTAGAAAAAATAGAAAATGCCATTTAGATAAACAAGAAAACATTTGTTTTGTAGGTTTTACTTTTAAAATTATACTTAGTCTTTTTTTTTTAAGATTTTATTTCTTTATTTAAGAGAGGGTGCACACAAGTGGGGGGTGCGGGTGCAGAAGGAGAGAGAGCAGTAGACTCCTCACTGAGCTGGGAGTCAGACATGGAGCTCTATCCCAGGACCTTGAGATCATGACCTGAGCTGAAGACAGATGTTTAACTAACTGAGCCATCCAGGTACCCCAGAATTATACTGTCTTATACTTACCTGCCTTTAAGTGGGATTCAAATATAAAATTTAAATTGGGCACTTTCAATACAGTGTAATGAAAATTTTGAGAAATCTCCCTGTGAAAAAAATTGTAAAGCTGGATGCATTTACTAAAAACAACAATTTCAGCATTCTGGAAATAGACAAATAAGCTAGAACAAATTAACAAGTGTTTATTCTTTTTTTTTTTAATTTCTTTTCAGCATAACAGTATTCATTGTTTTTGCACCACACCCAGTGCTCCATGCAATACGTGCCCTCCCTAATACCCACCACCTGGTTTCCTCAACTACCCAACCCCCGCCCCTTCAAAACCCTCAGGTTGTTTTTCAGAGTCCATAGTCTTTCATGGTTCATCTCCCCTTCCAATTTCCCTCAACTCCCTTCTCCTCTCCATCTCCCCCTGTCCTCCATGTATTTGTTATGCTCCACAAATAAGTGAAACCATATGATAATTGACTCTCTCTGCTTGACTTATTTCACTTAGCATAATCTCTTCCAGTCCCATCCAACACCCTACAAAAGTTGGGTTTTCATCCTTTCTGATAGAGGCATAAAACTCCATAGTGTATATGGACCACATCTTTCTTATCCATTCGTCCGTTGAAGGGCATCTTGGTTTTTACCAGTTTGGCGACCATGGCCATTGCTATTATAAACATTGGGGTACAGATGGCCCTTCTTTTCACTACATCTGTATCTTTGGGGTAAATACCTAGTAGTGCAATTGCAGGGTTATAGGGAAGCTCTATTTTTAATTTCTTGAGGCATCTCCACACTGATCTCCAAAATCGCTGCACCAACTTGCATTCCCACCAATAGTGTAAGAGGGTTCCCCTTTCTCCACATCCTCTCCAACACACGTTGTTTCCTGTCTTGCTAATTTTGGCCATTCTAACTCGTGTAAGGTGGTATCTCAATGTGGTTTTAATTTGAATCTCCCTGATGGATAGTGATGATGAACATTTTTTCATGTGTCTGGTAGCCATTTGTATGTCTTCATTGTAGAAGTGTCTGTTCATATCTTCTGCCCATTTTTGATATGATTATCTGTTTTTGTGTTGAGTTTGAGGAGTTCTTTTTAGATCCTGGATATCAACCTTTTATCTGTACTGTCATTTGCAAATATCTTCTCCCATTCCATGGGTTGCCTCTTTGTTTTGTTGACTGTTTCCTTGGCTGTGCAGAAGCTTTTGATCTTGATGAATTCCCAAAAGTTCATTCTTGCTTTTGTTTCCTTTGCCTTTAGAGACATATCTTGAAAGAAGTTGCTGTGGCTGATATCGAAGAGGTACTGCCTATGTTCTCCTCTAGGATTCTGATGGATTCCTGTCTCACATTGAGGTCTTTTATCCATTTCGAGTTTATCTTTGTGTATGGTGTAAGAGAATGGTCGAGTTTCATTCTTCTACATATAGCTGTCCAGTTTTCCCAGCACCATTTATTCTTGAAAATATACTGAACTTCAGGTTAAGAAGAGTGAGAGTCTGTGCTGTTCTTACCCAGTGATTTCTCATCATTCATCAAGCCTCCATTTTGGTCAGAGCTCTAACTCTACTATAGAAAGACAAACTCCAAGAACCACAAGTTTTCCTGATGGAAACAGATCACTGGACTTGGAGAGAAAGCAAAAGTACCACACCAACTGGATTAGAAGCAGAAGTAGCAATTCCAGTGCAAGAGAGAGGGGACATTGGCTCTGTTAGTCTGAGGTTAGAGTCTGGTTGGTTCTCAATGTTCACCACAACTATCCAAAATTGTACTGCTGGTCCTAGCCAGTGAAATAATATATATTTATCAGCCATATTAGAATGAAAGTCTAATTCTTAATTCACAGATTATATGATATGATCCAGTATGCAGAAAATTGTAAAGAATCTGCAAAAACAAAAACCTAGGAAAACTAATAAAAAATTTTTAGTAGACCCACAGGAAATTCCAAAATAAGTTCACATCTGAATCCCTCTTATCTGTCAATGTTACATTATTAATCACATCTTTTGTAATATAATAATAATACTGTAATAATACTGTATATGCAGCAGCTTCTTAGGCATACATGAAAATCATTGCTCTTCGTTTTTTCACTGTGAGATTCTGCTACATTAAGTGCAAAGCGATGCCAGACTCATGGGGCAAAAGTCTGAGAATCAAAAAACCATGTTTTTTATTTCTTATGCTTTTTAGTAAAGGTATCGGAAATAAAAAGGTAAATATATATATATATATATATAATACTTTTAAAATTTATATAGTGTTTGCTATATACTAGGTATCTACATTTGACCTCAATCTAAGTAAGTATCATTTGTATTCCCATTTTACAACTAATGAAACTGATATACAGAAAAATTAAATGACTAGTCCGATTTCAAAGACACATGATGAGTAAATACTAGAACTCGAATTCATACCCAGATTGTCACAAGTTTCTTCTCTTAACAATTTTACATACTAAGTATATATATATATATAAGTTCATGCATATTTTTGTTAATACATTTGAAATCAATGGATTTATATTTTCCTTTCTCAGCATTGAGAAGTTACTGACTTACTATTTGTTGATATAAGGCATGTGTCTTTTGTTGACCTATAATTTTTTAAAACATGCATGCATTTTGCTTCTGTCTTTGACTTTAGTTTTTTAAGCCATATGAGGAGTTAATAATAGTATCCTCTCTATAGAGGTTAGTATCACCCAAATGCTTCTGAGGGTAAATTGGTTGAGTAATCAATAGCTGTCCTTCATTATATTTCACTAAAGAAAAAAAATGTATTTCTCTGTTATTTCCCTCAACACTGAGGGTCTATAACTCATTTTTCCCCCTTAAGGTATTTATTACTGAAACTTCCAGAAAAAGCAAGAAACTTGAAATGCCATTCATATCTTCATTTACTCTCATATTAGCCATAAAATTCTAAATTGGGTTTTGACAAAGATCTCTTATCTATACATTATTCTAGTGTTCTCTCCTTCACATCTATTTTTCCAGGAGCTTTCAGAAAGATTTTCACCTGAGGTTATGTACCAATGCCAGAATTTGTTTAACAGTTTAACAGTTGTGATGTTCATATTTTTTGTTTTGTTTAGACTTAAACAAAAGTTTATTAATGTTATATATTGTGATAAGCATTTAATTCAAGGAAAATATATTTTAAAAAATCTGGTTACTTGTTCAGGATCTTTTATACATTAATGACATGGTAGACCTAAAACTATATATTTCCATTTGTTTTTTTTTACTTAAAAAATGAAAATATATCACATATCTATCTGTAACATAAATAAAGTTACAGATATTTTAGACATGAAGTACCTCTTAAATTCATAGATGTATCGACAAATTATTCTGGTAGCATATTAAATGTAAAAGACATTTTAGATTAGCTTTGTGTTTTAAGTGAAAATGTTCTAACTAGTATTCAAAATTTTAAGACAACTTGCAACTGAAACTTTAAATATAAGAATGTGATTAATCCCATGTAACAACATTAATATTACATGTTTGACAGATAAAAAATATTGTTGAGTATCAAGTTCATATTAGCCTAGAGTAGAAGTAAAATTGGGATAAAAAAGTATATATTGGTTTGATATGTAGCTTTCTTCCTTAAAACCATAAATTGTACAATGAATTTTAAGGAATACCTATATTAAAAAACCTTGACATTCCTACCTTTCTTTAATTGTGTTTTCATATTTAAACCCTGCATGCACAATTTGGATGATACTTTCAATGAACTATGAACTTTTCATAAAAGGTGAATTCTCCAATACAATTAAGAACAATCTATGTAGAGAAACTATAACTATATGCAAATCTATACTTAAAAATATTCTCTGTAGTGGACTTCTGATAATGAAAATATTTGTTAAGAATAATGCCTATCAATAGACAAAAGCCATAGAAACACATTTTTCTAATCATTTTCTGGCTAGGTTATAACTTTAGTGAAAGTAGAAAATTTGGACGTAGAAAACTTGGCCATGGAGTGTGACTCTCCAGGACAAATAATGCTAAAATGTGCAGAAAGAAGATGGTGGTTTTAAAGAGGGCCACCTTGTGGTCAATAAATGTAAAAAAACTTGTTTTTCATTTCAGCCATAAGTCAAGAGAAAGTCAAAGAAATCTAATTTAATAGAAAAAGCATAACTTTACATGTTGGATTGGCAATTTGATAGCTACCTCCTTCAAGTTTCTCAAATCTTAAGACCACTCTCATAATAATAGAAATAGTAGTCTCAAATTTTTGTTTAAATAAATCACACCAAATTATGTACCCTAGAGATGAGCAGTAACAGAGTATGTACCGGTTGGAACACTAGATTTCTTTTTTCTACTGGATTGCTCCTTTTTATAGTAATATTCACTATCTCCTACTAATTTCACATGATTACCATGGGGACTTCTGTTTAGTATAACATTATCCCACCTATTGTTAGCAGTTGATATGTCCTATAGTAAACATCTGAGCCAACCTGTGCAATAAAGATTTTCCTGGGGATTTTTAGATTTCAAAAGGAATCATAACATTCTCTTTATTGCCAATGAAACTGTAAGATGTAATGTTCAGGAGCTGTCAGCAAATATATTTTATGACATGTAGAAAAACTAAAAACCAACTTCCATAGAGGATAAAGATGAAAGACAAAAATTTGCATTCTAGGCTTCATCCTTGACTTCTAGAAGTTTAGTTGTTAAACTCTTTCTTGAATTTCCAAAGATGGCCTAGTTTCATTCCCATAAAGCTTCCCTTTACCTGGAGTTCTTTACATTTGGGCTTTTTGTCAAATTCAAAGCAAATTTTTATAAATCATGAATTATGAGTAGGAATATATACAACTAAGGGTTTATTTTCTTAAATCACAAGTAACAGAATTAAATATAACTTCTAAATATGTGTTTTTCCATAGGGAAATCAGGGCAAAAAAACTGAGACAAAAATAGGAATTTCTTATTATATAAAAACAAGAGAGTGGATTTTAAAAATATTTATAATTATCCTTACTTCGATATTTCTTATCTCATGTTCATAGATGAATTTGGCTATTTGAATTTGAGAGACTGAAAGAAAGGAGGTAATGAGAAAGATACACGGATTATAATCAATTGGATGGGGAGACTAAAATATAGGAAATGCTGTCTCTGCCTGGTAGCTGCATATAAGCCATGAGGATATTGGCCAGAACACTAAGACTTGTGTTTTATGGTATCAATAATTATTACTTTGGAATCCAAAAAAGTTCTCTAATGAGGAGTGATTTGACCTTTTATGTGCTGGAATAATGCAGCCAGGCTAGAGTCTCCTAGGTGGGTGATGGGTATTCAGGAGGGCATGTATTGCATGGAGCACTGGGGGTTATACATAAATAATGAATCATGGAACATTACATCAAAAATTAATGATATACTGTATGGTGAATAATATAACAATAAAAATTTAAAATAAAAAAAAATAGGTTCCCCTAGAATTTCTTCAAAATAAACAACATTTGGGTCAAATAACACATGATTAGGAAATAAAGTTTTCCCTTTTCTATAAAATTATAAGGAATATGGAATAACACCAGTTCTGAGCCTGTTAAAATTCCCTTCATTATTTCTAGGAGTCATCAGGTATCTTATATGGGCTTATGAACACATGGTTTTTGTCTACACTAACTACAAAGCTTTTCACTGTCCATAAAGATAGAAGATGTCCAAAGACTATCCTTAAAACCAGATATTAAGAAACTAATTGCTGGTATTTGGGATAAGAACTGTAATCTCTTATAAATGTTGATGCTATTTAGAAATGTCTTTCTCTATTCTTAAAGCTGTTGTTATCTAATCTAATGTCCCTGTCAGATCTGATTGTAATTACACATAGGGGCATTACTGATAATTATTCTCAGTATCTTGGTTGGATATATGCTTCATATTTGGAATCAGACTTAATATAGGGTTAAATCCCAGCTCTGTCACTAACTAGTTTTACTTTGGGCTAGTCATGTGCTCTCTCAATTCCAATGTTTCATATTTATTTTTTTAAAGATTTTATTTATTTATTTGACAGACAGAGATCACAAGTAGGTGGAGAGGCAGGCAAAGAGAGAGAGGAAGCAGGCTTCCCGCTGAGCAGAGAAACTGATGTGGGGCTGGATCCCAAGACCCTGGGACCACGACCTGAGCCAAAGGCAGAGGCTTTCACCCACTGAGCCACCAAGGCACCTCCCCAATGTTTCATATTTAAAAGAGAAATAATAGCAACCTGGTTCCATTGAGTATTAAAGCAGGTGATGTGGTATGGTAGACTAAGTCATCCCATGTATCAAACAGAAGTAAGAATATTAGGTTACATTTTCTGTGTTTCACAATTATCATCTGTGAAATTGCCCATTTTAACTTGCTTTCATTCACTTGCAAACTTCACATATTTACTGAAGTAGATACAAGTGCAACTTCCATGAAAGTAGAGTACATGTGAGTGACAACCACCACGTGTGTTCAGTATTGATTTTGCCAACTGATTATTTAGCCACTGTATTTGGCCTATATTTCTCTCTCCTTAGGAACAGTTTATTCCCAGATTATTTTCCTTCACATCAAAGCCTTATGGATACCCTTTGCTCTAATAAGGCACTTATAACCACAGCCACTATCTCACACACTATTGTTCTTCACACATATCTAACATCTACATCTCAAGCAAAGAACAGTCTACCAGAGGTCCCTTTAAGACATCTAAATCAGTATGAAAGTATCCCATTAAGTCAAGGTGGGACACACATACAAACACACATGCACTTTATATACTGAGTCCTGAATTGCCTCTTCTTCAACCACAAACAGAAATATCCTTCATTAAAAATATCATCTCAAGTTTGTGAAAGATCTTTAAGATCGGAAAACTCAACTAAGTAGTTTTATCAGTGCTTTTAACTTTCAACCTGATAGCTATTCGTGTCTACTTAATAATAAAATTGTAGTCTTAAAATCCTCAAATTATTTTTTGTCCCAAATTATTTGCTATTTTAATAAATTTTTCTATCTGGCTTACAAGTGGGATGCATCTAAAAATTCCACAGATAAGCAAACTGAAACCTGCTGTCTGAAATATTAACTACTACCTTTGCTTAGAAACAATTACTTGGTTTTCTACACTTAAAAAAAAATGTAGTACAAATATGCACATATCTCAGCTGAAAGCTGGAACTGATGGGATTTTTTATTACTAAAAGATTTATAACTTAAGTGGGAGAGCTTTGAGTTCACATGTGTTCTTCCCATGGATTATTGCAGGGACCATTTGGAGTACATTCAAAAACCTCTCCAATGCCTTCTTTTGTGTCCTTTGTCTATGCTAATCATTCTAAACCAGAAAGTCCCAAATTCCTTGTTAAATTTTGTGCTGACAGAATTGAGGAAGAGCATAAACTGATGAAAAGGGCAGAGACAGGGTATGAAGTGATTGTCTTTGCTAACTTTGTAGTCAAATTATTACCAATTTGGATAATAAAATCCAAGTTAGTTCTGAACCTCAGCTCTGCCACTAACTAGCATTTTGATGTTGGACAAATCACTGAACACCTTTGAACCTTAAACCCCTTTATTTCATAAATAGAATGGACATCATAATGGTGGGTTCCATGGAGTTGCTATGAGTATCACGGGAGAAAAAAATGTAATAAATGTATTATGATGACTCAATGCAATCCCAATATGGCACAGCACTGAACGAGGTGCGATGGATTTTTCAGTTTAGTGACTAGTCGATGTAAAGATGGTTAAGTCTGAATATGTCAGATAACCACAGTTTCAACATCTCTTAACATTTTTTTTTTAATTTTAGAAATTGATGTTCTTTCCATTCCTGTTTTTTTCCAGTTAAGGTATTTACCAATAAGCCATTTTTTTTTTTGTAAGTATTTCATGGACAAGCAGCTATTAAATCCCTCAATAAGTTTTCACTTGCTATTGAGTATGCTTGAGCGCTAAACCAGAGATTGAAGACACTGTGTCATATTCAACAAAATAGGCAGACCCTGCCCTCAAGGAACTTTCAGATTAATGGAGGAAGAAATACATTTTTTAAAAATTTGTTACATCAGCAGACCAAAAAGTTACAGAGTGCCAAAGAAGGATATAACAAGGAGACTTAATTTCATTTGAGAAATTAGAAAAGGTTTTCCTGTATAGTTTTTCTTCACAATTTATGCATTTTAAAATAATTGAAAACACACTCAGAAGAAAGGTAATATTTTATGACACAATAAATGTATCAATATATTCAAATTTCATTGTTCAAAAATAAAATGTTACTGGAACCAGACATGTTCATTTATTTACATTGTGTCTATATAGTTGCTTTCATGCTCCAAGAGACTTGCATAGTTGAAACAGAGACTGGCCCACAAAGCCTAACATGTTTATTAGATGGCCTTTCACAAAAAAATATTTGCTGACTCCTGATGTAGAACTTTGCAAAACTCCATAGGATTTTTCTTTTTCATAAGTTAAATGAAGGTGTTATTGAAATATTTTAAAGCTATTGCAAAGGTTTATCAGAGTTACAATTTTAAGATCTCTCTGACTGTTAAATATTTTTTGAGGTTTATTTTCATCTTAATATGAAAAAGTAAGGATTCAAAATAATAGCTCTTTTTAAAAGTTTGGGAATGGGTCCTGGGAACAAGTAATAAAATTCAAGCAAGCTCATTCCTACTTGATCTAATAAACATCTTTGAAAACATACAGTAGGCAGACAGTGTTAGGTGTTACATAAACAAAGATGAATCAAATATAGCTCTTGTCCTCAACTTGCTTGCAGTCTATTCAATATAAGTCTTACCACTTTGTTAGCAGATTTAGGTATTTGGCTATTTGAACAACCTCTTCTTCCTCACACTTTTTAGAGACAATAAAGGAAAAGGAAATCTTAGCAAATCAAGAAAGACTTCCGACTTCTAAGGTTTAAATAACAATTCATTCACTATTTTTTATTGAACACATATATTATTTGTAATCTTGCCTACAACCCTCTCAAATGGTTATATTAGTTCAGTATTGTGAAAAAAACACTAGGATATAGAAAAAAAATAAGTAACTTACCCAAGGTCTCAGGAATAATAACAGTGGAACCTAAATTTGAATCAAGATCTGTTTTAGTCAGTTTGGGCTGCAATAATAGAGTAGCACCAGTTGTGTAGTTCACAAAAAAAACAAAACAAAACAAAACAAAACAAAAAAACCCACCAGCAATTTATTTCTCATAGTTCTTGAGGACTCTAAGTCTATAAGATCAAGGATCTAGGGCGCCTGGGTGGCGCCTGGTTAAGCCGCTGCCTTCGGCTCAGGTCATGATCTCAGGGTCCTGGGATCGAGTCCCACATCAGGCTCTCTGCTCAGCAGGGAGCCTGCTTCCTCCTCTCTCTCTCTCTCTGTCTGCCTCTCTGCCTACTTGTGATCTCTCTCTGTCAAATAAATAAATAAAATCTTAAAAAAAAAAAAAAAAGATCAAGGATCTATAGTTGCCACAGATTCAGTGTCTGGTAAAGACAAAATTTACTCTGTCTTCACATAGTTGATGAGACAAGGGTCCTCTTTTAAAAGGTGGGTAATCCCATCACCTCTCAAAAATCCCCATCTCACAATACCCTCACCTTGGGTGTGAGAATTCATCATATGAGTTTGGGATAGAGTACAAAAATATCCAGGCTGTAGCACTGCCCAACTGCAAATTTTATGTTTTCTCACTATGCTATTGTTTATTAAACCCTGAGTAATAAATGACAGCAAAGACTCAAGATGAGTATAGATGTCATTCATCACACTGAATGTCTTAATGAGAAAGCTGTTGTCATCTCCTCTTACCATTCCTTTTCCAAACAGTATAATAGAGCAAAGATAATCTTTCCAAAAATGGTGCTGGGACAGCTGGATGTCCACATGGCAATCATCATCATCATCATCATCATCATCACTATCATCCTCATCATCTAGGCATAGACCTTATATCCTACACTGAAATTAACTCAAAATTGATCATAGACCTAAGCATAAAACCCAAAATTATAAAACACATAGGAGAAAACCTAGATGACTTTGAGCATGACTTTTTAAATGCAACACCAAAGTCATGATTTATGGGAGGAAGCAGTTGATAAACTGGATTTATTAAAATTAAAAACTATGTGAAAGACAATGTCAAGAGAATAAGACAAGCCACAGACGGGGGGGGGGGGGGAGAATACTTAAAAAGGACACATCTGATAAAAGACCATTATCCAAAATATATGAGGTACTTTTAAAAATCAACAATATAAAGCAGAACAAAACAAAAACCCAAAATCTGATTTTAAAAATGGAGAAAACACTTTAACAGATACCTCATGAAAAAAGAGCTACAGATGTAAAAAGGGCATATGAAAAGATGCTCTACTTCAAATATCTCTACTCCAAAAAAGCTGGCAAGGTTCCCCAGCAGTAGGAGATTGGGAGTATGATCTGGAGGATGTGGTAAAGTTCTCTAGGATAATAGATTTCTATTGAAATCCTTTAAGTGTTGCTGCTTCTCTTGGCTAATGCTGAATAGTGACCTCTGCATTTTATAGAATAGTCAGTCATACTCTAACTCTTTCACTAGCCACATGTGAGAATTCCAGACAAGGTAGTGTAAGGAGCCTCTCCACTGGTCTCTATAGTACTTTGAAGACGCATATAGAAGAGAACAAGTCATAAAAATAAATAATACTGTGCTGCCAAATGTGTCCTTCCAATGTCCTTGATAGTCATGGAGAAAGTCTGTTTTATATCTGTACATGATTGTCTCTTTAGCAACAAGTCCAGTACCAGAAACCCAATAAAAGAATAAACTTTTGGTAAATGGATGTATCAACTTTTATTTATCTTTTGTTTGATATCATTTTACTGAGTTTCATGTCTATGAAATGTGAAAGGAAGGCTGATTTTTAAACTAAACAACAGTTAGGCCATAGCGACAGTAATGAATCTATTAGAAAACTAATTAATTATTTATTTTCTTGTTAAAAGTACTAGACAGAAAACTGCCTTAATGCCGGGTAGGGGAAGTGGGGGAGAATCTCTACATATTTATATTTGCTGAGTTATAAATTATCAATGAAATTTGGAAAGCCATCAATTATCACATTAAGTTCTTGTAAGAATCTCATGACATTAATATTATTAATCCCATTTCAGAGTTGAGAACACTGAGGTTCAGAAAAGTCACGTAAAACACCTAATGTGACAGAAGTTATAAATGCTAGCAACAGTATTGAACTCAGGCCCATCTGTTGTCAAGTAAGTGGAATCCTTAGAAGTCTCTGCTTTTTGGTTTTAAGCACAAAAATCACACACTCCCACACTTAACTTTCCTAAAGAAACTTCTTGGTTAGTATGCATTCACAGACTTTCAATTAAACACTTGAAACACATTTTTGACAATCCTTTTTTTTTTTGTATTTTACATTATAAAAATAATAGTTTTTCAATTATTTAAATAGAAAATAGAATATGTCATTTTAAATCATTCCTTACCTAAGTTTCAGATGTATGACTTTTCCACTGCAAAGTTGAGAAATACATTAAGCAAATTTCCATGGTCATTAGGTAATCCTGGATGGGTGGATGGATGAAAGAAAATGCATAATTATTCATAGTGCCTGGAAAATCATCATAAATGCATGCTACTTAATAAAATTCAAGATGATGTTTATAATACACTACAAATAATTAAAACAATTTTAGATCCCAGACACTTTAGCTTTTTGTTCTACTTTCCACAGTCTGACTACAACACTAGAAATACAATTTCCAGTTGATAATAAAACTGACGAGTTTGTTTTTAAAATAAAGGTATTTTTTGAAAACATGCATGTCTCTTCAAATCATATTCTTATTTTTTTAATGTCTGGATAAAAACCACAAGTACTTCTTTGGAAACAGAATAAGACATCCTATATAAGAGAGATCTCAACAATATTGTCCTTTCATTATCATCCACTAATTAGTCTACTGAAATTATCTATCTTCATCACTTAGCACTTTTGAATGATGTGGAAAAAATCAAGCAAGAAATGTATACCATATATCTGATTTTGCTAATTACCTAATAATGTCTTTTCTTCCATGGAATAATTATTTTGGAAAGACATCATCATCACTTATAAATTTGACACAGATTATCTGAGCAGAGTGTAAAATCATATTTTACTTTCCTTATGCATATAAATAATCCTTACATATTAATATCTAACTCCACAATGCTTTAACAAATCCAACTAGAGCTACCTTGAATATATCATTTCACATTTTCTGCACCACTACTAACTTAGACCACTCCACCATCATCTCTTACTGTGACTACTGAACCATCTTCTTAACTGGTCCTCCCACCTTTCCCCTTGCCCAAATGCAGGTGTTTCTCCACATACCAAAAGATTTCTTTGAAAACATGTCTTATCGTTTCCTCTTCTTAGCTCCATACCTCTAATGAATTCCTACCTCACTCTAAATAAAATCCAGAGTTTTTGTCATCAGTTACAAACTTCAATGTGACCAGGACCCTGCCTACTATCTCTTATTTTTTGTCCTACTACTATCAAACATAAATACAACCAGACATTATTTCAAGTGGTGAAAACAGAATTTATTTAGTTAACTATTAAAAATAGGCAAAGAGCTAAGCCCCATTCTAATCTGTGCAGAGGTGATTGACATTTTAAAGGGAAAATGAGGGAGTAGAGAGGAGGAATTGAGTAGGGCCAGGGCATAAAAGTTACAAAAAGTGGGAAGGAGGGTGCATGTGAAACCCATATAGGTTTGCTTACTGGCACATGTCAGAGGCAGGTTCCTATCCTGCCATCTAATATCAGGTCTTGGCTAGGACAAACAGTAAATTATTTGGGAAACCTTGAGTTTTCTTAAGAGAGGCATTGTAAGTTAGGCTGGGATTACCCTACAGATGTGTCTTTAAACTGCTAAAGACTGTGTCAGTGTCTGTTCAAGTCTTAATGGGCTAAAGTTGAGGCCGGGCTAGGGAAGATGGCTCAGAGGAGCCTGGCTGGAGTTTGCTCAAGGAGAGAATCTTTGCCACAACATATCGTCTTTCATCCCTGATTGGACTCCTCCTATTCCCAAAACATTCCAGGCATGTAAGATGATTCAAAAGTAGAGTTTCTGAGAGGAGGAGCAAGATGGCAGAGAAGTAGGACACCCTGTTTCAACTGGTCCCCCAAATGAGCTAATTATCTACCAGAACACTCTAAACACCGATGCAAACAGCCTGAGATGTAGGATTACACACTTCTGGATCTCTACAGGGGCAGAAGACCAGTGGAGAGGTAAAGTAAAGTAGGAACGCTCAGAGTGATATTGGAGGATAAATAAAAGAGGGAGAGAGCCACCAGAAGTGGCCCATTAGAAAGCAATACCCCAATGTAAAAGTGCCCTGTGCTTGGAGACCAGCAATAACTTGGAGTCTGGTTAAAAGCACTCAAAAGAAGCAAAAGATCTTAAGAGGCAACTGGTGAAAACAGGTGGTCATGGGCATGAGCCAAGGCCCACACACCCAGGATGGCCACCGCTGGTGACAACCCATGTCAGAGAGAGTACAGTGGAGCCTCCAGTACCTGTTCCTTGAGCCCCTGGGGTTCTGCTGCTTGCACCATTGCTTGACTGGGTGCACTCCCACCCCCTCTTGAGGTACTTTGGTGATGGCACCAGCCTGCGTGCCCTAGAACTATAGCCTTTTGCATTCTGTGCACACTGTGCAAATGTGGTCTGACCCACTCCCTGCCTGTGTCTGAGAAAGCTCTGTGTGGGCACTAGCCTGTGATCTCTAGGACCAGCAAGGGTCTGGACACTCCCAACCCAAGCCTGAAGGAACTCAGTGCAATCTCTAATTTGGATCCCATGGTGGCAACCTGTGCAATCCTGAGTTCTGGACCCCAGACAGCAGTCCTGGCAAAGGCAGTCACTGGAATAGGGCTCCCTTGATTAATATCACTTGCAGATTTAGTCGCACAGGGGTGTAGAGACAAGTAGGTGCTTCGGGCAACCCTGAGACAGTGGCTGGGGATGTGTGCTACCTGTGGGAGGTCACATGGTTCAGCAGAGTTTGCAAAGGGGGAGTCTGTGTGTTCTGGGCCACCCAGAGGGGAGCAAACTGAGGTTTCTCTCTGAGATGGAGTTCTGGGTGCAGTTTGCTTTCCATTAAAACTCCAAAACACAGCAAAAAGCTGCCAAAGAACAAAAACCTCCAGTTAATAAAAGCGTTAAAAAAAAAAAAAAAAGTGGTTTCCACAGGGCCCAGCCCCTTGATAGGAAGCAAGAGGATTCAACCCAAGCAAGACTGACTGAAAAACAGCATGGTAGTCCCCTCCCTAAGAAAGCCAGCCAAAAGAAGAGAGGACAAACACCACAGGGTCTCCATAAAACTGTAAAACCCCAATATCAGGGGAAAACAATATATTAGGTTCCCAGTATTGCCCTAAAACCTGTATATTTCATAGATAAAATTTTATTTTTAATTCTTTCTGACTATTCTAGTTCTTTTTTAGATTTTTTAACCTACTTACTGTTACAACTAGAGATTTAATACAACATATTCCATAATAACCTTTGAACTTGAACTTTTTTCATACATATACCTTGTTTTTCTTTTGCTTTTCTATTTTTTTAATATACATATAGATAGAAGCTTCAAGGTAATCCTTTTTCCCTAATCAATAATATCCCTGTGTATAAACCAGTTTTAATCTCTCTTTATCTCTGGAAAGTTGAGTTCTTTAACAAAAATATCAAGATACACCCAGGAATAATCAAAATAACCTCCCTTGCTCACATCAAGGATTTATAACCACTCTCCCATCTTTTTCTTCTGTCAGTGTTTCTATGTATTTGCATTTGTTCTGGTATTACATAAATCTTATCTTTGGGGTTCATTTTGCCTCGGTTCTTCTTTTTTTTTTTTTCCTTGTCAGTTACTTTTGTTGGTCTTTTTGTTTGTCCGTTTTTGTTTTTACGCCTTATAAATCTTACCTTTGGGACCCATTCTGGCTAGGTCTTCTCTTTTTTAATCTCTTTCTCTTTCTCTTTTTTCATTTTTCTTTCTTTTTGGTGGTGACTTCTGATTGCTCAAAAGTGTTCCAAGGTGCACCTAGCCTGGATCATTATTCATATATTCAGCTATGCATTCCCTCAACCACCTCTCACCAAAATGACTAGGACGAGGAACACCCAACAGAGGAAAAATTAAGAGACTGTGTCCTCTCTATCAGAACTATTGGATATGGACATAAACAGTATGTTGGAAAGGGAATTCAGGGTAACATTATCCAGGCAATGACTAGGTTGGAGAAAACCATATGTGACAACATAGATTCTCTAAGAGCAGAAGTGAAAGCCACTCAGGAAGAAGTTAAAATTGTTATCAATGAGATCCAATCTAATCTAAATACTCTAGGGTAACTGAAGCAGAAGATAGAATTAGTGACCTAGAGGACAAACTGATAGAGAAAAAGGATCAGGAGGAGGCATGGAAGAAACACCTTAGAAACCATGAAAACAGAATTAGTAAAAAAAAAAAAAAAAAAAAAAAATGATGCCATGAAACATTCCAGCATCAGAATTATTGGGATCCCTGAGGGGGTGGAAAAAGAGAGAAGACTAGAAGATTTTGGTGATGGTAGTCTGGATGAAAAGTTTCCCAGTCTGGAGAATGGAAACAGCGTTCGGGTCCTAGTGGTAGAAAGATCACCCCCCAAGATCAGTGAATCTAGAAATACCTCAAGACACTTGATTGTGAGACTGACAAATCATAGTTTTAGACACGAGCTTCTGGGGGCAGCTAGGGGGAAGAGATTCCTTAGGTACAGTGGAAGGTCCAGCAGAATAATGTCAGACTTGTCCTCAGAAACATGGCAAGCAAGAAAGGGCTGGCAAGACATATAGGGCACTAAATGAGAAGAACATGCAACCAAAAATACTTTATCCAGCAAGGTTGACATTCAAAATGGATGGAGAGATAAAGAGCTCCCAAGACTGGCAAGATTTATATGTGAACAGCCTAAGCACTCCCATAAAATGGCACAGGGTTGCAGATTAGTTAAAACGAAAGGACCCATCCATATGTTGTCTACAAGAGACCCATTTTGAACCTACGGATACATCCAGAATGAAAGTGAAGGGATAGAGAAGCATCTTTCATGTCAATGGGCCTCAAAAGAAAGCTGGGGTAGTGATTCTCATATCAGATAAATTATATTTTAAACTAAAGATTGTAGTTAGAAATAAAGAAGGACACTACATCATTCTTAAAAGGTCTATTCACCAAGATGATCTAACAATTGTAAATATTTATGCCCCCAATACAGGAGCAGCCAACTACAGAAGACAACTGTTAATCAAGATAAACAGTTGTATTGAAATGAATACATTAGTAGTAGGGGATGTTAACATGCTACTCTCAGTAACAGACAGATCATCCAAGCAGAAAATCAATAAAGAAACAAGAGCATTGAATGACACATTGGACCAGATGGACCTCACAGATATATACAGAATATTCTACTCTAAAACAGCAGAATATTCGTTCTTCTCAAGCACATGGAACTCTCTCCAGAATAAACACATACTGGATCACAAATCAGGCCTCAACTGATACCAGAAGATTGAGATTATTCCCTGCATATTCTCAGACCACAATGTTTTGAAACTGGAACTTAACCACAAGAAAAAGTATGGAAGGAATTCAAACTACTTGGAAGCTAAAGACCTGCTTAAGAATGTTTGCATCAACCAGGAAAGCAAAGAAGACCTTAAGCAACTCATGAATGAAGACACATGGTTTCAAAATCTATTGGATATGGCAAAGGCAGTCTTAAGGGGAAAATACAAAGCCGTCCAAGCCTTCCTCAAAAAAAAAAAAGGGGGGGGGGGGAGAAAAACCCAGAATACACCAGCTCTCTTTATATCTCAATGAACTGGAGAATCAACAACAAATTAAGCTGACTTCACATACAAGATGGGAAATAATCAAGATTAGAGCAGAGATCAATGAGATAAAAACTAAAGATACAGTAGAACACATCAATGAAACTAGAAGCTGGCTTTTTGAAAGAATCAAGAAGATCCATAAACCAATAGCCAAACTAATCCAAAAGAAAAGAGAGAAGACTCAAATTAATAAAATTATGAATACAAAAAGGAGAGGTCATGACTAACACCAAGGGAATAGAAACAATCATTGGAAATTATTATCAACAGTTATATGTCAATAACTTAAGCAACACAGATGAAATGGATGCATTCCTGGAAACCTATAAACTTTCAAAACTGAATCAGGAAGAAATTGGCATCCTGAATAGACCAATATCTAGTAACGAGATTGAAGCAGTGATGAAAAACCTCCCAAAAAACAAGAGCCCAGGACCTGATGGATTCCCTGGAGAATTCTACCAAACATTCAAAGAAGAAATAATATCCATTTTCCTGAAGCTGTTTCAAAAAATAGAAAGAGAAGAAAAACTTCCAGACTCTTTTATGAAGCCAGCATTACCCTGATCTCCAAACCAGGCAAAGACTCCACCAAAAAGGAGAATTTCAGACCATTATCTTTGATGAATATCGATGCCAAGATTCTCAACAAGATCCTAGCTAATAGGTCCAATAGTACATTAAAAAGATTATCCACCATGACCAGATGGGCTTTATCCATGGAAAGCAAGCATTGTTCAACATTCACAGATCAAACAATGTGATAGAACAAATCAATAGGAGAAGAGGGAAAAACCACAGGGTCCTCTCAATTGATGCAGAGAAAGCATTTGACAAGATACTACATCTGTTCCTTATTAAAACCCTTCAAAGTATAGGGATAGAAGGAACATTCCTCAACTTTATAAAATCTATCTATGGAAAACCCACAGCAAATATCCTCAATAGGTAAAAGCTGACAGTCTTCCCTTTGAGATCAGAAACATGACAAAGATGTCCACTCTCACCACTATTGTTCAACATAGTACTAGAAGTCCTAGCAACAGCAATCAGACAACAAAAAGCAATAAAGTGTATTCAAATTAGCAGCAAAGAAATCAATCTCTCTCTCTTCACAGTTGACATGATACTTCATACGGAAAACCCAAAGGATTCCACACCCAAACTACTAGAACTCACACACCAATTCAGTAATGTGGCAGGATACAATATCAATGTGCAGAAATCAGTTGCTTTCTTGTACACTAACAATGAAAATATAGAAAGGGAAATTAGACAATTGATTTACTATACCACTAAGAACCATAAGATACCTGGGAATAAACCTAACCAAAGAGGTAAAAGATATGTACTCAAGGAACTACAGAACACTTATGAAAGAAACTTAAGAAGACACAAAAGATGGGAGAGAATTCCATGCCCATAGGTTGGGAGAATAAACCTTGTTAAAATGTCTATATTGCCCAGAGCAATCTATACTTTCAATGCCATTCTGATCAAAATTCCACCAGCATTTTTCAAAGAGCTGGAACAAACAATCCTAAAATTTACATGGAACTAGAAGAGACCCCACATTGCTAAGAAAATGTTGAAAAAGGAAAACAAAACTGGGGACATCACATTGCCCGATTTCAAGCTTTACTACAAAGCTGTGATCACCAATAGAGCATGGTACTGGCACAAAACAGACACACAGACCAGTGGAACACAGTAGAGAATCCAGATATTGACCCTCAACTCTATGGTCAAATAATCCTTGACAACGCAGGAAAAAGTATACAGTGGAAAAAACACAGTCTTCAATAAATGGTGCAGGGAAAATTGGACAGCTATGTGTAGAAGAATGAAATTTGATCATTCTCTTATGCTGTACACAAAGATAAACTTGGAATGTATAAAAGGCCTCAAAGTGAGGCAGGAATCTATCAAAATAAAAAAGAGAACGTAGGCAGTAACTTCTTCGACATTGGCCACAGAAATTTCTTTCAAGGCATGTCCCCAAAAGGAAAGGAAACAGAAGTAAAAATGAACTTTTGGGACTTCATCAAGATAAAAAGTTTCTGTACAGCAAAGGGAACAGTCAACAAAACAAAGAGGCAGCCCACAGAATGGGAGAAGATATTTGCAAATGACACTACAGACAAAGGGCTGATATTCAAGATCTATAAAGAACTCTTCAAACTTGACACACACAAAACAGATAATCACATCAAAAAATGGGAAGACATGAAATAGACACTTCTCCAAAGAAGACATACAAATAGCTAACAGATGCGTGAAAAAATATTTGTCATTAGCCATCAGGGAGATTCAACTCAAAACCACATTAAGATAACCACCTTACACCAGTGAGAATGGCCAAAATCAACAAGACAGTAAACAACAAGTGTTGGAGAGGATGTGGAGAAAGGGGAACCCTCTTACACTGTTGGTGGGAATGCAAGTTGGTGCAGCCACTTTGGAAAACAGTGTGGAGATTCCTTAAGAAATTAAAAGTAGAGCCACCCTATGACCCTTCAATTATACTACTAGGTATTTTTCCCAAAGATACGGATGCAGTACTGAAAAGAAGGGCCATCTGTACCCCAATATTTATAGCAGCAATGACCATAGTTGCCAAACTGTGGAAAGAACCAAGATGCCCTTCAACAAACGAATGGATAAAGATGTGGTCCATATATACAATGGATTATTATGCCTCCATCATAAAGGGTGAATACCCAACTTTTGTATCAACATGGACAGGACTGGAAGAGATTATGCTGAGTGAAATAAGTCAAGCAGAGAGAGTCAAGTATCATGGTTTCACTCACTTGTGGAGCATAGGAAATAACAAAGAGAACGTTGAGAGATGGAGAAGAGAATTGAATTGGGGGAAATCAGAGGGGGAGAGAAACCATGAGAGACTGTGGACTCTGGGAAACAAACTGAGGGTTTTGGAGAGGAGTGGGGGTGGGGGTTGGGTGAGCCTAGTGGTGGGTATTAAAGAGGGCATGTATTGTAATGAGAACTGGGTGTGGTGCATAAACAATGAATTTTGGAACTGAAAAAAAGTAAAATTGAAATAAATTTTTTTAAAAAGTAGAGTTTCCTCTTTCTTCCATCTGGAATACTTAGCTATGGAGGCATAACTAACCACGGAGCTTTTCTCCACTCTTACTCAAGTCTCTGTTTATTTTTTATCTTCTCAATTGAGCTCCTTGATTGTTCATACTGTTTTCTCCTGCTCTCCTACCTTCTATTGTCCTTCAGATTGTACAAATGCCTTCTGGTTAGATTAAATCTTATACACTGTAGATTCTAATAGTTCTATATTTCTGTCTTAGCGTATTTAATCACAATAGAAATTCTAAATTAATTTACAATTTTCTGATAAAGATTTGCTTTTTTTCTCCTATAGGATCCATGAAAATGTGATCTTAACTAACTTTTATTATCACAGAGTCTCAGTACCATGCCTTATATAGAATGTATATTCAATGTATGTTTCTAATTAATTAATGGCTAAATATGTACGATTGATACTAGAGAGTTACAGGATTCACAGTACAGTCACCTAACTTCCATCTCATGTTTCAAATTAAGATGCATGATCAAGAAGAATAAAAGATTTTGGAGTGACCTAGAGGTCCCAACAACAACAAAAGGAGCACACACATAGATGGTGTGTGTGTTTGTGTGTGTGTGTGTGTGTAGATATGTTTTTATGGCCTTCTAATAAAAAGGAATATCATGGTTTAATTGTGTCTGATTTACTATCTTTAAATGTAGCTAGGAAACTATCCTACTTCAAAAGGTGTGTTATAAACTAAAGAAAAATGTTAAAGCAGTTTACAGATCTAATTTTGTGTAATAACTAAACAATAAAGACATCAAATTGTTCTTTCTTCCATTATTTACTTTGCTAGGCAGTGAGTTCCTGAGAAGTAGTCACCTTGCAACTTGTTACCTTCGTTCTCCCACTGGGGGGAAAAAGTGTCCTCATGCCCTGATAATTGGCTCATCCTGTCCTATCAAATTAATTCTAGTATTTGCCTGAGGCATTTTCACAGTTTCCCTTTTTTCGGCCAATAGAAGCCATATAAAGATATTTGCTTAAAATAGGCAGAAAGTACTACATCTACAGGAAGAAATGGGGTACTCTATAGAGCTAGGATAAGAGAAACAGGAGAGAATATCTTCCCATCCCCCAATGAACTCAAAGTCTTATCAAAATCTGTGGGATACATTATGATACTGTAAGTTTACATTTGCCTCAAGTAATACCTTAATGAATGTAGAATTGGTTATCAGAAAATGTTTCAAATTGATGGGAAAGCACAGTTAGCTAGATATTCCCACTTAACATACTTGCTTTGAAACATCATCTAAGACAAAAGGCAAGGGAAACAGAGCCTGGCTCTATAGCCAAGCATGGCAATGAGCCTTATTCTATAACTGAATAGAATGTAGAATTTTCCTGAGGACCCAAAGCAACAAGGAGGAAACATGATAATTCAAGCCAAGAAATACAATGACCTCTGTTTTGGTCTCCTTGTCCACTTTCTTCTATTGTTTCTGTTTATGTACTTTCACAGTAGGTCTGAGCATCTACTCCAGAGTCTACTGTGTAACCCTAGGCAGAACACTTAGCCCTGTGATTCTCCTTGCTTCCTCATTTGTAAAGCGAGTATAATAACGTTACCTACCTCACTGGGTTTTTGTGAAGGCTAAAAAATATATATATATATATAGGGTTATTTTCTGGATTAATATATTATGTAAAACACATAGAATTATTTCTGACAACATTAAGTTTATAGAAGAGTTATTCCTGTTACTCTCAATTCATAATCTTAGCAAAGCATATTAGTGATGTATACAAATAAAATTATATAGAGCGCCCAGTCCTAGTCTCTCTCACTTTTCCTCATTTTATAGGTCTGACAGGTTGAGGAAAGAAGCAATTCATTTATATCACTTCTTTAGAAAGCTTGCTTAATCTATGTCTAAAATTTAACAACAACAACCAAAAACCAAATCCACAGCCTAAAACAAATGGATGAAGCTGAGGAGATTTAAGAAAGAAAATGTGTTTTGCTTTTGTGAGTGTGTGTGTTTCTTTTATTTTTTTTTAAAATAAACCTTGCAAGTAAAAGGGAGTATTAAAAAAGAAGCAAATATATAGCAATTAATACATATTCAAAGAATATTCTTATTTAAATGTGACCTTCCTTGTTGCGGCCAGTGCGACAAATCGACCAGGAAAGTGAAGGTAAGAGGATGAAGAAAAGAACTCGAGAAGCAAAGAGATTGGGGCAGGAGGAGCACTGAGGAGGATATCCAACAGTGCTGATTTTATTCCACATTTTACAAGCATTTATGAGGCAGATCACAATAGAAGGAATAATACATCAGTATTTAGTCAAATAACTGCAAGTTTTTATAACAAGTCTTACATTAACTGCAAATAAATCTCGTGATGCCAGGTAATCACAGCTAATGCCATTAGCTACTGTTGATAGAAAAAGTTACAATCAACCAGGGAGTGGGTTATGGGAAGTACAGGAACAACAAGGACCAACTAAGAATTCATGACCCTGACCACATGGTTCCCTTCTGTAGGGAGAGCATGTGGGAAGTCATGTAGGCAAGCGCATGACACACAGCACAGACCCTTTCTCAGTGTTACTCAACTTTCCCGTCCTTAACCCCTTATCAAGGCGTCTGGACGTTAAAGGAGACACAAGTCAGGGCCTTGTTTGATCCAGGACTCCAACCAACCAGGCGTGGCCTCCAACACTTCCTAGAAATAATATCAGACTTCTAAGTTACATTTCAACCTCAATATCATTAGGAGAAGCTAAAAGCAGAATATATAAATATGTTGGGGAATGCAAAAGTGTTTTGTTCATTTGGTAAAATATGGCAATGTTAAAGAAAGTGTCACCTTTGCCCAGTAAATGCCAAAGTCACTTTTGAGAGAAATCAGCTCCAAATTGATGATAATTAAAATAAAGCATGCTAAATAGATTTACAGGTTACTGGAGAAACATCTCCATGCTTGGGTTACAAGTTATACTACTACACTCTACATGAGGTTTGGTATATTTCTTAGCTATACAGGATGTTATCATATACACATAAACATAATGTAAATATAACAAAAGTCAAAAATTTTGATTCATAAGTCAAGATTTCTTACCACTCTACACTGTCTTCTAGTTTATATATTAAAGGACTTTTGTGTTAAGTGTATTATAAGCCGTTCAAGGACAATGACACAGATATTAGTAAGAATCAAATCATAAAAATGACCACTGATTGGGAAATATAAGAATAGGTAAGTTAGTTTTAAAAAAGTGATAAAAATCCTTATTATAAGTTAAGAAAAGTCATTTCTGTTTAATCCAATCTAAAGAATAGACACATATGTCTATAGTAGCCATGTACTCTCTCATCTAGAGCTAGAGCAGCAGTCCCATTTCTGAATAGTATTTCTAATTCATTTGGCATCATTCAAACTTAAAGTTCACTGATCAAGACAAAAATAAAAATACTAAAAGTAGCAACATTATGTTAAGCTCTATGGTCTTTATTAACATTCCAGTATGGGTATCTGTCAATATTTCCCTTAAGAATTTAGTGACATGAAGACTCATATTTTCTCTTATTCTCAATACTAACAAGTCTTTTCATGAATAAAATAAATATCATTGATATCTTTATTGGGTTTCTAAACAGTAATAGCACTTTTGCCAATTGTTTCCAACCTTCAGTTGAGATCCAGCTCAACAGCCTTGCACCTGCGGTAGCTATAGAAACCAGCCACCTAGAAGCTACTGAAGTAAACCCAGTTAAGTTTGGAGTCCCCAGAATTCCACTGCTACAAGTTTGTAAGTATTCTGACTAGAAGCTCCCTGTAAAGCTTCATTTCCAGGATTTGTTTTTTTTTTTTTTTTTTTTTTAAAGATTTTATTTATTTGTCAGAGAGAGAGGGAGAGAGAGTGAGCACAGGTAGACAGAATGGCAGGCAGAGGCAGAGGGAGAAGCAGGCTCCCTGCCGAGCAAGGAGCCCAATGTGGGACTCGATCCCAGGACGCTGGGATCATGACCTGAGCCGAAGGCAGCTGCTTAACCAACTGAGCCACCCAGGCGTCCCCATTTCCAGGATTTGTCCTTATTTCTTCTCAGAGCTCACTCTGTGTCAACCTCTAAATCCCTAAGTTTTTTGTTTTGTTGTGTTTTGTTTTTTAAGATTTTATTTATTTGAGAGAGAGAGAATGAGCAAGGGGGCTCTGAGAGGGGAAGAGGGAGAAGCAGACTCCCCACTGATGTGGGGCTCGATTCTAGGACCCCAGGATCATGACCTGAGCTGAAGGCAGCTGCTTAAGCAACTGAGCCACCGAGGTGGCCCCTAAGTTTGTTTAAAAATATCATTTGTGACTGTTTAACATCACAGTTTCCTGCGGTGGTAACACCACTGAAGATAACAAGAGGTTGACCAAAATACTTAAAAGAATTGGTGGATGATATGTTCATATGGAGGATGAAAATCTCCATCATATCGCTGAGTATTTAGAAGATTAGAAACATGTACAAGGCTGTGTGTATGCCAGTGAAAGACATGAAAAAACCCTAATTTCTCACATTTCAGTGACCTTGAGGCTCTGCACTCTAGGAAGTGAAGGCTAAAACAAAACTATAAAGTTCCTGCCAGAGTACTGAAAACCTATTGCAATGTGCCCAACACCTTGGCAAGAGCGGAGAGGTTTATTGGTTTAAGGAATTTAAGGAAATCTCTGCCAATCATTAAATTATCACTGAGACAACTGATGAGAAAACTCAGTGGTTGAACATAACAAACATGTAGATACTGAGAATTCCTTTAGGAAAACAGTTAAAAAAAAGAAGAAGAAACAGAAATCACAAACAAACTATAGGGAGAGATCTCATTTTCAGGGTAACCACATAATATTAAAGATATCTAATTTTCAATAATAACAGCAGCCAAATAGGATACACAAAAGAAACAAAGAATGGGTCCTATACAAGAAAAAACAGTCCATAAAAAACTGTCTCTAAAGAAATGCAGACATTGGGGTGCCTGGGTGGCTCAGTGGTTAAGCCGCTGCCTTCGGCTCAGGTCATGATCTCAGGGTCCTGGGATCGAGTCCCGCATCGGGCTCTCTGCTCGGCAGGGAGCCTGCTTCCCTCTCTCTCTCTCTCTGTCTGCCTCTCCGTCTACTTGTGATTTGATTTCTCTCTGTCAAATAAATAAAATAAAATCTTTAAAAAAAAAAAAAAAAAAAAAAAAAAAAAAAAAAAGAAATGCAGACATTGGATTTACTAAGGAAAGACTTCAGCCATTACAAATAGGATCAAAGAACTGAAGCTAATCATTTCTAAAGAACTAGAAGAAATTTTTGAAAACAATCATTCATTAAATTATGACCATCAGTGTACTTATACAAAATCTGGAGTCAAAAAATACAATAACAGAATAAAAATTTTACTAGTGGGAATCAAAAGCATACTTGAACTGGCAAAAGAAAGAATCAGCAGAATTGAAAATAAATCCATTAAGATTATCCAGTCTGAGGAAAAACAACAATAACAAAGTTAAAATGAATGGAACTTAGATATCTCAGGGATACAAGCAAGTATACCAATGCACACATAATGAGGGACCTAGAAGGAAAAAGAAAAAGGAGAAGTCAGGATGAATATATAAAGTAAAATAGTCCAAAACTTCCCAAAGGTGATGCAAAATGTTAAAATGCATATCCAAGAAGCTCACCAACATTAAAAAAGATAAATTCAAATAGATCTCCATCTATGCAGGTTATAGTCAAATTGACAAAAGACAAAGAGAAGGTCTGAAACAACAACAAAAAAAAGACTCATACACAAAATATCCTCAATATCCATAACAGTGTGCTTCTCATCAGAAATCATGAAAGCCAAAATGCAGTGGAATGCAATAATCAAAGTGCTGAAAGAAAAAGTTTGTCAACCAAGAACTCCACATACTTCAAAGCTATCATTCAGAAAAATAGGACAAATTGAGATATTCCCAGATTAACACAATCTGACAGCATTCATCACTGGTGTATTGGCCTACAAGAAATACTAATGACTGTCTATCAGACTGAAATAAAGGACATCAAATATTAACCAAAATTTGTATGAAGAAATAATACTGGTAAAGGGAACAGCATAAGAAAATATAAGACAGAATAAACATATATTTGTTTTTAATACATTTCTTCTTCTATCTGATTTAAATACCACTCCATAAAACAATAATTATAAAGCTGTGTTGATGGTCATATACCATATAAATGATTTGTGTAACAGTAATGGCAAAAAGGAGGTGTAAGGGAATGAAACGTTATTGAGGCAAAGATTTGTCATACTACCAGTATTAATCTGAGTTAGTTTGTCTTAAATTAAGAGGTTAATTGTAATCTCAAGGACTACTATTAAAAAATAACTCAACAAAATAGTAGAACAGAAGTGACAAGGCTAATAAAATGATATACCAGACAGTATTGCTCTAACATAAATATGCCAGTAATGAAGAAATAGAACAATAGAATATGAGATATAGAAAACAAATAGAAAAATGTCAGGCATAAGTCCTATATATTAGTAATTATAGTAATGTAAATGGACTAAATACTCCAATCAAAAAGCAGGGATTGGTCGAATGAATATTAAAACAACAACAACAACAAAATGATCAACTATGTTGTCATCAAGAAACATGCATTAGATTCAAGACACAAAGAGATTGAAAACAATAAAAAAAGAAAGACACCAAACAATAACCAAAAGCAATTTAAGTAGCTTGTTAACATCAGATAAAATAGATTTATTTGTTATTAGAGACAAATAAGGCCATTGTTAATGATGAAAGCAATATTCCATCAAGACATAAAACATTTATATGTACCTAACAAAAGACCCCTAAAATGCATGAAATAAAACCTGTCAGTATTGAAAGATGAAGTAGACAATTCAACAAAAATAGTTGGTAACTTAAATTTATTAATGAAGAGAATAACTAGGAAGAGTCTTAATATGAAATGGAAAATGTAAGCAGCACTGTAAACCAAGTAGAGCTAACATTTCTATAGAATATTCTACCAACCAACAGCAGGATACACATTCTTCTCAGGAACACATGGAACATTATCAAGAACAGACCAGATAGCAGGACATAAAACATTTTAAAGGATTGAAATCATTAAAAAAAATTTCAGATTTTGGCAACATTGAGTAATAATTTCTTAAGGAAATGTTATGACTAAAAATAGTATCTAAGCTACACTGTTTTGAGAAGTTACCTGATTGGCTTGTAGAACTTTCCAATCATTCATTTTGTGAGTTTCAGTAAGCTTTGATGCATTTGCGTTTATTGAAATTTAAAGGTATAAAGGATGACTTAATAAGTGAGCAGTTATTGTTGCTTAAATGGGAAATATATGTATGCGGTATCATAATCACTCTTTACCTTAAAACAATTTTAACAACATTGCTACCTTTGCAATTATGGCAATTGAACTCCAAACTAGTTCCAAATAGACAAGATAAAAGCATAAATAAAAAGAAAATGAAAATTCTCCAAACATACAGTGAGTATTTGGAAGTGGATTATAGATATTTAGGCTAGCCAACTAGAAGGATTAGGAGGGAGATGAAGGGTTATTGGTAAAACAGGTAGTATCTGGAAAGACCATAGTATTGAAAGGAAAATAATCCTTGACAGTCAAATTATAGGCTTCCCTTGCTAATCCAAAAGTTTGCTTTATGACACTTTGCTTTTACAAAAAATCTGTAATAGTACCTGTTTACAGTAACTAAAGAAATCCAAAAAGATTTTCACTTTTATGAAATAGTAATTGCTTCCATGCTTTATGCCAGCTATTTTTGGATAGCAAGGGAAACCTGAATACCTCTTCTTGTGGGTCTTATTTCCATTTAATAAAACATCAACTTCATAGAATCTTGTTTAAATGAAACCAAGCATAATATTGTTAGTGATAATCCACAAAACACTTACAGCGAGGATTATTTGCCCAGGGGTAGAAATTCTGAGAGCTTAATTCTGAATTATAAACTCTTTAATACAAATTTAAACTTTGTCAAGGATAAAATTGTTTCCCACATTTAAGTTTTATTTATAAGCCTTAGGTCAATATATTTTTATTTTCCATCAACAGATTAGTAAGGAAAAAACTGACCAATAAAATTGTTATTAAAATGCAGATGGTTTTGTTCTAGTCGGTTATAAGGCTGTTCTTTTTCCAGATGGAAGAAATATATTACATAAAGTCACTAAGTTTGAAATTTTTAGGGGCGCCTGGGTGGCTCAGTGGGTTAAGCCGCTGCCTTCGGCTCAGGTCATGATCTCAGGGTCCTGGGATCGAGTCCCGCATCAGGCTCTCTGCTCAGCAGGGAGCCTGCTTCCTCCTCTCTCTCTGCCTGCCTCTCTGCCTACTTGTGATCTCTGTCTGTCAAATAAATAAATAAAATCTTTTAAAAAAAAGTTTGAAATTTTTAATAAATGTCTAACCATGAAACCAGCTAAAAATTCACTTTGATTCCAGATCTGAATATTTCTTCTACCTCTTTACAGTTTTGCCTCAGGAAAAATTTACACATCTGATTCAGATATGGGTAACTTTGCCTCACATCCTTGTTTTTGTGTTTCTTTCTGTTTTTGTTTTCAATGTAACATAAAGAGAGAATACTGGGCAAAGCAGACTATGAATATTCATTTAACAACTCTGTATTATTTATAAATATGATACCATTTGAAATAGTAATGTCATCTACATACGTAACTGCTCCAATAGAAAAACCACTAAGCTATTTCTTAGGTGATTCTGTCTAAAGAAATTTTTTGTTACAAGAAGTATAATTTTTTAAAAATTAAATTTGTAAAATTTTGTATCTGCTGCTTAACTTTCCAAAATTTTCCAAATTTTGTATCTGTTGCTTAACATTCCACTTTAATGTGCCTTTTTAGGACTATGATTACATTCTCCTTCTGTATCTCACAGCATGGATTTTATCCCTTACATTGCTTCAGAAACAGTTACAGTGGAGAAGATAAGAGGAAGTTTGAGATAAATAGTGGTCGGAATATTAAACTCTTGTTAAAAATAATTGAGCTGCCATGTTCGTAGATCTGGCCATTTGGCCATATGTACTTGGACTATTTTGTTGGTTATTCTTCAAATAGGTTTTGTGACCCCCTCCTGGGACTTTAATTTTCTATTTAAAAACATCAAAACTCCTTTTGCAGCCATTTAAGTTTCTTAAAAATCTGGCTCGGTGTAACTCAGCTTCCAGAGCTCCAGCCTCAGCTCTGCTCATGCATGCCAAAGCAGACCATGAATTCTCTGCACTCTTCTTCTTCTTCTTCTTCTTCTTCTTCTTCTTCTCCTTCTCCTTCTCCTTCTCCTTCTCCTTCTCCTTCTCCTTCTCCTTCTCCTTCTCCTTCTCCTTCTCCTTCTCCTTCTCCTTCTCCTTCTCCTTCTCCTTCTCCTTCTCCTTCTTCCATTGTGGTATAACTGACATACAATATTGTGTTAGTTTCAGGTGTACAACATAATGATTTGACATTTTATACATTGTGACATGTTCACCACAATAAATCTACTTATCTGTCACTTTACAAATTTAACACAATTCTATTGACTGTATTACCCACAATGTACATTATATCGCCATGATTAATTTATAGCTGGAAGTTTGTACTTCTTGATCTCCTTCATCCTTTCACTGTTCCCTCCACCTCCAATTTTCTTCCCTCTAGCAACCACCAATCTGTTCCATCTATGAGTTTAGGAATGGTTTTGTTTGTTTTTTTTAGATTCCACATATAAGTAAAATCATGTAATATTTTTCTTTCTCCGATTTTTTTCACTTAGCATAATAACAAAGTCTTATTCATGTTGTTACAAATGGTAAGACCTCATTTTTTTTAATCGCTAAGTAGTATTAAAGTAGTAAATTTATCCATCCATCTATAGATAGACACTTAGATTGCTTTCATATATTAGCTATTGTGAATAATGCAGTAAACATAGGGGTGTTTATAACTTTCCAAATTACTATCATTTTCTTCAGGTAAATACTGAGAAGCAGAATTACTGGATCATATGGTATTTCTATTTTTAGGTTTTTGAGGAACCTCCATACTGTTTTCCATAGGGACTGAGCCATTTATGTTCCCACCAACAGTGTATGAGGATTTTCTTTTCTCCACATCCTTGCCAACATTTATATTTCTTGTCTTTCTGCTACTAGCTATTCTGAGTGGTGTGAAATGATAGCTCATTAGAGTTTGATTTGCATTTCCACAATGATTAGTGATATTGAGCATTTTTTTAAAGATTTTATTTATTTATTTGATGGAGAGAGATCACAAGTAGGCAGAGAGGCAGGCAGAGAGAGAGAGAGAGAGAGAAGCAGGCTCCCCGCTGAGCAGAGAGCCGGATGTGGGACTCGATCTCAGGACCCTGGGATCATGACTTGTGCCGAAGGCAGCAGCTTAACCCACTGAGCCACCCAGGTGCCCCAATATTGAGCATTTTTTAATGTGTCTATTGACCATCTGTATGCCTTCTTCAAAGAATGTCTATTCAGATTCTCTACCGATTTTTAAATTGGATTATTTGGCTTTCTGGTGTTGAGTTGTATGTGCTCTTTATATATTTCAAATATCAACTTGTTATTGGACATATCATTTGCAAATATCTTCCACCTTCAGTACATTGCCTTTTTGCTTTGTTGATGGTTTCCTTTGTTGTAAATGACTTTAAGTTTGATGTAGTCTAGTTTTTGATCTTATTTCTTTTGCTTTTGGAATCAGATTAAAAAAATCACTAGGGCCCATGTTAAGGAACTTACCACTTATGTTTTCTTCTATGAATTTTATGATTTCAATTTTTACATTCAAGTCTTTACCCATTTTGATTTGATTTTTTTATATGGTACAAAATAGTGGTCCAGATTTATTCTTTTGCATATAGCTGTCCAGTTTTCTCAACACCATTTATTGAAGAGATTATCTTCATTTTATATTATTGTCTCCTTTGCTAGATGTAATTATTTAACATGAAAGTGTAGATTTGTATATGGGCTCTTTATTCTGTTCTATTGATCTATGAGTCCGTCTTTATGCCAGTACCATAAGGTTTTTCGTTGTTGTTTTGTATTTTTTGTGTTTTTGTTTGTTTGTTTTATGGGACAGGAAGGGCAGAAGGAGAGGGCAAGAAAGAGACTCTTAAGCAGACTTCACACCCATCGTGGGTCCTGTGTGGGCTCAATCTCACCACCCTGAGATCATGTCCTGAACCAAAATCAAGAGTTGATGCTTAACGAACTAAACCACCCAGGGCCAGGGTTTTGATTAGTATAGCATTGCAGTATTGTTTGAAATCAGCAAATGTTATACCCCTGGCTTTTTTTCTCTTTCTCAAGATTGTTTTAGTTATTCATGGTCCTTGTCATTCTATACAGATTTTATAATTATTTGTTCTAATTTTGTGGAAAATTTCATTGGAATTTTGAGAGGGATTGCATTGAATCTGCAGATGACTTTGGATAGTATAGACATTTTAATAGTGTTAATTCTCCCAATCTATGAACAAAAAGTAGCTTTTCATGTATGTGTGTCATCTTTAATTTCTTTCATCAATGTCTTATACTTTTTGAAGTGCATGTCCTTTACCTCCTTAGCTAAATTTATTTCTGGGTATTTTTTTTCTTCTGATGCAATTTTAAATGGAAATGTTTATTCAATTTGTCTCTCTAATAGTTTATTATTGTGTATGGAAATGTAACAAATTTTTCTCTATTTATTTTGTATCCTGTATATCAACTGAATTCTTCATTTATCTCTAACAGTTTCTTGGTGGAGTCTCTAAGGTTTTCTCTATATAATAGCATGTCATCTGCGATTAGTAAGTTCTCTTCTTCCTTTCCAGTTAGGATGCCATTTTTTTTCTTGCCTGATTGCTCTGCCTAGCACTTCTAATACTATATTGAAAAAGTGGGGTTAACAGGCATCCTTTTATTGTTCTGATTTTAGAGGAAAAACATGCAGCTTTTCAAGGCTAAATATTGTGTTAGCAATGAGGGTCTCATATACAAACTTTATTATGTTGAGGTACGTTCCCTCTATACCACTTTATGGGAGTTTTAATCATAAACGGATGTTAAATTCTGTAAAATGTTTTTTCTGCATGTATTGAGATGATCAGATGATTTTTATCCTTTATTTTATTAATGTGGTGTATCATGTTGATTCATTTGCTGTTGTTGTACTATTCTGCATTACTGAGGTAAATTCCACTTGGTCATGGTGAATAATCCTTTTAATATACTGTTGAATTTAGTTTGCTAATATTTTGTTAAGGATTATACATCTAGTTTCACTAAATTTATTGGCCTTAGAGTTTATAGTTTTATTTTTTGGTGATATCCTTCTCTGGTTTTGGTATCAGGCCTTACAACGTTTGCCTCATAAATGATTTAGGGAGATTTACTTCCTCTTTAATTTTTTTGGAAGAGTTTGAGAATTGGTATTATGCCTTTGATTGTTTGGTAGACTTCAGCAGTGAAGCTGTCTACTCTTGGACTTTCATTGGGAGGTTTTGATTACTGATTAATCTCCTTACAATTAACTGTCCTATTCGGGATTTCTATTTCTTCATGATTCAGTTTTGTATTTGTATCAGGTTGTAGGCAGGTTGTATGTATCTCATAAATTATCCATTTCTTTTAGGTTGTACAGTTTTTTTTTTTTGGATAACCTCATTGTTCACAGTAGTCTCTTTTTTTTTTTTTTTAAAGATTTTATTTATTTATTTGACAGAGAGAAACCACAAGTAGTCGGAGAGGCAGGCAGAGAGAGAGAGGGAAGCAGGCTCCCTACTGAGCAGAGAGCCTGATGCGGGACTCGATCCCAGGACCCTGAGATCATGACCTGAGCCGAAGGCAGCGGCTTAACCCACTGAGCCACCCAGGTGCCCCACAGTAGTCTCTTAATGATCATTTGCACACCTGTGGTATCAGTTGTAAGTCTCCTCTTTCATTTATGATCTTATTCATTAGAGCCTTTTCTTTTTATCTTGTGAGTCTGATTGAATATTGTCAGTTTTGTTTATCTTTTAAAGAAATTGCTCTTAGGGTAAATACCCAGTAGTGCAATTGCTGGGTCATAGGGCAGTTCTATTTTCAACATTTTGAGGAACCTCCATGCTGTTTTCCAGAGTGGCTGCACCAGCTTGCATTCCCACCAACAGTGTAGGAGGGTTCCCCTTTCTCCGCATCCTCGCCAGCATGTCATTTCCTGACTTGTTGATTTTAGCCATTCTGACTGGTGTGAGGTGATATCTCATTGTGGTTTTGATTTGTATTTCCCTGATGCCGAGTGATATGGAGCACTTTTTCATGTGTCTGTTGGCCATCTGGATGTCTTCTTTGCTTTAGAAATGTCTGTTCATGTCCTCTGCCCATTTCTTGATTGGATTATTTGTTCTTTGGGTGTTGAGTTTGCGAAGTTCTTTATAGATTCTGGACACTAGTCCTTTATCTGATATGTCGTTTGCAAATATCTTCTCCCATTCTATCAGTTGTCTTTTGATTTTGTTAACTGTTTCCTTTGCTGTGCAAAAGTTTTTGATCTTGATGAAATCCCAATAGTTCATTTTTGCCCTTGCTTCCCTTGCCTTTGGCATTGTTCCTAGGAAGACGTTGCTGTAGCTGAGGTCGAAGAGGTTGCTGCCTGTGTTCTCCTCAAGGATTTTGATGGATTCCTTTTGCACATTGAGGTCCTTGATCCATTCTGAGTCTATTTTTGTGTGTGGTGTAAGGAAATGGTCTAATTCCATTTTTCTGCATGTGGCTGTCCAATTTTCCCAGCACCATTTATTGAAGAGGCTGTCTTTTTTCCATTGGACAGTCTTTCCTGCTTTGTCGAAGATTAGTTGACTGTAGAGTTGAGGGTCTATTTCTGGGCTCTCTATTCTGTTCCATTGATCTATGTGTAGTGATCCAAAGGGGCACGTGCACCCGAATGTTTATAGCAGCAATGTCCACAATAGCCAAACTATGGAAAGAACCTAGATGTCCATCAACAGATGAATGGATCAAGAAGATGTGGTATATATACACAATGGAATACTATGCAGCCATCAAAAGAAATGAAATCTTGCCATTTGCGACAACATGGATGGAACTAGAGTGTATCATGCTTAGCGAAATAAGTCAAGCAGAGAAAGACAACTATCATATGATCTCCCTGATATGAGGAAGTGGTGATGCAACATGGGGGCTTAAGTGGGTAGGAGAAGAATCAATGAAACAAGATGGGATTGGGAGGGAGACAAACCATAAGTGACTCTTAATCTCACAAAACAAACTGAGGGTTCCTGGGGGGAGGGGGGTTGGGAGAAGGGGGTGGGATTGTGGACATTGGGGAGGGTATGTGCTTTGGTGAGTGCTGTGAAGTGTGTAAACCTGGTGATTCACAGACCAGTACCCCTGGGGATAAAAATATATGTTTATAAAAAATAAAAAATTAAAAAAAAAAGAAATTGCTCTTAGTTTTATTGATCATTCTGTTACCATTTCAGTGTCTCTCTCTTTTTTTTAAATTTCCACTCATTTTTTATTATTTTCTTCCTTCTACTAACTTAAGGTTCATTCTTCTTTTTCTAATTCCTTTAGGTATAAATCTGGATTGTTTGTTTGAGATTTTTCTTGTTTCTTTTTTTTTTTTTTTTTTTTTTTTAATTTTTTATTTTTTATAAACATATATTTTTATCCCCAGGGGTACAGGTCTGTGAATCACCAGGTTTACACACTTCACAGCACTCACTAAATCACATACCCTCCCCAATGTCCATAATCCCACCCCCTTCTCCCAAACCCCCTCCCCCCGGCAACCCTCAGTTTGTTTCGTGAGATTAAGAGTCACTTATGGTTTGTCTCCCTCCCAATCCCATCTTGTTTCATTTATTCTTCTTCTACCCACTTAAGCCTCCATGTTGCATCACCACTTCCTCATATCAGGGAGATCATATGATAGTTGTCTTTCTCTGCTTGACTTATTTCGCTAAGCATTATACGCTCTAGTTCCATCCATGTTGTTGCAAATGGCAAGATTTCATTTCTTTTGATGGCTGCATAGTATTCCATTGTGTATATATACCACATCTTCTTGATCCATTCATCTGTTGATGGACATCTAGGTTCTTTCCATAGTTTGGCTATTGTGGACATTGCTCCTATAAACATTCGGGTGCATGTGTCCCTTTGGATCACTACATTTGTATCTTTAGGGTAAATACCCAATAGTGCAATTGCTGGGTCATAGGGCAGTTCTATTTTCAACATTTTGAGGAACCTCCATGCTGTTTTCCAGAGTGGCTGCACCAGCTTGCATTCCCACCAACAGTGTAGGAGGGTTCCCCTTTCTCCGCATCCTCGCCAGCATCTGTCATTTCCTGATTTGTTGATTTTAGCCATTCTGACTGGTGTGAGGTGATATCTCATTGTGGTTTTGATTTGTATTTCCCTGATGCCGAGTGATATGGAGCACTTTTTCATGTGTCTGTTCGCCATCTGGATGTCTTCTTTGCAGAAATGTCTGTTCATGTCTTCTGCCCATTTCTTGATTGGATTATTTGTTCTTTGGGTGTTGAGTTTGCTAAGTTCTTTATAGATTCTGGACACTAGTCCTTTATCTGATATGTCGTTTGCAAATATCTTCTCCCATTCTGTCAGTTGTCTTTTGATTTTGTTAACTGTTTCCTTTGCTGTGCAAAAGCTTTTGATCTTGATGAAATCCCAGTAGTTCATTTTTTCCCTTGCTTCCCTTGCCTTTGGCGTTGTTCCTAGGAAGATGTTGCTGCGGCAGAGGTCGAAGAGGTATCAGAATGGATAAAAAAACAAAACCCATCTATATGTTGCCTCCAAGAAACACATTTTAAGCCCGAAGACACCTCCAGATTTAAAGTGAGGGGGTGGAAAAGAATTTACCATGCTAATGGACATCAGAAGAAAGCAGGAGTGGCAATCCTTATATCAGATCAATTAGATTTTAAGCCAAAGACTATAATAAGAGATGAGGAAGGACACTATATCATACTCAAAGGGTCTGTCCAACAAGAAGATTTAACAATTTTAAATATCTATGCCCCCAATGTGGGAGCAGCCAACTATATAAACCAATTAATAACAAAATCAAAGAAACACATCAACAATAATACAATAATAGTAGGGGACTTTAACACTCCCCTCACTGAAATGGACAGGTCATCCAAGCAAAAGATCAGCAAGGAAATAAAGGCCTTAAACGACACACTGGACCAGATGGACATCACAGATATATTCAGAATATTTCATCCCAAAGCAACAGAATACACATTCTTCTCTAATGCACATGGAACATTCTCCAGAATAGATCACATCCTCGGTCCTAAATCAGGACTCAACCGGTATCAAAAGATTGGGATCATTCCCTGCATATTTTCAGACCACAATGCTCTAAAGCTAGAACTCAACCACAAAAGGAAGTTTGGAAAGAACCCAAATACATGGAGACTAAACAGTATCCTTCTAAAGAATGAATGGGTCAACCGGGAAATTAAAGAAGAATTTTCTTGTTTCTTGATAAACAATGAAGCCCCTTTTAGAATGACTTTTGCTGCATCCATAGTTTTTTGTCAAATTGTGTCTAATTTCATTTATGTGTATATGTTTTATTTCTCCTTTGATTTCTTCTGTGACCACAGCAGTTGTTCAGTAACATGTTGCTTAGTCTTCATATATTTGTAGTTTTCCTGTTTTCTTCTTTAAATTGATGTTCAATTTAATAACATTGTGGCTAGAAAATTTTCTTGATATGACTTCAGTCTTCTTAAATATTGAAATTTGTTTTGTGGCCTAACATGTGATTTATCCTAGATGCTGTCTCTTGAGAAGAGTGTATATTTTAATGCTCTTAGATGGAATTTTCTGTATATATCCATTAAATTTATTTGGTCTAATGTGTCATTTAAGGCACATTTCCTTATTGATCTTCTGTCTGAATGTTATATTGGTAGATGTAAGTGGGGGTTATTAAAGACCCTTGTTATTATTGCATTGTCATCAACTTCTCCCATTAGGTCTATTAATATTTGCTTTATATATTCAGATGCACTTTTGTTGGGTGTATAAATATTTATAAATGTTATCTCTTCTTGCTGGGTTGGCTCCTTTATCATTATTATCTGCTGGTCTTTGTCTTTTATTACAGTCTTTATTTTAGTATATTTTTTTCTGATATAAGTATAACTATACCAGCTCTTTTTTCACTTCCATTTGCATGGAATATTTATTTCCATTTCTTCACTTTATTTCCATTTCATCACTTCACTCTTCACTTCCAGCCTGTTTGTATCTTTACTTTAGGTATAAATTTGTAGGTGACTGAGTCTTTGAGTGAGTCTTTGTAGGATATATATATATATATATATATATATATATCCTACAAAGATATATTATATATATATATATACACATATATAATAAAATTATAAAATAAATATATATATTATATATATATAGTCTTGTTTGTTTAATTCAGTCAGCCACTCTATATCTCTTAACTGTAGACTTTAGTCCATTTACATTTAAAGTAATCATTGATAGGTGTGTACTTATTACCACTTTTTTCATAGTGTCCTAGATAATTTTGCAGTTTTTCTTATTACTTTCTTCTCTTTCTCCCCTCCTTATGGTCTCTTTTTTAAGTATTATGTTTAGGTTCATTTCTAATTTTCTTTTATGTTTACTATATATTTTTTTTGAAGTTCATATATATCATCCTACGTCTATAACAGTTTAAGTTGATAGCAACTTAAATTTGAATACATTCCAAAATTTGAAATTTTCACTTGCTCCATATTTCATATTTTTGGTATCATTTTTGCCTTTACATATTCCTTAACAAATTATTATAGTTTTAACTTTACTACTTTAATTTTTTTAACATTTTAGTAGCTTTATAAATAATTAATCCACTATTTTTACTATATATTTACCTATTCCAGTAAAGTTTTTACTTTTATATGTTTTTGTTGTTGTTAATTAGTGCTTTTTTTTTTTCATCTTAAAGAAGTCCTTTTAATATTTCTTGTAAGTCTATTTTAGTAGTAAAGAACATTTTAGCTTTTGCTTATCTGGAAAACTCTGTGTCTCTCTTTCAGTTCTGATTGATACTCTTGCCAGGTACAGTATTCTTGGTTTCTTGATTGTACGGTTGTTTTTCTTTTTTGTTTTTGTTTGTTTGTTTGTTTTCTTTTCTTTTCTTTTCCTTTCAGTTCTGTGACTACATCATGCCCCTCCCTTGTGATGTGCAGATTTCCTGCTGAGAAATCTTCTGACAGTCTTATGGGCTTTCCCTGGTATTTTAAGTTTTGCCATTTTAATTATATGTCTTGGCATTGCCCTCTTCTTGTTCATTTTATTTCAAATTTTCTAGTCTTCCTAGAGATGGATCTTTGTTTCCTTCAAGTTTCAGACATTATTTATTTAAGTAACTTTTCTGCCCCTTTCTCTCTTCTCTGCTGGGGTCTGTATAATGTGAATATTATTTTGCTTGACATCATTCCCTAGTTCTTTTAAGTTATCTTCTTTTTTAAAATTATTTTTTTTTTCCTTTTTGTTGCTCTGAGTTCCATTGCTTCCTCTTCCAGTTTGTTGATCTGTACTTCTACTTTATGTAGTCTGCTGTTGAACCACTCTAGTGTATTTTTCAGTTCTGGTTTTCTATTGTTTAGCTCTGTGACTTCTATTTGGTACTGTCTTATGTTTTTGTTGAGTTCTTACTGTGCTCATCTATTCTTCTCCTTAGCTCAGTGAGTATCTTTGCAAACTTTATTTTGAATTCTTTATCAGGTAGATTACTTATCCCCATACCATTAATGCCTTTTTCTGAAATTTTTTCTTATTTTTTTTTTCATTTGGAACCCACATCTCTGTTTTTCCATCTATTGACTCTCTGTGTTTGTTTTTACACAGTAGGTAAAACACCTAACTCTCAGTCATGGAGTGGCCTTGTGTAGGTCATCACCCCTCATTCCAACTTTAACTTAGTTCTTGTTTGTCTCTCAAACTTTTGAGATTGTCTAAGCATCCTGATTTATACTTAGTTTATACTAGTTGTTGAGGATGTGCCAGAACTTGTCAGTAATTCAAGGGGAGGAATTTCATTTGATATCCAGTTTCAGGCTGATTGGAAGTCATATTCCCTGGCAGCAGCTTTTAAAGTACACAAATATACACAATCCTGTGGGGCCACAGTTGAAATTCCTATTGGCTTTCAGATCAAAAGATCTGGAGGTGTCCCCTTGGGGATGATTCCTTCTGGGAAATTTTGCAAAGTTATAAAAAGGCCAAGTGGATGCACAAGAGTTATGTCTCCTTGTTTATGGTCCCTGAGTATGCCTCTTTTGCCTCTAGGGAAAAGAAAAACCTGCAGCCTGCCCCTCAGGCTGAAGTTGCATGCTAATAGACCTTTTCAACAGAAGACTGGAGTTATGTTTCAGTCTGATGTCTATGCAGTATCATGGGCATTGTGGCCTGCCAAGAGCTGTCTTCCCAATTGTTACAGTCCCATGGAGCTCTGAAATTCCAGCCCTCTTGGCTTTAGAAAGGCAGCTGGAGAGGTAGTAGGCTGGTATACATGGTAACTTCAAAAAGGCAGTGGGAAAATGTCTTGTATGCACATGCTCATATGCTTTAGCAATGCACCAAGCTTGCCTAGCTACACATGTGTGCTGACTTTTATCTGGGAGAGGAAGGATGCTGTAATTGTACATACTCACCAGTCCCAGCCAATGGCCAAAGAATGTTGCAACACTTGTGTTCACCAACTTAATTAGGGAGCAGTAGAACTCCATGATTGTTCGTACTTGCTTATCCCAAGGAATGGGGGAGCCTGCAATTGCCTGTGCTCACCAGTGTCAGCAAGTGCTGTAATCTGTAGTCCCTGTTCATTCCACAAGGGTCTAGGAGGGTGTCACATTTGAACTTGCCCATCTATCCTAGCAGGCTCCATGAAGAATGCCACAAGTGCATCTGCCAGGACCTCTACCACCAGGAGAGGTCTCAACTATCCCTTACCTCTCCAGTCAATGTTTCTGGAATAGCAAACGAATCTCCCTCATATATAGTTTCAATTTCCTATCACCCTTTGGGACCCCTGGATATCAGTCTTGTTGGTTTTCCAAACTAGACTTTATGGGGTCTTGTCTTTCCAGTACATATCTCAAGCCTGGAAACCTGATGTGGGACACCAACCCCTCACTACTCTGAGAGAAGTGCCTGTATGATGAGATCGCTTACTTTTGTGTGTCACCAGGCCAGAGTTGGCCCGGTGAAACCATGTCTGTTTTTTGTTTTGTTTTGTTTTGTTTGTTTTGTTTTGTTTTTCCCATCCTGGTGTAGTTCTTTAATCCTTTGTTGTAGAAAACAGTTAATCTAGTTTTCACATCTTTTTCAGAGGCAAATGATCCATATGTAGCTATAGAGTTTGTGTGTCCATTTGAGGAGTGAGTTTAGAATTTTCCTATGCAGCCATCTTGCACAAATTCCCCTCACCCCACCCCACTTCAGTTTCTATCTCAGCATTCTTAAATTTGCATATAACATTCCCTCTGCTTGGATCATTCTTCCTTATTTGTCCTGAAATCTTGCTCATCTTTAAGGCTCAAATTCTCTGTGCTCTGAATCCTTCCCCATCCCATTCCAGGCATAATTAATCAATCAATTCCTCCTTTATGTTTCCACCACACTTCCAATGAAATTTGAAGCCAGCTATTACCACTGATGAGATCCAATTATTAAACATTCATGAATTTTCAAGCTGATATTTAAACTGTTAGGAGTTTTAAGTCAAATATGGTGAAAATACTTACACTACAGTAATGGACAAATCAGGGCTCTGAGTTCTATTATTTTAAGTCAATATGAGTTTTAAGTCAAACATCGTGATAATACTTACACTATAGTGGACAAATCAGGACTGTTCCTCCTTTCACTCCCCATCCTCTAGCCATCTCCCAGAGAGCTGGTTTCCAGCACACCATTGTTTGTGCATAACTTTACTATAACACATATTCCTATTTCCACTGTGTTTCAGTTAAAAGATCAATCCTTCCTATGAAGTAATGAGCTCACCAAGAGCAGAGTCAGTACCTTCATTAATTTTTCTACCCTCCAGAACTCAGGAAAACTGTTTGGTAAAAAAATGGTAGGCGATATATAAATAACAGTTTAAATGAAAAAATATATTTAAAAAATAATAAGTTACTTTTCCTAACTCATTCCTAATGAGACATTAGGCATACTGTATGACCATTCAGATATATTTCTAGTTCTGCAATATCTAGAGAAACATGTTTATGTGACCCAGTTGTTGTGGGGATTAAGCAAGATAATGGTTATAGAAATGATTTACAATAAAAATTGTTTAAAAAACCATAATCTACTGTTAACTATTACAATTGAGACATTGTATCCAATGCTGTTAATGTCAACATAGTGTCAAAATTTTCATAAAATACTCATGAAAGTAAATTAATAAGCAACACTGAAGTTAATAACCTATTTATGATATGTTCCTTAATAAAATAATTCTTTGTGAAAGAAACACTATTATTTAGCTCTTTTTTTTTAATTAAACTCAAATTATATAGGCTACATAAAACTTGCTTGTGCCACTGAATGAGAAAGGCACTATGGAAAGGAAAAGAGTGAGTAAATTCTATAACTTTATTTTCCAATCTTCCACCTAGTTTTATCTGCTTCTTAAAATAGATGTTTGTATATGATTTCCTTTAAATATATTTTTCTACTGTCCAATTAAATTTTTAAAAGTTTAAGATAGTTGGAGCATACATATTAGTTAAAATATTGTTTTATTTCATATGTTTAATAATTGGAGCTAAATAGAATATTCTAGGAGTAGATTTGGAGCAATTTTACACTAAATTTGGGTACATCTACTTTAGAAATGTCTACCTTAGATTTCTGTTCAAATTAAAAATAATAACTCAGTGCCAATTGGAACATGAGTCAATAGTTTATTCAATACGAATTCAAAATTTGAGTAAAAAATAAGAATTCTTTTTTAACAAATTTTCACTGATGGTTTGTTAAATTAGGACAAGTTTACTGACATAAGGAAATATATCTGTCTTTTTTATGAGGCAAACAGAAAGGCTAATACTGATAATCAGATTTCAAATTGTGTAAATGAAACTCAGGGAGAAGCTAGGCAATAAAGAAAAGTAAAAAAGGTTAAATATAGATTAATAGATGTGACATTATCTAATAACTATTTTTATTGATAATGAATTTTTTAAAATATATATATTTTAGGAATGTGAACTAAAGAATCATATATATTTATGTATATTTTTGACGCTTCACTAATTCCTTTTAATATTTATATGGCAATGAATAGGAAATGTATGATTCTAGTACAAAATCTTAGAACCATGTTTTGCTTATGGTATAAAAGCAATGATATAGCAATAGTTCAAACAGAAGAGTACAAATTCAATATAAGACAACTCCTTAAACATTAGGTTAAATTATTTTTTTTCTGTGAGACAAGAGAAAAATTAAAGTCAGATTAACAGTTTTGTGAGTCACACTTTTTATTCGCTGAAAAAGTATTTTTTTGAATCAAGAGCTATGTGGATGAAAGAATGTAAGCAAAAGATAAAATAAATCCATGTATATAAATACACGTGGCTTTTAACATGAGCGATGGATTTAGAATAATGCTATAAAGCTATAGACATAAAAGCTTCGGACTTCTTTTTTTATATATTTATAGAAAATCGATACCATTCAGAAGTTTTTCTAGGAGCTGATTTTTGAATGACCTACATGGCCATACTAAGAGACTACAACCATGAAGATCCAACACTCTGTTCCAGAGAAAGTGCTATTGATCAGCAGGTTCGGTTTTCCAAAGAAGGTGAAAAGTTACACCTCTTTGTAAGTAATTTTGATTTTTAAATATTACAACTAAAATCAACAAAAAACAAAAAACAGCTAAAGGAAATCAAAACATGTATATGAGCTTACTACATCATGAAGCCACCAATTTCTGACTTTCTTCAAATTTCCTTTATAGAAAACTATATAATTTTCTCAAGTATTTTTAAACTAGTGAATGAACAAAATGACCATTTAAAAGTAAATAATTGACTCTTTTCATATCTAAGACCCTAGTTATTTATAGGACTGCTGCTTTTTGAGGGAATCATTTCTAACTCCAGGTATCCCCGGGTCATGGGTTTAAACGCCAGGCCTTATTTACTTACTTATGTCTTTACTTACTTATTTAGAGTTAAAGAGAAATGAGGTTGAAGGACAAATGAGTAAAAGACATATAAGCAAAGGCTTAAAGATCTGATTGTGTGTTAAACACTCCCCAAAACACTGTCAACAATAATTCAGATTAAATCAAAACCAATAAAATAAGAAAATAGAATCTCTCATATGTGGTCCTAATTGTATGTGTATATATATATATATATTTTAATTGTATATGATTGTTTATCTTTAACTAAGAACATTTGAAGTGATCTGTTAATTTGACATTTTCAAAACTAGGAATTTTAAGGATTCACCAGAGATATACCAACTCTAACAATGCTTTTTAGCTATCAGGAAAGAACCTTAATCTGACCATTTTAGTGGACATTTTAAAAACTAGCTAGCAATGCAAGAAACATTGAAAATTAATCTGAAGGGCAAAATGACCCATTTAATATATTTTTATATCAGTTCAAACGAAAGAACTTTTGGATAGACTTCTTCCAAATTACCATTTGACCAAGTTAGCAGCATATAAAACAGGAAAGTTGTTATGTGAAAGAAGACTTAAAATGTCTTCCTACTGCTCCCTAGATCTATGTGGAGCCCAAGAAATTTAATAGCATCGTTTGGTTTTTTTAACCTCAGCTCATTAATTTGAATATATAAATATATATTTCTCCAAAGAGTCCACTCATCATATTTGTGCCATTAGTCAGACTGTAAAGGCCTTAAAAAGAAGATATGTAATCTCTTGGTTATTGAAATTTAAGCAGTTTCAGGAATGTTCCAGATAGTTTAAGACAGGATAGTATTTCAGAGTGGTCACTTAAAATATTTTCTGTGTTTTCTGTGTTTTGACCCTGGTTTTGGAGATTGATCCAGTATATTTTAAATTGCACTTTAATTTTACATGAGAAGTAATTCTTTAAAAATAATAAATGCATGTATATTTTGGAATCCGAAAGATTTTTTTAATGCTTTTTGAATATGCCCCTTTCAGTCTAATTACAAAATACCATGTGTTCTTGGGCATGCTCTTTGGACGATTAAGATGAGCTTGTTAATTATATACATTATGTTGTTTCATTTGGTCTAATTTCACAACAAAATGAGGCAAATTTGTTCATGAGTCATTGGTTTGTTGAATGTTATCTATGATAGTGAAACTAGCAATACATTTTAAATAAATCACTTCAAATATTTGCTTTTTTTAATAGATTTAATACTAAGTAATTTTCACATTATATTTTAGTAACTTTGTACTTTAAAATAAAGATTTATAAGGAAGTTGTAAAGAACACTGAGCTTTCCCATAAACCTCACAATTAGTTCCCCCATTACATCTTACACTAGTATGGTATATTTGTGATAGTGAATGAAAAAATATGGACATCAATATAAGGATCATATTTTATTAAATTTTTTTAGTTTTCATTCAGTATCCTTTCTCAGTTTCAGGAGCTCATCCAGCATGACTTTCCATCATCATGTCTAACTTAGGCTCCTCTTGGTTATAATAATTTCTCAAAGTTTCATGTTTTTTATGACATTGATATATTGAAGAGTACCAGTCAGGTATTTTACAGATTGTCTGTCATTTGGGACTTCTCTGACTTTTCTTTCTCTTAGTTAAACTGGGGATATGGATTTGGGGAAGGAAAACTACAGGGGTAAAATACCATTTTCATCACATCATATCAAAGCTTCCTGCTGCTGAGATGACTCATCACAACTGATGGGATCAGCGAGCACCTGGCTGAGGTAGTGGTTCTCAGGTTTCTGCACTCTACTCTTTTTTTCTCCTTTACAAAGTGTACTTTGTGGAGGGAAGTCATCAGAAGTAATCTACCCTTAAGGAGGGGAAGCTATGTTCCACCTTCACAGAGGTTAAGTATCTGCATAAATTATTTGTAATTCTGCTGCAGAAGAGATTTGTTTATTCTTTCTGATTTATGTGTTTACTCAATGATTTACTTATATCATGGAGGTTTATTTTCAACTTTGGGCCATGATTTAGAATTATTTTATTTTTGTGATGCAAAGTTTTCCAGCTTTGACTTTTGGAAGCACTTTCAGTTGGCTCCTGTATCAAACTGGCACTCTCCCTCATCACCCCCACACCAATTACATAATTCTCATAGAGTGTGTGTGTGCACGCGTGCGTGAGTGCGTATTTGAATCTTTCCTTCCTTTCCATCAATATGGGACATTCCAGGCTCAACTTTGAATCCAGTTGTCCTTCTCCCTCTGCCCCTACCCCTGCTCGCTCTCTCTCTCTCACACATAAATAAATAAAATCTTAAAAAAGAAAAAAAAAAGCCAGATGCTGGCTTCTAGGACCTCTCAGTTTATCTCCTCTTAGAATAATCGTTCTTTCACAAAATTTTAATCGTCTCCCTAGAATTTACAATGTACGTTTCTAAGGAATCTAAATCCACTTTCAAATACACTGTACCACTTCACCTGCTGTACAGCTAATGTAGGACAGAGTATTCCCAATTCCTCCTATCCATTGTGACATTGATGTCTTTTTTTTTTTTTTTAAGATTTTATTCATTTGTTTGACAGAGAGACATAGCAAGAGAGGGAACACAAGCAAGGGGAGTGGGAGAGGGAGAAGCAAGCTTCCCACTGAGCAGGGACCTCAATATGGGGCTGCTCCTTCTCAGGACCCTGGGATCATGACCTGAGCTGAAGGCAGATGCTTAATGACTGAGCCACCCAGAAGCCCCAACCTTGATGTCTTTTATTTTACTTCTTCATATGTTATAATCAACTACTACATTGCTGCTATTATTATTATTTATTTAAACAAACACTTACCTTTTTGATAACTGAGAATGAGAAAAATAAAAGATTTATTTCTTCTTTGAACTGTGGTTCTTTCATATTTTGTTTTTTTTATTTCTTTTTTTTTCTTTCCATTTCAATTAACTATCTTTAAACTCACTGATCTTTTCCATAGCCATGTCGTGTCTACTGTTGAATTTGTCAAAGACATTTTTTTTTTCTTATGGTATGCTTTATTATTAGCATTTTCTTTTCTTTTCTTTTTCAAATTTGTATTTAAATTCTAGGTATTTAACATATAGTGCTATATTAGTTTCAGGAGTAGAATTTAGTGCCTCATCACATATATAATATCCAATGTGCAGTACAGCAAGTGTCCTCCTTAATAATTTCTTAAAATTGCCATACCCCTTCTTATAATATTTATTTTTATAATAGTGTCCTTGACATATTTACTTTTTCTAAGAGTACCCTTACCGTATTTTTTTTAATATAATTTTTTATTTTTTATAAACATATATTTTTATCCCCAGGGGTACAGGTCTGTGAATCACCAGGTTTACACACTTCACAGCACTCACCAAAGCACATACCCTCCCCAATGTCCATAATCCCACTCCCTTCTCCCAAACCCCCTCCCTCCAGCAACCCTCAGTTTGTTTTGTGAGATTAAGAGTCACTTATGGTTTGTCTCCCTCCCAATCCCATCTTCTTTCATTAATTCTTCTCGTACCCACTTAAGAGTACCCTTACCGTATTAATCAAAGTAATTTAAAATCCCCTGTGTGATAATTCCTACATGCTTGTTATGTATGGATTTGGTTATGATGATAATGTTTCCTTTCCAAACTTTTTTTTTAATTGACTTTTGAAATGTCTTGTAATTGATTTGTTGAAAGCCAAACATGTTGTATGTAGATCTTTATTGTGAGATTTGATGTTAATCTGGCTGGGACTTGGGGTGTGTTTAATGTTTGCTATAACTATAGGTAACAGAGGATTGACATCCCTTTCATATTCCTGCTTTTGTCTATCCTGGCTGACTTTGCGTTTCCCTGAATATTCCTTGTTAGAGAGTCTATGTCTTAACAAACTTTTTTTATTCCCTTTCGTTCTTTTCTTTTTTTTTTTTAATTTTAAGATTTTATTTATTTATTTGACAGAGAGAGAGAACATAAGTGGGAGAGCAGCAGCAGTGGGAGAGGAAGAAGCAGGCTCCCACTGAGCTGGAAGCCTGATGTGGGGCTCCATTCCAGAACACTGCAACCATGACCTGAGCCAAAGGCAGACATTTAACTGACTGAGCCATCCACGCACCCCTCTTGTATCCTTTTCCCACTGTTATTATACTGAAGTTCTTTGATGTGTGGTAAGTTATGGGACAGGGGTTGCACTCTAAAATCTGAAGACCAAAATCAGTCTTTAAGTGGTCAGTGTACAGCTGTGACCTGTACAAGTATTTCTCCTGTAGTACAGCTTTTTCCTTCTGTTCCTATTCCCTTCTATGGGTAAAGAATTCCCAAGTATTCACAACTATTTCCTTGAAACCATGGCTCCTGTTGACTGTGTTTTGTTTTGTTTTCCTTTTAGGTGATATCAGGAAGGTTGGGAATGACAGGTGGGAGGAATCCCCCTTCTCTCAGCTAGAATAAAGCCAGGCAAAGTCCTTTCCATTGGAGAATATTTCTGTGTTCTTCAGAAGGCTTTGGGTATATTCCACAATGATGACTCTTCCCCTTTCCGCTGCCAGAGTCATGAAGGACTCTTTCTCAGATATTCTTTATAAGACCCTGATATGGTTCCTGGGAGTAAAATACATACGAGGAGTTTTTCCCTGCCCAGCCAGTCCACCCTTCAGCCTCCAGTAATTAGGCAACATTACTACTTAAGTATTTCTATTAGTTTTGGTCTCCAGTTGTTTCTGTATCACCTTAGCAGATTTAGGCTATCTCTCAATGGATGGGTCTGTGTTTCGGGATTTCAGGGTGGCAGCTGGCATGGCAACCTCAGGTCTGTAATGGGTTCAAGAAATTACTGATTATTTGCCCAGCTTTTTGTTGTTTTCTTGAGGATAAGAAACACAGTTTCCCAGCTCCTTTTATCTTGGAGTTTGAAATGGCAAAGTAATTACTTTTTAAATGAAAAATACTATTAAACATATTGTGGGTCATTCACATTATTTGTAAGAACAAAAATATGATGAGTTATTTCCTGAATCAGATAAAATATGACACATAGGATTATACATTTAATAAACGTGTCTTCTAAGAAGATAAGGTGAAGAGTTCTCTGAAAAGACAATGCATTTTTGAATACTCACTTAAAAAAAACATTTTTTTTTAATGATTGAGTTTATTTCAAAAGTATGTAAATGTTTATTCATATTGCATCAATCTATAGAAGTCTCCACACCTAGGGAATTCTGAGTCTGATAATTTCTGCAATAATTGCATTTATACTTAGGCTAAGGAAAGGACAATTCAATTTTAGCTTTTAGGACATTAGCTGATTTATTCAGGGGTCAAAATAGGAATGTTCCCCTGAAAAGCAATGAATCGACTCAGTGCATTCCATACACCATATATTATTTTTTTATAGCTAAGAAGTCCTTGGTAGTTTTAGGATTGCCTATAGTTTTTACATGTATGTGCCTCCACTCCAGAAATTAGCAAAGAAAAAAAAGTATGATACCTGGCATTTCACCCACTTGTCCTTTGTATGTTTGTGTGTATGTGTACACTACATTTTTTACAAACGACTCTTTGAGGATTTCTCACAGTATTTCTGCAACATACGTAAAATAGGTCAGACAGTATGTGAGTTCAAATGAAAATAACTAAGGAAAACTGCCCATAGACATACTTCTCTTCTTTAGCTTTCTAAATGTTATCTGTCCTGCTGAATGGAGACTTTCAATAGGGGAATGGAAATACAGGCTATTGTGTAGGTGTTTAAATTGTGTGCACTGACCTAAACCAAAATTGTTAACATAATTCAGAGTCATAAGTTTTGGCAGATGACTATATGACTGAAAAATGCACACTATGTGGAATACAGGGTGACATATTTATGCTCAGCTGACTGGTTAATGCAGCTGTGTCCTGTCTGTCCTGTATCACTCCATATTAAAATTTTCAAGAGGACGTTTCCTTGTAACAGCATGATACATCTTTCGATATAATATGACTTCATATAATATTATGATAGTAAAACATAGCATACACTTTCTCTTACTTTGGAAAGGAAAAATCAAGGCAGAATGCATTAGGGACTAAGTTGATTGCTAAATAAAGACTTGTGTATTTTAAAAATTGTGTAACTGGTGAAGAACGAACAGCTGATAGGAGAAAGTGGAGCCAGTCGCAAAATAGAACGTGAAGGTTGAATTAAGCTCTCAAACAATGCAAAGTTAAGAGTAAAATGTATAATTTTTTTAAATTTCTTTTTTATTTTCAGCATAACAGTATTCATTGTTTTTGCACCACACCCAGTGCTTCATGCAATCCGTGCCCTCTAGAATACCCACCACCTGGTACCCCGACCTCCCACCCCTCGCCCCTTTATAGTCTTTTGATTCTGTTTACACATGCAGTATATCTTCTATATTTTTTATAGGGAATATGATGCAAATTTGGGATGTAGATCAGTCGGTCGGTGAAATAGGCCTGAGTTTATGGTCAGTGACAGGAAAATTTTGTAAATTATCCAAATGCTGCAAAAAGTCTAATTTTCAGTGTCATTTGGTCTCCCTGCTCATATTTAAGTTTGATTTAGAGTGTGAAAGAAATGGCACATACGTTTGTTGCTATGTAAAGGTCACATTTAGGAGATAAGTATTTTCTGAGTCTGATTTTTTTTTTCCCCTTATTTTTCAAATTGAAATTTAGGAGGGGAGTTTTTTGGAGAGACCCCTGGACTGCTGACTTCAAAGAATATGTTGGGCTGGGAGGGGGAAGGCTATGAAAAGAGAAAAAAGCTTAAATGCCTCCTTACTCTTTTAAACTGTAGCCAGTCATTAGAAATAGAAAGGAACCTAGAAGATAATTTTAAGATAAATCACATCCCGAAGCCTTTTAATATTTTTTGCCCTAGGACTTAAAACTTGTGATTTTAGTTTTAGGTTTTTTGTTTGTTTATTTGTTTTGTTTTTTTTTTTTTTAACATTTCAATGATGTCTCACATTTAAACAATAGTTTTAAGAGAAGAATATATAACCATGACAGTAAAATATGAACTGAACTACACTCGGACATGAAAGACTGTAAGTGGGAATATGCAATTGTAAAACAGTGCACATCAAAAACACTGTGGTGACAAATAAACAGACTAAGTAACTTTCAAACCCTGAAAGTAGGTCAGATATCAGATAAAGTGTGTATCTCTAACAGCAGCATTTTGTTATCTGAATTGTTTAAGTTTGAATATTAAAGTTTAGTGTGTTTACTTTTGTTTAACTGTGGGTGGCTCAGAAATTTCATTTACATGTTAACTTCATATCCCTAAAGTACTTGATAAAAGCAAAATAAAAGCACAAATCAGCAGCAGTTCCTAGAGTCATGACCCAATCTAACATTATTCACATTGAGTGATAATCGCAACTCATTTGCTCATTTGAGTCTTTCCTTTCCTTTGGATCTTAAAAATAGCCTAATATAAGGTAGTCCCCTGAGAAGAATATCAGCAAAAACCACTGTTCTTCCCTAAGCTTAGTTAATAATAAATCCCTGTCAAAGAGCTTTTGGAAAAAGATTAGATTGGGAGATAAAAAGTCTTGCAAAAATCTGACATCAGGAGGGCAAAAGGAAGAGATAAAGGGAAAAGAGGTTTATGAAAGGAGTTAGAATCTGGAAAAAAGTTACACATCTATACACACACACACGCACATACTTACTATATACATATGTACAGTACATGTTTATATATTATTAAACATGTTGAAGGTAATCTCAGAGTTTCAAAATCTATCATCCAAGGTTAGTCTGAGTCACCAATATGGAAGGTTTGTATACACATTGTATATATTTGTCTATACACACCTTTCATAGAAGATTTTTTCTGGAGAAAATCTGAATTTAAACAGTCTCTTGCACTTTCCCTTTTAATTATACCCTTGCTTCCTTTTCATGCAATTGGTCTGCATGAACAATTGCTCTTCATATCCAATTATTTCACCAGTTTTGTCCCACTTGCCCAGTGAACCTGTTGCTCCTGCATCTGAGAAACCCCTTGCTTCAAACTCTGTGCGACTTGTTCTGCTCAGGCCTCCTGTGGTTTAAGAAGGCATTTCAGACTCTACCATAACTTCCTGAATTAAGATTCCCCCTTTCAATTATCCCTTCCTTCTTGAATTCTGATTTTCTTCAACTCCTTTGGTCAGCACTAGTACTTACAGGGGTGACTAAGAGACATTGTTCCCATAGCCTCTGTTCTTAGACACCTCAACATTCCTCTCTTAAACTCTATTCCTTGCTTCCTACTGTTCCCCTCACACATTTATAGGCACCAAGTAAGGAAATTAACATAGCATGCATGTTTATACATATTACATTGTCCTGAATTTTTATTTGAAAAATATGATCCTTCATTCTTTGAGGATTTGGATAGCCATCAGAATGCACCCCTTAGATGTCCCACTGCAAAAAGTGTAATTGACATCCCCCCCCCCATTTTTAAATTGAGGCTGTTCTTTCAAGATGCTTTGAGCCAAGAACTGAGCATGGCTGGTCCATTCTTACAACATAAAACAACTTTAGCTCAAACACACACTCACCCATATGCCCTTGTGAGCTTTTCTTGGAACTACACTATAGTTCAAGACTCTTAATATGTATTCTCCTCTCTTTCACTCTTTATTCTTCATGGCTGTTATACCCAATCTTTTTTTTTTTTTTTAATTCCATATTTAATCCAGGCTGGTTTCTGTTTTTCAAAGACTCAAACTGACATAGGAACATAGAATGAATGTGTGTGTGTGTGTGTGTGTACACATATACATGCATATATATACATATATAATATATATAATCACTCTTAAATTTTTTTTAAAAAGAATATAGAATATGTGGTCTCCATTCCAAGTATCATATCATTAATGAATTTTAATGTAAAGCAGTAAACAATTTCATGGTTACTTAATTTAGAAGGATTTGGAATTAAATACCAATTCTGTAGAGTATCAATTATGATTTTAGACTATCCTTTCAAGACATTGTTTTCTATATTCTGAAATAAAAATATCAATAGTTATCCCATATAAGACTGTTGTGTAGAGGAGGTTTCCTGTATATAGTAAACATTCAATTAAGTGGTAACTAAAAGTAATGATTGAGGAAATCAGGAATCTTCAGAAAATTATTTTGGACACTTGAAAGAATGGGCTTTCAAATGCAATTTTTATATTACTCTCTGTGACTAGGGAAATGGCAATTTAAATTGACAGAAGAAAGATTGACATGGTTGGCAATATCTCCTGGAATTACCTCTGCAGTGTTTTCTTGAAAACCTTGGGTGGCTGAAGACCTGACTTGTTCTCAGGGATTTCACTAGATCTCACTTTTTAATAGGAAAGAATCAAAATCTCATGAAAAATTTATCATTAGACCCCCTATAGACCTGGGGAAACTGAACTTTTCAAAGGTTTTTTTTTTTTTTTTTTTTAAGATTTTATTTATTTATTTGACAGACAGAGATCACAAGCAGGTAGAGAGGCAGGCAGAGAGAGAGGGAGGAGGAAGCAGGCTCCCCGCTGAGCAGAGAGCCCGATGTGGGACTCGATCCCAGTATCCTGAGATCATGACCTGAGCGAAGGCAGAGGCTTAACCCTCTGAGCCACCCAGGTGCCCCTGAACTTTTCAAATGTTAACTTTGTGGCTTTTGCTTGCAGTTGAAGGATTACAGAAATGACCTCATTTTTATTTTTTAATTTATTTTTAAATATATATTTATTTATTTTAGAGAGAGAGAGAGATTGGAGGGGAGGGGCAGAGGGCAGGGAGAGAATTCTCAAGCAGACTCCCTGCTGAGCACGGAGCCAGAAGTGGAGCTTAATCAACTCAACCCAAATCATGACATGAGCCAAAATCAAGAGGCAGACACTTAACTGAGCCACCAAGGTGTCCCAGCAATGACCTCATTTTTAAGTAGCCCCCATCCTAAGCATGGTGATTTGGGGTTATTAGTGCTGTGTCCTCAGGTTAACCCTCAGATAACCCAACTAAAGCAAAAGGAAATAAACACATCGCAGTTCAGAATATTTGCAAGGTTTGAATATAGTGAAACAGCACCAAAAAGAAACTACAGGTGTTTGAGATAGAATTTTGATCTGCAAAAGTCTCTGCTACATGAAAGAAATAATAAATTTTCATTTTTATTCAAGCAGAGCTTTAATACATATAGAACTTTAATATTTGATGCAAAAATTTAATTGTTATAAATTCTTAGTCATATATGTGAAGAATGAGATATATCTTACGTGAAATATCCTTCTAGTTTAAGAACACTGTGATATGCATGACAGAAGAGAGGTTTTGAGGTCAAGTCTGTCATTTCATATAATGTAACTTCCTTAAAGATTAGATGGTAATGCAGGTCAGTGATAAGAAAATAAGAGGCTATGTACATTCAGACAGTAAGTTAACACTTCAGGAACAAATCTAGCTTCTTTCAAAGTATCAGAACTTAGCCACACATTGAGTAAGGAGTAAAAATTATTACCAGTAGGAGAGTGCATTGTGTGAACGGAAGTCTCAGTTCTTGAATTCCCTACGAAAAGATTTATGTAGGGATCCACACTTGAATAAAGACAGCCAGAAGAAAATTAGCAAGCACAAACAGTTTATTAAAGCAAAAGTATACTCTCAAGGTGGAAGAGTGGGTAGGTTCTGTGAGGTGGGACTGGACACTAGGCTGTTCTGGGATTCGATATTAGTTGGGTCGCTCTGTGCTGGAATGAGTTTTGACAGACAGTGGGGTGGTTGCTAATGGAGGCTGCTTCTAATCATTTTCAGAACTCTTTCCACAGGTTGGGAAGGGGAAAATTTTTGAGCCTATAAGGTTTGTACCAGAACCATCATGGGGGTCTTTCTCCGTGGGGGCAGTGGTGGTAGAAGAGGAGAGTGAGTGCATGCTGTGCAGGTCTGGCGCTTTGTTAGTTAGCCCCAAGGTCTTGGAAGCCAGGAGGTCAGGATGTTGAGCCCCCTGGGCTCCTAAGGTGTAAACTATTTAATACCTTCCCGGCCTCTAGCTTCTGTCTCTACCATTCCCTCTTCAAGGACCAGTGACTCTGCCTCAGGGTGTTCTTCCATTGCTCAAGTCTAGCTTTTACCTAGATGTTACCTCCTAGAGTAGTACTAGCGCTCTCTAGGATGATAATTCACAAATGAAAACAACACTGAAAAGAAAGCAGACAAATTCTTTAACAGATATATCAGTAATTATATTCTGAGGAATTATATACAAACAGTGATGCTGAGTAAACAAACACATATTATTTTAGTAGATTTAATAAATAAGAAATTCCCTGGAATACTGATAGAAATCAGTTTCAATGGAGTAAAGAGCATGAACTTTCTGAAAAATGGATTAGTAGCCAAATAACCATACTGTATATATATATACATAGCCAGTTGCTGAGATTAATAGAATAAACAGGAAAATAATGAAGTAGCTTTTTATTAAAAATGTTTAGAAACTTGGGGCGCCGGGGTGGCTCAGTGGGTTAAAGCCTCTGCCTTTGGCTCCGGTCATGATCCCAGGGTCCTGGGATCGAGCCCCACATCGGGCTGTCTGCTCAGCAGGGAGCCTGCTTCCTTCTCTCACTGCCTGCCTTTCAGCCTACTTGTGATCTCTGTCTGTCAAATAAATAAATAAAATCTAAAAAAAAAAATAAAAAATAAAAATGTTTAGAAACTCAAGATCCAATAGTGCAGTTGATAACTAGGCATGAGATACTATACCCAAGAATAATACTGTCAATTTAGGAATTTTTTTTAAGATCTTTTTCCTCATAAACCAGATACTGAAAGACTTTTCTGTAGGTGGCCAGATTGTAAATAATTTAGGCTTTGCAGGCCATTTATGGTCTTTGTTCTGCTCGACTTTGTTTCTTTTCTTTTCTTTTCTTAACAACATAACATTTTTAAACTTTTCTTAGCATACAGTGGTGGAGCATACAATGACCTACAATAACCAAGGCCCAGATTTGGCTTAAGGGCTATAGTTTGTGACCTTTGATTAGTATTCTTGAAGTTAGGATATTCACACCCTCCACAGAAGGGGTGCTGCAGATGACAGAGGATAAATGAACTGTCCCTAAGATAATGAGTTCAAAATAACAGAACACTTTTATCACCAGGTTCTAGGATATCACATGTCTTATAGAGAGGACTGGAATATCTATGAATGAATGAGAAACTTACCTGATTGGACTATCATATGGAAATGCAATCAATACTGCATATCCACTTCCACATTGTAGCTGATGCATTAGATTTTAGGTTTCTGTTCTTTCTTTTGCCTCCTTGCCCATTTCTCTTATAGATACAAAACAGTTTATGATTTTTAACAGAGATGACCAAATACATTTCCCCCTATCTTTAACATAACAGATGAAGAGAAAAATTGGTAAAGATTCATGTGATTTTCATTTCTTATTTTCCATAATTATTTGACATGGCTTAAATTGAATATAGCAGAAATGTCTACATTAACTTGAAATTAGAAGACTGCTTTACTTTGAGCTATCTTAACAAACATAGAATTATCTACATTATATCCATAGAAAAGAAGGAAAAGGCCTTAATTACTTTCAGTGTTTCCAACCCGCAAATCAAGGAAAAGATTTTGAAAGAGCATAAAAAACCATATTTTTGTGGTATTCTGAAATACCCCATTTGGAATGCTAATTATAATCAGCACATATATTACAGGGTTTCATCTAGAGAATAATATATTTCACTTTTGACCTTATAGCCTTCTATCATGTCCTTATGCAGAATTCACATTTCCCTGACAAAGGAGGCCAGAGAAGAAGCCTGTTGGTATATACTGAGAGCTTCCTGGGGTTGCAAAGCTTAATACTTTTTGATCACTCTGGATGAGGCATTTTATGCAAGATACTCCACTTACATAGATGTGATTCTAACCCTTAAATGATTTAGTTTCCAAACAAAATAAGAAAGAAAGAAAAGGAAGGGAGATGTCATATAAGAAGTGAAAAAGAAAATTAAGTTATAACAAGAGAGGAAGCACAAAGAAGGAGTGTCTTCACTCCGTAAGATGCATTTCAGATGTATGAACTAAACGTGAACAGTACAAAACTAATATAAAATGACAAGCAAAGGCACAAGAAACAAGATACGGGGAAAAAAGCAATTTAAAATTTTCTATTTGCTCGATGCCTTTGAACAAACCATGGATTTTATAGTTTCTTTTTCTATTTGAGAGTGGCGATGATGGTTGAATTGAACCTATATATTGGACAAATATATACTTGGATATTTTTGACATTTTAGCAAACTTATGTTGCACTGATATCACTAATTTTATGGAATGTGATAGAACCATCGGGAATTGGCTTAATACATAGCCACTAACCACATGAGGTTAGTGCAACTAAAGAACTGAAATTTTAATTTAATTAAATTAATTTTAATTTAAAGTTAAAAATTAAAACACTCACAATATATTTGTGTTACAACATTGCTCTTGTAGACCGATTACATTTCACTTTAACCATTGCATTATGTAAAATGACATTGTTTTTTTGTTGTTGTTTTGGGTTTTTTTTTTAAGATTTTATTTATTTATTTGACAGAGTGAGATCATAAACAGGCAGAGAGGCAGAGACAGAGAGAGGAAGGAAACAGGCTCCCTGCTGAGCAGAGAGCCTGACTTGGGGCTCAGGACACTGAGATCATGACCTGAACCAAAGGCAGAGTTTTAACCCACTGAGACACCTGGGCACCCCAGTAAAATGACATTGTTGTTTTGTAGTGCCCATTTTTAAGTTCACGCATTGTTTCTAGAATTACAATCTAGTTGGTGTCCACAAATTCAACTAAATTGTTTTTTTCAGATGGAAGGGTATAATACTGTAATGTGTTTTTAAAATATTTTATGAGACAGTGTGAGTTGCAGTATTACCTATATAGATTATAATTGTGATAATTAAATGGAAAGATCAGGGCCCCTGTTGGCTCAATCAGAAGAGCATGCAACTCTTGGGGCACCTGGGTGGCTCAGTGGGTTAAGCCTCTGTCTTCGACTCAGGTCATGATCCCGGGGTCCTGGAATCGAGCCCCGTATCGGGGTCTCTGCTCCACGGGGAGCCTGCTTCCCTTCCTCTCTCTCTGCCTACTTGTGATCTCTCTCTGTCAAATAAATAAATAAAAATCTTTAAAAAAAAAAAAAAGAAGAGCATGCAACTCTTGATCTCTGGCTCATAAGTTCAAGCCCCACGTTTGGCGTAGACATTACTAAAAGTAAATAAACATTAAATGGAAAGATTATTTTAATTATATTTTTTTTTCCTAATTAAGAAAAAAGTATGAACAAACTTTAAAATTTAAAGCAAAAGCATAATACCTGTGCAGAGTAGAGTTTGTACTATGATCTCTCTAAAAACAAGATTAGAAGAAGGTATGATGCAAATTTTATGATTAGTGGGCATTGCAATTTGCTATAACAGAACAAAATGAAAAAATTCTTAGAGGAAATAATATTAAAAATAATAAGGAGTGCAATAGTAATACAAGTTCTGAGCAAAAAAGTAAATTCCTTGAAACCTTGCTTCTCAGCATTAAAAAATATAATAATAAAATTGTTAAAACTGATAGCCTGAACTCAAAATTAAATATCCAAAACAAGTTTTTAATGATTTTAATAGGGTATGAACTTGTACTTTTGGCCAGCCATAAAATAGATAATATGTAGGTTTAAAAAAGTCATTTTTGAGTGATGGTATAAGCAGTTATTATTTCATTTATGGTTAATTTGAAAGAAAATTATGAAAAGGTTAAAAAGATAACCTACACAATTTTTTTTAAATTCAATGAAGCCACCAAGCAGTTATAGTAGAATGCAATTTTTTTTACAGTGTGAAAAATTAATTGATTCAAAATTCTAATTACTTTTTTTAGCTTTAGAAGAGTCATGTTTTGTTTTAAAGGACTTCCAAGTATCAGTGAAGACTATTAATGGAATTCATGAATTAGAGTTTTAAAAATTTTTTGTATCTGTCAAAAAGATTTTTCAGTGAGATAAGAAATAATAGTTTCTATTATGACACAGCAAACCTTATTATAGTAGGTCAAATGTCCAGGTTTAGGGGAATTTAAGACAAGAGACTAATATTTTCCTTATTGTTTCATTTCACTCTTTAAGGCATATGGAAAATATCTGTGCTCAATGAGTAGAAGCAGACTGTGAAAATAGTAACAGCCTTAATGGCTAATATTGTTTCATAGACACATGCAAATGTATGAATCGTCCCCAGTTTATGAAACTGTTGAAAGAAATAGAAGATAATGATGACTTGTACTTCGGCAAAACTCAAAGTTTTAGAAAGATTCACCAGATTGCTAATTCCGGTTCAAGATTTTTTTGAAACAAAAAATGACTGCTAAATATCCTCCAATGAAAGGCAATTTAAAAAAAAATCGTAGTGTGACTTACGTTTTCTCACCAACATCAAACAAATATGAATATTCTAAATTTGAAGTTCCATGAAAAGAAAAACTTTGTGTTACTTAGCTAGACAGGTAGAATAATTTATGATTAAATTCCAACTTTTCCTACAGTAATAATAATTTTATATAAAAGTAATACATTTTCTGACATGAATCAAGTGAAAGAATTTTCATTACAACCACCAGCATTATGTAAATTATAAAACTTCAAGAAAAATTCAAAGAATATTCTGTAGGTATTCATAAATTCAGAGCTGCTTTTCAATTTATACAACATTCTTTGAATTGAATGTTAATACAGTAAGAAGACACAAGAATGAATTTATGTAATTAACTGAATAAATGTAATTTTTAAATTGATGGTTTTGCTTCAAGCCATATAAATTTTTTTTAAAAGACTAACCTTCTCAAATAAGCGGAAATATTAAAGGGAAATTATTTTTGATTATCAATTCTTTATTGGAAAACAATGCATTTTATAGATTTAGGTGCCTGTTTATATATTCATCTGTAAATTCTGTGAAATTTAAATAGAGATATTTTTCTGATGAACATGCAGCATCTAAATTAAAATGTACAGTGGAATTCAATGACTGTACAAAAAAAGAATGTAAGATACTCATTTTTATATTGATTTTTGAGGAAATGATAACCTTTTGCATATGTTGGGTCAAAAACATACATTAAAATTAATTTTATTTATTCTTTTAAAATTTTATATGAAGTGATTAATTTAAAATTGCACTCATAACTCACATTTTATTTCTATTGGAAGAGCTAATGTTGAGCATATAAGAAAATCAATGCAAAACATAGGCTGCTGTCTTTGTCACAGCATTGCTCAAAGATCAATAACAGGAACAAAAACACTCAAACTGTTTTTCTCGCTATTTAACCATTGATTTTTGCTTATATAGCATTGAAGGTATTTGTTCATGGATGTGTATATTTATTTGTTTTGTTTAACAGGCAGTGAACAAAACAAGACTTTGAAAATAAGGGTTTAAATCTCTTTTTCACTTAAAATCCTTTTACGTTGAAAACAATACTTCACTTTTAACTTGATGGAATTAATAATATCAACCCTATAAGGTACTGCCACAACTACCAAGGAAGAGAATTAAGAATATGTAGTTGTAAATGTTAATTTTTCTATGAGCTCATAAAGATTTTATTGGGCAGTTGCATTTCCTGCCTACATAGATATATACTTCATAAACCTTCTGCTAGCCAAGGCGATGTAACATATAATCAAATACTATCTCTGTCTTTATCAGCAAAGGAAAACTGTCATATATTTTGAACAATAAAATCAAATGTGTGTGCATATATATATACACACACATATATATGTGTGTATATATGTATATATATAAGCTAATTATATTTAATAATTCATTTTATTCATGGATTTCAGAAAAGAAAAATCCTAAATATTCTTCTAAGATTTAGTAAAAATCCCCCAATACTTAGAAATTATACAGCATACTTCAGAATAACACAAATTAAAGAAAAAGTCTCAAAAATATAAAAATAAATGACAATGAAAAGCCAACTTGTCAAAATTTGCAGTGAAAGCAGTCCTTAGAGGAAAATATACAGCATTGAGTGCATACATTAGAAAAGAAGGTAGATCTAAAATCAATTATCCAAGCTCCCATCTTAGGAAATTTCTCTCTTAGGAATCTCAGGAAACACGAGCAAATTATATCCAAAGTGAGCAAAAGAAAAAAAATAATAAAAATTAGAGTAGACATTAATGAATTTAAAAGTGGGAAATCAATAGAAAAAAATCAACAAAAACAAAAGCTGGTTCTTTGAAAAGATCTCTAAAATCAATAAATATCTAGCCAGGTTAACAAGGACAAACAAACAAAAAATGACACCAATTACTAGCACCAGAAATGAGTGAAGGGGGAAAAAAAAGTCACTACAGATTTCATGGACATCAAAAAGATAATAAAAGAACACTATGAATAACTCTATGCTCACCAATTTGATAACCCAGATGAAGTAGACTAAGTCTTTGAAAGATATAATCTGTCAAAGAAATAGATGACTGTCATGCGAATTGACCAGGGTAACTGTGAGGGCTAAGAGGATGGTGAAAAGAAATTAAGAGACAAAGAGATGGGAGCAGGAGGGTCCCTGAAGATGATGTCCAACAGTGCCAAATTTATTCCACGTCTTACAAGCATTTATAAGGCAGACCAGAATAGGAGGAGCATTACATCAGTACCTAGTCAGATGACCCCAAGTTCCTATAACAAGTTTACATGAACTACAAGCAAACCTCGTGATGCTAAAGCCATTAGCAAGACAATCAACCAGGGAGTGGATCATGGGAGGTACAGAACAACAAGGATTAACTAAGAACTCAGGACTCTGGGCACATTGTTCCCTACTGCAGGGAGAGTGTGTGGGAAGTCACGTAGGCGAGCGCACGACACATAGCACAGACCCTTTCTCAGTGCATTCAACTTTCCCGTCCTTAACCTTGTCAAGGTGTCCGGACTTTGAAGGAGACACAGTCAGGGCCTGGTTTGGTCCTCGACTCCAACCGTGCCGTGGCCTCCAACAGATGACAATTGGAAAAGTCCTATATCCATTGAAGAAATTTGATCACTGGTGAACCTTAATATAAGTGAGTGAACCCTAATGTAAACTGTGGATTTGGATATGTTAATGTAGGTTCACAGACTGTAGCAAATGTACCATTCTGATGTGGATGTTATTATTTGGAGAGGGTATGCACATGTAGAAAATGGGGCTATAAAGGAACTTGTACATTCTGCTTGATTTTGCTGTGAATCTAAAACTGCTCCCAAAAATAGCATATTTGAAAGGAAAATATGAAAGAATTAATTCTGAAAATCCACGTTGATTCAGTTCAACATTTAAACTAAAATTTTTTTCTACAATATTACATGTTGCCTATTTTCTACCATATTCCATGCTGCCTGTTTAGAGAAACTAAAAGGATAAGCTAGGGAGGCACTTGGGTGGCTCAGAGGGTTAAGCCTCCGCCTTTGGTTTGGGTCATGATCTCAGGATCCTGGGATCCAGTCCCGCATCAGGCTTTCAGCTCAGCAGGGAGCCTGCTTCCCCTCTTTTTCTGACTGTCTCTCTGCCTACTTGTGGTCTCTCTCTCTCTGTCGAATAAATAAAAATCTTAGATAAATAAATGAATAAATAAATAAATAAAAGGATAAACTGGAAAAAAGTTAGTAGGAAGTTCATGGTAGAAGGTCAAAGGAAAAATAAAATTATTAAGAATGAAAGTAGGAAACAAGAAACTCCTTTGTGTAGATTTTTAATCATTTTCAAGATAAATGCACCTGTTTTTCATAAAAGATTTCAGTTGTTTTGACAAAATGTCAAAATCAAGCTCTTTATTTTGAAATAACCAAAAGAATGATGCAAAAATCAAATAAACAAATTGGATCTACCATCCTGCTATATGGAAATGGAAAATTACAAATACAACCAAAATTCCCTTAAGGATTTTATTCCATTAAGGACTTCAACACCCCTGACCTGCCAGCCAGCCTTAGTTTAAAAACCAGGTGTTGGGACATCTGGGTGCCTCAGTTGGTTAAGCATCTACCTTCAGCTTAGGTCATGATCTCAGCGTCCTGGAATCAAGTACCTCGTCCTTGCTCAGCAGGAACCCTGCTTCTCCCTCTGCCTCCCAGTCCCCCTGTTTGTGCTCTTTCTCTGACAAACAAACAAACATTACCACGGATGTTTGCTCATATGATAGGTGAGTCAGTTGTTTCTATCTGTAGAGAAGGAGTATCACAGAGACCATGATATCACTTTCATTGTCTTTACACAAGAAATTTGTGTTACTGGGACCCAGCAAAATGGGTCAATGATGAGTAATTAAAAAGAAACAGACACTTGAACTTGGGTTCTAGTATCTCTATCAATTCTGTTTGGCCTTGACCAACGATTCATTGGATTTTGTGAGGACGAAATGATGTGTGTGAGCAGCAATTTTTAAAATGTTAATTTCCACAGTAAGTATAAAAGTTTGTCTTGTGGACTTTAATGTTGGGTTGCGGTCATCATTGTGTCATCAGGTTGTTTAGCAAGTTGTATAAAAAGAAAGAACCCCTTTGGTTTTTGTTGACTTTAATTTTATCAAATTATTTCACAGACAAGGACATATTAGGTAAGTTATGCTCTCCTGTTGGCTTATATAAAAACAAATAATAAATCTAAACTCTGAGGTGATCAGTTTGTACTCTCTTACACAATATCTAATGTGTGTGTGTACTCTTAAGTATATATATTATAAACAACAAGTATATATACTATAAACAACTGTGTGCAAACACCCACATACCCACACACACTCAGTAGGCAAGTGCATACTATTTCCCTTTAAATGCAATAAAGTAACACAAACGAAACTATATTATTTATTATTTGGCATATGTCAGACACTGGAATAACATTCTGTGATGGATTGTCCCTTGTAATAAGGGGAGATATATATATACATATATATATGTATATATACAGACACACACATATACATATATACACATATATAAGCATTTATTAGTTATACATATCTAATAAATAAATTTATTTGTAAAAATATACCATTAACCCCACTTTTACAAATAAATATCATTAACCCCACTTTTAAAATGAGGAAACTGAGGCTCAGAATGTTTAAAGAACTTAAACAAAGCCCCTCTTGAATTAAGGTTGCTGTTTTGAGTTTTGGAAAACCCCACACTTCCTTCTAGCTGCATCCTTCAGCTAAGTATTTTGTTTGTGGATTTTTTAATTGTTTCATATTGCCTTGGCTTTTGAGAGGCAGATATGGTGATATAATTCAAAGAACTTTTGATGGGTCACTTTCTGCCTGTCTGTGCTCTACTGACTGAGAAGTAGGAGGCATAGAAGTCTTGCTCATTTCTTTCATTGAAGGAAGAAATAATAAATCATACTATATCTCATTTTATGTTGTAAAACTGCCTAATAGCATCATGTTTTCAGCACTGTATTAAACCTAATGTAATTGCAACTATATAGCTCTCTAGCAAAGGTAAGGTTTTCTTCAATTCTTTACTTATGTTATAGAACCTGCTCCGATTGTTCAGCACAAATCATTATGGTAGATTAGAGAAGCAGAGGATTGCTTAGCAATGTTTTTAGTATAATATAAACAGTAGAGACAAACGATAACTTAAATGAGTATTTGTGATCATTAGACTGCCCATGGCTCAAAGAATAAACTATGCCAAAAGCTTTAATTTACATCATAAAGCAAATTATTTTAAAAATGCATAATGATATTGAAAATAAGTATAATCTTGAATAATGATTTTTCACCCAAAAGTATAATCACAAATTTATGTGACCAAAACACTATGTATATTTTCAAGTATGTCTTTTCCCATAACCCATTTGTCTTTCGGGAGATATCACAGAAAATTCAGTAAGACTTTTTTGGGTTTTATTTTGTTTTGTTTTGTTTTTAAGAATTTATATAATATGGAGTGCCTGGGTGGCTCAGTCAGTTAAGTGGCTGCCTTTGGCTCAGATCATAATCCCAGTGTCATGGGATTGAGCCCCATATCAGGCTCCCTACTGGGCAGTCTCACCTGCTTCTCCCTGTCTAGCTCCTCTGTGCTTGTGTTCCCTCTCTCGCTCTCTCTCTGTCATGAATGAATGAAATCTTAAAAAAAAAAAAAAAATTTATATAATAAAATATGATTTCTGCATTCTTATATCTGATTCATTTTTTTTCATTTTTCTCCACTCAGAATATTTATTTCATTAAAATCTGATAGATCATTAAGTCTTAAAGTATAGAGTTCCATTTTATGTTTTCTGCTAATGTCACATTTTAAAAAATCATTACTTTCTTCATATTAACCATATATATTTTTCCTTTATAAATCCTACTCTCCATGTCCTCTGTAATCCTATTTTTGAGTGACAATAACAAAAGTGCTGAAAAAAAAAATCCTCCATTCTAAATTATGTGTAACATTAATGTTGGGATGTCAGTTTAATTGCCTTGTAAAAATGCATGAAAATAAAATGTGAGTGCAACAGAAAACCTTAGGTCTCAGGTCAGAAAATTCTAGTATTCTTTGCTTCCTTTCCATGATAAGAAAAAAAAAAAATGACACAAAGTTGAAAAAGAATGTGGCATACATATTAAATCAAGTTTTCCTAATGAACTTGAATAGTTGTTGCCATGAAGCACGTAGAGAATCTGAAAGTTTCCTGTTCTCTTGGGAGCATAAGCATTTTTATTAACATTAGAAATGTTATAGCACTTTTAGATAGCAAAAGGTGATCCTGGACTTATTATTTCCAGGCCCTCGAAATTCTTTTTGCTTCTCTCAGTTCTAAAACTGTGGAGCTTTAGAACAGACAACAGCTGCACCCTTGTCATCCTTCACCAAAAGTGTTCTATCCTTTGCTCTGTTTGTAGGGTGAGTTGAAGGAGAAATGAAATGTTTCTTAATTTTACCAGTTAATTTTTAGTATTTGCTTGAAATTTAAAATTCTAATAGCAGTTTGAAATATTTCTGCTAGAGAGTGCAAGGACAGAAAAATACATATATGCATATATGTAGATAATCCCCTCTATCCATATCTATATCTGTATTCCTTCATTGAAACAAGTGAAAGCAGGATTAAATTAGGATAAGTATTGAATTTGATCAGAGCTGTCTAACTTCTCTCCCTATGACTGGACAGGTCTTCAGATTTAGAATTCAGAGAAATTATTTTTTAGATCATTGGTTTTATGATGCAGAACACAATTATTAACAAATAATACTAATAAAGGTAAAATCTATATGGTCTATCACATAAAACTAAAGTACACCATTTGGATTTATCCTTGTAACATAAACTTCAAATTTTCTAACTTTGTTCAACTAAATTTGCAAACCTAATGTTGCATTAACTTTTACTTAAGCTAATTCCTACCACATTTTCCCATTTGTATTTAAAAAAGCTCTTAGTGTTGAAATTCTATCCCTATTTAAGCAAATCTCTTCCAATAAAACTACTCCCTTGAATTGGATTATTTGCCATACAGTGCTTTATTTCCTCTTCCTGAATATTTGATAAACATTATCTGGAACCAATTAACACATTGATCATTTCGATGTTTATTAAAACCCTCTTAACGACTTTTAAAGAAGAAACATGGTTGTATTTACAAACATTATATAGCGCATTAATCTAGGACATCATGCAGAGAGAAAAAGACATTTAAGGCATAATTCATTGGTTGTATAAAAGAGAGTTTCGTTAGCAGCTTGGTGAAATATTCTTAGAATGCTGTTATAAATATAATAACAATTTTCTGGTAGAGAAGTCAAGACAGCTTAGGGAATTGGTAAGGAGTTATGGGTGAAATTCTCAAAGGGTGCTGTAGAGGCCCCAAGAAGGGGCTTAAATGCACTGGAGCGCGGTAAGCAGCTGCAATTGATTTAGCAAGTAATAACGCGGAACACAGGGAAGGAAAGAAGAGAGGAACACGTAGCCATTCTGTCCTGGCTTCGATGTTTTTCTGAAGGCCAAGGACATAATTCTGCCAAACTTTTGAGGTTGTTTTTCTTGTTAAAAAGTATCACTTTGCTTTTTTGACTAAGTATGTGTCAGTTTTAATATAACCATTTGATGGCTGCTCTCTCTGGAGAAGGGCATGAGACTGTCTTGTGTAAATGGAAACTCAAATCTTTCCTTTCCCATTCTCTGCTTACGCATTGAGAAATGATTTTCATGTTTTGCTTCACCTTCTCAAGGATGAAGTCACTCAAGTCAACCATTTTGTTTCGTAGCTCCTGGGGGGGTCCTACTGGTGACAGGACAAGGAAGAAGCCTCAATACGTGGTGTAGTTAATGCTCTTACCTTTGCTCTTGGAGACAGTTGGAACTGGTGTATCTGACAATACACAGCATTGCTTCAGAGCCCCATATGTTAAGAATGATTTCATGCAGTCATTTAAGTATAACCTTCTCTGGCTGCCTGAAACGCAGCAGGATTTCAGGGACTGGAGGGTCATAGTTCTTCGGGTTCAGACAGCTATGGTGACCCCTTCAAATGCCTCACAAAGACTGGGCTGTCACACTTTGTCAGGTGGTCTGTGTTTTCAGAGCTTTATCCTTGTAAAAGATTTAAAGTGTTCTCATTGCTGTAGAATTTCTTTAGTCACATCTTCCAGCTTTTTCCCTCTATATGGCCTTTTCTCGATCCAAACCATCCATCACTGTTTATAGACCATCTCCCGCAGTACCTTACCATGACACCACTGTTCATATAATCTCCTCAGATTAAAACCTCATCGATCCTCATGTCGATTAAAACCTCATGTCGATCCTCATACTGACTTCACCCTTCATTTCAGCGCATTGAAATCAGGCTTATTATTCAAAGCTCAATCCATGTGCTACCTACATATTAGAAGCTTACAACTAACTAATTGTATTTGCTATATCATATATATTAGATTTCTTTTCTTACTTGTATCAGTTAATGTATCAGTAATGCATTAGTAATGTAGGCAATGTGATTAGTAATGTAGGCAGAGTGATTGAGTTGGAGTCTGGAGTCTAATTACATGCATTCAAATCTGGATTGCTAATCTTAGCAGACGTGATATTGAACTAGTTGTCTGACTTCTGCACTTTAGTTTCCTCATCTGTAAATTAAAATAATAGTACCTAACAGAAAGTATTTTTAAGACAATCAAATTGAAATAATATCCATGGCTACCTAGAGGCATGTTTAGCACAACCTAAGTGTTATAACATTAGAAATCACTATTAGTGCTTTTGGGTGTAATGGTTACTTTCATGTACTTGTCAATCATGCAAAACTCTAAGAAAGAAGTATTTTGTTTTCTCAATAATTGTATCATCTATAAACATTTATTTCCTTATATATAATTGATCCTTCAGCAAACATTTGTTAAAATCAGTCCATTGTGAAACAGGCACAGGTACTAATTTTGAACTCTTTGAAAATGGAAACTATCCATTTTCTGGATCTCTCAATATGTTTTTACCATAAGAAGTCAATAAATGGTATTTGAATGAAAGACTGAAGACTTAATGAAGGAAGAAAGAGAGAATTTTAAGCAGACTCCTCACTGAGCACAGAGCCCCAGGTGGGGTTTGATTTCACAACCCTGAGTTCATGACCTAAGCCTAAATCAAAAGCTGGACGCTTAAATGCCTGAGCCAACCAGGAGCCCCAATATAATAGGTTAAATTATTTAAGAGACATTTCAAAAAGCCTCAAATTTCTTCCTTCATGATCAGGCAGTCAGTTTTGTTGTACCAGTTTTACAGATGAGGAAATTTTAGTCAAAGAAATGAAGTTAAGGTCACAAAGTAATATGAGACAACACTGGGTATCAAATCAGAGTTTGAACAATAATCAAAGCCTACATAGTTTCCTACTGCATTACATTTAGAAATGACTTACAGGAAGTAAGCTCATAAGCATGATTTAAGTCAAGAAAAATTAGAGAACATATTGTCTATGCTGCTCCACTTCATTTCAAGTAACTATTTTATAGCAGCAATTCAAATAATAGTGAAATATAGAAGTAGCAATAGTCAATCCTTTTGAGGGTGGAAAATACTACCCAAAAGGCTCTTTTCTCAAAATGAGGATTTGGGATTTGAAACCTCATAAATTGTACTACAAACTCTTTTATTGCTCAGATGTGTTAAAGGTTATTCTGTTTTGAGACCCTCTTGATAGCTTTACCTGTTCTTAGTAAGTAGTAATGATTACTGTTTAAGAATGCATTAACTACATGTACTGAATAATTATTGTGACACATAGGGAGCCTCTACAACTAACATGAAACCCATTGGAACAGTTCACTCTAGAAGAGATTTCTGCACTATAATGAAACAATTTATAACTTGAGAAAGGAGGGCAGAGATTTGACAAGGAGAAGGACAAGGAGGAAAAGATGTTCATCTTTTTTTGTTTGTTTGTTTTTAAGGACAAAACTTTAGTGAGCATTTTTCAAAATGATTTTGGGTTATGAAGGCATGCCTATTACTGGAAGTAATTAAAGCAAAAGCTATCATTTCACTTGTCAGGAAATGAATTACCGAACCAAGAGATGTTCTCTAAGAATTCCAGCTGTTAGTTGGCATACTTTTACCACATAGGTTAGATTTTGAGGAATAGAGAGCCTTTTAAGGTTACATTGGTGATTGGGGTGTATTGTAAGGAAGCATAAGGAAGTGAGTTAGGAGTTGTATAACACATTCTTTCAGAGAATGGAAGGAGCATCTGAGATAGAGTAATGTGTTATATTATAACCTCCAGAGTGGGGAATTTTCCAGTTCCTTCTTTAATCTCCTGCCATATTTGCTTCAAATTTCAGTTTTTCTTTCCCTTTTACTTTACCGTTTGGATTCCTCACAATTATACTGTTTCTGTCTTTTCTGTAGTGCATCTATTGTCTTCCTTCAGCATCATTTTAATCTTTGTTTTTCCCTCTTCATCTGTCACCCACCAGTTCCGCTGCAAATCCCATAGTTTAGAGCATCCATATAAGGCAGGGTTTCCAAGACTGGAAAGAAAGTTAAAGAGTTAATGCTAACTGATACTGGAGATAATTGAATCTTTAATGATGACTGAATAGATACTTCAGGGTCTTGAGGTACCCCAGAGTCATATTTAAATGCATTAATTACCTCTCTTATTATTTGTAACTTCTTTCTTTTGCATAAAAGTCATGGGGAAAATAAATTAGTGAGTTGAGCTTTCAAATAACTTGGAATACAGATAAATGAGAATGTATTGTAATTGTGTGTATTGCAATTGAAGAGTCATTTCCTCAGATATAAGATTAATGACCTTGACCTTCCTGCTTGATTCCAATTCTAAGACTTCTGTGATCTACATAAATACAGTATAGAGTTTCTCACCATGTTTTGATGATTGCTTTAGTATAGTCACATTTAAAACTTGAATTCTAAAAAAAAAAAAAAAAAGCAAAGAACGAAAACAAACAAACAAAAATATTGAATTCTATTTCCTGTATTAAATACCTGGCTTAATCAAGAACATGAACAAATATCCCAATATTTTGCAATCATATGATAGTAAGACTGCAGGATTTTCTTAAAATTTGATAAGTAGTTGAGAACTCTATAATGTGCAGGAGAATGTGGTAGTTCTGATCTGCTTCCCTATTCTGGTAATCAAGAAAATGTCAAACTATTATATATACTATAGGTGTTTGTTTTTCCTGATCAAATGTTACCATTCTGAGGAGTGATATCAGGTTGCTAATTCTTTGGTTTTTTTTTTTTAAGATTTTATTTATTTATTTGACAAACAGAGATCACAAGTAGTCAGAGAGGCAGGCAGAGAAAGAGGGGGAAGCAGGCTCCCTGCTGAGCAGAGAGCCCGATGTGGGGCTCCATCCCAGGACCCTGGGATCATGACCTGAGCCAAAGGCAAGAGGCTTTAACCTACTGAGACACCCAGGCCCCCCTAGGTTGCTAATTCTTAATGTCAAATGCATTTTACAGAAACTAGAAATAATTCACAGTCCCATTTAATTTCAGAACTAGTTTACTCAAATGATTTGGTCATTTATTCAGTCTTTTAATTTTTTTTTTTTTCCTAATGACATCAGTCTAATATGAAGTCTAGCTGAAAGCAGCTTCACATGAAGAGATTTAAACATAACAGGACTGGAAATACAGTGGGATTCCTCTATGCCCTTGGTTCCCAGTCCCCACATCTTTCCTGTCATGTAACTTCCTCTTTGAGAAATAGCTGAACAAAAGAAATAACTGAGTAGCCTTTGACCTCCCTGCGTTAACTGCTGGCAGATTTCATATTTCTCTATTAGTTTCATTATTGGGTAAAAAAAAACAGTCTAACATTCATCTTTTCCTCTTTAAAAAATTTTAACTATTATCTATGATGTACTGGGTAATGTTCTAGGTCCTCAAGATGGGGTAGTAAACAAAACATACAAAAATACCTGTCTATAAAGAGTTTCTTCTCATGGCATTCTGGAAACTCTTTAAAATAAGTAAACATTTCATTTTGGACAACTACTTTTCAGTGATTTTTTTTGTGTTGTTTTGTTTTGTTTTGTGCATTTTAAATTGACTATCATGGAAACTAGGTAGATTATTTACTGGAAACAGAACTGACATATTCATCTACTTTATAAAACTACAGAACATTGAACTCATTACACTTGTAAGTAAACCCAAAGATGGGCAAAATAGCATGTGTAGCATTTTTTGCTGTTTTCCAATTTAGTATTTACTCAAAGGATAGAAGAAGTTGTGTAGAGAGAGCTTTTTCATAACAATATTCAGATTAATTGATAGATTACAAATAGCTGACAAGCAATAAACCAGAACAAATAAACAATTTGCCACTGACCATTAAGACAGGAAATAATACGTTTTTGCTTTCTCTCTGGAATAAACTGGAGTAAATAAGTAAGCAAGCATTTGTGGCTATGTTGTCATTGATTTCACTTGAGAGCAAAAACATTTCTAACTCACTTGTGGCTTTGTCTTTGGCTAAATTATATGGTTTTCTCATTGCTTACATAAAGCACTCAGTACTCTAACAATGACTGGTCATTTTAATGTGTGCACATTTACCACTGTCCCTGCTGTGGGTTAAACTACATTTATCCTGCCACATATTAAATTTTAAAGAATTTTGCCTTTACCTTAAAGATCTATTTGCCTAAAACACATAAATTATATTTGTCTAAAGCACATTTTATTTTCTCAAATGATAATACATATAAGAAACTATATATAAACTCTACAACAAGTAACAAAGTTGCTTCACTACCTGATTTAGATCAAACCAAAACAAAAACTGCACTATAGGCTTAATCTTCAGCAATGGGTTTTTCCCATGAATAGTGACAGAAAGAAAATATTTTCTTCTTCTAAAAGCAAAGTTAAAAGAATGCTTCTCCCTTCATCTTTGCACATTGTTAAGTTCAGGCCACGCGAGAAGACATAAATATTGACTTGAATTAATGGTGATGTGTGATTTTTAGAACTTAAAAAAAAAAAAAGTAAAGATTCTCATCACAAAATTTCTATTACCTAGCAAATTATACAAAGTGATTTCACTCAACCAATGCAGTAAGTTAAGCATAGTAATATTTTCTGGAATTTTAAGGGGGGGGGGAAAGAACAGAAATTTTTGAAAATATATGCAATTATCTTCATGTCATTATTAATAGAGCAGGTTTTTACATAACCTAACATTCTGATGGACTGATAAATATGATTAATCAGCATGAGGATAATGACAACAGTCCCTCAGCATTTGTTTCTAGTTGCTCTTCAGACTCATGTCAGTGTGCCAGTTTGACTAGATGCTTGTGATACTTGCTAATACACAAAACTCAAACTCCTACACATGGTTTAGATAAATTTTGGATAAATTAAGAGGTTTTTTTAAATAATGTCAAATCAAAAAATTAACTACCAGCAATAATTTTCTAATCATTACCACATAAAGGCCAAAGTAACTCAGTCTGGTTAGCTGATTTCTTTTTCCTTTTCTACCTGTTAATTGATAGGCAACTATTTGATTGATAGAATAGCCCTAACCAAAAGAATGTTTCTTTCATGATATTTGTATTTGGATTTTCTTGGAACTCAGATATAATGAGACTGAAAATTTTAAGAAAAACGTTCCTTCAAGTATCAGTCAAGGCTACACTTGTTTTATATGGAATAGTGTCTTTGTAATCTGGCAATGTTTGGCTTGGAACTTGAGTATCTGGAGGTAACATATTCAATAAGTGTGTTGTCTTGTAGAAGCTTTACTGTAAATAAGAACCTAAATATTCAATATTTATGCTGGCATGACTGCTTTTACCGACCTGACCATGGGCAATTGATGAGTTAGTTAAATAATGAATGATATCTGTTTTAAATATGTTAGTATGATATGACTATGGAAGATCCAATTAGAGATGTTTAGTAGGTAGCCAAAGGTCAAAATCAACCAATCAATCAATCTCATTGGGAAATGAATCTTTGTGAATCATAAATATGTATAAGATGATTGAAGTTAAAAAAAAAAAAAAAAGAGGATTGAAGTTATCCAATGGATAAAATGTTGGGAGTTATATTTAGGACTAAGTTAAGTATAAAACCCGTTAGGTTTATACTGCATTAGTTTGTTTCCCTCCATCATCTTCAGCCAACAAATTAAATAGAATCAGCCGGGTTACATTTTTCCTGGGTGGTTCCTGCAAAAATAATACAAACCATCAATAATGGCAGAGGAGTGATTGAGGTAATGACTTCTTTAGAGAACAATGTGAAGACTGGATGCAGATAAAAGGAGAAGACAGCAGAGGAGCCAAAGACTAGAAGTGCCAATGAATTAATAGCCTAAGTGTTTATGAATGACTGGGTAAATGAATGAACATCATTTGTAGTTATGGTCATATTGTGTCTGCAAAATGTAAACTCAGAAGTGACATATTTAAGGCAATGACATGGATTGCTTGTGACCCTGTGTTCTCATGGCAGTTTATACTTAATTCTACTCTAGAACTCATTACATTGTATAGCAATTGTTTTTTTGTGCCTTTCTTCCTGACTCTAATGGGAATCACTTTCAGGTAGGGAAAATTATTTAACCCTACCTGTTTCTGGGACATAGAGGATTTCTGGTACATGGTGGATGCCCAATATATGGTGTAAGTGTGGAGGTGTGTATGTCTGGGCACATATGTGAAGATATATTTTAATATATGCTATTGAATATAACTAAATTTATATTCTATAAATGTAGACCAGAGTATCACTTTTGATGCAGTCATCATAAGCTTTCTTGAGCTATATGAAAAGTTTATTAAAGTTTTCCTTCTCTTATTGTTCTCATGCATTTTTCAAAAGGCCATCTTTTATTTTTTAAACTTTAAATTTTAGATTTCATCCCCTAAGCCCTTGTAACTTTTCCACGAGAAAAGACCTCTTCATTCTTAGCTCTTGTTCATTCATTGAGACAAAAGTCTGTCTCATCACTTGATTTTAACATATTCCATTATCAACCATACCCTTAAAATATTTTTCTTTTTTTCTTTTCTTTTTATTTTTTTAAATTAAGATATAATGTATTATTAGCCCCAGAGGTAGAGGTCTGTAATCACCAGGTTTACACACTTCACAGCACTCACCATAGCACATACCTTCCCCAATGTTCATAACCCAACCATCCTCTCCCTACCCCACTCCCCTTGGCAACCATCAGTTTGTTTTGTGAGATTAAGAGTCTCATGGTTTGTCTCCCTCCTGATCCCATCTTGTTTCATTTATTCCTTTCCTACCCCCGCCAAACCCCTCATGTTGCCTCTCAACTTCTTCATATCAGGGAGATCATATAATTGTCTTTCTTTGATTGACTTATTTCACTCAGCATAATACCCTCTAGTTCCATCCACGTCGTCGCAAATGGCAAGATTTCATTTCTTTTGATGGTTGCACAGTATTCTATTGTTTATATCTACCACCTCTTCTTTATCCATTTATCTGTTGATGGATGTCTAGGTTCTTTCCATAGTTTGGCTATTGTGGACTTTGCTGCTACAAGTATTCAGGTGCATGTGCCCCTTCAGATCACTACATTTGTATCTTTGGGGTAAATACCCAGTAGTGCAATTGTTGGGTCATAGAGTAGCTCTATTTTCAACTTTTTGAGGAATCTCCATGCTGTTTTCCAGAGTGGTTGCACCAGCTTGCGTTCCACCAACAATGTAGGAGGGTTCCCCTTTCTCTGCATCCTTGCCAGCGTCTGTCATTTCCTGACTTGTTAATTTTAGCCATTCTGACTGGAGTGAGATGGTATTTCATTGTGGTTTTGATTTGTATTTCCCTGGTGTCGAGTGACGTGGAGCACTTTTTCACGTGTCTGTTGGCCATCTGGATGTCTTCTTTGCAGAAATGTTTGTTCATGTCCTCTGCCCATTTCTTGATTGGATTCTTTGTTCTTTGGGTGTTGAGTTTGCTAAGTTCTTTATAGATTTTGGATACTAGCCCTTTATCTGATATGTCATTTGCAAATATCTTCTCCCATTCTGTCAGTTGTCTTTGGTTTTTTTGACTGTTTCTTTTGCTCTGAAAAAGATTTTGATCTTGATGAAGTCCCAATAGTTCATTTTTGCCCTTGTTTCCCTTGCTTTTGATGATGGTTCTAGGAAGAAGTTGCTGCAGCTGAGGTTGAAGAGGTCTCTTAAAATATTTTCAAAATAAGATTATTATTTATTATAATCTATCACCATAAGAAAACTTATAAATTTAAACTTAAGATAAAAAATTTTAAAATTTATTCATGATTTTATTTATTTGGGTCCTTTCTCTTTTCTTTTTGATAAGTCGGGCCAGGGGTTTATCAATTTTATTAATTCTTTCAAAGAACCAGCTCCTAGTTTCGTTGATTTGTTCTATTGTTTTTTTGGTTTCTATTTCATTGATTTCTGCTCTGATCTTTATGATTTCTCTTCTCCTGCTGGGCTTAGGGTTTCTTTCTTGTTCTTTCTCCAGCTCCTTTAGGTGTAGGGTTAGGTTGTGTACCTGAGACCTTTCTTGTTTCTTGAGAAAGGCTTGTACCGCTATATATTTTCCTCTCAGGACTGCCTTTGTTGTGTCCCACAGATTTTGAACCATTGTATTTTCATTATCATTTGTTTCCATGATTTTTTTCAATTCTTCTTTAATTTCCCGGTTGACCCATTCATTCTTTAGAAGGATACTGTTTAGTCTCCATGTATTTGGGTTCTTTCCAAACTTCCTTTTGTGGTTGAGTTCTAGCTTTAGAGCATTGTGGTCTGAAAATATGCAGGGAATGATCCCAATCTTTTGATACCGGTTGAGTCCTGATTTAGGACTGAGGATGTGATCTATTCTGGAGAATGTTCCATGTGCACTAGAGAAGAATGTGTATTCTGTTGCTTTGGGATGAAATATTCTGAATATATCTGTGATGTCCATCTGGTCCAGTGTGTCGTTTAAGGCCTTTATTTCCTTGCTGATCTTTTGCTTGGATGACCTGTCCATTTCAGTGAGGGGAGTGTTAAAGTCCCCTACTATTATTGTATTATTGTTGATGTGTTTCTTTGATTTTGTTATTAATTGGTTTATATAGTTGGCTGCTCCCACATTGGGGGCATAGATATTTAAAATTGTTAAATCTTCTTGTTGGACAGACCCTTTGAGTATGATATAGTGTCCTTCCTCATCTCTTATTATAGTCTTTGGCTTAAAATCTAATTGACCTGATATAAGGATTGCCACTCCTGCTTTCTTCTGATGTCCATTAGCATGGTAAATTCTTTTCCACCCCCTCACTTTAAATCTGGAGGTGTCTTCGGGCTTAAAATGTGTTTCTTGGAGGCAACATATAGATGGGTTTTGTTTTTTTATCCATTCTGATACCCTGTGTCTTTTGACAGGGGCATTTAGCCCATTCACATTCAGGGTAACTATTGAGAGATATGAATTTAGTGCCATTGTATTGCCTGTAAGGTGACTGTTACTGTATAGGTCTCTGTTCCTTTCTGATCTACCACTTGTAGGCTCTCTCTTTGCTTAGAGGACCCCTTTCAATATTTCCTGTAGAGCTGGTTTGGTATTTGCAAATTCTTTCAGTTGTTGTTTGTCCTGGAAGCTTTTAATCTCTCCTTCTATTTTCAATGATAGCCTAGCTGGATATAGTATTCTTGGCTGCATGTTTTTCTCGTTTAGTGCTCTGAAAATATCATGCCAGCTCTTTCTGGCCTGCCAGGTCTCTGTGGATAAGTCAGCTGCCAATCTAATATTTTTACCATTGTATGTTACAGACTTCTTTTCCCAGGCTGCTTTCAGGATTTTCTCTTTGTCATTGAGACTTGTAAATTTTACTATTAGGTGACGGGGTGTGGGCCTATTCTTATTGATTTTGAGGGGCATTCTCTGAACCTCCTGAATTTTGATGCTCGTTCCCTTTGCCATATTGGGGAAATTCTCCCCAATAATTCTCTCCAGTATACCTTCTGCTCCCCTCTCACTTTCTTCTTCTTCTGGAATCCCAATTATTCTAATGTTGTTTCGTCTTATGGTGTCACTTATCTCTCGAATTCTCCCCTCGTGGTCCAGTAGCTGTTTGTCCCTCTTTTGCTCAGCTTCTTTATTCTCTGTCATTTGGTCTTCTATATCACTAATTCTTTCTTCTGCCTCATTTATCCTAGCAGTTAGAGCCTCCATTTTTGATTGCACCTCATTAATAGCTTTTTTGATTTCAACTTGGTTAGATTTTAGTTCTTTTATTTCTCCAGAAAGGGCTTTTATATCTCTCGAGAGGGTTTCTCTCATATCTTCCATGCCTTTTTCGAGCCCGGCTAGAACCTTGAGAATTGTCATTCTGAACTCTAGATCTGACATATTACCGATGTCTGTATTGATTAGGTCCCTAGCCTTCGGTACTGCCTCTTGTTCTTTTTTTTGTGTTGAATTTTTCCGTCTTGTCATTTTGTCCAGATAAGAGTAAATGAAGGGGCAAGTAAAATACTAAAAGGGTGGCAACAACCCCAGGAAAATATGCTTTAACCAAATTAGAAGAGATCCAAAATCGTGAGTGGGGAGAAAGGGGATAAAAAGAGGTTCAAAAAGGAAGAAAGAAAAAAGAAAAAAAAAAAAAAAAGAAAAGAAAAGAATATTTTTAAAGAAAGAAAACACCTAAGAAAAATGTAAAAAAAAAATATATATATATATTAGATAAACTAGTAAAAAATCGTTAAAAAAGAAAAAGGTAACAGTTAAAAAAAAATTTTACCCGAAGGCGAGAAAAAAAAAAAAAATGAAAAAGAAAAAATTAAATTAACTGCAAGACTAAAAAAAATCACAGGAAAAAAGCCATGAGTTCCGTGCTTGGCTTTCTCCTCCTCTGGAATTCTGCTGCTCTCCTTGGTATTGAAACCGCACTCCTTGGTAGGTGAACTTGGTCTCGGCTGGATTTCTTGTTGATCTTCTGGGGGAGGGGCCTGTTGTAGTGATTCTCAAGTGTCTTTGCCCCAGGCGGAATTACACCGCCCTTACCCGGGGCCGGGGTGAGTAATCCGCTCGGGTTTGCTTTCAGGAGCTTTTGTTCCCTGAGCGCTTTCCGTAGAGTTCCAGAGGACGGGAATACAAATGGCGGCCTCCTGGTCTCCGGCCCGGAGGAGCCGAGAGCCCAGGGCCCCACTCCTCAGTGCGCCCTCAGAGAACAGCGCCCAGTTACTCCCGTCTGCCTGACCTCCGGCCGCGCTCCGAGCTCACCGAGCCTGCGACCGGTTCAAGGTAACACGGAGCTGCGAGCTTACTGTCGGCTCTGTCTCTTTAGCCGGCTTTCCCGTTCCAATACCCGCAAGCTCTGCGACACTCAGACACCCCCGATCCTTCTGTGACCCTGCGGGACCTGAGGCCACGCTGACCCCGCGTGGGCTTCGCCCCGGTTTAGCCTCTGGAGCGATGTCCCTCAGCGGAACAGACTTTTAAAAGTCCTGATTTTGTGCGCGGTTGCTCCGCCGCTTGCCGGGAGCCGGCCCCTCCCCCCGGGGTCTATCTTCCCGTCGCTTTGGATTCACTTCTCCGCCGGTCCTACCTTTCAGAAAGTGGTTGTTTTTCTGTTTCCAGAATTGCTGTTCTTCTTCTCTTCGATCTGCCGATGGATTTTCAGGTGTTTGCAATCTTTAGATAAGCTATCTAGCTGATCTCCGGCTAGCTGAAGCAGTCTCAGCTTGCTACTTCTCCGCCATCTTGACTCCTCCCCCAAATAAATAAAATCATGAATGAAAGAGGAGAGATCACAACTAACACCAAAGAAATACAAACTATTATAAGAACATACTATGAGCAACTCTACGGCAATAAATTTGACAATCTGGAAGAAATGGATGCATTCCTAGAAACATATGAACTACCACAACTGAACCAGGAAGAAATAGAAAGCCTGAACAGACCCATAACCAGTAAGGAGATTGAAACAGTCATTAAAAATCTCCAAACAAACAAAAGCCCAGGGCCAGACGGCTTCCCGGGGGAATTCTACCAAACATTTAAAGAAGAACTAATTCCTATTCTCCTGAAACTGTTCCAAAAAATAGAAATGGAAGGAAAACTTCCAAACTCATTTTATGAGGCCAGCATCACCTTGATCCCAAAACCAGACAAGGATCCCACCAAAAAAGAGAGCTATAGACCGATATCCTTGATGAACACAGATGCGAAAATACTCAACAAAATACTAGCCAATAGGATTCAACACTACATTAAAAAGATTATTCACCACGACCAAGTGGGATTTATTCCAGGGCTGCAAGGTTGGTTCAACATCCGCAAATCAGTCAATGTGATACAACACATCAATAAAAGAAAGAACAAGAACCATATGATACTCTCAATAGATGCTGAAAAAGCATTTGACAAAGTACAACATCCCTTCCTGATCAAAACTCTTCAAAGTGTAGGGATAGAGGGCACATACCTCAATATCATCAAAGCCATCTATGAAAAACCCACCGCAAATATCATTCTCAATGGAGAAAAACTGAAAGCTTTTCCGCTAAGGTCAGGAACACGGCAGGGATGTCCATTATCACCACTGCTATTCAACATCGTACTAGAGGTCCTAGCCTCAGCAATCAGACAACAAAAGGAAATTAAAGGCATCCAAATCGGCAAAGAAGAAGTCAAATTATCACTCTTCGCAGATGATATGATACTATATGTGGAAAACCCAAAAGACTCCACTCCAAAACTGCTAGAACTTATACAGGAATTCAGTAAAGTGTCAGGATATAAAATCAATGCACAGAAATCAGTTGCATTTCTCTACACCAACAGCAAGACAGAAGAAAGAGATATTAAGGAGTCAATCCCATTCACAATTGCATCCAAAACCATAAGATACCTAGGAATAAACCTAACCAAAGAGACACAGAATCTATACTCAGAAAACTATAAAGTTCTCATGAAAGAAATTGAGGAAGACACAAACAAATGGAAAAATGTTCCATGCTCCTGGATTGGAAGAATAAATATTGTGAAAATGTCTATGCTACCTAAAGCAATCTACACATTTAATGCAATTCCTATCAAAGTACCATCCATCTTTTTCAAAGAAATGGAACAAATAATGCTAAAATTTATATGGAACCAGAAAAGACCTCGAATAGCCAAAGGGATATTGAAAAAGAAAGCCAACGTTGGTGGCATCACAATTCCGGACTTCAAGCTCTATTACAAAGCTGTCATCATCAAGACAGCATGGTACTGGCACAAAAACAGACACATAGATCAATGGAACAGAATAGAGAGCCCAGAAATAGACCCTCAACTCTATGGTCAACTAATCTTCGACAAAGCAGGAAAGAATGTCCAATGGAAAAAAGACAGCCTTTTCAATAAATGGTGTTGGGAAAATTGGACAGCCACATGCAGAAAAATGAAATTGGACCATTTCCTTACACCACACACAAAAATAGACTCAAAATGGATGAAGGATCTCAATGTACGAAAGGAATCCATCAAAACCCTTGAGGAGAACACGGGCAGCAACCTCTTCGACCTCTGCCGCAGCAACATCTTCCTAGGAACTACGCAAAAGGCAAGGGAAGCAAGGGAAAAAATGAACTACTGGGATTTCATCAAGATCAAAAGCTTTTGCACAGCAAAGGAAACAGTTAACAAAATCAAAAGACAACTGACAGAATGGGAGAAGATATTTGCAAACGACATATCAGATAAAGGACTAGTGTCCAGAATCTATAAAGAACTTAGCAAACTCAACACCCAAAGAACAAATAATCCAATCAAGAAATGGGCAGAAGACATGAACAGACATTTCTGCAAAGAAGACATCCAGATGGCGAACAGACACATGAAAAAGTGCTCCATATCACTCGGCATCAGGGAAATACAAATCAAAACCACAATGAGATATCACCTCACACCAGTCAGAATGGCTAAAATCAACAAATCAGGAAATGACAGATGCTGGCGAGGATGCGGAGAAAGGGGAACCCTCCTACACTGTTGGTGGGAATGCAAGCTGGTGCAGCCACTCTGGAAAACAGCATGGAGGTTCCTCAAAATGTTGAAAATAGAACTGCCCTATGACCCAGCAATTGCACTATTGGGTATTTACCCTAAAGATACAAATGTAGTGATCCAAAGGGGCACATGGACCCGAATGTTTATAGCAGCAATGTCCACAATAGCCAAACTATGGAAAGAACCTAGATGTCCATCAACAGATGAATGGATCAAGAAGATGTGGTATATATACACAATGGAATACTATGCAGCCATCAAAAGAAATGAAATCTTGCCATTTGCAACAACATGGATGGAACTAGAGCGTATCATGCTTAGCGAAATAAGTCAAGCAGAGAAAGACAACTATCATATGATCTCCCTGATATGAGGAAGTGGTGATACAACATGGAGGCTTAAGTGGGTAGAAGAAGAATAAATGAAACAAGATGGGATTGGGAGGGAGACAAACCATAAGTGACTCTTAATCTCACGAAACAAACTGAGGGTTGCCGGGGGGAGGGGGTTTAGGAGAAGGGGGTGGGATTATGGACATTGGGGAGGGTATGTGATTTGGTGAGTGCTGTGAAGTGTGTAAACCTGGTGATTCACAGACCTGTACCCCTGGGGATAAAAATATATGTTTATAAAAAATAAAAAATTAAAAAATAAATAAATAAATAAATAAAATAAAATTGAAAAAAAAAAATTTTAAAATTTAAATATATAAATAACAATCTAACACATGTATGGGCAATAGTCCATGAGTGAAATAGACAAAGAAACTAAAGTTTAAATTCTCTTTAATCATTCAAGTTCTGCTATTTCTAAAATATACAGAGCTGTCAATATTTGAAAATTTTGGTCTACTGTCTTCATAAAATTTAGATTTTATTTGGCACTAAAAGCTTAGTAGAAAGTATTTTTATAAGAATAATCATATATGACTTAGTTGTTTGTGTAACTAATTGCAGATTGGTTTGGGGTATGTTGTTGCATAAACAAAGTAATTTCAGGCTTTTATTGTATTTCCAAGATATCAACCATCTGGTTGAAAGTGAATTACTCAATCAACTGTCTGTAGTCCCAGGGTCTAGAAGAGGTAAATAAATAATTTCCCCATTTGGAGCATTGTGTTTGTTATTTTATGACTGGAAAACTGATATCTTGAGGTAAAATGATAATTATTTAAAAATAATCTATAAGCATGAATATATTTGCATGTCCCTATGTATACCCTAAATTAGAATGTCCTAGAATTGTGCATTTCATTATCCCTGATTTTTGGTACCGAGTGTGAGTCAGAACTGTAAATAATGAAGTGTTACTTATGGCACTTGTGTTAGGAGTTTACACATGGTTCAACAAATATATTTATTGTCCTATAAAAATACATGGTATACATAATTTGAGTTTTATATAGATGATATTTTCATGTTAAATGCAGATTAGAAACTGAAAGTTGTCATCTGCGAAGGACTAAGAGGAACTGTTGAGTGCTATTGATTGTAGCAGATAAACAAGAAAACTCAGTGTGTATTTGTATGTTAGAGAAATATGTTTATTAAGGTGATGATATTCCTGCTTCTTCTTGTAGTGAAAAAACACAGTGAGGATGCCTGGATGGCTCAGCTGGTTAAGTGTCTGACCCTTGGCTTCATCTCAGTTCATGGTCTCAAGGTCATGAGATCAAGCCCAACGTCAGGCTCCACATGTAGCACCAAGTCTGCTTGAGTATCTCTCTCTTTCCCCTTCCCCTACTGTCTCACTTTTTCTTTCTCTCTCATAAATAAATAAATAAACAAACAAAATATTTTAAAAATACATTGTATATAACCATAACCAACAGTATAATGAAAAATGGATAATTTGGTTTCTGAACTACAATGTTGGATTAGTTTGTGTGACATGAATTTCAGTATTTCCTGAACCTTAAGTATGGATCAACCTTTGGTCCTTTGTATAATTGATTTCTTGTGATACTCTCTCCCAGTTACCAAAAATGATCTGTTGGAAAGTGAAAAATTTGATTAATCCAATTATGATGTTAGGATACTTGTGAAGTAACTACCAAATTTCCTTCCTTTCCTTGGATTCCACCATCCCTTAAACCACTGACCTAGTACATGCCCTCTCATTGTTGGTCTTTTTGTATCTCTCTCAGTCTCTTTTTGTCTGTCTCTCTCTCCCTCACATATACACAAACACTTACCAATATCCATTTATCTCTGTACATGATTTGGAGAATTAAAACTGATGGCAACTATGGAAAGGAGAATTTGTGAGTCTCTTAATGCGAATAGTGCTGCCACAGCAGTTCAAGTAACAATGCAGAGCATCTCTCCCTTTCTCCTGTCTTTCATACATAAGATCTATCTCACTGCCCATCCCTGACATTCAGGTAGCACTGGGAGCATTTTCATGTGTCCAGAGATGGAGCCCTTGTACATCCTCTTGTTTGTTGGTGTCTATAGTGGGTTTCTTCAAGTGTTGTCACAAAAAGGAGACTTCAGCAGTGGGTTCCCTATATTGAAAGGAAGAATGGGGTAGCACTATAATGGACTTATCTGTGATTGGTTATAATATATAACTTTTGGTTCTCAGAGGGAATTGAAAGGTATTGAAAGGGAAGGAGGCAGTAGATAGAACCCTACTGAGAGAATCCCACTGGATGAAACTTCCATTGCATCACTTATTTCCTAGAATGCAAGAAATACTTTTTGTAATGACTATTCTTATTTTATTATCATCAATGTACACTTTTATGTTGGATAAATCCCAGATAAAAAATTTACTTCTTTCTTATATTCACCTCTCCAAGCCTCATAGATACAACTGTAACATCCTTTCCTCCCATTAACTTCTATTATTCTTTCTCAACTAACACACGTGCTAGGTTTGTAGGCATTTGAAAGAAAAATATATCACACCCAAGTGTGTTCTTTTCCAAGGTAAGCGTGTATAAATGCTTAATTTCTGTCATTGTTTTGCCATTTTAAAATGCCAACAAACCAAGAAAACAATAAACATTCCTGAAGATTTGAGATCTCCAAAAAGTATGAGGGTAATAAAATTGGTTTATTTTTAATAGAAAATTAAGTAAGAAGATGTGGTTCATATATACAATGGAATATTACTCAGTCATCAGAAAGGATGAATACCTATCTATTTGCATTCACATGGATAGAACTGGAAGGGATTATGCTAAGTGATAGAGGTCAATCAGAGAAAGATAAATATCACACAGTTTAACTCATATGTGGAATGTAAGGAATAGCATGGAGGACCACAGCAGAAGGGAGGAAAACTAAATGGGAAGAAGTCAGAGAGAGAGACAAACCATGAGAGATTCTGGACTCTGGGAAACAAAGTGAGGGTTACAGAAGAGATGAGGTGGTGGGACAGGGTAACTGGGGGGTGGATATTAAGAAAGGGATGTGTTGTGATGAGCACTGGGTGTTATATGCAACTAATGAGTTGAACACTACATCAAAAACTAATGATGTACTTACTATACATTGGCTAACTGAACATAATACAAAAAAAAGTAAAAAAAACGTTTATTTCAATATACGTATCCCAATATGTTAAATGTTAAACAAATATAATGATAACTTTTTATCAAGGCTTTGAGTAAGCTAATCTGTGAATGGACCACAATCTAAAAAGATCAATTTGCCTAGCAGAGAGAGGCAATGGAGTAGCCAAAATATTCTAAAAGAAACTTCCTACTTCATATTATTTACACTTAATTTTTTTCATATGAAAATAACATAGTCACTGAAACAGAATAAAATAAAATGCTATTGCTAGTGAATCTGAATTGAATTCTTTTGTAAAGCAAGGAAAACATTTATGTTGTACCCATATTCCAATAACTATATATATGGATTCTGATAAATATGTCAATTTTAGTTTATTTTTCAAATACGATGTATAAAATTGGTCTTAGCAGTATTCATGGTAAACTTCTCGTGTGATTATTGTATTCTATGAAATGCAAGCAGTACTAGATAATTAGTTGAAAATCATTCAACAACACAAATATTCTTCTAAATGTGACACATAATAGAACTCATTCAGCAAAGATTACAGTGCAGCTAGATCATTATTTCTGACATTCAGCAGTCAACATCCAACATCATTGCCGAAGATGGTTTTCAGAGCATCTAAACACTTTAAAATAACAATTGCGGTATCAGAGCATTCATGAATAACACACAAAGCTGGAATTTACATTTTTCATTAGTAAAACTCCCTGTTTTCTTCTAAAGAATGTTGTTTATTTGGGTAAATAATACAAAGCCATGGCTTTGATATGATTCTGGTATAATTAGAACATTTCAGTAATTAACTCCCTAGTCAGTGGATCTAAAAATTTAGAGGCCCAGATTACCACCAGACATACTTTTCAGATTTGTCCTTAGTTAATTATTAAAAAACAAAAAGAAAAATCTGGTCAGTAAAAACATTGTATAAATATATTTGTTAGCATGGACTACATAAATAACCCAGTGAGAAGCGCCTTCTCTCTCTCTCTCTTTTTTTTTTTTTTTTTCAATTTGACAGACTGACAGAGATCACAAGTAGGCAGAGAGAGGACAGGAAGGGAAGCCAGCTCATGCTGAGCAGAGCAGGACTCAATCCCAGGACCCTGGGATCATGACCTGAGCCTAAGGCAGAGGCTTCAACCCACTGAGCCACCCAGGCACCCTGTGCCTTCTCTTTCTAATCTAGCACTTCCCAGTTTATTCCACCACCAAGAAGTACAAAGTATTTTCATGATGCCTGTATAATTGGAGAAATTCATGAATATTTGTAAGTACAAATGATGAACAACAAAAAGCAACAATACTTCAACATTATTCTGAACTTTCATAACACTTTTTAGGGCATATGTTTCTCTCCTTACATTCTTTCAGAAACATTCACAAAGGCTCTCCTTATTCTGCTGAAATCAAATGTCATTTCAAGGCTTTTTCATGTTTCATCTTTTAAAAAAAATTTTTTTTTTTAAGATTTTATTGATTTATTTGACAGACAGAGATCGCAAGTAGGCAGAGAGGCAGGCAGAGAGAGAGAGAGGAGGAAGCAGGCTCCCTGCTGAGCAGAGAGCCCAATGCGGGGCTCGATTCCAGGACCCTGGGATCATGACCTGAGCCGAAGGCAGAGGCTTTAACCCACTGAGCCACCCAGGCGCCCCTAAAAAATATTTTTTAAATAAAAATTGATTTCCGACTCCAAAGACTGCTCCCTAAGTAAAAGAAAGAAACAAATAATTCCCCCACACATACACATACACAAAACTCCCATAATAGTTCAATAAGGTCATTGTGGCTGTATTATCTATTTATTGAACAAATGCATCTTTCCATAGCACAATTGCTCTGAAATTCTGAACTACCTCTTAGTGTTTATCACTTCTTTGCTTGGAAGTATTTAATGATCCCCCTCTCCTGCAGGACAGGATTTTATTTCCTTACTCTGTCACATAAAACTTCCCTGTGTTTGTTCCAAGACTGCTAGGGTTCAAATCCCAGTTCTCCCATTTATTAGCAGTCTAACCTTGTGCAAGTAACTTTAAACTCCTTAGCCTTCTGCTTTATCTATATAGTAGAAATAAAAATCATCTGTAGATTATAACAAAGCTACTATTGGAAATAAATAACATGTAAGTATATAAGCGCTTGTGACATTAAATATATATATATATATATATATATATATATATATATTTAGTTACATAATTGTACTGTGCAAGAATAAACTCAGCTAAGATTTGTTCTTACTGTATAATTAAATATAAACAAATATAAGAATAAATGTATGTGTATAGAAATACAAACACATGATATATTCATTTTAACTATGCAATTGAGTTGTTTTTTTGTTTGTTTTTTGTTTTTTTGTTTTTCTTTTAGGAAGACCATGGTTTAAAATTTGTGTGCCACTCTTTACCCTTGGTATCCAATATTCCAAGTTTCAGAAAGGTCTGAGGCTTTTGATTTCTCATTATCCCAGAAGGCATCCTCTTGTGGTAACCTGTTTTTGCCTCTCTCTTAATTGTAAGTTAAGATTCAGTCTTATTTATCTTTATATATCCTCTACCCAGAGCATCAGGTCACACAAATTTCTTAAATGGTATCAAATAAATGTCATTTGGGGATTTGATCTGCTAGTATTGAAGAGCTAGTATCAAAGAGCACTTGAAATGTTCCATTTTTGAAATATGTATAGCACATAAACAAGTAAAATTTCCACCTAGAAATATATTATATATACTGTCCTCAAAAGTCATATGTGAGGGCACTGATATAGTACAAAACTCTAGAGATCTTTGAAAATATTTCTGAATCACTGGAATAGAAGTTGTTTTTAAAAAGTTGGGTAGAACATATTAGTAGATTGTTTTTCCTGGGTGACATCTCTGAAGTCAACATTATCTCTAAGAATTTAGGGTAACTGAACTAAGTGAATACCTGAATGCAATATTATATGAATTGTTACTGATTTAAGTCAGGGCAGTCACACTAAAAAAATAAGCCACTAAAAAACCTCTCATGTTAAAAAAAAATTATTTTATGCAGCATCATGCAAGCTAAAAAGGGAAACCAGCGATTACTAGCATTTTTCTGAACCCAACATTTTAACATTTTGAAAAAAGGCAGAAAATACTGAGAAGTCAGAAAAATCAAGCTAGAAAATGAATTTATTCACAATAATCTTCTACAGATAAAAACTGCAGAGATGGAGAATCAATAGTCACACTTTGTACCCACTCCATCATAAACTTCAGTGGATGGCAAATTAAAGTCCAAATGAACTGTTCCTGAACTTTCTTAATAAAATGTCAGATGGGTTCTCAGTTCATCTCTTTGATCCTCAGCAATATTTTCAGTTTTCACAAAGGCAAACCACTGGATAAATGCATGACCACTTGTATATAAAAAGAAAATATCATTTAAAACTGTCTTCCACAATTTATAAAAACATATTATGTCTTCATCAATTCAGTTTTCAAATTAAAATAACAATTTTTGATTAGCCTAAACCCCTATTATTATAAGAGTAAATTCAATATTCCATGTCATCATTTTAATATTAATTACAGTCACATTTTCATACAAGAGAAATAAACATATGTTAAAGATATATTTACTTACATTTCTTTTTCTCTTTTTAATTAAACATTCTCAACCCAATATATAGAGGGAAAAAAAATGATTAAATAATTAACTTTTTTTTAATTCTTTGGAGATCCTTGTGCATTTTAATTTACAGGTTGATTATGTAGCCAGGAAAAGTCTCCCATGTTTAATTTGATTAAGCAAGGCAGAAAGTGCCTTAAAATGAACAGATAGCTGAAACTGAGTATGCATTTTGTGTTAATTGTGTTAATGAACTACCCTGATGAGACTTGTTTAGTACAAAAGGCCCCCTGACCTTTTGATTAACTATAAAATAGGATACCTCTAATATCTGCAGAGCTTTACTCTATTTTCACAATTTCTTAAAATTGAACTCTTAAGCCACTTAAATATTTTAGAAAATAGTGGAATAAGCTAAATAACTAGGCCTTCATTGTCTTAGTTATAAAACTATGGATTGTTGTTCACTGTAAAACTCTCAGGTGGGAGTCACTAGCATTTTTGAACTCATCACTGCCTTTGTATCCCAGACTGAGGTAGACATTGTGGGGTGATCTATAAGAAATGTAAGTCATATAAACCATAATATTGTGTGGGCAAGGTCTGTGACTCATGTACCGGGCACAAAACAATGTCTGAGTATAAATTGTAATAGTATAATCTAAACATGAGTGGAAGTTATGTGCAGCAGTTTTTGAAAAGGACACTGACAGTCTGAGATGAGACTTACAGTCCTCTCCTATGGGAAGTATATTACCCGTCAGTGCAAAGTATCACATCCTTGTGTCACAGCAAGATCTAACTTGTACACATATAATCATCTGAAAAATTGAAAGAATTGTGTACCTATTCAACAACTAACTAATTTTGGGGGCCTGAAGTCTTTATAGTCAGATAGTATCTCAAATGTGTGTATGTGTGTGTATGTTAAATGAAATACACATATATTTGTCAGAGGCAGGCCCCCGGCCAGGGCGACCTCCGCCATTAAAAGATGGCGCCTGGCTAGTTGCCAGGTTAGGATTGCCTCGTGAGACTAAGCAGAACGCCCAAAGAGGAAGTAAACAGCATTGGTTGCTAGCGAAGTTGTTCATTTAGGTGCACAGCCTGATTCGCTCCCTCCTGTACCCTGCTCACTGATTGGTCATGTAAGCATATATAAGTGTGTAGACTTGCGGAAATAAAGAGAGAAGGGAGAGAAGATGCATCCGAACCAGGGTTCTTGTCATCCTTGCGGGGCGAGAGCGATAATATTTAAACAAAAAGGAGACTCACAGATAAATAAAGAAACTTTTGGCAAGAATTAAAGGCATGTTTTTTCCCATTACATTGGGAGAGTTTTCCTTTTGATAACTTACAGAATAATTAAGAGATAATTGAATAATTTTAAATAAAGATGATAATAATGGACACTAGTATGCTGATTTATGTAGAATGAATGATAAAATAATTATTGTTCAAAAGAGTAATAGTTAAATACATTTTCTCATATAAAATAAAGCTAAGTTGCCATTAAAATGCAAAATATCTGAAAATAAGGAAAATCTTTTCAGGTAATTTTTTTAATTAAAAATTAGCATACAATGTATTATTTGTTTCAGAGTTATAGGTCTGATTCATCAATCTTACACAATTCACAGTACTTACCATAGGACATACTCTGCCTAACGTCCATCACCCAGTCCCCTCTTCCCATCCCCTCCCCTCCAAAAACTCAGTTTGTTTCCTGAGGTTAAGAGTCTCTTAAAGTTTGTCTTCCTCTCTGGTTTTGTCTCGTTTCATTTTTCTCTCCCTTCCCCTATGATCCTCTGTCTTGATTCTCAAATTCCTCATATCAGTGAGATCATGTGATATATATATTTTTTCTCTGATTGACTTATTAAACTTAGTGTAATACCCTCTGGTTCCATCCACATCATTGCAAATGGCAACATTTCACATTTTTGATGGCTACATAATATCCCATTTTATATATATACCACATCATCTTTAACCATTCATCTGTTGATGGACATCTGGGCTCTTTCCATGGTTTGGCTATTGTGGACATTGCTGCTATAAATATTGGGGTGTGCATGCCCCTTCAGATCACTACTTGTATACCTTTGCGGTAAATACTCAGTAGTGCAATTGCTTGGTCATATGGTAGCTCTATTTTCAATTTTTTCAGGACCCTCCCTACTGTCTTCCAGAGTGGCTATACCAGCTTGCATTCCCACCAACAGTGTAGGAAGATTCCCGATTCTTTGCATCCTCACCAACATCTGTCATTTCCTGACTTGTTAATTCAGTCATTCTGACTGCTGTGAGGTGGTATCTCACTGAGGTATTGACTTGTATTTCTCTGATGCCAAATGATGTTGAGCACTTTTTCATGTGTCTGTTGTCCACTTGGACCTCTTCTTTGCAGAAATGTCTGTTCATGTTTTCTGCCCTTTTCTTAATTGGATTATTTGTACTTTGGGTGTTAAGTTTGATAAGTACTTTATAGATTTTGAATACTAGCCCTTTATTTGATATGTCATTTCCAAGTATCCTCCCATTCTATTGGTTGTCTTTTGGTTTTGTTGACTGTTTCCTTTGCTGTTCAAAAGTGTTTTAGCTTGATCAAGTACCAATAGTTCGTTTTTGCCCTTGTTTCCCTTGCCTTTGGCAATGTTCCTAGGAAGAAGTTGCTGTGACTGAGGTGAAAGAGGTTTTGCCTGTGTTTTCTTCAAGGATTTTGATGGATTCCTGTCTCACATTGAGGTCTTTCATCCATTTTAAGTCTATTTTGTGTATGGTATAAGAAAATGGTCCAGTTTCATTCTTCTGCATGTGGTTGTCTTTTTTTCCCAACACCCTTTGTTGAAGAGACTATTTTCCCCCCATTGGACATTCTTTCCTGCTTTGTCAAAGATTACTTGACCACAGAGTTGAGGGTCCATTTCTGTACTCTCTATTCTTTTCCATTGATCTATGTGTCTGTTTTGTGCCATTAACATGCTGTCTTGATGATTATAGCTTTGTAATAGAGCTTAATGTCTAGAAGTGCAATGCCACCAGCTTTGATTTTCTTTTTCACCTTTCCTATGGCTATTTAGGGTCTTTTCTGGTTCCATATAAATTTTAGGATTATTTGTTCCGTTTATTTGAAAAAAGTTGATGGTATTTTGATAAGGATTGTATTAAATATGTAGACTGCTCTAGGTAGCATGAACATTTTCACAATATTTGTTCTTCCAATCCATGAGCATGGAAAGTTTTTCCATTTATTTGTGTCTTCCTCAATTTCTTTCATGAGCATCCTATAGTTTTCTGAGTATAGATTATTTGCCTTTTTGGTTAGATTTATTCCTACGTATCTTATATTTTGGGTGCAGTTGTAAATGGGATCAATTCCTTAATTTCTCTTTCTTCTGTCTTGTTGTTGTTCTACAGACATGCAACTGATTTCTGTGCATTGATTTTATAATCTGACACTTTCCTGAGTTCCTGTGTGAGTTCTAGCAGTATTAGGGTGGAGTCTCTTGGGTTTTCCACATAAAGTATCATATCATCTGTGAAGAGTAAGAGTTTCACCTCTTCTTTGCTTATTCAGGTGCTTTTTATTTCTTTTTGTTGTCTGATTGCTGAGGCTAGGACTCCTAGTACTATTGAAAATAGCAGTGGTGATAATGGACATCCCTGCCATGTTCCTGATCTTAGAAGAAAAACTTTCAGTTTTTCCCCATTGAGATTGATATTCACTGTGGGTTTTTCTTGAATGGCTTTTATGACATTAAGGTTGTACGCTCTATCCTTACACCATGAAGAGTTTTAATTAAGAAAGAATGGTGTACTTTGCCATTTTTTTTTTTCTGAATCTATTGAGAGTATTATATGTTTCTTGTTCGTTGATTGATTTGCAGATGTTGACCCAAACTTGCAGCCTGGGAATAATCCCACTTTGTCATGATGAATAATCCTTTTAACATACTGTTGGATCCTATTGGCTAGTATTTTGGTGATAATTTTTGCATATATGTTCATCAGGGATATTGATCTGTAATTCTCCTTTTTGATGGGATCTTTTTGTCTGGTTTTGGGATCAAGGTGATGCTGGCTTCATAAAATGAGTTTGGAGGTTTTCCTTCCATTTCTATTTTTTTGGAACAGTTTCAGAAGAATAGGTATTAATTCTTTAAATGTTTGGTAGAATTCCCTTGGGTAGTCATCTGGCCCTGGGCTCTAGTATGTTGGGAGATTTATGATTACTGCTTCAATTTCCTTACTGGTTATGGGTCAATTCAGGTTTTCTATTTCTTCCTGGTTTGGTTTTGGTAGTTTATAAGTCTCTAGGAATGCATCCATTTCTTTTGGATTGTCTAATTTGCTGGTGTATACTTGCTCATAATATGTTTTTATAGTAGTTTGTATTTCTTTGATGCTGGTTGTGATATCTCTTCTTTCATTCATTATTTTATTACTTTAGGTACTTTCTCTTTTCTTTTTTGTAATTCTGGCCAGGTGTTTATCAACCTTATTAATTCTTTCAAAGAACCAGCTCCTAGTTTTGTTGATCTTTTCTACTGTTCTTTTGGTTACTATCTCATTGATTTCTGCTCTGATCTTTATTATTTCTCTTCTGTTTGGTTTAGGCTGTATTTGCTGTTCTTTCTCTAGCTCCTTTTGATGTAGGGTTAGATGTAGGGTTGAGATCTTTCTTGTTTCTTGAGAAAGGCTTGCATTACTATATACTTTCCTCTTAGGACGACCTTTGGTGTATCCCCAACGTTATGAACAGTTATGTTTTCATTTTTATTTGTTTCCATGATTTTTTTAAACCCTTCTTTAATTTCCTGGTTGACACATTCACTCATTAGTAGATGTTCTTTAGCCTCCAAGTATTTGAGGTCTTTCCAATTATCCTCTTGTGATTGAGTTCTAGTTTCAAAGCACTGTGGTCCAAAAATATGCAGGGAATGATCCCAATTTTTTGTATTGGTTGAGACTTGATTTGTGACCCAGGATGTGATCTATTCTGGTGAATGGTCGTTGTGCACAAGAGAATAGATATTCTCTTGCTTTGGGATGAAAAGTTCTGAATATATCGGTGATGTCCATCTGGTTCAGTGTGTTATTTAAAGCCTTTATTTTGTTGTTGATCTTTTCCTTAGATGATCTGTCCATTTCAGTGAAGGGGATATTAAAGTCCCCTACTATTATTATATTACTATCAATGTATTTTTTTAATTTTATTATGAACTGACTTATATAATTGGCTGCTCAAATGTTAGGGGCATAGATATTTAAAACTGTTAGATCTTCTTGTTGGATAGACACTTTAAGTATGATAATCATCTCTTATTGTAGTCTTTGGCTTAAAATCTAATTTGTCTAATATAAGGATTGCCATTCCAGCTTTCCTTTGATGTCCATTAACATGGTAAATTGTTTTCCACCCCCTCACTGTTAATCTGGAGGTATCTTTGCGTCTAAAATAAGTTTCTTGAAGAGAACATATTGATGGGTTTTACTTTTTTATCCATTCTGATACCCTGTGTCTTTTAATTGGTGCATTTAGCCCACTTACATTCAGGGTACTATTGACAAATATGAATTTAGTTCCATTGTATTGCCTGGAAGGTGACTATTACTGTATATTATCTCTGTTCCTTTAGAGTTTATGTTACTTTTAGGCTCTTTCCTTTCTTAGAGGACTCCATTCAACATTTCCTGTAGGGCTATTTCGGTGTTTGCAAATTCTTTCAGTTTTTCTTTGTCCTAGAAACTTTTTATCGTTTCTTCTATTGTCAATGACAGCCTAGCAGATTATAGTCATCTTGACTGTGTATTTGTCTCATTTAGTGCTCTAAATATATCATGTCTGTCTTTTCTGGCCTGCCAGGTCTCTGTGGATAGGTCTGCTGCCAGTCTAATGTTTCTACTATGGTAGGTATAGATCTCTTCTTCTGAGCTGCTTCAGGATTTACTCTTTGTCTCTGAGACTTGTAAGTTTTACTATGCAATGTCAGAATGTTGACTTTTTTTTTTTTTTTGATGGGAGTTCTCTGTGCCTCTTGGATTTTGATGCTTGTTTCCTTCCCCAAATTAGGGAAGTTCTCCTCTATAATTTGTTTCAACATACTTTCTGCCCCCTCTCTTTCTTTTTCTTCTGGGGCCCCAAATATTCTAATATTGTTTCATCTTATGGTATCACTTATCTCTCAAACTCTTTCCTTGTGTTCCAGTATTTGTTTATATCTCTGTTTACCAGCTTCTTTGTTCTCCATCATTTGGTCTTCTACATCACTAATTCTCTCTTCTGCTTCATTTATCCTAGCCATGAAAGTCTCCATTTTATATTTCACCCCATTAATAGCCTTTTTGATTTTGACTTGGTTAGATTTTAGTTCTTTTACTTGTCCAGAAAGAGATTCTCTAGTATCTTCTATGATTTACTCAAGCCCATCAAGACACTCTGAACTCTAGTTTGACATCTTACTGATGCCCATATTGATAGGTTCCTGGTCATCAATCTGCCTCTTATTCTTTTTCTTTCTTTCTTTCTTTCTTTCTTTTATTTTTTTCTTTTTGAGATGAGTTTTTCTATTTTGACATTTTGTCCAGAGAAGAACAGATGAATAAGAGAACAAAGTGCTAAAAGGGTAACAAAAACTCCAGAAAAATATCCACTAAAGAAATCAGAAGAGACCCAAAATCTGGAAGAAAAGAGAGAGGCTTGGGGAGCCAAGAATGATCAGACTGGTGAATAAAACAGAGCCACACAGGAGATTTTGGATGTAGTTTAATCTGTTAGGAGAAGCTGCTTTCCAAAATTTTAGAGAATGAAAAAAATATATATATACAAAAATAAGGGTACTATGAAGAAGGAATGGAATATGACTATAAATATGAAAATTTTAAAAGATTTTTAAAAAGGAATTGATAAGAAGTTGGTTAAAAAAAAAGGAAAAAATTTTAAAAAAGAAAAAGAGAGAGAATGTGATCAAGCAGGAGATTAGAACAATGCCATACACTAGATTTAAGGTATATTTTGTTCTGTTAGAAGAAATGTATCCCAAAATTTTAAAGAAAGAAAAATTTATATATATATTATATATAAATATATAATATAATATATATAATATATATATATAAATAAGATTAAATACAATGAAGGGATAGAATATGAGTGTAAAAATAAAAATTAAAAAATTAAATATATATATATATATAAATATATGTATATATATATATATATATATATTTTAATAAACGTATAATGTATTTTTATCACCAGGGTACAGGCCTGTGAATCGCCAGGTTTACACACTTTACAGCACTCAACATAGCACATACCCTCCCCAATGTCCATAACCACAGCCCCTCTCCCAACCACCCTCCACCCAGCAACCCTGAGTTTGTTTTGTGAGATTATGAGTCACTTATGGTTGTCTCCCTCCCAATCCCATCTTGTTTCAATTATTCTTCTCCTAACCCCTTAACCCCCCATGTTGCATCTCCACTTCCTCATATCAGGGAGATCATATGATAGTTGTCTTTCTCTGATTGACTTATTTTGCTAAGCATAATACCCTCTAGTTCCATCCACGTCGTCGCAAAAGGCAAGATTTCATTTCTTTTGATGGCTGCATAGTATTCCATTGTGTATATATACATCTTGATCCATTCATCTGTTGATGGACATCTAGCTTCTTCCCATAGTTTGGCTATTGTAGACATTGCTGCTATAAACATTCGGGTGCATGTGCCCCTTCAGATCACTACGTTTGTATCTTTAGGGTAAATACCCAGTATTGCAATTTCTGGGTCATAGGGCAGTTCTATTTTCAACATTTTGAGGTACCTCCATGCTGTTTTCCAGAGTGGTTGTACCAGCTTGCATTCCCACCAGCAGTGTAGGAGGGTTCTCCATATTCTGCATCCTTGCCAGCATCTATCATTTCCTGACTTGTTAATTTTAGCCATTCTGACTGGTGTGAGGTGATATCTCATTGTGGTTTTGATTTGTATTTCCCCGATGCCAAGTGATGAGGAGAAATTTTTCATGTGTCTGTTGGCCACCTGGATGTCTTATTTGCAGAAATATCTGTTCATGTCCTCTGCCCATTTCTTGATTGGATTATTTTTTCTTTGGGTGTTGAGTTTGCTAAGTTCTTTATAAATTTTGGACACTAGCCCTTTATCTAATATGTCATTTGCAAATATCTTCTCCCATTCTGTCAGTTGTCTTTTGGTTTTGTTGACTGTTTCCTTTGCTGTGCAAAAGCTTTTGATCTTGATGAAATCCCAATAGTTCATTTTTGCCCTTGCTTCCCTCGCCTTTGGCGATGTTCCTAGGAAGATGTTGCTGCGGCTGAGGTCGAAGAGGTTGCTGCCTGTGTTCTCCTCAAGGATTTTGATGGATTCCTTTCTCACATTGAGGTCCTTCATCCATTTTGAGTCTATTTTTGTGGGTGGTGTAAGGAAATGGTCCAATTCCATTTTTCTGCATGTGGCTGTCCAATTTTCCCAGCACCATTTATTGAAGAGGCTGTCTTTTTTCCCTTGAACATTCTTTCCTGCTTTGTCAAAGGTTAGTTGACCATGCAGTTGAGGAATTACTTCAGGGCTCTCTATTCTGTTCCATTGATCTATGTGTCTGTTTTTGTGCCAGTACCATGCTGTCTTGATGATGACAGCTTTGTAATAGAGCTTGAAGTCCGGAATTGTGATGCCACTAACTATGGCTTTCTTTTTCAATAGTCCTTTGGTTATTCGAGGTCTTTTCTGGTTCCATATAAATTTTAGGATTTCTTTGAAAAAATGGATGGTATTTTGATAGGAATTGCATTAAATGTGTAGATTACTTTAGGTAGCATAGACATTTTCACAATATTTGTTTTTCCAATCCATGAGCATGGAACACTTTTTTCCATTTCTTTGTGTCTTCCTCAATTTCTTTCATGAGTACTTTATAGTTTTCTGAGTATAGAATCTTAGCCTCTTTAGTTAGGTTTATTTCTAGGTATCTTATAGTTTTGGGTGCAGTTGTAAATGGGATTGACTCCTTAATTTCTCTTTCTTCTGTCTTGTTGTTGGTGTAGAGAATTGCAACTGATTTCTGTGCTTTGATTTTATATCCTGACAGTTTACTGAACTCCTGTACAAGGTCTAGCAGTTTTGGAGTGGAGTCTTTTTGGTTTTCCACATATAGTATCATATCATCTGTAAAGAGTGATAGTTTGACTTCTTCTTTGCTGATTTGGATGCCTTTAATTTCCTTTTGTTGTCTGATTGCTGAGGCTAGGACTTCTAGTACTATGTTGAATAGCAGTGGTGATAATGGACATCCCTGCTGTGTTCCTGACCTTAGCGGAAAAGCTTTCAGTTTTTCTCCAGTGAGAATGATTATTTGTGGTGGGTTTTTCATAGATGGCTTTGATAATATTGAGGTATGTGTCCTCTATCCCTATACTTTGAAGAATTTTGATCGGGAAGGGATGGTGTACTTTGTCAAATGCTTTTTCAGCATCAATGGAGAGTACCTTATGGTTCTTGTTCTTTCTTTAATGAATGTGTTGTATCACATTGATTGATTTGCAGATGTTGAACCAGCCTTGCAGCCCTGAAATAAATCCCACTTGGTCGTGGTGAATAATCCTTTAAATGCACTGTTCAATCCAATTGGCTAGTATTTTGGTGAGAATTTTCACATCTGTGTTCATCAAGGATATTGGTCTGTAGTTCTCTTTTTTGATGGGATCCTTTTCTGGGTTTGGGATCAAGGTGATGATAGCCTCATAAAATGAGTTTGGAAGTTTTCCTTCTTTCTATTTTTTGGAACATTTTTGGGAGAATAGGAATTAGTTCTTTTTTAAATGTGTGGTAGAATTCCCCTGGAAGCCGTCTGGCCCCGGGCTTTTGTTTGTTTGGAATTTTTTGATGACTCTTTCAATCTCCTTAACATTTATGGGTCTGTTCAGGTTTTCTATTTCTTCCTGGTTCAGTTTTGGTAGTTCATATGTTTCTAGGAACGCATCCATTTCTTCCAGATTTTCAGAGAAAAATTTCAGAAAGAGAAATTAAGAGATTTTAGAGTTGCTCATAGTATGCTCTTATAATTGTCTGTATTTCTTTGGTGTTAGTTGTGATCTCTCCTCTTTCATTCATAATTTTATTTATTTGGGTCCTTGCTCTTTTCTTTTTGATAAGTCTGGCCAGGGGCTTATCAATCTTATTGATTCTTTCAAAGATCCAGCTCCTAGTTTCATTGATTTGTTCTATGTTTGTTTGTTTGTTTCTATTTCATTGATTTCTGCTCTGATCTTTATGATTTCTCTTCTCCTGCTGGGTTTAGGGTTTCTTTCTTTTTCTTTCTCCAGCTCCCTTAGGTGCAGGCTTAGGTTGTGTACCTGAGACCTTTCTTGTTTCTCGAGAAAGACTTGTACCACTATATATTTTCCTCTCAGGACTGTCTTTGTTCTGTCCCACAGATTTTGAACCATTGTGTTTTTATTTTCATTTGTTTCCATGAATTTTTTCAATTCTTTTTTAATTTCCTGGTTGACCCATTCATTCTTTAGAAGGATGCTATTTAGTCTCCATGTATTTGGGTTTTTTCCAAATTTCCTCTTGTGACTGAGTTCTAGCTTCAGAGCATTGTGGTCTGAAAATATGCAGGGAATGATCCCAATCTTTTGATACTGGTTGAGACCTGATTTAGAACTTAGGATGTGATTTATTCCAGAGAATGTTCCATGTGCACTAGAGAAGAATGTGTATTCTGTTGCTTTGGGATGAAATGTTCTGAATATATCTGTGATGTCCATCTGGTTCATTGTGTCATTTAAGGCCTTTATTTCCTTATTGATCTTTTGCTTGGATGATCTGTCCATTTCAGTGAGGGGAGTGTTAAAGTCCCCTACTATTATTGTATTGTTGTTGATGTGTTTCTTTGATTTTATTAATTGGTTTATATAGTTGGCTGCTCCCACATTAGGGGCATAGATATTTAAAATTGTTAGATCTTCTTGTTGGACAGATCCTTTGAGTATGATATACTGTCCTTCCTCAACTCTTATTATAGTCTTTGGCTTAAAATCTAATTGATCTGATATAAGGATTGCCATCCCAGCTTTCTTCTGATGTCCATTAGCATGATAAATTGTTTTCCATCCCCTCACTTTAAATCTGGAGGTGTCGTTGGGTCTAAAAAGAGTTTCTTATAGGCAACATATTGATGGATTTTGTTTTTTTATCTGTTCTTATACCCTGGGCCTTTTGATTGGAGTATTTAGCCCATTAACATTCAGGGTAACTATTGAGAGATGAATTTAGAGCCATTGTATTGCCTGTAAGGTGACTGTTACTGTATATTTTCTCTGTTCCTTTCTGATCTACTACTTTTAGGCTCTCTCTTTTTAGCAGACTCCTTTCAATATTTCCTGTAGAGCTGGTTTGGTGTTTGCAAATTCTTTCAGTTTTTGTTTGTCCTGGAAGCTTTTTATCTGTCCTTCTATATTCAGTGATAGCCTAGCTGGATATAGTATTCTTGGCTGCATGTTTTTCTCATTTAGTGCTCTGAATATATCATGCCAGCTCTTTCTGGCCTGCCAGGTCTCTGCATAAGTCTGCTGTCAATCTAATATTTTACCATTGTATGTTACAGACTTCTTTTCCCAGGCTGCTTTCAGGATTTTCTCTTTGTCACTAAGACTTGTAAATTTTCCTATTCGGTGATGGGGTGTTGACCTATTCTTGTTGATTTTGAGGGGGGTTCTCTGCACCTTCTGGATTTTGATGCTTGTTCCCTTTGCCATATTGGGGAAATTCTCTCCAATAATTCTCTTCAATATACCTTCTGCTCCCCTCTATCTTCCTTCTTCTTCTGGAATCCCAATTATTCTAATGTTGTTTCATCTTATGATGTCACTTATCTCTTGAATTCTCCCCTTGTGATCCAGTAGCTGTTTGTCCCTCTTTTGCTCAGCTTCTTTATTCTCTGCCATTTGGTCTTCTATATTGCTAATTCTTTCTTCTGCCTCATTTATCCTAGCAGTGAGAGCCTCTATTTTTTATTGCACCTCATTAATACCTTTTTTTATTTCAACTTGGTTAGATTTTAGTTCTTTTGTTTCTCCAGAGAGGGCTTTTACATCTCCCGAGAGTGTTTCTCTATCTTCCATGCCTTTTTCAAGCCTGGCTAGAACTTTGAGAATCATCATTCTGAGCTCTACATCTGACATATTACCAATGTCTATATTGATTAGGTCCCTAGCCTTCAGTACGGCCTCTTGTTCTTTTTTTTTTTTTTTTTTTTTTTTTTTTTTTTTTTTGTGGTGAAATTTTCCATCTTGTCATTTTGTCCAGATAAGAGTATATGAAGGAGCAAGTAAAATACTAAAAGGGTGGCAAAGACCCCAGGAAAATATGCTTTAACCAAATTAGAAGAGATCCCAAATTGTGGGGGCAGAAAGGGTATAAAAAGAGGTTCAGAAAAAAAAAAAGAAACAAATAAAAAAAGAAAACAAATAAAAATATAAAAAAGAAAAATTATATTTGATAAACTAGTTAAAACACATTAAAAAAGAAAAGGGTAAAAGTTAAAAAAAATTAGCAGAAGAAAAAAAATTGAAAAAAAAATTAAATTAACTGCAAGACTAAAGTATCATGTAGAAAAAGCCATGAGTTCCGTGATTTGCTTTTCTTCCTCTGGAATTCCACTGCTCTTCTTGGTATTGAACCTGCACTCCTTGGTAGGTGAACTTGGTCCTGGCTGGATTTCTTGTTGATCTTCTGGGGGAGGGGTCTGTTGTAGTTATTCTCAACTGTCTTTGCCCCAGGTGGAATTGTACCATCCTTACCAGGGGCCGGGCTGAGTAATCCGCTCAGGTTTGCTTTCAGGAGCTTTTGTTCCCTGAATGCTTTCTGTAGAGTTCTGGAGGACAGGAATGAAAATGGCGGCCTCCCAGTCTCCGGCCCAGAGGAGCTGAGGGCTCGGGGCCCCACTCCTCAGCGTGCCCTCAGAGAATAGCGCCCGATTACTCCCATCTCCCTGGCCTCTGGCTGCGCTCCAAGCTCACCCAGCCTGCGACCAGTTCAAGGTAACCCTGAACTGAGGGTTCACTCCTTGGCTCTGTCTCTGTAGCCAGTTTCCCTGTTCTAATACCTGTAAGCTCTGCGACACTCAGACACCCCTGATTCTTCTGTGACCCTGTGGGACCTGGGGCCACGCTGACCCCATGTGGGCTTCACACCGGTTTAGCCTCTGGAGTGATGTCCCTCAGTGGAAAAGACTTTTAAAAGTCCTGATTTAGTACTCCATTGCTCCGCCACTTGCCGGGAGCTGACCCCCCCCCCCCAACCGCCGTCTATCTTGCCGGCGATTTGGATTCACTTCTCCGCCAGTCTTATCTTTCAGGAAGTGGTTGATTTTCTGTCTCTAGAATTGCTGTTCTTCTTCTCTTCCATATCCCATTGGATTTGTAGGAGTTTGCAATGTTTAGGTAAGCTATCTAGCTGATCTCCTGCTACCTGATGTAGTCTCAGACTGCTACTTCACCATCTTGACTCCTCCCTCAAAAAATGATATTTAAAAAAAAGGAATTGATAAGATATTGGTTGAGAAAGGAAAGAAGAAAAATTCCCATAAAAAAGTAGAAAAAGAAAAAAATAAAGAAAATTAAAGAAAAAAAAAAACTTTGAAAGACTAAAGATTCATGGGAAAAGCCATGAATTCTATGCGCTAAATTTCCCTAGTGCTGTAGTTTTGCAGTTCTCATTGATTGGTAAACTTGTTCTTGGCTGGATGTTCTTGCTGATCTTCTGGGGTAAGGGTCTATTGCTGTGATTCTCAAAGATCTATGCTCGAGGTAGAATTGTTCTGTCCTTGCCAGGGGCCAGGCTAAGTAATCTGCTCAGGTTTTCTCTTGGTAGGTTTTGTTCCCTGAAAGCTTTCGATACAGCTTTAGATAATGAGAATGAAAATGATGGACTTCCAATCTCTGGCCATGGAGGAGCTGAGACCTTGGGGCCACACTCTTCTGTGAGCCCTCAGAGGAAAGCAGTCAATCACTCTTGTTCTCCTGGTCATGCTCACCTGCCCTGTGATGGACCATTTCTATCCCTGGCACATGACCCTGATTGGAGTTTCCAAACCCAGCAGATTTTTGCAGCGTGCTTCCAACCTACTCCTCCTGGGGGCAGAAGGGGAATCTCCCTGGATCTGCTGCTTGTTGGGTAGCTGCTGGAAGAATAGTGGCCCAGCTGTGCCATGGATCATGGTTTATGGGAACCCTGAACTGAGAGCCCACTCCTTGGCTCCATCTTTGCAGCTGGTTTCCTTACTTTGATATTAGGAGCTGAACCACACTCAACCACACATCAGCATCCCTGGTCTTTCTGTGGCCCTGAGGGTCCTGAGACCACACTGTCCCAGTGAGGATTCCATTCTTACACTTAGCCACTAGAGAATGTCCTTCAGTGGAGAAGACTTCTAAAATTTCTGATTTTGTGCTCCACTGCTCTATCACTTGCTGGTAGCCAGCTGACGGAGGCTCTGTCCCCCCCGCAGTGGACTGTTTTCCCAAATATCACCTTGGATTCACTTCTCCACACATCTAACCTTCCAGAAAGTGGTCATTTTTCTGTTCATAGAATTGCTGCTACTTTTTTTTTTTTCTTCAGTCTCCTGTTGAGTTTGTAGGTGTTCAGAATGATTTGCTAACTATCTAGCTGAATTCCTGGGACCAGATGAAATTAAGGTCTCCTACTTCCCCACCATCTTGTTCCTCCTCCCTTTATTTTAAGGTAATATTTAATGTAAATTTGAAATTGGAAAAAAAAAAAAACAATATGCTAACACAATTACAAGTTCTGGAGCCAAATATGTTTATATGCTTAACTATTAGAAAATAAACTCAAACATTAACAATAATAATATTTGATTTAGGGGATTACAAAGTGATTTTTTATATATTTTTTTCTGTACCTTCTGTATTTTCTGAAATTTCTACAATTCACTTTTATTTTATTGAAATTATTTAAATATATATTTTAAAATCAGTACCTCTTCTTGGTAAAATGGTCATCAAATATAAAGTGTTTTTTTTCAAATTTTTATATTTAAAACTATAAGTTAAATCTGTAAGCTAAATATTCCAATACCTGCTCAATTCTTCACACTCCCCACTTCCAATTCTAAAACTCTGTCACTTATATATTTATTTTTTGATTTTTTTTAAATAATTTTTTTTAATTCTGTTATGTTAGTCACCATACAGTACACCATTTGTTTTTAATGTAGTATTCCATGATTCATTGTTTGCATATAACACCCAGTGCTCCATGCAATAAATGCCCTCCTAATACCCATCACAGGGCTCACCCATCTCCCCAATCCTTTCTCTCTCAAACCCTCAGTTTGATTCCCAGAGTCCATAGTTTCTCATGGTTCATCTCCCACTTTGATATCCCTCCTTCATTTTTCCCTTCCTTCTCCTAATACCTTCCATATTATTCCTTATGTTCCACAAATAAGTGAAACATATGAATTGTCTTTCTCTGTTTTGTCACTTATATATTTATATATACACAAGTAGTTGAGATAGAAATTAATTAGGTCTTGGCCTAGAAAGTTTAACTTTTTCTTTTTCTTTTTCTTTTCCTAAATACAGAGTGTGTGTGTGTGTGTGTGTGTGTGTGTGTGTGTGTGTGTGTGTGGAGAGAGTGGAGTGAGAGTTGGGGAGTCAGGGGAGCAGGAGATGGAGAGAGAGAGAATTCCCAAGCAGACTGCAGGCCCAGCACAGAACCCAGCATGGGGCTTAATCTCACTACCCTGAGATCATGACCTGAGCTGAAATCAGGAGTCAAACACCCAATTGACTAAGCCACTCAGGTACCCCAAGTTTAACATTTCAAGGCAGATCATATGGGCATTCTCAAAGTTTATCTTCCATGCTGTTTTTGAAGGTTCATTCAAAAGTTTTTACATTGAACACTACCTATAATGCTTGTACTATATAAATATTGTTAGTGTAGAACAAATTATATGTTTGGTACATAGTGTTTGAATGATTGTAATTTTACAGATCTTGTGCTACTCAAAAAGAGTGAGTCTAAAATGCAGGTGAAGTACTTTTTTTAATTATATGGATGAATTTTTTCATTCATCAAAGAGTTACTGATTGCCTGCTATATGGAAAATGCTCTCTCCATTCTGTAATATTTAGATATCATACCGTATTACAGTTTGCTTCATATTCATCATGCAATTTCTTTTTCTTCTGTTTTACCTAGAATTATGGTCGCCTTTTTTATCCCCCATTGTTGGATAAATTAATCATGCTTGCTTCCCCACTTCTTTAATATTCTATGATTTATTGTCACAATACCTTGATCTTGATGCTTTGATTATGCAAAAAATTTATACCAGGACAGTAACTGTTTTGCTTGTTATTTAATCTCTACTATTCACCATAGAATCTGGAGTATTTTAATTCCTTAACAAATATTTTTATAATGGATGAATTAAAAAAAGCAATAATATGGTTAATACTTTTTTGTCTTTCTAGTTCCAAAAAAACTAGAGATGTACTAACCTATTATCTCATAAACTTTCAAGTTTTGTAATCCAAGAATGATTGTTTCAGTTTGGCACCAATTGAATGTGTTCTAGAAAGAAACTAAAGCAGATATCGATGTATTCTTTCAATTATTTATCAGACTTTTTATTTATTTTGAAAATACATTTTTTTTAAAAAATTTTTAAGTAATCTCTACACCCAATGTGGGGCTTGAATCTATAATCCTGAGATCAAGAGTCATGTGTTCTACTGACTAAGCCAGCCAGGCACCCCTGAAAATAAATTCTTGAACTCAAGCTTTGTATGGTTGTAGTCTGTATGATATAAATTAGATTCAGATGTTAAAAATAAAGAAGAAAAGGAAAAAGAAAAATACCAAGACACTGGAAAATATCATCATATTCAAAAAATTTAATTATTTCAGTTGGTTTCATGTCATACTTTAAAGACTTGATTTGGTACCTATTCAATGGCTTCTTTCCTTTGCCAGTTGAACAAGATTTGGGTTCTGTGGCATTATCCACAATGCTGTTTTTACAGGTAATAAAATGTTCTCATCGTGGACCCCCAGGAATCTTGGTGTGAGAGAAGTAAGTTTTAAAAACACAGAAATATGGAGATATATCTTATAAGGACATTTCTACCAAAATTTTAAATGACCACAGTATAAAGATATGTCAATAATTAGAAATCTTAGTATTTTTATTCATTTATTCATCTATGAGTCACCTCTGTTCATAAATGCTAAAAACCCACAATACTACCTACATCTGTATTACATACTCCTTATTTTCATGTTGCACTTCACCACCCCCCGCCAATACCTGCTATTTTCCTATCTTCAAACTTCAACTCTCCCAATCCGTAACAAACTTTTGACTCTTCAGTGTTCTGAATATATTTACTGAAAATGAAAAATAACTCAGTTCCTCTGTCTCTTCTCACCTCAAGCCAAAGACCCTAAAGATGCTTTCTAGACACAGTTTAACATAAGAATGTGATGTAAATATTGGCATTTGTTATAGTAACATCAAGTCTTCAGTATTGAAATGACTGCCAAAGGCATAGAAAGAGCCTAGCTAATTTGTAATTGGATTTACATTGATTGAGCTTCTACCGAAAGGAAAGTTAGTGGACTTGAATATGTTTACAGGGTCCTAGATATTTTACTCATTTGATTTACAATTCCTTAATCTTAGGCATATATATATATATTTTTTTTCGATAGTTTAGACATTTTGAAGTTGTCCAACTTGTAAGTCCTTCATCTCTTGATTTGTTTTCCTATTCATAGACTTAGCTAAGAATTCGTAGATATCAGTATTTATTTGTTTATTATTTATTTAAAGATCTATTTATTTATTTGAAAGATAAAGAGAGAGAGGGAGAGAGAGAGAAAGTCTCAAGTAGGCTCCATGCTGAGCATAGAGCTTCATTTGGGGCTTGATCCCACAACCTGTAGGTCATGACCTGAGCTGAAACTAAGCCTTGGAGGCTTAACTGACTGCAACACCCAGGCATCCTAGATTTCAGTATTTACATCAAGTCTTCTACTTGTTCATCTGGAAGATGGAGGTGCTAAACAAAAGCATGATTTAAGTTTTCCTAGAACGTGAGACCCTGAATAAACTTTCCTGCTATTGGACTTACTTTAGCCTCACCTTTCCTGCAATTGAACCAAAGCGAGTTTGTTCCTTAGCAAGTTGAGTAGCTGCCCAAGGGAAATGTTTATTTGTAACAAGATCATAGGGCATGGCTTCAAAAGCTGTGACTCTCTGGAGAGGGTGAGTGAGTTCCTTTTGTTTAGGGTTAGCATGAATATTTAGAGAGGGAAGCCTGGTATTATATGCTGAGGTAGGGCATAAGGTCACACATGGGCCTTAAGGAAACATGCCTGACTGTATGTTATGCAAATGAGTCTGAGGCTCCTCTTTGGGCAGAGATTTTAGTACTATAGGAGATAAAGACAATTGTTGGTCATTTCAGAGGCTCACTCCCTGGCCCATCTGCATAGGCAGGAGACAGGGCTTTAGCTCAATAGCTCTGAGTGGTCTGGGCCCTTGAGGAGGTCTTGTCAGGGAGTAATCGCCATCACCTGGTGGGTGGTTTCACATTTCATTGCCTGAGTTAAGAGGTAAGCTAGAATGAAGTGCTTATAGAAAATTTTAAGACAAGGGATAGTGAGTACAAGGGGGTGAGCAGTAAAGGCCAGGTCTTAGGGTCTAACTCGTGACATGCCCTCTGCTTCCTCTACTAAAGTGGAAACCAAGATATCTTGTTTTTGTCATACAATTTACTTTTTTATTTGTTTTTGTAAAAGCACTTTACTTTTAGGATGAATTTTGCTAGAGAAATCAAGCAATGGAATGCCTGAGGAAGAAGAAACAATGTTATCCATAAAGACACTAGCAACAAGCCCTGTTTCCGTGAAACAGATTTAGGGAGGCTAAGCAGAGGAGAGATGCATTATTATCTTTTGCAATTAAAAAGAGTAAATACTTTTCCCAAGGTCACAAAGCCAATAATCATTAAAATCAGGATTTCAATCCAGGCTGTCCTTGTTTACTTTGCAATGTTGTAAGATTTTCCATTAAAATAAGGAACACCTTACAGATAACAATTTCCAACAGGCTAAAGAAGGTATGCAACCTCCACTGCATCATTTTTAAAGTGTTCTATTAACAAGTTGTTTGGGCATTTAACAGCCATTTGTTACTCATTAATTTTAATAAATTGGGATTCTCTGTGCCTAGGTATCTTTTAACTTGTAGGGAAACTGTATGCCTCAGTGGTTCATTACTAGCCAGTACTCAATACTACTTAAACATGTAACCATTTGCACGCCATACATTCTATGTGTCCCATGCCTTTATCTATCCAGGTGTGCAGAATCCATCACAACAAAACATTATTATACATAACTTGTTTCATTTCTTAAATGTTAACAGAAATAGCAATTTCCATGAAATATAAAGGAATAACATTTTATGTAACATTCTGAATATCACATATAAATTCATGGTTCTCAGCATCATTCAACATCAGGGACAGGCATTGTACTCAAGATAGCAATCAGAGTAAAGGAAAGGATATGAGAATCAGAAAAATGCCAAAAAGATGACTGAAAGGAAATTCATTTGATTTTGAGAGAAGGGAAAAACACTGAGTCAAAAAGAACCCACGTGTCACACACATATAGAAAATTTTATTTGCGTAATATATGTGCAAACCTGTTTATGCAGATAAAATTAAAGAGATATTTGGGAATGATAGTATTCATTTTATGCCAGGTATGCTAGTGCCTACCTCATAGGCTTGTTGTAAAATTAAATGAGAATGCATGGAAAGCACTTATCACATTGCCTGGCTCATATTTCATAGTCAATAAATGCTAGCTGTCATAATTTTTTTATTGTGGTCATTATTCTGAAAGCCCAGGGTGAACAATTTGGAGGTATGTGCATTAATGAATTAATGAAACAAGTATAGAAATGTTTATATACTCAAAATTTTTATTAAATCTGCATGGCAGTTATCTAGACAATTCAGTTCACAATGTTCACTGGGGACGAGGATTATTTGGTTTGGCTGTCATACACTGAGATAATTAGTTGGACAGTTGACAAATTTCTCTCTTCTTTTATACTAGGCAGCAGCCTGGAAGAGATTTGTAATAGTGGAATCTGTGGACTTTCTTTCTATGTACTGCTAATTAAAAAAAAAAAAAAAAATCAGGCATATATATTTTCCTGAAAAAAAAAATTGGAAACTGCATGTTTCTTTTATTTCCTAGAAAGGAAACAGAAATCATATAAATCTGACCACATATTGTAATTGTTAGTTGTACATAATGATTCTTTTACAAAAAGTAAGAGTATATTGATTTTTTTCCCTACGTGAAGGTCAGAATCTTCAAACTGTGTATATCCTAAGAATCTGAGGATGTGGTGAAAAAAAGAGTCACTTTTTGAACATGTTGCTGATGAGAACAGTGGTGTGGTGGTGGCGTGGTCATTTGGATCACTCACTTATTTTTCTCAGTGAAAATCATACAATGGCCATTAAGGCTTATACATTACTTTCTCATTAAATTAATTTGGTTATATCAGTTCCCCAGGACCTACTTATTCCTAGTCAATTGGAAAATTGGGCTTTCCTGTAGCTGGGAAGCTGAGATATAGATTCAGAGTCAACTGCCTAGTTATATCCACCCCCCCTCCCCCACATAGAAAATAAGCCTCTTACTGCTCTATACTGCAGGTGCGTGGGTCCCCTCCTGAAGGCTTAGGGCTGTCAATCACAGTGAAACTAGACCTGAGTGGGAGCGTCCTAGGTCAGCAGCAGGTTTGGAATGTTTTCTCTTTGCAGTTATTATAGAAAAGACAAATTGGGCAATTGACCAGCTCCCTGCAGAAAAGACAGCTCTCACCTATGGGGAAAACCAGGGAGACAGAAGGACCAGAAGCCAGGTAAATTGCCTGCAAAATGGCTCCAACCATTTGAGGCTGGAGTGTAACACTCCTGGGGAACAGAACAGGGGCTTTGGGCCTGATAAACTACTTAAAAGCTACAGTAGCAGAAACCTGTTTTACCTAAGCCCCTGTAATTTTTAATTCCCCTTATACATTATTTGTTCCTCTTTATTCTCCCTATTAATTTAGAAAAAAAAATTCTTTTGAAAATCCTGTTCTTGTCTCTGATCCATTATACAGAGTAAAATAATAAGATTTTTTTTTTTTTCTTTTCACAAGTAGACTGACATTGTGATATTTTTAAGGGAGAGTTTTATAACCCAGGGGCCAAGAGAGGATAATGACAGATGGATTCCATGTGTGTGAACCTGAAGAAGCTGTCACTTAAGGGGAGATAGAAGTTGGTGACTCTTGTTCAGCTAACCCTCCCAACCAGTGAATAATTTAGAGGAACTGATTCTGCTCTGGTAGGGAGGAAAAGCTTCCTCAGCCCTATGGTCCTTCTAGCTGCAGTTAGGATCAAACTGACATGAAACAGATTAACAGGAGAAAGTCAAATTTAATAGGCATTCATACAAAGAATCCTCATAGACATGAGATTCCAAAGACAATGAGGCAGCATGAAGCTTATCTGAAATAAAGAGAGGGGCAGGGCCTGAAGATAAACAGGGGAGAAGCTCAGTTAGTATGGTCGAAGGAGATGTTTGGAAAGCCAAGTCTCAACTGTTATGTAGGTGAGCTCCTTAAGTAAAGGAGAGAAGTCTTCATAGCTGTATTCCTGTTGCAGGTTCTCTTTCCAATGTAAATTTAGGCAATTGTTGGGGAGGCAGAAAGCCTTTCTTGCATCGGCTGGGTTTTCATTACTTTCAACTTGAAATAATCTTTATGCCAATGTGGCATATTTTGGGTGTCTCATGCACCCATTTGGGTCTTTTCAAAGGGGCCCTATGTAATTGGTAGATAGTTTGCCTCTCAACGAGAGTTTAACAACAGTTTGTGTGTTGTGTGTGTGCAAAATGTATGTCTGTATTCATGTTATGGCAATAGCTTTTAGAAACTGTGAGTTTAACTCAGAATGTGATAGCTTGGGAACTAAAACACTGAATTCAAATGCTAGTTCTACTTCTTTGGGTTACAGTTTTTCCTCAGTAAAGTGAGAATAATAACAGAATATAACTAACAAGTTAGGTTAGATTATTAAAATATTTATTTCTCATAAAGAACTTATAACTGCTTGGCACAAGTAAGTTCACAAGAACTATTATTATTAGTAGTAGTATTAGTTATGGATCTGTTTAGTTATCTAAGAATTTTATTACACTGTTAACAATTTTTAGCTATTTCATTGCACTTTAAGCAAATTTGTTCATTAATATAAACCTGAAAATACCAAGATGTTATATAAATCTGTGTGAAAAAGGTGAACATCATTTTTAACTGAATATAGGATTGTCAGTTTCAGTAATTGCAGGACAAAAACTCAAATTCTCTAGTTGACAGAAACTACAAAACCATAAAAATGAGGGAGGGACTGACTTAAAGAATATCAGAACTAAGTTAGTGAAGAATTGTGCAGTTAACAACTGAAAAAAGAATACCAAAATCATGAGCTTCACATTTGATGCAATTTAATTATCCTCCCTAGGGGTCCCTACCAATCTAGAAGAAGAATGAGAGAAGACACAGAGTTGTTACTGTTTGTACAGGTTTAGGAGAATAAAACCCTGCAAATGCCCAGGACAGGATGGGGCTGATAATCTTCCCACACTTAGGAAAAAATTCTAAATGGATTACCATAGCAATAAAGGTGGACAAGCCATAGGTTAGCTCTCCTGGGCAAAGAAGCCCATTTTCAAGTCATCTCAGTGATTAAAATTGAATTGGATTTCCCAGGGACTTCTATGCCATCCGGAAGATCTAATTGTAAATCCTCTTTAGTAATAATAATAACAATAATAATAATAATCTGATTTAATAACAATACCATAATTTTTTTTTAAGATTTTATTTTTACACTTTAGAGAGAGAGGGCACAAGAGTGGAATGAGGGGCAGAGAGAAGCAGACTCTCCACTGAGCAGGGAGCCAGATGCAGGGCTTGATCCCTGGACTCCAGAATCATAGCCTGAGCTGAAGGCAGACACTAAAATGACTGAGTCACCCAGGCATCCCAACAATAACACAATCAATATTTAATATAAATCACATTTTATGTATTTATGTAATTATATTTATATAATCTTATAGTTATATGTATATATTATATACAATTTAATATTAATAACATAATATATAATATATAACATACAATAACATATATTATATATAATATATTTATATTTATAGAATTATATATAATTATGTAATTTTATTTACATGATTTATATAATTATATAAGTATATTTATATAATTATATTTATATATTATATATAATTTAATATTAATAACAATATTAACAATGTAGGATAAAGGGGACCATTCTTATTCTGATAAATAGTGACTATAAACAAAAAGTAAATACCTACTTAATTTTAAAATGTTGAAAAATATCTCTGAGATTTCTATCAAGCACTAGAGGAGATTCTAGCCAGTTTAAAAAAAAAAAAGGTTATAAGAATGAGAAAGAAAGGGTCACCTGGGTGGCTCAGAGGGTTAAGCCTCTGCCTCTCTGTCTTCAGCCCAGATTATGATCTCATGGATCTGGGATCGAGCCCCGCATCCGGGCTCTCTGCTCAGCAGGGAGCCTGCTTCCCCCTCTCTCTCTGCCTGCCTCTCTGCCTGCTTGTGATCTTTCTCTCTGTCAAATAAATAAATAAACTCTTAAAAAAAAAAAAAAAGAATGGGAAAGGAAGAAGTAATCTCACATTGGCAAGTGAAATATTTGATTATGTAGAAAATTCAAATGGAACTACTGGCATTTTAAAATTTAAAAATGAGTTTAGCAAGTTTGCTAGATACAAAATCAATATGAAATATTAAAATGTATTTATATGAACCATCCAACATTTGTTAAAAAAATACTTATAATGATACAAAATTATCTGACAGGTAGAGATATATGTAACAGAGATATAAAACCTAGAAAGTTAACAATAAAATTTTAGTGAGAGATAAAAGACCCACATAAAAGAAAAAAACACAGTTGCTTATGGATTGATTAGAAGAATGGGTAATTACCTCTCAAATTTATAGAGGGTCAGTCAGCCCCAACCAAAGCCACTGCACAACTATATTTAGAAATTAATCAGGTGGAAAAAATAAAAGAAATTTATCACCTGATATAAAATTTTACATGAATTATAAATGACCAAGAATGTCTAGATTCTTTGAGGAAGAATGAGAGGAAAGAAATGTTAAAAAGTCTGACAGTAGTACTGACACAATGATAAACAAATAAGCCAAATTAAATGGAAGAGAGATAAGAAACAGTTCATGTATAAAAAATTTAATTCCTAACAGAAGGGAGAGTGCACAATAAAATTTGTCTTTTTAATAGCTGGTGCTCGGTGAATTGAATATTAAAATGTTAATATTAGTGAAAGGTGGATTAAAAATGAAATACAGGTTTTTTAAATGATAATTCATAGAGTCATGCACTTTTGTGTAATTTTTTGTGTGTCTTGATACTTCAATTAAAAAGAATTGCTTAGTCAAAAAAAAAAAAAAAGTGATTCTGAATCTTTTTTGGGGGGAGCCAGAACCATGCTATAAAATTATATGTTTAAACTTGATTATCCAGACTTAGCAAAATTAGTTATCTAGCCTGTGTAATTAACTATTACATAAACAAATCAAAATAGTAAAAAAAAAAAAAAAAAGGATTTTTAAAGATAAAATTTTTCAAAAATATTGAAGACATTGACAGTTGAGATAGTTTCACAAACAAAAAAGCTCCTCAAGGATTCATTGTGTTTTGTTGAAAATGTATTGGAAAAAATGGATAGATAGATGATATTCAGCTAACAATCTGTATCTTTTTTTTTTTTTTTTTTTTTTTTAGTGGTAAAATATAGAAGAAAAAGAATTGGTAAATGTCAGGTAGTTAAAAGAAGGTCTGATAGCAGGAGTTCTTTAAATAGAACCAAAATGAAAGGTAGCAAAATAGAAGTAGTTTTCTTTGATACAATCCAATTTAATTCAATTGAACAGATATATTTTGAGTGATTGTGTATAGAGCCCTGTGTTAAGTGATTATGTTTCCTTAATGAAGATTTACAATTATTTTACTTTAGAATCTTCATCCAATTTTACTTCAAGCCAATGTTCTAATTTTTTACAAACTATAGGAAAATTCTTATTTTGGTGGTTGAATTTCGTGATTATATGTATTTAGAAAACATAACTTGTCAAGACACAAATTAATCAGAGCAGTTGAAGGTACTGTATCTGACAATAATACAAACACTCATGTATTTTATGTCTTAAGAACTTTAAGCAATATTTGTGTTCTTGCGGGGTCTATGTATGTATTGCATTTTAAGAAAACATCTGTTGGAAAAAAATTCTTGCTATGTTCATTCTATTTACATTTTTATTTATTCAATGTAATGCCTGGCTATTTGTTTTTGTTTTTCCATTTTTTTTCTATTCCCTCTTTTTTTGGGAGGTGGTGGGGCATTTTCTTAAAAGTATCAGACCAAAAATAGAGATTCTTTTTCATATTCTTTTTTTTTTTTAAGATTTTATTTATTTATTTGACAGAGAGAGATCACAAGTAGGCAGTAGGCAGAGAGGCAGGCAGAGAGAGAGAGGAGGAAGCAGGCTTCCTGCTGAGCAGAGAGCCCGATGTGGGGCTCGATCCCAGGACCCTGGGATTATGACCTGAGCCGAAGGCAGAGGCTTAACCCACTGAGCCACCCAGGCGCCCCTCCTTTTCATATTCTTAAGAAAAATTTGATGAATATACATAAGCTACCACTATTCAAATAACTACATGAATATTACTGTAGATTATGGATACACTTTTTGATATCAGTCAGTATAGTAATAAATTGAATAAAATCACATTTCAAATTTAAAGTCAATTCTGGCAACAAAATAGAAAGTAAATGCCTTGCTTATTTATACTTCTCAAGTAAAAAATACAAGTCCATCAATAAATGGATGCAGAAGTAGTATGTAACATAGATTGATGGAACAGAGTAGAAAGCCCAGAAATAAAGCCACAATTAATCCTTGATAAAGGAGACAAGAATATGAAATAAGAAAAAGAGTTTATTCAACGAATAATGCTGGGAAATAGGATGGCAACATGCAAAAGAATGAGACTGGACCACTTTCTTAGACCATACAGAAAAATTAATTCAAAATGGATTAAAGACCTAAATGTGAGACTCAAAACCAGTGAAGTACTAGAGGAGAACACAGGCAGTAAATTTCTTGACATCAGCCATGGAAAGTCCTTAGTAGATATGTCTCCTGAGGCAAGGTAAACAAAAGCAAAAATAAACTATTGAGACTTCACTAAAATAAAAACTTCTGCACAGTGAAGCAAACATTCAACAAAGCTAAAAGACAACTTACTGAATGGGAGAAGATATTTGCAAATGAAATCTCCAATAATGGGTTTGTATCCAAAATAGAGAACTGATACAACTCAACTCCCAAAAAGCAAATAATACAATTAAAAATGGGCAGAAGGGTACGTGAGTGGCTTCTCATTTAAACATCTGACTCTTGACTTCAGGTCAGGTCATAATCTCAGGGTTGTGGGATGGAGTCCTGTGTTGGGCTCCATGCTCAGCAGGGAGTCTGCTGGAGATTCTTTCTCTCCTTCTGCCCCTCCTGCTTATATATACATGCACTATCTCAAATAAGTAAGTATATCTTTAAAAAAATAACAAAAATAAAAATGGGTTGAAAACGTAAACAGACATTTCTCCAGAGAAGACATCCAAATGACCAGTAAACATATGAAATTATGCTCAACATTACTAATCATTAGGTAAATGCAAATCAAACCACAGTGAGATATCACCTCACACCTGCCATAATGGCTAAAATCAAAAATGTAAGAAAGCACAATTTTGGGCAAGGATGTGGATAAAAGGGAACCCTCTTGTACTGTTAATAGGAATGCAAACCAGTGCAGCCACAGTGGAAGACAGTATGGAGGTTCCCCAAAAAATTAAAAATAGAAAAATACTACAATTCAGTAATTGTATTACTGTGTATTTACCCAAACAATATGAAAACAGTAATTTGAAGGGATATACACACCCCTGTTTATTGCAGAATTGTTTATAATAGCGAAATTATGAAAGCAGCCCAAGTGCCCATTGATAGATGAATGGATAAAGAAGATGTGGTATATGTATACAGTGAAATATTATTCAGCCATAAAAAATGAAATCTAGCCATTTGCAATGACACAGATGGATCTAAAGAATATAGTACTAAGTGAAAGCAGCCAGTCAGAGAAAGAAAAATGAAATAAGATTTCATTAAATGCAGAATTTAAGAAACAGAACAAATAAAGGAAAAGAGAGAGAGAGAGAGAGAGAGAACTCAAAACCAAAAACCAGACTCTTAACAATAAAGAATAAACTGGTAGTTACCAGAAGGGGGGTAGGTGGGAAGATGGGTGAAAAAGGTGAAGGGGATTAGGAGTACACTTATCCTTGTGGACATTGGGGAGGGTATGTGCTATGGTGAGTGCTGTGAAATGTGTATGCCTGATGATTCACAGACCTGTGCCCCTGGGGCAAATAATACATTATATGTTAATAAAAAACAGCAATATAATCATAAAAAAGAGTACACTTATCTTGATGAGCACTCAATAATATATGGAATTATCAAATCATTATATTTTACAACTTAAACTAATATAAAACTATATGTTAACTATACTAGAATCAAAATAAGAAAACAAGTAAGAAAAAAAATAAAATCTAATGTTTAGAAAATATATGGTATATATATATATGCATATATATGTTATATTGAAATAAAATATGAAATATACTCAGCCGTAAGACAGAAATCCTATAATTTATGACATTTATGGATGTTGAGGGCATTATGTCAACTGAGATAAACCAGACAGAGAAAGACAAAGTATGGCATCACTTACCTGTGAACCCTTAAAAAGTCTAATTCATACAAATAGTAAAATGGTAGTTTTCAGGTGGTTATGGGGTGGAAGAATTAAAGATATATTGATCAAAATCTAAATAAGTTCTGGGACTCTAATGTAAGACATGGTAACATATTTAAATTAACACTGTATTGCCTAACTAAAATGTGCTCAGAGGATAGAATTTAAATTTTCTCACACAGAAAAAGTAATGGCTGGTGGCACATGGGTGGGTCAGGTGGTTAAGCATCTGCCTTTGGCTCAGGTCATGATCTTGGGGCCCTAGGATCAAGTCCCACATCAGGCTCTCTGCTCACAAGGGATTCTGCTTCTCCCTCTCCCTCAAGCTCTGTTTGAGCTTGCTCTCTCTCTCTCTCTCTCCCCAGTAAATAATAAATAAATAAATAAATAAATAAATAAATAAATAAATAATAAATCTTAAAAAAAAAAAACAACAACTGGTGGCTACATTAATTAACAAAACCAAAAGAATCCTTTCCTAAGGGGTGTGTGTGTGTGTGTGTGTACGCATATATACATATATATACACCAATGCACACTCTAAATATCTTAACATTTTATACATCAATTTTACCTCAACAAAGCTGAAGGCTTTTTAATAAGTACAAAATAACAATTATTTACAGATTTGAACCCTTTCTGCTGTTTTCAAAAGAGCAATACTAAAGACCCGTTGATCATTCAGCCCTTGCTTGTTTCTGCAAATTCTCATGCTTCTCTTAAAAAATTTATTCAAAGAGAATTGGTTTTTTTAGTGCTGATATACTTAATCAAGAAAGAGAAGAAATTTTATATAATGTAGCTGTTTATTATTCAAACTCCGACCTGTATGTAAGCAGCCATTTATCAATACAGAAAGTTTATATAAAGACAACATTAAAACATGGAATATGATTACTATTGGATTTCTTTAATGTTTCCTCTTTCCAAATAGGAGTATTCCATGGTGGGCTTTATAAGGATCATATCATTCTATCTTACTAAAATGGCTTCTACATTTAGTTCAAGATACCAGGTGTTTTGAATATCAGGAGTCTGTCCCTGATTCAAATGGTACAGTGCTTTAGATATACTTAAACAGATTTCGAAACATGGCTCTAAACTGGTCCAAGTATTTCTATTTCTGTTTCTCCTCCACTCATTCAATCCAAAGTCTAAAGTCATGGCCTATGAATATAATTTTATTGTTTAGCTTATGTCTATAGTGGTGTGACATTGTATACAAAGATGAACAGAGATGTATTTTTCAAATACTCAAGAATCATATGTTCTAATTGATATTCTCCAGAGAAACAGAACCTAGAGGAAGGCCTCCAAGCCTCCTATACGGAAGTCAGAAAGTAGGAAGTGGCAAAGTTCTGGGTATTATGAATTAGAAGCATCATTATTAGGAGAAAAGAAAGAGGTCATGGGATATTCATATTTCTGCCAAGATTTACAAACCTCAGAGCTTCTAACTACTATCTGCTTTTGGATCCATCAGGATTAATCCAAAAATGCTACTTATCTCGATATATTTTAGTAACCCCCTTGGATCCCCGAATTTGTGGTTCTTTCTCATGATCTGGACACTTACACCTAATTTTCATAATATTACCCTATTTTACACCCTCTCTGATTCCCATGTCTCCCCATGTGTCCCCCAGGCTTAAGGCATGTCATCTACAAAATCCCCTACAGCTTCAAACTCTTCTCTGAACTTTTCTTTCATCGTGTTCTAACCTACACTGAATGAATAAAGGAAAGAATGTCTAAGGGGGTCAGAAATTGAGACAATCTGTTGACCAAACCTTTTTCATTTCCTCTTTGTTTTTCCCCATAAATTCTTTTTTTTTTTTTTAAATAAAACGAGACTCTTATGGTGTAGCCCTATATATAGCAAAAGTTTAAAGTGTTTGTTGAAGCTGTGCAGATAATCTTGTTTGAACATTTTGTGTATATTTAACATGTTTTGAAAAGCAATAGTTTAAGTAAATTTGCCTTATAAGAAAAAGCTAGAGGAAGTTCTATCCTACAAATGTTAATCTTTAGGGAATGACTTAATGATATTCAACTCTTTAAGGTGGTATTTGAGCCTGCTGAATTATGTTTCCTTATTTTCACTGTGAACTGGACCAGATTTAACTGGAGCACAATAAATTTAGGTTTATTATTAAGTAATCCAAAAACTGCATTGATAGAGAATGGACCCTGCTGAATATTAAAAACAAACAAACAAACAAACAAACAGACACTAGATCACTCATAATACGTGAATCTGAAACCAAACTAAAACAAAATGATTCTACAAGACTGATAAAATTTAAACTGTTAAATCTTAGCTTTGGAGTACTTGGAGCCAAATGTAAAGCACTGATTTGTAAGCATGTTAAGGGATTTATAAAACTTATCTTTCAAGGGAGTTGGGGGAAGCCTTCTTGAAGCATTCTCCAAGCAAGTGATAACCTAAAAATCCAAAATAATATCTACCTGAGAGCAGAAAATCAAGAAATATAATTAGGTCATTCAATAGAATCAAGAGAATTGTTAGCAAAACTTTCCCTGAAGCAGAGTGGATTGCACAGTTCACAATATGATGGACTGAGCAGAGTCCACTTTTGTTCTGTAAAATAGTCTGTCAAGGTACTCAACATAAGCAAGAAGGTTATTTTATTAGTGACATTATCTTTTAAAATCATCAGTTGCTCTCACATACATGAGCTGAAAGCCCTTGTAAGCCTTTCTGGGAATGCAAAGTTTAGCCAATTGAGAGGTTGACATTCACTCCAGCAGCATAAAGTAGATGGTAGATAAATGAGTCAAACCAGTGCCTTCAGCAAATTCCAGCTAACTATTCAGTTATAATTAGTGTTTTGGAAACACCATCCATGTTTGACTCTGACAGGGAAAGTTTTCAATGTTTTTTCTTAAAAAAAAAAAAAAATACTGTCTTTTTTTGGTCATAGTTGTAAAATCTATGTGTCCAAAAATCCTGTCACTCATGAAGTCTCTGGATCTGACTGTCAGAGGAACTTCGGGTATTTTCGGGCAGTTAATGAATAGGCCTCCATATCTGTATCTTACACCTGAAGTCAGATGTCACAGTTAATGTGCACTGAGTAGGATAGTATGTTCCAACAGAGTATACAAGACACTCCAATAGCAGCACCCCACAGTCCTTTCAGAACCAATGAGTATCAGGAACCTGAGGTGGTTTTCTATGTCTATGTATTACCAACTCAACTGACTGAGAAGTGAATAATTTAGTCAGCCCAGTTTTACATGACATTTGCTTTAGTATTATATAGATAATGGCTTAAAGTAAAAATTTGAGATATATTGCTGAGCAATGCTACCTAATTATTTTAATTACTTAACCAATATCCCATTATTTATGCCTATAATTTTCTCAATCTTAGTTTTATTATTCTAATGCCAGAATCCAAAATAAGTAGGATTTTTGCCTCTGTCATTGAGCTAAGCATTATTTTATAGGAAAGTAATTAGACTAGGAATTATTTTATAGGAGAGTAATTAGACTCCATGATAAGAAAAAAAAATTATGGAAGACACTATTTTGCTTATAGATAGAATGTGCCTGTGATAGTTAATTTTATGTGTCATTTTGGTTGGGACACTGTACCTAGATATTTGGTCAAATATTCTGGAACTTTCTTTGAAGGTGTTCTTGGTATGAGTTCAACATTGAACTGGGTAAACTTTGAGTGAAGCTGATTGCCCTCCATAATGTAGGTGCAACTTACTGAAGCCCTTAAGAGAACACAGACTGACTTCCTCTCCTGAAGGAGAAGGAATTCTTCTAGGGGACTACCTTTGGATTCAAACTGTCTATAGCTATTCAATCAAAAGACATAAAGTGACTGAATTTAAAGCAAAAGCAAAAACAAACAAAAAGACTCATCTATAAGTTGCTGTAAAAAGACTCACTTCAGATCTATGGAAATACACAGAATAAAGGTGAAAAGATGAAAAAAGATAATCCATGAAAATAGAAATGAAAAGATAGCTGGAGTAGCTATGCTTATATCTGACAAAATAGATTTTAAAACAAAGACTGTAATAAAAGACAAAGAAGAACATTACATAATGATAGTCTCAATCCAACAAGACGATATAACATTTCAAAATATTTTATGTACCCAACATAGGAGTACCTAACTATACAGAGTAAATATTAATAGAGCTAATGGGAAAAATTGACACCAGTACAATAAGAGTAAGGGACTTTAATATCCTGCTTACATCAATGGCTACATCATCCACATGGAAAATCAATAAGGAAACATTGGCCTTAAATAATTCATGAGACCAAATGGAATATATATATGTGTGTGTGTGTGTGTCTACACACACACACACACATATATATATATATAAATATAAATATAAATAAAAACATTCTCTAAGATGTATATGTTAGGCCACACAATATGTCTCAGTAAGTTGAAAAAGATTAAAATTATGTCAAGCATCCTCTCTGACCACAATTGTATGAAATTAGAAATCAATTGCAAGAAAAAAAGGAAAATCACAAACATTCAGAGGTTAAACAAAATGTGCCCAAAGAACATGCACTAATAAACCAATTGCTCAATGAAAAAATCAAAGAAGAAATTTAAAAATCCCTTGAGACAAATGAAATAAAAATACAACTGACAATCTTTGAGATCTAGCAAAAGCTGTTCTAACAGTGAGGTTCATGGTAATACAGGCCTACCTCAAGAAACAAGAAAAATCTTATATGAATACTCTAACTTAATACCTAAAATAATTAGAAAAAGAAGAATAAAGGAAGATAATAATATTAAAGAATAGAGTAAAAATAAATGCAATAAATTTAAAAAAATTGATACATCTTTAGCTAGACTTCCACCCCCATGAGGTGAAAAAAAAAGAAGAAGATTTAAATAAATAAAATCAGAGAGTCTCCTGACTGGCTCAGTTGGAAAACCAGGCAACTCTTGATATCGGGGTCATGAGTTTGAGCTGCATGCTGGCTGTAGAAATTACTTAAATAAAACAAACAAACAAACAAAAGTTTTTAAAAAGGAAATTCTGTTTCAAAGAATTCTATTTCTTTGTTATTGAATTCTATAACAAAGGATCATATGGGACTACTGTGAACAATTACACGTCAAACAATAGGACAACATAGAAGAAATGGATAATACATAGAAACATACGATCTCCCAGGAGGAATTATAAAGAAATCCAATATTTGACTGGATTGATTACTAGTAAGGAGATAGACTCAGTAATAAAAAAAAAAAACCTCCCAACAAACAAAAATCCAGCATGTAGACAGCTTTACTAGTGAATTCTGCCAGACATTCAAAGTAGATTTAATACCTATTTTTCTCAAATTCTTCCAAATAATTAAAGATAAGAGAATGTTTCTAAATCCATTTTACTAGTCTGTTACTAAAACCAGAAAAGGACATCGCAAAAACAAAAACAACAACCCAAAACACAAAACAACAACACAAAAATTTATAGGCCAAAATCCCTGATGAACATAGGTGCAAAAATTCTCCACAAAATATTAGCAGACCAAATTCAACAACATATTGAGAGGATCATGCACCATGATCAAATGGAGTTTACTTCAGATATGCAAAGATGATTTAATATCCACAAATCAGTCAATATCATATACCACATCAACAAAACAAAAGATAAAAATCATATGATCATCTTAGTAGATGCAGAAAAAGCTTTTGGCAACATTCAACATTCACTTATGCTAAAAACTCTCAACTAAGTGTGTACAGAGGAAACATACCTCAACATAACAGAGGCTATATATGATAAACCCACTGCTAATATATTTTCTTCTAACACCAAGAATAAGACAAGGATGCCTGCTATCCCCACTTTTATTAAACATATTAGAAGTCCTAGCCAGAGCAACTTGGCAAGAAAAAGGAATAAAAGACATCCAAATTGGAAAGAAAGAGGTAAAACCATCACTATGTGGAGATGACATAATACTATATACAGGAAACACTAAGGACACCACACACACACACACACACACACACACACACACACCGTGTTAAAATTAATAAATGGATTCATTAAGTTTGCAGGATACAAGATTGTTATTCAGTTATCTGTTGCCTTTTTATACAATAGTAAGAAAATATCAGAGCAATTAAAAAAACAATACCATTTACATTTGCATTAAAAAAATACCTGGGAATAAATTTAACCAAGGAGATAAAAGATCTGTACACTGAAAACTATAAACAACTGATGAAAGAAATTGAAGAAGCCATAAATAAATGGAAATCTATGTCATGCTAATGGATGAGAAGAATTAATACTGTTAAAATGTCCCTAAAACTTAGAGTAATCTATAGATTCCAAAATTCCAATGGCATTTTTCATGGAATCTAAACAAATAATTCTAAAATTTACATGGAACCACAAAAGACCCCAAACAGCCAAAGCAAATTTCAAAAAAAAAAGAACAAATCTAGAGATATCACATTTCCTAATTTCAGATAAAACAAAACTATAGTAATCAAAACAGTATGGTATTAACACCAGACACATAGATCAATGGAATAGAATAGAGAGCCCAGAAATAAACCCTCATGTATATGGTCAATTAATTAATAACAATGGAGCTAAGAAAATACCATGGGGAATGGGCAGGCTCTTCAATAAATCATTTTAGGAAAACTGAACACCCACATGTAAAGGAATGAAATTTGATCTGCTACCTTATGCTTTACAAAGAAAAATTAATTCAAAATGGATAAAAGACTTTAATGCAAGACCTTTAATGGTAAATAGAAGAAAACATAGGTGGTGGCTCTTTGACATAAGTCTTGGCATTCAATTTTTGGATCTTACTCTAAAAACAAAAGCAAAAAAAGCAAAATAAACAAATGGGACCACATCAAACTAAAAAACCTCTGCACAGCAAGGAAAACCACCAACAAAATTAGATGACAACCTATCGAATGGGAGAAATTATTTGCAAAATATATATCCAGTAAGGGGTTAATATCCAAACAATATAAAGAACTCAAACAATACAATAATGTCAAAAATACAATCAGATTAAAAAAAAAAAGACAGAGGATCTAAATAGACATTTTTCCAAAGAAAGTATTTTTCCAACAGGCATCATCAAAAGATTTTCAACATAATTAATAATTAGGGACTTACAAATTAAAGCCACTTACAAATTAAAGAGATATTGCCTCTTTCCTAATAGAAAAAGACAAGAAACAACAAATATTGAACAAAATGTGAAGAAAGGGTACTGTTATACTTTATTGGTGGAAAATTCCACTGATTCAGCTACTAGGAAAAATGGTATGCAGTTTCCTCAGAAATTAAAAATATAAGTACATATGATCCAGCTATTCCACTTCTGGATATTGAAACAAATGAAACACTAACTTGAAATGATATGTGCACCTCTATATTCATTGCAACACTATTTACAACAAGCAAGATCTGGAAACAACCTAAGTATCTATCAAGGGATGAATGGATAAAGAGGTTGTGGTAATATATAGAATGAGATATTATTCAGCCATAAAAAATAAAATCTTGCTATTTGCTAAATACGAATGGACCTTAAGGCTATTATACTAACTGAAATAAGATGAAAACAAATACCATGTGATTTCCTTCATATGTGGAATATAAGAAACGAAACAAAACTCAAAGTTAGAACAGATGGGTGATTATCAGAGGAAGACAGTTGGGAGTGGATGTAATAGGTTCTGAAGGGAGTTAATTGTATGATGATGGATGGTAATTAGACTTATTGTGATCACTTTGTAGTATATACATATATTGAATTATATGAATTATATGTTATACAACTGAAACTAGTATAATGTTATATACCAATTTTACCTCAAAATAACATAAAAAATAATACAATGTTATAAAGATCATTAACACAACTTATAAACAAAATGAGGAGAAAAAGCTCTAATATGAATTTATTAGGAATTCCTAGAAGAAAAAATTTAAATAGTATAAAAAAGATTTAATTGTATCCTAAAAAATATTAATTATTCATGTTGCTATTTTAATTCTTGCTGTTGAGTTTTATATTGTTACTGGGCACCAGAACCAGATTATGTTCTTTTATCCCCCTCCCCGAATTATGTTCTCTAGAAACCATACTTAGATATGCTGTAGATCCAGTAGGACTGAAGTCCCAATTAGTCTGACATTTGAGAATGTAAGCTAAATTTACCTGAGTCTTTGTATGAGCAGTTGCCAATGAAAGTCCACAGTCAATTCATCTATGAGTATATTATCAAGGGCCATGTGTCTTTTAATATTCAGATAACTTCATGTATCAGAAAGTATACTATATGCACAGTTTCAAATGGATTCATGACTATGTCAGTTAAGATACTTAGTGAATCACTATATATGTCATCTTAGACTATCTTCCCATATTTCTCCTATACATCAGCTCAAATGAATAAAAGTTAACTGGACAAGATCCAAAAATGAGCATTATCAAATACATATATCACAAAAATATGAGATTTAATAAAACAAAACAAAACCATGTGGTTGTCTTAATAGTGTCATGGCTTAGCAGTGGGTCCTAAATTAGGCATGGAACCATATTTTTGAAAACTCAAAGTCACCTTGCTGAATTTGCAAACTTCATAGATAAGTTTTTATGAATGAAATACATACAATTAAATAATTAAGTAAGGTTATCTAACAAGAACTAGAAGAACCTCCATAATAGAATTAAAAATATTTTTCCATAAATATATTTATGTGAGGTGTGAGATATTAAATCGTTGAATATCTGAGTCACTTTGAAAGCTATGTAGTGATACCATATTTGGATAGTCACTCCTTGAAATTCAAATATCTGGCTTATAATCATAGAGACAGCAACTGTATGTATATAAAAATTTGTAAATATTAGAATTGATTTGGTATGGTTCCTCCTGCTTCAGGATCTCTACCCTATAACCTCCTTCTTTAGTCTACCTCAAGGAATGCTACCTCTGTTTTTTATTCCTGGATTCATTATCCAGTCCTGGCTCCCTAAAGTTCAACTTCTTTGGATATTCACTGTTCTTGCATTCTTCTACTACCTTCTTGCTTTGGAATTACTTCTTCTCCTTGATGGTTCCCCACCACCCACCCCTTAACATTCAGGGACTTGCTCAACATTATATATTCCTCGAATTATCATAGAGGTCAGGCTCTCATGCAATTTCTGGAACTTTGTTATAGATTCCCAATTTTTCATCCTTACATTAGCCTTACTATGCAACCCACTTGTACAGACATATTTTTTTATTTTTAATTTTTTAATTTTTTTAAATTTTGTACAGACATATTTTTAAAACCCAAATCAATCTAGTTCAGTACTCCGAACAACCTTTAGTGTTTCCCACTTTTTACAACACATTTTTCAAATCTGATCATGGCACATAAATTTCCCCACCAACTGTCTGATCTCTGCCCCTTTGGCCTTATCTCCCACGCAGATCCCTCTTGGCAGTGTTTTATTTATTATGGCTTGTATAAGCCTGTGGAACTAGTTCAGTCTGATCATTCATAGCATTGTCCCCTTGAGGAAATAGATCAAGTGTTCTAAAACAGTGATTTACAAATCACTTTTACTGTTTGATTTGTAGCACTATTTGTTAAACTTTAACTTGTGCTCACTACCTATTGTATGTGTAAGAATTCTAAGACTTTTTAGGGCCTTCACATACATAATGGAAGCTTTCCCTTATCAAAAAATATTTTGGAAAATATCCTAATATTATGGATTACTATAATACAAATAGTAAGAACTACAAATGCATCTCTACAAATTTACATTTCAGCAGCAATGGTAAACTTTCAAGAATTGGATTACTTTTTATCATGCTTGGTTTATTTACAAAATTTTTCAAAGTAGAACTAACTACTTCCACAATGCTCTTAGAAAAAGAAAAAAAAGAGGCTAAATCATTTCAGAACCTTTGAATACTGACAAGGGCAATACTTGTAAGATACTTATTACTATAAAGAATAATTTAAAAAAACTTTATACAAATTAAAAACCATAAAATTGAATCCTCAAACAAATTTGACTTAAAGGACAGATCAGTATTAAATTCATAAACACCACTGTATTTCATATTTTCAGTGTTAATATAGCACTAAAACCTGCTCTAGAATTTAGCTTCTTCATTGTAAAATAGAATAACATAAATTTACTATTTAGAATAAGAACTAGGGAAAATGTGTTTAAATCAACAAAAATCTGATATTAGATGACTGTATGAAACCAAATACAAAACTATATAAACATCCTTTTCAGAATAAAATGCTAGCTTCGATATATAATTGTATGAGATGCATTTGGAGAGGCTTGCTCAGACCATTTTCAAAATATGATAAACCATAGCTTAAGCCAAGAGATAAAGAAGTCTCTCCAAATTCCTGTATGTTAGACAACAGCTTAGACTGCCTGCTTATTTGTTACAGATCCACCAAAATCTAACTAAATAAATCTCTTTTAATAGCATAGTTTGATAACAGTTCTGACAAAGAAAACTGCCATCAGCAACTACTGTAGGCTGCCAAAGAATAATGCATTATTATAAGATATTGGCCAAATATATGGACTCACAAAAAATGAAATTAATTGGTCTCATAAGTCTACTTCTATTTCAGTGCTAGAATTAACCATTTAATTAACTCATTTTATTAAAATAGAACATTCATATAATAGCTTCAGCTTAAGCCCTGGGACTTTTCTGCATTGAGTGCTGGCTTCCTTTTCAGCATGTAGGCCCAAGATTATCCCACTATATCCAAATTCATTCAAACTTCAGCCAACCCAGATATCCCTCGGAGCCTCAATCTCAAGTATTCATTTATTCAGCAAATATCCACAGACAGCTACTATGTGCCAGGCATTATGCTAGGCACCAGAGAAACATTATCAGCATTTTCCCAGGGACATTTATTTTATAAGATATCTCACAGTAAAATGGTTCAGTGATCAATTTATCTTGAGAAATGTTGTATATGTTACCACACTCCCAAATATTCAAAACCTATTTTTAAAATTTTGAAAACATTGCAAGATTGTAGTTAGAGACAAAAAACACACATCATAGAATGGCAAAAATCCAAAGCATTAACACCATCAAATTCTGGTCTATCATTCATTGCTGGTAAAAATGTGAAGTAGTTTAGCCATTTTGGAAGACCATTTGGCAGAGTCTTACAAATTTACCCTAAAGATACAAACGTAGTGATCCAAAGGGGCACATGCACCCGAATGTTTATAGCAGCAATGTCCACAATAGCCAAACTATGGAAAGAACCTAGATGTCCATCAACAGATGAATGGATCAAGAAGATGTGGTATATATACACAATGGAATACTATGCAGCCATCAAAAGAAATGAAATCTTGCCTTTTGCGACAACATGGATGGAACTAGAGCGTATCATGCTTAGCGAAATAAGTCAAGCAGAGAAAGACAACTATCATATGATCTCCCTGATATGAAGAAGTGGTGATGCAACATGGGGGCTTAAGTGGGTAGGAGAAGAAGAAATGAAACAAGATGGGATTGGGAGGGAGACAAACCATAAGTGACTCTTAATCTCACAAAACAAACTGAGGGTTGCTGGGGGGAGGGGGTTTGGGAGAAGGGGGTGGGATTATGGACATTGGGGAGGGTATGTGCTTTGGTGAGTGCTGTGAAGTGTGTAACTTGGTGATTCACAGACCTGTACCCCTGGGGATAAAAATATATGTTTATAAAAAATAAAAAATTAAAAAAAAAATTAAACCTAGTCATACCATACAATTCAGTGATCACACTCCTTGCTATTTACCCAAATGAACTGAAAACTTATGTCTTACACAAAACCTGAACATGCATGTCTGTAGCAGCTTTCTTCACAATTGCCAAAACTTGGAAGGAACGAAGATGTCCTTTAGTAAGTGAATGAATAGGTATACTACATACAGGCAAACAATGAAATATTACTCAGAACTAAAAAGAAATGACTTATCAAGCCATAGCAAGACATGGGATCTTAAATATGTATTACTAAGTGTAAAAGGCCAATCTGAAAAATCTATGTACTTATAATTCAAATTACATGACATTCTGGGAAAGGCAATGATACTATAGAAAACACAAACTATGGAGACAGTAAAATGATTAATGGTTTCTAGGGGTTAGTGAGGAGGTAAGGATGGATAGGTAGGGTGTAAGTTTTTTTTTTTTTAGGGCAGTGACACTATTAGCTACGATACTATAATGGTAAACCCATGTCATTATACATTTGATAAAACCTACTGAACACGCAATACCAAAAGTGAACCCTAAAGTTAACTTAGGATACTGGGTGAAGTGTCACTGTATGTTCATCAGTTCTAACAAATATACCCCACTCTGGTGGGGTATATTGATAGCAGAGGAGGCTATGTATGTGTGGGGAGATCCCTGTCTCCTCTCAGTTCGGCTGTGATCCTCAATCTGTTGTAAAAAGTAAAACCTGTTTTCTGTTTTTGTTTTTTTAAACCCTTTTATCTTACTTGATTATGTGACTTGTGTGTCAGGAAATTATACTATTTCTTTACGGAACGAATAATCTCAACAGATTTCAGGAAGTCTTAGCCCATATGATATATAAATGAATCAGCAATTCAGTAAACTAATTAGAACACTCAGAAATATCAGTTTCCAAAACAACCTACAAAGAAACAAAAACTACCATAGCCAGTTATTTTGGCAAGTTGACTAATCAAGTAAATCAAATTTCATCTTGTATTTCAGTAGATAAAACAGGAGCTATCTCTTGTGTCATATTTTTTAAACCAATTTTTGATTTATTTACTTTTTAAAATATTTTATTTACTCATTTGACAGACAGAGATCACAAGTAGTCAGAGAGGCAGGCAGAGAGAGGGGAGGAAGCAGACTCCCTGCTAAGCAGAGAGCCTGATGCAGGGCTTGATTCCAAGACCCTGGGATCATGACCTGAGCCAAAGACAGAGGCTTTAACTCACTGAGCCACCCAGGTGCCCCTCTTGTGTCATATTTTAAGAAAAAACTCAATTTTTACAAACCTTTTGATTTAGAGTGAAAATTTGCATCAATATAGGTGATATTTTCCATTAAGTCACTTATTTAACAAATTTTTTTTTTTAACTCCAAATTTGTGTTGGCAAACACTTTCTTTTAAGGGCAAATGAGTAAATATAAGATTTGTGTGCTACTGAGGTCTGTTACAACTCACTTCTGCCAATGTGGTGCAAAGTGCAGTCACAGAAAATATGCAAATGAATGGGAGTAACTTGTGCCAATAAAACTTTCTTATAAAACAGGGAGCAGCAGGGGTGCCTGGGTGGCTCAGTGGGTCAAAGCCTCTGCCTTTAGCCCAGGTCATGGTCCAAGAGTCGTGGGATCCAGCCCCACATGGGGCTCTCTGCTCAGCAGGGAGCCTGCTTCCCCCTCTCTCTCTGTCTGCCTCTCTGCCTGCTTGGGATCTCTCTCTCTGTCAAATAGATAAATAAAATCTTTAAAAAAAGTTAAAAAAAAAAAAAAACGGAGCAGCACAAATTAAGCCTGAAGGGTGTGAGTTTGCTACTCTTGGTCTAGATGATAGGGATACAAATTTTAAGTTTCCTTCTTTTAACAATTTAGGAAATATGGAGGAAATAAAGGAAATATGAGTCTTTATTTCATTATTTTAACTTTTATGAAATTATAAAAGAGGAAAGGTTGACCAAGAAAGAAAATGCCCAAGTGAGACATTTTTCTCATGTTCCCGGGGTGAAGAGTGGTTTATCATAGTGCAGGTTGCTATTTTGTTAAATATTTGATTGCTCAAAAGAAGATCTGTCCTTTTTTTGCATATTATTTTGGAACGTATGGAACTACAGATGATATTCATTAAGAACTCACCCACTCACCTCCTACTTTCTGTAACAACTTATGGTAGAAATATATCAGAAGATGTGATGAAAGGATGTGTGGGAGAGTCAGCAGTTATACTCAGCTGAGGATATCCACCACAAAGGCAAAACCTACTATTGAAAAGTAACAAAGCTACAAAACAGAACAACTAACAATGAGGCCTGGAGGTAGAACAAGAGTAAGAGAGAAGAGCACCTGATATCCTCTAGGGGAAGACTGAATAAATTATAGTCATGTGTTGCCTCAAGAATCTCAGTAGGGGAGACAATGAGGTCATCACTTCCAAGCTCTGGCCTTGCTAATTTTCTTGAAGTTATTTGTGTATAGATTTCTGGAGACGGTAGTCCAAAGGCTCTGGGGTGAGAGAACCTATAAAATAGATTACATAAATGACTAGAGCTTTAAACAAGCATTTATGGAGCGTTGGTACAACAGTTAATTTTGTGTGTCCACATGACTAGGTTAAAGGATGCCTAGATAACTGGTAAGACATCATTTCCGGGTATGTTTGTGAGGGCATTTCTGGAAAGGATTAGCATTTGAATAGGTAGGCTAAATTAACAGATTGTCCTCACCAGTGTTAGTAAGCATCATCCATTTTGTTACTGGATGTTCCTGAATGAAAAAAAAAAAAAGGCAAATTTGATTTTTTTCCTTAAGCTGGGACATCTATCTTCTCCCACTCTTGGACATAACTGCTCTTGATTCTTTGACCTTCAGATTTAGACTGGAACTATATCACTGGCTTTCTTAGGTCTCTAGTTTGCAGATAGCTAAGCATGAGACTTATCACCCTCCATAATTGTGTGAGCCAATACCTCATAATGAATATTTCTCTGTTTATCTATTTATCTATCTTCTATTTATCTATCTATCTGTCATCTATAACCTATTTGTTCTATTTCTTTAGAGAATCTTGACTAATACAAGTTGATACGTTTATTTACCAGTAATATTTGCTGTGGGGGTAGAAGAAAGAGTAAATAATTCAATTTCTGAAATATTTAAGTTGGGATTATAAGACATATAATTGATAGAGATATATGTATGAGTGTTAAGCAGTTAAATAATATAACCCACAAAGCCCAACTTCTAGAAATTGTCATTTCCAAAAATAATAATACGACTCTACAAATCAAAGAGAAGATAAAAATTAAATAACATTTTAGTATATTTTTTGAAACCTCAACTGTCAAATAAGTTTGAAAGTATGAATATTTATAAAGAAAGTATATGGTTCAGTTGGGAAATAAGGAACAGGAATGAGAAAATACTTGATCATTTTTGAATTCAGAAATTTTATGTTTTCATGTTTTATTGATTTATTATGTTATATCCAATAAACCCCTAAGCTTCAATTCTTTATACTTATTCTATAGATTCCCACCCCATGCACATGGAATGCCTTACTAGTTTTAACACCATCTAGTGGTTAAGACCAAATGATTGAAAGTAAACTCAATAGAAGGTAAGAGGCAGAGGCAGGGATGCATTCCATTTCAACTTTAGGACAACATAGCTGATAATACTCTTTTCAGCTTCTTGATACATTATCAAAGCAAACATTGTAATAAGCTTCATAGGTGAAGGGTTTAAAACGAAAATTTTAGGAGAGATTTTAATTTTTAAAAACTGATTATTTATATTCTCAAACAAGCCTTTTGAAATCACAGTACCTGTAAAATTGATTTATTGTTTGCTTGGTCTTAAATACAAGAAGTTTCTTTCTCTGGAAGTGGGTGGAGAGAGTAATCTTGCTCTAATTGTAACTAAACTGTGAGGAGACAGAACATAGATGGATGGTAAATAAGCAGAACAAACCAATGGCAAAGCAGGTGTTCAGAACTGGATTGCAAAGCAGTTAATCAAAGTCAGTGACTTTTGCTAACAGGAACTAAGGCAACATTATTTTGTGGTTTTTAAGAGGACTCTTCAGCTAAAATAATCAGGTGGAGTGTTATAGGACGCTCCATAACTTACATGACTATGGATAATAGTAATTTCAAAATTAAAAAAAAAATTAAGGATGACTACAGCAATAAAAGAGGGATACAATAGTTATTTTTTGAGAGGAAAAGCTTTAATATTCATCTCAAGTAGTGATGATAAAATGCTTCAAGAAACACTAGTAGCATTATGACCTTATGTTAGTGTCTCTCTTATGGCAAAACAGAATCAGGAAAACAGGTATGGGGGTTTCTTCTGCACAGTGATACCAAATATAAGTTCACTGATAGAGTTCTGATGCCTGTAAGAAAATACCAATTAACATGAAAAATGATAATGTTGTAAATGAATTAACTATTATGTGTGTGAAACATAAAAACCTAAAATGGAAGCTCTAGAAAACACTTCAGAAATCTCTTAATCCAACAGACTCATTTTTCAAATTAAAAAAAAAAAAGGGGGGGTTGCCTGGGTGGCTCAGTGGGTTAAAGCCCCTGCCTTCGACTCAGGTCATGATCCCAGAGTCCTGGGATAGAGCCCCGTATCGGGCTCTCTGCTCGGCAGGGAGCCTGCTTCCTCCTCTCTGCCTGCCTCTCTGCCTGTTTGTGATCTCTGTCTGTCAAATAAATAAATAAAATCTTTAAAAAAAAAAAAAAGGGACGCTAAATTCTGCTGTTTTTTTTTTTTTTTCAGTTCTCAACATATGACCTAGATCAAATGTGTGAAATTTTGCAGAGCTAATCTGAAATAATTACAGTTCCATCTATGATCCCAATAGTCTCTATACGGTCCTCACCAGTGTTTTGTTATAGTTTTGAAAACAACCCAGATGTTAGCTGTTCTTACATTCTCATACACCTTCATGTTTTCCATCTGTGTATCCACTTCCGCATAGAGTTCATCAACACTTTGAGTTGTCATAAGATAATTTACTCACACAAACAAAAATATTAGTGAGAAATAGTCACTGCAAATAATTCAGTTAACAAACATTTACTTAAATCATCTGCTAAGTGCCAAGCACTATGTTAGGCGCTGGGGATAAATATAGGACTTGCCCGGATGGAGATTATAACATAGTGGAGAAGAAAGACTAATAGAATAAACAAGAGACCAAACCATATAAAGAACTACTAGTTCAGTAGAGATGAACACATATATTCAATGAAGATAATTAATGTGGTCAGGGAAACCCAAGAATGCTTCCTTAAGGAATGAAGATTTAGCTGAGATTCAAGGAAACAGTCTGATTTAATTTTAAGAGCTGATGTATATGTTGGTATACCTACAATCAAAATGTGTAATTTGAAGAACTGAAAGAAGACTTAGAGAGAGTAAACATATATGGAAAATTAAGTATAGTATACTCTCAATGAAATATTATGTGACACTCAAAATGAATGATCTGTAGGTACACACAAGAACATGAGTGGGCTTTAGCAATATAATATTAAGTTGACAATTATTTCTATATAACACATTCCTGTTTATGTCTTTTTACATTTTTTAAAAATGTAAAAATCATGATTAGCTCACTGCTGTACAAAAATGGGCTTCTGGTGAGATTTGGGTAGCAGGCAAAAATCAATGCACATGTACAAACACATATACACTAAGTTTCATGATAGTAATTGCCACATGTCGAAAGAATGGTGGGTTATGGGGAAAAAACATAGATATGATGTAGTATGTGTTTGTGTTTTAGTTCTTGAGTTGAATAATTAATTAGAAAGAGTTTATAATATTAGAGGTTAAAAAATACAAAAAGAGAAAGCCATCCACAGACCAATAATGACAACATATTTAAAAATCTAAAAATATAGGCAATGAAAATTCAATTGCAAATGCCTTAAAGATCCAACATCCAACAAAGATGAGAGAGAGAGATACACACAGGGACAGAGAAGAAATTAAAGCATGAAACATTAGTATCATGCTGGTTGAGAGGTTGGCAAATTCTTAGAGGCCAGATTCTTAATCATGAATGAGTTATGTGGGTCTTTATTTATGTGTGTATGTATGGCCAGATGGATGGATTTATAAGTTAACTTTAGCTTTAAATTCTTTTTTTTTTAAATTAATTTAATTTATTTATTTATGTTTAGTTAGCCAACATATAGTACAACATTAGTTTTTGATGTAGTGTTCAACAATTCATAAATTGCATGTAACACCCAGTGCTCATCACAACACATGCCCCCCTTCAGACCCATCACACTGTTACAACATCCCCCTCCCCTATGAACCCTCAGTTTGGTTTCCAGAGTCCAGGGTCTCTCATGGTTTGTCTCCCTCTCTAATTTCTTCCCATTCAATTTTCCCTCCTTTCCCCTATGGTCTTTCACACTATTCCTTACATTCCACATGAGTGTAACCATGTGGTAATTGTCCTCTCTGTCTGACTTATTTCATTAAGCATAATCCCCTCCAGTTCCATTCATGTTAATGCAAATGGTAGGTATGCATCCTTTCTGATGGCTGAGGAATATCCCATTCTATATATGAATGTCATCTTCCCTATCCATTTATGTGTTGAAGGTCATCTCGGCTCCTTCTAGAGTTTGGCTATTGTGGCCATTGTTGCTAGGAACACTGGGGAGCAGGTGCCCCTTCTTTTCACTATGTCTGTATCTTTGGGGTAAATACCCAGTATTGAAATTCCTGGGTGCTAAGGTAATTCCATTTTTAACATCCTGATGGACCTCCATACTGTTTTGCAGAGTGGCTGCACCAGCTTGCTTTCCCACCAATAGTGTAGGAGGGTTCCCCTTTCTCCACATCCTCATCAACATGAATTCTCTTTTTAGATTGGGAGCAGAGGGGGATGGTAGGGGAAGAGTAGGGAAAAAGTTTGTTTTTCTTTAAGATTATTCCCACTGCAGTAAGAAAAACTCCTTGGAAAGAGCCAACAGAGTTATATACCTACCATTAAAGAAGTTATAGAAGAGTCCAAAGTGGATTTGATAACATGTGAGGTAGTGTAATACTTGTAAAAATGGGGAGAATTAAGTTGATGTTTAAAATATGTAAAATATCTTTCCAATAGATAAAATGTATAAACTAATTGAATATGGACTTTGAGGGTGAAAAGATTTTAAAAAAGACTATTAAACTTATGGTACCTAAAAATTAAATACCTGGTAATGCTATTAAAACAATGTATGAGAGCTAGATTTAGGTAGTAGTTTACTTATTCAACAATTTATTCAACATTTACTAAATACTGATTTGTGAGTCATCATTTTTCTAGGTACTAAGATACTAATATAAACCAGATTTGCAAATGTCCTGCTTTCATAGCGGTCCTGCTTTAGTTAAAGAAGAGCCAGGTCACAAAGAAACATAAGCAGAAAAATAAGGTAGTTTAAATTCGATGTTATATAGAGGAAATAAAACCACACAATGAAATAAGGAGTGAGAGGGGAGGCTAGGAAGTTATTTTAAACAGGAGATTCACAGATTTCTCTGAGAATGACACTTCAGCAGAGACCTGAATAGTAACATCATGAGTTTTGGTTTTAGATAATGTTCTCCTTGAGGTATCTTTGAGATATCCAAAGTAAAGATGAGAATGATCCAGCAAAAAAAGACAGAAAAGCAGTCATGTGAGAGAAGTTCTACAGCTCTTGTAAAGGAGATTAAGGAAGGGTTAACCTGTCACCCCATAATATCTATGTTTAATTTGTATACATTTTTCTCCTTTCTGTCTGCTTCTCTAAGATAGGGTTGTGAAATTTGGTAAATATAAATACAAAATGCCCAGTTAAATTTGGATTTCACTGAAATATGGATTATGTGTGTATGTACACCCATGCACTGTTTGGGACATACTTGTACATAAAATATTTAATGTTTATCTGAAATTCTAATTTAACTGGGGATCCTGTATTTTCTAGCTACCCTGTTCCAGGAAACACTCAGCTTTCCTAACTGCCTTCTTCCCTCTTCCTTTTTCTCTCATCTTTCCCTTCACCTTTCCTTTCCTCCCTCGTCTCCTTCCTTTCTTCTTCCCAAATTTTCCACTGGAGACTTTAAAATCCTCACTTCTTCACTGAACAGAGCACAGTGATTCTGCCCCTTCTTGTCTTTTCTAGTATGTGCACAGCTCCTTATCAGGCTGTGGATTAGAACAAAAAACAGCCAAGAAGAGTCTCATCTGAGAAGTCAGTTGAAGTCTAAAATATATTTACATATGTGTAGGCACAGGCCCCAATAAACTGTCCGTAGGTAGAACACAGGAGCTCTTATCTGTCTTATCTATATTCCCTATAATGGACTATAGATGGTAACAGAAAATATTTTTTAAATGATAAAAGCAGGAAATTTGATGAAGTTATATAATATGTTACCAGCAATATTATGTAGTAGTGTCTGTTTCTTACCTTTAAAATGAGAGAGTTTAGGGGTGCCTGGGTGGCTTAGTTGGTTAAGTGGCTGCCTTTGGCTCAGGTCATGATCCCAGGGTCCTGGAACTGAGTTCTACATCAGGCCCCCTGCTCAGCAGAGAGCCTGCTTCTCCCTCTCCTTCTGCCTCCTGCTCTGTCTACTTGTGCTCTCTCTCTGTCAAATAAATAAATAAAATCTTTAAAAAAATAAAATAAAATGAGAGAGATTAATAATAATGGTCGTAATAATAACAATAACAGCTAATATATTGGTCAATTACTACTTTTGAGGTATCATATTAAACACTTAACATGTATTAACCTAAAAGTTCCTTTCACCTTTAACAATGTGTGCTTCATTGATCTCAGCACAATCTCAGATATGACAGAGCTTAACTGAGGAGAACTTAGAGATGCATTTAAGTTCATGGATGCCATTAATAATGTGCTGCAATTACATTTATTGAATGCCAGGCAAAAAGGTTTTAATGTTACCATGATTGGAGCATCTAATGGGCTCAGTCAGTAGAGCTTACAAGTCTTGATCCTGGGGTTGTGAGTCCAAGCCCTAAACTTAGTGTAGAGATTACTTAATCAAATCAAATCTAATCAAATCTTTAAAAATAAAATTAAGTTACCATGATCTTCATAAAGTCAGAAACATCACTGAAAAAATTCTTAGTAATTTATATTATTTCTCTGTTAATTCTAAAACTGGTTGAGGAAAACTTCTACAATGTGTCATACCTTGGCAATTCTTCTCTGTGAGAATCATTCATAGAACTAAAATTCCCGTTGGTGTGACTACAAGGTATTTGGTTGGTTGCATGAAACTACATGCTATGCCGGTGTAGGAAAAATGTGTTATTAATGCTATTAGTAAGAAACATACTTTAGAATTTACTTTTTTCATACTTTAGAATTTAAAAACATTTCTTCTATGCAGTTTATTGGGCTTTACAAATATTTCATTAAGCTCTATTTCCCCTGCTGTCAGAGGGAGGTGACTATGTTGCAAATATTATAATAGACAGCTATCAAAAGGCTATTCAGATAAGAAAAGAACACTGTAATACACAGCATGTGCAGTTAAGAGAATGAATATTTAAATATAGCCACTTACATTAAAAGGCTATGATAAAAGCTATATTGGCATCAGAGTGATTTGAAACAATATGAAGGATATCCCTTTTTGTTTGTCCCTCAAGACAATCCAGTGCACAACGGAAGCACAACCACCTACATGCAGAGTCCCACAGATGTACTTGAAGAGCCATGCAATTTGTAGTGTGATCTAAAAAGTTCACCTTACCCACACCTACCTTTCAAAAGAATTTCAAGTATGTGAAGTCCATTCTGTACAGGAACAGCTTATGGAAATAACTTTTGTGTCAGTCTATTAGGTAACTTTTGCTGCATACAAGCCACTTCAAGTTTTAGTAGCTTATAATGCCAAACAGACATGAGCTCATGGTTTGCAAGTTGGCTGGGTGATTTTTCTGGTATAATAACACAGATTGGATGTTCAACATTGCTCATGCACGCACAAGTTGTCAACCGCAGGCAGCGTGGAGTCTCTGGCTTGCCTCTTGCATTTGTCTGGGCCTCCACGATGACAGCACTATTTGCTTCGTGTGATCTCCGCTCTTGGGGATGTCAGCTTACAGTTGTTCTCATGGCAGCAGCAGGATTATTAGGGGGACAACAGAAGTGTAGAAATCCTCTTGAGGGCCAGGCTTGAAACCAGCATAGCACCTACCTCACTGCATTATGCAAACAGTTCAAGATGGCCTGACTAGATTCAAGGTCTAGGTAAAGAAGATCTACCTTTTGACAAAAGGGGCTGCATTAGTCACATTGTAAAGTTTTGAGTCTGGGTAAGGGAAGAATTGATGGCTGTTTTAAAATCTACCCCAGTGGTAGAGTACACATGTGTCATGATTTTGGCACCCAATGACTTTTATTTATTTATCTCTCTATCTACTTATTTATTTATTTTTGAGATTTTATGTACTTACTTGAGAGAGAAAACAAGAGAGAAAGCACAAGTGGGGTGCATCAGGGCAGAAGGGGAGAGAGGAAGGGATAAGCAGAGTCCCCAATGAGCAGGGAGCCTGACCAGGCTCATCCCATGACTCTGGGATCATGACTTGAACCAAAGGTAGACATTTAACCAACTTAGCCACCCAGGCCCTGGTACCCAACTATTTTTTTTAATTTTTTTTTAAGATTTTATTTATTTATTTGACAGATAGAGATCACAAGCAGGCAGAGAGGCAGGCAGAGAGAGATGGGGAAGCAGGCTCCCTGCTGAGCAGAGAGCCTGATGTGGAACTGGATCTCAGGACCTTGGGATCCTGACCTGAGCCGAAGGCAGAGGCTTTACCCGCTGAGCCATCTAGGCGCCCCTACCCAACCACTTTTAATCAGAGTCCTTTATTTGGGGGAATTTACCACTTTATCAGTACTACTTTCAGGAAAAACAAAAATCAAAATACGGATATGGAAAACCTGCTTTCCCAACTTCCTTTCAACTTACACTGTGACAAGGTGAGCTGACCCTGTCATGTGACCTAGACTTAATGAATTAGATTCATCTTTGTGAGATTTTTTACTTGGAGAATGGAAGGCACTGTGCATAGTTCATTTTCTGGTCAAGAGCTTAGAGTGTGGGAGAGAAACAGGTGCCATTGTTTCCATTTGTGGCCTCCCAAGTGATGCATATGACCTCTGCCTGTGTCGTGTATGGTGAGGTCTCTGAGGTATGACCCAGGGTGACAGGTCCCGGCTGCTCAGCCTCTAAGCCCGATTCTCTGGCCCTCCTAGAAAGTTGGCAAATTACTGATATTAAGTCAAGTCCTTAAATTAGCCAGAGTTGATTCTATGGGTTAAAAACTAATAGTCCCAATTGACATATTAGGGACAGAGTATGTTTCCTCATTTTTAAAATGGAAAAGATAATCTCCATGGAGAAATGGTCTGGGTCACAGTTAGTACTTAGCAATATAATTTTATGTTTTCTAAACATTTCATGAAACAAAATTCTACATCCTCTCTCAATAACTAACAGCACCAAACAACACTGGTGAATTTCATTTTACTTTATTCTTAAGACTCACAATTAATTTCTTTTAGTAGTCCAAATAGTTCAACTATTTGGTTTTTACTTTCCCTTACTTTTTTAAACAGAAAATTCCAGGCCTGCATGTCATGGTAGAAATATCTTTGAAAAGGAAAGTAGAAGGTGAAGGTCTGAGCCCATACTTATCATATACAAGATATATGTAAGTCTCTTATCTACTTGGATCCTACTGCATTCATACGGTTGGGAAAGTGACTGCATTGTTTATGTCAAGGATTATTTGAAGATTCATATGAAATATGATGAGCATAAAGACTTTGAAACTATAAAGTGTTATGTAAATAGAAGGGATTACTTTTTTTAGAAACGAATTTCTTAACCTCCCCATCTGTGGTATAAACAAATACAATTTTTAAATTTTTAATATATTTTCAAAGTTTATATCCATTTTGAGCCTCTCTAACATCTGTTTATATGTGTCCTCAATCCAGATTTAATTTAGATTGGTCTTTTCGTATTTTGGATTGAAAAAATTGACAGGAAAATTCTGTAAAGTAAAATTTGTTTACACCACTAGAGGAAAGTTTTCTTCCAAGCCTAATTTCAGAAGAAATACCACTTTTCTTTCCAGCGCATGGAACTGACCTGGACTAAATAGGTTACAAATTAATTTAAAGTGACAATGACTACTAGTAAGACTGAATAATGTAGCAAATTTGCTATATAAAACAGTCTTATAAAATAATTACTACACATTTCTGGTATACCATATGTTATTAAAGTTTACACTACAGGGTTTCTCTTTAGAATTTTGACCTAAATCTTTCTTATTTCCAAATCTATATACAGTATGATCCTTTTGTCTCTTTCTGAAAGGATTTGTGCAGACTACCTCGTAGTTTATGTTTTTTTTTTTTAATTTCCAACACTTCAACTTTATTATTTTCTTTTAGATGCTACATGGGGGAAAATCACCTAAGCAAGGAACAAAGGCATTAATAATTATACAAAGTTGACGACAAAAAGAGCAGTGAAATTATGTAGTATAATGAAAATTGAATTTAGGAACTGATTAAATAAAAGAATACAACCAATTACAAGAAGCATGCAGGCATACTATAATGCATAAAACCACAAAAAGGAAATACAGAAACAATGGTAAGTAATTCATCAAAAGTGACACCTTAAATTAAGTAAAGGGCAAGTGAGAATTTAGTTAAACTTCATCTTCTTCCAATTATTTTATTTCAAGTTTAGTTAACTTCTCAAGAATGGTAAACTTTCTGTTTCTTTCTTGTATTTATCTTATGATAATGATTCAATTTTTTGTGCTGACTATTTTGTCCATGAGATGTACCAAGTTCTTGTTTTCATTTCAGAAACTGGTGCCCAACTAACCTTATATAATAATCATCAATCAAATAATACCAATCTCTGCAACAATAGTTAAAATCCTTCAGTAGGCTCTTATATTTCTTTAAAAAAAGATCCATCTCCTTATGAGAATTGCAGGTGCTTATGTGAGTTCTCCTTGCCTACTTTTATCTTCATAATCTATACTATTCAGTTGTCAACTTTGCTAACCACAATGACCTTTCTTCTGCTCAACCTCATATGCCAAGACCTTCTGTGATCTGACTCTTATGTGCCTTTCTAACATGATTCCCTTCTGTTCTCTACTGTACTCATTATTTTCCAGCCACCGAGACCTCCACTCTGGTTCATGACCACCTGAAGACATTTCTCACCTCTCAGGGCTTGAGGCTTATTATTCTCTTGGTTCCTGAAACCCTCTTTCCCTTTATTTCATTGTAGAACCTGTTCCTTCTTGAACTCCCATTCTCAACTCAAATACCACACAGCAGAGAGCTTTTTCTTTACCACTCTATCTAAATTGCATCTCCTGTCAATCTCTATCATATAACTGATTATTTACTCATAAGTAAAGTGTCTTGCTAACTTGTTTTACTATCCCCCCTGAAATAGTAGTAATCTCCTTGTAAGCAGTGAGTATGTCATGATTATGATTATTACACTCCCAAAGTAGCAGGAGCAACACAATAAATATTTCTTGAACTAACTAATGAATCTATTGCTCTCCTTTGTAAATTAATATTCCTGTCTCTTACTAAAATATTATATTTACTCTAAGATAGTTGACTTATTAAATCACCATACAGAGATTTTTGTCTTTGTATTTTCTTTATTTTGATTACCAAAGTCTCATAAGTAATTGAGTCATTTTATTTTTTCCCTCTTCAGATGTCAACTATATTTACTGTCTTAATGTCCTGGATATTATTTCTATTTTCCAATACCCAACCTCATCCCCAAGCTTTTCTGCACTTTCCACCATGGGGTGTGGCAGCCCTAGGGCTGTATTTCCCAGAATCACTTGCATGCAGAGTTACAGATTCAAGTCCACTAATAAGAAGAACATACATGTGATTTATAAGGCAGAAGAGTAGCAAAGGCTAATATTTTTCCTATAATAGCAATAAGCATCTTGTGGTCTTTGGCAGACACTGGACATACTCCTGAGCCTTGTCTAAATAATCACTCACGTGGTGCAGCATGCAAATCAAATCATCCATGATGGTTTCTGCCATTTCTTGTACTTCTTCATTAGGAACAGTAGCTCTGATTTTGTGCCCTCAAGCTGTCCAATGTATATGTATGTATGTGTTTCTGAGTGAATTTTAAAGCTTCTCATTTTTTTTTCTTTCTCTTTTAAATACCTAGAGAGTTCTGTATTTTTCTGAGCCAATCAAACTTAGTAATTGGTGAAAATTGATCCACTACAAATGAATTTTAAAGTATTCTGATTTATTTAGTGACCAAACATACAGAAAATATTTCACAATTCTGTGTACTGACTTTTTGTGAGAGAGTGTTAAAATACTCCCAATTTTCAAAGACTAAATGGAGAAAGTATTGAATCTTTGAGATGAGAGGTAGACTAGTGGTGCCCAAAAGAGAAAGAAGGAAGGAAAGTAGGAAGGAAGGAAGGAAGGAAGGAAGGAAGGAAGGAAGGAAATTATAGCTCAAGAGATGAGTGGGAAAAGCAAAAAGAAGATAAAATGAAGGAGATCCTGACCCTACTTAGCTCATACCATCAAAAGTAATTTCCTTACTTTAGCTTGAAAGATATCATAGTTAGTCCAAATAGACTGCAATTGAAGTTCCCCATATTGTGCAATACCTTGACCTAGAAGAGACAGAATGTGTGATAAAACGGCCAAGTCCAGAGTGCTTGTGAAATAAAATCAGTTGATTCAATAGCCAAGTGGGCCATATGGAGTAGATTTCGGGTTTAAATGCCATTTTTTATGTGTGTGTGTCATTTTGGCCAATGAAAGTCCTGATTTGTGTCCAAATATTCATGTAATGATGGGCCAAAATGACTGATTCATACTAGAAGCTAACCCAACACAAAGAGTGATGAAATCTACTCTCATATTTGTGACTTAAAATTTATATGTGTGTGAAATGATTTCTTTTAAAACCAAGATCTTTATGACAGACTTAGGAGTAAATATATAAAATAAACATATATTATTTTATGTATCTGTTTATTTATATGCTCGGGTCTATTCTACTAGTGCATATTCTCAATGAAAGCAGGGTATTTCCTGTTTGATTTTTGCTTTTCCTCTGCTATTTCATAACCATCTAGAATAGTGCCAGTATTTGCTGATTAAATCAAGAAATGAATTAGAGGGCTCCTGGGTGGCTCAGTGGGTTGGGCCTCTGCCTTTGGCTCAGGTCATGATCTCAGGGTCCTGGGATCAAGCCCCACATCGAGCTCTCTGCTCAGCAGGGAGTCTGCTTTCCCCACTCTCTCTGCCTGCCTCTCTGCCTACTTGTGATCTCTGTCAAATAAATAAATAAAATTTTTAAAAAAGGAAATGAATTAGAGAATATAACTACTTATAACATGACTAAGGGCTAGTAGAAGTATTAAAATATTCAACTCTATAGGCAAAGTGTCCTCCTATGGAACTATTACCTTCAGCAGTTCTCAGACTTTTTGGTCTCAAGACCCCTTACACTTGCATTGAAAAATGCAAGTGACTTTAATTTATGTAGGGTATAATGCTATATTAGAAATTATCACTAATATTTTACATATGTATTAGTTTATGTTAAAATAATAATAAGCTTATTACATTAAACACATAAAAAAGTTTTCAAAAAATAACTATTTTTCAAAATTAAAAAATTAGTGAGAAAAACATTGTTTTACAACTTTGCAATTTCTTTGACATCTGACTGAATAGAAAGCAGTTGTATTCTCTTATCTGTGTCTGCTTTTGATCTATTACAATATGTTGTTTTCATTAAAGTATGTGAAGAAAACAAGTTCATACAAATAGTTCAAAAAGAAAGGGGTATTTTAATTGCCTTTCAGAAAATTGTTGATATTCATCTTTCATACTACACCAAAATTCTATCTTAAAGTTCATTTGCAATATGGAATCTGAAACTATATAAATAAACTTTTCATACTCTGCTATATTAAAATCTCATGGACTTACCAAACACCGTGAAAGTATGTTTTATTCTTGTAGGATTTTGTGACATCATGCACTTGTCATTTAGGAGGCACTGGATCACTAAGTGATTAAAATACTATAAATAATTATACATTTAATTTTATAATATGAAAAATGTTATTTATAAATATCACTTCCCATCTCATCAGAAATGTTCTTAAGGATGAAGTTGTCAAACTCATAGAGGTGTTCAAGTTTTCCTCTGAACTTTCACATTGTAGTATTGGCAAGTCCATTTACAGTCATTTGACATGAAGTGACAGACTCCCATTGTTTAATTTTGAGAAAATGTTCATCAAATATCCAATTCTAAATAAAATAATCTGTCCAGTCATTCTTTCAAATACAAATGATATTCCATGAAAAATAACAATAAACAAACAAAAAACTCCTGCTTCAACTATAATTTGAATGATTGCCATTGATTTTTAATGGTTGCTTGGAAATAGTTGTCATACTTTGGTATGCAACAGAAATGATTTATGCATATTTTCCATTTTGTCACACCAAATATTATAAAGATATGTACACAAGGGTCAAAATTTAATAAAACTAATAGTTTTTATGGCTTCAGTGTGCTTTTTTCTGAGTGTGGAACTGAAAAATACAGTGGTTACTAGTATAGTTGGTGCCACTCCCTTGATTGATGCTAAGGTGCCAGAAGTTTTACCCATGGTTAATTTTTACCATTGTGGCAAAATCATCAATAGAGGAGAGGGAAATACAAATAATGTTTTAGTATCATTATGAGTCCAATAGACCTCATAAAAGGGTTTCAGGGACTCCTTTACAAATCTAACATGGAAGTAGAAATCTGAATTAATTTGCTGAGCTGCCATAGCAAAATACCACAGATTGGATGGCTTAAACAACAGAAATATCTTGCCTCACAGTTTTGAAAGCTATAAGTCCAAGATCAAGGTATCAGTAGGTTTGGTTTCTGCTGAAGCCTCTCTCTTTAGCTTGCAAAATGGTAGCTTTCTTATTGTGTCCTCACATGAGTTTTTCCCTGTGTTTAGACATCATAGGTATCTCATCTATGTCCTAATCTTCTCTTCTCAAAAGGACACGAACCTGATTGGGTTCAGACCAACCCAAATGACTTCCCTTAATGTTAGTCACCTCTTTGAAAGCCTATCTCCAGACACAGTCACATTCTGAAGTATTGGGATTTAGAACTTCAGCATATGAGTTTTGAAGGACACAATTTAGTATGTAATAACATTTTTATCACTTCACTATCACACAGATTAAAAATGTTCTTGAATACTTTCATTCAAAAATCTCTATTTTTACATATGTATCTGTATATGCTGATTTATTTAAGTGTATACTGTAAAATGATTCTAGAAAGACCCTATGGATAACTAGTCCTTTAAAGTAGAATAATAAAAAAAAAGTAGAATATTACATATATGTTATTCATCTTGATCATTCCCTTAGAATTTTAACCTACCTTCAACTTTCGACTAAAAACTTTGATGACTCTTCTCTTAGTTATTTTAGGGTGTCTTACAAAGATATTTAAGTGTATAAATATTCTTTATAGGATACTGTATAGATATCTTATAAACTTTTAAATCCCCTTTGAAAGCGTAATCAGAGGGGCGCCTGGGTGGCTCAGTGGGTTAAGCCGCTGCCTTCGGCTCAGATCTTGATCTCCGGGTCCTGGGATCGAGTCCTGCATCGGGCTCTCTGCTCAGCAGGGAGCCTGCTTCCTTCTCTCTCTCTCTCTGCCTGCTTCTCAGTGTACTTGTAATTTCTCTCTGTCAAATAAATAAATAAAATCTTAAAAAAAAAAAAGTGTAACCAGAGTCTCAGCCACTAAGATCAATGGCTATTTAGGGTTCACTGAAATCTGCTTTCCAAGATATGGGGAGGGGAGTGGGTGAAAGTTGTAAAAACCCTAAGAAGCCTACTCTGTTAGTCTTCAGTTAAATCTGTAGGAATGACCTTTCATCTTAGGCTAGTTTATTGGGTCAAGAGCACAGATGCAGATTCTTATACCATTTGCATAAATTTTGCATTTATCCATGTTAATTAACATTCACTTTATATGTGTGGAGCTCTCAAAAAATTTAAAATTACCCAAGTATATTTTTTATAAATACCTCTTTAAAATCAGTTTTTGATTTTTATCTCATTATCAGGAATTTTATCTCATGATCATTCTATGACAGACTAATCTCCTCAGAAAATTTTCAGATAATTGAGGAACACTTTTAGGTAAATATTACTTTATTTTTACTTCTTTAACAAAAAAATTTTTTTAATATAATTTTTTATTTTTTATAAACATATATTTTTATCCCCAGGGGTACAGGTCTGTGAAGCACAAGGTTTACACACTTCACAGCACTCACCAAAGCACATACCCTCCCCAATGTCCATAATCCCACCCCCTTCTCCCAAACCCCCTCCCCCCAGCAACCCTCAGTTTGTTTTGTGAGATTTAGAGTCACTTATGGTTTGTCTCCCTCCCAATCCCATCTTCTTTCATTTATTCTTCTCGTACCCACTTAAGCCCCCATGTTGCAACACCACTTCCTCATATCAGGGAGATCATATGATAGTTGTCTTTCTCCGCCTGACTTATTTCGCTAAGCATGATACGCTCTAGTTCCATCCATGTTGTCGCAAATGGCAAGATTTCATTTCTTTTGATGGCTGCATAGTATTCCATTGTGTATATATACCACATCTTCTTGATCCATTCATCTGTTGATGGACATCTAGGTTCTTTCCATAGTTTGGCTATTGTGGACATTGCTGCTATAAACATTCGAGTACACGTGCCCCTTTGGATCACTACGTTTGTATTTTTAGGGTAAATACCCAATAGTGCAATTGCTGGCTCACGTGGGAGCAGCCAACTATATAAACCAATTAATAACAAAATCAAAGAAACACATCAACAATAATACAATAATAGTAGGGGACTTTAACACTCCCCTCACTGAAATGGACAGATCATCCAAGCAAAAGATCAGCAAGGAAATAAAGGCCTTAAACGACACACTGGACCAGATGGACATCACAGATATATTCAGAACATTTCATCCCAAAGCAACAGAATACACATTCTTCTCTAGTGCACATGGAACATTCTCCAGAATAGATCACATCCTCGGTCCAAAATCAGGACTCAACCAGTATCAAAAGATTGGGATCATTCCCTGCATATTTTCAGACCACAATGCTCTAAAGCTAGAACTCAACCACAAAAGGAAGTTGGAAAAGAACCAAAATACATGGAGACTAAACAGCATCCTTCTAAAGAATGAATGGGTCAACCGGGAAATTAAAGAAGAATTGAAAAAAATCATGGAAACAAATGATAATGAAAATACAACGGTTCAAAATCTGTGGGACACAACAAAGGCAGTCCTGAGAGGAAAATATATAGCGGTACAAGCCTTTCTCAAGAAACAAGAAAGGTCTCAGGTACACAATCTAACCCTACACCTAAAGGAGCTGGAGAAAGAACAAGAAAGAAACCCTAAGCCTAGCAGGAGAAGAGAAATCATAAAGATCAGAGCAGAAATCAATGAAATAGAAACCAAAAAAACAATAGAACAAGTCAACGAAAGTAGGAGCTGGTTCTTTGAAAGAATTAATAAAATTGATAAACCCCTGGCCCGACTTATCAAAAAGAAAAGAGAAAGGACCCAAATAAATAAAATCATGAATGAAAGAGGAGAGATCACAACTAACACCAAAGAAATACAAACTATTATAAGAACATACTATGAGCAACTCTACGGCAATAAATTTGACAATCTGGAAGAAATGGATGCATTCCTAGAAACATATAAACTACCACAACTGAACCAGGAAGAAATAGAAAGCCTGAACAGACCCATAACCAGTAAGGAGATTGAAACAGTCATTAAAAATCTCCAAACAAACAAAAGCCCAGGGCCAGACGGCTTCCCGGGGGAATTCTACCAAACATTTAAAGAAGAACTAATTCCTATTCTCCTAAAACTATTCCAAAAAATAGAAATGGAAGGAAAACTTCCAAACTCATTTTATGAGGCCAGCATCACCTTGATCCCAAAACCAGACAAGGATCCCACCAAAAAAGAGAGCTATAGACCAATATCCTTGATGAACACAGATGCGAAAATACTCAACAAAATACTAGCCAATAGGATTCAACACTACATTAAAAAGATTATTCACCACGACCAAGTGGGATTTATTCCAGGGCTGCAAGGTTGGTTCAACATCTGCAAATCAGTCAATGTGATACAACACATCAATAAAAGTAAGAACAAGAACCATATGATACTCTCAATAGATGCTGAAAAAGCATTTGACAAAGTACAGCATCCCTTCCTGATCAAAACTCTTCAAAGTGCACATACCTCAATATCATCAAAGCCATCTATGAAAAACCCACCGCAAATATCATTCTCAATGGAGAAAAACTGAAAGCTTTTCCACTAAGGTCAGGAACACGGCAGGGATGTCCATTATCACCACTGCTATTCAACATCGTACTAGAGGTCCTAGCCTCAGCAATCCGACAACAAAAGGAAATTAAAGGCATCCAAATCGGCAAAGAAGAAGTCAAATTATCACTCTTCGCAGATGATATGATACTATATGTGGAAAACCCAAAAGACTCCACTCCAAAACTGCTAGAACTTATACAGGAATTCAGTAAAGTGTCAGGATATAAAATCAATGCACAGAAATCAGTTGCATTTCTCTACACCAACAGCAAGACAGAAGAAAGGGAAATTAAGGAGTCCATCCCATTTACAATTGCACCCAAAACCATAAGATACCTAGGAATAAACCTAACCAAAGAGATACAGAATCTATACTCAGAAAACTATAAAGTACTCATGAAAAAAATTGAGGAAGACACAAAGAAATGGAAAAATGTTCTTTAACAAAAAATTTTTAACAGATGCATAATACTTCAACCTACTAATTTGCAAAATTTAAATAAATTAATACATACATATGCATATATAAATATCAAACAATCTTCAAATCATTTTGTAACAAGCTATCACAAATTAGCCAGCATAAAGTAAGAGGCTGTTCATAAATGGAAACCTTAATTTACTGCTTATTTATACATCACTGTGTGGGCTTAACCATGCATATTTGTTCATCAATATGTTTTTTTCTGCATACAAAATTAATAATTCCTCATTTAATTATTATTCAATTTTGAGAATAAAATTTTGTTAAAACATAGACTCCTCCAATATCTTATAATCTTACTCTACAAAACAACTTTTAATTGTCCTTAGGCCCAAAGGCCAGATCATCAAGTTAACCAATAATTCCCTAACTTAATTTTATGTATCTTTGTGTATATTGTAAGAACATTTTGTTCTCTAAAGAATAAGGACAATTTCACTTTTCTCTTATATTAAACTTGTGTTATGTTTAACTTTTTCTCATATTCCCAATTTTATTTACTTTCCAATTTTTTATAAGATGTTTTATTAATAGAAACATTCTCTACCTTCCTAAAAACAAGATTGACAAATGGACTTTCCTAATTCACTGCATGGTTGGCTACATATGTACATCATACATATTTAATTTTAATATTGTTGAAATGGCCATACTACCCAAAGTCATCCATAGTCAAACCAACCTCTATCAAAACACCAAAGACAGTATTCATGGAAATAGAAGAGACAATCCTAAAATTTGTGTGAACCACAAAAGACCCAGAATAGCTGAAGCTATCCTAAGAAAAAAAGAAAAAAGTGAGATGTATCATGCTTCCTGATTTCAAACTATACTATGTCATAATAATAGAAACAGAATGATAAAAACAGAATGGTAAAAATGATAAAAGAGACTCATAGATAAATGAAACAGAATAACAAGACCAGAACTATATCCTGACATTTATGATGAACTAATATTCAACAAGAGAGCCAAGATCCCAATGGAAGAACGGTAGTCTCTTCACCATCACCACAACCACCACCAGCAACAACAACAACAAAAACATGTTGGGAAAACTAGAGAAACACAGGCAGAGCAAAGAATTCAGATTTCTACCTCATACCATTCACAAAAATTAACTCAAAATGAATCAAAGACTTGCACATAATACTTGATACTATGAAACTCTTAGGAGAAAATTAGGGGAGAAATTCATTCATATTTGTCTTGGCAATTTTTTTTTGGATATGATATCAAAAACCACAAATAACAAAAGCAAAAATCAACAAATAGAACTATATCTAACTCAAAAGCATATCAAATAATTTAAAAAAATGAAAAGAGAGCCAATAGAATGGGAGAAAAAATTTGCAACCATATGTCTGATAAAAGGTTAATATCCAAAATATACAAAGAACCAATAGTAGTTAGTAGCAACAACATCAAAAACACACCAACTAAATAACAGGAAGAACCAAATACACATTTTTCCAAAGAGGACATAAAAATGACCAATAGGCACATGGAAAGATGCTAGACATCACTGGTATTCAGGGAAATGAAAATCAAATCATAATGAGATATCATCTCACACCTTTTAAAAGACAAGAGACAGCCATTGCTGGTGAGGATGTGGTGAAAGGGAACTCTTTTATACTGTGATGGGAATATAACTTAGTCCAGCCACTATGGAAAAAAATATGGAGGCTCTTCAAAAAATTGAAAATAGATCTACCATATGATCTAGCAATTTCATTCTTGGTAATATATACAAAGGAAGTGAAAAAAAGGATTTTTATGAGATATATGCACATTCATGTTTATCACAGTATTATTCACAAGAGCCAAGAAATGGAAGCAACCCAAATGCTCATCAATAGATGACTCTTGGTTTTGACTCAGGTCATGATTTTGAGTTGTGCTTGAGATTCTCTTCCTCTCCCTCTGCCCCTCTTTCACTCCACTCATGTTATCTCTCTCTCTTTCTCAAATAAATAACTTTTAAATCTTTTTTAAAAAATTTGCTTTTCACTATCTCCTAGTAGAAAAATAGTAAATCTGCTAAAAATTCCATGATATCTCCAACTAGGATGTTTTTCTCACCAAATAAACTTCTCCTGATAGCTAAGCATTCTTGAAATCTCATTTTTGCAAGAGAAGTGTTTCCAGCAACAAATCTTCAAATAAAATGCATGTGTGCATTTACAAAAAAAAAAAAAAGTGGATAAAAAAATGTGCCATATATATGCAATGAAAGATTATTCAGCCATAAGAAATCCTCTTATTTATTCCTCTTATAAGAGGTAGATATCCTCTTATTTGCAACAACCCTGGAACACATGCTAGATTAGAATAGTCTGAGATACTGCATGATACTGCAATCAGAATACTGCATGATATTACTTATATGTGGGATCTAAAAAACAAAACAAAACAAACAAACAAACAAAAAGGTCAAACCTGTAAAAAATACCAGAGAATGAAACCAGAAGGTAAAATGGTAGTTACTAGGGCATGGGGAGCCAAGAGGCAAGACTGATGATGTGTAGGGACAAAAACTTAAAACACATAGTAAAAAAAAGCCATACAATTCTTTTTTTTTTTTTTAAGATTTTATTTATTTATTTGACAGAGAGAGATCACAGGTAGGTAGAGAGGCTGGCAGAGAGAGAGAGAGGAGGAAGCAGGCTCCCCACCGAGCAGAGAGCCCCATGCGGGACTCGATCCCAGGACCCTGAGATCATGACCTGAGCCGAAGGCAGCGGCTTACCCACTGAGCCAACCAGGCGCCCCAAGCCATACAATTCTAATGCATAGTAAAATGAAAGTAGTGAATAATTCTACACTGCTGTGATAAAATATAAATATTGGTCCAATAGAATCATATTACAATACACTAATATATCAAGGTAATACAAAGTATAGCTTAAATTTACAAGCTCTAGCATGTGAAACTTATTAAAAAAAGAAAAAAAAAAGCTTAAAAAGCCTAGTAACTATTTATCCATTTATTCTGGAATTAGGTTTTAACACAATTTTAGCTTCTGAGATTGTAATGCAAATTTATTTTTGTGCTTAATTAATTTGTAACCCAAATACTTACACACACCCATAGCGATGTCACCCCAACATATATGAAATATATAAATAATATAAAATCAATTTATTCAAATATAGTTCATTTATGAGAAATTGATACATATATATATATGTATACATATATGGATGTTATCTAGTCTGAATCTTCACTTACTAATTAAAATTCAAACTAAAAATTATAATCTACTTTTAAACTCAAGAGACCAGTTCTCTGTCTACATAAATGGAAAATGCTTAACCCAAACAGTCGTTCCCTTACCAGAGCAGCCATTCTTAATTTCCATTGATTCAGAACTCCTTTCTTCAGTGCATGGGAGCTAGTTTTGATTACTCTCTGAATGCAGTATGGTGATGGCTCATGCACAGATGTTTCAGTTTATAAAGAAATCATATAACTATAAACATCTTAAACCAACAATATTTACTTTAAAAAATTATGTAAATGCCCCATGCAGTGAAACCATTGCAAATGCTGTTTTTATACATGTAAATGTATATGTACACATCAATGTTGATCTATTCTCAACCATCTTGTTGCAATTAATTTGAAAGTGAAGCTTCATGTATACTTAACTGTGACACATTGGCTGTTAAAACTTTCCATTTATGATATGTAATTGCAACTCTTTTCCTTCAGATGCTCTTCTTTTTTTTTTTTTTTTTTTTTTTTTTTTTTTTTTTTTTTTTTAAAGATTTTATTTATTTATTTGACAGACGGAGATCACAAGTAGGCAGAGAGGCAGGCAGAGAGAGAGAGAGAGGAGGAAGCAGGCTCCCTGCAGAGCAGACAGCCCGATGCGGGACTCGATCCCAGGACCCTGAGATCATGACCTGAGCCGAAGGCAGAGGCTTTAACCCACTGAGCCACCCAGGCGCCCCTCAGATGCTCTTCTTGTGCAGATTGTCCTTGTCACAGTAAGTGCCCTGGGTTCACCTTTTAGATGTCACAGACTATAGAAACCCAAATAAGCAGAATACTTGTGTTCAGTAAGTGTGATGCTTTAAGGGGTCTACAGATACCAGTAGTTTTAGTCCCAAGGGAATGTATTGCTTCGGTGATTTTAGCAAAAAGTATTTGTACTCAGTCTTTCAAGCTTATTAACTTGCTTTTTGTTGATAAACTGAAAGTATGGTCACATTTTCAGGGACAGGCTCAGGTTAATTGAGTTTATGAGACTGATGAATACAATACTGAATGGTCACATGATTAATTTTCAATAAAAATTATAAATATCCCACAAACTGAAATACTTACATTGGCATAATATGTATAAGGCCAAAGACATATTCTTGACATGTGTTGAGGATAATCTAATATTTTGAGTATCTTTGAAAGCTTTGGGCCTATTCCTATAAAAACTAAACATATGCACATAAGTGCAGTGTTGTGTTTACAATTTTGGGGGGATGTGTATTGCCAACCACATCTCCAATTGCCTTTACCAAATGGTTTCTGCTTTTGAACTAACTTTGACTCATACAAATTGATCAGGAAAGATCAAATAAATGAAAAATTTAATTTAAAATCTCTGGGTAGGGACATCTTGGCAGGGACACCTCAACACCAGCTGAGCATCTGCCATGGGCTCAGATCATGATCCCAGTGTCCTGGGATGGAGTACTGCTTTGGGTTCCCTGCTCAGTGGGAAGTTTCCTTTTCCCTCTCCCTTTGCCCCTCACCGCTGCTTATGCTCTCTCTCTTGTTCTCTCTTTCTCAAATAAATAAAATCTTTAAAAAAATGTAAAAGATCTGGGCAAAATTCCCTCCTGGTAGAGAATCCTGTTAAGTTATATATGTATTTAGACCATGCAAAATGAAAGTTCAGTCCAAGATGTAATTTGACCAGAATCATTAAATCTGGAAAATGGGAGAAGATTGCAATTTCTATCATCAAAGAAAGCTGTGTGTTGGGAGTCAATATACTCACAACATTAAGGAGTTCATAGGGAAAATTATTATATTGGTGTTTACATGTGCTATATATTTTATTCTATAGTAAACTGACAATTTTGAATTTTACTTGAGCTTTGTACAGCTGGAAAATAGCAATGACTAAGAAATTCCCCCACCCTTCTTCCTTCAGAAAAACACCCTTCTGCATATGACTTGGATAAGACTCACACATGTTTCCCTGGTTTATCTATAACAAGGCCAGAACAATTTTCCAAATTCCCATTATTTGTCTCATAAATAATTAGCTCAACTGCTTGTTCCCACTAATCAATCAGAACAAAATTATTAGTCAATTTTAATTATTAGTCAAATTTTAATTAAATGTATTTTTTTTCACCAGGTTCCCAAACTTTGATGAAACTTCAACCAGCAAATCACCCCTTCCTAACCACCCTCTGGATAATAGGATGGCCTCAGGGTAAAACATTCTCTAATCTAGTACCTGATCACCTCATTCCTTCATTCTCTTCCCACACTTACTTCCTCCTAGCCTTGTTTATTCCTTACAAAAGAAAAACTTTTTCCTATTGAGTAGTTCCTATTCCACATCAGTGTATTAAACATCTCTGCTTTCTACCAAATTGACTATCAGACAAAATTCCATGATATTCTGGTATTGATATTTGTCTAACCTCAATTCATATGATCGAAGGTTTTCATTTTCTAGCCATAGCATATATTTAAACTTCCATTAGAAAAATAAAATTTCAGTTGCTTGATTCCTTAAAAAAAATAAGTTTTTTTTTTTAAATTACATCTATGGAGTTTCAGGAAATGAATACGACAATTTTCTATGTGAAAATACAACAATAAGAGTGGAAAAAATAAAAATCAATAGCATAAAAAGAGAAGGAATTGAAAAGATGAGATCAAATTTGGAAGTGCATAATAATGGATATATAAATAGAAAAGATAATAGAATTAAATCTGAACAAATTATCAAGGTAAAACATAATTTATTTAATACAGCATATGTCTGTGCCTCATAATCTGACATAAATCAAACCACAACATGGAAAGTTATTGAGATTCTCAATGAACACAATGTTCATTATAAATATTCAACAAAAAATGGAGTGTGTAAAACAAGAGATATGATTAGGTACAACAAAAGAAATTCATTAAAAAGAGCCCAAAGAAAAGCAACTTTTCTTCCAATAAGAGACTTTGTGACTACCGATTATTAATCAAAATAATTTCCAACATCTAATATATTTTAATTCAGTACATATAAATTGGAAAAGATAGCCTGTGTTATAAAAACTTTGTGCATGGACATTTCCAACTCTTTTACGTTTTTCAAGCTGTTTTGGGTTCAATGCCCATACTAATTTTAGGTAGCATCGTCTACTCAGTTTCTGCTAGAAAAAGATAACCACGATATTTGGTAGGATTGTATTGAGTCTGTAGATAATTAGGGAAATATTGCCATCTTAACAATATTAAATCTTCCAATCCACAAAAATGAAAAATATTCCATTTATTTAGGTCTTCATTGATATCTTAAAATTATGTTAAGTAGTTTCAGTGCACAAGTGTTACATTCTCTTTTGAAAATCTATTCCTGCTACCAGGAGAGATCACAACCAACACTGAAGAAATACAAATACAAATAATTATAAGAACATATTATGAGCAATATATTCCAACAAATTAGGCAACTGAGAAGAAATGGATACATCCCTAGAGATGTATAAACTATCAAAACTGGAACAGGAAGACAGAAAACATGACCAAACCAATAACCAGCAAGGAAATTGAAGCAGGATTCAAAAATCTCCCAAAAAACAATAGTCCAGGGCTGGATGGCTTCCCAGGAAAATTCTACCAAACATTTAAACAAGAATTAACACCTATTCTTCAGAAGTTGTTTCAATAAGCTGCTACGAAAGAAAAGTTCCAAACTCTTTCTATGAGGCCAGCATTACTTTGATCCCAAAACCAGATGAAAAAATGTTTTATGCTCATGGATTAGAAGAATGAATATGATCAATTTTTTTAAAGATTTTATTTATTTATTTGACAATGAGAGAGGAAACATAAGCTGAGGGAGAGGGAGAAGCAGGCTTCCCGCTCAGCAGGAAGCCCAATGTGGGGCTTGATCCCAGGGTCCTGGAATCATGACCTGAGCTGAAGATAGTTGTTTAATGACCGAGTCACCCAGGTGCCCCAAGAATATAGTTAAAATATTTACGTGACCTGGAACAATCTATATATACAATGCAATCCCTATCAAAAGATCATCAATTTTTATCATATCTAAAACAAATAACTCTAAAATTTGTATGGAACCAGAAAAGACCCCAAATAGCCAAAGGAATATTGAAAAAGAAAACCCAAAGCAGGTTGACATCACAATCCTCATCTTTAAGCTCTATTACAAAGCTGTAATCATCAAGACAGTATGGTACTGGCACAAAGACAGACATATGTCTTTTATGTTACAAGACATATGTCTTGTAACAGAATAGAGAACCCAGAAATTGACCCTCAACTCTATGATCAACTAATGTTTGATGAAGCAGGAAAGACTATCCAATGAAAAAAAGACAGTCTCTTCAACAAATGGTGTTGGAGAAATTGGACAACCACATGCAGACAAGTGAAATTAGACTTTTTCTTTATATCATACACAAAAATAGACTCAAAATGGATGAAAGACCTAAATGTGAGACAGGAATCCATCAAAATCCTTGAGGAGAACCCAGGCACCAACCTCTGGGACTTCAGCCACAGCAACTTCTTGCCAAATACATCTTCGAAGGTAAGAGAAACAAGGGCAAAAATGAACTATTGGACTTCATCAAGAGGAAATGCTTTTGCACAGCAATGGAAGCAGTCAACAAAACCAAAAGATAATCAACAGAATGGGAGAAGATATTTGCAAATGTCTTATCAGATAAAGGGCTAGTATTCAAAATCTATAAAGGACTTATCAAATCCAACACCCAATGAACAAATAATACAGTCAAGAAATGGCCAGAACACTGAATAGACATTTCTCCAAAGAAGACATCCAAATGGCCAACAGACATATGAAAAAGTGTTCAACATCACTCAGCATCAGGGAAATACAAATCAAAACCGTATGAGAATTTTGGACCACTGAAAAGAAATTAAAAAAAAATTATATATATATATATATATATATATATATATATATATATATATATATATATGAGATAACACCTCACACCACTAAGAATGGCTAAAATTAACCACTCAGTAAATGACAGATATTGGTGAGGATGTGGAGAAAGGGGATCCTTTCTACACTGTGGGTGTGAATGCAAGCTGGTATAGCCACTCTGGAAATGGTAGGGAGGTTCCTCAAAAGTTGAAAATAAAGCAGAAATTGCACTACTAGGTAATTACCCAAAATATATAAAGTAGTGATCCAAAGGGATACCTGCTCCCCAATATTTATAGCAGCGATGTCCATAATAGCTAAACTATGGAAAGACTCCAGATGTCCATTAACATATAAATGGATAAAGAAGATGTGTTATGTAAACACACATACACACACACACACACACACACACACAGTAATACTACACAGCCATCAAAAGTGAAACCTTGCTATCTGCAATGATATGGGTGGAACTAAAGGGTATTATGCTAAGCAAAATAAGTCAGTCATAGAAAGGTAATTATCTTGTGCTCTCACTGATATGTGGAATTTAAGAAACAAAACTGGTTCATAGGGGAAGAAAGGAAAAAAAATGAAACAAGGTGATGTCAGATAAGGAGACAAACCATAAGAGACTTTTAATCATAGGAAGCAAACAGGGCTGCTGGAGGGGAAGAGGGTGGGGAGATGCAGTAACTGGACATTGAAGAGGGCACATGACATAAAGAGCACTGGGTATTATATAAGACATATTATATAAGACTGATGAATCACTGACCTCCACCACTGAAACTAATAATGCATATGTTAATTAATTGAATTTAAATAAATAAATACATAAATTTATTCCTAAGTATTTTATTCTTGGATCAGTTGGCTAAGTGACTGCCTTCAGCTCAGATCATGATCCCAGAGTCCCAGGATCAAGTTCAGCATCGGGCTCACAGCTTCACAGGGAGTCTGCTTCTCCCTCTGAACTTCTACTGTCTCATTCTTTCTCTTACACACTCTCTCTCTCAAATAAATAAATAAAATCTTTTAAAAAATAAAAGTTTTCTTAATTCAATTTTCAAATTGTTCACTGCTAGTGTAAAAATACAATTGCTTTTTCTATATTGATCTTGATCCTGTATCCTGAGCCTTGCTGATCTCTTTTATTAGCTCTATTTTTTTTTTTAAAGTATCCCTTACCATTTTCTTTATACTAGGTCATGGCATCTTCAAATAGAAATAATTTTAGTTCTTCCTTTCTATTCTGGATGTCTTTTAACTCTTGATCTTTCAGAGGAAAACAGTTATTCAATATTAACTATTTTCTACAGATGCCTTTTACTGGGTAAGGAAATTCTCTTTTCTTCTGAGTTTAAGTGTCTCTGTCATTAAAAGATATAAATGTTATCAAATGTTTTTTATGCACTTGTCATAATCAAGAGTATGTCCTTTATTGTATTAATATAATGTATTACATTGATTTTCATATATTGCAATCAACTTTGTATTAATGCAATAAATCTCACTTGGTCATGGTTTGCAATCCTTTTCATGTTACTGGGTTTGTTTTACTACTATTTTGTTGAGAATTTTGCATGTGTATTAATTATTGCTCTGTAGTTCTCTTTACTTGTGAATTATTTGTTTTGTTTTTGTATTAAGTAAAATTGGCCTCATAGAATGAGTTGGGAAGTGGTCCCTCCTCTTCTATTTTTTGAGATAATTTGTGAAAGATTGGTGTAATTCTTAAAATGTTTGGTAGAGTGTATCAGAGAAGCCATCTGGCCCTGTGTCTTCCTTTGTGGAAGCTTTTCTAATTATTGAGTCAATTTTCTTATTTGGCATAGGTCTTTCTTATTTATCCATTTCTTGTAGAATTAGTTATGGTAGTTTCTGTCTTTCTAGAAATCTGTCCATTTCCTTTAGGTTATCTAATTTGTTGGCATTCAATTGACCATCATCTTCCTTTATAAGTCTGTTTATTTCTATAAGTTCAGTAGGAATGTTCCTTCTTTCATGTTGGCCCACTCTCTCTCTTTTTAAAATTTTTTTAAAAGATATTATTTATCTGAGCATGAGCCAGGGGAAGGGAAGAGGGAAAAGTAGATACACTGCTGAACACTGAAACCAATGCAGGGCTCAATCTTGGGAGTCTGAGATCTGAGCCCAGGTCAGATGCTTAACCTACTGTGCTACCCAGACACCCCAGACATCTCTTTTTTGTAATCACTAGTTTAGCTAAAGATTATTTAATTTTGTTGATTTTTTCAGAGAACCAAATTATGTTGCTTTTTCTCTATTTGTTTTCCATTTACTATTTCATTTATTTCCACTCCACTGTTTACAATTTCCTTCCTTATTTGTTTTAGGTTAATTTGGTCTGCTAATTCCAGTTTCTTTTTTTTTTTTTCTAATTCCAGTTTCTTAACTCAGAAATTTAGCTTAGTGATTTGAAAACTTCTTTTTGTCATCGTCATCATCTTCTTCTTCTTCTTCTTTTTTAAATGTAGGCATTTACAGCTATAAATTTTCTACTGAGAATTGATTTTGTTACAGCTCGTACATTCAGTATGTTATGCCTTCACTTTCATATATCAAAAAATATTTTATAATTTTTCTAGTGATTTATTTTTTGACCCATTGGTTATTTAAGAGTGTGTTGCTTAATCTCTATATATTTATAAATGTCCCAATTGTCTTTTATTGATTTTTAATTTTATTTCACTGAAGTTTGAGAAAATACTTTGTGTAATTTCAATCCTTTTAAATTTACGTAGACTTTTTTATGAACTAGCAATATAGTCTATCTTGGAAAATATTCCTTGTGCATTTTGTTGATTTTGGTCTACTATGCTAGGTCTGTTTGGTTTCTCTGAGTACTCTGAATATTTCCTTCCCTTAAAGATCTTCTATCTATCCGTTATTGAAAGTTGAGTATTGGAATAAACCCATTTTTATTGAATTGTCCCTTCATTTATGACAGCTTCTATTTCACATATTTTGAGCTCTGTTATTTGGTGCATATACCTTTATACTGATAAATATGTTTTTGCATTAAAACTTTTATTAATATGAAATATTTTTCCCCTCTGTAGCAAATTTTATCTCAAAGTCTACCCACCTTATATTGATGTAACCACTCTAGTTTTCTTTTGGTTATTGCTTTCATGGCATATCTCTTTTTTCATCTATATACATTTAGTCTATTTATGTCCTTGAATCTAAAGTGTATCACTTATAGACAGCATATATTTCTATCATGTTTTGTTCTTCTTTCTAGTCCATACTCCCAAACCTTGACTTTTAATGAAAGTTTTAAATCCATCTGCATTTTAACATAATTATTAATAAGGTAGGATTTATATCTGGCATATTCTATTGGGTAAGTGTGTGCATATGAGTGTGTGTTTGTACATATCTTTTTGTTGTTGTTGTTCTTCTATTCCTGCATTTTGCTTTATTTTGTGTTAAATAGGTACTTTATAGCATACTATTTTATTTCCCTGTCATATATCTTACTATAATTTTTAGTTATTTCTTCATAAAATTTTACTTAATGTAATTTATAAAAGTCTAGTCCAGACTAATACCAACTAAAGTTCAACAGTGCATAATAAGTCCCTATAAGAGCTCCATTACCTTCCCTCTCCTTTGTTCTGCCTTTTTTTTTTTTTACAAATTGCATCTTTATTCATTTGGTGCCATCAAAATAATATATAATTATTACATTATGCAGTTGTCTATTATATAGTTCTCTCAGATAGAAGAAAAAAGGATTACAGAAAAAAAATTTTTACATTGCCTTTTACATTTACCTATGCAGTTACCTTTACTGGAGTTCATTCTTTCTTCGTATGGCAGGTTTACTATCTACTATCCTTTCCTTTAGGCTTGAAGGATTCCCTTTAGTGCTTCTTTATAACTGGTTTACTAGTGACTAATTCTTTGAGTATTTATATATCTTAGAATAATTAATTTCTTCATTTCTGAAGGATCATTTTGCTGGATATAGAGTTTTTGTTGACTCTATCTTTCAGCAGTTTGAATATGGATTCTTACTGCCTGCTGGATTTATGTTTTCTTTCTTTTTTTTTTTAAGATTTTATTTATTTATTTGACAGAGATCACAAGTAGGTGAAGAGGTAGGAAGAGAGAGAGAGAAGAGGTAACAGGTTGCCTGCAGAGTAGAGAGCCCAATGAGGGACTCTGTCCCAGGATCCTGAGATCATGACCTGAGCCAAAGGCAGAGGCTTAACCCACTGAGTCACCCAGGCACCCTCAATATTATCTCCTTATGTTTGTTTTGATTGTTTGGTTATAAAGTATTCTGATGTAGATCTTTTCAAATTTCACTTACATGATATTTGGTGAGCTTCATGGATGTGTCAAAAAATATTTTGTTTTTGTTTTTGCTTAATCAATTTTAAAAAGTTCCCAGACCTTATTTTTTTGAAATTTTTAACTTTTAGTTTTTTATAAACATAAACATAAAGTATATTTTTATCCCCAGGGGTACAGGTATGTGAATAGCCAGGTTTACATACTTCACAGCACTCACCATAGCACATACCCTTCCCAATGTCCATAATCCCAGCCCCCACTCCCTACAACCCTCCACCCAGCAACCCTCAGTATGTTTTGTGTGATTAAGAGTCACTTATGGTTTGTCTTCTTCCCAATTCCATCTTGTTTCATTTATTCTTCTCCTACCCTCTTAAGCCCCCATGTTGCATCTCCACTTCCTCATATCAGGGAGATCATAAGATAGTTGTCTTTCTCCGATTGACTTATTTCGCTAAGCATAATACCTTCTAGTTCCATCCACGTCATTGCAAATGGCAAGATTTCATTTCTTTTGATGGCTGCATAGTATTCCATTGTGTATATATACCACATCTTCTTGATCCATTCATCTGTTGATGGACATCTAGATTCTTTCCATAGTTTGGCTATTGTAGACATTGCTGCTATAAACATTCGGGTGCATGTGCCCCTTCAGATCACTACGTCTGTATCTTTAGGGTAAATACCCAGTAGTGCCATTGCTGAGTCATAGGGTAGTTCTATTTTCAACATTTTGAGGAACCTCCATACTGTTTTCCAGAGTGGTTGCACCAGCTTGCATTACCACCAGCAGTGTAGGAGTGTTCCCCTTTCTCTGCGTCCTCGCCAGCATCTGTCATTTCCTGACTTGTTAATTTTAGCCTTTCTGACTGGTGTGAGGTGATATCTCATTGTGGTTTTGATTTATATTTCCCTGATGTTGAGTGATGTGGAGAACTTTTTCATGTGTCTGTTGGCCATCTGGATGCCTTCTTTGCAGAAATGTCTGTTCATGTCTTCTGCCCATTTCTTTTTTTTTTTTTTTTTAAGATTTTATTTATTTATTTGACAGAGATCACAAGCAGGCAGAGATTCTGTCCATTTCTTGATTGGATTCTTTGTTCTTTGGGTGTTGAGTTTGCTAAGTTCTTTATAGATTTTAGACACTAGCCCTTTATATGATATGTCATTTGCAAATATCTTCTCCCATTCTGTCAGTTGTCTTGGTTTTTTGACTGTCTCCTTTGCTGTGCAAAAGCTTTTGATCTTGATGAAATCCCAATAGTTCATTTTTGCCCTTGCTTCCCTTGCCTTTGGCGATGTTCCTAGGAAGATGTTGCTGAGGTTGAGGTCGAAGAGGTTGCTGCCTGTGTTCTCCTCAAGGATTTTGATGGATTCCTTTCCCACATTGAGGTCCTTCATCCATTTTGACTCTATTTTTGTGTGTGGTGTAAGGAAATGGTCCAATTTCATTTTTCTGCATGTGGCTGTCCAATTTTCCCAACACCATTTATTGAAGAGGCTGTCTGTTTTCCATTGGTCACTCTTTCCTGCTTTGTCGAAGATTAGTTGACCATAGAGTTGAGAGTCTATTTCTGGGCTCTCTATTCTGTTCCATTGATCTATGGGTCTGTTTTTGTGCCAGTACCATGCTGTCTTGATGATGGCAGCTTTGTAATAGAGCTTGAAGTCCGGAATTGTGATGCCACCAAATTTGGCTTTCTTTTTCAATATTCCTTTGGTTATTCGAGGTCTTTTCTAGTTCCATATAAATTTTAGGATTATTTGTTCCATTTCTTTGAAAAAAAAATGGATGGTATTTTGATAGGAATTGCATTAAAAGTGTAAATTGCTTTAGGTAGCATACACATTTTCACAATATTTATTCTTCCAATCCAGGAGCATGGAACATTTTTCTATTTTTTTTTTGTGTGTCTTCCTCAATTTCTTTCATGAGTACTTTATAGTTTTCTGAGTATAGATTCTTTGCCTCTTTGGTTGGGTTTATTCCTAGGTATCTTATGGTTTTGAGTGCAATTGTAAATGGGATTGACTCCTTAATTTCTCTTTCTTCTCTCTTGCTATTGGTGTAGAGAAATGCAACTGATTTCTGTGCATTGATTTTATATCCTGACATTTGACTGAATTCCTGTACATGTTCTAGCAGTTTGGGAGTGGAGTCTTTTGGGGTTTCCACATATAGTATCATATCATCAGCAAAGAGTGATAGTTTGACTTCTTCTTTGCCCATTTGGATGCCTTTAATGTCCTTTTGTTTTCTGATTGCTGAGACTAGGACTTCTAGTACTATGTTGAATAGCAGTGGTGATAATGGACATCCCTGCTGTGTTCCTGACCTTAGCGGAAAAGCTTTCAGTTTCTCTCCATTGAGAATGATATTTGTGGTGGGTTTTTCATAGATGGCTTTGATAATATTGAGGTATGTGTCCTCTCTCCCTACACTTTGAAGAGTTTTGATCAGGAAGGGATATGTGCTTTGTCAAATGCTTTTTCAGCACCTATGGAGAGTATCATATGGTTCTTGTTCTTTCTTTTATTAATGTGTTGTATCACATTGATTGATTTGCGGATGTTGAACCAACCTTGCAGCCCTGGAATAAATCCGTCTTGATCGTGGTGAATAATCCTTTTAATGTACTGTTCAATCCGATTGGCTAGTATTTTGGTGAGAATTTTCACATCTCTGTTCATCAAGGATATTGGTCTGTAGTTCTCTTTTTTGATGGGATCCTTGTCTGGGTATGGGATCAAGGTGATGCTGGCCTTGTAAAATGAGTTTGGAAGTTTTCTGTCTATTCCGATTTTTTGGAACAGTTTCAGGAGAATAGGAATTAGTTCTTCTTTAAATGTTTGGTAGAATTATCCTGGCAAGCCGTCTGGCCCTGAGCTTTTGTTCGTTTGGAGATTTTTGATGACTGTTTCAATCTCCTTACTGGTTATGAGTCTGTTCAGGTTTTCTATTTCTTCCTGGTTCAGTTGTGGTAGTTTATATGTCTCTAGGAATGCATCCATTTCTCCCAGATTGTCAAATTTGTTTGTGTAGTGTTGCTCATAGTGCGTTCTTATAATTGTTTGTATTTCTTTGGTGTTAGTTGAGATCTCTCCTCTTTCATTCATGATTTATTTATTTGGGTCCTTTCTCTTTTCTTTTTGATAAGTCTGGCCAAGGGGTTTATCAATCTTTTAATTCTTTCAAAGAACCAGCTCCTAGTTTCGTTGATTTGCTCTATTGTTTTTTTGGTTTCTATTTCATTGACTTCTGCTCTGATCTTTATGATTTCTCTTCTCCTGCTGGGTTTAGGGTTTCTTTCTTGTTCTTTCTCTAGCTCCTTTAGGTGTAGGGTTAGGTTGTGTATTTGAGACGTTTCTTGTTTCTTGAGAAAGGCTTGTAGCACTAGATATTTTCCTCTCAGGACTGCCTTTGATGTGTCCCACAGATTTTGAACTGTTGTGTTTTCATTGTCATTTGTTTCCATGAATTTTTTTCAATTCTTCTTTAATTTCCTGGTTGACACATTCATCCTTCAGAAGGATGCTGTTTAGTCTCCATTTATTTGGGTTCTTTCCAAATTTCCTCTTGTGATTGAGTTCTAGCTTCAGAGCATTGTGGTCTGAACTTATGCAGGGAATGATCCCAATCTTTTGATACCAGTTGAGACCTGATTTAGGACCCAAGATGTGATCTATTCCAGAGAGTGTTCCATGTGTACTAGAGAAGAATGTGTATTCTGTTGTTTTGGGATGAAATGTTCTGAATATATCTGTGATGTCCATCTGGTCCAGTGTGTTATTTGAGGACTTTATTTCCTTATTGATCTTTTGCTTGGATGATCTGTCCATTTCAGTGAGGGGAGTGTTAAAGTCCCCTACTATTATTGTATTGTTGTTGAGGTGTTTCTTTGATTTTGTTATTAATTGGTTTATATAGTTGACTGCTCCCACGTTAGAGGCATAGATATTTAAAATTGTTAGATCTTCTTGTTGGACAGATCTTTTTAGTATGATATAGTGTCCTTCCTCATCTCTTATTATAGTCTTTGGCTTAAAATCTAAATGATCTGATATAAGGATTGCCACCCTGGCTTTCTTCTTCTTCTTTTTTTTTTTCTAAAAACTTTTTTGCTTTCAGCATAACAGTATTCATTGTTTTTGCACCACACCCAGAGCTCCATGCAATCCATGCTCTCTCTAATACCCACCACCTGGTTCCCCCAACCTCCCACCCCTCCCCCACCACTTAAAACCCCTCAGGTTGTTTTTCAGAGTCCATAGTCTCTCATGATTCACCTCCCCTTCCATTTTCCCCCAACTCCCTTCTCCTAACTCACCATGTCCACCATGCTATTTGCTATGCTCCACAAATAAATGAAACCATATGATAATTGACTCTCTCTGCTTGACTTATTTCACTCAGCATAATCTCCTCCAGACCCATCCATGTTGTTACAAAAGTTGGGTATTCATCCTTTCTGATGGAGGCATAATTCTCCATAGTGTATATGGACCACATCTTCCTTATCCATTCATCTGTTGAAGGGCATCTTGGTTCTTTCCACAGTTTGGCCACCGTGGCCATTGCTGCTATAAACATTGGGGTACAGATGGCCCTTATTTTCACTACATCTGTATCTTTGGGGTAAATACCCAGTAGTGCAATTGCAGGGTCATAGGGAAGTACTATTTTTAATTTCTTGAGGAATCTACACACTGTTCTCCAAAGAGGCTGCACCAACTTGCATTCATTCCCACCAACAGTGCAAGAGGGTTCCCCTTTCTCCACATCCCCTCAAACATCCCCTGTTCTAATACCTGCAAGCTCTGTGACACTCAGATACCCCCGATCCTTCTGTGACCCTGAGGGACCCAAGACCACGCTGACCCTGCATGGGCTTCACCTGGGTTTAGCCTCTGGAGCGATGTCCCTCAGCGGAATAGACTTTTAAAAGTCCTGATTTAGTGCTCCATTTCTCCACCCCTTGCCGGGAGCTGGCCCCTCCCCCCGCAGTCTATCTTCCTGACCCTTTGGATTCACTTCTCCGTCGGTCCTACCTTTCAGAAAGTGGTTGATTTTCTGTTTCTAGAATTGCTGTTCTTCTTCTCTTCAATCTCCCGTTGGATTTGGGGGTGTTTGCAATGTTTAGATAAGCTATCTAGCTGATACCCTGCTTCCTGATATAGTCTCAGCCTACTACTTTCCGCCATCCTGACTCCCATCCTGACCTTAAGTTTTGAAAATCTTTTTTCTTTCCTCTTGAATGTGCATTATGTGTCTTCAGACTAGATAATCTTAATTGAACTTCAAATTTGCTATTTCCTTTTCCAAATGCTCACATCTGCTGTTGACACCCTATATTGAATGTTTGAGCTTTGATTTCAATTCTAGAATTTATATTTTGTTCTTTTTTGAATCATGTCTAGCTCATTATTGATATTTTCTATGTGGTGAGATGACATTCTTATACTTTTCTTTATGTTTTTTGACATGGTTTCCTTTGGTTCTCAGAACATATCTTTAAAAGGTGATTTAACATCTGTCTAGTAAGTCTAATATGCGGCTTCCTCAAGGATAGTATCTATTGATAGCTTTTTTTTTCCTCTGTGTGAACCATACTTTCCTGTTTCTTTGCATTCTTTTTATGTGTGTCATACAAGAAATTTCAAATAATATAATGTGACAAATCTGGGAATCATTTTGCTCCCTTCTCAAGAGTTGGTTGTTGTTGCTCTGTGTGTGTGTGTGTGTGTGTGTGTGTTTTATTTGTTTGTTTGTTTGCTTGTTTTAGTTCTTTGTTTGTTTTGACCTTTCTAAAGTAATTCTTTAAAATCCATATTCTTTGTTGTGTGTGGTCACTGAAACTTCCAGCTACTGTAGTGGGCAGATAATTACTAGACAAATGGATAGATATTTCCTTAATAAATCTCCTAGTCTTAGCTGAAAGACTCTCTATGCATTTTGAGACATGTCTTAAACAGATGGTTGACAACTCTACATTAGCTTTTAATTCCTGATTTCTCAGAGTCTCATAGGCAGCCAGAGTTGAAAGCTCAGGGCCTTCTCAAGTTTTTCCCTGAGCATGGGCAAAGCCCTGTCTGTGTGCTTGTCTTCTTATTTTCCCAGAATATTATTGGAGCTTTTAAAAGTCCCTATGGATATCTACCCCCCAGATTTTCATTTTAAGAATTTGATTAATTCATTGCTTACCTCACAGTTTCAAACAGCTGTGAAAAGAAACAATACACACCTCCAGAGAGAAGCCTTTTCTTACTGGGGGAGCTTCAGCTCAGACTAAATAAATTAGACATACTTGTAAGTAGAATATTCCAGGGAATCATCAGACAAAAATTATTGATTCTCTGGAGATAAAGCTTTGAAGGAATCTCAGCCCTTTTCTTCTCCCTCTGCTCTCTGGTAGAATGCTGGATTTCACCATGTTTGTGGGCTATCAGTTTTGGGTAGTAGAGAGGGGAGTAGTAGGAACAGGACAAGTTAAAATGGCAAAAACTTTGTTCACACTGAGATTTAGCCTTTTTGGTTAAATAACATCTCTTCAACCTCTTTGGAGTTTGTTGGTTAATTTCTAGCAGATCAATAAAGTTGATTCAGCCTTTTGCCATTTTTTTCCTTGCTTTTGTGTAAACAAATTTTGAAGTCCCTTAATTGCCATTCTTTGTTAATATAATGCCATTTAGCCACTAATTCATGTAGGTCCCAGTCATACATATTTTTGTATTACAAACATTTTCAGCAAGGTAAGCCCTGGTATACTGCTTCTTTTCACATGTGATATGGAGATTTTGTTATCATGAACTCTTCTGATCAATTTCCAACTCCTAACATTATAGACCATCAAGCAAATAAATGTTCATTATCAACATATGAACAAGTCTCTTCTCTTTCATTTCCTAAGAGTGTATAAATATGGTTATTCTTATACTATTATAGTAGCTAGCAATTTGTTTGTAAGCAATGGCTTAGAGTATGAAGACTAAACTGCTGCTCTAGTAACAATAGCCAATTTTAGTTAATATTTATAAGGCTCAGTTTCCTCAGAAGTGACATAGGACCATTCTGGTGTTCTTATACTTGCTGTTGTTTAGGGAAAAACAAAAACAAAAACAACCTAAATCATTCACAGAAACCACATAAGTTGTGTTAAAACCAGAACTTAATTAACATTATTTATTACTGTTCTATTTCCTAAATTGTTCTACTTCTCTTATATCTTGTTCCCTCACTTAATCTCTTTTATGACTCAGTTTGCTCCTCTGGCTAAGTATTTGAGAAAAGAAAACACTTTAAAAAATGTATCAATTAATAACTTGGTTTTCCTTCTACTCTGGTGATTAGTCATTTAGATGGCATGAATGGAGAGTAAAATTACTCTGCAAAATGTAGCTAAATGACAACCTGTTATCTTTGTCATAAATTTCACCTATGTTTCATGTGGTATGCACGAAGACATAAAGAGAAAATATAATGAGTTGTTTTTCAATCTCATCTTCTCACTTAGAATCATTAAGGGAAGTAAAGAGTTATATTCTGTATCAAAAAGGATTGCATTTATATTCTTTCATTTCTAAAATGGTTTCTCTTTTTGAAATGGAAACAGTTTTCTAACTTAAAGTAGGTAATTACACACTCCATTAAACAAGTAATTAACAGATTACAATTTGAAAAAAAGGAAAACTTGAAAATGAGCAATTCGGATTCAGAATGTGAAGAGTAGTGTTATAATTAGCATAATACCTTTAGAAATAGATTAACAAGTACACAATAAAAATGGAAAAAGAAATAATCTGTTTTCTCTATACAAATCATACACAACAAATAGTATTTTGTGAGTCAAACATCAGCATGGTTTTAAGAAAGGTTGGTTTTATAAGTGTTGCTATAGTACTCTAAAATTCAAAAAGATTTTGATATATAAAATATTTTCTATCCTAAGAGGCTATGACTCTTCAGAGTCAAATGTTTTAAATTGTCTTTCAATGATAATTCCCTGAAGCAACTGGCCAATGTTAGCAAGCTCAACATGTGTAATTCAAATTGGCATTTTGAAATTGCAAATAAATAAATAAATAGATAGATAGATAGATAATAAGTCTGGCTTGGTGTTATGTACATACAGCTCATTTTCTCTGTAAGATTAAAAATGTGCATACAGGGAACTCAGAAGAAACAAGCATACTAAGTCTTGATTTTCCTGCATTCCAAGAAAAAGCAAGAAAAATTATCCATGTTAAAAGGGAAAAAAGGGCCACCTTTCCTGCTAATTTATTCTTGAAGAATAAATAAATAAATAAAAGTAAATAAAAACAAGACTGAGTAATTGAAGGCACCAGTGAGAGCTTTCAAGGGTAGTGATAAAAGTCACATAATAACTCACCCTACAATAAAATTTTTTTTTTTTTTTTTTTTTTTTTTTTAAAGATTTTATTTATTTATTTGACAGACGGAGATCACAAGTAGGCAGAGAGGCAGGCAGAGAGAGAGAGAGAGGAGGAAGCAAGCTCCCTGCCGAGCAGAGAGCCCGATGCGGGACTCGATCCCAGGACCCTGAGATCATGACCCGAGCCGAAGGCAGCGGCCCAACCCACTGAGCCACCCAGGCGCCCCTAAAATTTTTTTTATTCATGCAAAATTCTGGGCTAAACTTGATATCCAAATCACTGCAGTAAGAAAAAAAGTGAAGGGTTCTTTAAGTTGGGTCTTCTGATGAAACTACCAACAGGTTTTTTGTTTCCCACCATCTTGAAAAATCATGAGAGCAACAGTGTATCATCAAGTTAAAACTTGTGCTTTTGGCTGAGACCTGATAATGATCTCTTTTCTGAAAATTGAACTGACCCTGTGAGTAAAAATAGTTCATTTAAAACATTTGGGGAAAAAAAAAAGTCCGTCAACTATTTGCTAGAACCAACCCATATGTTGTTTTCATTCCATATCGAAAATAAACAAAACAGATCACTCTAAAAAAAGAGGTTTCCTCCTACAAGCATACTAAAAACAGACATTCAGTAGGTTCAAATCTGCCAGCATGGAGATGCTACTGAGAATGTCAAAAAGCTATTGTCTTTTGAGTAGTAATTTCTTCATGGCAATGAGGAAAAACTGCTGTTGCATGTTTCTACTGCATTTGCCTTATAATATTGGTTTTTTTCCAGTAAAAAAATACTAGTTTGAGTTAAAATTTCAAATGTTTTCTAAATAAGAACTAAATTAAGTCAGGGTAACTCAGTTAAGACAGGTAAGAAATTTTGCAAATATATTTATAATTATATTTGTGCCAATTACTTTAGAAACTTCTATTGTGATCTTATGTTAATCCTTAAGTCTTATTTATATCAACATATATGTAGAGCTTTTCTGGAAATGTTTATTTAAAGAATACTGCCATAAAAATCTATAACTTATGCATGTACAGATTTCAGCTATTATAGCATATCCAGTTAGGTTTTGATAATGAAAGAATTGGGTGAAATAGACTTATCAACTTGAATGATCACACTATGACCTATCACTTAGGCTTGTTTTTATTTATATTTTTATTATTTATTTTATTTATTTATTTATTTTTAATATTTTATTTATTTATTTGACAGACAGAGATCACAAGTAGGCAGAGAGGCAGGCAGAAAGAGAGGAGGAAGCAGGCTCCCTGCTGAGCAGAGAGCCCATTGCAGAGTTCAATCCCAGGACCCTGGGATCATGACCTGAGCTGAAAGCAGAGGCTTTAACCCATTGAGCCACCCAAGCGTCCCTCAGGCTTGTTTTTAAAGTAGGTATGCAGAGGGTGGTGAGCTGTAAAGCACATTCAACCTGAATTTTCTGCATATAAAGAATGATTTTTTTTTTATAAATCATATTGCATTTCTTAACAGCAGATCATGCATCATCATAAGTGTCATCTATGTGGCAAATCCAGAATTTGTTCACAAGAAATCACTGCTTAAGTGCTATGCTTATGCCCTAAGCATTGTGTTCGAAATTGAAAACAGAATTAGAAATATCCCAGACCCTTAGTTTTTGGGCATAACTCAACAATGACAACTACTTTTCTAAAGATCAAGAATACTTGGGAAGCTGTATTAATTTTACAGGGCAATTCCAGACAAAAATTTCCTGAATACAGTTAGAGTTCTCAAAAGGTTTCAGAGTTTTCTCTTTTCTCATTTCAGATATCAATTTTAACAATTGTATGTCTTTCTTAGTTATTTTGATGTAGAAAAAATATCCAGTATCTCTCCATTCACACCTCATACCCTTAAGCAAATATTTGGGCTCTGAGGATAGTGTAACTTCTAAGGACCCTCTGAAGCTGATTGTAGACAGAGACTGCTGGTCAAGATTACAAGGTTTCTCACAGCTCAGAGTATGGCATATTCACACACAATCATCAGTACTGGTGGGTTGCTATGGGCAGGGGTTTTAGTGAAACCTCAAACCATCTTCAACCATCTCCAATTACACTTAGTGAGGATTTACACAATCATAGAAAGATGTTCAGAAGCTTCGTGTCTGCACTATTGTTGAAGTGCTGATCTTTTCCTAGTATTTGTGGTGTTTGAGATGGTTAAATTTTAACCATCAACTTGGCTAGACTCTGGTGTCTGGTTATTGGTCAAATACCTGTCTAGCTATTTCTGTGAAGTTGTTTTGTAGATGTGATTAACATCTACAATCAGTAGATTTGAAGCAATGGAGATTACACTCTATTATGTATGTTTCATCCAATCAGTTGAAAACCTTAAATGCAAACTTGAGTTTTCTCAGAGAAGACAGAATTTTTCTTCAAAACTGCAACATGGGAATCCTTTCTGATTTTCCAGTCTCCTGGATTGCCCTAAGGATTTTTGACTCAAGACTGCAACATTAACTTTTGCCTGAGTTTCCAGCTGGCACAACGGCCAACCCACACAATCATATGAGCCAATTCCTGAAAGAAATCTGTTATTACTGGAATGTAGATATCCTATTGGTTGTGTTTCTCTGAAGAACCCTGACTGATACAGAGCTACCCCAAAGTGGAATTCTATTTTATAACTAAGCTCAGAAGTACCGAGGATACAAGGTCCAGAATACAGATGGGCTCACTTAGCAGCATCGGTGTTAATTTTTTTGTGACGCAATTCTTCCTGAATGACTGAACACAGCTTAATATAATTAGAAACATTCAAATAGATATATGTTACTAATTATTCACTGGAGTGTTCATTAGCTCCAGAGGTGAAAGGATGCTATTTGTGTTAAAAAAAAAAAAAGTTGTTGAGAGTACTTCATCTATGTTCAATACTATGCTAAATTTGGATAAAACTGTGGAAGATATTTCCAAAACTATGGTATTCTTAGTCTAGTGGGGAAAATAGGTGGTGGAAAAAGAGAAAGGATGTCCAGAACAATACTCTAAGCAGAGGGAATATCATATGCTGAAACACTTTGAAGAATATGAGGTAATGAGTTTGACAGTCATGAAGATAAATGAATGTTGAGAATCTGTGGCACTTACGAGAATATTGTTGAAGACTTGAGCTTAGTCAATAGACCACAGTTAAAATTTCTGAGCCTTCTCTTTATCCCTTATGTCATTTATTTATGGGTCAAAAAACAGAGATGTTTTTACATAAATCAAATGAGGTAATTTGTAAAGTGGTGAACATATAGTACTCGTTCAAAATATGGTAGTTTTTGTTATTTTATTAGTAGCTTTTGTTATTTTTTAGTTGACCTTCAAAAGTATGGTCTGGCAGATATATAATGTCTAGAGCGGTGATTATTGAGTACATGGCCCTCCCTCTTTACCTTTTGTGTCACTTCCTTTGGCAGCTATTTAGGCTAATATATGTCAAGCACTTATCACCATGTCTGGTACATAGTAAAGGCCCGAATATTGATAGTTAGCTTTATAAATGCACACACCAATCTGTACCTTTCCAGTCAACCACCAATCACTCAAGTGCCTCTTTTGTTCAGAATATTAGGAGTGTCTTCAATATAATGCCATTACTAACTAGTTACATAACAAAATATAAAGCCAGGTTTTTGTTTTTGTTTTTGTTTTTGAGACTATTAATTGCATTATTTTAAAAATTGGGGATTCCTTCACTATTTTCGAGATTGGATAGATAAATGATAGATAAATAATAGATAGATGATAGATAGATAGTCAGGTTTTTTATATAAATTAAAACTAAATTCAGGAATATAAGAAAGCCTTTGACAGTAGGTAAACACTGGTTTTGGAATTGAGAGACCTGAGTTTTAGAGCTAACTATAGTACTAATTGATTATTGCAAATATTTTTATAAAGTACTAAAATTGTTCAAAGTATAATTTCACTGTCCTAAAATGAACAAATTAAATTAAATGATTCATGAGATCCCCTTTGGCACTAACATTCCAGGATTGAAGATGTTCATATTTTGTGAGTCATAATATACAGGCAAATCCCACCAAAAGGAATCATAACAGATATTGCTAAATTACTGATATCTAAACAATGAATGTGATAAGATTTAATTACTTTGGGATCATAATATCAATTAAAGAAAACTAATGTGTGATCAGATTTTAGAGCATATAGGTTCTTGGATGTTTGAATTTCTGAGGCTGAAAACCCCAAATCATCTCCCTCTCTCTCTCTCTCTCTCTCTTTTTTTTTTTTTTCTGTCATTATAAGTCTTTTAAAAATCAGAATATTCCTGTAAAGTCTGCAGAGCCAACAATCTGTCCTTGGGACAAGTGCTTGAACTATGAAATGTTGCCTGAGGGTTTACTTAGAGGGAAGAGGTAAAATAATCTTGAATCACTGTTACTACCATCCCATAACCAATAATCAGATAATGCTAGCTAACAGTAGCAAGCAAAGATTGACTACTTGGTCCTGTAGCTATATCTCTTCTTTCAAATATTGATAACACATTTCTTCATATGCATTTTTAGCTATTAAGTGCTTCTCTGGGTAGTGTTCCCTTCCCAAGGGAAGTACTTGATTTATTCAACTATTGTCTTTATTGAAGCACCAAGATTATGGTTTGCAGTGCCAAGAAGTGGCTATACTCCTGAATGTCACTTTTATTGTCACAGCCTGTCCTAACATTTGATGCCAAGCTTGGTGTGTAGGTTGGGTGTGTAGGTTGACTAATGAAATCTGTCCAGTAACCAAATGTGACAAATCACTTGTCACAGTCTCAAATTCTTGCAACAATTGTTTCTAAGACCTAGAAATACTTCCAAATTCCCAAGGAAAGTTTTCAGTTTCTCTAATCACTTCTTTCTTTTCTCTCTACATTATACAATTATATGCCTCAATTGACATGAGGACTATAAATCAAATTCATTTTGAAACAAAGTGCTACACATATTTTTATCATCAATAGCAATAGATTTATTACAGTAACCATAATACTGATGACTTTGCAAACTGACTTTAATAAAGTCTCTAAAAAATGAGAATCAAAGATTTATGTGAGTTACAAGGTGATCCAGAAAACTGATCTTCCTCATGAAAGTTTCTTTCAAACAAGCATTTGAGTAAAACTATATGAATTTAGTCAGATTCTTTATCTACTTGACAGACAGACCAGATTTTTCATCATGAACATTCAGTTATATTTTCAAATGGATTAAAGATCAATAAAGATTTATCTTTCTATTTTTAAGGTTAATATAGTTTACAAAATTGTCATTTACCTAAAACCCCTGTGTTTTGCAGTATCTGTTTACAAACTCTACTGTTATTTACTTAGTATTTTATAACTTTTCTTTGCCTAAAAATGATTATGCATGCTTTCATCACCATTATAATAATGAATACCATTATATCAAAATACTATTAAATGTTAAAGATTTTAAAAATCAACAAAAATCATCATTAATTTAATTAATGTAAAAATTATATGTTTAAAAACTAATTTTTCAAGAATCAGAATGAAAATGTTTATTATAGGTCAGTAATCAAGTTTTGGATCCTTTAAGCTTAATTAACATTAAGATAAAGCTTAATTTAAGAAGATGAGTTATATAACTTTTTAGATTAACCTATTCTGAGAACCTCAACTGAAATTTTACATATACATATATATGTATGTGTATATATATATATATATATATATATATATATATATAACTAGAAAAATATTTAATTGCTTTTTGTGATAAATTCTAATTCTGAGTGTTCATTGTTAATTAAAATAAGATCAGCAACTTTGAATACCAAATTTTTGTTCCAAGAGGCCATCTGAGCTGTTCCTCAAATTCTTTTCTTCTGAATGTGTCAAATGATTTGGTGATGTTTGCAACAACTGGAGACAAAAGCATTTCTTAGAGATACAAAAATGCTATCCAATTTGGGAAATTATATGTGAAGACCTTTTACTTACTATCCATAAACAATGTTTTTGTGATGTTCAAAATACTTTTCAACATGTAGCACTGAATTTATAACTAAGTATCCCAACACATAAAATAAAATAATGTGCTATGGTTGAGACTTGATGACTGATCTTCCTGTTTTGCCTTCAATGAATTCAGTCTGTCCTGAATGTGGAATACTGCTATAAATGGATTTTATAAAGATAAAGTAAGGCTGTCCCACAGGGCTGATAGAACTGCAGAATATTCCAATATGTAAAGGCAGTCTCTATTGATGCATACAATGTTTAATATGCACACATATTAAAGGTTTTAACCATGAAGATCACCCACTATAGTTGTCCTTCTGCTTCAGTAGAAAAGGGAAGATTTTCAGCATTCAGTATCAGTGAAAAAAATTTAGGAAATGTTTCAAAAATTCAGTGGCCTCTCTTTATAATGATAGATTTTTTTTTCAGCTTTGTGTATATCTTGTAAGTCTTCCACATATCTGGGGTGGTGTGGGTTTGAGGAATGTGGATGTAGGATATGGAGTATTACTTTCTGTGATAGAATTTGACCATGTGGAACGACATGTTCTTATTTTGTACCAACTATGACTTTAGTGCTTTTTGTGTTCATCCCAATAAATCACTTTCAGACTATGTCATGAATTGATTACATAAGTTCTAAAATCCCTACTCCATTGTACTGAATGTCCAAGATTGACAGAACTTAAGATCTCCACAGTCACAATATTTAGCTCATTTATAATACACTAAATACTAACTAAAATCACAACATCAAAGGATTAATCCATTTTGAGTCAATAGAATATATTTTATTCTAGTTGTGATGGTATTTACTACCTTTTTAGCTATCTCTGTAATTTTGCAATGTACCATTTTATTTGACAAAAGCAACTTACCACTTCCTTTGTTTGTCCCTGCTTATTATTTTAAACTATTTTGGTAACGGATATGATAAGTTTATTTACAAATTACTCCAACAACTATAAGCTTCTCAAGTAAATAAAACATGATAAATGAGTATTCTAAAATATTAACATTTTTATCCAATTAGTGTTAACGAGTTACTAAAATTCTTGATCATCTTTCCACATTGCTTTAGTCTTTGGAAGTTTCACAATGCTGCTTGAGGTCAGACAGTATCCTATAAGAATTGGGAAGCATCTCTAAACTTAAAGGAAATTGTTTGTATTTATTTAGAGTTTCATAAAAAATTTATAGTTTAAATATTTTTATCATACTTTCAATATTTGCTTTGCAGCTGTTACTTCTACAAAACTAAAAGAAAATGTTATAATTTGTATCTCTCTCTGAAGACATGCAGATTTCATCACAATCAAACCTAACAATATTAATAATGCTATCAGTAATTGTAGTAATAGCTACAATTTAATATCTATGTTCCTGATATTATCTTGATTACCTAATCATGTTAACTTCTTGATTCTTCATATCATATTTAAATAACTTTCAATTCTTTGTATAACATTCTCTTCTTTAAACCAGTGATCTGAAATAGGTTCCATAGAGTAGAAAACATACCTCCTCACATACACACACAAACTAAAACATCACAAAACCAATTCCCACTCATATTTATTTTGCTTCATTCCTGCATCATTAGTAGGCTTAATATTAACTTCTTGAAATGTAGTTGCACTATCCTGATGAAAAAAAAATTGAGGGGCCCTTGGGTGGCTCAGTGGGTTAAAGCCTCCGCCTTCGGCTCATGTCATGATCCCAGAGTCCTGGGATCGAGCCCTGCATCTGTTCTCTGCTCAGCAGGGAGCCTGCTTCCTCCTCTCTCTCTGCCTGCTTCTCTGCCTACTTGTGATCTCTGTCTGTCAAATAAATAAATAAAATCTTTTAAAAAAATTGAAATAATACATGTCAACTAGTATGTAAAAACCCATGCTTCCAACTTATATCATCCTACTATTCATGCTTACAAACCATAATGGTAAAACATTTCAATTTAAAGACTTCATTAACCCTTTCTGGACTTTCTTAGCACGTAGTCATATTAAAACAGATTAACATGCAGGACACCTGGGTGGCTCAGTTGGTTAAGCATCTGCCTTCAGCTCAGGTCATGATTTCAGGGTTTTGGGATTGAGCCCCACATGAGGCTCCCTGCATGGCAGGGCATCTGCTTCTCCCTCTTCTGCTGCCTCTCCCCCAGTTCGTGTTCTCTCTCTCAAATAAATAAATAAAAATTTAAAAAAATACAGATTAATGTGTCACGATTTACTTTAGCTCCTTCCTAAAGCAGAAAAAATTCATTAAATATCAAGCTTGGCATGTTAATTATATTTTTCTAATGTGCATTCAAATAAATGCCCAAATATTAAGCCAATGATTATATATTTGCAAGGCTTAAACTTTGATAAAATATACAAGTTACATTTAAGATTCATCTAATATTTTTAGGTGTTCCTTTGAACTGAAGGGAAGTAATAAATTCACTTGATTTATACATATCTCTTATGGATGTCAGTAGTGTCTTGGGTCATTTTAATGCTTGTGCTATTCCTTTGAGAGTAAAGAGAGGATGGGAGGGGGTGGGCTTGAAGGAGAAAATCCCACACTCACATTGTAGGAAAAGTCTTTTTTTTTTTTATTTAATCCACAAATAAGAATATATGGATATTGCAGCTGTTAGCCCTAGGACTGATGACTGCACATAAAAGATTGCAGCAAATGAAGATTTTATTGCCCCTCTCTAACTTTCTAAAATGACACGGAAGCTTGCATGTTCTGGGCACCATTCCCAGAAGTATAGCATTCTCTCCAAAAATCCACAGATGCTCTTCTGGGAACGAGGTGGCAGCACTGGCAACACAAATGAGCTGACAGTGTGCAACCATTCCTGGAAGCACTGCCTTCTGGAGAGGAGACTTTCAGGAAAAAATACCAAATTTACTTCTGTTCTGTTCTTCACATAGCCAATGTATTTTTAAAACCCATAGATTAATATTATGTGGGAGGCAAAAGCAAATTTCTGACTGCTTGGAGAAATCACTAATACATTTTTTGAAACTGGAGACATGTTGGTTTGAGTTATCAAAGACTGGAGTGTTTGAGGCACCATATAAAGAAAAAAATTGGAAATATTTACTTAACCACCAACAGACTAAATCATTATGCTTTGCCTGAGAAGGCCACACTGTACTTACATTTAAAATAAAATACTTACTTTTAAACTATAAAATACTTCTTTTAAAAATAAAGCAGTTGCAAACAGTAGAGTCCTGCATTATCATAATTACTTGTATTTTACAGTGATTTTATCTTAGATTCATAGGCTGTTAATTTTTAAAATTGACCTTAATGACCATCTACCAGGTTCTTCATTTTATAGGCTCCTAAGAGATTAAGTGACTTGCTTAAGATGAGCCAGTGGTGATACACAGGAGGCTCTCCTTAATTCAAGGATAATATTTTACCTTTACCAATTTCCAAAGAGTTTCAAATTTATTAACTCACTTGAGAAATCTAGAAAACCTATGGAGGTGTTACTATGAAATAGAACCCAAACAATTTAACCAAATTGATTTACAAAATATGTCTCTCAGGATTATAAAACTTAAAACCACAAGCTTTTGTATTAAATACAACATATCACAATATATACTGAACAATCTCAAAATGATGAATTATATTTTATAAGTTTCCTACTTTATATTTTTGTTAAATTATAGCAGAGGAAACTCCCCTCATTGCCTTTGTAGTACTTATTTTTCTGTTTTAAATACAAGAAAGAATCCATTGTAACACCTCAGGAAGAAAATTAATTTAACAGCTACTTGATCAATTGACATACGATTGCAAAGAATGAAGATTTCTCATCCACAAAGTACTCGCTTTTAGACGCATAAGGAATAAATGCATATTTTCAATACAAAAATCAATCAAGTGCCCTCTTATTCGTGGAATCATTCCTGATGGAAGGAATATAACAGATGACAATATCATGTTTCAGTTCATTCTTGAGGCTTTCATGTAATTTCTGTTTCTATGTCAGTCTCCTACATAATATCAGAATGATCAGAGATAGGAGTCACAGTCTATTTATTTTTAAATATGTAGTTTCTAGCATAGGAGCTCTTATATCCTAGCCTTTCTGTAAATCCTTGTGGAAATGAATGATTCTGGCTATATTGGACCCACAAAAAAGGGGCCCAATACTCAGTAATTAAAGCAAAACCAGACACAAGAAGGAAAGAGCAACTAACAGGTAATATCAGTCTGATATCAGTCATGAATATCTTTAGTGTTTCAATCCAAATTGTTGAGCACTTTGATGGTGCAGTACTCTCACATTTTTTCCCCTCCATTTTTTCTTTATTGAGGCTGTTCATTGAAGATGACACTACAAGATGATGAGATAATGTGGCTACCCAAGTTAATTGGTTTCTCCTTATATTTGTCTCAAGATGCAAGTTGCTGGATAGGAGTAAATACTTTTGGCAGTTTTCTAAAACTTGTTCATTTTCTATTTCAGCATTCATTTTTATTTTATTGAATACAACATATTTATTAAAATATGGAAAAGAAATGAAGACATTCACAGAGCCATCATTTCATTTTGCTAGGATTAAAAAATGTGAAACACAGAACGGTGCTGCCTCTCTCACTTATATTCAAGCACACTGTCTACTGATTGATAGATAATCTAAAATACAAAGCAAACACATATTAGAAATATACCTACAACTTCAGTTACTTGACTTGAGACAGATGGGTTCGTATATTATTTGGATAGTATGTTAAGGCTTGATAGAGCACTTATTCTATCTACTGGTTGTCATGCTACTAAATTTTATTGTTGAGTAATGTCAGTTAAAAACCAAACCAAACCAAACCAAAACAAAACAAAACAAAAAAAACCTCCTTTCTTCCCATGATTGTATTTCCCAGACCTATTATTCTGTGCATTTGCAGATAGCAGTCACTCAAATATAATGACCTAAACAGATTCCAAATATTGATGTCTTGGCAAAGATTCTCCTACTTCCCAAAGAAAAAAAATTGTATGAAAAACCTTTATGCAGTAACTGTGTTCTCTCTGTGCCTGTGTGTGTGTGTGTGGGTGGGTGGGTGTGTGAGCTGTTCCAGCATATTGGTCTTTTTTTTTTTTTCAGAGAATCAATGACACAATCTTCTCAAATAAATTAACATGTAAAAATCAGCCATAATCTTTTAAATAGAAAAAAGTTAATGCTACAATTCAAAGAAAAAAGGACAAAGAAGAATGAGGGGGTAAACATTTTGATCACATTCTTAGATATGAGTAATAAAACTTAACTTTATGAAAGGGGTTTAGTCAATCTTCATAAAGTAAGACAGAAAAATCTTCTTAATTGCTTGTGTTAAAATGCATGGTAGGACTGGAAATCACATGTCATAGTAAAAGTTTTATTGTTGGGGTGCCTGGGTGGCTTAGCTGGCTAAACCTCTGATTCTTGATTCTGGTCAGGTCATGATCTCAAGGTCATGATTTTGAGCCTTGTCTCAGTGGGGATTCTGCTTGAGATTTTTCTCTCTCTCCCTCTGCTTCTCCCCCTGCTCCATGTTCTCTCTCTGTGTGTCCCAAATAAATAAGTAAATCTTTAAAAAAATGTATTCCTTAAGTTTTCAATTATCTGTTCAACTAAAATCATTGGGTACCTACTTTGTACCTAGTGCTTTTTTAGAAACTAAAATATGTACCAATAAATAGAATGTGTAAGTGCTTATTGAACTTGTATGCTAGTGGACAAAGATAGAAGTAGATAAAGTAACAAATAAACACATTATTTATCAGGTGACATTAAACACTATAAAGAAAAAGAAAGGTTGGTAAGTGAAAGAGAGAGATTAGGGGGCACCTGGGTGGCTCTGTGGGTTAAAGCCTCTACCTTTGGCTCAGGTCATGATCTCAGGGTGGCAGGATCGAGCCCCGCATCGGGCTCTCTGCTCAGCAGGGAACCTGCTTCCTCCTCTCTCTCTGCCTGCCTCTCTGCCTACTTGTGATCTTTGTCTGTCAAATAAATAAATAAAATTTAAAAAAGAGAGAGAGAGAGACATTAGGAAGAGATTGCTGGTAGAGGGAACAGAAGGTACTGATGATTTCAGATGGAAAAATGTCTGGTGTATTGAAGAACGAACATGAGATATAATGGTAGAAAGTTATCGTTCTACTAGATAAAATTGTAAAGGTGCACATTGTTCAAGGTTTTTTATTATGGAAAAATAGACATAAGTTTATCATTTTGAAGTGTAGCTTTCAGTGAATTAGGTATGTTCATATTATTGTGCGTAGCATCCCACCCTTCCAGAACTTTGCTATCATCTCAAACTGAAACTGTTAAACTGTACCTATTCAATAACTATTCTCCATTCCACCCCCCCACCCCAGTCCCTGGTAACCAGTATTCTACTTTCTATCTCTATGAGTTTGACTATTCTAGGTAACTCATACACGTGAAGTCATACAATAAATGTCCTTTGGGAGCTGTCTTATTTCACTTGCTGTAATGTTACCCCAATTCATCCCATATTATAGCACGTGTTAGAATGTCATTCATTTTGAGAATGAATATTACTCTATTGTTTGTGTATACCACATTTTGCTCATTTCATTTATCTGTTAATGGAAGTTTAGACTGTTAACACTTTTTTGGCTCCTGTGAATAATGCTTCTGTGAACCATGGTGTATAAGTATCTGCTCAAATTCCTGTTTTCAGTGCTTTTGTGCATATACCCAGAAGTGGAACTCATGAATCATATGGTAATTTTTATGTGTAATTATGTGAGTAACTGCCATACTGTTTTTCATAGCAGTTGAACCATTTTTACTCCCTCAGTAATGCAAAGGATTCCAACTTCGCAACATCCTTTCCAACTCTCAGTGTTTGGGGTTTATTGATTGTAGCCTTCCTATTTAGTATGAAGAGGTACCTCATTGTGGTTTTGATTTGCATTCATTAATGATAAGTTATGTTAAACACCTTTTCATGAGCTTATTGACCATTTACAAATCTTTGGAGAAATGGTTACTAAATCTCTTTGCTTATTTTTTTTAAAGATTTATTTATTTATTTAAAGAGAGAGAGAGAGAGTGGGGAGGGGCGGAGGGGGAAGGAAAGGAAGGTGGACAAAGAATCTGAAGCAGACTTCACATTGAGCACAGAGCCAGACACAGAACATGATTTCACCACCTCGAGATCATGACCTAAGCCAAAACCAAGAGTCAGACACTTAACACTGAGCCACTCAGGTACCCTTCTTTGCTTGTTTTTTTGCTGTTGTTAAGTTGTGGGGGTTCTTTATATATTCTATATGTAAATCCCATATCAGATAAATGATGTGAAAATATTTTCTTCCATTCTGTGGGTTGTTTTTTTCCTAGTTTTAATGTCCTTCAATGCATAAAAGATTTTAATTTTGATGAAGTCCAATGTATCTATTTTTTCTCCTGTTTGCTTGTGTTTTCATAATATATCTAAGAAATAATTTCCAAATCTACTGTCATGAAGCTCCTCTTCTTATTCCTCTTAAGGATTTTTTGGTTTAGCTTTTACATTGGTTTATTTCCCTTTAGACTTAATTTTTGCAAAGTAAATTAATTTTTTTTAAACAGTATAAGTTAAGAATCCAACTTCATTCTTTTGCATGGGGATATCCAGTTTACTCAATACCATTTGTTGAAAAGACTGCTCTTTCTCCATGAAATGGAGTTAATACTCTTATTGAAAACCATTTGAACATATTTACAAGAGTTTATTTATGATATCTGCCATACTATTGATCTACTTATCTGTCTTTATGCTAGCATCAAAATGATTTAATTATGGCAGCTATGTAGTTTGTTTTGAAATGAGGAAGTATGAGACTTCTGTGTTCTTTTTCAAGATTGGTTTGGCTATTTGGGGTCCCTTAAAATTCCATATGAATTTTAAAATGGATTTTTCTGTTCCTGAAAAAAAAAATGTTGCTTAAACATTAGTAGGTTTTGTATTAAATCTGTCAGATAACTTTGGGTGGTATTGATATAGTGATAGTTAATTTTACAACAGTTTGGGTCATAGGGTACTCGTATATTTGGTCAAACATTATTCCAGCTTCTGTCTGTAATGGTGTTTCTGGATGAGATTAACATTTGAATTGACAAACTGAATAAAGAAGATTGCCCTCCCTAATATGAGAGGAATTCATCCAATTAGTTGAAAGCCTGCATGGCACAAAAGAGCTAAGTGGGAGGATTCTTCTCCTACCTGGCTGCCTTTAAGCTGGGACATCAATTTCTTTGTCTTTGGACTTGAACTGTAACTATACCCCCAGCTTTCCTTTATCTCTAGTTTGCCAGCTACAGATATTGGGACTTAGTTTCTGTAATTGCATGAGCCGATTTCTTTCTTTCTTTCTTTCTTTCTTTCTCCACCAACATCATTTTTTTCCACCACTTTTTTTCTTTTTAAAAAATTTATTTATTTATTTTAGAGAGAAAGAAAGGAGAGAGAGAGCAAGAGCAGAGGGAGGTACATAGGAAGAGGGAGAGGATCTCCAGCAGACTCCCCATCAAACACAGGGCCTGAAACAGGCAGGTTCAATCCTACAACCCTGAGGTCATGACCTGAGCCAAAATCAAGAGTCAGACACTTAACAGACTGAACCACCCAGTGCCCTGAGCTAATTTCTTAAAATCTCTCTTTCTATCCCTCCCTCCCTCTCTCTTCTGCACACACAAAGCCTTGCTTTGTTTTTCTTTAGAACTCTAATACAGACATCTAAACAATTTTAAGTCTTCTAATCCCTGAACATAGAATATTGTATATCCTGTGTTTTCAGTGTATGTCTTTTATCTCCTTGGCTTAGTTTATTTACAAGCATTTTATTCATTTTGATGTTTTTATAAGATTTTATTTATTTATTTGTCAGAGAGTGAGGGAGAGCACACATAAGCAGGGGAAGCAGCAGGCAGAGAGAGAAGCAGGCTCTTTGCTGAGCAGGAAGCCCAATGCAGGACTCAATCCTAGGACCTCTGGGATCATGACCCGAGCTGAAGGCAGGCACCTAACCTGTTGAACCACTCAGGCATCCCTTGATGCTTTTATAAATTGAATTATTTTCTTAATTTAGTTTTCAAATCACTAATTGTTAGTGTATAGAAATTCAGCTTTTTTTTTCTGTCTTGAATTTGTATTCTGTAACATTACTGGATTTATTAGTTCTACACAATGATTTCTGTTTTTTAATTTTTTTCTTCTTGCGTAATTACTCAGGCTAGAAATTACAGTGTGGAACAGAAAGGGTGGAAGTGTGCATCCTTTTTTGTTTCTGATCTTAGAGAAAAAGCTTTCAGTTTTGCACCATTCAGTATGATGTTTGTTATGAGTTTTTAATATATAGCTCTTATGTTGAGATAGTTTCCTTCTATATCTAGATTTTTTTTAGTGTTTTTATTAGGAAAGATCAGAATTACTATGAAAGAGCAGAATCAATTATCAACTGATCAATCGAGGTGATCTTTTTTTGCATTATTCTAATAATGTGGCATTATACTGATTTATTTATTTAAATATTTTATTTATTGGAGATGGAGAGTAAGAGGGAGCACAAGTGCAGGGTGAGGGGCTGAAGGGGAAGCATATTCCCTGCTGAGCAGGAGCCCAATGAAAGTCTCAATCCTGGGACTCTGAGATCATGACCTGAGCTAAAAGGAGACTCTTAACTGAATGAGCCATCCAGGTGCCCAATAGTGATTTTAACTTTTTAAAATATTGAACCATCAGTGCATTTCAGGAATAAATTTTTCTTGGTCATGGTAAATAATTCTTTTATTTTGATGTTGAGTTTTGTATGCTAGCATTTTGTTAGGAATCTCTATGTTAATATTTATGGAGATTACTGGTCTGTAGTTTTCTTGTACAGCTTTTGTCTGCCTTTAGTATCAGGTCAATACTAGCCTCATAGAATGAGTTAAGAGCTGTTCCTCCTTCTTCAATTTTTGGAAGAGTTTGAGAAGTGCTGGTGGGCAGTTTTTCATTATTGTGTGGTAGACTTTATCAGTGAAGCCATCTGGACCAGGACTTTTCTTATCTGAGAGGTTTTTATTACTGATTAAATGTTTTTACTAGTTATATGTTTATTTTTATTTCTTTATGATTCAGTCTTTGTAGGTATTGTTTTTCTAAGAATGTGTCCATTTTATTTAGCTCACCCAAATTTTTAGTGTATAGTTGCTCATAACGCTGTCTTATAACATTTTACCTCTATTTTTAGTTTAAATTCAATTACCCTACATATAGCACATCTTTATTTTCAGATGTAGAGTTCAGTAATTCATCAGTTGCATATAACACCCAGTGCTTATCACATGTCCTTCTTAATGCCCATTACCTAGTTACCCCATCCCCATAACCACCTCCTCACCAACAACCCTTAGTTTGTTTCCTGTAGTAGTTAAGAGTCTATCATGGTTTGCCTTAACCCTTTATTTCCGTAGCATTGGTAGTAATGTCTCCACTTTCATTTTTTATTTTAATAATTTACATTTTCTTTTTTTTCTTATCCAGTATAGCTAAAGTTTAACCAATTTTGTAGATCTTTTTGAAGAACTAACCTATGATTTTGTTGACTTATTAGTGTTCTATTCTCTGTTTTTAACTTTTATCATTTCCTTTCTTCTGCTTACTTAAGTTTAGTTTATTCCTTTTCTTTCTTTTTTTTTTTTTTTTAATGTTCTTGTATGGACTTTGACTTTTACTCTGAATAAAATGTGAAGCCCTCAGAAAACTTGAAAAGTGGAATGGCATAGTCTGATATATTTTTAAATGAGAACTTTTGCTTTGTGCTGGAAATAGATCAGAGTGATATAAGGGCAAAACCATAAGAACAGTTAGGAAACAATCCAGGAGGCAAAATAATGGTATCTTGAACAGTAATGGTTATGGTAGATGTAGTTTTGATATTCTGAAAAAATGTTGAAAGTTGTGAAACAAGATTTGTTAATAGATCTGACATGGGATGTGAGAAAAGAGGTGTCAAGAGTCATGGATCCAGGGGCTTTGGTCTGAGCAGGGGAAGAATGGGGCTGCTGTGCTGGGATGAGGAAGAAGCACATTGGAGGTTTTGGAGATTAGCAGTTAACTTTCAGACATGTTAGGTTGTGATCTATACTAGCCACTCATAGAAATATCAGGTAAATATTTGGAAATACAGGTCTGGGATTCAGGGGTAGAGATATATTTTGGAAATTATCCCAATGCATTTAGATGAAATTATCTAAAAATGTTAAGGTATATTGGGGAAAAAAAAAAGATATCAAAAAATGAATCCCTGAGGCACTCCAAAATTTAGAGTCCAGGAAGATCAAAGGAAATCAACAAAGGGACTGAGAAGCAGCTGCCAAACTGCCAGTGAAATGGAAAAAGAATAAAGATATAGTGTTCTCTTGAAGAAAAAATGAGGTTGGGGGAGGTGTTTAGGAATGGAATCAATTGTATGCAATCAAATATAGTGATCAACTATATGAAATAATATCAACCGTAATATATATATATATATATATACATATATATATACACACACACACATTATATATATGTGTGTGTGTGTGTGTATAACCATATATATGTAACTGGGTAGGAGCTAAATGTGAGGCCAAGAGAGGACTTTGCTTTAAATGAACAGTTCAACAAGATATTTGTCTGATCAAAGATCAGGTAGAGAGAGGAAATTGGCAGCAAAGCTGGAGTAATGTCCTTGAGTAGTAACAGTGGCTGGAATCTAGTGCTCAGGTGGGAGGGATGGCTTTTATGAAGACCACAGAGAGCTCACCCTTATAACAAAGTTAATAGGTCAGAAGTTGGTAGGTGTATAATGGTGGTTATAATAGTGTATAGACATTCTCTTCCTTTTTTTCCCCCTCTGTAAAACAAAACAAAACAACAAAACAAAACAAAACAAAAAAAGTGGTTGGTTGAGCCTGGGATGGATTTGAAGTCTCTAGAGGTTTGAGGAGAAAGTAAAGATGTGAAATGGTTGTTTGGAACAATAAGAAAGTGTAGAGATTAAACAAGTGTAATAGTAGGGCCAGATAAAACTGAGGACCCAACGATATTAGCAATCAAAATGTTGAGGCCCAATCATATGATGGAATATTTTTGATGACCATATTACACGGCACAGGGGCATACCTAAAATAAATGGAGAGTTAGAATAAGCAGGTTTATTGATCGCAAATTAGTATGATTACATAACAGAAATGAAATGTGATTAATTCTAATGAGGCATTGAGGTATTCAAGCTGAGTAAGAAAGAGAACATAATTATATTAGTTTCCTTTTGCTGCTGTAATAAGTTTCCATAAACTTAGTGACTTAAAACATCACAAATGTATTATCCTATAGTTCCGGAGGTCAAAAGTCTGACTCAGACCTCATTATGCTAAAACCAACGTGTAAAAAAGACTGAGTTTCTTTCTGGGAGGCTCTAGAGGAGAAATCGATTGCTTCTGAATTTTGGCTTCTAGAGGCCACTTACATTTCTTAGCTATTGACACTCTTCCTCCATTTTCAAAGCCATCAATAGAGGTAGTCTTTATCATGTCTCGTAACTGACATATTCTTCTGCTCCCTTCTTCACCATTTTAAGAACCCTTATGTCTACATTAGGTCCACCCAGATCATCTAGAATAATCTCTTCATCTTGTCATCTTTAACAAATCACATCTGCAAAGTCCCTTTTCCATGTAAAAGAATATATCCATGGACTGTAGAGATTAGGACATGAACATTTTTCTGACTATTACAGTAATAAAGTAAAGATAAATGAAAAAAAATAGTAGGAGAATGGATTTTAGGACCCTGTGACTTTGGAGATTGTTAGAGTACGATTATTATAAGGAATGATCTAGTGTGGCTGAGATTGTTTCCTAATATCTGTTTTCTGGATATACTTTCCAGCCTCCCTTTCAAGTAGAAATAGCCATATGACTGAGCTCTGGTCAATGAAATGTGAGTAAAATTGGTGTATATCATGTTTAATTCTGGTCCACAATCGTTCTATATGTGTTCCTTCTCTTTTCCCTTTGATGTCTGAAAAAATGTACTATTTACATAAAAATTGCAATTAAATAGAACTAAAGATTCAAGTCCTCAGTCACACGAACCATATTTCAAGTGCTTAATAGCTAAATATGACTATTGACTACAATATTGATCAGTTCAAATATAGAATAGCTGCTTTACTGCAGGAAATTCTTTTGGTTAGTGCTGGACTAAAGGAAGGTAAAGCCACAAAAAGGAAGAAACCCAGTTCCCTAATGGATTACATATAGAAACTCGTCCCCTCTCTTGATTGACGTTGGGTTATTCTGGGATCAACAAGTAAAATTTTCTTGTATCCAACCAAAGAGATTTTGCATTCTTTATTACAGCTCTTACCACTCTAACACAGGTAGGAAAGAAAAGCAATGAGTATGGTAGACATTATGATGCACCACACAGCTTTCTTTTGGAAAATAACAGACTTATTAGCCTAGCTAATAAGACTGAGGAAATATAAAGGCTTGAGTCTCTTGCCCCAATTTTCAGACAACATGAAGAGTCATTTGAGACCTCCCTTAGATTACATGACAACTTGCTTTCTCCTTCTGTCCAGTCTTACTTACTTTCCTTCCCTTCTACAGGTGTTTCTGTTTTGTTGTGTCATTTCCAAGAGTACTCACTAATATACCTCCTGCATGCTAACCACCATCTCAGAGTCTGATTCCTGGGGAACATAACCTACAACAACTGTTATTGGATTTGGGCCAAGAAAGCAGATGTTGGAATAAGGTATAAGAATTGCGTCACCTGCCACCTAGATATAAATAAGGGCCCCATCATTGGTGGTAGATGTATCACAGAGAAACCTTGTTTCTAGTTGATGCTTCAGTTGTTAAAGCTTCACCAATAGTGAATTAAAATGGTATATTGTTGAAGGTGAATGCATTAGCAGGTATCAGACATTTAAGAAGTGACAGAGAAACTAACTAAAAAGATAGTATTAGGTGGCCATGGTTGAGTTTGTTTGATGCTTTGAAGTAGAGATAAGGAGTAGATGACTGTATGACAACTAAAATCTAGGACTGAAATTCTAGAAGGCTTCCTTAGTGCATACAAAAGTTCTCACTCTTTTGCAGTGAAAAGGCAGAAATAGCTTAGGATAAAGCCCAGGACTTAATTATAAGAATACCCAAACTCCCAAGAAGTTTGAACTCTTAAGCAAGACATGTATTGGGAAATACTGGACCCCTAATATATAGAGTAGAAGCATCTTGAGTGATGCAATCACCCCCGGGGGGGAAAAAAAAAAAAAGTCCTCATTTCCAGATCTATTAAACTCCATGAGCCTGGACCTACTCTCCTTTCCTTAAAGACAACATATATCCTTCCCCACTTAAGACAAGATTACTTCTTCTCAATACCTCCCTCAATATGCTATGATATCTACTGGCCATAGGCCAATAATTAGGGTTCATAATCTGGTCAACATAATCTGCTCAAAGGCATGCTTGATATGATTAGAGAGTAAAGAGGCTATACCCTCAAAGGAACTGCAGGACTCAGCCAGCCTATACTAGTAGGAGCTAAAGAAGTATGTGTGAGACTAGAATTTGAAGGTGCTAGATCAAGTAGAATGGATTGGATAAAGAATGGCCTGTTGATTTTGGATCATCTTACAGATTATAGGATTATACACACTTGCAAAGACCTCAGGAGATGACATACTCTACTAGAATCATGGAAAAAGAAACAACTTATACAAAGTGAGGTAGACATTCCAGCCAGCCATGGCAAATAGCAGAAGAAAGAATTAGAAGACTTAGAAAGTTGGCTTGCAAAACCATATGTAGTATATAAGGCTGGAGAGCCCACCAGAGGACTCCATTCCACTGGGAGGCCTAGAGGATATGTAATTTACTAAAGCAATAAGGGAAGCCTTGGTGGGAGTGGCACTGGCATCACTCAGAAGTTTATTGTCAGCTGCCCTGTATAATCTAGGGTTGGTGGGAAAAGTTACCATTAAAAATTGAGTTCATTGGGGCGCCTGGGTGGCTCAGTGGGTTAAAGCCTCTGCCTTCAGCTTTGGTCGTGATCCCAGGATCTTGGGATCGAGCCCCGCATCGGGCTCTCTGCTTAGCGGGGAGCCTGCTTCCTCCTCTCTCCCTCTCTACCTGCCTCTCTGTCTGCTTGTGATCTCTGTCTGCCAAATAAATAAAAAATAAATAAAATCTTAAAAAAATTGAGCTCATTAATCACAAAAGGATGATAGATTCCATATGGATTTATTAGCTTAAACCTTTTGTCAGAGCTTAACTTGGATGGAAGGCACAACACAAGCTTGAATGGTAATGATGTTCCCAGTCCCCTAAAAAGAACCATTTACTCAAGTTCTGGGAAAAGGGAAATGTCAAAACATTCCAAAGATATTTGGACATAGAGTCTAAGAAAAATGTATTATTATGCCTGTGTGTTAGGAAGCATAGAAGATATGAATATTAAAAGTAATCCTGACCCAGGTTTGAATAACAGTGAGCCACTGAATCCTGAATCTATTTTTTAAAGTGCACATATTTGAATAGGAGAAGATGGCGGAGAAGTAGCAAGCTGAGACTGCTTCAGCTAGCCGGAGATCAGCTAGATAGCTTATCTAAAGATTGCAAACACCTGAAAATCCATCGGCAGATCGAAGAGAAGAAGAACAGCAATTCTGGAAACAGAAAAACAACCACTTTCTGAAAGGTAGGACCGGCGGAGAAGTGAATCCAAAGCGACGGGAAGATAGACCCCGGGGGGAGGGGCCGGCTCCCGGCAAGCGGCGGAGCAACCGCGCACAAAATCAGGACTTTTAAAAGTCTGTTCCGCTGAGGGACATCGCTCCAGAGGCTAAACCGGGGCGAAGCCCACGCGGGGTCAGCGTGGCCTCAGGTCCCGCAGGGTCACAGAAGGATCGGGGGTGTCTGAGTGTCGCAGAGCTTGCGGGTATTGGAACGGGAAAGCCGGCTGCAGAGACAGAGCCGACAGTAAGCTCGCAGCTCCGTGTTACCTTGAACCGGTCGCAGGCTCGGTGAGCTCGGAGCGCGGCCGGAGGTCAGGCAGACGGGAGTAACTGGGCGCTGTTCTCTGAGGGCGCACTGAGGAGTGGGGCCCTGGGCTCTCGGCTCCTCCGGGCCGGAGACCAGGAGGCCGCCATTTGTATTCCCGTCCTCTGGAACTCTACGGAAAGCGCTCAGGGAACAAAAGCTCCTGAAAGCAAACCCGAGCGGATTACTCACCCCGGCCCCGGGTAAGGGCGGTGCAATTCCGCCTGGGGCAAAGACACTTGAAAATCACTACAACAGGCCCCTCCCCCAGAAGATCAACAAGAAATCCAGCCGAGACCAAGCTCACCTACCAAGGAGTGCGGTTTCAATACCAAGGAGAGCAGCAGAATTCCAGAGGAGGAGAAAGCCAAGCACGGAACTCATGGCTTTTTTCCTGTGATTTTTTTTAGTCTTGCAGTTAATTTAATTTTTTCTTTTTCATTTTTTTTTTTTTTTCTCGCCTTCGGGTAAATTTTTTTTTTTTTTTTAACTGTTACCTTTTTCTTTTTTAACGATTTTTTACTAGTTTATCTAATATATATATATATATTTTTTTACATTTTTCTTAGGTGTTTTCTTTTTTAAAAAAAAATTCTTTTCTTTTTTTTTTTTTTTTTTTTTCTTTTTTTCTTTTTTCTTTCTTCCTTTTTGAACCTCTTTTTATCCCCTTTCTCCCCACTCACGATTTTGGATCTCTTCTAATTTGGCTAAAGCATATTTTCCTGGGGTTGTTGCCACCCTTTTAGTATTTTACTTGCCCCTTCATTTACTCTTATCTGGACAAAATGACAAGACGTAAAAATTCACCACAAAAAAAAGAACAAGAGGCAGTACCGAAGGCTAGGGACCTAATCAATACAGACATCGGTAATATGTCAGATCTAGAGTTCAGAATGACAATTCTCAAGGCTCTAGCCGGGCTCGAAAAAGGCATGGAAGATATTAGAGAAACCCTCTCGAGAGATATAAAAGCCCTTTCTGGAGAAATAAAAGAACTAAAATCTAACCAAGTTGAAATCAAAAAAGCTATTAATGAGGTGCAATCAAAAATGGAGGCTCTCACTGCTAGGATAAATGAGGCAGAAGAAAGAATTAGTGATATAGAAGACCAAATGACAGAGAATAAAGAAGCTGATCAAAAGAGGGACAAACAGCTACTGGACCACGAGGGGAGAATTCGAGAAATAAGTGACACCATAAGACGAAACAACATTAGAATAATTGGGATTCCAGAAGAAGAAGAAAGTGAGAGGGGAGCAGAAGGTATACTGGAGAGAATTATTGGGGAGAATTTCCCCAATATGGCAAAGGGAACAAGCATCAAAATTCAGGAGGTTCAGAGAATGCCCCTCAAAATAAATAAGAATAGGCCCACACCCCGTCACATAATAGTAAAATTTACAAGTCTCAATGACAAAGAGAAAATCCTGAAAGCAGCCCGGGAAAAGAAGTCTGTAACATACAATGGTAAAAATATTAGATTGGCAGCTGACTTATCCACAGAGACCTGGCAGGCCAGAAAGAGCTGGCATGATATTTTCAGAGCACTAAACGAGAAAAACATGCAGCCAAGAATACTATATCCAGCTAGGCTATCATTGAAAATAGAAGGAGAGATTAAAAGCTTCCAGGACAAACAAAAACTGAAAGAATTTGCAAATACCAAACCAGCTCTACAGGAAATATTTAAAGGGGTCCTCTAAGCAAAGAGAGAGCCTACAAGTGGTAGATCAGAAAGGAACAGAGACCATATACAGTAACAGTCACCTTACAGGCAATACAATGGCACTAAATTCATATCTCTCAATAGTTACCCTGAATGTGAATGGGCTAAATGCCCCTGTCAAAAGACACAGGGTATCAGAATGGATAAAAAAACAAAACCCATCTATATGTTGCCTCCAAGAAACACATTTTAAGCCCGAAGACACCTCCAGATTTAAAGTGAGGGGGTGGAAAAGAATTTACCATGCTAATGGACATCAGAAGAAAGCAGGAGTGGCAATCCTTATATCAGATCAATTAGATTTTAAGCCAAAGACTGTAATAAGAGATGAGGAAGGACACTATATCATACTCAAAGGGTCTGTCCAACAAGAAGATTTAACAATTTTAAATATCTATGCCCCCAACGTGGGAGCAGCCAACTATATAAACCAATTAATAACAAAATCAAAGAAACACATCAACAACAATACAATAATAGTAGGGGACTTTAATATTCCCCTCACTGAAATGGACAGGTCATCCAAGCAAAAGATCAGCAAGGAAATAAAGGCCTTAAATGACACACTGGACCAGATGGACATCACAGATATATTCAGAATATTTCATCCCAAAGCAACAGAATACACATTCTTCTCTAGTGCACATAGTACATTCTCCAGAATAGATCACATCCTCGGTCCTAAATCAGGACTCAACCGGTATCAAAAGATTGGGATCATTCCCTGCATATTTTCAGACCACAATGCTCTAAAGCTAGAACTCAACCACAAAAGGAAGTTTGGAAAGAACCCAAATACATGGAGACTAAACAGTACCCTTCTAAAGAATGAATGGGTCAACCGGGAAATTAAAGAAGAATTGAAAAAAATCATGGAAACAAATGATAATGAAAATACAACGGTTCAAAATCTGTGGGACACAACAAAGGCAGTCCTGAGAGGAAAATATATAGCGGTACAAGCATTTCTCAAGAAACAAGAAAGGTCTCAGGTACACAACCTAACCCTACACCTAAAGGAGCTGGAGAAGGAACAAGAAAGAAACCCTAAGCCCAGCAGGAGAAGAGAAATCATAAAGATCAGAGCAGAAATCAATGAAATAGAAACCAAAAAAACAATAGAACAAATCAACGAAACTAGGAGCTGGTTCTTTGAAAGAATTAATAAAATTGATAAACCCCTGGCCCGACTTATCAAAAAGAAAAGAGAAAGGACCCAAATAAATAAAATAATGAATGAAAGAGGAGAGATCACAACTAACACCAAGGAAATACAAACTATTATAAGAACATACTATGAGCAACTCTACGGCAATAAATTTGACAATCTGGAAGAAATGGATGCATTCCTAGAAACATATAAACTACCACAACTGAACCATGAAGAAATAGAAAGCCTGAGCAGACCCATAACCAGTAAGGAGATTGAAACAGTCATTAAAAATCTCCAAACAAACAAAAGCCCAGGGCCAGACGGCTTCCCGGGGGAATTCTACCAAACATTTAAAGAAGAACTAATTCCTATTCTCCTGAAACTGTTCCAAAAAATAGAAATGGAAGGAAAACTTCCAAACTCATTTTATGAGGCCAGCATCACCTTGATCCCAAAACCAGACAAGGATCCCACCAAAAAAGAGAGCTATAGACCGATATCCTTGATGAACACAGATGCGAAAATACTCAACAAAATACTAGCCAATCGGATTCAACAGTACATTAAAAAGATTATTCACCACGACCAAGTGGGATTTATTCCAGGGCTGCAAGGTTGGTTCAACATCCGCAAATCAGTCAATGTGATACAACACATCAATAAAAGTAAGAACAAGAACCATATGATACTCTCAATAGATGCTGAAAAAGCATTTGACAAAGTACAACATCCCTTCCTGATCAAAACTCTTCAAAGTGTAGGGATAGAGGGCACATACCTCAATATCATCAAAGCCATCTATGAAAAACCCACCGCAAATATCATTCTCAATGGAGAAAAACTGAAAGCTTTTCCGCTAAGGTCAGGAACACGGCAGGGATGTCCATTATCACCACTGCTATTCAACATCGTACTAGAGGTCCTAGCCTCAGCAATCAGACAACAAAAGGAAATTAAAGGCATCCAAATCGGCAAAGAAGAAGTCAAATTATCACTCTTCGCAGATGATATGATACTATATGTGGAAAACCCAAAAGACTCCACTCCAAAACTGCTAGAACTTATACAGGAATTCAGTAAAGTGTCAGGATATAAAATCAATGCACAGAAATCAGTTGCATTTCTCTACACCAACAGCAAGACAGAAGAAAGAGATATTAAGGAGTCAATCCCATTTACAATTGCATCCAAAACCATAAGATACCTAGGAATAAACCTAACCAAAGAGACACAGAATCTATACTCAGAAAACTATAAAGTACTCATGAAAGAAATTGAGGAAGACACAAAGAAATGGAAAAATGTTCCATGCTCCTGGATTGGAAGAATAAATATTGTGAAAATGTCTATGCTACCTAAAGCAATCTACACATTTAATGCAATTCCTATCAAAGTACCATCCATCTTTTTCAAAGAAATGGAACAAATAATTCTAAAATTTATATGGAACCAGAAAGGACCTCGAATAGCCAAAGGGATATTGAAAAAGAAAGCCAACGTTGGTGGCATCACAATTCCGGACTTCAAGCTCTATTACAAAGCTGTCATCATCAAGACAGCATGGTACTGGCACAAAAACAGACACATAGATCAATGGAACAGAATAGAGAGCCCAGAAATAGACCCTCAACTCTATGGTCAACTAATCTTCGACAAAGCAGGAAAGAATGTCCAATGGAAAAAAGACAGCCTTTTCAATAAATGGTGCTGGGAAAATTGGACAGCCACATGCAGAAAAATGAAATTGGACCATTTCCTTACACCACACACAAAAATAGACTCAAAATGGATGAAGGACCTCAATGTACGAAAGGAATCCATCAAAATCCTTGAGGAGAACACGGGCAGCAACCTCTTCGACCTCTGCCGCAGCAACATCTTCCTAGGAACAACGCAAAAGGCAAGGGAAGCAAGGGAAAAAATGAACTACTGGGATTTCATCAAGATCAAAAGCTTTTGCACAGCAAAGGAAACAGTTAACAAAATCAAAAGACAACTGACAGAATGGGAGAAGATATTTGCAAACGACATATCAGATAAAGGACTAGTGTCCAGAATCTATAAAGAACTTAGCAAACTCAACACCCAAAGAACAAATAATCCAATCAAGAAATGGGCAGAAGACATGAACAGACATTTCTGCAAAGAAGACATCCAGATGGCCAACAGACACATGAAAAAGTGCTCCATATCACTTGGCATCAGGGAAATACAAATCAAAACCACAATGAGATATCACCTCACACCAGTCAGAATGGCTAAAATCAACAAGTCAGGAAATGACAGATGCTGGCGAGGATGCGGAGAAAGGGGAACCCTCCTACACTGTTGGTGGGAATGCAAGCTGGTGCAGCCACTCTGGAAAACAGCATGGAGGTTCCTCAAAATGTTGAAAATAGAACTGCCCTATGACCCAGCAATTGCACTATTGGGTATTTACCCTAAAGATACAAATGTAGTGATCCAAAGGGACACATGCACCCGAATGTTTATAGCAGCAATGTCCACAATAGCCAAACTATGGAAAGAACCTAGATGTCCATCAACAGATGAATGGATCAAGAAGATGTGGTATATATACACAATGGAATACTATGCAGCCATCAAAAGAAATGAAATCTTGCCATTTGCAACAACATGGATGGAACTAGAGCGTATCATGCTTAGCGAAATAAGTCAAGCAGAGAAAGACAACTATCATATGATCTCCCTGATATGAGGAAGTGGTGATGCAACATGGAGGCTTAAGTGGGTAGAAGAATAAATGAAACAAGATGGGATTGGGAGGGAGACAAACCATAAGTGACTCTTAATCTCACAAAACAAACTGAGGGTTGCCGGGGGGAGGGGGTTGGGGAGAAGGGGGTGGGATTATGGACATTGGGGAGGGTATGTGATTTGGTGAGTGCTGTGAAGTGTGTAAACCTGGTGATTCACAGACCTGGGGATAAAAATATATGTATATAAAAAATATATGTTTATAAAAAATAAAAAATAAAAAATAAAAATAAAAAAAAAAAAAAAAAAAAGAAAAATACAAAAAAAAAAAAAAAAAAAAAAGTGCACATATTTTGTCCAAAGTGGTAATGTCCCAAGATCCTGAATGTATAATTGCAATAGACATACTTGTAGTTGGCAGGTGAGTAACGGAACTGCTACTCCTAAAGACCCTAAAAAGAGAGAAGTATCGGTTCCCAAAAAAATCTCCATTTAATTTAATCTCCATTTAATTTACCACACTAGGCAGAGCCTGGAGGATGACAATGGACAATTGTGAGTGAAGAGTATGAGCTCTAATTGCTGCGATGGGGCCAGATGTTGCTTCTTTGCTAGAGTAGATTAATGCAGTCTATGGTACATGTATGTCACCTTTGAACAGGTGAATGCATTATTTTCTATTTCTATCTATAAAACGTGTCACAAGGAGTACAAATTCACATAGGATGGACAAGTATATACATTTATGTATATGTACATATAGGTTTATGCTAACTTACCTACCTTTGTTACAATGAAGTCTGAAGAGATCCAGAAAATCTGAACACCAATTATAATATCATATTGTTTCATTATATTGATGACATGCAAATCAAATTAAATGTGCACAAAGTGGTTTTTCCAAATGGCTAAAACATTATACCACTTGCCAAGATTAATGTGCTATAGAGAGTAGAGGTAAAAACTAAAAAAAATCAGATGACTGCTATATGTATAACATTTTTATGGGCCTAGTGATTGGTGTCATGCCAGGTTATCCTTTCAAACATAAAGGACAAATTATTGGTATATTACGCAAAGCACCAAGAAACATAGGCCTGGTGGACCACTGCAGGTTCTGTTCTTCAGGCACTATAGTCCCTGGAAAGCTTGGAATATTTCTCTGCCTCATAAAATGGATGATTTTAAAAAGGCAGCTAGTTTGGGGTAGCAATCTGAGCAAGGACATTCAACAGTTCTAGGATGTCAAGTGGTTCTGCACCTTGATTTTCTGTAATAAAGATATTAGTGTCAGGAGATGACATAGCCCATTGAAAGAAGGAAGAATGACTGAAGATGAACAGAAACACAATCAGAGGGCACAGAATGCTCCAAGTTTCCAAAGTGCCTTCCCTCAGCTCACACCTATGCTCATGTTGGGGATCCCTAATGATTATGTTTCACAGATTCATTGGTGAATGTTGGGGATACAAGCTAAAAAATGGTGGCCAACTCTTTTACAGACTATCTAGGCATCATCTAGAAAAAAAATTTAGGGAGAGAAAAATTCTAGCTATGGTGCAGAGCTTCAGGTACTGAACCTAGTTATCTACTTTGTTTGAAAAGATAAACAGTCTAAAACACCCACTCACACACAGTGATACACACAAGCAGTCTGAGTTTAGAAAATGTGAAGACTTGAGGTATTGGCAAATGGTTTAGCAAGCCATCAGAGATATGTAATAACAAAAAGGGGAAGGTTGTAGAAAAGGAGGTCTGGAGTAGATGTGTGTGACTGGGTTTATAGGAGAGGACAAAAAGTGTAAAAGTCTCAAGTGTCTCATATTAATGCCTATCAAAGAGCAACAGCATGGTATATAAAATGACTTTGCTGCTTTCCTCTCAACAGACACTCCAAAATAGGCACAACAAGTATACTAGTAGCTATGTTAGCAGGGATATACTCTGAACTCTTATCAACCTGATCTAGTTATTGCTGCCACTGAATGTACAACCTATAATCAGCAGAGAATAATGTCAAGTCTACAATGTATTTCCATCCTCCGATTAAACTACCTAAGTAATTTATGGTAAATCAGCTACATTAGGTATGCTCTGCTCTAAAGTCCAACAATTTCTTTTGGCATAGATCAACACATATTCTGTATGTGGGTTTACCTTTCTGACATGTAAGACCTGAACAAGTACCACATTTTTATAACTATGAAGTATCTGATCTACCCCCATGGATCTCACACACTATCATGTGAGATCAAGGGATCCACCTTACAACAAAAGAGGTGTTGGGCATAGGCTGATGACACACTCCACTACCCAGAGGCTTTTGGTCTGATAGAAGATTGAGAGGTCTGTTGAAAGCACCACAGGAGCACTAGCTTGAAGATGGTATTTTGTAAGGCCAGGACAAGATGCCACCCTAGAAGACACTGGATACATTTTGAATCAAAGAAAGTTAAATAGTGCTTTGACAACAGTAGTTAGAACACGTAAGTCTGAAAATGAAATAGAGGAAACAAGAATGACTCTGCTTAGCTTTTTAAATTTTTTTTTTTCTGGTGATTCATTTCCAATAGGGAGGACATATTCATTAGTAGATAAATCAAGAGTTCCTCTGAACTATGAGCTGTAGCTGCTACCTGATTACTTTGGACTCTTTAAGCGAAAGAACCAGAAGGCAAGAAGAGTTGTCTTCATCTTGGCAGAAAGATAATCTTGATTGTCCAGAGTAATTAGGATACTATTGCACATCTGGCTAGCCAGGAGTATGTTTGCCACCCAGGTTATTTATTTTACATTTCTCCATACTCCATACATTTTGATGGAAAATGGAAAATAACAGCAACATTGCCTGAAAATGACATAGTGACCAGGGACTCAGAATTCTTAGGAATGAGAATGATTAAATAACCAAATAAGCCACAAAAACTACCAAAGTTGCTAGCTGAGGCTGAAGAAAATCTAGTTTTACTCTGAAACCAGTTTCAGCAGAGCGTGCTGTAATTCCTATTAACCTTACTCTTTTGTCCCTAAAAGCAAGGCCCACAAGAATCCTAGAGGAGAAACTGATACCAGAATTTATACAAAGAAGTTGATTTAAGTGAAACACATGTTCATTGTTGTGGTTGCTGTAATGACACCCATATCACCTTTCAAGAAACAAGGCCCTCAGCTTCTGAGAGTATTTTCAGAAAAACCTTGAGTTATCAGCCATTTGGGGAATGTGCTCAGCTGTAGGGAACTTCACCAGAAGTTGTGCTCCTGCCTAGAAAAAAATCCCATATCCAATGACTCTACCCTTAAATTGGCACAAATATTAAAGGTGAAATCTTTGTAACTACCTTCCAAGTCATCTGAATTTTCTCTTAAGACTATACTACAGTCAAGGGTTCCTGGTGGCTCAGTTGATTAAGCATCTGTTTGCAGCTCAGGTCATGATCCTGGGGTCCTGGGATTGAGACCCACATCACGACCCTGCTTCTCCCTCTCCTTTGTGCTCATACTCTCTATCCCAGTCTCTGTCTTAATCTCTCAAAGAAGTAAACATCTTTTTAAAAAAGTATACAATATTTTTAAAAATTTTAAAAAAGAAGGCTATACTATAGTTTAACCATTTCTGCTCTAGTCCTATTTTCTTAATTCCCTTTGGCAGTTATTGATCTCAAGAGCATTTCTTTATTTTTTTTTTAAGATTTTATTTATTTATTTGACAGATCACAAGTGGGGAAAGAGGCAGACCAAGAGAGAGGAAGGGAAGCAGGCTCCCTGCTGAGCAGAGAGCCTGATTCGGGGCTCGATCCCAGGACCCTGGGATCATGACCTGAGCCGAAGGCAGAGGCTTTAACCCACTGAGCCACCCAGGCACCCCTCAAGAGCATTTCTTATAAATGCCCTCACACTAATCTCTATCTCAGAGTCTTTACCTATGGTATCCAAACCATAATAATAGATGTCAAAAAATGTCATGCTTGAAATTGATATTGTAAATCAGAAATTTACTACCACTGACAAAGTCTGGGGTTAGACCATGGGAGTGGGTGGATAAGGTAGACTGTGGATCAGTATAGGAGAGGTAACCAAAGAACTGAGGGACCAGAATGATCATCTTCATGAAAATTTGATTCTCCAAATAGTGTTGGAGAAAGCATTAGTGCACCAGGCACCCACACTTTCAAGGATTTGAGATATGTAAAACTGATGTGTGAGTGACTATAGTAAGAGTATATAATTATTAGTATAGTCTGATGGTACGAGTAGAGAGGGTGGTGGAACAATGACCTGGAAAGCACTATGGGAGATGGTAGGACAGAAACGTGCTACACTTAAGAGAACTCTCAGGACGATCCATCTTTCAGTTAGAAATAAAAAATGTATTCAGGAAGAAAGTTCATGTGAAGAAAGAAAATGTATTCAGTAAGAAAGATATGTTAAGTTTTGCCTCAAGGCTAAGTTCCTCCTTACCCACTAATCTATACGGATCTTAGATATAAAGAATTGATCCTGTTTCCGAAATATTCCAGGTAAAAACTAATGCACTTGTAATTTTGTGTTTTCATCGTGTGAGGCAATACAATTTACTGTAGGTGCTCAATTTTTGCTTTTGGTCAGCTGATTAGGATGCTTAGCTAAATTGCTTGAATTAGTGACTATATTTCTTAAATTGCTATAGCTATAATCAGAGACACAGAAAAGTCAACTACAAAAATAATTATTACATAAGACAGACCATGTACAAAATTGGTTATATTGTTTATCCTGTGAGAATCTGAACCATGGAACAATCATGTAAAAATTGGTTTTAATCTCTATACCTTTAAAATTATTATTCAGTGAAGCTGGAATTTTTATTAAATATAAGAACATCTGAAGAAAAGGACATTTTTACCCTTTTCAGAAATTGTTAGATTTGCTTGCAATTACTTCACATTTTTCTACTATTTAAAAACTAGGCAAAATTTCAAATGCTCATGATAATTTTACAAAACGAATAATGACAAAGAAGAATATGCTGCTCTATTTGATAATGATTTATATACCCAGTACTTCCAGAACCATATTTCCACCTTCCTCTTTTCTCCTAGTTATACTGCAATAGGTCACTCATCAGCATTTTCAAAATGAAACTACTTCTATTAACTCTTTTTTCTGTGGAATCTTCAATTACTAGCCAAAATGCTTTGTTTTTTTTTTTTAATTTTTTTATTTTTTATAAACATATATTTTTATCCCCAGGGGTACAGGTCTGTGAATCACCAGGTTTACACACTTCACAGCACTCACCAAATCACATGCCCTGTTTTGTTATTTTCTTCCTGGAAAGAGCAAGATTTCACTTCTTAGCCTCATTTGCTGCCACGTTGGCCATGTAACTGAATTTTGTCCAGTGGAATATAGGTGAAAGGAATATATACCTCCTCTAGGTTTAGTGCATTTAAAAACTCCCATTCAATCCTCAATTTTCTCAGTGTCTGGAGTTGTGAGCTAGAGGCAGAGAATCCAACAAACATCTCTGAGACGGTGGGAATGAAGAAGCTGCAGGATGAAAAGAACCTGTATCCTTGAATCAGAGCACATTGAGTCACCCCAAAATTCCAGCACTGTTTTTTCAGATGAGTCAAAAGATTTCTGTGACTCTATGTTTTTATAGCACTTCCTCTTCCCTTCCCAGTCTATATACTTTTATTCTACCTGACATTCCTATTTCTGTGATGGCCACTATAGCATATCAGATACATACAGACTGAGAAGAGGAGCAGAAGCAGTAAGTATTCCCAATCAGTTCTTCCTTCTTAATCACATAATCTAATTACTGAGACAATATTGTTAATTCTATTGCTACAATATTTCCTTCTTTGTCCCCATATCTTTAGTTTTCTGCCTAATAAAGTCCAAATTTTTTAATGAGTATCTAAACATATCAATATATATTCCCAAAATTTAGCTAGGAATTACCCTTATCAACATTATACTTTGTGATAATACAATCTTAATTAATCTATTATTAAAATGCCCCATCATATTTTTGACTCTTTGGGATGGCCAAAATATCTCCTATATTGGGAATTTTTTTGGTATGTATAAAACATAGATAGCTAGCTAGAGAAATGAATATAAAAATATAAACCATGCTTAAAAGTAAATGACTTATTCCTCAACTTCTTTATGAGATCCTCCCATATTTTTCTTTTTTTCCCTTATTTTCCTATTTATAATTACCTTTATCATTTACTACAAATGTACTATGCTACAGTATTTCTAGTAATAATAAACTTTGTTTTCATTTGCATAGGGCTGTATCAGATTTCTATTGCTGTATAACAAGTTACCATAAACTTTTCATAAAACACCATTTATTACATCACAGTTTGTAAGTCAGAGTCATACAGAGCATGACAGGGTTCTCTCTTCAGTTTATCACAAGATTGAAATCAAAATATTGGCCAGACTGAGTTCTCATCTTGAAGCTCTGGGGAAATTTTGCTTCCAAACTCACTTTTGCTGTTGCCAGAAATCTGTTCCTTGTGATTGTAGGACTGAGGCCCTGTTTCCTTGATATGTACACTCCTGCATCTTCACTAAATTGAATCCTTCACATACTTCAATTTTCTGACTTCTTTTACCAGTAGCTGGAGAAAACTCTGCTCAGAGGGCTTATGTGATTAGGATAGGCCTAACTGACTAGTACCCTTCTCTTAAAGTCAGCTGTGCCAAGCAGTATAAACTAATCACAGAAAAAAATCCATGCTCTCATAGTCCTGAGGATTATTTAGAACATATACATCAAGGGGAGGGAATCTTGGGGAGAATATTAGAATTCTACCTATTTCAAGAAGCTTACAATTAAAAAAAGCAATTTTGCTTTCTCTGCATCCTTGCCAGCATCTGTCATTTCCTGACTTGTTAATTTTAGCCATTCTGACTGGTATGAGGTGGTATATCATTGTGGTTTTGATTTGTATTTCCCTGATGCTGAGTGATGTGGAGCACTTTTTCATGTGTCTGTTGGCCATCTGGATATATTCTTTGCAGAAGTGTCTATTCATGTCCTCTGCCCATTTATTGATTGGATTCTTTGTTCTTTGGGTGTTGAGTTTGATAAGTTCTTGATAGATTTTGGATACTAGCCCTTTATCTGATATGTTGTTTGCAAATATTGCCATTTGCAATGACATGGATGGAACTAGAGGGTATTATGCTTAGCGAAATAAGTCAATCAGAGAAAGACAATTATCATATAATATCCCTGATATGAGGAAGTTGAGAGCCAACATGGGGGTTTGGGGGTAGGAAAGGAATAAATGAAACAAGATGGGATCAGGAAGGAGACAAACCATAAGAGAATCTTAATCTCACAAAACAAACTGAGGGTTGCCAGGAAGAGGGGGGTAGGGAGAGGATGGTTGGGTTATGGACATTGGGGAAGGTATGTACCATGGTGAGTTCTGTGAAGTGTGTAAACCTGGTGATTCACAGACCTGTACCCCTGGGGCTAATAATACATTATATGTTAATAAAAAAAATTTTTAAAGAAAAAAAGCAATTCTGGAAGCTCCAAGTCATTGAACTTTAGCTTCACTGAAGTATAGGTTAGGCGTAGCAAGAATTACTATTGTTTGTCTCATTGATAAATAACAAGAGGTTCAAAATATTTAAGCAATGAGACTATATTCTTGAAGTTACATTGGGCATGGATACAGATAAACGTGGTTTAACTAGAAACAAGATTATCTTTACAACATTTCATAGACAACATTTGGGCTTATATGTCCATTATTATTACTTAATTGCATGTTATTTGATCATAAAATGCTAAAGTATCACATCAGCATAGGAATTTAGAATTTTCTAAGTAAGTAGTATATAAATTTATCCCTTTGATGTCATGATAGAGAATGGGGACCAATTTCTCTTTTACCGACATGTATCATGTATTCATTATCTTGGGCTGTCATAACAAAGTAACATAGGGTAGCATAAACAACAGAAATTTATTTTCTTACAATTATGGAGGCTGGAAATTTGAGACCACAGTACCAGCATGCTTAAGCTCTAGTGAAGATTGTCTCTCCAGTTTGCAGTCACATTAGGAATTAGGGCTTCACCATATGAACCAAGGTGGGGTGGAGAGGAATACAATTCAGTCCTTTGTAAAACATAGCCAAATTTGGAACATACATAAAACAGCTAGTGAATAAATATTCATTGATCTCCATTTTTAGTCAACAAATTGATACCTACTTAAAACAGATCCATGCAGAATCACATGAAATAATATATACTCCAACTAAATTTTGTTCTGATGATTAACAGAAAAAAATTGGGAATAAGAACCATGAGAGCTTTCTTTAAGCTCCCTATAGCTATAGATAGAACTCTCATGATTGAAAAACAGAATGATCATCAACTTTCATTTTGGTTGGAGGTTTAGACTTGACTCAGAACTTAAAAATCTCGATACTTCAACAATTTCATATAAATTATCTTAAGTTAAAAAATGCTAATCAGAAAGAAAAATCGTGGGCGCCTGGGTGGCTCAGTGGGTTAGGGCCTCTGCCTTCGGCTCAGGTCATGATCCCAGGGTCCTGGGATCGAGTCCCGCATCGGGCTCTCTGCTCAGCAGGGAGCCTGCTTCCCTCTCTCTCCCTCTGCCTGTCTCTCTGCCTACTTGCGATCTCTGTCTTTCAAATAAATAAATAAAATCTTAAAAAAAAAAATTTAAAAAAAAAAAAAAAAAAAAAAAAGAAAGAAAAATCATGATCAAGATAGCCATATACATAACTGGTCTGGAATAAACTCAGTAGCTTATAGATTTCTGTATTCTGAACAATACCATTTTTAGACATGATTTACGGTGCTTAATACCTGTGTGTTGGCACTGGGGGCTAGGGAAAGGGTTATTCTCAAAATTCTTCTTCATATAGCATTATAAAGCCATGAGATAATTTAGTATTACAGTGGAAGTCACATTGCATACTCCTCACCCAGTAGACTGCTAATGTTTCAGCCTACAAAATAAACTGGTTCCAATATGAGACTATCATGACAATGCCAGAATGGAAGAATTCTAAACTCATTAACTTATAGAGGGATGGCATTTGTTTTCTCTTTGCTAAATCAAATAAACAAAGAAGCAAATAAAGTTGACATGTTACTTTGGGGAAAGATTGACCATTGCTTTGACCTACTTCGGTTATTCAGAGGTTCTTATGCAAATGGTCCTCTGGAACTGTGGAAAATACATTGAGCACATTGTAAAAATAAGGGGGAAAGCTCAAGAAAATTAACATTTTTAGCTATTAGATACAGCCATTATTGATATTCAGAAATATTCTGACAGCTTTTGCTACAATTTCCTCCTCTTTTGTTTTAAAAAATTCTACTCTAAAGAATATATTCAACTAGGTTATAATTAACATGGCTGTCATAAGATATTATATGTCATCAGCTGCTTACCATCCTAAGGTAGACATAGAATAGCAATGCTATTGTTCTCTGCCTAATCAGGTCAAAGCAATGGCAACTTTAATTAGAATGATTGTCAAGAAACTGCTTAAAGTCTATAACCATAAACTATGTCATATGTTTGCTCCTGCATCTTTTATTTTAACCATATTGAGGGAGGGGACATTTTTAATTTATAAATTGGCAAGTTTCTTCTCATAATATGTGTTCTATCAACACCCCTTCTTATATTTAACAACCAATGTCTAGTAGCTGACCTACAAGTTCTACTAGAATGTTAAAAGTCTAATGAATTTATTTTAACTCTTTAAGAATACATCAAATTACTAAGATTTCAAAGCATAAAAGTCATGAGAATCAAAATTAAAAATTGTGGATGCAATTTTTCCTATATAAATTACCAAATAGGAAAGAGATACATTTATAAAAATGCTAAAAAAAATCACAAAAAATGATTTGGGCTTATTATTAAATGCATCAAGCTTTTAGGAACAGATAGCATTTAAACTGGCTCTGAACATAAACTCTATTCTGATTTCTCTATTTTGTTAAAGTACAGTATATGACTTTGAACAAAGAAAGTATTTTATGTACAATAAATGTTCTTCTAATTGAGAAAATGATACCTAACTCTGTATATATTTCATTAAGGTAAAGTTGATATATCACATTATATAAGTTTCAGGTGCACCATGTTATAATTTGATATTTGTATACACTAGAAAGTGATCACCATTATAAATCTAGTTACTCTCCATCACTGTACAATTAAGCCCCTTCACTCATTTTGAGCAGCCCCCCACAAACAGTATCCGTCTTTCTTCATTAACAATTCACTTAACGTAATACCCTCAAGGTACATCCATGTTGTGCCAAATGTCAAATTATAATTTTTTATGGCTAAGTAATAGTTTATTTTGGGGTGTGAGTGTGTGTGTGTGTGTTTGTGTGTGTGTGTATCCATGACATCTTTATCCTTTCATCCATCAATGGACACCTAGCTTATTTCCATATCTTGGCTATTATAAATACTGCTGCAATAAAAATGAGTGTCTTGAATTCGTGTTTTTGTATTTTTCAGATAAATACACAAAAGATGCATCATAAGGTATTTCTATTTTTAGTTTTTTGAGGACATACCATACTATTTTCCACAGTGGCTATACCAACTTACATTCTCACCAAGAGGGTGACAGGATTTCCTTTTCTTCATATCCATGCCAACCTGTTATTTCTTATCTTTTGGTACTGGCCATCCTAACTAGTGTGAAGTCATATCTCATTGTGCTTTTGATTTGCTTTTTCCTGATGATTAGAAATGCTGAGCATCTTTTCAAGAGCCTTTTGGCCAACTATATCTCTTCTTTAGAAAAGTGTATATTTGGGTCCTCTGCCCATTTCTTACTTGGGGTATTTTGTTGTTATTGAGTTGTACAATTTTTTAATATATTATGGGTGTTAACCCCTTATCAGATATATGATTTGCAAATATCTGCTCTCAGCCAATAGGTTGCTTTTTTGTTATACTGGTGGTTTCCTTCACTGAGGAGAAACATTTAGTTTGATGTAATCCCATTTGTTTATTTTCCTTCTGTTTTCCTTGCTTTTGAAATCAATCCAAAAACAAAAACAAAACACAAAATGTAAAAACATTGCTGAGACTACTGTCAAAGAGCTTACCACCTATGTTTCATTCTAGGAATTTTGTGGGTTCAGGTCTTATTTTCAAGTCTAATCCATTCTGAGTAAATTGTGTCTGTTATGAGATGGGGGATCTTTTCATTCATTTGCATGTGGCTATTCAGTTTCCTTTAAACCATTTATTGAAGAGACTGTCATTCTCCATTATGTATTCATGGTTCCTTTGTTATAAATTAATTGACCATATATATGTGGGCTTATTTCTGGAATTTCTTTTCAGTTCCATTGAAATATGTGTTTCTATTCTAATACTCTACCCTATTTTGATTACTATAGCTTTGTAGTATATTTTGAAATTAGAAACCATAGTTCCTCCAACTTTTTCTTCTTTCTCACAGTCGCTTGGACTATTCAAACTCTTTTTATTTATTTTTAAAATATATTTTATTTACTTATTTGATAGGCAGAGATCACAAGTAGGCAGAGAGGCAGGCAGAGAGTGGGTGGAGGGGGGAAGCAGGCTCCCCACTGAGCAGAGAGCCAGATGTGGGGCTTGATCCCATGTCCCTGAGATCATGACCTGAGCTGAAAGCAGAGGTCTAACCCACTGAGCCACACAAGCGCCCCTCAAAGTCTTTTTAGTTCCATATGATTTTATAATTATTTGTTTTGTTTCTGTGAAAAATGCCATTAGAATCCATGAGCATTGAATATATCTTTTTATTCATTTGTATCTTCCTCAATTTCTTTAAGTAATGTCTTATAAGGTAGTGCAAAAATGATGCCCACCGGTGCTTCCATCTTGGAGGGAGTCCCAACAGGTTTCTGTCTCTTCAGATGCTTTAAGATTAACAAATAAGTTTCCTTTGCATATCTGGGCCCCTTAAACTGTTGCTTTTGTGCTACATCCCAGATCCTGGTGGATCTGTGCATAAACTCTAACAGCAAATTTTCCTTTCCCTATAGCTCCCTTCCCTATGGTCTCAGAAGTAAGTTCTATTGGTTTTCTAGGCCAGATGTTTCTGGGGCTTATTTTTCCAGTGGAGTTCCCAAAGGTTGGGGTAACTGATGTGGAGCACTACCACCTCAGGGAAAAGATTGATGCTATGAGAGCCCCTCCAGTTGTGGGTTATTGCACCTGGGTGGGGTTTCTTGAAGGACTGTGTCTCAGTCTCTCCTTCTTGTCTAGGTGCTGCCCTTCATGTGGAGGCTCTTCTCATCTTCCAGGTTCTTTTCAGAGGGAATGGTTCCATATATATCGGTAGATGTGTTGAGTTCATGGAGGAATTGAGTTCAAGATTGTTTCACATTATCAATCCCTCTTCAATATTCTGTATTATTTTTAGATAGATTAGCCTGTCAAGTTTTTATACATTCATTGGTTCTGTACAGTTATTGCTTAGGGGAAAGATTCAGTGTAAAATAACAAACTTATCTTAATACAAATAAATCCAATTTGTAAAAATAAATACATATTATTTGGACTTATTTTAGCAAATGTATTGTTTTAAAAGTGAGAAAATATTTGTTTTTAGCTGGCTGCTAATTTATTCCTTTTCCTTTTGTTAATTTTCCAGGAAATTATGTTCACCTCCTTAAGGAAACATTTCTTGTTACATACTGACTTTCCGGTCATGACATATGCAGCTTAAGATAATAAGACTAGCAATTACTTTTCTATTTTGACACACTAGTCCAAGAACATTGTGTTGCATTTAATGAAGTAGGCCACTGCTGCCTTTAGGATGTATTCAGGCAGTCCTCAACTTAGGTGGCTTAACTGACTGCTTCCCTCCTCCAACAGAATTTTTTTTTTCTTCTGTTATTTCTCTTACGCTTTCTACAAGACAATGCCTGGAGTGATCAATCTTCTCTCTTTTAATGTACACTCTCTCCTAGAACTTCTCGTCCGTACCAGACTAAATAAGAAGAGCTCATGATCATGGACCTGGACTGACTATAAGAGGAAAGAGATAGAGAAGGAGATAAACTGAATCTCCATTAACTTCCCATTTTCGTTTTTCAGCCCTACCTGAGTTCTCCTTGCCTTCGAAGAACATCAGTCTAGCTCCTCAGCATGTCCAATTTATGTTGGATATTTATGTCCATAGATATTTGACAAATCTTCATGGAGCCCTAGTTCTTTACTCCAGAAATCCAAATCCCCTCCATATCTTATGGAATCTATATCTATATATATGTCTAATCTATATCTATCTCCAGGGTGACCTAAGATTAAAAAAAAAAAAAAAAAAGAGGGGGAAAGGAAAAATGAAATGGAAAGAGAGAGGGAACTCTATTTCTAATCTGAGACATATCTAGTCTGTCAATGAGAGACACTTTAAAAGATGACAGGAAAGTGAAGTTAGTCAATAAGGATAAATAACAAAAACTATCACCTGATCTGGTAGAGTTGGAAGAATTTGGGGAAAGAGATTTTAATTCTCATCACTTCTTCTGTATGGGTCTGAAGCTCTTGAAACCATTTCCATTCAAGTCTTTCGTTGTCCTGAGCCTACCCTCCTATACCCCTGCCCTTTTGTATCGGACCTTTGACACCAATATTTGTTATCCTCCCTGTGAGTGAGGGGAGAGTTGGGAGAAACAGGGAAGATTTGGATTCATTCAAAGTATGTAAATTTTCTTTCTTGTGCTCAGATTCTGTAGTGCTATGTAAACCACACTGTATTTCTGGCATTTAAGAGGATAAATAGATTTCTGTGAGCTAGTGTGGGAACATAACCAAGATAGATAAACTATCTATCCAAGCAAAATGCATTTGGAATTTCAAACAAGTAAGTTACCTATAAACTTTTGGAACACTTTATCATTATAAATCGGGTGTTGTTTTTGATCCTTCCAAAGGAATATGGCAAGAAGTTTACTGAGTTCCTCAGAAGCTCAGGTTTGTTTGAGAAATTTTTGCCTGTTATAGAGAATCTTGAGAAGAGAAGCAGAAACAGCACAAGCTACAGATTAAAATTTTGCTTCTATTTTGCCCCTCTTCTCAACATGGAATCTCTTTACCCTTCATTTGTGTGATACTCATTCTTATTATAATTCTTGGTCATTGGTATATATATTGGGAGCAGTTTGTTAAAAAGCAGTGGGAGGAAGCTGGACTGTGTATGTTTAAGTCCTTTGAGCAAGTGACAATCACTTCAGCAAGAACAGCAAAAGGATTCAGCTGTTAAAAATCTTTGAAAAGCAGCAGCTTAGAATATTATATTGCATAATAGAATATACATTTAGCCAGAAATCCCAAGGATTAAAGCCATAAAGCCAGAGGAATGAAGCTTTGTACTGAGTAACTGGTTAAGAAGTACTTGGAAGAGACCTTTGGAAAACAATTTCTTCTGCAGGTGAAAGAAATAAAATTAATATTGAATGCTTTTGCACAAGTGGTCAGGACTCTATGCATGTGATATTTATTCCTTTATTTTCTCAGTAAGTACTTACTAAGCACCTATATGTCTCTAGAAAATACCACATTAGGTATGGGAATACAATGATGAATAAGATGTGGGTCCAAATATGAAAGAATTTAGAGTTTACCAAAGAAGAAAAAATATGATAGCATGAGAGGTCTAAACAGAAGAAAATAGGAGGACAGGAAACTCTAATCTTGTTTGTGGAGTGGAATAGTAAAATGGTGGGTCTTAGAAATTTCACAAAGACGATGTCTAAGTAGTTTGTTAGTCTTAGTCAACTTAAAGCAAACCAGGAGTACCCATTTTATACTGCAATATTACACTTCAAAGCCCAGTCAGTAAATATCACTCTTTCTCCCATCCAAGTACTACCCAGGCCAGACGCTGCTTAGCTTCCAAGATCAGACGAGATCGGGCGCGTTCAGGGTGGTATGGCCCTAGACAATATCACTCTTTCTATTTAGACTTTCAAGGTGACATGCCTCTTGAATAAATACTGGCCAACTTATCTTTTAAAATCTTTGGGTTATCAGAGAGCTTTCATGTGAACCCTAAGACATGTTCAAGAAAGAAAGGCAATACCCCATTTGAAAGGGACTTTTAGGCTGAACTCCGTAAGCAGCACTAGCTAAGGCAATGACTATGGCACGTGTCTAACTGGAAGGTCCTGTAGACTTGTGACAACAGTTCTTAGGCATGCAAACACTGAGAAATGCTAAAATGGTTTGTTTCTCCAATGAGCCTACTATAAACAGCTTTAGCTCCCCTAGCAAGGCAAGTTAAATGGAGTGGTTTGGTTCTCAGCGGGACAACACACAGCTCTCCTAAGCTTTCATTGGCACATTTTTATTAGCAACAAAAGGCTCCAACAGCTCCAGGAGTTCATCTTCCCAGAGTAATTTACCAGTTCTTTCCTTTGCTTTTTCATCCTTCCCTAGGAACACTCGAGCATTCAAGTTGCTGCCCACAGCGCACCCACCATTCTCTATTTTGGTGGAGAGATAAGAGAAAATAAGACAGGAGGAGTATTTTTGACTCTTACTCCTTTGCCTTAAATAAGCACCAGGGCTCAATTTTTGCATGACTCCTTTGTGATAGGAATTTGGCTTCAACAACAGCTCTCCTTTCAGTGGCTGAATCTGTCTTTGCTCTCCTGTATCCTCACCCAGTTTCTCTTCCCACACAAGAGGGCTTTCTTTTTTGCACATTCGGCTTTATGATGCCACTCATTTGAAAACCTTGTACATAACCCTAATATTACTCATCTAACAAAATGTTTATTAAACATAACAACCCAGGTATTCTGCTTAATTCTTGGGATGTAACTCACGTAAGACAGGGTTCCTACCTTGAAGGGTCTTTCAATTAATTCTAGAGGAGGCATAAAGCAATTAATTATAAGTTTCTTTGAAAAGGTCAGTGAGAGGGGATGGAGACATGACAAGCCTTACAGGCTGTACTCCACTTGCTCTTCACTTTTGCTGTGTGAAATTATATGTCCTTATAAAGAAATAGCATGTAAGACCCTACCTCTGGCTCTATCTTCTGGAGGATCAAATTCAAAATCAGGCCCTCAGAATGAGATATTGGAATGGATTCCTACCTTCCTGATGGGTAGCAGGACAACATCAGTAGTGGGGCAGTGCTAACATTTGGTATACTGTGGCATCACGATTATTAAAGCTTTCACCTTTTGTTAACTGGGATGAAATCAAGGTAAAAAAGTTAGGCGCTGGGATATGTGGTAGCTGTTTTCACTTGAAAGGCACAGGGAAGGGATTATTTTAAAAAGTTTGAGGTGGACTGGCTTATTTTAACTACAGTGGAAGCCTTGTGAAAGGAAAAGTATAAGCTAAGGGGATCTCACTGCTAATTTAAGCAAATTATGAAAGGACCATGTTTGCAGATTTTGCAAATTTTAAGGAGATGTTCATCATCTACAGCTTCTGACTGTAAAGAAAATCAGACCAGAATCTTACTTTGGGGTGTAAGAGCAGCAATAAGAGCTGATCTTGGAACACAAAGTGACCATAAGACTGACCAATACCAGCACACCATGAGCTGGTAATCATAAAACCTGTAGAATCACATGGTTAAGGGGTACATGATAAGAAGAGAAAGACAACTTGTCAACAATTTCTATGACACTGATGACTCTTCAACTTATAGCTAATAAAGGTAGTAAGGGTTTCTTCCAGCCAAATGGTAGCGGAAGGAAATCAGGCCTGGTTCACAGCCTGCACTTACCTAAAGATTAGTGCTAGTCAAAAATGGACCACCAATGCATCATAGTGTTACCAAAGTGGCAGGTTTGTTTTTTTTTTTTTTTTTTCCTTCTCAATACCGTTTGCTGAATAACCAGATAGTATTTAATGGCAAACAAGTAATGCATTCAATGGCCAGAGAATAGAGAAGGAGAGTGTATGATCCAAAGGCACATTCACTCAGAATAGGTCTCATGAACAGAGTATTATGGGGTTAGGAGATATAAGTGACTCTTAAGCAAGATGGTGTAAGCATTTTTAAGGGAAGGAATAGGAAGCTTCTTGGAATCAGAGTGCCATCTATTTTCTTAAATGAGCACAGTGAGATTTGTCATGTCACTAATAGATGTGTTTTCTTACTACAATTAGATGGTAATGATCCCGAGGTCATCTGAGTGATTGGCACAGCTTCTGAACTAGATCAAACTACTGAAAATTATGGGGGCCGTTTAGAACTTACAGCTTCTGGCATCTATTAGTTTCCAATGGCATGCTTGCCACTGTAAGCAGGGTTACAAAACTGGGTTATTGTCAAAAGCTCCATTTACAGGTGACCTGAAAGCACCAGTGGTCAGTGCTTCTAGTTGTGAACTTGATTCTCTAATTTGTATAGGAGGAGAAATGACCTGACGTAATCAACCTTACCGCTGGCATAATAGACCCATGAAAAGAGTTTGCATTGGCATTTGTGAAATAAACCCAGCAGCAAGAACTCATTTTTTTTAAACTCCTGAATGTGTCACTTTCCAACAATAGAGATAGAAACAAAGCTCTCTAACTATCACCTTTTCTTGAGAAAAATAGTCAGACACTTGATGATGGGTGGATTGTATCCAATACTTTACACTCTAGAGAGAACAGAGATTTGTGCTAACAGAAAGAAACATTTATTCCATCTAGATGTTGACCTTTCTTATCCACGATGCCCATGGCAAAAACAATTATCTGGGGGCTCCGATGTCTGCTCGTAATTAAAGGGAGAACTTACACCATAAGTTGTCATGGAACCCAACTCAATGATATCACCTAAATGTAATCATTGAGTCTTAATGTCATAGTAGCTTGTTTGCCTCTGCTGGTATCTGACTGTGTGCTTACCACTCTGAACTGGACAATCACTCCACTTAGCTCTTGACATACACAATTCTAGTATCTTAGCTCTTGACATACACAATTCTAATATTCTAATAACACAAGCCTGTACTTGTGCTTTCCAACATGCTTAACATTCTAATATTGCTTCATAAAAACTGACCCTTTGGTTTATTTTAGCCCTGTGTTCTTTTAATCTATTTATATTACTAATAATTAAAACATTTCAAATAATGTTATAAATATATTAAATATTCTGCTTCCATTTTGAAAGTAAAATACAGATGGTCTCCTCATCTGTGAAAAGGAGATAATATTTATTGCTATAAAAATGAAATAAGATCATACATGTGATTATTTTTTCCTAAAATGCCTGGGCTATATTAAGCCCTTCTAAATATTTCTTTTTTTTTTTTTTTTTAATAGGGGCGGGGTAGGAGCAGAAGGAGGAGAGAGAGAATCTTAAGCGGGCTCCATGTACAGTGCAGAGCCCAATGCAGGACTCCATCTCACATGATCTCACAGAGGAGATCATGACCTGAGCTGAAATCAAGAAATGGATGCTTAACCAACTGAGATACCCAGGTGTCCCATAAATATTTCCATTATCATTTGTATGTATATCATCATGAAAAACTTGGAATAATAATACTTGTATAAATACCAGAAAGAGTAAATCAACAATGAACTTCAATTATTCACTAAGAATGAGGTACAGTAACCCATAGGTAAATAGATAGATGAGATAGATAGATAGATAGATAGATAGATAGATAGATGGATGATAGTTGGTGATAGATAGGTAGATGATAGACAGATGATGATAGATAGATAAATGTCTAGTTTACAACAACTGAATTGTTACGGACCTTAAACTGAGAACTTAACTGCTGCTAATTTTTTTTTCTTTAATATCCCATGGAAATGAATCAGAATGCAGCTGAATATGTGGTAAGATGTCAGCCTCACTATGATTCCTAATCAAATGAAATAACTTCTAGTTTTCCTGCCAAGAAGAGCCCTTACCTTTTTAAGGACACCAGTTAATCATCTAGGTTCAGGTTATAGATCACTTTTCTCCCATGCAAGTAGTAGACTTCCAAGCTGAAAAAGAACTGCTGTATATATGTTTTATGGCTTAACATTATCATATACCAAAGGACATATTTTGCTTTTACCTTTTTCTAATTGATAGGTGCATGCAGAACAGTATTAAATCTTTTAATATCCTAGAGTACTCTTAAATTTTCATGCTTTCAAGCCTTTACATGTATAATTTCCCTTTCCTGTAATATTTTAAACTGTTTTCTCAAGACTCAGATCAAATGCCACTTCCCTGTGAATGTAAGTCTGAATTAAAGAGTAAAAATAAAAATCTTAGAAAAAATCTTGCTCAGTCTGTCCTTAATTCCAACTTCTGACTTCTTTACCCGTTGGCTCCTCACAGCATTGATCTTTACACAAACATCACCATCTCAGACCACCCTTCCTCAGAAACCATTAATATTAGTATCCTCGGGCTGCTGTAAACAATTACCACAAACGAGGTGAATTAAAATGATAGAAACTATTCTCTCACAGTCCTGTAGGCTAGAGAAGTTCAAAATAGAAACTGGACCAAAGTCAAGGTTTTGGCAAGATCACACTCCTGCTGGAGACTCTGGGAACGAATATGTTCCTTGCTTCTTCCACCATGTGGTGGCTGCCAACATTCCTTGGCTTGTGGTTACATCTGTCCAACCTTCAAAGTTAACATCTTCAAAAGCCTCTTTGCTCCATCTTCACATTGTTTTTTCTGTGTATGTAACTTCCTGCTGCTTTGCTTTTAAATGGATCTTTGTGAATGCATTTAGAATGTATGCAGATAATCTGGATCATTTTCCCATTTTAGGATCCTTCATCACACCTGAAAAGCCTTTGCCATATAGAATAACTTTTATAAATTTCAACAATTAGGACTTAATATTAGAACAGGCATTTCTTTGGAAATCAACAAGTTTTTATTAAATTTATATGAAAATACAAGGAACCAAGAATAACCAAAACAATTTAAAAGTAAAGTAAACACAGTTGGAAGACTCACACTCCCTGAGTTCAAAACTTACTCCAGAGCTAATGTAATCAACACAGTGTTGTCATTGATAAGGATAACATATTTGTAAATAAAAGTATGTCTTATAAGTGCCTAATATCCAGAATATATATAACAAACTCTTGCCACTAAACAATAAGACAAATGACCTAATTAAAAAGTGGGCAACTGATTGAAATAGATATTTCCCCAACTATGATTTACAAATTACCAATAAACATATGAAAATATGCTTAATACCATGAACCATTATAAGAATACAAATGAAAATCATATTGTGATATTTTATATCTATAAAGATGGCTAAAGTATATATATGTGTGTGTGTGTGTGTGTGTGTGTGTGTGAGTATATACACACACATAATATTTTTTGGTGATAAAGTGGAAAATGTAGACATGTTTCACATTGCTGGTGACTTTGGAAAGTAATGTATCAATTCTTCCAAATAGTAACTATAGAGCTAGTGTTAGTATGTACATAAGTATATCCATACAATGGAGTACTAGACAATGAAAAGAAAATGAAGTATAAATACACACTCCAATGTAAATCAACTTTGTAAACAGAATGTCAAGTGAAAAAAAGTCAGAACAAAAGATTATAGATTACATGGTAACATTTATGTGAATAGTCTAGAATGCCAAATCCATAAAGACAGAAAGTCGACTGGTGTTCCCCTGGGGATGGGGATTACACAAATAAAGATTGCTGCTAATGGGTACAAGGTATCTTTAAGGTATATTGGAAATGTTCTGAAAATAAATTTTGGTGATGTTTGCACAAACCTATGAGTATACAAGAATCTATTTAACTGTGTACTTTAAGTGGGTGAATTTTATGGTATGTGAACTATATTTCAATAAAGGTGTAAAAAACAACAAAGAATAATTAACCAGGATGAATGTACAGGAACTGGTTATACTTCTGGGACTGGATTTTGAATGTGTTTAATCAAACAGCCTGAAGCATAAAATTCAATAAGAAGACGTTTATTGGGGGGGATGGATATTAGTCATGGAAAAGCTGCATGTCAAACATATAATCAGAGATGGATCTACATGGCATAAGACTTGGACTGTGGTAGCCATGGAAGTGAATCTTCACTGTAATCTTGCTTCAGGAGAGAATCTTGTCATTCACCTGAAAGGAATTCTATTAGCTGAAAGACTCTACCTGAAGAGCTTTCAGGATCCATCTCACTTGTTTTTTGCTTTTTGTTTTTTAAGATTTTTATTTATTTGACAGAGAGAGACACAGTGAGGAGAGAGGGGACACAAAGAAGGGACAGTTGGAGAGGCAGAAATTGGCTCTCCACCAAGCAGGGAGCCCGACCTGAGGACTGATCCTAGGACCCTGGAATCATGACCTGAGCCAGAGGCAGATGCTTAATGACTGAGCCACACAGGTAGCCTATCCATCTCACTTTTGGAGCCAAGCAAATGCCTGGTCATGTGTAGATGACTTGTCTTCTGGTTTCCAAAAGAAGTCTGATCTAAGGAATAATCTTTGTCTTGGACTTCCCAGTTGGGTTGCCCAACACTGTCCAATCTGTATAATGGCTAGAAAGTCTCCCTGCTCTATCCTACTTCTTTAACTCCTTTTCTTTTTACAGTTTTCATTTTTGTATCAGATTCTGAATCCAGTTCTGCCCTTATCTCTTACAGATATGACCTCCAATAAACTGCAAACCTATCTTAACATTTTCTTTTATAGAACCCAATGGATGTATCATAGAATTCATCAAATTCGGTTGAAAGCATAAACATATCTGACATATTTAAAAGGACCCAAATTTAAGGATAATTTTTCATCATAAAAACTCATATTAATATATTTAATTCAAAATAAGGTATCATTATTTCAAATCTATTTTTTAATGAAACAGACTACTTAACATAATTACATAGTCATCTTAACCTCTTTTTTTACTCTCATTGGTGTTATTACTATTTTATTGATGGTTCAGAAGATTAAGGAATTTGGACATAGTTCGATTAGAGTTGAGTCTATTATTTAAGGTTTCTGGCACTAAACTTGGAGCAGTTCAGTTTTACTGTAGAAACAAAATAAATCCTCTATATTTAGTTTAAAAAGTAACTATAAAAAAACAAAAAATGGTTACCAGAGGGGAGATTGGTGAGCAGATGTGTGAAATAGGTGAAGAGGATTAAGAGTACACTTACCTTAAAAAAAAAAAAAAAAAAAAAAAAAAAAGATTTTATTCATTTATTTTAGAGAGACAGAGAGAGAGAGAGCATGAACATGAACATGCACACATGAGTGGGTGAGGGGTAGAGGGACACTTAAATGACTAAGCTACCCATGTGCCCCCAAAATACATTTAACTTGATGATCACTGAGTAATATATAGAACTGCTGAATCACTATATTGTATACCTGAAACTAATATAGTAACACTGTATGTTAACTATATTAGATTTTCTTTTAAAAAGGTAACAAGAAAAACAAACTAAAAACATTACAACAGTCATAAAATTTCTAAAAGACAAATCTCGATTTTACTTGGGCCTGCCATAAAGAAGCATAGCTTTTGCTGCATAGCATTTCATATTTTAATTTCACAATGAAAATGTAAATGATTACATTCCTGATAAAATGATTATGTCAGTATCCTATGAAAGCAACATAAAATTTTTACAAACAATAAACTAAGCATGTCTCTAATAGAAGAGTCAGTTTTGGTACCATTATACAAAAGAGAATACTGCTACAATATTTTATTCTCTTAACTAAAAGTCATTCATTCTCATTCTTACCACATTTATAGCACAGTCTACTGGACTTTGGCAGAGCTGCTGTGACCACAAACTGTTTCTTGAATCAGAGGTAATTAGCAGGCTTGTGTGCCAATTCTTGAACAATGAGATTGGTTTTCTAGCATTTCTGGAAGAAATGTTCATCTTTTGCTTTTTTTCAACTCCATTTCCCTGCAGCATTCACAGAATGCAGATTTTGGCCATCTGGGGTCCACACATAGAACAGTGTGAGGCATGACATGCCTGCTTGAAACGGATTTATCTTTTAGTATAAGAATGATAATAATGAAAATATGTAACACAGGCTGCTTACAGTTTGATGTGTTCCTTCCAAAAAAGGTATATTGATGTCAAACGCCCAGTACCTCAGAATATGACTTTATTGGGAGATAGTTTCCTAACAAAGTAGTCAAGTTAAAATGAAGTCATTAGGGTGGGCTCTCATCCAATACGACTTGTATCCTTTTAAAAAGGTAACGGTGAGGGAGAATCTAAGTCTCTTTCCCAGGTTTTGGTAGCCTCCCTTACAGCCTTAAGAAAGAGCCACCCCTGCCAACACCTTGATCTCAGACTTCTAGTTTCCAGAATTTTGAGACAATAAATTTCTGTTGATATGTCACCCAGATCATACTATTTTGTTATAGTAGTCCCAGGAAACCAATACACAGGCTACGTTTAATTCACTGTAGGGTACATGAACTTCATTTTAGGGAGCAATTCATTTTTGAAGATATTTAACTACACTTCCCTTGAGCATGTATGGTTTGAATAAGACTGCATTTGTATGTTTATCATGTGTTTTGACTTTCCCCTTCTACTTCTAAAATCTCACCACTTCTCATAAAGCAATCAAGGAAATAATGAATACATATCATTTAAATAAGATTTTCTTTCTTTTCTTTTTTTTTCTTTTTTTTTTTTTTTTGGTTGAAAGTAGTTAACAAAAAGCAATGAGTCTAAAAAGTTCCTGTGGTAGGCAGCCTCTAAGATGGGTCCCAACAGTCCCTGACTATAAACATTCATGCTTTTATGTAACCTCATCCTTTTCAGTGTGGGCTGAATTCAGTGACTTACCGCAAAGAACAGAATGTGGCAGGTGTGATGGGATGTCTATATTACAAAAACATGACATCCATTTTTGATGATTTCTTGCTCTCTTATTTGAATTACTCACACTGAGGGAAGTGGCCATGTTTATGAAGAACCCTATGGATGGGTGCTTGAGCGGTATTAACACCCTCTGAGGCGTTCGTCTCATACACTACAAGAAATTTTATTCTGATAATAACAGTGTCTGTCGGCAGATACTTCAGCTCATGAAGTCCTGAAATAGCACTGCAACTCTGCCAACACTCTGACAATAATCTCTTGAGAGGCCTTGAACCAGAGGTACCTCACTAAATGGCATCCATATTTCTGGCCCACAGATTGTAGGAGATAATAAATGGTTGTCATTCCAGCTGCTAAATGTTAGGATGATTTGTTACACAGAAATATATAAATAACACAAAGCTATAATAATTATTAAACATTTTTCTCTTTGTATGATATTATATTTACATCATTTTAGGGATTTTAGGGAAAACGTAAGTGGTGATAATTTTGAAGGTAAAAAGAAATGTGTTAGAGAGGACCACATCTCTAAAAGGTTAACAAAGTTTAAGTCTGTGGTTTCACAACTGCTTCTTTCCAGTGAAATTTGTTTGCAAATAAATTTGCAAAGCTTCACCATAAATACAAAGCATTTATAATAAACTCCATGCATATTATATTTTCTCATACATAAGTTGGTTCTATTTTTCTCAGATACTAAAAAGTTACTTCCATATTCTTTCAGCTTATTTTAAATACTAAAAAGTTAAGTTGTTATTTTTTGTTGTTATTTTTGTTAAATGGAATTATTTCCCAGTACATTATTATAATATTAATAATGTTTTATTTTTTAACCTAAAATACTGTTAATAAGATTAAAGGATTTTTTTAAAGATTTTATTTATTTATTTGACAGGCAGAGATCACAAGTTGGTAGAGAGGCAGGCAGAGAGGAGGGGGGAAGTAGGCTTCATGCTGAGCAGATAGCCCAATGCAGGGCTCGATCCCAGGACCCTGAGACCATTATCTGAGCAGAAGGCAGAGGCTTTAACCCATTAAGCCACACAGTGCCCCAAGATTAAAGAATTTTATGAAGAAACTATTTACATACAAAGAAATGTGGCAGTAGTCAATGAACTTAGACTTGTCTGAGTCTAAATTTAGTCTGAATTTAAATGAGTCTGAATTTAAACTTGTCGAAAAAATTATTGTTTCTCTTATACAACTTCCATTGGGATTCCCCCAAATTTGTAGTTTTCCTGGAAGACAGATGAGATAAATGCTTTTTATTATTCAATCAAAATACTGTAATGAATATATTAGTTTTCTATTGTTGCTGTAACAAGTTGCCACAAACTTAGTGACTTAAAACAACACAAATTTATTAAGTTACAGTTTCAGAGTTCAGAATCTGACACAGGTCTCATAGGACAAAAATCAAGGTCTTGGTAGTGTGTATGTTCCTTTCTGGAATTGTTAGTAGGACAATCCATTTTCTTGTCCTTCCCAACTTTTAAAAGCTGCTTGCATTCCTTGGCTTAAGACCTTTTTCCTTCACCCTCAAAGCCAACATTGGTACAGGTCCAGTGATTTTCACTTTACCTTTCTGGGATTTATTTTTCTGTTGTCACATCTGCTTTTAAGGACTCATATCATTACAATGGGTCTATGTGCATAATCCAATGTAATTTCGCCATGGTAATGTCTGTAATCTCACTCACATCTACAAAGTCCTTTTTGCCTTGTGTGGTGAAATACTCCATGTTCCAGGACAAGAGCCTACCATAGTAGATTATGGTATTTGGTTAATAAATAATATATTAAAAACTATAAAATTAATTTTAATTCTGAGATTTCATATCAAGGTATATGCTCAAGAATGTAAAGAAATGTAAAGATTCAGACATGAAAACACCTTAGTGTTCTCTTGTGAAAAATAAAATTGAATATCTCAACAAACAAATTTCCTTTCAAGTGAAAACTCAGTACTTTACAGAAAATGAGTTCTTTTTTTTTTAATTTAAAGATTTTATTTATTTATTCGACAGAGAGAGATCACAAGTAGGCAGAGAGGCAGGCAGAGAGAGAGAGAGGAGGAAGCAGGCTCCCTGCTGAGCACAGAGCCTGATGCGGGACTCAATCCCAGGACCCTGAGATCATGACCTGAGCCGAGGGCAGCAGCTTGACCCACTGAGCCACCCAGGTGCCCCCAGAAAATGAGTTCTTATAAAATAGACTGAATTCCCAACAAATTTAGTAGATTAAACAAGAATAAACATTGGTTTTATAAATCACTTAGTTGTAGCTGGCAGTTGATTTTTCTGTTTCTGTGCTCACTGGAAAAAATGGAAGTGATAATATTGATCAATACTTAAGTTCGTATTTTTATAAGAATAACTGATTGGAGGGTGCCTGGGTGGCTCAGTCACTTAAGTGTGCAACTCTTGATTTTGGCTCAAGTCATGATCTTAGGATAGTGAAACCAGCCCCATTGCGCTCCGTGCTCAGCTCAGAGTCTGCTTAAGATTCTCTCCCCCCGCCCCTCTCCCCATGATCTCGCATGCTCTCATTCTCTCCCTCAAAAAAGAAATCGAACTATTAAAAATGATCATGTGAAAATGGAAGTAAAAATGCAAATTACTGTAAATAAGATTATAGGTGAAGTTAACAACTTACTGTCCATTTTTCAAGTTATGTTTTTTTGGCCAATAAGTTTTATGGTTGTATATATATATAAGATAGATCTGATAATTTCTCAAGATTCCATTGTGCAATATTCATGCTGTAAACTTTGGTTTATTGGAGTTACCCACATCAAAAATATAAACTGAACCACAAGCAACCATTAGTTTCTCTACAGAAGATGGCTGATATTGAGTATGTATCATCAGATACTTTATTATATTTATTAAATCAGCCTTAGAAAGCGCAGCTCTGATTACATCAAGGCTCCTCTTACAAACTATCACTTTTTCTTTTATGCTCCAAATAAATAGAAGTACTTGCTATTCCCATAGCATATCTTGAAAAGGCATGAATTCAAATTGTCCTTCTCCACTAAGTAGTATTTCACTATAATTTCAACAAAGATAATTAAATCCCAAAACTATTTATATTATTAAAAGGAATACCTGACAAAATTTTATTTTACTTTCTGTTTGTGAACATGTGCAATATATTACTAATTGATTATTAGTAATATTTCCCTTAGATTTACTTTATCCAAAAAGAAATAACACTTGGAGACAATGGTAACTATTACTAAAATAAATTCAATTATATATGAAGAGAAGAGGATGATCAACAAAAGATCTTTAAGTTAAGGATGAATTTTGTGATGAAAATGCTAGTTAAAGGAGAAAAAAGAAAGAGGTTAACATTTCCAAAATTTAAGGGAGAATTATTTTTCAAAGGAATCAAATCACTGTGATTTTTGTTTTATTGCCTAAGAGTTGAAGAATGATATGTTTTATTTGAAGTGTCAATATTTATAATATTCCAAAAACTATATCATTTGAAACTCTTTAAACATATGATAAGAAATATGTATGACAAGTTAAAAATGTTCTAGGAGGTTACTTCGTTTTTAAAACTTTTCCAAAATGTTTAAAGGCTATTACTTTAAACTATAATTCAGACTCAAATTCAGGTCATTAGTTACAATACCTATCCTTCATGATAAGTTTCCTAAGCCCTATATAGGACTTCCTATAATTCCTATATATCTTATTTTGCAATGGCAAAGCAGATGACATCAAATTTCCAATAACCTTCAAGATGACATCAAAATCCATTGGACGGAGTATTTGGTTTTGCTTTTTTAACAATTCTATTTGTTAGAATGGATGTTTTGTGAATTTTATTCTTAGAGGTCTTTAAAAGAAAAAAGTTTTTAATTTTCAATAGAATAAAACTAAATTGGGGTGCCTGGATGGCTCAGTGGGTTAGAGCCTCTGCCTTCAGCTCAGGTCATGATCCTGGGGTCCTGGGATCGATCCCCACATTGGGCTCTCTCCTCAGTGGGGAGCCTGCTTCCCCTTCTCTCTGTCTGCCTGCCTCTCTGTCTACTTGTAATCACTCTCTGTCAAATAAATAAATAAAATCTTTAAAATAAAAGAAAAGAATAAAACTAATTTATTTATAAAGATTTTATTTATTTGACAGAGAGAGATCACAGTAGACAGAGAGGCAGGCAGAGAGAGAGAGAGGGAAGCAGGCTCCCTGCTGAGCAGAGAACCCGATGCGGGATTTAATCCCAGGACCCTGAGATCATGACCTGAGCCGAAGGCAACAGCTTAACCCACTGAGCCACCCAGGCACCCAGAATAAAACTAAACTAATTCTACCTTGCAATTATCTTGGATTCATTACCATTTGTATAAATCTGTGACAAATTATGAGATCTTAAAACATATTTTAAAACATATTTATATTTCATCATCTTATTTGCTATTTAAACTAATCATTACTATTAGCCATTACTGTTACAATTTAGTCATTACTCAAAAATTATTCTCAACTGTGGTAAAACAGACTAAAGCAATAAGAAAACAAAATGATGTAGTGCCTTAGAATAATAACATAATAGTGAAATAAACTGCCACAAATTCTGTTTTTCAGTGTTCTTACTGCAAAGACTAAAGTATTATATCAAATTGCAAGACCCTATGAAAGAAGACTAGAAGCACCGTATTTTTGCCAGCTTTTTAGCTTTAGTTGAACATAGTTCAAGTTCACAATTTGTCATTTTCATCTCTTAAAGGCAAAGAAAAGAAAAATTTTCAGATGTTTCACTATAATTAGGTGAATCAGAAGATTGCAGACAAACAACCTTGAGTCTAGACTCTAAGGATGGTGAAATTGTGTAGGTGAAATTTTAGACTGTGTGTCTTTATAGATGATGATATTCTACATAAATTTTCTCAAACTCAATAACTGATATTCAAATTATGTATGTCTAAGAACAAAAAGAAAATTCATCATTCTCTCTAGGTAGTCATTCAAATAGAAAGGTTTAATCATGCAGTATTTTGTGATAATCATCTGGACCACCACCATGTTTTGCTAAAAGAAAATGAGACAGCATTTTTTCATCTTTATGATGAAGATTTTAATGAAAATTTTATGATGAAAATATGATTTAAAAAATTATCTCATGATATGTGCCAAAATTTACTTGATACAATTTCTAAGTGTACAAATCCTGAAGGCAGGTGAGTATACAAACAAACTGGCAAGAAATAGATAATTTAGAAATGGAATAATTAGTCAAGAGGGCTATTCCAAATGATGTTAATTAATCTATAAATTAAAATGATTCACAATGATAGTGCAAAGGAGATGGCATAGTTTATGCAACAAAGTTTAATCTATCTATGATATCAGAATATTTGTGAATTATTTTGCTTCGATGATGCAATTGTGAGAACAAGAAGCAGAAGTAATGAAAAGTTATACTCATTAGAGATATAATTGAAATTGGTAATCAACATTTATAGAATTTTTTTGGTCATGAGTGATAGCAGAAAAGAATTAGTTATAGTCATGAGAAATCATTCACTTTGAAAATAGGTAACTTCAAAAGTAGATAAAACCTAATAAAATTTTGTTTTCTCTTTTTAAATTCTTATTAAACCTTTTATAAAGTTGATTTTAGATATCCTTTTACTTATTCTTTTGGAAATTATTTGTTAAATGATTTGAAATATATTATATTATAAATAATATGTTATTATTTTTATATGCAAATATATAACATGACACCTTTTTGTACTGGTCCTCTCCACTAAGTGCAGCTATAAACTCTGGAAACAAGGAGTCAACCTAAGGAGATCTCCGAAAGGTTATCAAAAAAAGTGAACTGGTTTGGGAACACAGGGTTAGAGAAATGACACAGCATCAGAGTGTCCTATGTTTCTTCATTCAACAGAAACTAAGCCAGACCTGAAGGCATCTTGGAACACTAATAAGTAAGAAGGAGCAATGGAATGACAATAGGATATCTTTTTCCTCATAAGTCTTATAAATCAAATTTGATGATTGGAACAAAATATAACAACACTGTTGGTGGGAATGCAAGTTGGTGCAGCCTCTTTGGAGAACAGTGTGGAGATTCCTCAAGAAATTAAAAATAGAACTTCCCTATGACCCTGCCATTGCACTACTGGGTATTTACCCCAAAGATACAGATGTAGTGAAAAGAAGGGCCATCTGTACCCCAATGTTTATAGCAGCAATGACCATGGTGGCCAAACTGTGGAAAGAACCAAGATGCCCTTCAATGGATGAACGGATAAGGAAGATGTGGTCCATATACACTATGGAGTATTGTGCCTCTATCAGAAAGGATGAATACCCAACTTTTGTAGCAACATGGGTGGGACTGGAAGAGATTATCCTGAGTAAAGTAAGTCAAGCAGAGAGAGTCAATTATCATATGGTTTCACTTATTTGTGGAGCATAACATATAGCATGGAGGACATGGAGAGTTAGAGAGGAGAAGGGAGTTGGGGGAAATTGGAGGGGGAGGTGAACCATGAGAGACTATGGACTCTGAAAAGCAATCTGAGGGTTTTGAAGGGGCGGGGGGTTGGGAGGCTGGGGTACCAGTTGGTGGGTATTATAGAGGGTACAGATTGCATAGAGCACTGGGTGTGGTGCAAAAATAATGAATACTGTTATGCTGAAAAAAAAAGTCATAAAAAAATAACATCATCTGATACTCAAGACAATGATATTTAAGAATGAGGAATGTAATGGAAGTGAAATGGAAGTAACATCTCCCATAAGTAGGATGTGATAAGTAACATGTATAATGAAATATCCTCAGCAACCACTACAAAAACTATACAAATAATATACTCAAAGGCATAAATGATCAAGATGAAATATTTCAAAAATTTCAGTAACTCACAAGAAAGCAATAAAGAGAAACAGAGGAGTGAGAACAAGACAAAACAAGTAAGAGTGGTAACTTAAGTTTTAACAAATCTATATTAATGAAAATGTCTAATTCTGCTAATTGAAAGACAGAAATTGACAGAGTTGGGATAAAAAAACAAATCCCCACTCTGTGTCATTTACAAGAAATGCACTTCAACCTAAATGTCATAGGTAGGTTAAAGAAAAAGATGAAACAAAGATATACCATGGAAACATTAGTTAAAAAAGTAGAAGTAACTCTGATGAAGTAGACTTCAGAGCAAAAAAAGTTATTATAAAACAAAAGGGACATGCATAATGACAAAAGAATCAATCCAGCAAGAAATTATATAATCTGAAATGAATACACACAAAGAAATATTTGCAAACCAGACCACCTGCAATGGATTGTACCAGACTATACTAAGAACTCTCAAAACTCAACATTAAAGACAAATCATCTAATCACAAAAAAATCATGGACAAAACAGAAAAAGTGACACTTCACCAAAGAGGATATATAGATGGCAGATATGCCCAAGGAATAACAGTTAATATCATTAGTTATCAATGAAATGCAAATTAAAATCATAATTAGATGTTACTACCAATGAGCTATATCTACCAGAATGGCTAAGATAAATAATGATAATTCCAAATGTTAGTGAGAATTCAAAGACACTGAAACACTCATACATTGCTGGTGGAAATGTAATATTGTATGGCCACTCTGGAAAACACTGTGACAGTTTCCTTTAAAACTAAACGGAATTACCAAAAACCCAGAAATTGCATTCTTGGACAATTATCCCAGAAAAAAGAAAGCTTATGTTCACATAAAACCTATGCATTAATGTTCATAGCTGGTTTATCTATAATAGACCCAAACCGGAAACAATCTAGCTGTCCTTTAATAAAGGAATGGTTGGGGTGCCTGGGTGGCTCAGTGGGTTAAGCCGCTGCCTTCGGCTCAGGTCATGATCTCAGCGTCCTGGGATCAAGCCCTGCATCGGGCTCTCTGCTCCACAGGGAGCCTGCTTCCCTTTCTCTCTCTCTCTGCCTGCCTCTCTGCCTACTTGTGATCTCTCTCTGTCGAATAAATAAATAAAATCTTTTAAAAAAATAAAGGAATGGTTAAATTATGGTATGTAAATTTTATCACGGTATGTAATAAAATTAAGCAGTAGAAGACAAGACCTGGTGATACACACAACAACTTGGTGAAACTCCAAGGAATGATGGGTGAGGGTAGGGAAGCCAATCCCAAAAGATTACATACTGTATGATTCCATTTATATAACATTTTTGAAATGACAAACAAAAATGAAATACGGAAGTGGTTGATGCGGCAGGGGCATGACAGGAGGGAGGTGACAGTGGTTGTAAAAGCAGAAGCCAAGAGACTCTTGTTATAATGAACCTGTTTAACATTTTAATTACAGAGTGGTAGCATGGCTGTGACATATGATCAAATTAAAGAAAATATACATAAATGAGAAAAAGCACAAGGGAGAAAATCTGCTTAAGATGAGTGCATCGTATCAATGTCAGTATTCTAGTTTGATGTTTTAATACAATTTTGAAAAGTGTAAACAATGGGGAAAACTGAATAAAGGTACACAGGATTCTCTGTTATTTCTTTTAACTCCATGTAAATATAAACTTATCTCTATAAAAAAAATCAATTAAAACTCGAAAAGGAGAGGAGTATTGAATACAGTATTGAATAATGATAATTTCCCTGATATACTAAATGCTAAGCTTGGGTATAATCACTCTGTCCTGGATCTTACACCATAGGGGACTCATTCTTGCCTTGTCTGGCCACATCTCACCCCTGGATGAAGGAGTTCCCCAGGCCAGGAAGACATGGCCCAGGGTTGGATATCTAGGAATCCACAGAAATCCATTCCCAAACCAGCAGAAACTTCCATAACCTTTTTGGGTCTCTTCACTGGGGCCATTCTCTGAGAAGTAGTTCATGCCATACATGTCAGACCTTTAGACATAAGAATGACCAACAGAATTAAGTATATTTGAGGGGGTGTGGATAGACTTAGAAACATGGTGTGGATTTCTACTATGTGTGCATGAGTCCTTTCCAGTGAGCACTGGGTATGCAATTAGAAAGAGAAGGGGATGAGATGAGCCTGTATGCCAGCCTTCTCCACATGGTCACAAAAATTCTAAATTCAGGGGTGGCTCAGTGGGTTGAGCCTCTGCCTTTGGCTTGGGTCATGGTCTCAGGGTCCTGGGACTGAGCCCCATGTCGGGCTTTCTGCTCAGTGGACAGCCTGCTTCCGCGTCTCTCTCTGCCTGCCTCTCTGCCTGCTTGTGATCTCTCTCTCTGTCAAATAAATAAAAATCTTAAAAAAAAAAATCCTAAATTCAAACCTATCCTTCCAGGTGTATTTATCAAGGTGTGACATTTAGTGTCTTCATTTATAACCTTTTTTTAAAAAGATTTATTTATTTATATGAGAGAGAACCAGGGGTTGGAGAGAGGGTGAAAGAGGGACAGAACGTCAAGCAGACTCCCTGCTGAGCATGAAGCCTGATTTGAGGCTCCATCTCAATGGTCCCTTCAATAATGACCCTGAGATCATGATCATGAGATTGTATCATGATCCTGAGATCATGATAGCAGAAATGAAGAGTTGGATGCTTAATAGACAGCCATCCAGGGGCCCTGGTTTATAATTTTTAATTATCAGGCTGTGTGCTAGTGGGCCTTCATCAGTAATTTTATATTGAGACCCACAAATGTTAGATGAAAACTTGGTTGAACTAATCATAATATACCAGAAAAGTTTAAATTCCTTCCATTAATTTCTTGAGCCCTGTATAAATATATCTACCTGCTTCCCAGAGAGTGCTTTTGAAAAATAATTTTACAATGACAACCACAGTGTTCTTTATGCATTTCTACTAAGCAATAAGTACTTTCCTGCTTAAGATGGGTTTTTATTTTTGCTTTTTTTTTTTTTTTGAAGCTATGATTTAGAGAAGAAAAGAAGTTATACTTTTTCTAAAATGACCATAAGTAACTACTTAAATGGAAAATTACTAATGGCATCTTCCTTGAAAAATAAAAAGTTCTGCTGCACAGGGCAGTTTGGTTTGGAAAAGTGGTGGAAGGGATTGGGGCATGAAATAAGAGAGGAAGCAAAAGCAAAAAGGGGAGAAAGTTGAAGTAAGGCAGAAAGGAGGAGCTAAATGATTAGATTCTTAACACTAACTCCACCTATGCCATAAGTTACAAAATAACAGTGAACCAAATGATTCATTTTTGAACTTCTCTGCTCCACTAAAAATAATAATAATAATAATAATAATAATAACATATTATGAGAGAATAGAGACCAAGATTAAGAATCAAGATTCTTGGATTTCAAGCTTTGCAGTGATATGTCTGTTTGACCTTGCAACTTATCATTTTAATTCTGTAAGACTCAATTTATATTCCTGTTTTTTTTTAATAAATGCTGATAAAAGCAATGTATGCTTACTCTTGAAAGTTTTGAAAATGAATAATGGTATAAAAAGAAAATATAAATCACGCATCCAGAGATAAACACTATTAAAATTTTGATATATTCCTTCTCTTCTTTACTTCTAACGGATGTGCTGGCTTACATTCTTTATTTTTCCTCTTAAACTTGTGAGCCTATTCACATCTCTTAAATATTCTTTTAGAGTACCCCTTTTATTATATGAATAAATATGCCAACACATATTCTGTAATGTATTTATCCTTTCTCATATTTTGGACATTTAGATGGCTTCCAAATTTTTTACTATTATATATAATAGATGAAAATCTCTATCATAAATCTTTGAATTTATGACTACTTACTTAGGCTATATTCCATAAAAAGGGGATTACAGGGTCATAAAATGTGACCTTTCTGACAAGCCTTTGATAGGAATTCCCAAATTGCTCAAGCCTCACTTTATTGGTAAAATGAGAAGCTCACAGGAGATGATTTCAAAGGTGCTTCTCTCAGATATAAAATTGTATGACTGTATGTCTTTTAGCCAGCTTACTATGAACTTTATGCTAAGAAGTCTATGATTCATTAAACATATAATGTTCTCTGACACTTAATAATAATACCTTGAAAACAATATTGCATTACTGTGTATCTCCATTTTTTATGCAGTGGACTTGGGGCTTGACTTGTCAGTCTCTCAAAAGCTAACTTTGAGGCAAGGATTCAGATATCAATGGCATATCAAGAAATTCCCAGAAAAAATTAGTAAAGTTTTAGGAGAAAGATGTAAGAAAGGGATGGGAAAAAGTCAGACAAGGACATCACTGCAGGTTCAGTCTGACCTCATTAGTACCAGTAGAAGACTCTATAAATTGTGCTGTGTGCATTGCTTCCTTTTTCTCCAACTCCAGCAATACTAAATCTTCTTTCACCTCCTTAAATATACTAAACTCTTCGGTCCCAGGCCCTGTGCATATTCTATAACCTCTTTCTGAATGACTCTTTGACTCTTTCCATGGCTAATCCCATTATTTCTCAGGACTCCATATCAGTGTTTTCTTCCTAGCTTATCTGATATTTCTCTGCTGTAGATGCCTACCATCATGTGGCTTCTTGTGTGTTACCTCATGACTCTGATCATGGTGTAATGATTTATTTGTCCACTTTTCCTCTTTATTTTTTTTTAACTTTGAATTTAGAAATAAAATTTGTTACAAAATTCTAAGAAACAGATATACTTTGGAAGACAGTTTGGTGATTTCTTATGGAATTAAGCTTACTCCTGTCATGCCATCCAACAACCACACCTTGTTATTTACTCAAAAGAATTTGTGTGAACCAGATTAATGTCATCTTGGACAAATCTGCCGTGAGGACCTATCTGTGAACTGAAACCTCCTTGAGTACAGCTCCCACACACATTCCATCCTTTTGTTTAACCACAGTCTTATGAACATCCTAGAGTCATAACATCCTTGACCAGCCCTGGGAATAATGGGAGTATGACTATGAAACTCACTTTTTTTCTTTTCTTTTCTTTTCTTTTTTTTCTTTTCTTTCCTTACCTTTTCCTTTTCTCTTCTTCTTTTCTCTTTTCTTTGTTCTTCTTTTCTTTCCTTTGCCTTTTTTCTTTTTGGCATCTTAAATATTCTCCTCTCGGGTGGTCCCCCAGCATGTAATACAAACTTCTAGGCTTATAAAAGTAGGATTTAAAGGAGGTGGGATTGTGGAGATCTACTTGTCTAGCAACCACACAGCATAACACACACTTCTGTGCCTAAGTCCCCTTAATAAACCATTTCCCCTCAACCTGGACTTGTAGGCTTTTTTTCTTCCATTTTGTGGGCTCCTTCGACTTTTGGAAGTCATTAATGGAGCAGAGTTGAAAATATATTCACACAAAAACCTGCATGCAGAATTTTATAGCAGCTTTTCTCATAATTGCCAAAGCTTGTAAGCAATCAAGATGTCTTTCAGTAGGTGAATTGATAAACAAACTATGGTGTATCCAGACTATGGGATGTTATTCCACTCTAAAAAGAAATAAGCTATAGCATGAACAGACATAGAGGAACTTTTAATGTATATTTACTTAGTAAAAGAAGACAATCTGAAAAGATTACATACTGTATGATTCCAACTATATGACATTATGGAAAAGCCAAAACTATGGAGACAATGAAAAAATTAGTTGTTGCCAAGGACTTGGGATGTTGTTAGGATGAACAGGTAGAGAATAGAAAAATTTTAGGTCAATAGAACCATTCTGTATGATACTATAATGGTGAATACATGTCATACATGTATTAAAACCCATGGAATATAACACTAAGAGTGAACCCTCATGTAGTCTGGACTTTGGATGATAATGATGTGTTAGTGTAGGTTCAGTTTTGTAACAAATGTACCACTCTGGTGAAGATTTTGATATGGGGAAGGCTGTGCCTGTGTGGGCTCCAGAAGTATATGGAAACTTTCTGGACAATAAGACAAAGAACTTTCATACACCCTTTAACCAGATTCCCCAATATTAACATTTTATCACATGTTATCATATTATTTCCCCCGCTATATTTATATAGAATACATTTTTTTTTTAACCTCTTGGGAGTCACTTGCTGACATAATGCCCATTATCCCTTCATAGTTCAATGGGCATTCTCTGCTATTACCTTCTTTTACATAATAATGGAACAATCTTCAAAATCAGGAGTTAACAATGATGTAATATTATAATCAAACCTGCAGAGTTCATTCAAATTTCACTCCCCCCACCCCCGTAGGTCCAGGACCTATTTCATCATCACACGTTGCCTCTGGTTGTAGAATCTTTACTTCTATTAAATAAAGAAGAGAACAGTTCTCTGTTCCTTTCTTTTCATTTATTATCTTCACTTTTTTTTTTTTTTAAATGTGCAGGCCAATAGCTTTGTAGAAAGTCCCTTAATTCAGACTGATGTGATGATTCCTCACAGTTACATTCAGATCATGTACTTTTGTCAGGAATATCATGGCAGTGCTGCTGAGTCCCTTTCAGTGCATTAGATCAGAGACAGACAATTCTGATTTGTCCTATGGCTGCTATTAACTTCTATCTCTAGAATATAATGGTGCCTGAAATAATTATTTTGGACTTATTAACCAATAAGTAGTGATAACTATTTCATAAGGAAAAAATATTTTTCAACAAAATTTTTATCCCTTTGATTTAACATCCATAATTACTTGCCTGAAACTATTACCATAAGACTATCCAAACAACAATTTCCTAATTTTGCCATTCATTATTTTTATTCGTGCATATTCTACTGTAAAGCAAAGATTTCCCTTCCCCTTTTAAAATTTTATTTAGGCATTTGTTCCTTTTAGAGTGTATAGTAGTATGACCTTATAGATTATTATTTCACTTAATGAGTTATAATTTGTCAGTATCTTGCCTTATTCTGATGTTCAAATTGTCCCAGATCTGGTCAATGGGACTCCCCTCCAGCTGGTTTTTGTATCTTTTTAATGTAAATTTTTTGGTGAGAGCAATTCTGTACAATCTGGTATTCTCCCTCTCTAGTTCTAAAAGATTGTTTCTCCAAAGAGTCTTAGGGTGTTTTAGTGGATAACAAAACCCAAAAATCAAGATCTAGGTGCTAAACAGCTCACTTTTATAGCAGTATCATTACTTCCCATCTGTTTTAGTTGATAGCAAGAAAATACATTTCCTAAATGTATACGTGTGCATGGGGCATGTACACACACATGCACACGTGCACGCACACATCAAATATCTATACCTATCCAGCTGTTGAGAAATTGATCTAAAACCATGACTTTTTGTGGATACCTCTAATTCAAATTCAACAGGACAAAGTTCATTTTTATCTCTCCATATTCCCCCCACACATGAGTAACTCCTTTTCCTTTCTATGAGAAACATAGCTTCATTTATCTCCAATAATTTCACATTTTTACTAACCCCTCCCATATAACCAGTTGGTGGGTTACATAGAGCTATACCAGAGCTGTGCTCTGACCAAGGAGGTGAAAGAGAGAAGGAGAGGGAGGGGGTGGGGGGGAGAGGGAAAGAGGAAGGAAGGAATGGTGGGGGGGAGAGATTCTTCCCTACCAGAATGCACCCAAAATTGAGTTCACATAGGTGCTCAATTATAAATATATATATATATTTATGAATTTATATATATATATATATATTTATGAATATATATATATATATATGAATTTATTTGACAGACAGAGATCACAAGTAGACAGAGAGGCAGGCAGCAGAGAGAGAGGAGGAAGCAGGCTCCCCGCTGAGCAGAGAGCCTAATGCAGGGCTCGATTCCAGGACCCTGAGATCATGACCTGAGCGGAAGGCAGAGGCTTAACCCTCTGAGACACCCAGGCGCCCCTCAATTATATTTATTAAATCAAGAAACAATCACTTTTACAGGTAAAAATGTACACAGAATGTTATGCAAATCCATCATTACTCTGTTATGATTCCATCCATAGCAACTATGTTTTTACAATAATTCCATCAAATAAGTTTTCCAGTTGCACAGCAAGTACTTAGTAAACATTTACTAAATAGTTAATAGAATTAAAGTTTTGGGTATGTTTATAATTAACCTTTTTTTTAAAGATTTATTTATTTATTTATTTTTGACAGATCACAAGTAGGCAGAGAGACAGGCAGAGAGAGAGAAAAGGAAGCAGGCCCCTGCTGAGCAGAGAGCCCCATGTGGGGCTCAATCCCAGGACCCTAGGATCATGACCTGAGCTGAAGGCAGAGGCTTTAACCCACTGAGCCACCCAGGTGCCCCTGTAATTAATTTTTTTATCACTTGTTCTATTTATTTCCCTTTTTCTCTATAAGTAATCAACAGTTTGTTTAATATTCCAATGAATTCCAATGATTTTATTAAAAGTAATATATGTTTTTAGAGTATTTCATGGATTGCTGGCCATAATGTTTGGCCATTATAAAATGGGGTATCTCTCGAAACATTAAAAAATAAAAAACTTGGGCAATTACCAGAGAGTCTAGAAAAGAATAAATGGATAAATATTCAAGATACGTAATTGCTACCATACGCTGAGCATTGCCTCCATAGCAAGTACTAAACTGGGTATTATAATTATACATACAGCTCCTATATGGTAGCTATTATGATGATTATTAGGAGGAAAATACAGACAGAGATCTAATAAGTTGTACCAGGTCACCCAGAAACTGAGGGATCGAAGCAAAATTCAAACAAAGCCACATGTAACTCCAAACCCTGTACACTCAATTCTCTCTTTGAAATAATAAGGACCACACTGCCAAATACTATTTGTCAGGCTGTGACAGGTAAGATCTTGCCTGAATCTCCTTTTGGGCTCCAAACTCCCGCATAATTAAAAGACTCTTCCTACCTCAAGACATGAACTGGAAAAGGTCCTGGACAAGCCTCAGATGGAAGAATATAATTCAGCTTATAAATTTAAACATGGATGCAAGATTAATTGGTAAGGCAAACATAAGAAAGCATTCAGATAGAAAAGGGTCATGCACTTAGAACTTGATCGAAAGTGCAAGGAGCTAAATGCTCTTGGCCCAGTTCTATTCACTCTTCTCATTTAAACTTGACACCTCAACCACACAATTATTATAAAAATCAGGCTGGTATGCCTTTCATTTATTTATTTCTATAATGAAAGAGAGAGCATAAAAGAGAAAGGCAGAGGGAAAGAGAGAGATTGATTCTAATACAGGTATAAGAACTATGATCCATCCACACAGGACTCCTTTATGTTCAAATGGACCAAGCCCTTTCCAGCTTTAAGGCCTTTGGATGTGCTGATCACACATTGTAGATCAATTCCTCTGCTCCTGCATGATCATCTCCTTTTTATAATCTGGGTCCCAGAAATATCATTTTCACAGCTGCACTTTCTCTGCAAAGCCTATCAAAGTACACTCCCCTCCCCATTACTTTACAAATAAAAGTATTACAGAAGACATTGAATTGGTTTATTTAAAGTGATTATCATATCCTGCTTTTAATTTTTGCTTATTCATTACCTATATCCATAGTTTCTCTCATATGTTTTAGAATTATATTTTTAACTCTTTGGCACTTAGCACAGTGTCTGAAATAGCTAGTTATCTAGACATATATAATAGATACATAGATATGATAATAATTATTGTGTCAATAAATTATATCTATCAATTATTTGCCCTTATACAGTTTCAAAGTGCAAACATTAGGAGTGCTAGGTACATTTTTTTTAAAGACGTTATTTATTTTTAACAGAGAAATAGAGTCAGAGAGCATAAGTGGGGGGAATGGCAGAGGGAGAGGGAGAAGCAGGCTCCCTAAGGCTGATGCAGGGCTCAATCCCAGACCCCTGGGATCATGACCTGAGGTGAAGGCAGGTGTTTTAACCGACTGAGCCACTCAGGTGTCCCCTAGGTACATTATTTATATAAAAACACAATACATTCTTTTAAATCTATGGACTAGGTATTATCTTTGACATAATAACATCAATGCAAAATGACTAATCAGAATTTTAAAAATAAACTTCTGAATTAATGTTATAAACTATTGCATCTAGAAAATATTTTTTTTTCCTTCCTGGCATACTTGTCATTTTTATACTTTAACTGAAAATTATATAAGACAATTATAGAGTAAAAGGAAATGAATCCACCTCAGGTCATGTCCTTTGTAATGTCCTGGTTACAAAGGCTATGACTTCAACGGACAACTTCATGTCATTAATCTGAGAGATTTCATGATTATCCAATGTCTTCCTTTTGTCTGGGCTTATTGTTCACAAGATACCTAAACACAAATACAAAAATAACCATGGTATAGGTGTTGTTAATTTACTTGTGTATATTTTGTTGCCCTGAAAACATAGTCACACCATTATAAAATTACTGTTTCAGCAGAAATTCTATAAAACTCAAGTTAATCTTTTTATATAATCCATTAAAATTGAGATTTAGGGATTATTGCTAACAATGATATGTCAGTAAATAAAATCATGTTTTCTTAAAAGTTTATTTTAAAATGTGCTAGTAATTGGGGCGCCTGGGTGGCTCAGTGGGTTAAGCCTCTGCCTTCGGCTCAGGTCATGATCTCAGGGTCCTGGGATCGAGTCCCACATCGGGCTCTCTGCTCAGCGGGGAGCCTGCTTCCCTCTCTCTCTCTGCCTGCCTCTCTGCCTACTTGTGATCTCTCTCTGTCAAATAAATAAATAAAATCTTTAAAAAAAAAATGTTCTAGTATTTATTTTCTCAAGGTTCTTTGCCATTTTCTGACTTTCTGAAAACTAAAAAGCTATTGAAAATTAATAAAAAAATTTAATAATGTATGTTATAAAAACATTTTTATAGAAAATGGAGTGAGATCTATATAGTCTAAATTTGTTTGTTCATATAACCCAAGTAGGCCTACTTACCACTGTCTTCTACTTTGTGATATAAGAATATTACAGATTCCAATGAGAATTTTTAACTATCTTTGAAGATAGCATTTTCTATAAATTATGATTTTCCCCTGAAAATCGTAAATCAAGAGGTTGATTTCAACAGCAAGTAATAGCAAATCATGACTTCACCAAATAAAACACTGAGAAAACTTATTATCTTGATTAGATGTTCGGAGATAAGTTAATTCAGCAGTTTGTTAGCATTATCAAGGACTCAGATTCTTTATATTTGTCTTTATGTGAACCTGCTATGTTGGCTTCACCCAAAAATATGTTCCATTCATGGTTACAAAATGGTTACCATGAACCATGGGTCTACTTGTTTTAAGGCCTCATATTTATTATACAGATCATCCAAGAAAGAATCCCTATACCCGTGTGGCATTGACTGAATCTGATTCCATACATCTCCTTAAATTAATCTCCTTAATTAATATAATTACCTGATTAGAATAGTGTCATCAGGATTTACCCTTGAAAGGACAAGCTCACAGTCCATCAGGATTTAGCTCTGAGAGAAGGACAGTGTCACAGTCCAGCAAGATAGACAATATAGGCTTCTATATGCAAGAAGTAATAGAGGAGATGGCAACAGCTACCTGCTTCCGTGACTCTTAAGTGAATACATATAATAACAAAAGAAATTGGATAAATCCTATATTCTGAGAAAGCTGATGTATTTGCTCTAATTTGGGAACAATGTTATTAAATGCATTGGCACTGCTTTCCAGCCTGTTCTCTATTTTTGACTTTTTTTCCCTGTGTTTCTCCTGCTGGCAAGAGCCTTTTAAGCTGCACCCTAGAGAAGTCAATAATTGCCTTCCATCTTCCTTAATATGCAGTGTGTATTTGAGTAGTTTTGTTATTCATGTGTTTTACTGATATTTATACTCAGTTCATTATGGACCTTAATAGGTAAGAATGTATGATTTACAGTATTTACTGTGGCTGTGTAATGGTTTTATTATGCAGGTCCGGTGAAGGTGGTAAAACTGTAGCACCACCTCACTGGAGAGCCACTTGCTGTTGCTGAGTCTTTCCTTAGAATTTTCCGTGGCTATGGTAATTAGCACCAGTGACGTGATTCCCCATGGAATGAGATTCTGGGGTTTGCAACTCACAGCAGATGGGACAAAACAATTCTCCTTTCCCCACTGTTGGATATAGTGGTTTCTGAAACCAGATCTGAAACATCAGAGGTTATTTTTGCTGAATGGCACACTAGCCCATTTGTCCAGCTACAATGAGAAATCCTGTAACAATGAAGATATGCTTTATTCCAATGACATTTCAGGAAATGAAATTCAAATTTTCTGGCAGTGAGCTGTATTTTTTGGGAGTCAGCCTCTTCCAAATTTTCTTGCAACACATAAAAAAGTTCAACTGTGGGTAAAACTGGAGAGCAGTAATTTATCATAGTTCTCACTCTGCAAATCTCCTAATGGTTAACATAATCAAAAGATATTCATCTTAAATTTTTTCCTTTCTTGGTGCTTTATCTTTCAATACTGTTACCCTCAATAACAACAACAACAACAACAAAAACTATAAAAAGAGAGAATATTTACTGTCATCTGTTTTTGTATTCAGTTTCACATATTTTGTGAAAGAGTTTCACACAAGTGTGGACAAGACTCTTCATGGAGACAGATATTTCCAAAATGTTACATATATTTCTAAGAGATTTTGTCTCTTAAAGTTAGAAAACTCTCTACCCTGGAACTCCAAGCAATAAAATATCTCCCCTTATTAGCTACAAGATAAACTAGTAAGAGTATACCTCATCCATATTGTCTGAATGCTGATCTATCTACATTGAACTTTGGATAATATTTTATCTCTGCTTTTATAAAATATCAAAATATAGAAGAAAACACATGCCTTCCTTCCATTTAGCTTTTTTGCAATGGCTCATTATGGTTTAGTTGATTTTCAGTTTGGTTCTGCAACCATTTATTAAGCATATACTCAGGGCATAACATGGTGCTAGCTACTCTCAGAAATACTAAAACAAATTATGATAAGACATTTATGACCCAAGAAGGAATAATAAAAAATAAGTATAATTTATTTAAGTCTATCAAGGCAGCCTTTAATAAGTGACATCCATTGTCAATGAGTTGAAGAATTGTAGCTCTACCACACACTAAATAAATAACTACATGAAACATTTTGTCGTTGTTTAATGGACCAAAACATTGGTTTGGTTAACATTGGGGAGGGAGGTCTGGCAAGGTGTTCTTAAAGCTAAGAAATGAGGAAGATAAGATAGCCTTTTGAAAATTAAATTTTAGTATCAACCCAAGGGGAAAAAGAGATTCTCTGGGCGGTAGGAGTCCAATGAAAATGCTAGTATATAACTGAATAATTTATTGTATCAAAAGAGGAATCTGTGGAGAGAGTCAGAGACACCTGAGTCCAGTGTTTAATGTAACCATTAGCTCAGAGTGGATATATTAGATGTATTACCCACAGAAACTTGAAAACTTCTCATTCTAATGCCAGATTATCACAAGGACAGTGCTGAATATAAATCACAGGGGTCAGTAAACACTGTTTTCCACATATTAACAAGATAGTACATATTATCAGATGCCTATGGCTAGCTCATTTAAACTGATGCCATTAAACATCCAACATAACCAAATCTCTTTATTTTGAGTTTTGATTCAATATGTAGTTTTTAATTTCCATAAAAACCTACTTACTAAGAAGTGTTATTATACATTTTTCAGTATTTCTTGTGATCTTTATGTTCTTGAATTCGCATAAAAAGTAAAAAACATTATTTCTTATTGATTATGTGAGTTTTCCCTCTTGGCATTTGGTGACACAAATATTCTGATCCATGTGATAACATTTCATCCTGGTGTTTATCTCAGTCTCACTGGTATTTTAGCGAAGTATGATTCAACCACTTAATGCCAAATTTTCCCTACATACAAACAAAATTTTGTCTAGATTCTCCTCATCCTCCTCCCCCTCCCCCTTTTTCTCCTTCTCCTTCTCATTTTTATTCTTATTCTTATTCTAGACTTTTCAAGAACCACATTCCATTAGTGTTTCCTAGGGCCAAATGACTACCATTTATAGATGTATTTCATTCTTCATTGATCTCCCCAATTAAGCAAACCCCTAAATTTCTGATCATTTGACTCTATCAGCTTTCATTTACATCAGTTACAAAAGGACATGTTTATTGCTAAACTTAGTCTATCAAGTAAACGACCTGGTTACATCAATGAAAATATTTAAGAAAGAAAATTTCTTCAACCATTCCTGGTATAAGTGTCTGTAAGTTATAACTATTAGGCTATTCATATACCTTCATTTGTTGCAATTGAATATTTATCATTCACTCCCAGATGCGTATGTAATTTATAGTCACTGAGAATCTGATTACCTGAAAGCCAATTTAAGGGAAAATAATTGTGGAGACTATATTAAGTAGAATATGAATACAAAAAAAAAAAAACAAGCAAACAAACAAACAAAAACACAAACAACAACAACAACAACAAAAATATATATTGACACTTTCTGTAGGTCCAACGCAGTATTCTCAAAGAGACTTTTTTTTCCTTTATTTTTATATCTTAAAGGAGAAAAGATTAGATACTGCTATGGATAATTAAAAATGGCAAAGCATATCTTTGATTGATTAAATAGTATAACCCCCCCCCCAAATTACAAAAATAATAAAACCAACACAGGAGCAAGATGGGATAGTGGAAAGAAAAAATTGCAAAACAGATTTTACCATCAGATAAGCCTAATTTAATGCTTTATCTTGTTTGGAACAACTTAAATAACCTTCTAAATCTCATTTTTGTTAAATATAAAATAGAAATAATAGCATCTGCCTTGTTTTACTATTATAAAAATTGAATTGTGATATTTGCAAACTGCCTTGTAAAATATCTGGCATCTGATAAAATTTACCTAATAGTAAATACCAATATTATAAATATTTACATGTTAATAACACCTCTCAATGGTATAAAAATTTATTTAAGGAAATGTTTCCAGTTCCCAACCAGATAACTTACTGTTGACAAAGGTACAGTGAAGAATCCAAAATTCAACAATATCTGGTTGTTGAAATGGGAAATTATAGGGGGTTTAAGGGATCTGGAACTGTTTAATTAATTAAATAAGGAGGTCATTAGACTGAAGTGGCTATATGTCTTTGGTGACCTACATGAGCAAACCAAAACTTAAGCCTGTAAATGCTTCAAGGTCAAGAAATTAAAACCTATTGACAATTAATCACAACCAACCAGTGAGGCTTTAAGCTATAGACAGCCATATCATCTCCTTTCTTTGTTTCTGCACCTTGTCTACATACATTTTTAACCCTTGCTCCTATCTCCCGTTTCCACCTAACAACTTCTAGTTTGGCATGCCCTCATTCAAATCAATTTTTGTTCAAGTAAATTCTTAAAAATTTTAATGTAATTAAGTCTCTCTTTTAACAGAGATGATGAAGGAAAATTCTATGATCAGTGAGACAGTAGGAGCTTTACTGGGTGGCACATGGCCAGGGTTGTAACGAAGGCAAAATTCCTTATAGTTTGACATTGTCCTGAGACTTAAGCAAGGTCACCATCCAGAAGAAAAGGAGGGCAAGAGAGGGGAATATAAGAGGGGCTTACCGATATAGCTAATGTTGCTCACCAGCCTGGGGCGTAGGAGGTGGGGTAGGCCGCTGGGTCAGAAGACTTTGAAGGCCCAAGGCTACAGGGCTGCAGAGTCCTGGAGCCTACAATTCCAAGGTTCTATTTTATCAATAGTTAAGAGCCCCGGGTGCAGTTCTGTGAAATATGCAAAACAAGTAAGTCTAAATGGCTAAAATCCCATTGCCCTATTAAAAAAAAACAAAAAACAAAACAAAACAAAACAAAAACCTGATGTATAGAATTTGAGATTGAGATTCCTGGTCAAGGTTTTGTATTAGTAGGTCTCAACCAGCAGCAAATAACCTAGGGACCAATATCCACACCATCTCTGACTGATTCATAGAAAAGTAACTATTATTACAAAAGTGAATTAAAGAGTTTCTCACTTGCCTGCTAAATCTATGGTTTGCACAGTCTAACTTATTAAAAAAAAGCACGTTTTAAGTCTGAGTTTCTGGTTATTTGTCATGAATAATCCAAAATTTATTTTAATTAACTAGAAGGTAAAGTTCCCTCAGTTTTTATAAGACAAAACTCTATAAGACAAAATACCAACGGTAAGTCAGACATTTTAGTAGAAGCAGTAATTCAGCAAAAGTTTGTGTAATTTTAATGACAAAAGAAGTTTACATACTTTCTAAAGTAGCAACATTTCATAGGAAGACATGTGAACAATGTCGTAGAGAGAATGGTGGCTTCCTAAAGATGTCCACACCCCAATCTTCATAATGTGTGAATATATTACCATACAGAGAAAAAGTATTTGCAAGTGTGGAGTTACAGATCTTAAGGTAAAGAGGTTACCCTAGATTCTCTAGATTATAAGTGTCTTTATGAAGAAAAGAGAACAGATGGAGAATCAGAGTCAGAGAGGGAGATGTAACAATAGAAATAATGGTCATGGAGAGTGAGAGCAAGAGAGGAAGGGAGGGAGAAGATGAAGTATTGAGATATTGAGGAAGGGGCTCATGCCAAAGGATGAATTTTCTAGAAACTGTCCAAGGTAAGGAAATAGATTCTCCCCTAGAATATACAGAGGGAATATAGCTCTGCCAACATCTTGATTTTAATCTATGCATCTATTTTGGGCTTCTGACCTTCAGAACCATAAGATAATAAATTCGTGTTGTTTTAAACCACTAGGTTTGTGGTAATTTGTAACAGCGGCTATAAGAAACTAAAACATTATTCATTTCTTAAATATATGATAGAATATAAGTTAAAGTCATGTAACAATTTTAATATAGCCATTAAAAATAGTATACCAATGTATATTTGAATTGAATTCTATTTGTTTATTTAATTGATCATGAAAATACATTTGGGGAAAAAATTAACCATGGTATTGGACTTAAAGAGCTCCAAAGGAATCCTCTGAGTGATGAGATGAGACCGTCTTTGTTACGGACTCAGTTACCCCCTGTCCCTGATCAACCAATACCACCAATCCATATGTTGAAGCCCAGACCCCCAATGTAACTGTATTTGAGAGAATCTTTAAGCAGATAACTTAAGCAAGTAATTAAGGTTAAATGTAGACAGAAGAGTGAAGTCTAATGTGACAGAAGGTGGCGTTGCAAAAAGAGACACCAGAGACCTCTCTTACTCTCTTCACATATTACTCACCCAGAGAAAGGGCATGGAAGGACACTGTGAGAAGACCTCATCTGCAAGCCAAAGAGAGAAGCCTCACCAGAAACCATTCTGCTGTCACTTTGACCTTTGACTTCCAGAATTGAGAGAAAATAAATTTCTTTGAGAAAATAAATAAACCACCTAGTCTGTGGTATTTTGCTATGGGAGCCTGAGAAGTCTAATGGTCTCCAAGAAAACTGACAGGTGAATAATCTTCCAACGTTCGGCTGAATCACAATCTTTTAATTGAGATAAATTTGTAATATTGTTTTCTTGAGCAAAAAATTCATGGTGGCCCTATTAGGTTTTGAATGAACACATTCTAAAAATATTATAAAATAAAAATTATGATGATATTCTCCTAAAATAATGATGACTCAAATTTATTGTAATTTAAAACCAGTAGGAATTTAAATCTCATTATCATTTTAATTATCATTACATAACATTTATAATTTAATGCCAACAAGATTCTAATAACCACATTCTCAGAAATATCATGGTCATTCTCTAGCCAAGTATCTTGATTAGTTGTATAGCTTATGTCACTATCCGAAATGATTAGTTTTTAAACCTTCATGGCAGTGTCTGTAAAAACCTCTCCAGATGATTCTAATGTATACTTAGGGTTGAAAAACAATGATTTATTCAAAGCTTGGTCCCAGGAAGAAAAAAAGATTTTGTAGATGATTGATCTCATTTTTCTTTTTTTCCTTCTATCCATCATCTTTTTTCTTCCTTCTTTCCTCCCTCCCTTCTTTCCTTCCTCTCTTTTCTTTTTATTTTGAAACTCTCTTGCCTTTTCTTCTTTCCTCTTCCCTCCCTACCTTCCTTCTTTCTTTCCTTCCTTCTTTTTCTTTCATCCTGCCCTCCTTCCTACGTCTTACTGAGGTTTTATGTCGGGTGAAATTAACAACACAAGAGTGCAGATCATTCTAGACTCTTCGAAAGAATCACCACTCCACTGAACCCAAGATGGTGGAAATGATGAGAAGCCAAGATTTGCAAGCATCTAACAGCATCTCTCTTCCATCCCCTTCTTTTCCGATATAGATGGTCTTTTGTTTACTTTTCTGTTGAATAAGAATTTGTCTTTGGTCAAAATCTGAGTTCTTGCTACCCGTTATTTATAGTCAATGGCTATAAACTGAGCCTCCAGGCAGCTTCCAGATATTGGAAAAAGATTGGAGTTATTATTATTATTTCTCTGTAGAAAGCCCAACTTTCTAATATATTGTCATAATATAGACTCAAAAAGTCAACTCTAAGTCTCATATTTGTTATGGCAATTTATTCTCAGTAAAGTCTCCTTGTCCTTCCCTGAAGTGATAAGCTCAGGGTTTCACCGTAACAGGAGAAATTACAAGAAATATTACATATGGCTGATTGAAATGTAAATCACATTAGTATTTTCAAATATTGCCATACCATTATTTGATCTCCATGCCTCCATGTTCTTAAAAGCAAAAGAGGATGATAATGAGCCTCATGAGATTGTACTAAAGTTTAAATAATGCAATTCACAATCAGTCTTTAAAAATACTTGGTATATGGTAAGCTTTCAATAAATGGTATCTCACTCATCATTATTATGTTTAGAATGAAAATTTAGTACATTATCTATATAGAAATATAAATTTCATCACAGTCATTAAGAACACATATGATCTCATGAGCTGGCAGGATAAGTTATTCTCTCTAATGAAAATAACACATTATTTTTCAAATTTAAGGGAATTGTTTTGTCTTAGTTAAATAAAAAAAGATACTTGATTACCTTCCAGTTGTTTATGTGGGGTTGTTTTTACATTAGTACTATCTTTAAATAATAATTATTTTATATTATCTGAGACAAAATGTAAAGCACAGGTTAATTTTCTCCTTTCGCTCATTTATCTTGTCTCTTCCACTGTGTGCAACCAAGTACCTCCTGGTAGGTTAGTAGGTAAGTAGGCAATTTTTTCTCAAAAATGAGAAAAATAAGCCTCCTGGGTGGCTAAGTGGGTTAAGCCTTCAGCTCTGGTCAGGATCTCAGGGTCCTGGGATTGAGGACATGTGACATTGGGTTCTCTGCTCAACAGGGAGCCTACTTCCCCCTCTCTCACTGCCTGCCTCTCTGCCTATTTGTGATCTCTCTCTCTATGTCAAATAAATAAATAAAATATTTTTAAAAGTGAGAAAAATATCTCTATTGGATTATCTTCATACCCCATATGAAAACATGCTGGATGGAGATTTCTGACCTTACAACATCCATTGTGTTGCACCTCTGACTATTAATATTAGCTGGGGAAAAATAATCCTACTCAAACTTTGCAAGACTCAAAAGCTTATATATGGAAATTCAAGTCAAAGCATTAATATATGTGTTAAATTACTTTGTGTTATTAAATAACTTAAAATTCATTAGTCAATATTTGTTGAAAAAAGATCAAATGCCTAATTTAACTGAAGTAAACAGGATATTCTAATTAATCAAATCTGAATAATATTGCACAGCACAAGTTATCAGTTAAAGATTTACAATATGCTATCGGGCTCTCTGCTCAGCAGGGAGCCTGCTTCCTCCTCTCTCTCTCTCTCTCTCTCTGCCTGCCTCTCTGCCTACTTGTGATCTCTCTCTGTCAAATAAATAAAAATAAAAAATCTTTAAAAAAAAAAAAGATTTACAATATGCTTTTAACAGTTGAGATACTTGAAGTATAAAATCAGCTGTTTTAATGCTTACTATAGAACATGGCTTCTCTTTGAAATATCACCTTTTCTGGAACTAAAAATAAGTGAGAAAAGTATATTTTACATACTCTATTATTAATTTATTTTCAGGATATATCACTCCTATATAGGGGTTTAAAGTGTTATTTGAAGTATAGAAAATTAACTTAAAACTACCATTGATCCAGTAGTGACACTACTAATCAGATAAATATTTCCCTGTGACATAGCCAGTGTGACCAAAATATTCTCCACTGATTGAATTTCTGTATGCTCTCCCACATTTCCCAATCTGGTTGCACTTACTTCAGACCAAGTAATAGTTCTAGACAATGAACTGAGAACAGAATTCACACTGCAGAACTTTATTCCTCCACCATCGTGATCATGAAGGACGCCTGTGGGGACGAACAAAACACAAGACCATCTGAGTCAGGGGATGAGACAGCTGTCTGAATCAGCCCCACTTGCAGCTGAGAGCAATGCTTTATCCAAGCTAATGCAGACAGGGGCCACTGGAATGCTTTCAGTGATACCTGGAATAATTATTAACTTTGCTTTCTCTTTGTCAGACACAGAGCTAAGAACACTATCACCACAGCAACCCAAGTTGCTGGAGCAGGTAACAAAATTAATATTATTGGACTCTGAAGTTGTCAGCAGTACGGCAATTAAATGAACTGTTAGGGAATATCAAATTGGAGACAGAATGCTTCTTGATGCCCTTTTGATATCCTGATTTTTTTATGCGGAGTATTTGTTTTACTTGGTGGATATTTTATGTAATGGTTTTTTTGCATAGTATCTAGTTCCTATGAAATTTAGTCTTTTTAAATTTTTTTTTGAGGGATGCCTGGGTGGCTCAGTTGGTTAAGTGGCTGCCTTCAGCTCAGGTCATGATCCCAGCGTCCTGGGATCGAGTCCCACAAAGGGGCTCCTTGCTTGGCAGGGAGCCTGCTTCTCCCTCTGCCTCTAGCCTGCCACTCTGTCTGCCTGTGCTTGCACTCTGCCTCTCTCTCTCTCTCTAACAAATAAATAAAATCTTAAAAAGAAAAAAAATTTTTTTTTGAAATTTAGTATTTTTAATTTAAAAAGTTGAATTAAATTAAAGCTTTCCATAAACACCAACAATTTCTGTAACAAGGGAGGGAATGATGATAATAATATCCAAATAATATCGAAGATGAATAATTGAGATTTTTTTAAACCAAGCACTTGGAACCCAAAAGTGCTCCTTTTTAAAAGGATATTATCTAATTTTTAGTATTAGCTATGTTCTAAATAATAACGTGCTAATACACTCCTCAAGCAAGCCATCGAGCAAGCCAGACTAGGTGTTCATGCACTTGCCAAACTACATGCAGTACTTCTGAGCAAGCAAGGCCTAAAGGGGTTGAGAAAGAGTCTTCCCAAAGTGTACCATTTTGGCATGTGGATCATTTTGAGCCCAAGACAAGGTCCAAAAGACTCAGGAAAAAGCTTTTGCCTCCTTCTTCACTGCCTCTAAAAACTGCATTAGAAGTTCTGGTCCAAAAATGGAGCTATCACAGAGGTAACTGCAGAGTGTGGGCTAAGTGTGGCAAGCTGTGGGGAGCATGGTGGGAACTGTTAATTCAGATTCCTTTCTATGTATCCTTGTCTCTGCGTGGCATAACATATATTCATTTACCAAACATTTGCTCTTCCTATCCTCCTGTCACTTGTCTTCCTTAGCTTTGAAGCCCCAGAACCCCTACCCTCTCTTGTTAGCTCAGGATGCCAACCGCCTAGGCCTCAATTGCCTGACTGTCTTGGAGAGTCTCTTGTCTTGTGGAGCTCCCATATGTAGAAAATTAAATTAGTTTTTTCTCTGGTTAATCTGTCTTATATCAGTTTATTAATAGATCAGAAAAAGACAAAACAAAACAAAACAAAAACTTGGAACAAATAGTACCAGGGAAATTTCTGGGAGATAAATTCATCTGTCCAGAGAAGTATCATCTAACTAAAAACTCTATGAGGACCACCTTAACATGGCTTTTAGTATAGAAAATGGGTATCATAACCTATAAACTCACAAGGACAAGTCGATTGAGTCAGGAAGTAGCTCATTTGGTTTCCAAGCATTTAAATAATTTGAAAACAGATGTTTTATGTGTTTTGTTCTATTTCAGTTATTTGTAAGATCAGATTTTATTCCATGTTAAACTTGGCAAATGCTAGTATTTTGTAATAGCATCTAGCTCTGGTCTATTAAAATATATCTGTTCTATAAGCACCACACACTGGGACCTTCTGTCTTCATTCTGGGTGAGATTAATGCTGTGGCAGTGGGATACAAAGGTTACACACCTTCTTGTTTTACCTCCAGAAACAGTGATGAAACTTGTATAAAACCCCTCACTGGCAAGGAAACATGGTTTTAATCACTGTCTGCAGTCTTTCACTTGCATATTCCTCCCTCCAGCTGAATATCAAAGTGCCTCTTTAGTCAAAACAAAAATAAGGCCAGCAGGTGTTTGTTTCTTCTCCAATACATTTTAACTCTCTTTAGGGACTGTGGTCACCAGTGCTTCTGCACCACAGGCTGTGTTGGAGAAAAAAGAATCTACTATAGTGACAAGATCTTCATTGGGGAAAAATTCCACATCTGGGTTATAATACACTTAGTGTGTCCCATAATATATTTCTTTTGTTAAAAGGTTGTCAAATATATGTGTACAATAATATGGGAGTCTTAGTAGAAATCGTTATATAAGGAGCACCCAGATAGGTTTAGTACAATTTTGTTTTCATTTTGCTAATAATAAAGTAAATATTGTGAAACTCAGTAAAGGAAACCTTATTCAAAACGGAGTTGGGAGTCCAAAAGACAGAGCTCTCATGCCTACCTCATGTCATTTGCATTCCCAACAAGAAATAGCCCACTTACTTTACCAGTAAGAGGGAGGAACAATTTCTCCTTGCCCATCTACAAGCTCAGCCATTAAGACAATATCACAATTTAACTAATGAGAAACCAGCACCATACTTAATGCTCACTTTCCTTCAATGTGAAGGAAACTTTCATCTAAAGCAATCCTTCCCACCTTCCCCTTTTTCTCTATAAAACAGCTTTCCTCTCCTTTGATCTCTGGACTTGTCTATGGTTTGCCATAGCTTATATGTCCCAAATTACATTTTGTCTGTTATTCACAAATAAACCCATTTTGCTTGTAAAATAACTAATTGTTCTACTTTTAAGTTTGACAGTATACTTTCTCTTACTAAACATATGTATAACATACTATAAAATACATACTGTAAAGCCACTGCTAACAATTCACATTATCTTTTTAATAAAAAATGAGAGAAATAATTAAAAGGACTAATTTCTTGTAGTTAATAGGACATTAAGACAATGACAATCCTTGGTAATCAAGTGGTGTTTCATGCTTTTACACAATAAAATATCATGATTTATCAATTTTTTTCTTGTCTAAACCTTATTAATGTTAGTAATGTTGTTTCTTTTATCCTCCTTTTGACTCTTCAAAAAGTGTATTTGAATTTTGTTTTTGAGAAATACCAGTCTCCCAAACAATATGCAAGATGGAAATACATATGTAAATTATCTTTGCTATTATCTTTCTTTTCTATGGAGAAATCAAGTTTCTCTTACTGACTCATTTACTCTACATTTATTCTAGCAAATTAAATGTTTTACTATCAAGAAGACAATAGCATCATTTTTCTTCGATTATTTATTTGCTAAAGAGAAGTAAATGATTAGAAAAATGTAAACCAAGTGTGTTATAAAAACATGCTATATACATTTAGAAGCTGTTGTAATTTTTGCTGCCAATAATTCTTCTCAATTTCCTTCATTTTGTGACTTTTTGGAAAAATTTCCATCATACCACTATACAGTATAGGTGGATTTTTCAGTCATGGTGCCCATTCCTCTTAGCCAAATGTTAGGTGCATTTCTTGATGTAGGGTCAGTCTGAGTATTTCTGGAATAGTGATTTTTTTCATAAGTGTCCATAAATCAATTAGGACAAAACCAAATTTTTTGGAGGGTTAAATAAGATATCAGGAAAAAGACTGTATGTGTATGTGTTCTCCCAAATATTCTGTGTTTACAAGAATGGAAGAAAATGAATGCAAACCTATTGGCAACAATTTTCTACATCATATAGAGTCTTTCATTTAACAAAGATAATATCCATTAAGATACAGAATCTAGGGGAACCCAGCATCTCAGTTGGTTGAGCATCTGACTCTTCATTTTGGTTCAGGTCATGATCTCAGAGTCGTGAGATAGAGCCCTATGCCCATCTTGGCACCAGGAGTGGAGCCTGATTAAGATTCTCCTTCCCCCTTTCCCTCTGTACCTTCCTCCCCCTCCAAGAAACAGAATCTAGTAAGAAAGGAGGAAAAGAGACAGTGAAAACAACAATGAATGAAATAGAGAGATGGAGATAGGGGTAAGTAAGATCAAGGAGAGAGAGAAAGGGATAGAGAATTGTTGGCATCATTTGAGTTCCTGAATCTAAATATAACTAAAGCACGACTTCCTCCATCTACTTCCCAATTACCAGAATCAGTAAGTTCCCTTTAAAACTGAATAAAAATAGCACTATTGAATGTTTATGTAACAGAATGTTAAAAGAAACCTTTCCTTATGTCTCAAATGTTTGCAGATGGCGTAGAGCTCGGTAGAGGACGATGCTCTGAATTCTACAACCTCAGGTGAGGTTGTCACTCATCCAGGCAGCCCTGACCATTTACCCTCAGGCTATGGGAGAGGAGAAAAACATTCTTAGGAGTTCGAAAGGGGCAGAGGGGAGGGTTTCTTTGGAAAGACTTGTTCCTGTTCCAATTTCCATGTTGCCCCAACCTCTTGGTCCAAGGGCAGGTAGAGAAGATACTTCCCTCTCATTTCAATGCAAGAGGTGGGGGTTGAAGAAAAATTCCGTGGAGAATTTTATATCCTGGAAAAACAGGGACATAGATAGAGCTGGATTTTTGCTTTTTACCTACCTGGAAAAGGCTAAAAACTAGACTATGGCTGGATCATGCTCTGCCCATTGGTGAAATAAAAGAGAAAGCCTTGAGTTTGTCTTGTCCTGCTAGTGTTGGCTGGACAAGACAGGTATGTTTCTCCTGAGTCAGGTGGAGCGTGTCAAAGTCCTATGGAATAACTTTGAGAGGGCTTCTGTCCTAACGTGTAACAAAGACTCAGAAGAATGAAATGAGCATAACAAAGATTTAATTTACAGAAGCCATAGAGCTGAAGGGAAAGGCTTGATTGGTCAGCAGCAGGATATATCTACATCTGCGTAGACAGTCCCATAGCGGTTTCCAAACAACCTACAAAAGAATGAATCAGCCTCTGAAATGTGCCTCACCCAGACTGCACTAATACAAAATAATGGCGGGACCAGTGAAGATTTTTCTTTTTTTTCTTTCCTAAAGCTCCAGCTATGGGGGAATCAAATAAAGTCCTATGAGTGGGAAAGAAGAAATTAAAGATCCATGCATAGAAACTGGGAAGAGGCTTACGCCCACACTCTTCTGACCCACTTGTAGATTCCAAATTCCTGGACTTGAGTTACACAAAGGAAGGTTTCATATATTCATTTCTTAACTAAATATTTATTAAATACCTCCCAGAAGCCAGGCATTTTTCTTGATGGTGAATAATGCAGTAAGCAAGTGGAATGTGGCTATTATGGAGTTTATATTCCATTGGAAGAGACAAAGAAAATGACATAGTTGATTATTAAAGTATGAAACTGATGAGAATATTGATCATTGGACCCAATCAACCTAGAAATGGTAGTTATTTTCATGATGCCACATATATGCTTAAAAAAAAAAATCACTGCACTATGGTTATGTTAAATTATTTAATGAAAACCACAGTTGTGGAAAAGTAAAAACAGAAGTCATGAGTAACACAATCATAATTTCAATACCCACAGGAACTGATATAAAGAGTAGCAGACTTTCATACAAGTTATTTGGTTAAAAAATATATAACTATTATAATAAATATGGCACTTTACCTGGAAAAAAAAACATGAATTTCATTAACATTGCTTATGGAATGAACCTGCTGTATGCAAGAAGAAAACAAAAGGAATATAAAAAAAAATACTGAAATAAAAAAGACACAAAGGGAGAAAAAGAACAGAGACTAGAGAGGAAAAACAGAGTGAGGGGGAAAAGAGACAGGAAAGTATATCAGGAAGAAAAACGTAGACAGAAATTGGCATTGGATTTTGTGTGATGAACCTTGTTGGTAACTGAAGGCAATTTCAGAGAAAATTGGTTAAGACCTCTTCGGGAAAATATTTTTCCAATTTAAACTGTAATCCATAAGATTCGAGGTTCACTATTCTTTCCATCAAGGTTGTCATATACAGTTTGCCTCAACTGTGGGAGTAATTTTACTACCAGGTGGAGAATAAAGTCAATGTTCTGATGATTGAGAAGTATTGTTGAGTGACCTGATCAACCACCCCTGAATTTTTCCTCTGGCAAATATTAAAGTTTGGTCTACTTAGCTCTAATTCCAGAGGTTCTAGACTATGTATGTGTGGAAGTATCTATCTATCTATCTATCATCATCTACCAATCTATATTCTCTTAAAACTTATATTCCATATAAAATGCACCTTATAAAGTTGATACATTCACTTTTTAATTACAAATTCATGAATCTAGAAGAATCTGGATTTTCAACAGCTTCTGATATTTCCTGCTCACAAGCAGAATTGATGTACAAAATGAAGCTCCAAGGGTACAAAATACCATATGGTAGGCAAAAAAGAACCACTTCTTGAGGAGACTGAAAGAAAAGCCCCACTCTTGGAGACTTTCCATGTTTCTATAATAATAGCAAGAAGTTGAGAATTTTCAGGAAAGAGGGTGATGATATGTGGATGATAAAACCTTCCTTAGATAATGAAATTTGTGAGAAGGGAATCTCACAGAAAGCATGCAGAAACAACAGGAAGGCTAGCCTTCCAGGCTGCAGGCTCTATCAAGACACCCAAAGTCCCTGCTACAGAAACCATATGCTTAGGTTTCACAAGCAGTTGTCTACACTGGATCCTCTCCACCTGTCTGGGGCCTCCTGACTTCCTCAGAACTACAGCAAACAGTCTCTAATTAACAATGACTACATCACTCAAAGGTCTTGTTGGGAGATCTTGAGGTAATTACTCTGCAGAGACCATTACGTATTTGACAAAATTCTTTTCCATTTCCTCCTAGGCACAATATCTCCCAGGCTCCCTAAGTTAGGTGTGGCCACGTCCCTGAGTTCTGAATAATGGCAGGTGAATGCGGACTTAAGTGATTTCTACCACTTCCAGTCTTCCTCCTCAGTGCCTCTCATGTGATCAATTCTCTTGTTTCTCTGCTCCTGTTTGTAAAGTGTCAATCCACAAGACAGCCTCAGAAGCATCATGTTAAGATGACAGAACGTCCGTCATTCTGTCTTCAAATGACTTTATGTCATAAAGCTCGAAATCAACAGGCAGGCATTTATCCATCGTCACTGGTTTGGCAATCAATCTGGCATCGATTTACTGGAATGGGTATGAGTAATGCCAACCAGTTCCTATTAACTTGCCTTATTACAGGATCATTTACTGAGGGCTACCTACCTACACTGTTTAGTATTTTGTATGTTTATTCTCATTTAATCTTTTTTTTTTTAAAAAAAGATTTTATTATTTATCTGACAGACAGAGATCACAAGTAGGCAGAGAGGCAGGCAGAAAGAGAGGAGGAAGCAGGTTCCCAGCTGAGCAGAGAGCCCGATGTGGGGTTCGATCCCAGGACCCTGAGATCATGACCTGAGCCGAAGGCAGAGGCTATTTAACCCACTGAGCCACCCAGGCACCCCTTATTTAATCTTTTCGAATACTTTATTTAAAAAAAAAAGATAAAATGATGAAAAGAAGGTGATTTTATATTTGTATTACAAGTTTTTCAACTCTGATGGAGGTATCTGGTATGATTTGAGAATTTAATAAATTGAATTTTGTTGCAAGATCATGGGAAACCTCAAATTCATAATTTTCTTTTTTTAAATGTAGTTTGCTGGAGGGAGAACAACACACAAAAGAGCAATGAGAAATGGAAAATACAAGTACAACTTTGTTATTAACTGGTGTAGTGTCTCTTTCCACATGCTGGTCTCTTTGGCAAACCTTCTAATAGGCCCCAAGTCTCTTACTTGGCAGAAGAATAATGCTATACCCATGTGTTTGAATGTTTAATGCAATATAGCTCAAACTACTACTAAATGTGGATAATTTACTGTCCTGAAATTCTCTAAAATAGGTCCCTCTTGGATTATAGGAAGCAAGACAGAGGGGTGGGCAGAAGGAGAGAGCTTTCCCTCTCCTCCAAAATGTAATAAGGTTTTTAAAAATAACTCTGTTTTCAATGTTCACTCTTTGAAATTAATCTCTCTTTTACAACTCCTTTTACCTTACCTACTCTCTAATTACAACCCAACTTGTTCATTATCATTTTGACCTGTAGCCCCTTGATCTACTCCCTGTTCTCCTAGGCCAGTGGTCCTCAATATGTAATTAGAGCAAAACTTCTCATGATTAGAGTGATATTTCTCAATACATAATTCAGAGCATCTGTGTCAGAATCAACTGGTGTACTCAGTACAATGTAGAATCCTGGCTGTACCTTACCGAATTAGCAAATCCATGGTGGAGGTGGTGATATTGTATCAATAACTGAGTTAGATTCATACCAGGAATTAAATGTGAGACTTGGAACCTCAGGCCATTTCTGGCTTTGACCTGTAATGTGCCTTACTCTGCCTCTAGATTATACAAATGAGAAGCCTTTAAAAGGATGCATTCACTACACCTCAAAGAGTCTACCCTCATGACCTTGCTTCTTTTTCCTTTGGTTACTTTTAAAACCGTGCAGTGTTTTTGCTACACCTTATCAGAGAGAAATTGCTCTCCTAAGGAAATCATGGCCTCCTGATGCTGATAGTCAATAGTGGTTTCGTTCTCCAAATTCTTCGTGGTATTCGATGCTGTGACAGCCCTTTCCTTCTTTAGATTCTTGAGTTCTTTGATCCAATATGTGACACCTTCCCCGTCCTTCTCTGTCAACTTTCTATCTTTTCTTTACTACAATCTCCCTCATCCCAAATGTAAATGTTCCCAACAGCTCTGCCCTCAGGCTGCCACTGAGGAGAAGAAATCAATAAGAGACACAGCATATCCACTGTGCTGTGTGCTCTGATGGGAATGGGCAGAGGGTGCTGTGTGTCCTCACAGCAGAGCCAAGTCCAAATCTTTGGAGGGTTCTTTCCCTGAACGTGAATGATGAACAGGAGCTAGAGACGTCAAAGGCAGGGAAGGCCTAGCCAGAGGTGACAGACGTGAGAGACAGCACCGTGTAAGAGGAACAGATCAGTGCCTTTTAACGATGTTGGTTAATTTTTCCTCTTTTGAAGGCCTCACATACACTATTTTGAAGCTTTTGTAAAAATGACCACCTCTTGAAAAAAGAAGAGGAAGGAAAAGAAGGAGGAAGAGGAAGAGGAGGCAGGAGAGGAGAATTACAAAGCTCATCCTGACCACTATCTCTGAAAGGCTGTGGACATGGTTTAAGGCAAGTCAAAGTTGCTGCACAAGTTTTCGTTACATTGGATATGGGATCAAATCTCAAGAAACAAGACTTTTTCCCTTGCTTTATTACATGGAAGAGATATTAAAAGGTCTACATTTTATTCATCAAAAGTAAACCAACTTTTCTCCCGCACATAACATGAGAGCTTATAAAAACTAAATTTCCACAAACCTCAGAGGTATTATTAGGTAGGCTTTTATTTGCTATTGAAATGACAAGCAGCAAGGTCTCCATTTCCCTTACTCTTTTTTATCTAGGGTAAAATAAGTGGAAAACATCACCATTGATGGAAAAATGTTTTGGCAGACTCTTCCTTCTTGTCTCTCAGTCAGCATTTTAATACCATTCAGACTGAGTTCAAGAGGGTCACTTCTTAATAAACGTTGGAACATGTAAAGGCTTTTATAAATAAAACCAAACCATTCTGCCTTTTGTCAGTTTGCTTGTGTTGTACAGAGTGTTCTTTTCCCTTCCTGTGCTGATCACATTATTTCCTCTTATTTTTCTTAGCCCCAAACTCACAACATACTAATGGATCAAGCTTATTTCTCCTCATGTAATACCTTGCACTGTTTAAGTGTTTATTTACAAAGGCTTTGCCTTAGCATAGAGGAGAGGAAGAAGAAAGTGCAAAAGACCAACTCTATTCCCTAATACCATTAATGGGAAGATTGTCTGTCACTGAAAGTAGCATATTGCTGACAATAGCTTTGGTAAAGCCACATTTGTTTATACTAATGCTTAAGGAGCGGGATATGTGACAGGGAATGACAATATGCCATTCGATTTGCAATTATTACCTGACTTCAAAGACAATGGGTAGGCACATAAATAAAGACAAACCATTATTACAGTGTGGCAGCTGGACTTCATTTCAAAGAGCTGGAGCCCAGGTTTAAGCAGACGGCAGGATTACCACACCACAGTAAAAAAATATTTTAATACATTCTCTTAATGACAGGACTTATTCTCAAATGAAATTGCTTAAAAAAAATTTTAGAGATGGCTTTTAAATGCCATTTTTAATATGAATTTCCTTTTATCAGTTTGTAAAATGAAATCAGATGTCTCCCCCATCAAGAACTTTTACTTTTCTTTCTAAACCATTTAATGGTATGTGACATGACAGTATCTTTAAAAATCACTCCATTTTGAAAAACAAATAATACTTTTTTGAGGGGAGAGCATACATATAAGGCTACTGAATGTTGACTGAGATAAAAGAGAGTCCGTTTGAAGTTTAAGGTTGGTTTTTATAGAATATCTGATGATTTCAAGAGGAAAAAAATGGAGTCTTAGGGAATATAAGAGTCTAAATACAACACAGGTTTGGACATGAAGTCTAATTCTGAGAATGAATAATTACCAAAGCCAACATTTGTCATTCTCACTTAATTCCACACTGGAACTAGCCAGGACCTATACAAATGTCTTAATGGCAGAGTCCTCTGGAAGTAATCTAGATAGGAAATTTATAAAATGATAACTTTTAATCATTCAATTTATTTACATGTAATCATTCACAGCGCTCGAATAAGTGTTACACATATTTAGAATGGAAGCCAGAATAAAATTCGAGGCATCTTAAAGGACAAAATAAACTAGAGAAGACAAGTCCATTTATGAAGTTGTTTCCATCAATCGATATCCACAGAGACAATGGACAGACCAGAGTCAACAAATTGCCACTTATTAAATAGTTGTCATGTGCCAGGCTCTATTAGGAAGTATATGGAATAAATGGATGGATAAGACATGGCCATTCCAAACACAAGATCATTTATATAAGATAAGAAAAACAGAAATTCTAACAAGGAACCTTAAGTAAAAGGAATTTGTGCTCTGTGCAAGCTAAACAGCTTTGGAGCAGAACAGAGCATTCAATTCTGCCCATACAGCCTGAAGAGTTCCAGACCTTAGAGGATGAGTATCTGTAAGTCACTGCAGAGGGCGGAGAGAACTCAAAACAGAGATAGTATCCAGAATGAAAGTACAGGCATAATATCGCATGTCGTGTTCCAGAAAATTATGAGCCATTATTTTGCAGAGTGGTTACAGTGTATGGAAGACAGGGAGGTGGCATGTTGGCAAATAAATCTGGAAATATATGTTTTGAGGAATCTGAGTTACATATAAAATTAGTTTGAAATAATGTACACATCTACTTCCATTATCCTACTTCCATTATCCATAGCTGATGAGAAGACATTTAAATATAAGAGAACCAGCACAAGTTTGCATCTATCTCTTACCATGCACTATGCACTGAAATACACACCATTCATTATCATTTTCTCTCCACGACTCTAAAGATTCTATTCCTCCCATTTCCCAGATCAGGAAACTGAGGCTTAAGAGAGGTGAGCTTATTATCCAAGACTGCCAGAGCCTGATAACAGACTGACAGCCCAGAAAGGAAAGGCTAGTGATTAGGAGAACAAACTTTGGAGCTGGATTATATAGAGCCAAACTCACCACCCACATATGTAAGATTTATGACTTTGGAAAAGTGCTCAACATCTTCGGGATTCAGTTTCCTTGTCCACAAATGGAACTAATAATAGAACCTACTGCATAGCATTGTATGAGGTACTATATACAAAACATTTAGAATAACATCTGGCAATTAGTGTCATGTAAAAGTTTGGCTGTATTGTTACCATCACTATTTTTATGAAGGAAAGAACTAGACAGGGCTGCAGAAGATGACAAATTGTCTCTTCAAAGCAAATTAAGACTGGAAGGTGAATATGTCCTCCCAAATGAAAATGTAACTTCTGAAAATGATGAAGAATCTGTTTAGCTTATATACATGTTATCCCAACACACTTCAATATGTGGCACCATTATATCCTCATTTTATAGAGAATTTGAGATTTACAGAAGTCCAGAGAGCTCCTCAGTTTTCCATGGTTATAATGATAACAGAATTGGAATCAAATAGTACTGCTTTTCCTTAACAGCTTATAGTTGCTACCATGCTACCAGCTTGTGTCTATCTGAGGGAGTCCTTTCCCTCCAGCAACTGGGGCAGGGGACAGAGGAGACTGCACAAGGGAGGTTGCAATGAATTTAAGTCTTAAAGGGTAAATAAAAGCTGAAATGCAGTCATAGACAAGAAGAATTTGCCAGGAAGAGGCTCCAAATGAAAAGGACATTCAGGGAACAGTTTTGTGGGTGATTTTCATGAGGCTTTTGAGGAGTTGGAGGAAGAATGAGGGGAGGTTAGCAGATGCCAAACCTAGCATGGCTTTATGTATCATTCCATGGTTTTGATTTTTTTTCCCCCTCAGAGCAATGGAAGGTCATTAAAACTTTATGAGCCTGAGCATGCCATAATCAGATTTGGATTTGTAAGAACTCATTCCGGAAGTAGTGCAGAAAGGACTACATTATGGACAAAGAAATTGGTAGAGACACAATTTAATGAAAGAGAACACTGGTAAGAAAAGTTGAAAGAGTAAGCAGGCAGAAATTTTGGTTCTAAAGGTTTCTTAATTTTCCCAAGGTCAGTGTCTCCCCCAGGTTCTTCATGATATCTGGCTACTGATACCACTACCTAAATGGTTACTGTATCCAAGCTAGGGTTGTCTCTCTGAAAGAGAACATGCATTTCCTCTTTAATATAGTTTTTTTGTTTGTTTTTTTTTTTTTAATGAGGTCAACTTGCTTGTATCATTCTTCACTACTCAATATGATGCTATGTTCAATTTACATGTTTGCATTTTAGCAGAAACAGTTTCCAAAGTATTCCTCAACTGGAAATTTTCTTCCTAAAGTTACAAGTTAAAAGCATCAAATTCTGTCAGGGAAGGAACCACCATGTGAAGGTGTCTCATACTCTTGAAAGATAACACACTTGAACTTGGACATGTCCATCAATAATGTTGCATAGATGTTGAAATATGCTGCCAGGATTTTAAGAGAAGATGTTCATCAAACAACATCAAACTCGTGTTGTATATTAGTAGTGGGCCATGCTGCTTGTAGCTGAATCAATGATCTTACAAATTATTTATCATGCTCAACAGCACCATTTTGTTTAATTTTTAATTTAACATTAAATGTTTATAGATTCAGTGTACACATTTTAATAGGCTAAAAATTTATGATTTTGTTTAGCATTAATTTATTCATATTATACTAGAAAATGAAAGGTAAAACTGTCCCATGCTTCCTTCAGAATCTGAGAAGCCTTCTCTCCATAGTCATTCAACATCTAGGTATTAAATATCATACGATGTTTCTAAGAGCTAAATATACAGGTATTAATTTTTTCATCAAATTTATTTTGTGCCAGTTGATGTTTAATGGTTGAGGATTGACATGGTACCTGCCTTCATGTAGCTCACAATCTAATGCTATGTTTTTCAAACTGCAGTTACGAACCATTGCTGGGTAATGAAATTGACTATATTGCTCATATAATATCAAATACTACTGTATTTCAAAAATCAAAATATAGTGGAGTGCCTGTGTGGTTTGGTCAGTTAAGTGTCCGACTCTTAGATTTGGCTCAGGTCATGATCTCATGAAATCAAGAGCTGCATCGGGTTTTGCATTCAATGTGGAATTTGTGATTCTTTGCCTCTCCCTCTCCTTCTGCCCCTCTCCTGTGCATGCACACACACTCTTTCTCAAATAAGTAAATAAAATCTTTATTAAAAGTGGGGGGTTGTTCTGGTGGCTCAGTCAGTTGAGTGTCAGACTCTTGATTTTGGCTCAGGTCGTGATTTCAGCATCTTTGATTTAAGCCCTGAGTTGAGCTCCCTGCTCAGTGTGGACTCTACTTTGAGATGGTCTCTCTCCCTCTCCCTTTCCCCCACTCACACACACACTCTCCAAAATAAACAAATAAAATATTTTTAAGAAATCAAAATATATTAAAAGTGAGTAGAAAATACCAGAGTGCCTAGAACAATGGTATTATTGTTTTAGCATCACTATATGTGTGTGTGTGTGGTTGTTGGGAGTGGGATATGAGGCACATTGGGTTAAAGAATAAAACAGATATTTTCCTGGAGCATCATAATCTTCTAGAAAGTTTGTAAAGCACTTATCAAAATAAGTGAATACATTTATTAAAAAGTATATAATTCTTTCCTCAAAGGAACTCAGAGATTAGTAGATAAAAAAGACATTTAGGGAAGTTACAACATAGAATGATGAATGGAGCAGAAGCACCATGTACAAAGAGTAGAAGAAGCCTAGAAATTGGCTTAGTCTCTTTGTGCCAGGCAAGGGCCTGGCCTGGTATGTGTGTGTATGTGTGTGTGTGTGTGTGTGTATAAAATAAAAAATGAAAGCTTCAGAATTTTTGGCTTAACAATTTTATAAGTGTAAATACCTATTATGCCCTAACTCTTGGGAGAAGACACACCCACATTTTCTTCTTTGGGGCTATTCTGACACAACAGTTTGCATTCCACTAAAGGCATCATTTGGATAGAGTTGTCTTTGTCTGACAGATAAAATTTCAGAAAACAGGTATCCCATGCACACAGGAAGAATCTTCCTCCAAGCTTCCTGGTTAAACAACTTTGGTTCTATCCCATGTAGAAATCCCCTCACTCTCTTTGCTATCTTGATCTTCAAAAATTTAAGAGTTTCAAGATGTTTCTAAATTATCATTTAATTCAAATGTGCCCAATTATTGCCTAGTTAATGCAAGCATAGATTTTTTTTTCTATAATAGGCACTAGGGTAAGCATTAAATGAAAAACTCATGAACAAAATAGACAGGGTTCTTATCCTCAAGAATTTTATTCCCAGTAGCAAATAATATTTTCAGTATATAATATTATATATAAATATAAAATTATGTGCTATGGCATGAAATATATAAATCTAAAAAAGAACTTTTCCAGGAAAACCAATTTAATTTAGGGGTAGAATTCATAGAGGATCTCACCAAACCCATCATTTTTGGCTGAAATTGAAAGATGTTTTAGAAGCAACTGTAGAGTGGGTGTTGAAGGGAATGGAAGAGAGGAAGGCATTATTGGTGGAGGACAGGATATCTGTGAAATATATGTAAAGGCCCTGCGGTGGAAACTGGTGAATTTTGGGAGCTGAAACACTGGCCAAGAACAAAAGCAATACAGTATCTGCCTGGAGATATAAGGAGACAAGGACTAGGTTATGTGAGCCATTTGTATACGTTTGAGATTTGGGATTTTTAATTTTAAGAGCAATGGGAAGTCATTGGATGGCTTAAGGCATCCAAATTTGTGGAAACAATTACAAAATATGAGACGTACTCAATATTTTTTTTCTTTACAGTAACTCATTGCAGACATTGTTTGGTTTATGGTAACTATTGCCCAGTTATGTATTTATAGGCTCTCTTAGTGAAAAACGCATGAGACTTCACATATATATAACATTTATGAACATATTATTTGAAGAGATTATTTTATGCATACCATAAAAGTAATAGCACAATTTGTAGTAAAGTAAATGGTGTTCAATTGAGAATACTGTATTTGTTTTGTTACTTTATACTCATTGGCTCACTGATTATTATCACAAGATGATATATTGAAGGTGTCTTCCTTATCGTTTTTTCCTTTTCTCTTACTCAAGGTGATTTCTAAATACCAAAGTGCACAACCAAAGAAAACAACTCCACTTCATTACCATCTCATTTTTCCCCCTGGTTTTCTTCAAAGTGATTTCTCTACAATTCTTCCCCAGATATGTTTTAATTTTTTCAACCCTCATGTGATCTCTTCACAACTAAAATGAACTAACAGTTTTACCAAAATTAAGGGAAAATGGAAAACTCCCTGAAACAAGAATAGTCTAATGGTAAAATCAAAGCCTCCCCAGCATTATTATCTAAGGTAGTCCGAGAAAAAATGCAGGCAAAGGAGGAAAGATTGGAAGGTTGAATTATACCCAAACCCTAGTTCAACACATGTTTAACAAAACAAGACTTAACTCATAAATCAGAAAGGTGAAGCTCTTGAGGTGCTTGATTATTTAGTCTGACCTATTCATTTCCCTCAAAAAAATCTCTAATGTCTTCCAGGGACTGGGCTTGAGATTACAATTAAATTGTGGATATATAGAAATAATTCTGCTTAAGAAAATATATTCTATTACCTTGTCATTTTTGAGATGCCCATGTAAGTTTGTCATTTTTGAGATGCCCATGTAGGTTTGAAGAGAAAAATGCTATCTTTGATTTCAAATTCTAAAATATGGGAGAACAAATCCAAATGTTTCCACTCGACCACACCCTTTATTTTTGTTTGTTTTTTGGGTTTTGTTGTTGTTGTTGTTATTTATAGCTGTGTTGTAAGGGAATGTGAATTGGAAACATGTTTCTAAAGGCTAAGTTTAGGTTGCCCTTTGTGGATCTAAATTTCAAATATGTGGGTACTACGTTTGTGAACAGCAGCAAAAACTATAGCATTAGGGTATTTAGAGAAAAGAAATTTGGCTCCTCTGGTGCTGTGCCATGACGGCAGCTTTAAACCCAAGTTGACATTTAGCAGAGATTACTGAGAAGCTGGAAAAGACCAGAGTATGAAACTGTCCTCATTAAAAAAGGTTAAGTATGTGAATATTGTGATGCTGAAATCCATATTAAGCTCTATTATAGGAAGATGACTTGATCCTCTATGTGCTCCAGAGCTAATGAAAAGCATCATAGCCACAGCCACCTTGGCTTTTCCTGCCCTCTCTCCTTCATGTGGCATGTTCAAAAAAGCTGTGCTTCAGGGGTCCTGAGTGGCTCAGTCCATTGAGAGACTGACTGCTGGTTTCGGCGCAGGCTGTGTCTCCAGGTCATCAGATCAAGCCCCAAATGGAACTCCAAGCTCAACAGGGAGCATGCTTGAGATTCTCTCTCTCCCTCTCTCTAAAACAAATAAATCAATCTTTAAAAAATAAAAAAGTTGTCCTTCTTTACAACCATCACCTACAGGGAGGAATCTTTTCTTCTTCCTATTAGGTGGACTAAAGGTAGAAATACTTTTTTTTTCCTTCAAAGTAAAAAAGTGGAAACAAATTTAAAAAGCAACTATATGCATATATCAGTACATAAATATGCATATACACACACATATATATGTGTATATGTATATATATAGTTGCTTTTTTATTGAAATATTTTTTAAAACATATTATTTATATTTATATTTATTTTTTATATTTATTTTAAAATAATATATTATTTAATATACACTTAATAAATACATTTATAATAAATATTTATTTAATAATATATTTGATAGGTAATCTATTTAACAATATACTTATATCCATTATTTAAATATAATTTATTAAAATTATTTTCTAAAATATGTTATTTAAATAAAAAATTAAAAAGGCAACTACATACATATGTATATTTATACATATGTATGTATTTGCTTTTTCATTTGTTTCTATGTGAAAACATTGTAGAGGCACTTAAAAAGTTCTAGAAAGAACATTGTCCTGAGAGCCTGAAGATTTTTTTGTTCTTTGTTTTTGTTTGTTTGTTTGTTTTAAAGTAGGCTCCACTCCCAGCATGGCGCCCAACGTAGGGCATGGACCAGGCACTTCTGCAGACAGGTTTTAAAGCCAAGCTATATCACAAGGTGATTTCCTGATTTCAGTTTGACCAAATCATTAATTAAAATGTAACCAGGTGGTGTTAGTTCTGAGTTGGGTCTTGTTGCTCTGCAGGTGACAATTGAACTCCACAGTTAAGAATAAAAGACACTGGGGTACCTGGGTGGCTGAGTCAGTTAAGCATCTGCCTTCAGCTCTGGTCATGATCCCAGTCCTGGGATCAAGCCCCATGTTGGGCTACTCGCTCAGTGGGAGTCTGCTTCTCCCTCTTTCTCTGTCCCATGCCCTGCTTGTGCGTGTGTGCATGCTCTCTCTCTCTCAAATAAAATCTTAAAAGTCAATAAATAAATAAATAAATAAATAAAAGACGTTCATCCTATTCCTTATGTTCTACATATGAGTGAAACCATATATAATTGTCTTTCTCTGCTTGACTTATTTCACTTAGTATAATCCCCTCCAATTCCGTCCATGTTGATGTCAATGGTGAGTATTCATTCTTTCTGAAGGCTGAGTTAACATTCGGTTTTACATATGAACCACCTCTTCTTAACTCATTCATCTGTTGAAGAGCATCTCAGCTCCTTGCACAGTTTGACTATTGTGGACGTACTGCTATGAACATTGGGGTGCATGTGCCCCTTCTTTTCACCACATCTGTATCTTTGGGATAAATACCTAGTAGTGCAACTGCTGGATCATAAGGTAGCTCTATTTTGAATGTCTTGAGGAACCTCCTTACTGTTTTCCAGAGTGGCTGCACCACACTTACATTCCCACCATCAGTGTAAGAGGGTTCCCCTTTTTCCACATCCTCACTAATATTTGTTGTTTCCTTCTTGTTAATTTTTGCCGTTTTAACTGGTGTAAGGTGGTATCTCATGGTTTTGATTTGTATTTTGCTGATGACTAGTGATGTTACACAACTAATGAATTGTTGAACACTAAATCAAAAACTAATTATGGGGGCACCTGGGTGGCTCAGTGGGTTAAACTTCTGCTTCGGCTCAGGTTATGATCTCAGGGATTGAGTCCCGCATCGGGCTCCTTGCTGAGCAGGGAGCCTGCTTCCCCCTCTCCGTCTGCTACTCCCCCTGCTTGTACTCACTCTCCTTCTCTCACTCTCGGTCAAATAAATAAATTCTAAAAAACAAACAAACATACAAACAAACCTAATTATGTATTATACATTGGCTAACTGAATATTAAAAAATAAATAAATAAATAAAATACATTCAGGGGCACCTGGGTAGTTCAGTAAGTTGAGTGTCTGCCTTCAGCTCAGATCATTATCCCAGCATTCTGTGACTGAGCCCTGAGTCTGGCTTCAACTAAGTAGAGAGTCTGCTTCTCCCTCTGCCCCTCCCCCTTTCTCTGCTCAGCCTTGTGCTCTTTCTCAGTGTGCTCTCTCTCTCTAATAAACAAATAAAATCATAAAAAAAAAAAGAGAGAGAGAGAAACATTCAGTTTCCTACATGCCAACTGAGAAGAGAATATTTGGTACTGGAGTTTATCCATTGCCCTACTTGTGTCACTCCTACTGATATAAGCAAGAGGAATTCTTGGAGACAGGAGGTCATATTTTGAGGGAAAGCAGACTCCTTTTGTAGAGAGAGGTCATTCTATTTCCTGCTTTCCCATAGAAAAGGTAAGGTTCTTTCCCTTTATAAAACCCAGAATCAATGGGGTGCCTGGGTGGCTCAGTGGTTAAGCCTCTGCCTTCAGCTCGGGTCATGATCTCAGGATCCTGGGATCAAGTCCCACGTTGGGCTCTCTACTCGGCGGAGAACCTGTTTCCTCCTCTCTCTCTCTCTGCCTACTTGTGATCTCTGTCAAATAAATAAATAAAATCTTCTTAAAAAAAAAATCCAGAATCAAGGAGGTTATCAACATTTTCCTTCTGCTAGTGGGGGAAAAGTAATGACATCACATGTAATGTTGGGCAGTGGTGAAAAACATCCAGGAAAGTATTTTAGAGAGGATAAGAGCAGAGCAGGACCATTCCTCTCCACCATAAAAGAGCAGTTCCTAAATAATGTAGGAGATGAATGAGGCCACATTTCTAGGGGTTGGCATTGAAAAATAACAGGACTGGGGCCACAACCTTGTCTTGATGATCCCAGTGGGGAGCGACATGATGGTGGCACAGAGGAGTGTGGCATAATGTCACTAACCAAGGCAAACAATCAGAACGTTTACCAGAAAGTTTACAACTTGAACACTTGTTGAAGCTTTATAATGTGCTTGATTTTGTACATAGTTAATTCATTTAATCTACACATACCCTACTGAATAGACAATATATATATATATATATGATCATTTTTTTTTAAGTAGGTGCAATTCCCAGCATGGAGCCCAGGATAGGGCTTGAACTCATGACCCTAAGATCAAGGCCAGAGCTGAGATCAAGGGTCAGACACTTAACTGACTGAGCCACCCAGGGACCCCTCATTACCAACATTTTATCGGTGAAAAGTCTGAGGCTCAGAGAAATGACATAATTGTCCAGGGTTACATCACTAGTAAATATCAGAGGTAGGTCTAACCCAGGTGTTTCTTTCCTGAGACATAGTCAAACCATGCCTGGCAAAGCCCATGTTTTTCTGCACCTAAAACTAGCAGCACAACTAAACTGTAGTGAGGGGAATATAGGAGAAACATTTTAAGTTAATTTAATTGAATTATTTTTAGATGAACAGAATAATCATTTAAAAATCAAAATCTCTGTTTTGATAATGCACAATATTTACAAACCCATAGAGTTCGGATAAGATATGGCCATGACTTCCTAATACCTTGTAGGGAAATGAAGATTTATCAGAGCACAGGTATTGATATTCATGGGGGAAAAAGAAAATGAAGCTATTTCAAGTTTCTGTTCCCCTAAGCCGATACTCATCAGTAAGCTGGTTACAAACAGCTGTAAATGAGGCAGAGTAGAACATGGGTTTTGGTGTTAGCAAACAGAATTTAAAATATGGACTTTTGCACTTTCACCTCAAATAATTAAGATTCTTCATTGGTAGAATCAGTATTGTCCAGATAACAGAATGAGACAGGAAAAAAGAGACTATACTGTCCAAACAATAAGATTCCATTCTAGTGGTTTAACAGATTAGCAATTTTTTTTTTCTATTCATGTAAAATTATTGGGTGTGTATTCAGGTCAAGTGAGTGGCTCTCCATCATGAGGTTATCAGGGAGCTAGTCTAGCCACTGCTGAGTCTGCTTTAAAAAAGAGAGAGAGAGAGAAAGAAAAGGGAGAGGTACACATGGCAGTTTGTATGAGCAAGGCCCTCAGTGGTGAATTACTTCTTACATAGAGACCTTAGTCATTATGACTAGATCCATCTACAAGCAATTCTGCAAAATATAATCCATGTGCTCAAGAATGGAAAAGGGATGCTGGTGATTTTTGTCACATGTATATAAAAGGCTTAGCAGAGTACCTGACACAAATGGCATTCAGTTCATCTGTTGTATCTCTGAAAACCCTAATGGGTTTAAACTTCTAAGACTTAAAATGGAAAATTATTTTAATTAAACCATAGAAAACAAAATTTCTTATAGATAGGACATTGAGCACTATTGCAAATTTTACTCAAATTCAGGCACAGACGTATCAAAGGTAAAATGATAAGTATTTCTGGAAAAATAGTAAAGTTTTAACACTATGTAATCTCTCACTCCCAGAAATGATAAAAACAGATATTAAAATGCAAAAACGAACAAACAAACAAACAAAAAAAAACCCACCCCATTTTAAAAAAGGCAGGGGAGAGGAAAAGACAAAAGAAAGGGTACACAAAAGAAGAAAGAAAAAAAAAAAAAAGAAAAACTTCCTAAGGGAGGGAGAAAGGGAAACAGAGCACTCACTTTCTAAATCTCTCCTAAATTTCTGCCTAATAAAGTGTAAGAGGGAAAGAGACCTACAAAGACATATTAACATACACTTTTTCCTCCTAAGAAATAACCTTTCCATAGTTCTCCTCTGTCTCTCCTATTATGGATCTCTACGGTTACTGACATTGACTTATACCCATTAGCACTCAAGTTTTTGATCTGATACTAAAAATCTAATCCCATCTAGAAAAATATGTAAAGGAATCAAGGTAAATTCCCTTATAGTATTTGGTAGGTAATAGAATAGTGAGATAGACTTGTTATATTCAAGGATGGGTTACCAGGGGAGGGAGCGGAGAAAAAAAAACGTAGAAAAGATCGATATAAAAAAAGTTGAGGTAACAGGTAACATAGTAGAAGGAAAAGAACATACTACTTGAGAGAGAGAAATTTTCTGTAGTATCTCCTTAGAGGTTCCCGTGAGGTTAAACAACATGTGTACTTTATGAAGCTGGAGATAAAAGATGGGCAGACAATATAGAGACTGAAATGGATGATTGGCTGTCAGGAGAGAATGTTAAGGGAACAAATAATTCTTTAGCAAAAATGTAAGTGATGTAAGAAACAGGATTTGAGGGAAAATGTCCAAAATATAGACATAAATTCCTCTAGCTGGCGCCATGTAATGACTTTTCCCATTTGGGGGATAGAAGAAAATAATGTCATCAATATTTTTCTGACGCAAACTGGGGTTAAAGTTTGTACACAATCTCTTACAAGGCAGGGGCTTTCAAATTTTGACAGTTACTACCCAGAATGTGGACATCATTTTCCATCATGATCTTTACACATATCATACACAACACAACGTAACACAAGGACAGAAATTCTTCTGAAACACTATGTGTGATGCTCTCTGGAATTTTCTCCTCATTCCTCATTCATTTAAAATAGTGTTGATTGAGATCCATCAATTTTATTTTCTGGAAATTAAATAGGTCTGACTAAAAGTTTGAAATATCAGGGCACCTGGGTGGCTCAGTGGGTGAAAGCCTCTGCCTTTGGCTCAGGTCATGATCCCAGGGCCCTGGGATAGAGCCCCACATCGGGCTCTCTGCTTCATAGGAATCCTGCTTCCTCCTCTTTCTCTCTGCCTGCCTCTCTGCCTACTTGTGATCTCTGCTGTCAAGTAAAAAAATAAAACCTTTAAAAAGAAAAGTTTGAAATATCCTGCCAAAGATGTCTAAGATTCTGAACTAGAAAAAAAAAAAAAATCCATTCCAAGCTTGAAGTTTTCTTTGTACTTGTTTCCTGGTGATTATTCTATGTGTACTATTCAGGAGAGGGCCCATTCCTTTAACTCTACAAGGATTCCCCTGGGCAATGCTTAATGGGAATTTGCCTAGAAAATGTTACTAAGGAGGAGGGGGGAATATGAATAGATTCCTCATCTACTCAATCTGTATGCTCACTCTACCCCCAGGGAACCCAATAAACAGAGGTAACTAGTTAAAGTGGTAGACCAAAACTTCCTACTGAGACTCAGCTGAAAGCAGTGGCAGCCTTCTTCTCCTTTTGCCCCTGCCAAGAATGAACAACGTCAGCTCAGGTCCTCAAATAGTTTAACAATTAAAATTTCTTTGAGTGCCAGAACAGTGTATCATAATCTCATTCAGTCCATTAAATGTAGATTAAACTGCAGAATATCTTTAAATACTGGATCTTGAAATAAATGTATTGTGTCAGGACAGGATTTAAAAAATTAAAGAAAACAGAACAAAAGTATCTGTTGTTTTTGCATATTTTAAATGTTACTTTTATTTTTTTTTCATTTACTTAGATGTACATCTGTCTAAGTATGTATGCATGTACATACTCAGATATAAACTATGTTGCTTATAGCATATAACAGTAAAAATACTGTAAACTGTAACTGTCTAAGTTATTTTGTCATTGCCTTTAAGAGATAATAAAGGACAGAGAAAACTCTTCTCTGCAGTTAAACTGTGTTGAGTCATAGAATTTCCATTTTGTTATGATCAAGATAAAAAGAAAATAATGCAGTCTAATCATTCTGAACCATATCGCGTCCAAAAAAAAGGCAACAAAGCAAAGCTATAATCATAGTTGCTTTGAAAAAAAAAAAGTGAATCAGATTTAGTATAAATGTAGCACTTCTTCAATACACAACACTATTATGAATATTAATAATCAGAAAATCAAAAATATATAAAACTAGTAAGACAATAAATATAGTGGTAATTATTTGTATTGCAAACAAGAAGTAGAACAGATAATATATTTAAATATATATTTTTTTAATCTCAAGACTAGCAGCTAGCTGATTGTGGAGTTTATTACAAGCCAAAAAAAGGATCTATTCTGACCGCTGACTAGATATGTTATGGTGATTTAAATCCTTTATGTATTTTTTAAAATGGTGTTAAGTGGGAAGGAAAATTAAGCCAAATGATAGTTAAAGCATATAACTTTATGTTTTTACCATGTACAGAATCTAAAATGTAATGTACGCTTTCCAAATAATCAGAAAAAAAAGCTTATTGAAATAAAAATAATGGCCCCATATAAAAAATGGAAAACACTGGAAAAAGTAAACTAGTAATTGTGCAATAGTGACAGAAATGAAATAAATTATTTATTACACTGTGTATAAATGAGTTAACATTTCCTATTGAAAAAAATTCAAATTCTTCTCACAGAGAAACTTTTTAAAGCAAATGACTAAAACAACTCAATGTGAAGGCTCAGGAGGAAAAACCAGATGGTTTCAAAGAAAAACAGAAAGTAGGGCAAACAACAATTATATTAGGTGAAAAATCACCCAGCTGAGTAGGATACACATCTTTAAATGATGAAGGGACAATTTCCACTTCAAGTCCTGGAACTAAAGGACCTGACAATGTTGAACTTTACTGAAGCCTTGAACTCCTGTAAAACAGCACTGATCAAGGAAACTGCTTACTACAAAGAGCCACCCTTCCCCATATCACTTAGGAACTTGTGGATTGTTTGCCTATGATGAGATCAAAGACCCTCTACATTCTTCCTCTTTGACTCATGATTAGCTGGACTGCCTTCACTGACCAGTCTGTACAAAAATACCTACTATTAACCTAACTAGTCTGGACTCTGCTCACACTCACTACCCCTTTCACTCTGCAGCTCTGGGACCTTGATGTTCCTTGGAGCAGTCACTGAAAAATGCAAAAATGTCTCTTTAGCCATTCTTCCTGAAATCAGCAGACTTCAGCAAAAACATTTCCTAGATCTGATGATCTCACCTTGCCTTCTCATTCCTCTTTACCCCATTCTTTCTAGCCTGTTCACTTCCTTTCTGTAAAAGAGGAGCCCTGTTTCTCAGTTTCTATGAGTTCAACATTGTGTGTGTGTGTGTGTGTGTGTGTGTTTAGATTCCACATACAAATGATAGCATGCATTATTTATCATTCTCTGTCTGACTTTATTTCACTTAATATAAGACCCTTGAGCTCCATCATAATGTTGCAAACAGCAGGATTTCTTTCTTATGGCTGAATAATATTCTATTATGCATACATGTGCATGTTGCATGTGCATCCATTTTCTTTATTCACTCAACCTTTGATGGACACTTAAGTTGTTTCCATATCTTGGCTATTGTGATTAATACTGTAATGAACATGGGAGTACATATATATCTCTAATATTCTATTTTCATTTCCTTTGGATATATACCCAGAAGTGGAATTGTTGGATCATATGGTAGCTTATTTCTAATTTTTTGAGAAATCTCTGTACTGGTTCTGATAATGGCATTTCTAGTTTATATTCATACCAGTAGTGTGCAAGGATTCCCTTTCTTCTATATTCTTCCTGTCACCTGGTTCCTCTTGTCTTTTTCAAAATAGTCATTCTAGCTTTTTTGCAATGGGTTTGCTGCTAGAATACAGGTGTCATGAAAACCACCACTCAACCTAAACCAGAATGGGGACGGAAAAGACTCATATCAACATTGTTGTCATGGAACATGTAGATTCGGGCAAGTCTACCACTACTGGTCATCTGATCTACAAATATGGTGGGATCAACAAAAGAACTATCGAAAAATTCGAGAAGGAGGCTGCTGAGATAGGAAAAGGCTCCTTCAACTATGCCTGGGTCTTGGATAAACTGAAAGCTGAACGTGAACATGGTATCACCATTGATACCTCCCTGTGGAAATTCGAGGCTAGCAAGTATTATGTAACCATAATTGATGCTCCAGGACACAGAGACTTTATCAAAAACATGATTACAGGCACATCTCAGGCTGACTGTGCTGTCCTGATTGTTGCTGCTGGTGTTGGCAAATTTGAAGCCAGTATCTCCAAGAAAGGGCAGACCCATGAGCATGCCCTTCTGGCTTACACACTGGGTGTAAAACAACTAATTGTTGGTGTTAGCAAAATGGATTCCACTGAGCCACCCTACAGCCAGAAGGGATACGAGGAAATCATTAAGGAAGTCAGCACCTACATTAAGAAAATTAGCTACAACCCCGACACAGTAGCATTTGTGCCAATTTCTGGTTGGAATGGTGACAAATGCTGGAGCCAAGTGCTAACATGCCTTGTTTCAAGGGATGGAAGGTCACCCATAAAGATGGGAATGCCAATGGAACCACACTGCTTGAAGCTCTGGATTGCATTCTGCCACCAGTTCATCCAAATGACAAGCCCTTGCATCTGCTTCTCCAGGACGTCTACAAAATTGGTGGTATTGGTACTGTCCCTGTGGGCCTAGTGGAGACTGGTGGTCTTAAACCTGGCATGGTGGTCACCTTTGCTCCAGTCAATGTTACAACTGAAGTCAAGTCTTGAAATGCACCATGAAGCTTTGAGTGAGGCTCTTCCTAGGGACAATGTGGGCTTCAATGTCAAGAACGTATCTGTCAAAGATGTTCGTCATGGCAATGTGGCTGGTGACAGCAAAAATGACCCACCAATGGAAGCAGCTGGCTTCAAAGCTCAGGTGATTATCCTGAACCATCCAGGCCAAGTTAGTGCTGGATATGCACCTGTGATGGATTGTCACACAGCTCACATTGCTTGCAAGTTTGCTGAGCTGAAGGAGAAGATAGATCATCATTCTGGAAAAAAGCTGGAAGATGGTTGCAAGTTCTTGAAATTTGGTGTTGCTGCCATTGTTGATATGGTTCCTGGCAAGCCTATGTGTGTTGAGAACTTCTCTGACTATCCTCCTCTGGGCCGTTTTGCTGTTCATGACATGAGACAGATGGTGACAGATGTGGGTGTCATCAAAGCAGTGGACAAGAAGGCAGCTGGAGCTGGCAAGGTCACCAAGTCTGCCCAGAAAGCTCAGAAGGCTAAATGAATATTTTCCCCAATACCTGCCACCCCAGTCTTTTTTTTTTTTTTTTTAAGATTTTATTTATTTTTTTGACACAGAGGCAGGCAAATAGAGTGGTGGAGACAGTCTCCCCTCTGAGCAGAGAGCCCAATGCAGAGCTGGATCCCAGGATCCTGAGATCATGACCCGGGGCCAAAGGCAGAGGCTTAACCCACTGAGCCACCCAGGTGCCCCTGCCACCTCAGTTTTAATCAGTGGTGGAAGAAGGGTCTCAGAACTGTTTGTGTCAATTGGCCATTTAAGTTTAATAGCAAAAGACTGGTTAATGATAACAATGCATCATAAAACCTTCAGAAGGAAAGGAGAATGTTTTGTGGACCATTTGTTTTTGTGTGTGTGTTTGTGGCAGTTTTAAGTTCTTAGTTTTTAAAATCAGTACTTTTTAATAGAAACAACTTGACCAAAAATCTGTCACAGAATTTTGAGACCCATTAAAACAAAAGTTAAATGAGGAAAAAAAAAACAGTCATTCTCATAAGTGTGAGGTGATATCTCATTGTGGCTTTTGTTTGCACTTCCCTGATGATTAGTGATGTTGAGCACCTTTAATGTACCTCTCGGCCATTTGTATATCCTCTTTGGAAAAATGTCTATTCGGTTCTTATTATCTTTTATTCAATTTTTTTTCTTTTGCTATTTAGTTGTCTGAGTTCTGTATATATTCAGCAATAAAAACAAAACAAAATAAAACAAACAAATGAACAAACAAAACCCTAACGTCTAAAGATCTAATGTATAACATGGTGACTATAGCTGATAGTACTATGGTACATAACTGAAATTTGCAAAGAGGGTATAACTTAAAGGTTCACATCTATAAATAGATTTAGACATAGATAAGTATATTTACTAAGAGAGAGTGAGAGAGAAATAAGAACATCTATGTTCCTGTGGTAAAAGATGAATTTTTCTCTAATTCTTTTTAAACTGCAACTGCAAATAACAAAGAAAAACATAAAAGGTAATTTAAAAATGTTACTTCCTTTTAAAATGAATTTGGTTTTCACTAAGAAACCATAAAAGACTGAGAAGCAAATTGCATACATTTATTCATGGGATGAGGAAAGTCTTTTCTGTACTACATAAAAATAGGAAATTTTGGGAAAAGATTATTAGATATAGTACATGTAAAAATGTGTGTATGTATGTGTCTCAGTCATTTGGGGCTGCTATGAGAACTTAGCATAGACTTAGTGGCTTAAACAAAATCATTCCTTTCTCACAGTTCTGTGGACCGGAGGTCCAGGACTAGGATGTCAGCATGGTTAGGTTCTGGTGAGAGCCCTCTTCAGGGTTGTAGTAAGCTGCTTATTCATTGTGTCTTCATAGGGTGGAAAAAGAGTGAGCTAGATTTTGGTCCCTTTCTGTAAGGGCACTAATCCCATTCAAGGGAGCTCCACAGTCATGTTCTAATTATTTCTCAAGACCCTACCTCCAAATACCTTCACATTGGTGACTAGTTTCCATATGAATTTCACTGGTTCACAAATGTTCAGTCCATATACACATGCATATAAATCCATACATGCATGCATTGATTTATACGTGTTAGTGCACATAAATATGTAAGTATACACATACGTAAGTAAGTATATTAAATACATGTGTAAGTAAATATATTAAAAGACCAAAAATCTCAGAAAATACTTTGAAATTAATGTTGGCCAAATGCTAAATCCTTAAATGGTCCTAATAGGTGTGAATTGTGTATAACCCAAATCTAAGGGGAAAATTGGCTTTCATAGCTTATACATTTATTGAATATTGTAGATTTGTCAACTAGAAAATGCTGACAGATTACAGATAGTGAGGTGTGATGTGGAGGTGCTGCTCCTTCTGATTTATACAATATGCTACATTGGTGGGGGAGATGATTGTTGGTCCTGTCAGAGCAGAGAATACAGTCCAAGTCTTATTATGTACTGTACTTTTATATTTACATTTATATAATTTGCCGGTAGCACTTATACAAACAATATTGTATGCTTCTGTTCAAGGAAATATTTACAAACATCAGGATCTGCAGTTTTCTGAGTCAAGTTCTCTGGTAATAACAAGGCCACAGCCCAGTCTTTAAGCATTTCAGAAAGCTCTCTGACATTCAACATTCCAAATAAAAAGAAAATAAATTATAAAGATTGAAATAAAAATAATGCCCCATCTGAGGAAATTGAATTCAACATCACAGTTATTGAAGTAATGCAAACAAAAATATGAGATGCTATTTTATTGCCATAAAAATGAACAGTTAAGCATAATGAAAACCCTAGCACTTTCATGGAGGCAAGAAATTGCTCATCTCCATCATTAAGGCTTTTTTTTTTTCCCTGAAACAAATTTGGTTGTATCTCAAAATTCTTAAAAATACCATCATTTTAGTGCTAGGAATTCACCATATGGAAATAATATTCAAAGACACAAATTAAACTGTATATACAACAGTTTTCATTTTACATTATTTTAATAGCAAAATATATGCCTTATGATTAAAAATAGAAATATTTAAAATGGAATATTTTCAACACACTCCCAAGTTTAAAAAGGAGATAAAAATATCTGAATATGACTGTTATTGCATTTAATTTGTACACACAATATATTTAAATTGTGTAATAGATAATAGATTATGTATTCCATAACATCTTTTATATACTCTCATCTGTTAAGATCTAAAATGTATATATTGTATATTATTACTCGTATAAGACAAATTGTATATTTTCTTAATAATATAGTGCATGATATATATCATGTACCACATTATGCATAATTTACTATATTCAATCATTATAAATGTAATTATATAATATATTATATATTAATATAATATCTAATGTAATAAGATATGATTATATTTTATAACAGTTACTATATTTAACTTCTGCTATAGACTGAATATTTGTGTCACTCCAGAATTTAACTGTTGATGCCCTAACCCCTAATGTGACTCTATTTGGGGATAGTGCTTTTAAGGAGATAATTAAGGTTAAGAGAGGTCATGAGGATAGGGCTCAGATTTAATAGTCTTAGAGTTCTTGTAAGAATAGACATCATGTGGGACGCCTGGGTGGCTCAGTTGGTTAAGCAGCTGCCTTCGGCTCAGGTCATGATCCCGGCGTGCTGGGATCGAGTCCCACATCAGGCTCCTTGCTTGGCGGGGAGCCTGCTTCTCCCTCTGCCTCTGCCTGTCATTCTGTCTGCCTGTGCTCGCTCTCTCCCCCTTTCTCTCTCTGATAAATAAATAAAATCTTTAAAAAAAAAAAAAAAGAATAGACATCATGAGCTCTCTCCCTTGCTCTTTTAGCATACACACAAAGAAAAGGTCTTGTCAGTACACAATGAGAAGGAGGCCCTCTGCAAGCCAGGAAGTCAGGTATCACCAGAACCAAATCTGTCAGCACTTTGATCTTGAATTCCCAGCTTCCAGAACTGTGAGAAATAGATTTCTGTTGTTTAGGCCACCCAGTCTGTGGTATTCTGTTATGGCAGCTTGACCTAAAACAGCCTCTTTTCAGATTTTCAATTTTTTTGGTTTACATTTTTAAATCTTAAAATGTTTTTTGTTTGTTTTAAATGGAGCTTTGCAGCACTTATTATACTTTAGCAGAAGTCTCAGAATAACTGATAAAATTAGTGAAACTATAAAGACATTTACTTTCTCCACCAGAAATCAGTTCTCTATTTAGTAGGAAGCAGATTTGTTCTTAGTCCAGTGGCTCAGTGATACCATGAAGGATCAAGGCCTCCTCTCACATTCTCTCCTGTGAGCCTCAGAAGATTATTTAACCTCATAGTTGAAAGAGGTTTTGTTTTGTTTTGTTTTTAAGTTTTTTATTTAATTCTAGCATACAGTGTAATATTAGTTTCAGGTGTACAACTTAGTGATTCAACACTTCCATACATTAATCATTGCTCATCACAAGTGCCCTCTAAATCCCCATCAGCTACTTAACCCAACCCCACTCCCACCTCCTCTCTGGTAACCATCAATTTGTTCTCTATAATTAGGAGTATGTTTCTTGGTTTTCCTCTTTTTTCCCCCCCGTGATCATTTGTTTTGTATCTTAAATTCCACATATGAGTGAAATCATATGGTATTTGTTTTTCTCTGACTGACATTTCACTTAGCATAATACCATCTTGCTCCATCCATGTCATTGCAAATGGCGAGATTTCATTCTTTTTGATTAAAAAAAAAAAAAAGCTTTTTTCTCTTCTTTACCCATTCAGTTGATGGATATTTAGGCTATTTCCATAATTTATTGTTGATAAGGCTTCTATAAATATCAGAGTACCTGTATCATTCAAATTAACATTTTTGTATCCTTTGTGTAAACACCTAGCTGCACAATTGCTGGGTCATAGGGTAGTTCTGTTTTTAACTTTTTGAGGAACTCCATACTGTTTTCCAGAGCACCTGCACCAATTTGTATTCCCACAAACAGTATAGGAGGGTTCCCTGTTCTCAGCATCCTCACCAACTTCTGTTATTTCCTGTGTTGTTAATTTTAGCCGTTCTGACAGGTGTGAGGTGATAGCTCATTGTAGTTTCGATTAATATTTCCCTGATGATGAGTGAAGTTGAGCATTGTTTCATAAGTCTGTTGTCCACATGTATGTGAAAGACAGTTCTATGCTGAGGTTCATACTAGATACCATCCAAAACAGGGAGAAGAGAAGTAAAAAGAGTAATTGTGTGTGTGGCCATAAACTGAGTCCTACCTGTACCTACAATAAAGCAATTATGACCAGTGGGGAATGGAGTTACCTTGATTATTTGACTAAAATTCACTTAAACCCTGGCTCTTAGCCTACCACAAAAAATGATATTCTATTGAGAAAGAACAAAATTGGGGTTCACTAACATTATTTGAAATGAATTTAGTATCACATTACATGTCAACTCTAGGTCACTATCAGGATGGCTACCAACAAAATAATACCAGCACTTCGACAAACATGACTTAGACTTAAATGAGAGTTAAATTCTAGTGAGGTTGTTTTGTTTGTTTCCTTTTATTTCTTATTTTTAAATTGTTGTAGCATAAAAGTTCTACGAGAATGTTCCAAACAGGCCTAATGCCTTTCCACACTAGTTTGATGAGGGTCCTGTCAACCTGTCATGGATGTGGTGGTCCCCATCCCCACTTCATGATAGAGATACACATTCCCCAGCTGCCTGGAATGTTTGTACAAAATGATAGTGAAATTGGAAGGGGAGATGAACCATGAGAGACTACGGACTCTGAAAAACAATCTTGAGGGTTTTGAAGGGGCAAAGGGTAGAAGTTTAGGGGAGCCAGGTGGTGGGTATTATGGAGGGCACATATGGAATGGAGTACTGGGTATGATGCATAAACAATGAATTCTGTTACACTAAAAAGAAATTAATAAAAAAAATGATAGTCATATTGAGACAGTATTTCTTACCCACAGTTTCGCTAAAATGTCCTATTTCCAAATTAGCAAAGAAATAAGAGTATCCTTTTGCTGCCATATAAAAGTAAAAAAATAATGAATATTTTCTAGTTGACATAATGTTGCCTTTCTGAAACAAAAACATTTACTGTTTTATTTGGTTTAATTATATTCGTGTAAATTGTCACCCCAAACATTTATAATAATCTTTCATTCCTCCAAATGTTTTGTGGAAATTAGGGACATGTGACTGAGGCCCAGATATGGCAAAGCAGGCATAAGGAAAAGAAAACAACTGTGAAAGATACATTGGGCAGAATAAGAGTCCTTTAGAGACATCCATACCCTAATCTCGGGAACCTGTGACTATGTGATCTTCCATGGCAAGAAGAAATCAGGGGAGCGGATAGATAAAAGCAGATAAAAGATAGATAAAAGCAGATAAAAGCTGCTAAATTAGGTGACCTTAAAAAGGGGGTAGTATTTTAGGATTATCTGGGCAGACCCAGCATAAAGTAATCACAATGGCCCTTTAAAATGGAAGAGAGAGGCCAGAGAGGACATCAGAATGATATGATGTGAAAGTCTCAGACCACTCTTGCTGGCTTTGAAAATGGAGGACGGGTGCCAGGGTCCAAGGCATGTGGTCAGCTTCTAGATGCAGGAAAGTGCAAGGAAACAATCTTTCCTCTAGAGCCTGCAGAAAGGAAGGCAGCCCAACCTACATCTTGATTCAGCCCTGTGGCACTTCTGACTACTGTAACTGAGATAATAAATTTATGTTGTCTTAAAGTACTCTGTTTGAGGGTCTGTGTTATGACAGCGATAGGAAACTAATGTAGAAGCCTTGATACAATTTGGGTTGAGAACTGAACCCAGGAGAATAAGGACTCAAGAACATAGAGAAATCCAGGAAATAGCATCTCTTTGCCCAGAGAAGAGAAATGGGAAAATTGAGCCTATCTATATGTGTGTGTGTGTGTGTGTGTGTGTGTGTGTGTGTCTCAAAAGATAGGTTAAGTTTAACCTCAACTTCTAGATTTAGCTATAATAAGATCCTGCCTCTGATGCTGTTGTGACTGTTGCTATTGTTGCCACTGGTGCACTGCCTGATTTTGGACACTCATATTTGCATTTTATCCAGTCCTGAGGTAAAGTTCTTAACCCTGTGTTTATGCTACCCTCTAAACTCAATCTCAAAGCTATAATCTCTCTTTGGTCATGTATTCCACACAGAGCACAGCCCAGCTCATCTTCTAAAGCTACATTTCTCAAACTAGCATATGCTAAAAACAGATATATCCAGAGGCTACCCTGCGGAGAAGCATACAATCTCCATAAATAATCTTCAGGAAATACCAGTTTTATGCAAAGACCTAAAGGAAAAAACTAAACATTAACATTACAGTTGGACAAGCAAAACTGTAGAAACATTTTCTGGTTGAGCAAATATTATCCTTTAAAAATATTTCATGAATATACCAATATTTATATGCAATCAGATATTGGGAAATTAGGTATTTTGTGCTTTCAAAGAATCATATGACATCAGTCTCATTAATACTGTGGTCTTGAATCAGCCAGAATGAATTGTGTTATTTCACAAGTTATCAACCCATTCTTGTGCCTACCCCCAAAACCCAATCATATTGGCCTGAAAATAGGAGATAGCATCACTTGATTTTTCCTTTTTTATGTTTATCATTTTATGAGCTAGTCTTGTTATTTTCATTGGTGATTACACATGTATAAACATACACACACATACACATACACATACATTGTTCACAAACCAAAACTCTTTGACAAATGCACTTCATTAAATTTTTGTTTAAAAAGAATGATTGGATATCAGGGCACCTGAGTGGCTTAGTTGGTTGAGTGTCTGGCTCTTATTTCAACACAGGACATGATCTCAGTGTCTGGAGATGAAGTCTGGCTTGCTCCATGCTTGGCTGCTCAGTGGGGAGTCTACTTGAGAATCTCTCCCTCTCCCACTGACCCTTCCCACTCACAGGCACTCAGTTGTGCTCTTTCTCTGAAATAAATAAATAAATCTTTAAAAATAATAATTGGATAATCATTATGTCATTTAAATATTGGAAAATTTGGGGTGCCTGGGTGGCTCAGTGGGTTAAGCCTCTGCCTTCAGCTCAGGTCATAATCCCAGGGTCCTGGGATAAAGCCCCGAAACGGGCTTTCTGCTCAGCAGGGAGCCTGCCTCCCCCCTCTCTCTGCCTGCTTCTCTGCCTACTTGTGATCTCTGTCTGTCCAATAAATAAATAAAATCTTAACAAATTAAGAATAAATAAATAAATATTGAAAAATTTGCCTTTATTATATTCTTCTTTATTTTATTTTTACTTTTTAAAATTAGAGTGCACTTTAAATTATATTTTCAACTGGGATCACAGATAAGAAATAAAGACTAGATGTTTGAGAAAAGGGAGGCTCAGTATGAGTATTTTAAACCATTGTGTGCTGAAATATAGACATATTGTAGTCTCTCAAATAGAAAAAGATGAATTTTACAATGAATCTCTTAGTTCTACTGCAACTATAGTTAGTGAATTTATAGAGGCAGTAGTTAATCTACATAGCATATTTTGCTAACCATTTGTACTTATTATGGAGGAGATAGAAATCAGTCTATTTCAATAGAAGTGATATGATGTAACTTCTGAGACTTGATGCCATCAAGAGACCTTTCAACTTTTATTTTACCTCTCTTGGAAATTTGCCTTCAGATCACCCTATACAAAAACCCTAAGCTGTCTAATGGAGGAAAAGAAAACTCATGGAGCAAGGCAAGTTGACTCAGCTGGTGGCCTCCAGATCAACCATTTAACAGCAAGCATCAACTTCCAGATACAAAAGGGAGGTTATCTTTAACTTTTATCTAAAATTATCATTTTATTTATTTATTTATTTTAATATTTTATTTCTTTGATGAGAGAGACACAGCAAGAGAGGGAACACAAGCAGGGGGAGTGGGAGAGAGAGAGAAGCAAGCTCTTCACCAAGCAATGACCCCGAAGTGTGGCTTGATCCCAGGACCTTGGGATCATGACCTGAGCCTAAGGCAGATTCTTAATGACTGAGCCACCCAGGTGCCCCTAAAATTACTATTTTAGCTGTTAAATCCACTATTGCATGAATGACCTAAGGAAAAACCAACAGAATCCCTTGCCTCATTGAACCTAACTCACTGAAGCTGACCTTCAGAATGCTAACTGAATAGTTACCATTCAAGCTTCCAAGGAAAAGGGCTGTTTTATTACACAGCAATAGATAACCAACACAACATTTATGTCTCATGAGACATCAAAACTTTAGGAGAACACACTAAAATTAAAAAATTCACCTTTTTAACATTGGGATTGGAAATCTTAGTCAGATCTACATGTTCATGAGTTGGATTTTCTATCTTTCAATTTTCTACAGATGACCATTAGACTTTTTTTCCATGAATACATAACATGAGTCACCTATTTTTCAGTCTCAGCATTTTTCTCACTATTTTTTCAAGTGCCCACCTGTAATTTGTTTACCATTTCTCCAGTTTTGCAATTTCTGCAGCCTATTCTCACCATCTCACCTCAAAATCAATGTCTCTTGTGTAAGAATCTTGTTATGGTGCCATCCTAAGTACTAGTACCTGCATCAGTTATCTATGGATGCTTTAAAAATCACCCCAAACATAAGCAAACTATCTCATTGGGTCACTATTCTGTGGGCAACTTGAGCTGACCCTCAATGGACAATTCTTTTGTTGGTCTTAACTATGTTCCCATGCAACAGCTAGACTGGGACTGGCAGGTTGTTGTAGATTCACTTACATAACTGAGAGCCAGTGATGGGTATAGGTGAAGGGGGTTCTGCTGGAAAAATTTGACTCTGTTCTATATGATTTTTTATGTGCTGGTAGGCTACACTAGACACACTCAGGGCTGTATTCAAGGAAAATAAGCATGGAAGCAAAATTCCACCTGGACCTATACTCATTCTTCCATAAACTAAAGGTCAAAGCTCATCACAAGGCCAGTCCAGATTTAAAGGATGCTATAGGAAGTTTAATGATGGCTTCTCAAAAGATACATCTATGTCCTAATAGCCAGACCCTTTGAATGTCACTTTATTTGGAAAGAAAAAGGGGGGGGGGGTTGTCTAGCAGATATTATTAAATCAAAGGGTTTTGTGATGAGACCATCCTGGAAATCTCCCAGTTTACCCTAAATCTAATGACAAGGGTCCTTATAACAGACAGAAAAGTAGAAGACAACAGGCTGAAGTTGGGGACAGAGATTGGAGTGAAGTAACAACAAAGGAATGGTGCTAGCCAGCAGAAACTGGAAGGGGCAAAGAAAGATCATCCTGTAGAGACTTCAGAGGATGATGGCTTGCTGACACCTTGATTTCAGACTTCTGGTCTCCAGAACCATGAGAGAATAAATTTTTGTTGTTTTAGTCTCCAAATTTATAGTAACCTTTTACCATGGTCATGGGAGATAACCTGCATTTTCTGATAAAGGTGTGATTAACAAAGTCACTCTGCAGAGAGGTGGGATATAGGAATGGGAGGAATTACCACAGATGTATTTGAAGACACTCTATGTCTATGTTCATACATGTATTAAATCATTGCTCTTGTAGCATCATTTGAATCTCATTTTCATTAAAAATTAGAAGTTGAATAAAAAAAAAATTTAATTCTGTTCAAATGAAAGATGCCTTGCATAGAAATAATACAAGTTCAATTCAACAAACAAAATTTTTAAGGCTTTAATTTTCTTATTCATCACTTTTATGATCTAGAAAAAGTTTATGTTGTTAAGAGAAAATTAGTTTTTTTATTCTTTTTTTAGTTTTTTTTTAGTTTTTTTATTCTTATAGATGAATCAGTTTTGCAAAAAAAAAAAAAAAAAAAAGCTGAAACTGATGACCTTATTTCAAAACCTGATGTACTTAAATGGCCTCAAAATGTATACTTAAGCTATTGATTGAAATATAGTTCTTTAGTTCATAGCAGCAATTTGTATTTATATTTTTGTTTGTATTTATAGTGATAGTCCCTACAGAACAATTAATTAAGAAAGTTGCTTTATAGAAAAATAGATGTTGAAGATATTTTAACCAGGTGTGTGAATTATTCTAGCAAACAAAATTAATCATTAAAAAATTAATAATAAATGTTAGAACTATGCCCAGATGGAGTTACAGTTATGAGGAGCCACAAATGTGAGTGCTATCTCAAAACAAATTCTTTGTAAACCCATATTATTACTGGCTTAAATCACCAATGATATCTCAAACTTATTGTCAGTATCTTAATTACCACAAGGTGATCAATGGAATGATACAATCAGAAGTCTTGTGCAAAGAAAAAAACATGTTTTTAATGCTCAGTTTTGAAACTGATTCATAATAAAGTAGAAAGGGTGTCTTCAAAAGCACTTTATCACACAACATCACCCTGAAATACCTTATGCGGACAGTTTTGGAACCCAACATTATACTGTTCTTGCTGATTTAGTTTTTCCGTTATGAAGGGGTGGGGGGAATGAGATGCAAAGAACATGAAAGCTCAATCAATGGAATGAATTCAGTCTTCCTTCTCCTTGATCAGCAATACCCCCACCAAGTCGGGAAGCTTTGTGGATATATTTTAAAAATTTAATACTCCTAAAGGACAACTTTAAGGCAAGCTAGCGAGCTAGTTAGCTAGATAGATAGAATAGATACACATATGACATTAACAAAAGTTAAAAAACAAGGCAATGAAACTACAAAAAAAAAAAAAAACAATAAAGTACAGGAACTGGAAAGATAGAAATGACTATAGGAATTGTACTCTGATTGGAACTCTTAATTCATTAATTTGTGGTTTAAATTATAGCCTCAATGGAAAAATAATGAATAGCATCATCAATTAATTTTCTTCACTGAAGAAAAGTGGTAATTATTTCCTTGAGGCATTCAGAAAGACTGACCTGTGGATCAAAGAGCCATTTAGTTGACCATATACCAAACACTTTTGCATTTCCTTTTTTCCCTCCTACTTCCTCCCTCCAAAATTAAACTATTCCTAATATTTCATTTCTTAGGCCAGTTTCTTCAGCAGCACACCCTCATAATTACCTGAGCATACTGAATGAGGAAAATACTATTGTTACTTATAGTTGTGTATTCGTGTAAGGCTAAGTTTATCAGAATATTATAAAAACATAGCAATGAAAAAATTGCTAGGATAATGTCACCTATTTAATCCCAGGCCATATTTTTTTTAGATGGTACTTTCAATGTAACAGCTAATCTTCCATTTACCATCAAGAAAAGTAAGAAACATCCCACCATTTGTTAATTTGAAATATTGAATGTTAAAACAAACATCATATATTTTTCATGAAAACCTTCAAACAGAACCATCTGACTTGAAATACTGTAATTCTCATATGAGATGTAAAGTCCCCAGATTCTCAACACTTGAGTTCTCTAACCGCTTAGCTATTTAGATTTGAGTGGAGATACTGTTCCAAGACATGTTTGTCAACACAGCTACCTTGCGTTTTTGTCAAGCACTGTTTTTGATATATACTTCTAGCCAGATGTGTTCTAGCCAGAGTAGTCAACCAACAATCAACTCTGAGGATCTTTATGATGTTGTGTTTACATCAGCCCCATAAGTCTGAGTTGGTGGGGGGAAGAGGTATCATTAATGACCATGATTCCAGTAGGAATTTCAACATTTCTGAAACTCTTTCTCTAACTTCTTTTGCTTTGCTAGTTTGTCTTGACAGTTGGCTCATCTCATGCAATGCAGCCACTCTACATATTAGCCATAGGGTTAAAAACTTCCTTCTGGGCACACCAAAGACTGATATAACTATAAATGGAAATTATCTCATCCACTTCTTTCTTCCATACACACACACACACACACACACACACACACACACACACACACATTCACCTTTGGATAAAATTTGTAGATCAAAATTAATTAACAGTTAAAGCTGATAGTGTTATGGGAAGCTCACTGATGACATTATGAAATTCAGTCTTTCTCCAGATTTCATGTGAGAACTTCTATTACTACCCAGGTCTTTTATTTTCTTTAAAACTCCTTGAGGGGCACCTTGGTGGCTCAGCTGATTAAGCATCTACCTTAGCCTTAGGTTATGATCCCAGGGTCCGGGGAGTGAGCCCCAAGTGGGACTACCTGCTCAGCAGGGTGGTCTGCTTCTCCCTCTCCCTCTGCCCCTCCCCTTGTTAGTGCTCTTGTTCTCTCACACACTTACTCTCTCTCAAATAAATAAATAAATATCTTGACAAAAAAAAAAAAATCTCCTTAAATTTTTTTATCTTTTAATTTAAAGACCTCTTTAAATTTCATTAACTCTCAGAAATATACTATCATATATTTTGTAGTTCATGATTTTATCTAGATAATAAGTATTGTTAGTGTCTTTATGTCTTCAAAAGGCTTATACTAAAATAAATGCTAACCCAGTCCTTCATAACTATTAAATGCCCTATATATAGATTGGAAGGGTTTTATTTGCTGCATTTTGTTAAATAAAAGAACAGATTGCACCATATATCAGTTTAGTCATTGGCACTTTCCATTAGTATTTTAGAAGTGTTGGGATTTTATTAATATAAACAGGCAGGACTCAGTTGGAAATGTCAAAACTATTTTTGTTGAAGAGATAATCAATTTCTGGTGACATTGCTACAAACTGCCAAAAGGTTTGCTTTAATAATAGATTTAAGATTATGTGACTTACCAATTAATACATTATTCTTTGGAATACTACCTAATCAATGATGTGTGGATCCCAGCTGCTGTCTTCTAAAAGGATACCAAAAAGAATAGAGAAATTTGCTATTTATAGTCAAATTTCAATTTATTAGAATAGTTAATCTTGTCAATATATTACTTCTGTGACTTGCTTCACATCTATCTATATAAATTCTTTCTAGCCTTATCATTTCCTCTATTCTTTTGAAGAAGTTAAGGTAAAAGATACAACATTCAAGTTATCTTACATAGTTTTGACATATGCATATATGCACATCTATAGTGTTTATGACATAACACTAAAGGCTAGTGGATAAAATAAGTTTGCTTATTTGTTTATTAAAGTTTTCCCTGTGTTTCTAAACTTTACAAATAATTATAATTTATCCATATGAAGATAGTTGACCTTTAGATAATGAAGGGTCTCTTAATTCTTCTAGATATCTAAAGTTCTTGATATACATATTTGTTTCATGTTTTGACATGACACAAACAGCAACCCATTTTCTTGCAAAAGGCATTGTTACACTATTTTCTAAAAATAAATCATATTAGCAAAACTAAAAGGAATTTTGGAACTTTGACATGATGTATCAGTGTGTGAGCTTCCAATATTTCCTTGGTAAGCATAAAAGTTTACTAAATGAGCTGCTGAAGGATAAAAAAAGCATAAAATTAGTTTTGCTTATATTTTTATTTAAATCTCCCTCTGACAATTTATAAATTTGTTCAGTCATTCAATAAATTTTTAGTGTGTGCCTACAACATGGTAAGCACTCTTTGAGGAACTAGAGATGCACAGTGAACCAAACCAAAATCACTATTCTAATGGATTTTTTACTCGTGTGTGTTGGGGAAACAGAGTATTACAAAAATTACATATGTGAATAAAATGATAACATTTCTGTTGTTGATATAAAATAAGGCATGCTAAGGGAGATATGTGATACCTGGATGGGTGTTGCTAATTGATACCAGATAGCAGAGGAGGGATGTCTCTGATAAGGTGATATTTCAGCAGAGATTTAAAGTGAGTAAGAAAATGGGACCCACAGATAATCCTGTCAGAGAGCATCCCAAGCACAGAGGGTAGAGTAATGCAAAGAAAAGAAATAGGATCTTGCTTATCACTGTCAAGGAATAATAAGAGGTAGTGTGGTTAGAGTGTTTTATGTTCTCATTACTGACTTAATAATAATGCTTTACATAAGACCAATTTAGAGTTGACCAAGTGTTTGCATACATTTTTGTGTTGATTCATACAAGATATTTGCAGTATCTTTGGAAGTTATTAACTTAAATTTATAAAGGAAGAAAAAAGAAGTCCAAAGATTTTAAGGGCTCTCCTTCAATGCTCACAACTACTGAAGGCTAACCTGATACTAGAATCCAAATCTCCGGAAACCTGGCCCATTTTGCTCCTTAACATATTTTGCATCAGAGTTAAACTAGGCTGGGGTTTGATTACTCTCTGAAATACGCAGCCCATGACTTGAGAATCTAGAAACATAACTAGAAATAAAACCTCTACATAAAAATTACATTCCGAACAGCAACCATGGTGACTGCCTGTTGAAATCTTTACATTTTAGAGAAGGGAAAACTACCCCCTATGTCACTGAAGCTTATAAGACACTTGAATTTAAAGTTGTTTTTCTCTTAACAGATAAGTTATTTCATTGGTCTTAGATAAAAATATCATCGACCATAATTCAATAGTTAATTGATGTGAAGCTTTAAAATTATTTGAGTCCAAATACCCAGGATATGTCAGAATGTCTGCTTAGTGTCCTCTGAACATATGCCATCCTCCTACCAAGTCTTTCATATTTCCTCTCTAGATATCACTTACATTCCCTCCACCTGTGGAAGTCTCTTCTGTTGTTTGAGATATCATTTATGGCAATACTCTGCCAATCATATATTCCTCATAGAGCTCAGAACACCCTTAATGTTTGTGTTTACCACTTTTTCTAAAGCCGGGATATTTTCTTTCTTATTGTCAATTAGTGTTTCAATGTATCTGTCCTAACACCCCAAAACAAAACAAATGATGAACTTCTGTGGACTGTGTGTATTTCCAACCTTTTTGTTTTATACATATATACAAACATACATATACATATGTATATATGCCTGTGTGTATATGATAATCACTTAACAAAAATGGTTAATGTTAATGATGATGAAGAACGATTTCTCCTAGAATGAATGGTTACATAAAATATGTTCTTAATGAACTCTTCCATCTTCTAAAATCTTATAATTTTAATGTTTATTTTAAATTAAATTTACAAGGATCATGTCTATTTCAAATCAAATATTTACTAATCTCCCTTTGGAGATACAGAGAAAAATGTTTAACATGTAGTATCTTTTATACAAATGCTTATTTTTTTTTTTCAAATCAACCTCCAAGTACTGAAGTGATACATAAATAAATTAGTCTTTAAAAATTAAAATATTGGAAATAAATCTGTTCTTTATCTCCTGCTGGCACCCCCAGACTTCTCCGGATTTCACTATCATTGCCCCTGCTCAAGATGAGTTAGTTGAATATTCTTTTTCAGGTGTTTCTCTGCATTGACACACATACCTGTGTGTCCACAGATGCATCCTTACTATTTTGGTTTGTGATACATAAATAGATGATAGATAGATATGGATAGATAGATGGATATAGAATGTTTATATGCATAATCTTTATGTAATATAAATAATATCCTTGTTTTTCTACAGCTTATCATTTTTACATACTATTGTTTAGAAATACTCTATGCTTGTACATACCAAAATACATCTTTCTTTTTAATACCACACACAATATTCTACAGTAGGAAATACCACAGTGAGTGTGTTTAAAGGAACAATTTGGGATTTTCAAGGACTTCCTTTAAAATAAGAATCAGAGAATTTTTCTCCTTGAAATTCTCTGAAAAAAGCCACTATTAGTGAGCTAAGCATTAACAGTTCCTTTACCAGTAAGTTGAACCCTCATATGCCCTAATTATGTCTCAAGGGTTTAATAACCTGGCAGACAGATGGAAATCAGTTTCATGCTTATTCCAAAAATTCTTTAAGGGACAAGAACTTTGCATTGCTTTATATACTCAAGACAAATTAACTGTTAATCCAAGATTTTTTTTTTAAGAATTAAGAACAAGTGGCATAAATGACACTAAGATTTTTAGGAAAATATATTTTCTAATAGCATATACAAGGATGAAGATGAAAATGAACTCAAATAAATATGAAAAAATTAGCAATCATACAGACATGCTTTCTGATGATGAGTGAATCACAGGGAAAAAGTAAATCACCTTTCATTTAAAGACATCAGAATTGACTAGAGACTCAGGTATTCAGATAAACCAAAATATTTGGGGTTTTAGTGTGAATATAGTAGACACATATCCCAGGAGAAAAACTAATTTTAATTCTTGCCCTAGGTACATTACACAAAGGATATCAATAAATAATTTTGGATCTGCTTTGCAGGGATAATATTTTTTACAACTTAAAATGCAGAGAAATATATCTGAGACAATGGTTACTTTTTTTATTACCAAATTTTAATTGACATACAATATTCTGTTAGTTTCAGGGGTACAACATAATGAATCGATATTTGTATACATTGAGGTGTGATCACCACAGTACATCTAGTTACCATCCATCACCACAGTTACCTTCTGCTGGAGTCATAGTCCTGGGACAGACAACACTCACAGAAAGCACTGAATGAAGAAACCAATAGATAAAGGAAAGCATTCATTGATCTTGATATTTCAAAAAACACATAAAACCAGTGACAAAAATTCTATCCTGAGAAAACAACACAGAAGCTTAGAATGGTGTTGGGATTTGGATAGATCAAAATGTGGCAAAGTAATTCTTTTTCAAAAGATTTATTTTATTTTAGAGTTGGGAGATGGAGAGAGAGAGAGAATCCCAAGGGTACCCTGCTGAGCACAGAGCCCAACAGGCAAGAGGGGTTGTGAAGAGAGGGTAAGTCTATCTCAACCCTGAAGTCATGAACAGAACCAAAATCAAGAGTTGAATGCTTAAACAACTGATCACCCAGGTGCCCTGCAAAGTAATCTTTATCAAGGATACCTAATTTCTAAATGAATTTATATCTCAAGATACTGGTTTAGTAACAGAATTCCTCAACCAATCAAATAAGGTGAAATATAAAGAATTAAATGCAGTGTTAAATTGAAGAAAAAAAACAAATAAAAAAGGAGATGATTTTGGAGGAAGCCCTGGGAAGTTATAGACCAAATAGCTTCACTTTTGCTCCCAAAGTATGGTGAACAATCCCTAATTCAAGAAGAATTTACATCACAAGAGCATCTCAAATATGTTTGCCTCAGTGTACAAGTTGTTCCAAATGAATGTCACTATATGACACATACTAGAAAAAAAATTAGTTATCTCAGGCAATTCTATGACAGCACCACAACACACACATTCAATATAGTTGACATTACATTATAGTTAACAAGCCTGGTTTGTGCTAGATAAAAAGAATAATAGCAATAGACAATGTTTGAATGCTTAGTATGTGTTAGGCAATACACCAAGCATTGTGCACAGATTTACTCAGTTAATCATCGCAACAACATGAGAAGATGTTATTAACTGCATTTTAGATGGGGAAATTGTAGCATAGAAGGAAAAACAGGACAGTAGACTAGGAAGAGAAAGAAAGCTGGAGAACCAGAAAATACGTCGACTTATGTTCAAAGATCCACAAAGCTGAATTTTTTTTTAACCATTTCAAGGCTGATACATTCCAAGACGGTTGTTCTTCTTCCAAACTGCTCATAAAACACAGCATGGGGTAAAAATTAGATTAATTTAGCTCTAGGAAGACTTCCACTTAAAGGTGTTAACCAAAAAGTGAGACACCTATTTTTTTTTCTATTTTTTTTCAGTGTTCCAGCATTCATTGTTTATGCACCACAGCAATGCACTATGCAATACGTGCCCTCCATAGTACCCACCACCAGGCTCACCCAACCCCCCACCCCTCTTCCCTCCAAAGCCCTCAGTGTTTTTTCTCAGAGTCCATAGTCTTTCGTGGTTTGGTGAGACAACTATTGCTTTCTGGAAATACCTACTGAAAATTAAATATTTAGATCACAAAAGGAGTAACCAATGATTGAAATCAATATTTGTCAAAATATATTCATGAAGATCACTGTGTTTTCAAAAACTGTTATTTTTTTTTCCTAAAGATTTGTATTTATTTATTTGATAGAGACACAGCGAGAGAAGGAATAGAAGTGGGAGAGTGGGAGAGGGAGAAACAGGTTTCCCATCCAGCAGGGAGCTGGATGTGGGGTTCTATCAATTCCAGGACCCTGGGAACATGACCTGAACTGAAGGCAGATGCTTGACAACTGAGCCATGCAGGTGCCCCAAAACTATGGTGTTTTGTTTTGTTTTGTTTTGTTTTGTTTTTTGACTCATGAACACTTAGCTGAGTTCTTCCCACTTCTCTGATAATTAAACTCAATTTAAAGGGAAAAGTATATAAACCAGAGAGATAAGAGTTCCTTAAATGTTAGTATGTTGTAATCTGATATTTAGGTTATATGCAGAACTGAACTTTTCTGAACTTAAGGCAGAAAAGGTAATTGCTTTATATTCAGAAAGAGAAAAATGTCTATTTGAAATATTTCCCAAGATTCCTCTATGATAACCATTTTTCTGATTTTCCTTTTTCTTTTACATTTTCTGTGAAGAAAGGGTATAGTTGTACTTTCCAGAAAAAAAGTTCAACTTAAACCAAAAAGGGATGTTTTACCTATGTATAGATTTTGTGAATAATGCAAATATTAGTAAGTATCATAAATTAAATATTTTTTAAAATTTATTTATTTGACAGAGAGAGATCACAAGTAGGCAGAGAGGCAGGCAGAGAGAGAGAGAGGAGGAGGAAGCAGGCTCCCTGCAGAGCAGAGAGCCTGATGCGGGACTCGATCCCAGGACCCTGAGATCATGACCTGAGCCAAAGGCAGTGGCTTAACCCACTGAGCCACCCAGGCACTCCATAAATATCATAAATTATAAGTAGATGTTTGGAAATATTTTTTGTCAGCAAATTATGCTAAATGTACCATTAGTTCAAAGATGTTTTCTCTATGTCTCTGTGCAATTTGTTTTTGTTTTTTTTTAAGATTTTATTTATTTATTTGACAGAGTTCACAAGTAGGCGGAAAGGCAGGCAGAGAGAGAGAGGGGAAGCAGTTTCCCTGCTGAGCAGAAAGCCTGATGCAGGGCTCCATGTGGGACTCAATCCCAGGGCCCTGAGATCATGACCTGAGCCGAAGGCAGAGGCTTAACCCACTGAGCCACACAGGCTCCCCAGTCTCTGTGCAATTTGAAGAAATCGTTAAGTATAGGAACTCTGCAATCAGAAGACATTAAAAAACAAAACAAAACAAAACAAAAACACGAAACAAAAAAACAAAACTTTACGATTGGGAAAATTGGCATTTTAGACTAAAACATTTGGAGAATTGACTATTCCATTGTGGTGTAATACTCCTTTCTTTCTTGCTAGATCCCTTACTTTAACTTCAGTCCTGTCATGTGCTTTGCTTTTTACTTTTAAAACTTGCTGCTATATCATTTTTTCTCATAGAATTTTCCAATCATTAAGCCACCTATGTTATTGTCCAATCATGAGGGCACTGAAATTATTTTGATTTCCTGAATTTTTTCTCTATAACCAAAATATTAAAGAATAAAGAGAAAACAGCTTAGGGTGGCATTATCACACTTGCTTGAATAAACAATGCCCAATTATTTTGTACTTTCCCATAAAACTTTACTTGTTCTTTTTTCCTTTAAACACAAAAGTTAAAATTATTTTGTAAGTAAGAGACATAGAGTCAGGAGATTTTTTTCCCCCCACTATGGATATCATGTTAATTGACAGTGAACCCATCCTATTTCTTGTATATTGTCTAGTTAGAGTTCATTAACCTGTGTTCCTCTCTTGCAGTTAAATGTTACCCTTGTCATGAGTTAACCTCCAGATATTTTTCATTATTTTATCCTCAGTGTAGAATATTATGCTAAGCAAAGAAATACTTCTTTCAGTTTGAACAACAAATCTCAGAATGATACAATTTTTTCTAAGATACCTCATAAAGTGTCTTGACAGGCAGTAAATTCTTGAATAGGCACAAAATAACAGACAGTTTCCATGACTCATATTAAATCACAAGGGAGCAGTTTTCCATTTACCCACTCTGTTACATAGTACACATATTGGAAACTCATTTTTATTTAATGTAATGTAAACTGGTCTCACTAGGAAGTGAGTATCTTCACTCATACAACTCCGCAATCTCGTTTGTCTGCCTAGACAAGCTAATCTGATTGTAATCATGTTACTTATCTTTTAATTTCTTTTGAAGCTAACACACATCAGAAGTGGCATTCAGCTGGGAATCACATAGGTAAAATTGATTTTTAACATGTTTAAATGTTTCAGGGCCTGGGCTTGTGTTTTTAGATATGTGATCTTAAACCACCCTGGGTGGAAGTCCAACTGGGAAACTACAGGCACAAATTCAATGTTGAAAGAAGAACAAGACTGTAATGATGCAAACATAGTTGTAAAGTCCTGGTGATTCTGATGCCATTGATTTTTTTCTCCCAAAGCGAATTGGACATAGATAATGATTACCAAATGCACACACATATTATTATACAACTGAGAAGCTACAGCTCAAACAATTCTTGGCTGTCCTATGCTTCTTGAATTGGGTCTACCTACAATAACAGAAACAAGTATTAAGGAAAACAACAATAGTATCATTTCTTTATAAACTGAATTCATGAGAAAAATTAGAAAAAGCAGCAATTAATAGCTAAGCCATTTAAAAATGAGGTGCAGAAGCTGGAAATTTTATTAGGATAACCAGTGGTTGTACAGCAAACCTAGAATCTGTTGGAAGTGGTGATCATTTTATTTATTCCATGACTTTGTACAAACGACTTGACCTGAACAAGATCTGAGAAGACTTCAGTTTCAGGATACTGAATTCGGTAATCTCCCAAAGTTCCAGCTTCAGGAATTTAGTGCTGAGAACATGTACCATGATGAGGCGATTTCATGGGGAGACATCCAGGTAATAGATAATGGAAGAATAGCCAGCTTTGCAATTAGAAAGCCAGATCCAGAGCCATAATGACAATCATCTGGTGGTAGAAATCACAGCAGATGGCTAAACTTAGAGAGGCTGATCAATCACAGCACTGTGGTAACTAAAAGTTAGAAAAAACTAAATGCCTATCATTAGAGGAGTAGATGAGTAGAATGTGGAATATTAATGGAACAATTATTTTAAATAATGTATAAAAATAATATATAATATATAAATATTATATATATCAAACACATACACACACACAGAGTATGAGAGAAAGAGAGAGATTTCAAGGACAGAAAAAAAGTGAAAGAAATAATATTAGCATTCATACTTTTTAAATCCCACTCTCCAAGCTGAAATTGTTACAAAACAAATATGTGTATAGAAATATATACACTGACCTCCTGGTGGTATTTGTCTCTGGAAACAATTTTTTTTTTTAAGAAATAAGGATTACAGGGGTGCCTGGGTGGCTCAGTGGATAAAGCCTCTGCCTTCAGCTCAGGTCATGATCCCAGGGTCCTGGGATCGAGCCCCACATTGGGCTTTCTGCTCAGCAGGGAGCCTGCATCCTCCTCCTCTCTCTTTCTCTCTGCCTACTTGTGATCTCTCTGTCAAATAAATAAATAAAATCTAAAACATTATGATTTCAAAAATTGTTACATTGTTCCTTGTGATTTTCTGTTTGTACATGTATTTAGGTAATGAAAAAGAAAAAAAAAAAGGAAAATATAGGGTAGAGTGACATCACCAAGATGGCAATGAATGTTGTTCCTGAATCTGCTCCCTGGTAAGAACAATTAACAATTATTCAAGAACAAGACACAGCTGAGAGAAACCTAGAACATGGGGATGAGGCTAAAGCATCCCCTTGCACCACAGAGACCAAGACACATGGCCTTAGAAGAGGAAGAGAAGTAGCTACACCTTAATTACATTAGCTTTTACCTAGGCCAGCACACACCATGCAGAGAGGTCTGCCTAAATGTCTAGCTCCTTCAGTGGAAAAAGAGAATCCGGGAAGGACAACTAGTACCCCATCTCACATCCCCACCATTGTGCATCACTCTGTGGGAGCCCTTATTCTGATCTTACACCACAAGGATTGCAGGGAAATCTGCAGGGATCACTCACTGGGAATCTGACTGTGGAGAAGATTGGAGGAGAGACTTGTGAAAACCAGCATACATATTTTGGCAGATTGATATGACTCAAGAATATCTGCACCCTACTGAGTTTCCTTGAGTTATGAATCACATCCTCAAATGAGGAGTTTTGCCAGCCTTGTGAACTGGTTTGCCTATGCTTCAGCAAGAGACTGAGAAACACACAGCCCCACCCACAGTGAAGATTGTCTCCTAGACACATCTTAACAGAGGGGCTGGTGAGAACATTTGGAAGCTATGTAGTCCAGCAATGCTCAATCTAAAAGGCAGGCATGCAAAGCTAATCATCTTTAGAGCAAAGCCAGTTCTGGGGATGGACAATTCCTATGCATGCATAGGAAGGGAGATTAACTGATAAACAGGGCCGTGGGTAGTTCTCCAGGCCTTGCGAATGGAGAGCTGGTTGCAAAATTGAGAGTTGCCTGGAGTGACGCTTCCCCATTCCACACAGGCAAGGGAACTAAGGCACAGCTCCACTCACCAATTGTGGTTCCTGTCCCCATCTGGCCAGAGAACATCTGGGAGATGGGCATCTCAGCAGTGCTTGAGCTGAGGCAAGGATGGGTGAGCAAGTAATTTGGAGAACAAAGTCAGTGAAACTGTTTAGTCAGGAAACTTGGGATTAGGATAGGCTTGAATTAAGGCAACAGAGATTTTTACTGACCTTAAACCTAATTCTTCTATTGTGCCTGGACAGAAAGCTAATTTATAGCACCACTCATTAAAGAATACTGTCTCTAGTCAGCCTAACCAGGAAATAGAACAAGAACACATAGGATTTGCATAGCCCATCCAACAGCACTCTTACAGTGGCACTTGAGCAGAGAGCACAACTTGTGGCCTTCCCCATTTGCAAAGCAAAACTGGTGGCCTCACTTAACCCTGAACTTCAATGCACACTCTTGCTTCATTCAGGTCACTAAATGACAAGGTGTACAAATCCTGTGTCCTACTGTGTTGCTCTGCCAGGACAGACAAGCTATTTTATAGGCCTATTTACAGCTGAATGTACCACCTGAACCTGATTATGACCATACACAGCCAGAAGCCCAAATAGAGCTGACCAATGAAAATCTATCTCTGCCAAAATAAACATGTGAAATCTGGAAGAGGAACCCGGTTACTCAGATGCATGGAAACCAATGTAAGGAATCAAGGATTGTGAAAAAACAGTTAAAGATGACACCACCAAAGGAAACTAATAAAGCTCTACTAACTGATCTTAAAAAAATGGAGATCTATGCTCTGTCAGACAAAGAATTCAGAATAACCCTCTTAAGGAAGTTTAATGAATTATGAGAAAGCACAGATAATGAAATTAGGAAAACAATGCATGGACAAATGAGATTGACTAAATGATAAAAACCATCAAAACAAAACAGAAATCTTAGAGGTGAAAATAAAATAATTGAACTCAAAATACAAGAGAGAGTTTCAAAGCAGACTCAATCATGCAGAAGAATCAGCAATCTTGAGGATAAGACTTTACAAATTATCCAGTTAGAGGAACAAAATGACAACAGGATGAAAGAGTGAAGAAAAACTATGGCACTTATGAGACACAATAAAAAGAAAAAAATAATCACATTATAGAAAAGAAGAAGAGAAAGAGAAAGAGGCAGAAAATATATTGAAAGCAATCATGGCAGAAAACTTTCTGAACTTGGGAAGAGAAGTAGACATGTAGATCTATGAGGCCCAGAGGACTCTAAATAACTTAAACCTAAATAGGGCTACAGTGAGACACAATATAATTACTGTCAAAAGTCAAAGACAAAGTAAGAATTCTAAAAATAGCAAGATAAAAAAGAGCAGTTATGTGCAAAGAAACCCTCACAACACTATAGACTTTCCCAGAGGAAACATTCCAAGCTAGGAGAGAATGGGAATACGTATTCCAAATTTGAAAGAAAAACACCCATCAATTGGGAATACTACACCCAGCAAAGCAGTTCTTCAGACATAAAGGAGGGATAAAGGTTTTCCTGAACAAACTAAAGCTGAGGGAGTTCATTACCAGTAGACTTGTCTTACAAGAAACAAGAGTGTTCTTTGAGTGGAAGTAAAAGAACACTAACTGACATCACAAAAACTTAAAAAGGTAGTGTAAAACTCATTGATGATGGTAACTGTGTAGTCAAAGTTTGATTCCATAATTTGGTAATTATGGTGCATAATTCACTCACAAGTCTAGTTTAAAAGTTAAAAATAAGAACATAGTAAAAATAACCATAATTATAATAATATTTTGTTAGTAATACAATATAGGAAAGTATGTAAATTGTACAACAGTAACCTAAAATATGAGAGAGAAAAGAAACAAAAGTATTAATTTTTGGAATTATATTGAAACTAAATTGTTATCTACTTAAAATAAAAAGCTATAATTATAACATATTTATGTAAGTTTCAATGTAACCACAAAGGAAAAGCTTATAGGAATTGCATTAAAAAATATGATAAAGAAGTCAACAAATGCCAAAAAACAGGAAAGCATGAAAAAGGAAGGCAAGATAAGAGATAAGACACAATGTTATATAGAACAACCAGAAAACAGTTAACATGGCAATAGTGAGTTCTTACCTGTCAATAAGTACTTTGAAAATAGATACATTAATTCTCCAATCAAAAGACAGAGAATGTCAGGATAGATTTAAAAAAAAAAAAAAGATCCAACCATATTCTGCCTACAATATCCTTACTTTAGCCTTAAAGACACATATAGACTGAGTAAAATAAATAGAAGAAGTCACTTCAAGCAAATGATAACTAGAAAAAGCAGGAGTAACTACACTTTTATCAGGCAAAATAGACCCTAAACTAAAAATGGCCAAAAGAGACAAAGAAGGTCATTACATAATGATAAAGTGGCTGATACATCAAGAGGATATAACAATTGTAAATATATATGCACCCAACATCAGAGCACATTAACATATAAAGCAAAAACTAACAGAGTTAGTAGCAGAAATAAATAGTAATACAATAATTAGATAGGGACTTCATTACCTCACTTCAAAAATGAATAGATCCTCCAGACAAATAATTGATAGGTAGCAGATTTGAACAACACTATAGACCAAATGGACCTAATAGACATATACAGAACACTCTAAACAGCAGAAAACTCACCTTTCTCAAGCACAGGCAGAACATCTTCTAAGATAAACCATGTTATGAGACTGACATGCTATATATTGAGCTAACGAGGCACCGTAAGGTAAACCATGTTAAACCACCAAACAAATCTTAGCAAATTCAAAAGATTGAAATTATATCAAGCATCTTCTCTGACCATAGCCACATGAAAATAGAAATCAGTGATCAGGAAAAAAAAAATGGAAAATTCTAAGCACATGGAAATTAAACAACACTCTCCTGAAGAACCAATGGATCAAAGAAGAAATTAAAAGGGAAATAAAACAGTTTCCTGAAATCAAGAAAAATGGAAACACAAACCAGAGCTTCTGGGATATAGCAAAAGCATTTTTAAGAGGGAAGTTCAAGGCAATAGATACCTATGTTAAGAAGCAAAAGGGGCACCTGGGTGGCTCAGTGCGTTGGGCCTCTGCTTTTGGCTCCGACTGTGGTCTTGGAGTCCTGGGGTCAGGCCCTGCATTGGGCTCTCTGCTCAGTGGCAGCTCGCTCTCTCTCTGCCTGCCTGCTTGTGATCTCTATCAAATGGATAAATAAACTCTTAAAAAAAAAAAAAAAAAAGAAGCAAGAAAAATCCCAAATAAATAATCTAACTTTATACTTTAAGGAACTAGAAAAAGAGCAAAGAAAGTAGAAAAAGAGCCCAAAGTTAGCAGAAGAAATGTAACATAATGAAGATTACAGCAGAAATAAATGAAATAGAGAAAATAGAAAAGATTAACCAAACTAAAAGTTAGTTCTTTGAAAAAATAAACAAAACTGACAAAATCTTAGCTAGATTAACCAAACTAAAAATAAAGAACCCAAATCTACAAAATTATAAATTATAAATGAAAGGAAGACATTGCAATTGATAACAGAAATTTAAAGGACCATAAAAGGCTACTACAAACTATATATCAACACTGAAAAAGCTAGAAGCAACAGAAAAATTTTTAGAAACATATCATTCATCAAGACTGAATAAAGAAAAAATAGAAAATCTGTGCAGACCAATTGATAGTAAGGATTTTTGAATCAGCAATCAAAAAAATCTCCCAAAGAAGAGTCCAGGACTAGATGGTTTCTTTGGTGAATTTTACCAAACATTTAAAGAATTAATATCAATCTTTTTCAAACTCTTCCAAAATTAAGGAGGAGGGAACATGCCCAACACATTTGACAATATCAACAATATCCTGACACCAAAACCAAAACAGGAAACTATTAAAAGTTAAAACTATAGGCCAATATCTCTAATGAACATACATGCAAAAACTCCTAATAAAATACTAGCAAACTGAATTAAGCAATACATTAAAAGGACCACTCACCATATTAGGCAGGATCTATCCCTGGTTTAACATATGCAAATCAATGTAATACTTCATATTACTTGATTGAAATAAAATAATCATATGCTCATTTCAATAGGTTAAAAATGTCAAAATTCAACATCTATTCATGATAAAAAGTCCTTACAACTTAGATGTAGAAGGAACATATTTTTACATAAGGCCATATATGATAAGCCCATGCTAACTGCATACTCAGTAGTGAAGGATTGAAAGCTTTTCCTTTAAGATCAGAAACAAGACTCCTATTCAACATAGTACTAGAAGTCCTACCTGAAACAATCAGGAAAGAAAAAGAAGCAATACATATCAGAATTGTAAAGGAAGAAATAAAACTCTCTTTTTTTCAGATGACATGATTTTATATAGAGAATCCTGAAAAGTCAACCAAAGAACTATTAGATCTTACCAATGATTTCAGTAAAATTGAAGGATAAAAATAATACAAAAATATATAGTGTTTCTATGCACTAATAATGAATTTTCTGAAAAAAAAAATAACCCCATTTACATTAGCTCAAAAACAGTACAATACTTACCAATAAATTTAACCAAGGAGAATAAACATCTGTACTCAGGAAACTACAAGAAATTCATGAAATAAATTAAAGAAGACACAAATTAATGGAAAGGTATCCTGTGTTCATGGATCAAAAGAATTAATATTGTTAAAATTTCAATACTGCCAAAAACCATCTATATATTTCATGCAATCCCTATCAAGATTCCAAAAGCATTTTTCACAAAAGGAAAAAAACACTGTTAAAATGTATATGATACCACAAAATACCCTAAATAGGAAAATTAAAAAAAAAATTCTGATAAAGAAGAACAATACTGAAAGAGTCATGCTCCCTGAATTTAACATATACTACAAAGCTAGTTTTCAAAACAATATGATACTCAGGCACGTGGGTGCCTCAGTCAGTTAAGGATCTGCCTTCACCTCAGGTCATGATTTTAGGATCCTGAGATTGAGCCTTGCTTCAAGCTCTCTGCTCAGCAGAGAATCTGTTTTTTCCTCTCTCCCTCTCAAATAAATAAAATATTAAAAAATATATACAATACTGGCATAATAAATGGGCAAATAGATTAATAGAACAGAACCAAGATCCCAGAAATAAATTCAAGCATAGTCAACAAATATTTGACAAGGGAGCCAATAATACTCAATGGAGAAAAGACAGTCTCTTCAAGAAATAGTGCCACAAACATTGGATATCCACTTATAAACAAACAAACAAACAAAACTGCACCCCTCTCTCACACCTCCTAAAAACTAACTTGAAATGGATTAAAGACTGAAATGTAAGACTTAAAAATCATAAAACTCCTTAGCATGGGCCTTGGTATTGACTTTTTTGGACATAACACCTAAAGCACAGCAACAAAATCAGAGATAAGTGGAACTACATCAAACTAAAAAGGTTCTGTATAGCAAAAAAGAAACCATCAACAAAATGAAAAACAGCCTATGGAAGGAAAAGAAAATAACTTTTGAGCCACATATCTGGTAAGAGGTTAATATTCAAAAGAAACAAAGACCTAATACAACTCAATAGCAAAAACCCCTCCAAATAACCCGATTGAAAAATGGGCAAAAAACCTGAGTAGATATCTTTCCAAAGAAGATGTGGAAAATGCCAACAAATACATGAAAAGATGTTTAATATTGCTAATCATCAGAAAAATGAAAATTAAAACCACAAAAATATATCACCTCATTATACTTGTTAGAATAGTCATCATCAAAAGATAAGAGATAACAAATGCTGGTGTGGATGTAGAAAAAAGGGACCCTTGTAACTGTTGGTAGGATTGTAGATTAGTGCAGTCACTATGGAAAACAGTATAAAGTATCATCAAAAAATTAAAAATAGAACTAGCATATGATTTAACAATTCCACTTCTGGGTGTATGTCTGAAAGACGCAAAGATACTAACCCACAAAAATAAATGCACCCCCACATTTGTAGCAACATTATTTCCACTACCCAAACCATAGAAACAACCAAGTGTCTGTCGATGACTAAATGGATAAAGAAAATGTGGTATACCCACATGCATGTGCGCGCGTGCGCACACACACACACACACACTAAAATATTACTCAGGTGTAAAAAAATGATGAAATCTTGCCATTTGTAACAACATTGATGAGCCTAGAGGAATTTTGTTAAGTGAAATAACTCAGACTAAAAAAGACAAATACCATATTATTTCACTATATGTGGAATCTAAACAAAACAAAACAAATGAATAAACACACATACAAAAAGCAAAAACAGATCCAAAATAGAGAAAACAAACTGATGCTTTCCAGAGAGGAGGGAGGTGGAGGGATACAAAGTGGTTGAAGAGGAGTGGGAGATGCAGGCTTTCAGTTATGGGATGACTAAATCACAGGTATAAAAGGCACAGTATAGGGAATATAATCAATGGTATTGTAATAGCGTTGTGTGGTGACAGATGGTAGCTACACTTGTGAGCATAGTTGTTCAATCACTATGTTGTACACTTGAAACTAAGGTTACATTGTGAGTCTACTATACTTTTTAAAAAGAGTAAAAAAATTAAAAAAAAAATTATTCCATACTTCACCCCATGTCTCAAAATTAATGTTAGATGAATCAGAGCCTTAAAGCTAAAATAGATCTCTAGGAGATAAAGTTAAGAAGAATTATCTTTGGAACCTTAAAATGGTTGAACATATTTTAGCCTAGACACAAAAAGCACTAAATAAAAATAAATAAGTGGTAAATTGGACTTAATCAAAGTTAAAAATTTCTGATTACCAGAGGGCAATGTTAACACTATTAATCCATAGGTTCATAGGGAATGTAATGCCAAAAAATAAATAAATAAAAACTGTAACCATCATTTAAAAATGACTTTTATACATTAATAATGAAATTTCAAAAAATCCAGTAAAAATGACCTAAAGACTTGAACAGACACCTGAAATAGAAGACATACAAGTGTCTTGAAAACATCCTCTACATTGTTAATCAGTAAAATGAATATCAGAGCAACAATGAGATAAAGAGCTTTCATTCTCCTTAGAATAGCTAAAATTAAAATGTCTGACAATACCAAATACTGGCAAGGATGTAGCACTTGTAAATCTCCTACTTTGCTGGCAGGGGTATAAAATGGATCATTTTGGAGTGCGTTCTGATAATGTTATCAATTTCTGATAAAGCTAAATAAATATCCCCCCTACCTGGGCAACAGAGAAAGGATAAACGGCTTGTTTTACAATCATATCATGAGCTATCACTAGCAATGAACATTCTACTGAATGAAAGAGGTCAAGAAATAATGGCTTTTTGGAGAGTGGGAATTGACTGTAAGATGCACAAAAAACTTTTAAGATGATGAAAATGTTTCATATCTTGCTTTGCATGGTGGTTGCATTGCCATATATATTTAACAAACTCATTCAAAATGAACACTTAAAACATATGCTCTTTAGTTTATGTAAAGTACACCTCATTGGAAAAACAACAACAAAGAAAAAGTAAAATTACAAACAATCTAATCAACAGGTACGGCTACCACAGTGAGTAATATAGAACTTGTGGGAAAATGTACTAGAGACTCTGTTGTGAATCAGATTCCCACAGTCAGTGAGAGGATTGAAGTCAGTATTAAAAAATACTTTGATTCTGTCTTCCAAATTACATTTACCTTGGCGAAAAGGACTAAGTATGCAGAAGATTTCATGAAAAATAGATTACTGTTGGTATGTAAAGCATAGAAGTTAAAATAGATCTAAACCACAGAAAATATTTTCTTCATGTCTAGTACATGAGACTCTGAGTCAGCATTTATCAACTGTGTGTTTACAGAATTAATCTTAGAAAAATGAGCACAGCTTCTAAAAAGTCATTTCAACACATTTTCCAAAAATGCATTGTTTGCACTGGAAATTAGCCAATATTTAAAAAATATATATATATCCCCTTAGCTCTCAACTTATCATTATGCAATCATCTTTGAAAAGAAAGTAAAAGGTCATCTAACCATTTTTCTAAGCAGAGCCGTTGGGGTAGTATTCAAAATAAATGGATAAGTCTTTGGATTTCTGTTCCAAATCTTCCCTTTTGCTGGGAGTAACAGTGACCTGTTGTGATACCCTCAGGCAAATGTTGTCCTTGTATTATAACAAGTATATTTATTTAGCTTTTGCCAACATTAATTAAAAACAGGTGACACATACCATTGGGCTGCAGAACATGGTTGTGTAATTAAAGAAAATTCTTTTGCTCTGCTTCATCTAAAGGCTTATGGTCTGATTTCAGCAATGTTCCTTTTCAGAGAAAATAAAAATAATGAAGGACAACTGTTGGCATTAGTCAGAAGGTATAAACTTCATGATCCCTGGGCTACTCATTCAACAAATATGTATACAGTACTTATTTTTCCTAATATGGTGCTGGTCTCTGTGGAAGAAACATACAAAATAATACAATGTCCTTCACCACAAGGAATCCAACATGAAGGGTCCTGATGCCCGTCGGCATTTAGAGATGTCGGCTAGTTACCCTCTTGCTCTGTAGGTTCTCCAAGGCAGATCCTGGGCAAAAGGGAGTCAGAAGATAATAAGTGTATCAACTTAACTTATGATGACCCAAAATGCAGAGGTTCCTATAAAGATGGGTGAAAGGACAGCACGGAGATGTATAACCAGGCTCAGGTGGAGACAATTAACTAGTCTTCTAGCTTCTCTTTTGTGCCCCCTATCCCTCCTTCAGTCATTCACTACTGATTTCTCTCCATTCACCCACATGGAGGTTAAATCTGACAAAACAGATGCTTATCCAATACAGCAGTAAAGACTGTTTATCCTTAGGGATTAATATGCATTTTATCTCCCTGTCTGAATGTCTCAAGATAAACAGTGCTACACAGCAGCTTCTCCCACTGTGACAGGCTCTTAGTGCCCTAAACAGTCCTGGAATACATCAGCTATCTGACACCTACAATCTCTCTCATTAACATATTGCAGCCCCTGAGTCACGCTAGTGGTATGTATCTGGTTATTTTACAGTCACTGAAATTTATAGCCAAATTCTCAATCAAATGAGTAGAAAGATTTTAGGGGGTGCCCAACACCTCATTCAGTAGGACTTTATTAATTTGTATCTGGTTAGAAAATGAAAACAAATTATAGCACAGAGCTTCAGAGAAACTGTTAAGGTGTGTGTTAAAAAGTTGCTTTGAAACATAGAAAACATGAAATGGAAATGAATTAAACTGATACCATTTTATTTCACTAATGAGCAAATATTTAAAGAACTTGATTTGTCATCTGATCGGCTGCCAATATGAGAGCTCCTTATTGTTTATTGAATTATATTTCTAAAGAATCTGTTCTTTTGCGGGATTTTGGTGAAAAATACAGGCCAATAAAATAAAATTAGAGGTCTAACAACTTAAAAATATTTTAGATTGCCTCATGGGCATATGAATTAATGAGATTAACATAAATATTGAAACCCATCTTAATATGTAAGAGGACAACGACATAGAAAAAAGGAAACTGAACTATTCTAATGACTTTACAAACATTATTAAGCAATAACACAGTTTCTAATAGGGCAGAGAACCAATATACCCAGATGATAATTCCTTCACTTGGAGCAAGAGTCTCTTTGCTTCTTTTATGATCATTGCCAACTGTTAACCAAAACACAATAAGTGTGTACACTTGCATACACACACATACACAAGCATAGACACGCACATGCAATGGACTTATTGTTTTTGTCAATCATTTATATTTCATTTTGTATTTTGTGATTCACGTCTATGGAAAGAATACATAACACATACACTTTGCACTTACAAAAAATAATAATAAAGGATATCAAACGTTAAGAAACAAGTATTAACATGAAGTCATGCTTTTCAAGGCCAAGGGTTAAATTATTTTGGCCAAATATAGTAGTTGCTATAAAGAGCAGACCCATCATGGCTTCCCTGTTAGCAATGGCTAAATATTATTGCTTTGCTATTTCAATAGCAAACCGCCAGACCTTTGGAGCCAGCAGGCTCTCCTCAAGGAGTTGCTGATATGTAGCAAAAATATTTTAGTGTGAAAAAACTACTCCCTAGTGCACTTGTTTGCAAACTGCTGAATTTCTAGATAACTCTATGTTCGAGGACTATTTTTGATAGTGCAGATCGAGTGCTGAAATGCCTCTTAGGAATCAACACTTCTTTTCTTTCTTTCTTTTCTTTTCTTTTTTTTTTTTTTTTAATTTTTTACTCACAGCATGACAAACCCAGTAGAAACACAAAGCTGCTTGGGTAGCAATTTTTTATTTTGTACAGTAATTTGTTGTGTTGAACCCAGACCTCTCTGTTTCATGCTTACAAAATAGTAAAAAAGCAGTCAAGTGAAATGCAAATTAATATGAAACTCAAATACTCTACTTAACAGCTTTCAACTTAGTAGACTCAATTGCCAAAAGAATGTAAAGCAAAGCTTTAACACTGCTGTTAATTATACTTTCTTGCCAGAAACACTTTTGCCATTACCTAGAAACTGTAAAGAATTGTTTTATTTCATCCAGAGATTTCTGTGATTTAATTACTGTTTATTTCTGTTTTATCTTCATCTGTTTTAAGTTAACATAAAATCGAGCAACGAAGCAAATTCTTTTCTTCAATGTTTCTGTTGAGATGTACAAAAAACTGAAGTCCATTTAATTTTCACTATAAAGTCTAGTTAAAGTAAGACTGAATTTATTTTTCAATTGTTGTAATTTATATAGATTAAATGGATGTTTATTTTTTGTGTTCTCTACTATTGGGAATATGCTTTTGCATATCTGATTTAATCTATTTATGCTAATAAACTTCTAACACACCAAAATTTAAATACATTTCTGAAAGTGAAATTAATATTATAGATACTTGAGACTGTTATAGAATCTTTTGTTTACACTCTAGCCTTGCCTTACAAAAACTTTTTACTATTCATGGATGGGGTGCCATATTTCATATTATGTTCCAATTTTGAAGAGACAAACAACATGCTTTGTTTCCCTGGTGGAATTCAATATCTACTGAGGGAACACACATTTAAACAAATAATTACAATACAAATACTAAGTATTATGAATGTTTCTCATGAAATCAATGTCCTTTGTCCTATCAACAGGTACTTAAGACTCATCCACAGTGTGATTTTTTGATTCCTCTGAATACCAGGCCCAAATTGGTCAGGAGTCTAGTGATTGAGCTTTTGTTTAGATATTTTCCAATCATGTTAGTTACAGCATTAATTGCCCAATTCACTACCATTTCCTCCACTCCCTTATTGCCGTATAGAAGGCCCGTGTATCTCTTTGGTTACCACAGGCATTATGTTTGAGACCCTTCAAGTTGTCCCACATTTAATAAATCACATAAAACCATAAGTGACTCTTAATCTCACAAAACAAACTGAGGGTTGCTGGGGGGAGGGGGTTTGGGAGAAGGGGGTGGGATTATGGACATTGGGGAGGGTATGTGCTTTGGTGAGTGCTGTGAAGTGTGTAAACCTGGTGATTCACAGACCTGTACCCCTGGGGATAAAAATATATGTTTATAAAATATAAAAAATAAAAAAATAATAAAATAAAAAAGTAAAAAAAAAAAAAAAAACCTGTTTGACTGTACAAAACTCCATCGGAATTCTAGCCAAAATACTCAATTACAATTGGATAACTGACCATTCTCCACTTTACTTTTCGATGTGAGAACACATGCCACCCTTCACACGCTAGCGTGACATTACTGACCTACCATCTGCCTTGAGAATTTTTCCTAGTGGTAAGAAGAGATTTTCTCAAACCCATATACACCTGGGTCCTTTTTGACAAAGAGCATGCATTTGGAGACAGCTGGCCAAACTTAGGGGCATGCTGTGTGGCTGTGGAACAGGGCAGAGTTAGCTGGCCCACATGGGGACTGAACCTTGGCCTCATTAGTAATATACTATAATCAGTTGAACTCAATAGTCACGAACAGCTCTATTGAAAACCAACAATATGCTCAGCTATCCGCTGCGAATATGCTCTTTCTTAAGTGTGTAGGACCAGAGATTTTCTATAACAAATATTAAAATTTCACTTTTTTCTCTCTCATTTCTGGTAAGAGAAAGACTTGCTACTACCTTTTCCTCTATTTTTCTCCAATTATGTTTTTCTCCTTCAGCTTGCTTTATCATGCCCATATTTTTCTGCTACCCTCTCTATTCCAACCATGCATATTATGTAGGAGCAATTAGTGCTTATAACCAGAAATACGTTAATATCACATAGCTTCAGAGAATGGGTCATATGCAATATAAACCACTCAATGGGGGCTGAGGAGAGAAGTAGACTTTGAAATGAAAAGTTTCTCACCAAGAATACTAGGACAATTATTTCACTAAATTAATTTGATCCTTCAGGTTTGTGAGATTGGGGTGGTTGTGGCGAGAATTACCAATGATTTTCTGCAATTGCATAGCCACTTTCAACTTTAGGCTCATGGAGTTTTAGGGCTAGAAAAAGCCCCTAGAGTACATCTAGCCCACTTAAATTCAGAGAGTCTAAATGATTTCTTAACATTACAAAAGCTGGATAATGACGGAGTTGAATTTTTAGTTAGACAATAATCTAAGCTGCTATAACAAATAAACCCATAGAGTTGAATTTGTTTTTCCGTTATTAAATGGACTAAGAAAACAATGGATATTGAATGTGTAGCAGTCTCTGGTGCAGTAGAAGTCTATTCTTTTTTTTTTTTTTTAAGATTTTATTTATTTATTTGAAAGAGAGAGGGAGAGAGAGAGAGAGAGCATGAGCTGAGGGATGGGCAGAGGGAAAGGAAGAAGCAGGCTCCCCACTATACCAGGAGCCCAATATGGGACTTGATCCCAGAACCCCATGTTCATGACTGAGCAAAGTCAGACCCTTAACTAACTGAACCATCTGGGGACCCCAAATTCTAATGACTTGATTACAAAGTTTGTAGTCTCTATAGGACAATGGTTTTACAATTTAAAGAACATATCTTATTGTTGAAAATTACTATTTTATTAAAATTTCATATCAGAATACCACCTTTGCAGTCACCTTAGATGATCTTTTCACATATCTTATGTGATCTCTTCATAGTACTCTTTATATGAAAAAATTGAAAAATTTAATGTATACATTGTATATTAAGATAGAGTAAGTCTTCAAGAGTCCAATGTTTGAACCTAATTGAGAAAATTAAATAATAATAAAAACTTATTGATATGATCTTAAACATTATTTGAATCAAAATTAGAGTATATGACATTTAACCCATGGAAAGAAATTTAAACATTTATTTCAAAATTAACTTATACTACTGAATATGATTCAAAAGGACATTGATATGTTTCCTTGGACAAGATCTAGTGCCTGAAATATTTGAAACAATTTAATCACTCAAGTAAATTTTGAATAAATTGTTGGATTTAAAAAATGGGTGAATGAATGAATCATTTGTCCAAAAACAATTTTGATTATGTCATAACTATAGTGATCTATACAGATTAAATATTTAAAAATTGCTTGTTGAATTAAGTTCACAAGTTCCCCATCAGATGATTACCTATCACGTTTTGTCTTAGATCATTAAAAACAATTTTCATTCTCTTTGACTTTAAGGATTAAGAATTTGGTGATCAAAATATGTGTGCATCTACTCTAGGTACAAAGTTTATTTGGTCTTTTTGCCCAGCTATTTAATTGTCCCCATGTTTCATATCAGAACATTAGAAGGTGAGTGATATAAATGTCTTTCTACACGTATCAGTGAAATATCCTAGGAGACTTGCTATATTTACATTCAGGAATATTGGAAAGTTCTGGTAATGTTTTCCCCCTCTGGCTCTATTTGTATAACGCAATATAAAATATTTGCTGTATTTTCCAAGTCTCCCCGAGCCATCTCCTCTCTCTTCCACTTTTTTTCCCCTGAATTTCCTGTCATCTGTCTCCCTGGCTTATAAAAACATATCCCAAAGATTTCCCAACAATATGCTGCAGGAGTTCTTTTAAGGAGTCCTTACTTTCTTAGTTCTTGGGTAGGAGTTGGGGGAAAAAAAAAAAAAAAAGCCACTGGAGACAGTTTGTACTGTACCGTTGGGCTGACCATAAAGTCTTTTACTATCTCTTTTTTTCCTTTTCTCTTTGAAGGGTTCTGGCTTAGAGCCATAACCCATTCTTTTGCCTCATCCCTCCAGACCAGCTGACTGGCTGGCACCACACCCATAGGAGCAAGGAATTCTTCCCTTTGTAGGGTTTAGCTGTCATTGCTCAGGCATTTAGTGCAATATGATAACTTCTCTGCTTCCCATAAATACAATCCACTTTTAGAAGAACTGTACTTACTGTGTTTAAGTTGGTGACAACCATATGAGATTGTATGCAGAGATTCTAAAATACAGAAATCATTTTTGAAAATACATACCATGTAATCTAGTGGCACCACTAGGATACATTGAAACATATAACAGATGATTTTATTGTAAAATTTCTAAATCTATTAAGTAACAAATTATTGTATTATACATAGGTATAATACAATATTATGTATAATATTGTATTGTCTTAATTAACAAATACAATTTTAAGAGCATTTCCAAGATCTGGTTATAATGAAGCACCTCTTCATTAATGTTTGTTTCTACTAGCTATAAACTAGTGACATCAGTGCTTCTACTTCTTGAATTCATAATTTAAACCAATTTTAGAACTATGGGGTTATTTTGCTTTTTATTTTGTTAACTGGCTGCAAATTTCAAGCATCTAAGTGAATAAACTATAGTGATGACATTTCTATGCATCTGTTCTTTGACATATATTCAAAACATACAAGTAGAAATTAACTTTATTAAGAAGGCTTGCAAAATAACATTAGCATTTTTCATACAAACCAATTTTTCATAGCTCTGTGAATTTTTTTTTAATTAAAGGCTTATTCATTTATTTGAGAGAGAGAGAGAGAATGCCTATGTGCAGGGTGAGGAGGGGTAGAGGGAGAGGGAGAACCCCAGGTGGACTCCCCAATGACTGCAGAGTCCAACATGGGGTTTGATCTCATCACCCTGATATTGTGACATGAGCTGAAATCAAGGCTCAAATGCCTAATTGACTGAGCCACCCAGGTCTGGCTTTAGGAAATTTCTATATGAAATTTCTCTGAAGTCAAATTACCCAAAATAGAACCCTCAAAATAGAACCATTCAAATTCCACAAATTAAATTTAAGCATGAATATATATATATATTCAATAATTTGCAAAATTAATGAAATTCATTTTTCTGAAATTAATAAAAAAGGAAAACAAGAGATACAGAATGCTAGGTGGGAAAAGAAGACTTCAGTAGAAGACAGGATTACTTCCTTGAAACATTTGAAAAGCTATACTATAGGGGGATCTTTTATTTTGAAGCCCAAAGACAGGACCAAGGAGTATTAAATAAAAATCATAGAAAATTGATTATATTTTATTATGTGGGTTTTTGTTAAGAGTTGCTGAGCAAGCAATCATTGCCTTTGAGGTTCTGAGGGTCCTACTATGGCTAGTATCCTGAGACTTACTGACAGAGTGTCATTGCATTAAGGGTAATGGTGAACAAGGCCAATTGTATACCAACAAACAAACAAACAAAAACCGGTGGCTACCTGGCTACCTAAGAAGTTCGATTTGACATTCATCCCAGAATTACATCTGCTGTTTATTAAATTTTCCTCCCATCTAGCCAGTAATCCCCTTAGTAATCTCTTAAAAATAAAAACAAAAAAAAAAAAACAAAGCAAAATGAAAACTAGAATATAAGGTCATTTGTGTCCCCAAAGCCCTCATTAAAATAAACATAAGTAACCTAGGTATGCCCTTTAAGGCCGATCCCATTATCATATAAAATGTGCTAATTTATCAGAATAATTTATTGACATAGATAAAGGTGATTCCAAGGGGGATACTACTGAATATAACAGCAGGGAGCGGTAGGAGTAAGAAAGTAAAACCCATGGATGAGAATATAGACCCGGAGAGATGTTAAGAGGAAGAACAGAAGACTGGCTTAAAAGGAAACAAACATTCCCATTTGCCTGTTTTACCCAGGACATCAAAAGAGTCTTTGTTTGTTAACTCCCACATGAATTCATTCTTTTATCAAAATATGTTAAGCCCTTCAGATCTACCAGATACTCTTCCAGGCTCTGAGAAAAGTACAAGGAACATGTGAACACCTCAAGCTGCTGCCCTTGAGGTGTTCACAGTCTATTAGGGAATTCCTAAAAATCCAGCCTGAAGCACAGCAATGAGATGTTATCCAGAGAATCCAAATTAAAATTATCTCATCAAACTCTTGCAAAAATTAGAAGATAAAAATTAAATTATATAAATATTTGAAGTGTCCCTTCTGGCTAGAAACTAGGAAGATAGATGAGCAATTCTCAATATTAAAGTACATTGGTTGATCTTAGAAAATAGTTTCTGGAACAACACTCATCAACTTTAATTTTGTGAGAACTCTTGATTATATTACCTATTTGAATAAGTAATTTGTTAAAAAAAGTTAATAAACTTAAAAATGCAAAAAGTAATAAGTATAGAATGAAAAATATCTCTCTCAGCTCTGCTGCATATCCACCCATTTCCTTGCTACTTCCCTTAAAAGTACAGTGACCATTATTCCATTATTATTAACCATTCTTATATTTATGCAGGAAAGTAGTATAAAATTCTCTATTTTTATGTAAAAGATAGAGTGATATTCATGCTATCCTGTACTTAGTCCCCCCCGCCACATAATATCTCTTAGCAATCCTTCTATATTAGTTCATAGAGCAGTTTCTCATTTATTTTTATAGCTGTATAGTATTCCATTCCGTGTATGAACATTTATCTAAATAGTCTTATTTTGATAGACATCTATTTTGTTTTCCACCATTTGTTATAACAAATTATGTTCAATAAATAACATTTTCATGCATCCTTTCTGTAGTGCAAAGGTATTTGTAGAATGTGTTCTTAGAATTGTTTGATTAGAGTGGATATATATAGGCAGTTTTGATTAATTTTGTTAATATTACCTCCATGAAAGTTGTACCACTTATCCTCCTACACTTAGTGTATGAAGGTCATCTCTTTATTTAACAGACTATGTTGTTACACTTTTGGATTTCTGCCAAAATAAAAGGTAAAAATGACATCTAGGTGTGAGTTTAGATTCTTGCATGGTCAAAACTCTTTCCAGTAGTCTTCATTTTGGAAAGATAGTTCGATTATAAAGTCTTTGGTTCACAGTTGTTCCCTTCAGTATCATGGAGGCTTCTGCTCTGTCTTCATTGGTTGAATTTTGCTCTAAGGAAATAAGGTTAGCCTTAACTTTCCCCTTTGAAGAGATCCTGATTTTAAATTCCTTTATTTTATTCTGATGCATCTTGCTGTTGACCTTTCCTGGTGAATTTTTTCTCACACTTGACCAAACAGTATAGTTTTGTGTATCCTGGTAATATAGTCTTTAAGTTTTACTTCATTTTTTTTTTGAGATGTATTGTTTCACCTTGAAATATACTTTTATACTTTAAACACTCTTTTTTTAAAAGTTTTTATTTATTTATTTGAGAGGGGAGAGAGAATGAGTGGAGGGGAGGAACAGAGAGAGAAGGAGAAGCATACTCCCCACTGAGCAGGGAGCCTGACACAGGGACCCTGGGATTATCATGCAAGCCAAAGGCAGACGCTTAAATGACTGAGCCACACAGGCATCCCTGAAATACTCTTTTAATGAAATAATATGTTCTCTAGGTTCCTTTTTTGGTACCACACATGTGCTAATATAGTACTTCCTGTGAGTGTCTTAGGTACTTCTCTCCTCTTTTTTATTTCTTTTCCTGTCTCTATTATTTTTACATGTATTGTAATTGTCCTTTGTGCTTCTAAATCCTTCTGCATTTTATTTGAATAATGATGTTGTTTATTTCTTCTCTTTCATTCTGATTCCAGCAATTTGTTTTCATCTCATTCTATAATCTAGCATCACTTTCTTGTGGCTTTTCAAAGGCTTAATTCTTTTCTTAAAAATTCTTGGTATAATGACAGTTTTATAATTTTCATCTGGTTTCTTAAAATAATCAATTTTGGCTGCACTTGTTTTGTCTTTTTAAATATTCTGCACTTTTTTTTTCTAACAGGTTATCGTATCTTTGCTTTGATGTTGTGCTTGCCGCTTTTCTTATCACCCTTCATCAAAGGGGGTGCCTTTTCCTTGACTCATCCTTTTCAGAAAAATCCCATTAAGTATATGGAAAGTAGGACACCAGGGCCACCTTGCAGTCTTCACATACCAAACTCCCCCTACACCCTTTGGTTTCTGAAGGAATCATCTTGCAAATGCACCTTTTAAAAACACAGTGTAGCTCTGTGTTCTCTTTTCCTATTATTTGGCACCCAGAAGGTTTTTCCTGTGGGCCCATCTCACCCCAATTTCCACTTCTCTTTTGTCTATAAGAAATTCAGGATTTCTATTTCATGATGATATCCTTGCTTTCAGGAAATGTGTTTTACTGTTCTTTTTCTGAGATTTGTCAACAATTGACCTTTTGTCCATTTTTTTTTTTTTTGGTTCGCTTTACTTCCTCTATTTGAGGCTTATTTTGTGTGTTTTTTGTTTGTTTGTTTTTCCCCCTATTTTAGATGTTTTAAGTAGGTCTTTCTCTTATTTTAAAGCCTGTGAATTATATCTTTCTTCTAGTTTTTCTTAAAATAATTGATTTTTGTTCTTTTGAGTTCCTGGAAGGGAAAGAAGTAGATGATAATTTACACAGCTATACTCTTTCTGTTGATTATTTAGTTTAAAAAAGAAATAACTCTGACACACTGGTATGGGGGAAGAAATGGATTTTGTCTATTGGGTCTCAATTCTTCAAATGGTAGTAAGCACTGATTTACATATCAAACTTCTTTTTACAACATTGTTATAACCAAATATAGAGGGACATTGTCCTTGATGAATTAAAAGCTTTTTTGACAGAGGTATGAAAAACCTATGGTTTTGCTCAATAGTAATTTTTTTTTGTTTCCACCATAAAATTGACAGATGCTATGGAAGCCAAATGTTAGCAAGTTTCATTGTTGATACTTTTAACTTGACTGCAATGTAGTTTGAAAACCCATACAACTTGAAATTATGTTTTCAATGAGATTTCATCATCCTCCTTTTTTTTTCCCGTTTCACTAATTGCACCTGCAATCGACCAATTGCTTGCTCAAGAGGTTAATTAGCTACACCTGCATTTTTCACCTGCGATTTTAGTGACCTTTCGAAGTTAATACTCATGCCTTTCTTCACATTTCTAACTTACCAAGCTAACTAATTGTAGTTTTTTGCTTAAACTAGTCAAAGAAATTTTTCATGTTTCCAAGGAAATTTGGAGGAAAACAATTGATAGCTGACAATGATTTAAACAAAAAGTTGAGTTCTTTTTATTGCAAAAGGAACAAATTACGACCTTTTCCAAGGAAACAATACTTATAAATAAACAAAAGAAACTTAGGGATCAATTTTTAAGTGTTAGATATAACTATTATGTGAAAAGAATGCTGTTTTGAAAAACAATAGCATAACTCATAAATGTTGTAAATTGTCTGTTTTTTGTCTTTATATGTGTCATGGAAGGTTCAAAAGTTACCTTGCAAAGATGCTCTTTATTCAGTCGGAATGGTCACCTCCATAACAGAAATTAATTATTGGGGCTCCTGGACCCTTGAGATTTTTATCTTTTGCCAAGCAATGTCTAAGTTCAAGTCCTGATAATTTGAAATGAAGTCAAACAGGCAAACCACTTAACCTGAGATGAAAATTAATGGTTGGAAATGAATTAACTCCTTAAATATTTAATTACTTATAGATATAAAAGTCAGTGGTCAGGATCAAAGGTAAACTTCTGACATACTGTTCCTTAGCAAAGTTTTTCATGACTAAAATCTTTGATTTATTTTTAGGAAATGTTTATAAGAAAGTAAATTTTAAAAAATAAGCAAATGGTAACTCTAGCTTGTTCTGAGAATACTTGAATCTTATAGTAGTCTCTGTTCTATCTCTTTTTTTTTTCCTAAGTGTGCTTTTTGATAGATGCTAAAATCCCACTAGCACAAACCTAAGAAACTATTAGCTTGTTGAGACCTTGATAACTTTAGAAATAATAAACCAACCCAAACTGACCAAATGTGTTGTCAACTGTGAGGCCAGATAGATTTGTTTGTACATTTCCTGTGTCTGTTAGTCTCATTTATGAAGATGAATTTGCAAAGGAAAGAGGGGAAGATGGATTTATTACACGTTGTTCCATTATCCTTCCTCTTTCAGGATTTGCCAGGTCCATGGCCCTTGACCAAGAATTGTGTTTACTGAATTATACTTAGGTGGTTTGCTATTATTCAAGTTGAAGGAGCTCATAAGAAATCACCCCTGAGAAATGCAGCAATGTGTTTTGCTGTAAGGATGTTAGTGAAACCATGATTCACTGGGTTATACATTATCCTTTTTATCAGAACCTTAGGGAAATGCTTCTGGACTTTTCCAGAGTAGTTGAGTTTCCTGTGAATCAGGAGTTCATTTCTGTATCATGGATACTATGAATGTCTTGAATTTTCCTTTTCCTTTTCATTGCCAAGAAGTTTAAAGCCAACATCATGATCAACCTTTAAGAGATTAATATGTTTGATACACATTTATGTATTCATCATCTTCTGCATGTATTTTCTCTTTGCTCTTTATTTTCCTTTTTTGTTTATGATAAATGGAGGGATATAAGCATTACCTAAAGAAATCAGATACTCAAAACTAAATGTGGAAAGACTTTATCTCCAACAGAACCTTGTTTTAGAAGAAACTTTGATCAAAGAAGTACTAACTGTAATTTATTAACACTGTAACACTTTCCTACAGTTTCTAACATTTTTAGAACCAAATTAGAAAAAAGGGAAAATTTAGGAAGTTAGTGAAGGGAGATGATATTTCTTTGCAAATGCCTTCTTCCTCTTACAGAGTTCAATTGTATGTGCTGTGTGTATGTGTGTGTGTGTGTGTGTGTGTATGTAGTCCTATGTGACAAGCATAATAGTTGCTCAAACACCACTTTTCTGCTGACAGAGCCTTGATTTTTTTTTAAGATTTTATTTATTTATTTGACAGATAGAAATCACAAGTAGGCAGAGAGGCAGGCAGAGAGAGAGAGAGAGAGGGAAGCAGGCTCCCTGCTGAGCAGAGAGCCCAATCGACACGGGCTCTATCCCAGGTCCTGGGTTCTTGACCCAAGCCAAAGGCAGAGGCTTTGCCCACTGAGCCAGGCAGGTGCCCGATTTTTTTTTGTTTTAAGATTTATTTATTTACTTTAGAGAGAGAGATTGGGAGCACGCAAGGAGGTGGGGCAAAGGGAGAGGGAGAGAAAGGGAAACCTGTTTCGGAACTCAATCCCACATCCTGAGATTATGACCTGATCTGAAACTGTGAGTCAGATGCTTAACTAATTGAAGCACCCAGAACCTTGATTTTCTTAAGGCATAAGAAGAAATCCCTTGATGTCAGAGAAAGCGGGCCCCAAATCTCTTGGTTAGGGAGTGGTTACTATCTTTTCTCATGAAAGAAGTGAAGGAAAATTCTGCTAAAGGTCTTTGTGTAAAAGTAATTTCAAAAAGAGGAAAAGAGCATGAGAAATTGTCGTGAGATAGGTCTCGATATCTGGAGATTCAGCATCCTTCTTGTAACCATGAAAGAACAAACTTAAAATTAAAAATCCAAATTTCTGAGGATCATAGAGTAGAAAGAAGGAAAAATCCTAGGTTCTTTTTGATAGTACTGACAAAAGTATTTTGAGTGATAACCTTACTTTTTAAAAATGTTACTTGCAATTCAATGTAATCCTGATGATGTAGTCTTGGAAGAGAAAGGTTAGGAAATGTTTTTAAGTCCAGCCAACCTCTCCTAGTGACTGATGACAGAAAGAAGGATTATCTCTTCTATGGTCATAATGCTGAAGTTTATTAAAACTTCCTGTACAATTAATAGTCTGACAACTTTCTTTCTATGTCTTTATTGTTACCTGTCACAGAAGGTATCTGATTATTAGAAAAGTTAAACCAACAGGTATTTTTATTTTCCTCTGTTTACCTTCAAGCTTTTGAATTGTGTGTGTGTGTGTGTGTATGCACGTATGCATGTATATATATATATATACATACATATGCATGTATATGTATATACATGTATGTATATATACATATAAATTTTAGTAGTTAGTAATGAACCACATGAATTTTTCCCAAATTTTTTATTGAAGTATAACTGACATACAATATCTTATTAGTTTTATGTATACCTCACAGTGATTCAATATTTTTATAGAATCAGAAATGATCCCCATGGTAAGTCTTATTACCTGTGTGTCTAAAAATTAATATTTTGAATGTAGACATCCTTTGTGTCTTAAGGGAGACTAATCCAATTTAAATTTGTTTAATATACAATGGGAGGCCATTTTTCATTTAACACATATTATAATTTAATGTTTCCTAAAGAAAACCTGGCACTTATTTCAGTAACTCTAGATTAGAAATGGGATGGTATATACAGAAATAAGAAAAGAAAAACCTATAGAGAATTTCTTTACAGAAATGAAACAGAAAGCAAATTTATGAAAGCCAGAAATGGTACAAACAGTGAAAGCTATTAGTGGAAAGAGTATAAAATAAAATGCAGAACTGTGAACAAGAATATGACATTGAGTAATGAAACAAAAAAAATCAGAGAAGTGATATACCATATATAATATTTAGAAAACATTTATCATTTGTCTAACACTGTGCCAAAAAACTTGCATTTAGAATTACATGTAAGACTTGCAACCACCCTAACTAAGTTATATTCTTATCACCATTTTGCAAGCAAGAAAACTGAGCCCTGGAGAGATACAGTAACTTAAAATTACACAGCTACCAATTAAAGCAAAGACTGACTCATGTTTTAGCAAGATTCTAAAGTCTATACTTCCAATAATATTGTAGTTCCTCTTAGTAAATGTATTAGTACAGCAAGGTATATATAGATCATACCTACATTTTTGTTTAACATACATTTGTATAATTGTCTATATTCCAAATTCCATTCTCCCATTAATCCTTCGGAGATTTTAGAACTAACGTCAAATGTTATAATTTGAGTAGTCATGCAATACAAAATTTTACCATTGTACATATCAGCCAAACTGTTTTCAGCAACCATTTTCATTTTTGCTCCTCAATTAATGTTAATCACAGTGATTATGCTAATCTAGGTTGTATACAGTATACAAGAAATAACAAGGAGAACCATTTTAGACTAAACAGCCAAAACAAGATCCACAGTAGACACAAATACTTGAATTGTAAATAATTTGAATTAGGTCATTTGCTGAATAAACAGGAAACTTATTTAAATATTGAAGAACAAACAGAATTTTCTATTTAGAATGGTACATCATAGTATTTATCTCTTGATATTTATGCTTTCACATTATTTCTGCTCTTTATGTACTTTTACATTCATCTGAAAAACAGTATATCAATCTAAAAAACAATAACAATTTTGTCTAAATTGACATACAAGTTGATTGCTATCAGCAAGACTATCTGACTCTACATGAGAGCACAGGATAATGGTGCACACCACATACATTACCTTTGGGGAGCTAAAATGTTGTCCCTCTTCCAGTGCTTGGTAGCAAAAGCAGCTGTGAAAAAACTTGGTGTCTGAGGAAAATGTGTTTCCCTATATACATATATCAAAATATTCTCCCATGTTTAGAACCAATTGGAAAAAGTTGAGAAAATCCTACAATCAAAAAATGTCACTATTACAACCTATATTATCCAATCTGTTCCCACACCATTATCAACCTTCATAAACCATCCAGCAGAGACATAAAAGTTACACAGGCCAGGAACTCTAGGCTGTTTATAAAGGATTGTTTCCCTACACAATAAGGTAGTATAATAAAACAAACAAACAAATGCCTATTTTAATTTAAAATTCTGGCAATTCGTACATTATCAACTTCTTGCATTAACATTGACTTAATAATTTGTTTCAAAATAGAATTATATCATAAAATATAAATATATAAATGTATGTATAATTTTATAAAAGCATTATAATACATACATTTATATATAAATTAATATATTTTATAAATATAAACTATATGAATATATATGAATATAAATATAAACTATAAAAATTCATAAAATACATATATAATACACACAGTATAAAATACAAATTATTGTCATATTATACTTATGTTATATATCTATGATATATAATTATTATTTATCTTAATTACCAAATGTCTTGGGGCTGCTTGAACTTCATACGTAAAGTAAATTGGCCCACTCACTTCAACTACTTCCATCCTATTCTTTATGAATCTGTTCTAATTTTATATGCCAAGATTCATATAAAAGTACAGGTATGCCCAATGGAATTCTCTATAAAGCTGAGAGTTAAGGACACATTATGGTCTTTCTTTTGGAGAATTACAGAAGAAAAAAATCATAACAAGAAATTACCTGTTCTAAAGGTTATCTTAGATGGAATACAACTAGGGGGGAAGAAAATTGCCCTATTTTCATGAGTTTAGAAACAGTATGCTGATGAAGGTATTAAGCTTTCCATGTTTCTAAAAAGCTAAGACTTTTTTTTTTTTTATAAAGTAGGGGAGACTTGGCTACCAAAGAGTGAAGATTTAAGTAAATATATTAGAACTATTACATCCAAATATGTGGTATCTACAAAATAATCATCATATTTATTAATTAATTCCAGTGAATTACTCATCAACATTTTGTGATTTATTCCTGTGACTTGCTCTCAGAACTAGACTATGAGCCATAGGAATGAAACTCTTGTTAATTCAGAGGCACAACACATTTTGTCTTAAAATAATTTTGCCAATTTAAGTGCCTAACACTTACATGAGTTGAATTTCTACTATTACTAGAAACCAAGTCTACTTGCTAAGAATGGCCACCTGCCAAGATTAATTGAATTTAAATGATTTGAGCAAGTTTCAAAAGATATTCCCAAAAAAGAAATTAGAAAGTATCTTAATATACATAGATTTTAAAATAAGAAAACAATGTTAGTTTACCCTTATTTATAAATAGGTTTGCCAAAACTAAGTTGAATTTTTTTTATCACCATAACTTGTACATTATTTGTAGTCACTATCCTCAACAGACTATTGATCAGTAGCTAGGGTGGTTTTCTCCAGTGCAGTAGTATCATAGGATCGAACAAAGACCATGTGTGTGTGTTAAAAATACCTCAGTAGGTCCTCATTCCATCTCATCAAATTCAAATCAGCGTGAGGTTGAAGGTGTATCTTCCATCTTAGTCCTTCGAATAAACTTGGTTTCCTCAAGTTGAACACTGAATGAAGTAGTTGGATTATAGGCAGGAGCCATATTAAAACACATTAAAACAAACAAATTACACACACACACGAAACCCACTCAGTATGGAAATTGGTTCACACTGTGGGACATATGTGGGAACTAAGGCCAAGTAATGCAAAAGTGACTTTCAATTCTAGTTCTTCATGGTAATTCTGGATATTTTTTTATTGAGTCACATGTTGGGAAAAATATTCTGCCCCATTTATAAGGACATTTTTCTCTATCTCGTGTATGTTTGTGCATGCATGTATGTGTTCAATTTATAGTTTAATTTTGTACAAAAATGCAATTATGATGCAACTTGGCCATACTTAATTGAAGAATGATGTATTTTTAGAGATACCTGATAATTATAACAACTTATTCCTTTTTAAAGGAGAAAAGTGGTTATTTCATTTGAATGGTTATTTTTTGTTTAGAATGTTCTAGCAGATCCTAATGGAAGAAAAATAAAGTTGAGCTAAGATTGGTCATTCATATGTGAGAAAACCTGGATTAAAACACTTGGCCTACCCATAAATTTGATAACCTAAGTGAAATGGAGCAACCCCTTAAAAAACACAATTTGCAAGATAAGATATAGACAATTTAAATAGACATATGCCTATTAAAGAAATTGAATCAACAATTAATTATCTATCAAAACAGAAAGAACAATGCCATATGTTTTCACTGCTGAGTACTACAAACATTAAAGGATGAAATTTTACCGATTCCCTACAGTCTCTTTTAGAGGATAAAAGCTGAAGTCAAGGGGCATCTGGGTGGCTCAGTGGGTTAAGCTGCTGCCTTCGGCTCAGGTCATGATCTCAGGGTCCTTGGATCCCGCATCAGGATCTCTGCTCAGCGGGCAGCCTGCTTCTCTCTCTCTCTCTCTCTCTCTGCCTGCCTCTCCGTCTACTTGTGATTTTTTTCTGTCAAATAAATATATAAAATCTTTAAAAAAAAAAAAAAAAAGCTGAAGTCAAACCTCCTAATCATTCTGAGGCCAGAATCACCCAATACCAAAACTAGACAAAAATAAAAGAAAACCACAGACCAATATCGCTCATGAGAATAGAGGCAAAATCTTCAAAAAATATTAAAAAATTGAATCCAACAACAATACAAAATAATTGCATACTATAGCAAAATGGAATATGTGTCAGGTACACAAACTTGTCCAGCATTCCAAATCACATCAACACATGTGTTACACATGTGCTATTTATCACATCAACAACTAAAACAGAAAAAATTGTGTGACCAAAGCACTAGGTTCAAAAAAAAAAAAAAAAAAAAAGAATTTGACAAAATCTAATGCCCATTCATGATATATAGATCATATATAGGAATAGAGAGGATTTTCCTCAACTTGATAGAGAATATCTAAAAATACCTACAGGCACCATTATACTTAATGATTAAAAACTCAAAGCTTTCCCACAAGATCAGGTAAAAGGTAAAGATGCACCATCTCATCTCTCCTTTTAAATCTCATACTAGGGGCACCTGGATGGCTCAGTCGGTTAAGCATCTAACTTTGGCTCAGGTCATGATCCCAGCGTCCTTGGATCAAGCCCGGGATTGGGCTCCCTGCTTGACAGAGAGCCTGCTTCTCCCTCTCCCTCTGCCTGCCGCTCTGCCTACTTGTACTCTCTATCACTCTGTCAAATAAATAAAAGCAAAAACTCTTAAAATAAATAAATAATAAATAAACAAACAAATAAATAAATAAATAGATCTCATACTAGATGTTCTAGTTGATGCAATAAAATAAAAAAAGAAAAGAAAAGGTGTCTTGAATAAGAAGAGAAAAATAAACCTGTCTTTGGGTGCAGATGATATATAATCATCAATGTAGAAAACCTGAAAACACACAAAAACTCCTGAAACTAATAAGTGATTATAACAAGTTTGCAGAATAAGAAGTTAATATACAAAAGTCAATTACTTTTCTACATACCAGTAAGGAATGAATAGAATTTGATATAAAACACAATTCCATTTACATTAGATTTGAGAAAATGAAATTCTTAGATATAAACCTAACAAAATAAGTACAAGAGCAACAAAGCTACAAAAGTAAATGTTAAAATCAAAGAAAAACTAACTAAATGGAAAAATATTCCAGGTTTATAAAGGGGAAAACTTAATATTTTCAAGATATCACTTCTAATCTATAGATAAAACAATCCCAATTAAATACCAAGTTATTTTGTGGATACTGACAAACTGATACCAGTGAAGAAAAGCAGGCAGGGAAAGTTCCCGTCCTAAGAGGAAACAACTCTTAAAAGGATTTTACATCACCTTGGAAGGAGCCTTCCACCCTTGCCCACGTGAACAACTACCTGATAGGTAGATGAGTGGGTGGACAAAAACCTGATTGCGTGAGAGGTGCATAGAGGGTTAATCAAATTACAACAACCTTCCAACAAGTCCATAAAAACCCCTAGACTTAAAAAACAAACATACATGGGACGCCTGGGTGGCTCAGTGGGTTAAGCCTCTGTCTTCGGCTCAGGTCATGATCTCAAGGTCCTGGGATGGAGCCCCACATCAGGCTCTCTGCTCAGTGGGGAGCCTGCTTCCTCCTCTCTCTCTCTCTCTCTCTGCCTGCCTCTCTGCCTACTTGTGATCTCTCTCTGTCAAATAAATAAATAAATTCTATTAAAACAAACAAACATATAAACAAAAACCCTAGACTTAAAAACTCCAATGGCAACCCTCTTGGGTTCCCTCCTCTTCAGGAACTTTGTACTATCACTTAATAAAATTTACTATTGTTCAATAAATTTTGCTTTGCTGCCCACCACTCTTTATCTCTTCAACCTTTCATTCTTCAAAATTGCATGACCAAGAATCATGGGCACCAAAGGAAAAGAAATCCTGCAACAATACTAAAGTTTTTATAGATGCTGAAGACCCAGGTTAGCCAACACAATATTAAAGAAGAACAAAGTTGGAGGAATGATATTACCCAACTTTAAGGCTTACCATAAAACTACAGTTCTCAAGACAGTGTGGTACTGGTGAAAGAACAAAACAGAACAGTATTTCAGAAATAGACTATCATTAATAAAGTCAAATAATCAGTGGCAAAGAAGTGCAACAGAGAAGAGATAGTGTCATCAACAAATGGTGCTGGAATAACTGGACGTCTATACGCAAAAATTAATCTAAACAGATCTTACACCTTTCACAAAGAGAAACTCAAAGTAGATCAGAGATCTAGATATAAAACACAAAACTATAAAACTTCTAGAAAATTACATAGGAGTAAACCTAGATGACCTTGAGTAATGTAATGACTCTTTAGATACAACTCTGAATGTACAAACTAAGAAAGAAGTAATGGATGAGCTGGACTTCATTAACATTGAAAACAGCTCTGGTAAAGACAATGTCAAGAGTAAAGAAGACAAGCCACAGCCTTAATTCCTAAGGAAGAATTATTTACAAGAGATCTGACAAGGACTGTTATCCTTTTATTTGTTATCAAATTATATAAAGAACTCTCAAAACTTGACAATAACAAACAAAAACCCCAGTTTAAAAATAAATGGCTAAAGACCTTAACAGATATCTTTTCAAAGAAGATATACACAGGGAAAATAAGCATATGAAAATATGCCCATCGTATGTCATTGGGAAAATGCTATAAATTAAATTAATTAAATTGATTTATTATTAATAATAAATTAAAAGAACAAGAAGATACCACTATGCCCCTTTTAGAATGACTACAGATTGGATCTCTGATAATACAAATGGTTGGCAAGGATGTGGAGCAAGAACTCTGCTGCCCTGCTGATGGGAATGCAAATAGTAAAGCTACACTTTGGAAAACAATTTGGAGGTTTCTTATAAAACTAAATGCATTCTCACTATATAATCCAGCAATTAAATCCCTACACATTTACCCAGAAGAGTTGGAAACCTATAACCACACAGAAATTGCACACACAACATGGTTATTGCAGCTGTGACTATATGTGATACACCTTAAAAGCAACCAAGATGTCCCTTAGTAGGTGAGTAGATAAAGAAACTGGTACATTCAGATAATGGAATATTACTCAGTGCTAAAAAATAAATAAGCAATCATGACGTGAAAATGAATTTAGGAACCTTAAATGCATATGACTAAGTGAAAGAAGCCAATCTGAAAAGGCTACAATCCCTAGGATTCCAACTATATGACATTCTAAAAGAGGTGGAACTATAGAAAACATCAAAAACACACAGAGGTTTAGGGAGGATGAGGTAGAGAAAGGGGGATTATTAAGCAGAACACAAAGGATTGTTTAAGGTAGTGAAAATATTCTCTATGAGACCATAATGACAGAAACACGTCATTCTACATTTGACAAACCCACAGAATGTACGACACCAAGAGTGCACCCAAAGGTAAACTGTGGACATTGGATGATCATCGTGAGTCACTGTAGGTTCATCAGCTGTAACAAACGGGATGTTGATAATGGGGGAGTTAGGCATGTGTAGGGAAAGGGATATATGGAAGATTTCTATAACTTCCCGTCAATTTTGCTGTGATTTTAAAACTGCTCTAAAAAATGCTTAATAGAAAATGAAAAGAGAACAAAACCATGAATGTACAATAAATAAAAGAAGGGGAAAAGCCCCTTGCTGTAACAGTTTTTAGTTGAGTACTCAGTAATTAGATAACATTCTAAAATTTTGCTCACTTATTGTAGAAATAAAGGTAAACATTGTAAAATTCAAGTGAAATTTGTATATTTTTCTTAGAGTATATTTTTGAAGCATTGTAATAGCTATTTTTATTTAAAATAACTACACATGCAGTATACTATGTATAGATATTAAAAAATCTTTTTGGAAGAAGGGGGTGGGATTATGGACATTGGGGAGGGTATGTGCTTTGGTGAGTGCTGTGAAGTGTGTAAACCTGGTGATTCACAGACCTGTACCCCTGGGGATAAAAATATATGTTTATAAAAAATAAAAAATTAAAAAAAAATCTTTAAAAGTTCTTTGTAAATAATTTTGTTGTAGTATAAGAAAAACACATATATTTGTAATTTTTAACCTCTCAAAAATTTCACCATATTTGTGGAATGTATCTTCATTGTTGGTAACATATAATCCCAGGTATGCTACCACCAAAACACAAAATGAAGTCAGGAAATGTAGCTTGTATTTCACCTTACCAAATTACTTCCTCCCTGATATTTTTGTTTCTTCCATTCTTCCTTTCCATACATATTTGTCTTTGCAATATTTTATGACATTGAATCCAGAACTAATGAGCTACAATTTATTAGTAATTGTTGACTGTTTTAATGATAGAAAGAGACCTATGTCTTCCACAAGTTCCAGTTCTGACTACCTGCTTTGGCAGTTTTGACCATTTTTACCCGTTATATTTAAAAGTAAAGATATGATACAATTATTCAAGGTTCAAGGACTCTGCCAATTTATCGGTCAATTAAGCACTTGTGCTTTCCTAACTCAGCACACACTCACATGGACACTGTGAGGAAAGAGAAAAATATTGATGACAGTCTCTATTTTCAGTTGCTTTTAGTATTTCTCATATAATAGGGTCTTTTCTGACCTTCAGTTTTCCCCACATCCTAATACTTATGAATGTCTTTCCTTCAAGCTCTAAATACTTATTATTCCTTCTATGATCTGGCCAAACCCTGATTCATTGTATTGGTCCCCAAAAGTCAAATCTGTACCTGAGACCTTGATGATTCAAACCGAGCCAAACAAAATTCCTTCCTCTGGGATTTAGAAGTGAGAATAAGAGAATCCAGTCTCAGCTAGAGTTATTCTCTTGAACATGATATAGGTCAATGTACTAGTTAAGCCACATTGTTCCTTATGGACTAAGTAACAGGGAAATCTATCTACCAGGAGTGCAGGGAAGAAAGGAAGCATAGGTCTGGAAAGGTACAATTAAAAGGGGTTGGGGGTGGGGAGACAGGGAGGGGAAGGAGGAATTTCCCAGTTCCAGAAGGTTCTAATTTTCTTTTGTAGTACCTGCACTGCCTTCTCTTGAGTTAAAACAAACAAACAAATAAACAAACAAACAAAACCTCACATATGAATTTAGAATACAGCCTCCTTTCTGGCTTGATCTAGTTCAAATATATTTTCACTATTTGCAACAAAAATGTTCTAACTTAGATGAACAGCTATCTTTGGGTTTATAATTCTTATCAAGTAAATGAATGTGTACAAAATATGAAGGACTTGTAAGTGAATGATTAAAAACATGTGACTGCCCATATACTAGCTCTCATCAATATCCAGATACATCTGGAATTAAGAGACACATTCCAGTCCCTAACCCCTGGGGAGCATGGCACATTCTCCAGCTGATTCTGGGCTAGAGATATCAGGGTCAGGAGGTTTCTTGGGGCAGTAGAGATGCCAAGTGATTTTTATAAGACTCAAGATTATTGGTCTGTTTATATGCATTTCTTGAACTTTTTTGGCCCTCTGGGATATGTCTAATATTATAAATCAAAAACAATCCCTTGCTCCATGAACAGAGTTAGGAGAATGTCTTTTATTAAATTCCAATCCTGGGTGAGCTAAGAAAACACTTCAGATCAAAATTAAAAGCTGAATAAGTTTCATAAGCTTTGTTATTAGCTATTTTACCAATTGAAAAACCAAAAAAATGCTGCATTCCTGACATACCCCATGCACATCTGGTCTCTCATAATCAGAGAGATCGACAGTAGTGTTAAGATATTTTGAAGGATGCCTGACAAAAAGGCAAAGTTAAAATGACGTCTCATTGCTTAACCTAAGTAGCTAAATCTAGAGAAGAAAATAAAACTCCTCTAGGAAATGCCACGCAGTTGAAGGCAGAACACTTCAAAAGTCCTGAGGAAAGGATAGGAGTTTTTAATATAGAGGCTGATTGAAAATGTAAGAACTCATAAGTGTCTCTCAGAAGGCTAAGGATGAGGAAATTTACACAGAAATCATTTCTCATCAGGATAAAGGCTTAGTGAATTGAGCACGGGCTCACCTGCAAGCCTTGGAGATTCTAGTCACGGCTTTGAAACTAGGGTTCAATTGTGTGGCCTTTATGGTGACTTCCTCTCAGAAGTGACATTATTAAGAAAGGAAAAAACAATGTGACTGCACCCAAGTGATGACAGAGAAAGGAGATTGGATTCTGAACCCTAGTTTTGATTTTAACTTACCCTCTGTGAAAGAATCAAGAGCAGTAGGTAAAGAATCAGTATTCCATGAACTTTTTAATCTCTGTTAATTTTGTTATTACCTACATTGTTCTTATGTGAAGAAGATTAAGTCGTCTCATCAAAGAAAACCCTCCGCATGGCTGTGGTCACTTGTGGGTGCTGTGGGTAGAGAGGCTGAATTCCGCAATGAGAGAATTCAGTTGAAATATCACAGGGATGTATCTAGATGCGAAGAGGGAGGAACAGGGTGAGTCTCTACAGTTGAAAGATAAGGGTTTAGAATCTGTACAAATCAAGAAATAACCATAATTATCAGATAGTCCCATGTGTAGTGAAGGAAAGTGGGTATTAAGCTTTAAAGACCAGTGCTGTTTAGTCAAGATTGATAATGATTTGTGATTTGGAGTAAGGCCATAATTCAGGTCTTCTGCTGGTCACTTTCTGGTCATATGACTTTTTTTTTTCCCCTCAAGATATCTCCTCTAACATTATTGCAAATACACCCCCTACCCACACTCACACATTTAATGACGGCAAATTTTATGAAATAAGGATTACATTAGTTTTGTTCATCTTTGTATTTCCTGCATCTAACATGATGACTGGGACATGGTAAGACACAATAGAGGAAATAATATTATATGAGTTAATGAACGAATAAATGAATTAATTGAATAGAAATATAAATTATTTTAGAAAAATGATAGGCAAATGAGTATCAGCTCAACTCCTCTACACCCACGAAAGCATCACATTTCTGTCAACAGTGATTTCCTTAACTCTTTCTCTACCTATTTATCTTAATTTCAGATCTTCTTATCGTTCATATACTCCAAAATAATGTTCCTTTGCAATAGCCTCCTGCTATTATGTTTTTCTATATAACATGCTATCAGTCCTTAAGTTGTTTAATATAAGAAAGCTATTTCAGGGAACATGCAATAATCCTTTATGTGAACTAGAAATCCACACACAAAGATGGAAATAAAAAAGAAATATTCTCTACTGACCTTGCAGCCTACTTTAAATTTACTTCAATTTAAGGGACTCCATGAAACATAAAAGCTGTGTTTTTCAGCTCCATGTGGATATGCTGCACTACATGAAATATTTGGCTTAGTTCAGTGTCTGAATCCAAAAATATCTCCTTATGTTATGGCTGCTGTTATCTCTTACAAAATTAGCTGAACCATGGGGATAAGAATGTTCTCATGTTTCACATAGGACATGCACACCATATACATATACACATGGGTAATTGAAGGGAGAGAGGAGTAGACAAAAACAGAGGCTTTCCTAACATGGAGCACAAAAGCAATTCTAATCATAAATATCCCACTGTCGAACTGTCGCACTTCAGAGCAGGGACACCCAGTCACAAGATCCTATATAAATTTACCTAGTGCTAGTTAACTTGATTTATCCCTGTCAAATCTTTAAAAAAAAAAAGAAAAGTCATCTCCACCAAATCATTAAATATCTAAATTGAGACTAAATGTATTAATATTTTTGGCTTCTTTAATCATTGAAAGAAATCTGATATTTCACTTTGCAGAATATCTTTAGTTCTCTGAGAAAATAGGGTTTGGGAAACTCAATTTTTGAGGGCATCAAGAGAGGATATATAAAAGACCCTATGTAAAAGTAAGATGGTTTAATTTGACCTTATCCTGATTCCGTGTAGAGACCCCTTCAATTAAATCTAATTGTTTCAGCTATTACAGAGGACTTTACACTCTTTAAAGTAATCCTACAGAACATTAAAAAGCCCCTTAAATCAGATAAGTTTAGTTTATTAACAACTCAAGGGGCTGCTATAAAAATGCAAAAACCTGTGTTTTTACCTGGGAAAGTAACTCAGGGACAGGACCAGAGGACATCTGGGAAACTCCTCTGTTATCAGTAAATACTCATTCTGTAACTAACAGAGAAATTAAGACAACACAATTTCGTTCAGGAATTTGAATTAAATAGCTCTATTTGCATGCATAATATATTATACTATTTAAGGTGGCAAAAGATTAAGGAACAGGAAGATATGTAAATACAATGAGCTTACAATTTCATCCTGGTAAAATAATTCTTAAATCCCTAATTCAGGCCAATCTATAAAATCCTGCATAAATTCTTACTTGTTGCAAAATGTTCCACAATGGTTACTTATAGAATTGTAGTCTGACAACAGGTTATGTATCAATTTTAAGAGGAACAAAACATCTGCTTCTATCATGTCAACAAGACAGATATTCATAATAGAAGGGTTATGCTAGGCTGGATGCCCTCTTGGGAAAGGAGAAGGAAAAAAAAAATCACTTACCTATAGGAAACTAAATCTTACAAGGCAGATACATGTATCCAATCACCAAAATGTAATACAATAAGTATTATAACAAAAATACATAGATTATACTATAAGAACTTGGATGAAAGAGCAATTAATTCTTCATCATCAAGACTAGTTTCAGAGCGATGTCTCTTGAACTGGGCCATGAAAAGAAGAAAGATGTCTTCTAAAAGTAGTTTTGTAAAATGTGATATATTTATCCCCAGAGGATGTCCGGAGATTATTTAGGCCCTCCAAATCATATTCCCCTCCATTCCTGGTATACAGGGGAGTTCATTCATTCATCCATCCATCCATCCATCCATTCATTCATTCATTAGATATAATTGATGTGTAATAGAAATTGGAGGCTGAGCCAATGGAAAGAAAATAAATTGAAAGAAGACAAAGGGAAAAAAATGGTTGAAGAGCAAAGATGAAAAAAATAATAATTACCTTTTTTTTTTTTTTTTGAGGAGGGGAAGGGCAGAAGGAGGAAGAGAATCTCAAGCAGACTTGGAGCTGAGCAATGGAGCTGGATGGGGAGCTTGAAGTCACAATCCTGAGATCATAACCTGAGCCAAAATCAAGAGTCAAACTCAACCAACTGAGTCACCCAGGCACCCCAATAATAATTTTCATTTAATGAATACTCATTTGATACCAGAAATCTCTTTACATTGTTTATACACTGGACCAGAATCACAAAATAGATGCAATTTACATTTTGTGCATAAGAAAATTGACTTTTTGGTGGGCTAAATAACTTGTCTCAGGCCCCTCTGCCAGTGAGTAGAAGAGCTGAAGAGCTGGATTTCACAACTGTGTTTCTCACCTCCCATTACTATCCTCATGTAGAAGACCCAGTCTGCCATGTTGCCGTATCATTCAAAATGCTGTTTCTCATTTTACATTGTATGAAATACACAGACACACACAGTTACACTTTTACCTTGAGTTTAAAAAGCAAGAGAGCACAGTAGGCTCTAATTCAGGGCATCAGCATTAACCCAGAAACTCTTCCTTTGTCATGTCAGAAAACTGTACTACACTTAACAAGTTGTGGCTTAACTTCATTACTTTCATACACTTCATTAGCTTGGAGAAATTTAAAGGGAAATAATCTGTGCGTATATTATAGTTCTACAGAAAAGATCTCAATCTCTTGAGCTGAAAATCTATTCATAAGATTTTACTGCCCTTATACTTAATGAAGAAGAAATCAAATTACTTTTATTTTCTGAGAGGAAAAATCTCAGATGATGTATTTGGATATCTAATTAAAATGCTTATGTACCTTGCCTAATTAAAACTAGACACTTATTCAAAATAACAGGACATCTAATGCATCTATTTATAAATAACTCAGATGAAATGCCTGGAAACCAGCAAAAGGAAAGTAACTGAACTTGGTTCATGTATTAACCTTCAAGGCCCTCCACCCACTGCCTTTTTGCAGGAAAACAGTATAAAACAAGCCCTGTCCTGAGCAAGCTTTTGAAAGGATCTGCAATGGTGGCATAGCATAAAGGAAAAATCTCTAAGAGGTTTTTTTTTTTGCTTTTGTTTTTTTTTTTCCCCCAGAGTGTTGTGACCCAACCCAGAAATCAGAAATACCTCAGTCACGCTGGAATCAGAAGATGGCTTTTTTTTTTTTTTTTTTTTTTTGGTAAGGACTTGAAGGATCTCATGAATGCAAAATGGACCCAAAGAGTCTGCTTATTCTCTGCTTGCTTAAATGTCTTTAATCATAGAAAGAGCCTCTATCTTAGGAGACAGAAACTGTTTGTAAAAACCCTGAACAAATCTTGGATGAGCATCTGGGGCATGCTATAACATTTCTAAATAGTTCAATGAATGGGATAGGATAATGGAATTTTGCTCAGAATATGTAAGAACTCAAACTTGGTTTTATGACTCTTAACAAGAACTTTCCTAGAGCCTCGATCAAAATCCATTAAGTTGCAAGCTGCTGTATTCATTGTCTTTACAAGCTCTCAGAGATGATTCATGTTTATCTCTATTGTTTTTTCTTTAATATTAGAATTTACAGAACCAATCAAAAAAATGCATTACATTTAACTACAATAATTTTCTATGTCTCCCAGGGAAATTAAAGATGTCTAGAGAGGTTTTTCAGGAAAGTGCTCTTTAGGACAAAGTTTAGAATAGAGAAGTAAGGACATTGGGGAGGGTATGTGCTTTGGTGAGTGCTGTGAAGTGTGTAAACCTGGTGATTCACAGATCTGTACCCCTGGGGATAAAAATATATGTTTATAAAAAATAAAAAATTTAAAAAAATAAGTAAATAAATAAACCTTAAAAAAAAAGAATAGAGAAGTAATTTTGTGAATTTGTTTTTTCTAAAACAGGTTAAAATTTCTGAATGTGTTCACATTGAACATCTCAAGACCATTCCTTTGGATGAAGATTACATCAAAGAATAGACTGTTAAGAACATTTTCTATAACGCTCTCTTTAAATTAGTTAAAAGGCTATCTTCCTTTATCCCACCCTTCCCTCCTCTCTCTGTGCCTTTTTGTCTGCATATTTTTCCTTTTTTTCTTACATGTTATTGGGCATCAGCTATGTTCCATGAACTGGGTTAGTTTCTGATGAGATAAGGTTGAACAGGGTAGACATATTATGTGTTCTCCTCAAACTTAAAATCTAGTTGAGGAGTCTGTCCATTTTGTTGATCCTAATGCCTAGTTGAGTCCACCTTGGAGACTACAAAACTAAAAACCACACCTTCTCTCTTCAAGTTGGTGAGAATTCCAGTTAGTAAGTGAATATTATCCATAATCAACTTTAACTCCACTTATAAATCATGAAATCAGCTCTACTTAATCTCAAATATTGTTTATTCACCAACAGTCCAAATCTAGGTCTCCCACCCCAGATTTTCTTTAGGATTTAAAAAAGGGGAAGAGGAAGGAAAAGGAAGAGGGAGGAGGAGGAGAAGGAGAAGAAAGTATAACAACCTCTGAAAGAGCATAACAACCATCTAATCAGCTGAACTTTCCTTTAGATTTGCTTATGTTTAAGTGAAGTCCTTATAATTCCAAAGTTGACTATCTGACATATATCCCTGATATATGAATATTCATATTGATTGACTTGGGTTTATTTCTCTATATCTTGAAGTTTTATTAATCCCAACTTTGAACTTTGAGCTATATAAATTATAAACAAATAGACATAGAAGTTATAATTCACAAAAATTCAGTGGTATTAAGCAGGCCAAGAATTGTGCTCACAGAATCTCCAGAATTATTTAAGACTCCTTGCAAAGATGCAAAACCACAAAGCTGTGCACTCTATTCTTCTGAGATGCCTTCTGAAGTTAGCTTCTCCCTAGGCTCTGAAGGACTACTAGGTTATTCAAGGTGGTGAGATGTCTCTGACTTATAGAAGACATTTTCTGAATACTCATCCAGAACATTTGAAAGTTTCTATTCCAGCTTCTAAGAGGGTATGTACAACTAGTCAACTGTCCTTTTATGTCTGAAGGGCTAGAGTAAATGTGACTTCACTTGTCAATGAGGAGGTTGGACATACTGATGATGGACACAGACTCTAGAAACCCATGGCCTTGTTTTGAGTTTGTAATTCACTATTGGGTGACCTTGGGCAACTTGCTGAAACTTTCTGTGTGTTTGTTTCCTCACCTGAAAAGATGATATAGTTTTCTCATAGAGTTGTCTTCAAGATTAAATAAGTTATAATTAATAAAGCTCTTGAAAGAAGGTCGGACTTATTGTAAGTTGGCATATGTGTATATGTGTGTATGTATGTGTATGTATGTGCATATTAAATTATGTTAATTTGAAAATTAGCTGTCCTTGAATTGAGCAGAGAGATACAGGAATAATTAAATGATCACAAATCTAGGGGTACATGGGTTGCTCAGCAGGTTAAATGATCACATGTCTAAACTTCAACTTTTGTTTTTTACAGTCTTTCCTACTGAATGAATGGAAACATTAAGAAAAAACAAACTGAAGATAATACTCAAAACAATGTGGTAATGGCACAAAACTAGACAAGTAGATCAATGGATCAGAATAGAAAGCCCAGAAATAAACCAAAATAAATGTAGTCAATTAATCTATAGCAAAAGAGGTAAGAATATAAATGGGGAAAAGACAGTTTCTTCTGGTAGTGGAAAACTGAACAGCTATATGCAAAAGAATAAAACAGGGCCACTTTCTTACACCATACACAGAAAATAAACTCAAAATGAATTAAAGACCTAAATGTGAGAGCGGAAACCATAAAACTCCTAAAAGAAAGCACACGTAGTAATCTTCTATATTGGCCTTTCCAACATTTTCCAGCTTTCTCTCCTGAGGGAAGGAACCAAAATGAAAAATAAACTATTGGAACTACACCAAAGTAAAAATTTTGGAGAGTGAAGAAAACCATCAACAAAATCAAAAGGCAATCTATTGAATGGGAGGAGATATTTGTAAATGATGTTTCCAATAAAGGATTAATACATGAAATATGTGAAGAACTTAACACAACTCAACACCAAAATAAAACAAAATAAGTAATCTGATTACAAATAAAGTAGACATACAAAAAGGCAACAGACACATGAGAAGATGTTAAATGTCACTAATTAATTATCAGGGAAATGTACCTCAAAACCACCATGATGTATCACCTTACACCTGTGAAAATGACTAGAGACAAAAAAACAAGAAATAACAAATGTTGATGAAGATGTGGAGAAAAAGGAACTCTCATGAACTATTGGTGGGAATATAAATCAGTGCACCTACTATGGAAAACAGTATGGAATCTCTTCAAAATATTATAATAGAAATACCATATAATGTAGTAATTTCACTACTGGATATTTACCCAAAGAAAAGCAAAAACACTAATTCAAAAAGATATATGCACCTTTATGTTTATTGCAGAATTATTTACAATAGCCCAGATATTGAAGCAACTTATGTGTCCATTGATAGAGGAATGGATAAAGATGTGGTATATATGCAGGGAAATATTATTCGGCCATAAAAAAGAAATGGAAGCTTGTCATTTATAGCAACATGGATAGACTTAAAAGGAATTATGCTAAGTGAAAAAAAGTCGACAGAAAATGACAAATACCATGTGATTTCATTTGCATGTGGAACCAAAAAACCAAAACAAATGAACAAACGAAAAAGCAGAAATAGACCCATAAATGCAGAGAACAAAACTGGTGGTTGCCAGAGGGAAAAGCGTAAGGGAAAGGGAAAATGGGTGAAGGGAAGAAAGAGATACAGGCTTGCAGTTATGGAATGGATAAAACACAGGAATAAAATGTACAGCATAGGAAATACAGTCAATGGTATTGTGATAGTCCTGTATAATGACACATAGTAACTACAACGTACAGAGTTGTCAGCTCACTCTGTGGTACACCAGAAATTAGTGTAAAATTATGTATCAACTCTACTTCAATAATTTTTTTAAAAAGTAAAGTAAGCTAAAGAAGGAAGTTTAGCATTAAAGTCAAACAGCCAAGAGCAGCGGAGAAGTCCTATGAGAATTACAATGGAAAAACTCATTAGAAACTCTCCTTTGCAGATTATTTATTGTATTTGCAGTATGAGACAGTAGTTACCATGTATCTCTTTCTGGAAAAACATTTTGAGGGTAATAATTGTGTCTTGTTTTGTTTTTGTTTTTTTTCTCCAAACATGTATCAGAGATATGTTATTCTTTTAGGTATTATCCTATTACTTGTAGGTAGAGGAAATCTTTCAAATGTGATCTCCTCACTGCCTACTCTTATGACATAGAAGCAGAGATCAAAAGTCAGAAAAATTTCAAGAAGGAGACCACTGGTTGGTTTTATATAGAATAAGGATTTATCTCTGCTTCTGCCCCAGCTATCTCCAAACTAATGAAACTATCTCCAAACATAAATTCATTAAGAGGTGTACGAAAAGAGTAGTTTCAAAAAGAATAGAACTATGTGGTCTTTTTACAGGCTTGTAAGCAGTGTTGGCATTCTCCCCACCCCCCAATTAACTTGCTAAGATTTCGAATTATTTCAGGGATAACATTGTTTATTAGAATCTATTAATGGATTTTCTATATCAGATAGTCACATCTATATGACTTTTCAATACAGTGTGTACATAGCTAAAGTGATCAAAAATAAACAAAATATTCTGACTATGGAACACTTGGGTGGCATAGTTGGTTAGACCTTTGACTCTTGATTTTGGCTGGAGTTGTAATCTGGGGGTCATGAGATGTATTGGGATGTGTCTGCTTAGAATTCTCTCTCTCTCTCTCTCTCTCCATAGATCCTCCTCTCCCCACCTCTCTCTCTCTCTCTCTCTCTCTCTCAAATGAATAAGTCTTTAAATATATATATATATATATATCCTTCTGTCTTTAAATTCCATTGTTTGTTGCCTAGACAGTATGGGCTGTTGACCTTTGATTTAATCTGTATTTACTGCACATGGATTCCTTTTATCACTTAAAAACTCTTAGTTTCCTCATCAAATAAGAAAACATAGCAATATGTGAATGAAAATAACATTTCTTTTCATCATAACTCTCTTGGTATTTCCATTGACTCAATGGAATACAGGAAGAAGAAAATGTCTTTTTAAACAGGTATTAAATGGTTCTGAATATCCTTGGCTTTTTGTGTTTAATGTCTTTAAATTGCTGGACTAAGCACTCTCTATTGAATTTATTATCTTAGTAAAAAAATTAAAAAAAAATAAAAATATCATGAAAATGTTGTCTGTGCAAAAATATCGGCAGTACAGAAAAATTTTTAAGTTCAAGCATCATTGATAATAATTATTTCCTTTTTTTTTAAGATTTTATTTATTTATTTGACAGACAGAGTTCATAAGTAGGCAGAGAAGCAGGCAGAGAGAGAGGGAAGCAGGCCCCCTGCTGAGCAGAGAGCCTGATGCGGGGCTTGATCCCAGGATCCTGGGATCATGACCTGAGCCAAAGGCAGAGGCTTTAACCTACTGCGCCACCCAGGCGCCTCAATAATTATTTCCTTTTGGTCTCAATCTCAATGGTGGGATGTAATTTTCTCTTAAAATAAAGTATATTTCCAAAACTATATGTAGAACAATGTAATATAGATCATTGTGGAGTCTAAATTTTCACACAAACTCACAATCTCTCAAACATTTTGCTTTTTGATAATTCCTAAAATTGACTGGAACATTCAAGACTAAGTTAAAAGTATGTACTACTGAAAAGTGTGTTTCTTTTTCACCTACTTCAGCAAGGGAAGGAGAAGGGAAGGAATGAGGGAAAGGAACCGAGGGAGGGGAGAGGGAAGAAGGGAAGAGAGAGCGAGAGAGGCAAAAGGAGAAAAAAAAGAAGAAAGGAGGGAGAGAGATGTGACTCGAAGAAAGGAGGGAAGCAACAAGGCAGTGAAGAAAGAAGGGGCAGAGCGCTCAAGGGTGAGTTGGGAAATCCAGGGAAAAAGAAGACAGTGGGAAGTTCCTTTCAAAGAATTTTTTTTTAAATGTATGCATATAAAATGGAGTCTGGTTCAGAACATGAAGAGCCTTCTGCATTCTTTTGCTCTTAATTGACTCACTGGATTAGGAAAAAGTCGTCTTTATGTCTACACACAAAAATTCTACATTATTGTGTACCACGTAAGATACCACAAAACATGTGTTTCTCAACAGTCGAAACTCTGGCCTGGAGTTGGTCAGATAAAAGAGCAAATGAACCTTTAGAGCAGTGGCTTTCAACCAAGCACAATTTTGACCACCCGTTCCAAAAAAAAAAAAAAAAAACTGGCGGTGAGGACATTTTGCATTGTCTGGAGACATTTTTTATTGAATGACTGAGGAGGAGGTGCCCTTGGTGTCTAATGAGTGGAAGCTAGGGATGGTCCTAAATACCGTACAATGCCCAGGGAAGCCTCTCACAACACAAAGCCAAAGTATTAATCGTGCCACTGTTGAGAAATTGTGCTTAGAAAGAAAACTTTGCCTGGTCCTCACGGTGCATGCTCAGTTAAGGAACATGCTCTGCATAAGACACGGTTACTGGAGCAGCTTTGGAAGTTCTCGCTGGAAGATAATGGAGGACAGTGATTAAGCACACAGACGTGTGGGCCTTGAAGTCATTCATATATGGTTTGGGAGTCCTAGATCTTTTCGTTCATAGCCAAATAATTTAACTTGACTGAGACTCAGTCTCCCCATCTGAAAATGGAGAAAAAGCTACTTTTTCTATTTGCTTAGACATAATTACAGGATGGTATTATACTCAGAGCCTGGAACTTAAATAGTTGATCCATTACCATGGCTTGTATCATCATTGTTACTGTTTTCATTCTGAAAGCATACAATTAAACCCACATTAAGAAATTTCTAGGCTTTCCACCAGTTCCCTCCTGTCCTCCAAGTTAACTAAAACACACATCACTCACATTTCAGCTTATGAAAAGGAAATCTAAGCAAATTTATTTTTCATCACAAGCATGAGGATCTGCCATGAGCTCACTCCTTTCTAGTTCTTCTCATTTTTATAGACTCTCTTTTCTACTGTTTCAATAATACATGCTCTTCTTCATTATAAACTTCTTAGTCATTGCCTAGGTTCAGAAAAATATCATTGCTAAGCATCCAGGTGGCTATTTAACTCAAACAATGAATAACACTTAATGCCATCTTATATACGTAGACATTGAGGTGTAGAAAAACAGTAAAAAGAGCAGACAGAGGGTTGTGCATATGTTTGTGGCCTACTAATTGATTGTTACATATAAAACTCAGAACATATAATTCAGTTATGATTTTAAGGACAGATACTATGATCCCCCCCCCCCTTTTTTGGGCTCTTTGCATTACTGCAAATAACAGTACCTTTTCCAGAACAATGAATAAGGATAACTATTAATTGGCAATCAGTCACTCGAAATTAGTGCATTAGTGAATGCTGAAACTGTTGAAATATGCTGAATGATTTAGCAGAAAATGTGCTCAGTTACTTCCAAGAATATTATCCCATAATGACATGTAATGTCACTCATGAAAACCTTTTAATATTGGAACATAATTTTTCCTATAAAAGAGAGACCTCAAAAACAAAGACAAGACATTAAGGTGTATTACAAATCTTGGAAATCTAGGATTTCATCATTCTTGGGACTCTTAAGTGGCACAATTCTCTCATCATTTGTGTAAAGGAGATCTGGGGAAGCTGAAGAAAGACCTTTACATTCTCTCTTCCATCTTCAACTCTATCCCCGTCTCTGTCTCTATGTAGCAAGATCCATGGGAGGGGGACATAAATAAATGCAAGAAGTAAAGACTCCAGCAATGAGGTGGAAAAAAAAAATCCTCATGGGTTTTTATTTATTTATTTATTTAAAAAAAAATTCCTCTGGGTTCAAGAAATAAAATGGGCAAATGTCTCTCATCTATCAATCAGTTCGTTCTTTTACTCTGTGGAAGAATCAGATGTGGGACAAGAAACCAAGAATATTTTAGGGAAGCTCTCTTCTGTAGGAAATGATGAAGGAAGAAATGTTGTTTATCTCTCAAATTAGAGTTTCAAGAAACTGAGGGATGATTTTGAGCTGGATAGTCGGAGAAAGTGACAGGGAATCTAAGCTTGATCTACACATTGTACCATGCACAGTATTTGGGGAAGCACACCTTTAGAGATTGGGGGAAATCACCTAGAGACTGAACTATATAAGGCAAGCTCTGGAATATTGAATACACCTGGCTGTGGCACAAAGTAGCCTTGAGGAGTCTGGGACAGATACTACCAAAAAGGTGGAAAGATAAAGTGGTATGAATAGAACACCGAGAGCACGCATCTGTTTTCTGTTTTCAAGTATTTGGTTTTCTCTTCAATGTCATTAAACACATAGTGCAGGCATTAGGATTAAAATGTTCAGTAAAAGACAGGTGATAGGTAAACTCTTATAGGGCTTTTTGAAAACAATGCTGGTGCTCTAGGATGCAGACATTATGGAATAACCTTTAGGGCATCAATATCAGAATTGATAAATCCAAACCATTTTCTGCCCTTGGGTCTCCTCTGAATTGGAGAGAGGGTTAAATTGGCTCCCAAATGAGTCACCTATCTAACCCATGGCCACAAGAAACTGGAGAACCTTAACTGCAAGCAACTGCCAAAGAAAACAGGTGATTTAAAAAAAAATAAGATAGAAAGATCCTTGATTGATGAGAAGAGCAGATGTCTACCATAGTTGATATATCAAAATAATGTGAAAGAAAGATTAAATCATATACAGTGTGGGTGTAAAAGATGGAACTGAAGTAGGGCACTTGCAAAACTGCTGTAACGTGGGGTGGAGGGACTCTTGTCTCTCCCCATGGTGCTGTGGGAATACTGAACACACAGGTACAATCTCTGATTTCTGTTTTCCTACCTTTAGCTGTTAGCGTAGCTATTTCCTATGCTTGGAATATTTATTTTCTTCTTATTGCCTGTTTAACTACTCTTACTATTTCCATGTTAACCTTTATAATCCTTCTTTATCAACATCCTCACGTGCCTCAGCCAGACCATTTTTGGTTTTTTTTTCTTTTGTTCTAAGAACCGTATGCATTTTTTTGCTGTGGTATTCATAGTTGCATTTAGTATTACCGGTGTTCCCAGTAACATCTTTCTTGGATCCATGGAGCATATCTTATTCAACTCTGTATCTTCAGTATCAAGCATACTGGCAAATATTTCTTTATATATATATATATATATATATATATATATGTGTGTGTAATATATATATATATATATATATATATATATATATATATTAAACAAGCAATACAAATACAAATGCCATTTCCAAATTGCTTCTGGCAATTTGGTTCCAATCCACTATCCTGAGTCATTTTTTAATATTTGTAACACAGGTTGAATCTAAACCTCAGTATATCCTTCTGTTTATAGCTCTTCCTGTCCTTCTCTAAGGGTTAAAATATAAATTGGTGCCTTCATCTCCCATGAAACCCCAAAGCGATATATGATTCTTTGTCAGCGTTGGATCTGATTACAATAGACTGAAGATTATTTTTCCACCTGTGACTCTGTCATTATAATCATCTGACTTACATTTATAGTCAAGTGGGAGTGTTTCTCTGATGACTTAGAGCCTTTAAACCTGAGGATAACAAAATGCTGTCTGTGAAGTACATATAAATCCTAAGCAGAGAGAAAAATCAAATCATCTGTTATACTATTTGTTTTCATTTAATAAAAGATGGAAAAAAAACAGAAAAATGAACCTGGAGTATGCCAGACAATTTAAGGAAATACATCAACAGGCAGTATACTAAACATCTCTCTATGCATCCCAGGAATTGACATAACAGGAGCATAGCTTAAGTATTATCAGAAAACAAAACAAAACAAAACAAAAAAACGGCTCACTGAAGGAGAAGTTTCTTTGGATAAGAGCTGTATTATGCAACTTGTTCACCTTCTTTGCAATAACACTATAGCCTTGAAGCAAGTTTTTCCATACAGTAGCATTCTCAACTGCCCTTTTAAACTTCTCAAACCATGTATGGGATGATAGTACCTGTCCATTATGGCTGAGAATTTATCTTTTCTTTTCTTCATTTGTGTTCCCAGATTATTTTAGTCAATGAGAGTGTTCATTGTTTCTTATACTAGACATAGATTTTTATAGTAGCTTTTTCAGTAGTTTCTTTTCCAGAGGTTTAGCCAAATCAACTACCCCTGACAACTATGCAGTCAAATTTACCAATCTTCCCAGTTGGAAGCTTCAGACAGTCATATTGGAGAAACCATATTGAAATAATCTCATCTATATACTGAAATATCCATCCATGGTTTCTATGTTGATTAAATACTAGATAATAAGTTCACTGTTGTCCATCTTTTTTCTGCATGGTTATGTATTACTTTTTTCACAATATAAATTTCACATTTAATTTACAGGCTTAGCAGAGTTCATATTTAGGCTTTACATGAAGACAATTTCCTTTGCACTGGTTTGGTAACATCAAACGCTGAAGTTAGGTAGCATATATTTACTTTACTGGGGTAGGAAAAAGCTAATGTCAAATGTCACAGTGGAATGATAATCTAACTTTTTTTTTTTTAAATACAACTTTCTTTGGAAGGAGATAAATTTAAATATTTTATTTATTTATTTGAGAGGAAAGAGAGAGAGAACGAGTGGGGGAAGGGGCAAAGGGAGAGGGAGAAGCAGGCTCCCTGATGAGAAGAGGGCCCAGCACAGGGCTCCATCCCAGGACCCTGAGATCATAACATGAGCCAAAATCCAATCAGCCACTTAACCAACTCAGCCACCCAGGTGGCCTGCATCCAGTCTTTTGAAGTTAAATTGTTTCTTTCATTACTCTTAAATGTATTCACTCAACGGCCCATAATTTTAGAATGCTTCAAAGTGTTCACTTTTTATATAGTTAATGTAAGACCTGGTCAAGTGTACAATTTGGAAAATGTAAAAGAGAACAAAAAAGTCACCCCATCTCAAGAATCCCATTACATTAGTCACAGTATTTCTTCTTTTTGTTTTGAGTAGATTAGACTCTAAATATGAGACTTTATGCTACTTTTTACTGAACAAAATATAATGAGCTCTTATCTGTGACATTTTTTTTTAAGATTTTTTATTTATTTATCAGAGAGAGAGAGGGGGAGAGAGCAAGCACAGGCAGACAGAATGGCAGGCAGAGGCAGAGGGAGAAGCAGGCTCAGAGGCAGAGGGAGAAGCAGGCTCCTTGCCGAGCAAGGAGCCCGATGTGGGACTCGATCCCAGGACGCTGGGATCATGACCTGAGCCGAAGGCAGCTGCTTAACCAACTGAGCCACCCAGGCATCCCTTATCTGTGACATTTAAGTGGAAGTTTATAGCTTTTGATCCAAAGGAAAAAGGCAAATCTCCTACCTTTGAACCAAACTGGAACTTCCAAAGTAAGACACGCTTTTTTTTTTTTTTTTAAATAAACATATAATGTATTTTTATCCCCAGGGGTACAGGTCTGTGCATCGCCAGGTTTACACACTTCACAGCACTCACCATAGCACATACCCTCCCCAATGTCATAACTCCACCCCCCTCTCCCAAACCTCCTCCCCCCAGCAACCCTCAGTTTGTTTTGTGAGATTAAGAGACTTATGGTTTGTCTCCCTCCGAATCCCATCTTGTTTCATTCATTCTTCTCCTACCCCCTTAAGCCCCCATGTTGCATCTCCACTTCCTCATATCAGGGAGATCATATGATAGTTGTTAAGACACACTTTTGAATTTTTTATGAAGAGTACCATGATGATGATTCTCGCATTAAGATTATGAGCTCTTTCAAGATGTCTGAGGACTTTGTGCATATCTACCTGCATCTCTTAAAAAGTCTATCTTATCTCCAGGGATGGTTAATGGGCATGAATGACCCTGATAACTAGGGTAACCATATAATCTAACATGTGAGGGTGATTATTAGTGACTTTATTGGGCAAAGACATGAACCAGTACTGTCCTGGTTGAACAGGGACATACTTAACTAAGGTATAAGAAGAGGAATTTTAGTGATGGATTCTCCAATATTATCAATTGAAGAAGTGTTTCCTATATAGTAGGGTCAGCAAACTACAATTTGTATGCAGCCCACTGCTATGCTTTTGTTTATCTCCTCAGTTAAGAATAGTACTTATGAGGGTGCTCAGGTGGCTCAGTGGGTTAAAGCCTCTGCCTTTGACTTGGGTTGTGGTACCAGAGTCCTGGGATCGAGCCCTGCATCAGGCTCTCTCCTTGGCGGGGAGCCTGCTTCCTCCACCCCTCTCTCTGCCTGCCTCTCTGCTTGCTTGTGATCTCTGTCAAATAAATAAATAAAATCTTTTAAAAACATTTTAAAAATAGTATTTATGCATTTTAATGATTGGAAAAAAAAATCTAGAAACTTGTTTTCGTTCTCAGCATATAAACCCCTACACAATATCTTTGATTTTACTTCTTGAATCGTAAAGTCTAAAATACTTGCCATCTGGCCCTATAGAGAAAAAGTTTGCCAACCTTTGTATATGTTTATATCTTCTACTCTAATCATTCATATTGTTCAATACTTTGCTTTTCACCCAAATCTCTGAATTGGTGTTTCTCACAACGGAGTAAGATATAGACCCCTATAAAGAAAAGGAAAGAAACGGTCCCTTTGGACTCCAGAAAAATGTATTTGTCCCCACAATATGTGGATAAATACTGACTTACAAAGTAAACATTTTATTCTGTTAAATTCAGCTTCAGTTGAGAATTATCACTGAAAACTATGCTGAAAGATTACTTTGAACCTCATTTAGTAAAACTCAATTCTTTAAAAAATATCATAGAATATCTCGATCTCTAAAACTCTACAGTCTCTCAGTGAATCATAAACACTAAAGAAATACTAATCAAGTATATTCTAGCAAAACTGTAGGGTCTGGAAAACATTCAAATAATTATTTGTCTCTGAAAGGCAGGTATTAAGGGACACTTGGGGGGCTCAGTCAGTTTAGTCTCTGCCTTCACCTCAGGTCGTGGTCCCAGGGTCCCAGTATTGAGTTCAGGCATTGGGCTCCTTGCTCAGCGGGGAGCTTGCTTCTCTTTCTTCCTGCTGTTTCCCCTGCTTGAGCTCGCTCTCTCTCTCTCTCTCTCTCTCTGACAAACACATAAATAAAATCTTTCAATAAAAGAAAAGAAAAGAAAGGAAAAAGCAGTGTTAAAACTAATTAAGTGACCTGGCCATCTTTTTACTTTACTTCTTTATGTTTTTCTACTTATTTTTTTTTTTTTTTTGCACTCCCTTCCTCTCCATAAAGGTATTATAAGATGGTTTAAATACACAGTCAAATTTTTATAACAATCCATAAAACTGCAATAAAAATGTTCTGTGTAACACTCTATAAAACACACTTAGAAAAAAATCCTGACATTATCCACTCAAGTTACTACTAATTTTACTAAGTCTGGGATATTGTAATGTACTTTCAATTAAATTATCAAAATAAAACACCTTGTTTTTATCTCTTTCTTCAGATTGCTTATACACGTGTTTCTTTAGTGAACTCTCTCTTTTTTTTTTTTAATTAGGCACATTGATTAACATTTTTATTTTTTAAAACCCATATTAATCTCTATGATTATATCTGACATTTATCCATTGACCTCATGCATCTTTCTTATGACCTTTCTGGAAATGGATTACCTGAATCATAACTTTTAGTGGAAAACAATAAAACTGAGCATCATGAATAAACTATGATTTTTGTTTACTATCACCTGAGAGTGTTGGGGCAAATTTTACATTTATAAACGATTAAGCATCTTCTACATCTTCCCAGAGCAGTTAAAATAAATAGGCAAAATTATATCTGTGTGGTTCGCACATAATAAATTCAACCAATTAATAAAATTTGCATTTAACAGTAGCACAACAGGAAAAATAAAGTTAGTGTTGAAAGAGAATATAAATGTTTAGTATTCCACATTTTACATTCATATCCTTTCCTCACTCCCTGCAGCTTGGAAAATTTATATTATCTTTGTTAATCACCTTCCTCCATGCAGTTTATAAACAAGTATTAGAGTAGGAATAACGTTAAGAGAAAATAAACAAATATAAGTTCAGTCCCTACTCACCCTGCCTTCTAAGAGCTCAAGTAGTGCTATTGTAAATTTCCATGAAAATAAAGCTGATTGGATTGCAAATCCTCTAGTCCTTGGTTAAGCTACCTAACATTCAACCACCTCCAGGGAAAATTAGGTTTAATTTGGAAAAGGGAAGAACACAGAGCAAATAAAAGATGGCAAAGAGCATTGAAGTGGGGACACAGAAATAAAGATAAATATAAAAACAGAAAAAGGATGAGACAAAAACATCAATAAATGAATTCCTTTGTGAAATCAACCTGTTGAAACCAAAGTAAATTTGAGAGTTCTATAATTATCTGATCAATTTTGATAGTGCTATCAGTTGTGATCATTCAAATCCTCACACCTAGACTGTTTATCCAGCCAATGTCCATCAAAACCTCATGGCCTGATAGGTTAGGCCAGGGGTATTCAGCAGGAAGAAATTAGGCTATGCTGTTCTCAAGATTTACAATCTGCTGTCAGAAATCCCATACAAATTACAATGACTGCCAGGGTATGTTGTGCAGTGCCAAATGAAGATAATTACCTGCCAGTCTGCATAATTAGTGCCTCCATCCCCCAAATTCCCACTTTACAAATGCCTGTTTTATTCAGGTAAGTAAGGAGAATTCTTTTCCTTGTCACTCTGCTAAATCATGCAAAATGTTTTGATTGGTACATAAGCTAGCAGGGGGAAAATATTAATATTGGAAGAACTTTATGTTCACTTTTTATCCAATCTGAGAACAATTCAATAAAAGTAAAATCCTTTATGTATGGCTGATCTAACAGGTTTTTTTCACTTTCTATTGCAGGTATTACGGGAATTTGTAAAACATTTGTAAACCATAACATGTGCTATAAATGTAAGATACTGTTGTGCTAAGTCAAGTTTCTAAGAAACTAGATGAAACTCTTCCAACGAATCAGAAATGGTAGAATAATGAGACCTAAGCCTTGGAAGAGACACATGCAACTTTTGTTGCCTTGGTTCATGTCTACCTTCTTTCTAAATGCATCAATGTGTTTTTACATGTTTGAGTTTTTTTTAAAAAGAATATATTTTTAACCTAAGATTGCAATTTTAGAGTAAAGAGAAATATATATTTGTCAAATCTAAATAGAACATTTAAAACATGAATGCACACTGATTTCATTTTACGTACTGTTCCACTGTCTGATGTATTGATGTTCGGTTCTCACCATTAGAAATGCAGAAAGCCAAATGAACGCACACACCATTCCTTCACCTCATTACAATTTGTGGCAGACTTTCTCACCATACTTCACTCTTAATTCCTTCTTTGGAGAAGGAAGGCTGCCAGCCACTATCAATTTACAAAGTTATCTTTGATTTAAGAAAGAATATGTCATTCTATATAAAGTACATTGGATTTTCATCCAAGAGCAAGGAAAAAGCAGTAGAGAAACTTTCATGTAATGCTCTTCAGAATGCCTAATTTCCTATATAGATAGGTGTTAGCAGTGTTGTTGTGAGATGGGACAAAAATTCCATAGAATCTATTTATATAAGTAGCAAGTTTTGTTTATTTTTTTTTTTCTCTTTTAAGTCTCTGGGTTCAATTTAAGGGAAGAATTCACCTCTTTGAATAGATACCATTAAATAAATAGAGAAGATAGTCATTATAATTAAGGGCATAATCTGACAACAAAGAGTAAACAGAGTAGCCATATATACATGCTGGTTGATTGGAAAAAAAAAAAAAATTAAAAGTGGAGTAAGCTTACCTAAATGGAAAAAATAGTTCAGTAAAAATTCTATTTTTTGCTTCAAATTTTTTTCTCTACATCTCACATGAGATAAGGCCTTTTTTTTTTTCATCTCTAATGTTTCTGTATTCACCACTTTATTTTAGGTTAAAAAGAAACATTTCCTCAACAGAGATACATCTTGACTTAGAATTAGTTTTACCTTAAACATGAAATTTCTCTAGATAGCACCTGAAAAAAATCAATGCTTATATTAATGATGAGAAGTTCTTCTACTGCCCACTTTACGTGTAAAAGCCCACTACGTAATTGTCTTAGTAAGTATTTGGATGAAACTGAAGAATCCACGTTCTACTCTGTTATAACGCAAAGTAAGGTGACCCTTAGGCACAGTGCCCTCTAAATCAATAATTACTGCAGGATTATCTTCTTTACTCTATCATAACTTATTCAAAATCAAACCATCTTAAATCACACTGGTACATGCATCCATTCACTTCTCGTCCAATCAAAACGGAATTACCTGTCAACAGAGAAGTACGCTTACAAGTGTGAAACCATTTGACCATGTTATATTTTAATTTGCAGAGACAAAAATGACAAGCAATTTATTTACATAAAACTGTACAAAAGCAAATTAAATTATGTAAAGTATTTCATAAATAGTTGGACGAGTGTTTCATACATTTCGCCATGTTTAGCATAGTTGCGTGCATAGTGACTCATAATAAAGGATGATAAATTGTTTTCTGCTTCACTATCAACATCCAAGTAGCAGAACAATAGTCAATGATTAACATTACAAACAGATTGTACCACACTGAATGCAAGTGCTTTAAAATGTAGGAAAAGTTGTCTGAAAGTAAACCCTAGGGAGCTGAAAGTATGAGGTCTTCCTCCAGATGTTGGATCTACCTCTGCCTGGATCACAACTGACCAGCTCTAGAATATTCTTGATCATATTCACTGTTTTTGTTTTATTCCTACCTAAGGACACATTGTATATTTATCACGGATACAACATCCCTAAAACTACTTCCGTCTTCAGATTTCTCAGGCCTGAATTTGGGATGGCTTGATTCTTGGAGGTTTCTTCGGGTCTGTGTGTTATATTATTTTCCTTTAAGAGAGCTTCCTAGGGTAGCCTTTCAGCCTGACATCTTCAGTACCATCTTAGTTTCTCTTCCCATAAAAATAATGCCTCTCTTGTTTTCTGAAACTCAGGCAGCAGGCCAGTCAGAAACCATACAGAAATGATATCTGGAGGGTCAGAATGAGCATTAGATTTTAGACTGAAGCTACAGACATACACATAAATTTTAATACACATAAATTTATATAGTTACTCATTAATTTATAAATGTGTCCTAATGTATAATGCATGCAAAGTTCACTTGAGAATCTTGTGTACAGAAAACAAGTATGGTTTATATACTATACAACCAAAATGAAACAGCAGCTAAAAGAAAAATTAACAACAAAACGGAAATAAAGAATAGAAATTCGAAATCAATATTTGACCTTGCAAAATGGACTGATTTCACCCCTGATAATCTCTCTCTGTGTTACTATTATAATAAACGCTTGAGCCTTCTAGTCAGAATTAAGCAGTCCATGTTAATGCCTTAGTTTTGTTTTATGAATGAACGATATTTAAGACTGGTCCATTATCTGAGTTTGTCAGAAGGCAAATTTTTAATATATTATTTATTATTTTCAGAAAATAAACATGGATAAATATACAGGATCAAAAAAGTTGGGAATAGCCCATTTTCCCTCATTGTCCAAACCCAACAACCGTTTTTTTTACCGTAACAACAGGTATAAAAGGCACAGTTGCTTGTTTTGCATTCACTCATTTATTTTTTTTGTTTCTTTTTATTGATTTTTTTCAAAAGCACTCTATATATGGAGTGGCACCAGATTTAGCCTATTCAAAATAAAAGTCATACAAACACAAAATATATTTCTGTGTCATGCCAGCTCATTATATAATAAACATGTTATGAGAGCTAATTCTACTAGAATTACTGAGAATACTTACAGTACACTGAATTTTTTTCTTTCACACCCATTTTAGTTCTAAAGAGAGGCTCACGAGTTAAATGACAATGACATGGCTGTCTTGAATGTGGTGCAAACATCATTGGGGAATGTAGATCCAATTAATCCAAAGGTCCAGTATGACCCGTATTAGCTTTATAGACAATGGAAGGGTTTTAAGATAGAATGAAATGAGCTATCTAATGGCTTCAAGTGTCTCATGAAAGAAAGAAAATAAATGCATTAAAAAAAAGTTTGTTGAACACCTGTGTTATGCAATTGAGTATTTGCTTTGTAACGTGCAAGAAAAAATATGTATACATTTTATAAGTATCTTTAGAAGTATTTTGTCTTAATAGGTACTTACAGATTATACAAGGCAGAACTGCTTTAATGCAGTTTCCTAACAGAGTACTAGAATTGCATCTTTCCATCATGTAAATAATAATTAAACATAAACATGTTCAATTATTGATATTTTAGTCCAGTATTTTTGTTTCAATTACATATCTTCTTTCATCTTAACTATTATACATAAACTAACATCAAAATGAAAACTCCATTTAAGAAAGAGCAGAAGGAAATGACCCCAAAAGAGTAGCCCACCAAACAGAGAAGTTGTTTTCAAAGATAAACATTTTGATGACCTATAGTGAGTTCACAACCTCTGGTCCAGGCTGTTTCACCTTATAGTCTAAGAAATTCTGTAAAGAATAAAACTATCCAAAGCTACATTATTTCTACAGTTTGCTAGAGAGCCATCAGGCTATGTCTTAACCAGGTTGCAAACATTCAGTGTTGGGAACATTTGCTCTTCTCACCTGTTATCCCCTATTCTGTCCCTGGATTGTCACTTCTGTCTGAATGTCCCAGCTCAATTTCCAATTATGTTAAATCACCCTCTATAGAACAAATGACCCAAAATCTGCATATTGTGGTTTTTTTTTCACACTGAAAAAATTGCATATTTTCCACTTTGAGAGATGTACATACAAGGAGACATATCACTGCCCAGAACTCATTTCTTTCATGTTCCATCTAGATTTGTTTTAAGACATATTGTATCATGTTCAAAATCACATTAATGACAAATCAATTAGGGTGTCACCTTGTTTCAATGTTGTGAGACTTGAAATAGTGCTATATTGCACAGGATCAAAATTAATGCACTTGTGTTATATGAAAGAGTGCCTTAAACACACAAAAAATACAACTGGTAATTTGAAACGTAAATAGTAAGACCAGCACGTATTACCTGGATTCCAAAATGATAAAAGTGATTTTAACTTAAAAGACTTTATACCGACATATCCTTCTTTCCCTACCTACCCACAAAAATGATTTTTACAAGTGAAACTTCCCTGATAATAGGTTTTGAAGCTAAACTTGAAACTTAACTAATTGTCTACTATTATACCAAAAATACATCACTTTAGTTTTCATTTTCTGAGCTTTCAAAGAAAACCCATTTTAAAAGAGAATGCATGTTTTCAGGTATAGAGACAATGTAAAATAAGCTAGTGTTTGAGTATTTCTGTATGTGCATGGGTTCAGTTGCTTTTGTTGCTTAATGGATTTCCAGTCAAGACCAAATCTGCTTCATGATTTCCCTGATCTGCCGTGTGATCTTTGGCCTTTTAATGACACATTGTTCCAGTTAGTTGATAACAGTGGTGCTGTTCTGAAAAAAATATATATAATTTTTACAAGTTATAATTAGTGTAATTGATACATGTGGTCAAGATTGTGTGTATACTAAGAATATTCGATGAATGTATGTGATTGAAGTGGATACCCCTGACTTGAAAAGAACAACATATGTCAATTTGGTACTACAATCTCCAACTGGGTATTGTCTAGCTGTCAGTCTTTGTTAGAATTTTAAAGCTGTGAGATTCTCAATATTCTTGTAGAGTCCCCCTTAATAAGAACTGTACCTTTACAGGGACTTTATTATTTTGGGGGGATTGCCTTTCATGGTGATTAATTATATTCTCATGGTATGTCTAAAATACATTTACCTGATTTGTTTTTTGTTTGTTTGTTTGTTTTTTATCTTTTAATTTATTTTTATTTTTATTTTTTTGTCTGTGTGGGGTTTTTGTTTGTTTGTTTGGTTTTTTTTTTTTTTTTTTTTGACCAGCAGGATGGCATTCGAACTAAATCAAAGTGACTAAATCATGCTTCAGTTTAGGGATAATGAGAGTGTGTTGTGTTCTGCTAATCAGGCTTGTTACCATGAAAGAAACTTGCAACCATCTTTTTTTTTTTTTTTTTCCCTCCTTGGAGGGGGATGGGGAAGAGGGATAAAGGGTGTTGGGAATAATCAGTGAGGGGATTAGACATGCAAGTAACAAGGATGGTTTCTACATTGTACATTACAATCAGGCTAACAGTATCACTAAAGGCCTGATCTGGAGGCAGAAGTGGCAGGCAAAGCTTTGTCTCTTTGGTAGCCCCCTCTTTGTGATTAAACGGTTTTTCTTTGTAAGGTTTTTTGCCCCTTATTCTCCTTCTCATACATGAAAAGAACTTTGCCGTTCTTCTTCATAACCTACAGGTAAACTTCTCTTCTAGTGAGAGTATTGACAGGAGATGGCTTGTATTCCCCTGTTTTTGTAAGGGGAATATCCTCAGGGTTGGCTTCCTCATTTTTGCTGAAACTAGCTGCACTGAAGGTCTCATAGGACGAGGTCAACTTTTTGTTCAGAAGGTTTCTGTTGCGGTCACCCATGATGGCGGCCTCGCCATTGGCCAGCTTTTCCTGGCTTCCTCGTTCATCAACAGGCATGAAAGTGGAGAGTTTGGGCTGGCTCTTCTTCCTCTCTGGAGAAGTGCGGACCGGCATCCAGCAGGAGTCTGAGTGGCCATATTCATCACACTCACGGGTACACTTTCCAGTCAGGGCTACATCTGGAAGAGGTCTTGAATCTGAAATTCAAGGAGAAGGAGATGTTAAAGTTGGACATTCTGCAACAGACTTTTTTGATTTGCATGAAATTGGAAGGGGGAAATATATATATATATATTTTTTTTTCCTTTTTTCTTCACCCCATAGTTCATCATTCCCATAGAACAGTTTTTAATTTCATATCCACTAAAGATAAGGTCTTGCAAAAACATCAAATATCATGGAAAGAGAGGAATGAACAGACTAATAAATTTAAGCATGCAGAAGATAGGTACATATGCATTTGTTACAAGACGGAGACGTGTGTATATTCTCAAGTAGAAAAAAGTGCATATGTATATTAGGATGGGTATAAATTTTTCCACATGCATCAGAAAAGTTATTAAATCCAAATAGATAATTTTCTGTATTTATAAATTATCCCAGAAATCGTGTACTTTTGCCAATTGGATTCCTTCCTGCTTATACATTATTCATGGAGAGCAAATATGCAAAACCTTATATTTAAAATACAGTATAAAACATCAGGGTGACTCAGAAGTAGGACCTAAATTGACAGCACATCATGTGGTAAGAAGTAAAAAAAGCAAAGTACAAGTAGGTTACGGGTGTGAACATACTAGCAATATCATCTCCTATCCCACGCCGCCCACACCAACCTCCCAACCACCATGTCAAATGACCTTATATGTGCTGTAGGATAATCTCTTAAATGTTCACACAGAAACACGTTTGCCAATGTGTTTGCTGAATAGAAATATTATGTGAAATGCAATGCATTGGGAAAATGCAGTCAAGCTCCTAAAGTTTTGATGAAATAGCATGTAGTCCCAATTAATGTTGGTACCTACTGGAATGGGAAATATCTTCTCTTACTATAAAGCTAAGTCATATCTAGATAGTTCTTAGGGATCAGGATTAGAGATGGAAATTAAGAATTACCTGTATATGTAAGTAAAATTGTTAATATGTGTCTGTCTTTGGAGAACCAGTATGTATTTTATTACTATTAATATTTTTTAAAGATTTTATTTATTTATTTGACAGAGAAAGAGAGGGAGGATAAGTAGGCAGAGAGGCAGGCAGAGAGAGGTGGGGGTCGGGGAAGCAGGCTCCCTGCTAAGCAGAGAGCCTGACGTGGGGCTTGATCCCAGGACCCTGAGATCATGACCTGAGCCGAAGGCAGAGGCTTAACCCACTGAACCACCCAGGCGCCCCTACTATTAACTTTTTTTTAACAGACTTTGTTTTTATTTGAAAAAGAATGGGGGGGTGGGAAGCAGTCTTCCTCAACAGATTCTAAAATATAACTGTAGGGTTTCATTTAAGATATTTTTAGTTTATTTTATTGCCAAACAAAAGAACATAATATGATTGTGCTTCAATTGATATAATATGACTTTTTTTTTTTTTTAACAAGACTTTGGGCTTAAAAGATGGACAGATTTTAACCTCTGCAAATATAGTCACAACAATGGAATCAGTGAGATTTGCCTATACATGATCTTGGGTTGATTTGGTTTAAAATTAAAGAAGGGGTTATTTAAATGATCGCCCAAATACTTAGACCTTCTGTTTCTGTCTCCACCCACCATCCTCACCCTCTCTACTTTAACATTACATTCCTATTTTGACTATCATTTGTATAGGCTATTTCAGAAGTTTTGCTCTGCCCAATCTCCCAGATTAAGGCAGTCCAATGCACACCATTTTTTCCTGCCATGAAGGATAACTGAAATATTGACATTTGTCAACCCATTGATTTTTAAACCGCTATGGCCCGAGATTGTTTTACATTGTGTGCTGAGAGCTCACTGAGGAAATGCCAGCGCTCTTCACAGGAAATCTAGACTAACTATTCTCTTTCCCAAAGGTAAAATGCAAAGATCATTATTTATTGTCGTTGCACATGCTGTGTTGCCATCTGACTTCTAAGTCAGAAGACCCTATTAATTTTATCATCAAAAGTGAAAGCACTTTCTTATTCATATTTTTATGCCAAATTCCCTCTGTGTCTCTCAAACACAATTTTGGATGCATTTTAAAAATCAAACTATTGGCAAATTTTATGAATGGTTTTTGTGATCTAGTTAGTTTAAATAAGCAAAGTGGGAGGTCTTTCCAGAATATTTTCTATCTTGGGATACTTTGTTTATCTAAAGCTGACCGAAATGCCTTGAACAGGAAAAACTCTTGTAAAAATGCAAAGTGCAAGATCAGACCCATTTTCCTCTAAACATTCCCTTTTTCTTCATTGCTTCAATAAGTTCAAACTTTTCTTTTTCCTGTATGATAGTGCCTATCAAAGACACAAGAAAATAATCAAGACTAAAGCTACCAAAACAAGAAAGATCTCTTTGAATGTGGTTGTCATTCCCAGCAGAAATGGCCCAGAATGTTCTCCGATCAGCTAAATTTATTAAAGTCTCACACAATGTGTCAGTTTACTTACATAGTAATTTACAGATTTTCTGCTTTTCAGGGACTAATTGTGTTTCTAGTTTAAATGTGTAGCACTTTGTTATTCTTTTGTTTGAGATGCATGTAGAGAAAGCTCAGAGAACTGTGTAATATGCAAGCAACTCTTCTTACCTGAGGTTTTACTTCTGTACCTGAACTTTCTGTTGTTCATAAGGAACTATATTTATTTAGATTGACTCAATTTCTCATCAACTAGAAGTGAGAGACTCTTCAATTTCTTCCCTCAGCGCTTACATCCTAGTCTGGATTATCTCCTGCTGAAACTGATTTCCTCTTATTGCTTTTAACAAAAGGCAACTTGTCTTCTCTGCCATCAGGCACTTGTGGGTTGCCACATCTCCATCCAAGAAGCATGACTTTTAATAAGGATCTCCTGTCATTTCCAAAGTCAAACACTTGATTGCGGACCACAGTGGAAGTTGACAAGCCTAATTGGCTCAGACATGTTGCAGTGTTTGTCATCAGATTTAGAAAATAATCAAGAAAGGCTATAAGCGATTCATCAGGAGCAATCAAAACTCCCAATCCTGATAACTCAAACGAATCCTCAAAAGAAACACCAATGATTAACAAATGTAATTTGTATTATGTTGCAATTTATTAAAGGGAGGCATGAATGGAATAGTATTTTTATGTGTTCTATATTTTCTTACTTTAATTATGTAAGTATTTTTTTTAACACAAAACTTATACCTGGTCTTAAAAAAACATCAAAGACACTTCTTTCTCCCTTTCATAAAAAGACATACTCTTAAAATGTCTTATTTTGTAGAATTATAGAGGCAGACCTTACACAACTAGTAATCTTTCAAAGTCTTTCAGTCTTTCACAGAGGATGTGGCTTTGATATGTAAGAACATTATTTCATGCTTTTGTTTAGTACTATTTCTTTTAAATTTGAACCTTAATGAAGATGGGAAACAGTTCGTTATGATTCTTGTGAGTTGGCATTAAGTAAATCAATGAAAAGTAAAATATTCTATCATCAAAATATAATGGTATTTTCTTCCAGCATTTTCCACAATAAAATCAGTTCCTTAGAGCCCTCCTCAGCAGCCACCCCCCCCCACCCTCCACTTAATCACCTCAAACCTGGTGAAGACTGGATGCAGAATAAGAATTCATTAGATCCCATGGCCACGTTAGCATTACTCCTGAGGTTCTAGTTATGCTATTTTGCTAGACCCATTACATCCATTTGGAGAGTTACAGTCCTTTCTTAGACATCAAGTTAATTTCCTTCTGAAAGTACAGTTTTAAGCCATCATCATAGCAAACAATTTTAGATGAGTTTATAACACAGAATATACTTTCCCACACACATTGTCTTAACTTATTCTCTCAGCCGAGAGGCAGGAGGATGGCTGCAGTAAGGAGTCCAGCCTGTGGGAGAGCAGAGGCCAAAGACTAAGTGTTTCGACTTTCACTTTAGTGTTTCTCATAACGCTACAATGTTCCTTCTTAAAATGTAATAGCTGAGTAGTTAGAGGTCAATTACTGCTACCCACAGCCATAAGAAAAAACTAGAATCTCCAAAGGAAGAGAAAAAAAAAAAAGTTTCCGAGAAGTGCAAGAAATAGATGCCGCTAAGTCACAAATTTTACAACATAATGCCAATAATGGTGCAACCTCCCTATATTTCCTAACATAGAGGAAATGATAAAGGATTTAAGAAGTCCAGCTCTTTCTCTGAATAAAAGTACATTTGCCCTTACTGGGCTCGGTGGGTGAATTGGTCCTGGGAAATGCAGGTACAGTGACCTCAACAAGGAGGGACAGACAGACAATAGGTGGAATCATCAGAAATAATAAGGAAAGCACAGATTTATGCAGGCAATTCATGTTCCCAGAAGCTGTTCTATACATTTCAGAAACCATTCCGGGCATCTTTATTACAGAAGAGAACTGTATGGTTAAGACTCTTGAAGACAACTCTGCACCGGTAAGGATCTTCAGATGCTGAGTTATGCATTCTGCCAGAATCCTGGGCACCCGCTTTACTGCAGGCCCTTGGTTTGGTACTGAAGATACAAGGGTATTTTTATCTCCAAAGAGAAGGCATGAAAACACCGCATTTAGTTTTAAAATATTTCCAGTGAGTTTTTTTAAGCTCAGTTATTTCATGTTATATGCATAATTTGCTTATTTAACATACAAATTACTTAATTCTCTGATCATGTGATGAGTTGTTAGTCAATGTGTAGATGTTCACACCATTCCTATAATTTGTTCTTTAAATTCAAGCAATAGCATATTCTTAACATTACTTGAGAAAATTCTGCAATGAAAAATTGTGTTATCCTCTCCTTTTGGGGAGAAAAAAAACACATACAGGCACCTTTTGCTTTTCTTCCTTTTTGAAGGAAGTTTTCTTTTTATACTTCTTGACTTTTTGTTATATAAAGATTTCTTTTTCTGGAGGCACATCTAAATTCTGGTGTAATTTGGTGGACAACAAAAAGGGTTTTACGAAAGGATGTGTGAGAAAAAAGAAAGACAATTGGTAATGGTTTTCCAACAAATACTTTAACATTACCTTTACTTTCTTAGGAAAAGAAATATGAAAATATCTGTTTTACTCAAGTGATTAAATAAAATGCTCGACTTTAAAATAGGTGTCAGAAAATGATTTACTTTTGCCTTATTTAATACAATTGAGGACAAATAAATAAACTCTTTACTGGGAAGTTATTATTGAAGTCACTAAAGATTAGGTGTGAGGGGATGAAATCCAAAAGGTGCATATGGAGTTAGACTTGTTTTTGTTCTTGTTTTTTTAATGTAAATAACCTAAAGATCCCTACCTTTTGTCTGTTCCTGGAATTTGGGAAAACTAGAAGGGTAAGCAGTAACAGATAATGGACAGGGTAGGAATCACTGATGCAAACAAGCAGTTCGTAATTCTCGAAGTATCTGATTACTCTCCAGAAGAAGGGGAGATTTATAGATATATAAGTGTCACCTAGGGCTTCAATGAAGGGTTTTTAAGATTTCTTTTTTTTTTTTTTTAAGATTTTATTTTTTAACTTGATAGACAGAGACCACAAGTAGGCAGAGAGGCAAGCAGGGAGAGAGAAGAGAAAGCAGGCTTCCTGCTGAGCAAAGAGCCCAATGTGGAGCTCGATCCCAGGACCCTGGGATCATGACCTGAGTTGAAGGCAGAGGCTTTAACCCACTGAGCCACCCAGGCCCCCCGGTTTTTAAGATTTCTAAACAGTGTTCTGATTTGTCTAAAATCACTTTACCCTACCAAGCTTAAAGAGGATATAAGAATAGCCTCTGCACTCATTCCTAACTTCAGTCTTCTTATGCTACTCCTAAGCAAGTCCTGATGGGACAGGGAATTTGTGAAAAGAATAGATGTGGTGTCTCAACATTGCTGTGTATGATTCTGCGTGTGTCATATATAAGTTCTGTGACTTTGGATGTAATTTCTTGAACGTAATTTCTCTGAGCCTCAAGGTCCTCATGAGGGAGAGAATAAGACCTACTTCCTTTTATATTACAGGGATAAAATAATTAATGTATATAATGCTTATCATGGATTGGTCTCTGGTGTGGTATAGATACTCAGTAAATAGTAGATCAGAGACCCTGGAGATATTTAAGGTGATATGTCTATACCTATATCTATATTTCTATCTATATCTATCTCATCTCTATAGTCTTCCATAAGTGAAATACATGTTATTGAGGGAAATAAGCTTAGAAGCTAGGTTCCTTGGATTAAAATCCTAATTTCATAACTTAGCATATAATTATGAAAAGGTTACTTGATTGATATAAATTACCTCATCTGTGTAACAAGTATACCAGAAAAAATTAACCTCTCAGGATTATTGTGAAAATTAAGTCTATTAATATAGGTAAAGTATTAGTAATAATTCCTGACACACAATAGCCCTCAATAAATATTAGGTACTTCAGGTGCATCATTCCTCACCCACAACTATGTCCTGAAAAAATCTTTGAAAACTAAAGTGTTTTTTTTTCCCATAAATTTATACCCTTGACATTTAATACAAGACTTTTCTTCATCTTTATCTTATATTATATAAATATTTATGTTTTCCTGTAGATATACTATGTTTAATTAACATCACTCTCAGAGTCTTCAATTTTTAAAATAATATATGATATTACCTTTTTTTTTTTAAAGATTTTATTTATTTACTTGACAGAGAGATCCCAAGTAGGCAGAGAAGCAGGCAGAGTGAGAAGCAGGCTCCCTGCTGAGCAGAGAGCCTGATGCCAGCTGGATCCCAGGACCCTGGGATCCTGACCTGAGCCAAAGGCAGAGAATTTAACTCACTGAGCCACCCAGGTATCCTGATATTAACTTTTTTACATATGAAGGACTCTGAATTTTGAGATATATTTGGCTAAAAAGATTAACTTATTGTGGAATTAATACCAATCATCAATCAAAGGGGCATATTGAGGTACTTTTCCAGTAGTACTAATGACTTTAGAGACTGAAGTATACCAGAGCTACCATTTATGTAGGAAAATAAAAAGTTTCCTATATCCTGTATATTCTATGTCAGGTTCTTATTTATTAAGATTTTTCCAGGGAAGATGCATTTGGTATGAGTAATTACAGTTGCTCAAAACTAAAGAGGAAATGCTCTATTACATGCAGCTACCTTTACAACCTAAACAGATCAACCTCACAATGAATCATTTTCGTTTAAAAGAGATTTTCCCCTAAAATACTGGTTGTTGGCTAGCTACCTTGCTTTGCCTTCATGGGCCACAACGTAAGAAGGAACTCCATTTTTAAGATAGGCTAAAAATTAGAAATAAACTAATCTAAGACTAAGAGGTTAAAATCAAAGAAAGACAAGAAATAAAAGGGCAAATACCTAAAATTCAGCGTACCCTCCATACATGGGAAATGATGGAACAAAAACGCCATTCAGCAGATGAGCTCTGCAGATTTCATGATGTATGTATATGATTGCATCAAATTGTGATATAAGACCAGAAATTCCTCTAATCTCCTTATACACCTCTCTTTGGAATGTGCTTATGTTAGGATGTAGATTCTATCTCTGTACCTCTTGATGATGAGCCAGTTTTGATGATTAGAATGTGGTAGAAGTAATACTGAGCTATTTCCACACTAGGTTTCAAGAAGTCTAGCAACTTTCTTTGCATTTGCTCTTGGAACCCTGCCATCTCTGCCCCTGAGAGAAAGCACGATCTAGTCTCTTTGAAGATGAAATGCTACTTGAGGAAGAGACTCAGCAGTCTCAGCAGAGCCTACCCCCAGGTAAGCTTTTTCACTCTCCAGGCCAATGCAGCCTCATGAGTGAGTCAGGCAGAACTAGCAAAAAGACCACATAGTCAATCCACAGAAATGTGAGGAGTAGTAAGTCTTTGCTGTTTGAAGCACCTAATTACATTTAATTTTTTGTTTGTTTTTCTTTGGTGGAGAGAGGGTTCATCAATGCAGTGATGGATCTCTGAGATAATGATCTTGGATATATTATCTACAATAAACAGCCTGAGATCTGGAAATAATATACACTACTTCTTTTATGTCTTCTTGTGAGTAACAAACTGACTAATATTGCTGAAAGTACAACTCTCCCAAAGAACATTTTCAGAGATGTAAGCACATTTAATTAACAGCTTCAAGCTGAGGGCTACTATAGAAAGATCTGGAAATTCTGGGTCTATAATTACAGGATTTCACTGCATTTTATACCTAAGAGTGTTCTAGTTTGAGCTGACATGCCAAGACAATATTAAAATGTTTAAGCATGTTTGAAAGCATCAGCAACTTTTCTCCATACTTTAGGCTAAACTCAGTTAAACAGCGATTGAATGTTTCTCAAGAAGCATTTATTGCCCTGAGGCTTCGACTACTGTCATTCTGAATGTGGCATTATCATCCACGGTGGAGACTGTGCATGCCGTGTCTCAAGCAATCCTGCTGAATCAACTCAAACATGAATCTGCTGGTTGGCACGTGAAAACTGCACTACAGCAGAAAAAGGTATGGTGACTGCCTGGAAGTGATCCATTTATGTACATCAGAGATGTGGTTTCACTTTGATTTCTCTCTTCACACATGAAAATTAGAGGCAGTGGAGGTTAAGGGAGTGTTCAAGGAGCAGAGTGGAAAGACAGGAGGGAAAAGGCTGGAGATGGGAAGGTGCTCCGATATTGATCAAAAGAATTCATAAAACCCAGAGAAAGCTTGGGGGCATCTGTTTCACAAGTTAGCAACTGATTATTTCACTCAAGCCCAATTTTGGTTTTTTAACCATTCATGCTTATTTTCCATTGCAAAAATCCTGTCTTTCATAATTTTTCTCCTAGTCTCTTGGATTTTGGTATATTAGAAATTACTTTGAGTGTCAAAGACTTTAGTAATCTGATGAAAACTAGAATCTCCTCCCATAAATATAGGTATGTACTCCCCTAAATTGCTTAAAGTTTCTATGGGGTTCAAGATACCTGAATTAAGGCCACAGTATACTTCCAGCCTTCTGGGGGATTGGAGAAAGAGGGTATATTTTTATACTTGATTTTTTTTTTCCCTTTGAGTTTCAATCAAAGTTTAAAAAATATTTAACAATGTGACATGTATCCTCCAAAAATAGAAATTATAGGCAGTAAATAAATTACCATTCAAACACTGACAGAAAGATTTAAAAGAAATAAAAACAAATTATTAAACTGATTTACAAGTAAGGAAAATAATTAAGGTTTGATTATGTCACTATTTTAAGATGGTCATGTAAATGTTCACATATAAAAGCCCCATAATTTATAAGGCTTTAACTAAATAGGAAATTAATGTTTGGGGATGGATTTAAATGATTGCTGACCATCAGTTGGAAAACATGCTCTTTCCTGGTCCTGAAACCAATATTTGTTTCAAATCAGTGTCTGGGATTGCCAAGAACTAGACCTTCATTCACTTACCAGAAGATGGCAGGTGAATTCTCTTTATTATGAAAATTCATACAAAAACAATAATGATCCAGGTGAGGTTTTCTCTTTTTTTCTTTTCTTTTTTTTAAGTTAATGAAATGCATGAGCCACTTTGTATTGGTTTGACTATAAAATGTGATGTGAATAACACAAAAAGAGTTGCAAACATCAACTTAGAATCACTTTCCAGCAATGGTCTCACATCTTTGGTTTTCATAATTGACCATAACGTTGTAGGATATATATCCTACCGTAAATATTAATGTTGTCTTTAGGAATGCATGTTTATTCTGAAGATAGTACACAAAAGCCCTATTAACTATAAGAATATTATCGTTGGATTGTGTTCTTGAGGGCAGAATTCATGTATCTTTCCTTTACACATAACATAATTCTATACAAATAAAGAAGTTAAAAAAAAGAAAACTGAAAAAATCAATTAATAGATATTATTTTCTCAAACTTTCTTTCCTCCAACATAAACCACAACAAAGCACTTTTTTTTAAAAGGAAGTGATAAGTTAACAAATAGTTCCTAAAATAAGGAACTGGCATTAAATGTCTAAATACTTAATGCAAGTATGTTAAATATTAAAACAAATTAATTCAGTATGTAGCAATGTCTTAAGAAGACCATCACTTCCGTGGCTGTAATGAGATAAAAGGTGTTTCTAAGTATCTTTTTCTATGTGTTATTTTGTGTGAAGTCTAAAATAAATTATATTAAAGCTAAAATCATGTATGGAGTAGAACTGCAATTGGAATGTGATTACTTTTTACAGAGGGACAAATCAAATCCATTTAGATTTACTGAAGCAAAAAAAAAAAAAAAAGATTTACTGAAGCAATATAATTATTTTTTTTAATGTGAAAAAAAAAAAGTAGCCATGCATTTTCTCCCTTAGTGTAGAAATCTTGAGAAACTCTGCAATTATTCTAATGATATGGCCATTTGCAAATATATTCTCAAACTCTGTGCTTAGACTACCTGTTGAAATATTTTACTAGTCATACAGAAAAGCTAATCTGTTTGGAAGTACTTGCATAATAGCAAATATGTTGTAATATAATCCCATTAGTTATTGTGATTTGGGGCAAAGACGAAAAGTTTTTCCTTTGTGTTCCTTACTAGGGAAATTTTCACAAAAACTTTGTTTTATAGTACTATTGAGAGATGAGGTTTTGAAAGCTTTCAGTGGGAGCTGAAACACCATTTATAAGGAGAGTTTTAAAACAGCTGGAATGCTGGCTCCTTAGTGTGGTCAATAAGTTGATCAGTTGGAACTAAATTTGGCAATCACAATTAGGACCAAAAGAGTGTTGAAGAGCTTGGGAGAGCAGAGCAGGTAAATAAAAGGAAAGAGAAGGAAGGCAATGTTCTCTGATGATTTGCAAACAGGACTCAAAGAGCAGCTAAAGTGGGGGAAATCAATGAAGTAACACTGGATCAGTTTGCTTCATTGATTTTTGCTGCCCATTGAAATGTTTTCCTTTATTTACTTCCTATTTCTTCGGGTAGTGGCAAAGTCTCACTGTCCAACCTCCCCTGGAGCCTGTGATTGGCAGACAGGGGAGCTCTGGAGATCCTCTCCTGCCTGCATTATACCTTCTTGCGCTGCACAGATTTGGAGGCACTTCTGATTCTCCATGTGATGCAGCAAGAGCCGCCCTGCATAGCTTCTGGGGTGGGGAAGAGCAAAAGATCCCTCCAAGGACTCAACATCATAATCCGCAGAACCTATGAACATGTTGGTTTACAAGGGATGGTGGAATTAAGGCATCAGATGATGTTGAGGTTGTTAATATACTGACCTACAAATAGAGAGATTTTAGGAGTTTAGGCTACAAATCAAGGCTCTAGAAACTGGAAAAGGCAGCAGATTGTCTCCTCCAGCCTCTAGAAAGAAATGCAGCCCTGCAGAGACTGATTTAACCCAGGAAGGAGGCCCACAGTCAAACCTCTGACCTACAGAACTATAAGAGAATACATTTTTGCTTTTCTAAGACAATTTGTAGTACTTTGTTACAGTTTCAGGAAGAACTTAATACACACTCCCACCTATTTTCTGGTTAGAGTAGGGACAGTGAAGAATTGATATATTTGACCCTTACCAGCCAGATTTCATCCATGAGAGGAAATAGAATGGAAGATTTCTGATTTGCTAAGTTTTCATCGAGTTGTATTTACCTAAATTTTGAGCATCTGCCAAGAATTTTCATTTTGCACTTTTGAAAATTTCACTACATCCTAGTGTATGATTGTCTCAGTGATTTGTTTATGGCTAATCAACAAAGTCCTGTTTCTTGTTTGTCCTGGAAGGCACTAACAATTCCCTTTTTCTGAATGATAACTTTCTCCTGTTCCATCCCTCAGTGAGAGCTGTTTCTGGGATCATTACCAGAGAGATCACTTTAAACCATTCTCTATGTGGGTGGTGTGATTCCCAAAAACACAGAGAGAGAGATAGAGAGAGAAATAAAACACACATTTGGCATAGTATCTAAGAAGGAGAGGAAGGTACTGGGGTATGACCCTAAAGAGGGCTTCATCAGGCTTCATCACACTGCTCTAAATGTGGGGTTTTGTGACTTCCTGATGTTTATCACTTGAGTACTTTTTTTCAAAGATTTTTATTTCTTTATTTGACAGAGGGAGACAAATCAAAAGTAAGTAGAGAGGCAGGAAGAGAGAGAGAGGGAAGTGGACTCCCTGCTGAGCAGAAAGCCTGATGTGGAGCTTGATCCCAGGACCCTGAGATCATGACCTGAGCCAAAGGCAGAGGCTTAACCCACTGAGCCACCCAGGCACCCCTAGTACATTTTTGTGTTTGTTTTTGTTTAGCCTCTTTCAAGACTTCTGGTAGTTAACAGGAAAGTGTCTAATAACAAAAAACCTTTACCATTATTTTAAGAATAGATAGTAGAGTAAGAAGTAGAGTAAGAGTAAGTAGAATAAGGAGAGTAAGTAGAGTAAGAAGTCTCCCACTAGTTGAAAACCTTCTTCTTTGAATTTCAGTATAAATTTCAAGTTCCATGTTTTTGTACAGAAGGCCCTTCAGGATCTGGATCCTGTCTACCTCTTATACTTAATCTCTTTCTTACTTGCTCCTGTTTGCCACTTCACCAGACCTAATGCAGTTGTCCTTTCCAGAAAGTTGTCCTTTAAGGTGTTGCTTCTTCTATTATTCCTCGCCTTGTCACCCAGCTGTCCCCCAACAAACCATTCACAATCCAGTTCCAAGATGTCTCCTTTGAGATTTCTTCTTAGCAGCCTAATCATGATTTCTCTTGATTTCTTCTCCATGTAATTAGCCAAGTAGAAAAGGTGAAGTGATTTTTGTTTATTTGTTATTTGAAGATCTGAATAAACTTCTCTACTATTCACTCTCCTTATCCCCTTTCAGGGCCTGTTTCTCCAGTTTTGATATGTTTTCTAACACAGCATTGTAGTTGATTGAAATAAATCATGGATATATTTTAAAGAACAAAATGTCGTCTTCACACTCAGCCTGGGGCAGGGTGGGTGGGTTCAGCGGAGGCAGGAGGAGGTATGAAGAGTAAGCCTAATAGGAAAACCCCATACTTAGTGGTCACAACTAATTTGTTTAGATTCTTTACTTACAGATGGTGGCTATTTTAGAGTTCTTTAGTGTTGTCAGGACTTCTGTCTGGCAGTTATACAAATTTTTCAATAATAAACTTGGGAAATAAAATTTATTTTTGGCTTATTCATAGCTTCTATCATAAATGAATATCTTCAAAACAAGGAGTCATGAAAATGGTATTCTATGTGATGGCAACAGCAAAAAGCAGAAGGTTCTCTTCTCTCATTCTTTGTGATGTGGGTGTATTTTAATAAGAACTATTATAGGCATGTGCCAACTTATTTCAGTTCAGCAAATTTTATTTGCCTTTTGGTGACAACCTGATGGGTACATTTTAAGAAGGCAGGATCATAAGTAATTAAGATAAGTAGTTTTCTAACTTAAGACCATGATTCACTAGTTGGTGCTTGAACCCATTTAGGAAGTTATAATCAGTATACACCATAGACACATTATTTTGTGAAGATTGTTGTTGTAGTTTTTTTTTTATATGAGTATAAATATTTATATGTGTATACTTGGTCCCTGTATAAAATGGAATTTTTATTTTGGGTCACACTGAAAACTACTGAAAGTCTATAATTTAAATCATATTATAGGGAAGTCTATGTATTCTTGCCTATTTCGAGTAAGCTATATATTTTATCATATCTAATACAAAATGTAATTTTAATATGCCCACAATGTCATGTGGATTTTAAATTGTGCTTTTAACTGTCATTTCAAATGATACTTCAGAGACAAAAAGTTTTATCCTTATTAAGAAGGTATTCAGATAATTCAAAAAATAGAAGCTAGTCACATCCTCAATAACCACTTCAAGAAGTCTACTGTAAATACAGTTTCTTACCTTGAGACATTCTGAATTTATAGTTAATTCCCTAGATTCCAATTTTCTAGAATTATGTGTAATTGTGATGAGCTTTCTCGTAATTCTCTTAAATCCTCTGATAGACTTTGATTTATTTCAATCAGCAAAATGGCAACGGACCCTTTTGAAATGGAGGACTTAATGTGACTTCTTAAAGTCATATAGACATTAAGATGTAGGACACATTTAAGCTAATTGTACTGCTGGTCTAATGCCTAAGTATTAATCTGTCACAATGTCAAATTACATACATTTAAGCTTTATTTTTTTTTAAGTAAAATGTGTCTGCACTTAACAAACTCATAGTGTAAAAAATTCACGAGTGCAATTAGAATGTCATGTCTTCTGCAGATGACTTAAGAAAAGCATGAATCAGAGCTTAACAGTCCAACATAATTTCATAGTTAATCGTGGTGAAATTATGGCACTGCAACAACGCAAAGGCAGTACAGTGAGATTAGCAGACAGTGACGATCAGCTATTTATCCCCACCATCTGCTGTGCATGCTCGTTATTTAAGTCTTTTTTTTTTTTTAATTTTTTTTCTCTTAATGTTTTCAGTTTTGACTTTGCCAGCAGTGGGCATCATATAGGAAAACAGGTTTCATGGTGCAAACAGACTTTCTCATGTGTTCAATGAATTAGCTTCACTGGCTCTTCAGAGGCTTCTCAAGCAGAGAAGACTGGCTGGAGGGAATTAGTTTTAGAGAGCTTTTGTGTACTGGCCAGTGTCGTGTACACCTCAAAAGAATCTTTCTCTATAAGAAACAAAAAAGATAAAACTACAAGTCTCGGAAGAATGAAAATCAACACGAAAACATATGCTTTGGGAGTTTCTTTTAAATGACATACTTAAAATGTATGTGAACTGTATTAACCACTTGATCATATTCTGAAAATACTTGAGGGAATTATTTGATGGGAATCTTGCTAATTTGCAAGTCTTCTTTGTTCTGCAAATAAGCCAAGGACTAGTGGAACTAGGACTTGTTATGGCAGGACAGAGGAACTCAGTGAAAATTCCACTATGGAGAGTAGAGAAGAGATGGAGTTTACGGAACAAAGCTGGCATGAAGGAGTGCCTGGGTGTCTCAGTCGGTTAATTGTCTGCCTTCAGCTCAGTTCATGAACCCAGGATCCTGGAGTCCTGCATCTGGCTCCCAGCTGGGTGGGGAGCCTGCTTCTCCCTCTATCCTTCCTTCCTGCTTATGCTCTTTCTCTCTCTCTCGAAAATAAATTAATTAAACCTTAAAAAAAAAAAAAAAAAAGCTGGCATGAAGGTTGGATCCATGAAGGTCACAGGTCCCATGAGTGGGGTAACATAACTTGCAGAAGTTTATCCATTCATCCAAAAATTTTTGATATGCCGTGCACTATTCTAAAACTTTACATATATTAACTCATTCTGTTTTCACAACAACCCTCTAGGAAAGGTTGTATGTTACCCCATGTTACAGGCAAGGAAACTAGGACACAGAGAAGTTAAGTGAGTCACTCAAGAGTCTGTATCTAGCGAGTGATAGAACAAGGTTGCAAACCCAGGAAGACTCATGTCAGATGTTAGGGGGGGAAAAACATCTTTGTCTATACTGAATTAAAGGAGGAAAGCACTGTCTGTGTAGAAAGACAAAACTAGCAAAAGCAGTATACCTGAATGTCAAGCGTAGCAGGAATCTCAACAATCTGAACTGAAATAAAGGGAACATTTTTAGTTTGGACAGATAGAAAGGTGAAAACTCAAAAAGCGAGTGTGGGTGGAGGTTCCAGGGCCAGAATGACATTGGGACAGACTACGTTCCCTTGGGGTTTTCTTTCATAGCTGTCCCTCAGTTGGTCTTTAAGATGACGAATTTTGTGTCCAAGTCAAAATGAGACTAAATTGCTATGTTGGAAAAAGCCTCAAACTTCTATTATTAAAACCATATTCAGCCAAGAAAATGTTTCATCATCACAATACAGGTCTATTTTGAATTCTGCATGATAGAAAGACACCTCAATTATGAGGTTTTGGATCATTGTCATTCCAGAAACAAGAAAGCCATATTTGGAAACCACAGTGTGCTGGGCTGAACTTCTGACAACAGGAGATGCCGAACCACTCCTTGGTGAACTGGATGTGAGAAGTGGAAATCAATGCTTCCACTATAGAAAAGAAGAAGTGTGGACAGTTATTTCTGGCAAACAAACCATCAAAGAGATTATGTAGGACATATTAATCACAATTGGGTTGGTTAAATTGGGAAAGAAACACTGACTATACCGATTTCTTAAGAGAAAATGAACACAAAGCAATACTGGAGCTATACTTATCCAACTTGATTCCCTCTACTAAACAGGTAATTGATTAATATCCAGACTTTTTTATTTGAGAATATATAGCTGCATCCCATGGAGGGAAGATTTAAACTCTAGAGATGGGGGAAATGTGTATATTAGAAGAGAATGCAGTAAAGAGAGTAGTGACTTTAAGAACATTTATATACCAGGCGCCTGGGTGGCTCAGTGGGTTAAAGCCTCTGTCTTCGGCTCAGGGTCCTGGGATCGAGCCCTACATCGGGCTCTCTGCTGGCGGAGAGCCTGCTTCCCCCTCCTCCATCCCCTTTCCCTGCCTCTCTGCCTACTTGTGATCTATGTCAAATAAAATCTTAAAAAAAAAAAAAAAAGAACATTTATACCTTATACTTTTTCATAATTGTATTCTGGAGTTTAAAAACCAAGGAATCATACACCATGTAAAACTTTATTTTCACTCTGTGAAGACCTTTACTTTCACTGCTCTTCATTGGATAGAACCAATGAATCAGAGTGACTAATAACACTGGGATCTGAGCAAAGGAAGTCTATTTCAAGTCCACATTCTGTCACCTACAAGCAATATAATCTTGAGCAAGTTACTTAACTCTGAGTCTATCTCACTGGGTTGTTTTGATAATTAAATTATCTAATGCATGTTTAAATGCCCAGTGTAATGATCTACATATGGAGGGATTTTATATATTTTTGTACAGTTATGGCTACTATTGGTCCAACTACTACTCTAGTTTCTTTTCCACACATACATTTGAGTGGTAAAATATTGATTCTAAATTATTGAAAATTATTATTTCTACTAAATATATTCTTTGCTTAGCATAAACTAAAAATGTCAAAACCTTACATTTTTAGAATATTTACCAATTAAGTAAAGGAAAACAATAGTTTTCACATATAAATATAGATTCCTGTCTTTGTATTATAAATTATAGTGCCAAATACATATTTTTAAAATAAAGCCCCAATAATTTTAAAATTCTTTAAATTAATAAGTATTAAAATACATGTTACAAGGAGCTTAGAAGAAGAAATGCAGAGTAATTTAGTTCCAAAGGTTGGGCGTACATAAGTTAATGATTTTTCTGACAGCATTGTATTTTATAATTACTAGCTGTTCAAAATTAACTGAAATTTAATCTATTGTGACTTGCAGGTATATAATAATAAAGGCTATAAATAATAATTAGTACTCTATCATTTACCTAACTACTTATAATCTCTCATTTCCCCTAAAGAAACAATTTCCATATAATTACTATTTTGTACAAAATCACATTTTTTACTGCTTACATCTTACTTTTTTTTTCACATGGGGACATGAGAAAATGGTAAAATTTAAAAATTTAAAAAGAATATGTACATTCGGGGCACCTGGGTGGCTCAGTGGGTTAAAGCCTCTGCCTTCAACTCAGGTCATGATCCCAGGTTCCTGGGATCGAGCCCCACATCGAGCTCTCTGCTCTGCGGGAAGCCTGCTTCCTCTTCTCTCTCTCTGCCTGCTTCTCTGCCTACTTGTGACCTCTGTGAAATAAATAAATAAAATCTTAAAAATAAAAAAAGAATATGTACATTCAACACAATATAGTATCTAGCTTATTAGTTGGGTGGCTTTATAAGCATTCAAATAATTTAATCTAAAGAATTTTTAAACAGATTGAAAAGTATAAAAGGTGTAGAATCCCAGTTAGTGTGCATTAAGTTATCTTCAGAAAGAGGGGGAAAAAGTTAAGAAACAATTTCCTGCTTCGCATGTTAACTAGCCTAAATAATGCAGAGCTTAAGTGCAAAAGCAAGAGAATTTAACAGGGAAAACAAGTATCTTGAGACAACTTGTCTTTTAAAGTAACTGTCAAGGAGAACTTGCCTCTCTGAATAAAAGCGAGCAATGACTTAAGGGATTCATTTATCCTTTAGGGTGTATTAAGGAGTGTCATTTAACTATTAAAAATGTTGTCCAGTCAAAATAAGAACTAATTATCTGTTCATGATATGCCTATATGGCTTCCAAAAGGACATACGGGGATTTGATATGATTAACTGCATTTTGAATTGCAGTCAGGTTGAAGATTCAGAATAAGTTGATCTGAGAAGTAGGAGTAGTCATACATTATTCATGAATATGGGAAACCAGTAAAATAAAATATGCTGCTTATGCTGTGTCCAGATAACTAGGGCTAAATATTCCAAAATAGTCAGCATCAGACTGGATTTTTTAATCTATGAACAAAACAAAACAAAACAAAACAAAAACAAAAACAAAACTTCAAGTAACTAGTGAATCAGATGTAATGAGAATCATATTGAATATTTAACCCCAAGGCTACCAACAAAGAAGGAGAAGCACTATAAACTTTGTCCTGCTGGGAAAGATATAATTAAATCCACTATCTTGTGGATAACTAAAGAGAGTCCCCCCTTGTTGTTTTGGTTTTTTTTCCTACAAAATGGAAGTACTTACAGATGAATCACCAAGCCACTATCATTATGCTAGATTAGATTATTTTAAACTAAGTTGGAGTAAGTTAAAATAAATTAATTTTTATGAGAGAGATTTTTTTCCCCTCCCTTGACAGTTATTATAAAATATTCAATGTCGTTTCTATTTGGAGTTTGGGAGTGTTTTTCTTTCTATATGGAAAACTTATAGGAAATACAAATTCTCAATTAGTAATTATATTTCCCTGACAGTATTAAAAAGATACAGGGATATAAGAAGTGCATGAGATAAAACAGTTCAAATGGCTAAGCCTCCACAGAATATTAATTACATTGTTACTTGCTACCAGTTGAGATATCAGTATTAAATAAATTATTCTTACATTAATTATTCTTAAATTTTTAAGCAATCTTTAAAATGATAGCCTTTCTAATTTGTTTCTTTACAGTTAAAGAAGCAAATCATAGTCGTGATATTTCTCTCCCACTCTTCCTTCCTTCGCAGTGCTATTCTATTATGTTAACAAAAATAGTCTGCTAATTTATATACACTGGCTTCTTTTCTCAAAATATGTCTCAAATGAACATTTTATTCAACCTGAATTGAGTTAAAAATGTCCTTTTTTTGGTTGGTTTATTTTGTTTTTTGTTTTACAGCACCTGGATATGAAAATAAGGACAAAAGGTACAAAGGATCTAATAACCCGGAGACATCTGTCAGCTTTCACAGGATCTTGTGACTAGTGACCATGCACGGATTATACTCAGCATAGTAATGCTTCTTAAGATAAATAGTTAAGCTGTTATTTTGAATGGCAGACATTTATCCATGCAGAGGGGCAAGGATAGGTGTGGACACACAGAAGGCCATATAAGTGTAAGTTACCATCCCATAGGGATAGATTATTTAGTGCCTGGCATAATTTAGAGCCATTTTTTTCCTACTCAATGAGAAGAGAATGAGGCAAATGTCATTGTGTCCATTTCCCAGATAGTTAAAGGTAAGAGACAAGTGCTAAGGAATTTATGAAAAAATGAATCTAGAGAGTGAAAGAGGTATAAAGACATTGGCTAAGCCTGGGATCATGGAGTAAATATACCTGCTTTGTTATCACTCACTCTACGAGCATATATGAGCTAATTAACCTTGCTTCTCCATAGCTTCTCTACTCACTTATTGACAGACTGTGAAAAATAAACATGGCTCTGTGCCTCAAATTCTTAGATGGGTGCACATAAGAAGTTTTCAATAAATGTGCGTTACAGAAAGGAAAGAAGGAAGGAGTAAGGGAAGAAAGGCTGAATCCTCATTTCGTCATCTATCTTCTCTATTATTTCCTTCATACCTAAATAGTTATCAGTGAATATATTATAGTTATAACATAAAGATTGAAAAAATGCAAAGAAAGAAAAAAATTAAATTAAAAAAGAAAAGACTGGGGCACCTGGGTGGCTCAGTGGGTTAGGCCACTGCTTTCGGGTCGGGTCATGATCTCAGGGTCTTGGGATCGAGTCCCGCATCGGGCTCTCTGCTCAGCAGGGAGCCTGCTTCCCTTCCTCTCTCTCTGCCTGCCTCTCCATCTACTTGTGATTTCTCTCTGTCAAATAAATAAATAAAATCTTTAAAAAAAAAAAAAGAAAAGACTGAGAAAAAGAAAAATGGTAGAAAAATTAAGGAAGAAAAAGTAGAAGCAAATGAAAAAAAATGAAGGAACACAGGGAAGAAGGGAGAGAGGGAGAAGGGAGGGTCAGTAAAGGGGAGGGAAAGACAGGATGAAGAAAGAAAAAAGGAAAAGAACAAGAGCAGAGTATGAGGTAAAAAAGAAGGAATTGGAAGACAAAAAACAGGAAAATAAAATAGAAAGAAAATGAGTCTCAGTTTGATGTGTGACTTGGGAAGAATTCATACGTACCATTACTATTATACATATTTTCAGCTCTATTATGAGGTATAGTGTGAGAATTTATTATCAGAATTGACTCTCAATGGTCCCTGATTTATGACAAATGAATCTACGTTAGATCCATGAGAAGCTATGTTAAGAGCCAGAACTCCCCTTCCTTCCTGTGTGTCTGGGCAGTCTGTAACAAGGCTGAAACAAAATCTTAAAAATGATTCTACAGGATATTAGCACATCAGCATGAAAAATAACAGAGAATGAATGAGTTGACCAATCACTTCCTATTATGAACAAAGAAAATACACAAAAGCCTATGAAATAAATCTAAAGCTGGAACATGGCAGACAAGTTAATGAAAAACTATGGCCCAATAAGGAATAAAAAAAAAAAAAAAAAAAAAAAAACCTGCATTAAGGGAAAAAAGTGTAGATCAATGATGCAGAACAGATGAACATTTTGTATTACCTACTTTCAACTTCAAAAATGCTTTAGTAGGACTCTAACCATTGAAAAAGAAGACCAAGCTAATAGGAGCTGTCTGTTAAAAATATATTGAGAATTTCTTTATTTTTCCTTTTCTTTTCTTTTATTTATGTTTGATTCTTGAGTATCTAATCTTACCTAGAGTTTTCTGGATGTTGCAACTAGTTTTGTTTTGTTTTGTTGTTGTTTTTGTTGTTTGTTCTGTTTTGTTTTGTTTTACTGTGTTCAAAAACATACACATTAAGCTCTGTTTAATTTTAGTGTTTTAAATATTTTAAGTAAATATCACTGTTGTTCAGAAGGTCCTCATGTAGCCCCTCTTTATCTTTAGTTCTTTAGTTCTTGTTCATTTACACCATCAGTCCCCAAATTATGGCTTTGAGTTGAGGGCAGAACATCCAAAAACAGATTTTAAGTTGGATACTACTCAATTTGACAACATCCTGTTCCGTTTTTTTTTTTTAGAGGTTACTAACCATTTAACCATTAAACTTGCTTTCAACTAAAATCCTTTTTTAAACTAAAAATATGATGGATGATGGATTAGCTTCCCAGGAAGGAAAAACTTCCAAATGACTTGGCGAGGCAGAGGCATATATTTTAGAACAACATTAAAAAATGTTATTTGAGAATTGTTTAATGTTCCAAAAGAAGTACAACTAATGACCTAAAATTAGTAGAGGATTTAAAATGTTCCCAGTGGCTGATTTCAATTCCCTTTCAAAGTAAATCTGAGTGCTATAATGACAGCAGAGCTCTTAACATAATTTACACAAGCTTTGCTACTTTCTTGCAATGCTGGACATGGATTTAAAAGAGACTGATGAGTTCTTATACGTTTTTGAGGAGTCATCTGACATAAACACAGATTTTTTGCAGCAATTTGTTCAACAGATAGTCATCTGGTATTCCCAACCAATGGATTGTGGGGTTACTTTAAACATGGATTTTGTCTTCAAGATGCAGAGAATCTAAGAAAGGGAGACAAGTGTGTAAGTAACTTTAATCCTTTTAGAAAGCCATGATTTTCATAAAAGAAGTATAATAAGTTATGTGAAATGTAAAAGAAGAATAAAATTTAGCTTTTGTCATTGAACCTGTCATTAGAAATGGCCATGCTAGTCTACAACATCCCCAGCTACCCTTCCCATCAGAGGCTGACCTCTATTTCCACATCCTTCCAAACATCATTACCAGTATTGGATGAAAGATGAAACTTTTTTCCCATTCCTGAATATGGTGAAAGGGAATTTATTTCTTGAAAATTTTGGACAGTTATTTCCATCTGTCATTCTACAGAGAAATAGACATAGCCTCTCCAAAATGGAAAATTTATGTTTTTAGCAATATCAGAATGATGTTAATATACTAGCAGGAAAAAAGAAAAAAAAAAAAGAACATATTGTCTGGATAAATATCCTTCCTAGAAAAATCCCATGTCACATTTTAGATACTGATAAAAAATTGTGGATTAATTAAATTACTGAATACTAAAATATTGACTATGTCTCAGCATCATAATACTTATTACTCTATCAAATGCTTCCAATATGTGCAGGAATCGTGAAGGTTACTCATTGAGAAACTCAGGGCCTTAAATGAAGCCAGAGGAAATGGAGCTAGAACTCACGTGTAGCATTTTGGTGAATTGAGTTGGAAGCTTACAGCAGCATGTGACAGTTTAAACCAGGTAAATTCATTTATTCAGTTTTTACTCAAGACAGATTTCAAGGTACCTATAACTTTTTCCTAGTCCCATAAAATTCTAAAACATAATCTAGTACACAAACATTAGATACAATTTAGGGATTTTCTGTCAGAATATTATATAACTTATGGTTATCATTGGTAGTTAAGCTTACCTTGGTTTCATCATTTACAGTTATATTAAGACTCACTGGTTTTTTTTTTTTTCCTCTTTTATCCTACATTATCTTCTCTATTCAACTTGCATTTGAAACTTTACTAAGAGAAAAGAGTAAGGGGCAAGATTTTTCCAGGGATGACAATGTCAGTCACAACCTATGTGGAGTTTCTAAAGCAGCCTCATAAATTACTTGAGCAACCATGGGGCCGATGAGTTCTCTCACATACAAAGTGATGACATCAATACAGCCTAGCTAAGGGTCTAGCTATGTTGGTGGGCTTTTATGATGTTATAAGTTTCTATAAAAACACAAAATGCTCATAAAAGTAGTGTTTTGGTTATTGCCTATAAACAGCCAGAAAAGTCTGTGAACACTGTTTATGGACCTTTTTTGAACCAAACCCACTTTTGATAAACCAAAGTGGTCTCATCCTCTTCCAGAGAATTATTGCTCTTAGGGTGTCAAATACAATAACGCCTGCATGGACCCAACACAGATGGAGAGATGCAAGAGGTTTTGAGCACAAGACAGACTTTTCCAGGGTCAGAGGCACTTATATACAAAGAGGGCTCAGACCTCTTAAGATCATTCCAGTTTTCTCCTCCACTGAACAGTCCTGGTCTTGTACAAACCTTTTAAAACTACATTTAGAGAGGGGTTTTTATATATTCTATAGCTCCCAGGAATAAGAGAATGAAGAGTTGTCACATCATTTTTTCTAGGTTCTTTGTAAATAAAATTATTTGGGGGAAGAGAAAAAGAGAGAGAAGCCATTAAACAATACCTAAGGCATTTGGATACAATGTAGGTTTTTCTTATGCATTCTGCAAGAAAAAGGATAAATGTGAATTCAACAGTGATAACAGACTGAATTCTCTGAGTTGGCAAATGTATATACTCTAAACTGATTTTCTGTTGTGTGAGATCCAATTACTTTTGTTAAACTGCTTTAAGGTTCAATATCACTTCCTCCTATCCATGATTATTAGAGGGAAGAAAAACACAGAATATGTATTTTTCAAGAATTATTTTCCTAGTTATGCAAGTCATAATAAAGAATCCATTATATTATATTGATGTAATTATTTATAGTAAAATGTAAGAAAAACAAGAATCCTACAGTTTTCCATGCAGTGAATGAATATACCTTATACAACATGAGAAACATTCAAAAACAAAATTCATGAGATGTTCATGCTTATTCTAGAAAATTAAGAAATGAGCCAAAAATAAGGAATTCATACTAAAGACCTGCACATATTTCACAACAAAACTGCAAAGTTATCATGTCAATCATCTCACTAAACAGCTTTTTCTTTCTCAACTGAATATCTTACCGGGGAAAAAAAATGTCCGTAATAATAACATGGTAAAAATTCAGAAGATTGATAATACTACTTAGCACACTTTAAAAAATCATTGCCTACCAAAAAAAAAAAAAAAAAAAGAATCATCAAAATATACTGTTTGCTCATAAGGCTCTTTGTGTTCTTTGTTCAATGCCTTCAATTCTGTTAAATTCAAGCTAAACATAACGTAATTTGTGATGTGTATGCTATTTATTTTGTACTGTATTATACTGTGTATGGCATGTCTCCGTATTTGTAGATTTTCAGTAAGTGAAAGTGGGGGAGGGAAAGAAAGGGGTCAGAACGGACAGCAAAACTGAATCAGTGCGTCCCATGCCAATGAAGTAATGAAAAACCGCACTGTTCTTACAGTGGCAATAATGAATATAAATAGACAAAGGGCGTTGAATAGCTACTGGAAAAAAAAGAATGAAGCCTCCATTTCAAGAAAGAACCTTTTTCTGCCATCACAGATAGCTTTGTGGACTGCCTAAATTAGGATGCCATATAACCATTTCATGCTTTAAGAGAAGTCTTTGAAAGACAGCTCTCACATATTTTTATCTAAAGAATCCGATTTAATAATAGGAGTGTTGCTTGTTGTAACAGTTGTACATGTTCAAGTCTCTCTCTCTCTCTCCTCCTCTCTCCCTTCCTCCCTCCCTCCTTTTTTCCCTATTTCTTCATCTCTGATTTTAGTAAGGAGTGAGTGTGTATGGTGTGCCTGTATATGTGCATATGTTTAGGGTGGCTGAATTTGAGATGGACACTGCTAACATAGATCCACTACTTCTGTGCTTTCATTATATATTATATAATTCATTATATATTTTATATTCATCATATATTTATTCATTTTCAGTGAAATATCATGGGAGGCTTAAAAACAAGCCCAATTTTGTACTATCAGAAGACTATTTTGAGTACAGATTGTCAATGATACATAGGCCAATATCTGCATTATGACAATTTTGCCTAGAAGGTCGTGTTCCAATATATTCTGCATATTTTAGCTTATAGCAATATACAGATTCATTATTTACCCACAGATGCCATAGATGTGTGATAACTCTTCAATTAAGTGTCAGAAGTAGTCGTATATTTGTAATTATGTTAGGTGATTTCTGTTGACTAGAAATATTTTTAGTTGAAAATGAAGACAGAATAATATAAAAACCATTTCAATGGTAGCTGTATGTACTAAAAAATATTTAACTTGAGAATTTCTAAAACTCTCTATAAATTAAGTGACAATATATTAAGAGTATGGCAGATCGTGCCTAAGAGTTATTATATGATTTTTTCAAAATTTCTCATAGCCATGTAGTCAAAACTCAGTAAGTAAAATATCTTGGTTTATTTCTGAAAACATATTAAAGATAATTCTTGAAACTACATAGATTAAAATAAACTCATTTTAAACTTATTAATATATAATGCATTATACAATTTTGGATTTGCTTATGCCGTATAACACCATAAATGGATAATTTACAGGATCAGCAATATAAAATGCTGAATGTTTAGCTCCCTCATGTCACAAAAATTTCAAGTTAATTTATGTAGAAGAGGAGGAAAAAAAATATGTGACATATTTCTTGGAATGACCATTTATTCTGGTTAAGTGAAGTTTTTAAGACATAATATGCAAGCATCACTACAGTTAAAATACAAAATATATTTAACATTAATAATACAAATATTCTGATTGTCTCTTAATAGAAAGTCAACCGGAAGCAGTCCTTCAACTTGCCACTTGACTTTCCTGATATACAATTGATTCACTCTGAAAAAGGACTATATAGAGAGAGTTCTCAAATATTCCATATAAAAATAGAATTTCTAGAATTTATTTTTATCATTAATATTAGAAAACAGACATGTTAATGAAATACCAGGAAAAAAGGCAGCCAAAATTTTTTTTAAAAATTGATTTATGACTTGAAAAAATTTCCAAAAAGCAATTTTTAAATACAGGCAGAGGAAGGTCAATTTTAATATTAAATAGCATTTTTGCTTGCAACGCAAGACCTGTTTGCTTAAAAAAGAAGAAAAAAGGGACCATAAAGGAAAACCTGAAAAAATAAATCCGCTTTCATCTAAACAGGATCTGAGCAATTATACTGAAATTCATGTAGTGTAAAGAATAGCAGTCCTAGACAGTAAATCTGACTATTATCCCAAATAGCATAATTATCTTCTCTCTACTAAATACTCTATGATCTTTTCAAAAGGATGGGCAGAGGGACTAATTCTCTGTAGTTATGCAAATCCCGCCTAGAAAGAACACTATCAATAATAGCCACAGGTCAGTTTATTTCAAGATAATATACCAGGTGCCCACATTGTCAAAATACCTGCATTATAATTCCATTCTAGTTGCTGTTTTTAATTATGAGGCTCTTCTCAACAGGAAACAATCCCACAGAGAACTGAAACAATTTATTTTAAATACTGTAAACAACAGAGAAGCTCTGCTTGGTGGATTTGAGATTCCTGTTCACCCTGAGAGCTCACAGCATGTTATGCCAACTGAACATACAATATTGATAAAGATAGATTCTCATTTCAAAATGTTTTGCCTCATGAAAGACCTTAAGTAGAGATTGAAATGGCTTTTATTCTTAGTAATAATTACAAATATTATATTTTATTTGTTGCTCTTATAATAGTTTTTACGGAAATACAAACCACGTACCAAATGGATATACCTGTTCTACCTCATCGGCATATCAAGTCCCAAGGAAAATATTTGGATGAGAAAGAACTTCTAACGCAAGTCTTCAAATCTATGAATAACTAATTTTTAGAATAATGAAATGTCTCTAACTTTCCCATACCACATACTAGCAACAAAACCTTATCTGCTTAAGGAAAGATATATAAAGTCATCAATCCTAATCAGTTTAGTCAGTGGAGGGAAGTTTTTCATTGTTTCTTGTAGGTTAGTATAACGAAAAGGCAGCCAACTGGGATTTAAAGAAACTTCAAAAAAATAAAGATATCCGTTAATTAACATCTGTCCCCATACTGGCTTCTAGAATTTACAATATTTACACAGTGCTTATTGCCAGTAATGCTTTTAAAATGTTTAATTATTAACCCGTTTATTTTCTTAATTTTCATTTTAGGGATGAGTCCCCAAAAGGTTGAGTCACTTACCCCAATCACTGTGCCGTAAAAAAAAAACCATAACCCTTTGCAGGAATGTTGTGATAAAGGCACAATTCCAAGCTAATTATAAGGCACATTAACTTTGGGATATGCCTTATCATCCACTACTTGCTCTCAGAGTGTCTACAACACAGAATTGCTATTGTTGTTAGAATATATCATGTTTTACATTTCTGTGCCTTCGAGAGGAGTTGCTGTTATTCTGGTTTGTTTATTTCATCATGGGTGGAAACTATATCCACACATGAATATTTGAAATAAATATCATATTATTTAAAGTAGTAAATCATAAAAAAATACTGTAAATTACAAAATATGAATTAAGGCACATCCAATGTACATTGAGAATATTTGTTTGTAACTTGTAAGAATAAGTTAATTTTCTAGAATAAATACAAGCCATGTATTCCATATATTTTAGGGCTGAAGCTATATGAAATCATTAATATACTAAAACTATAAGTGACTCTTAATCTCACAAAACAAACTGAGGGTTGCTGGGGGGAGGGGTGTTGGTTGAAGGGGGGTGGGGTTATGGACACTGGGGAGGGTATATGCTATGATGAGTGCTGTGAAGTGTGTAAACCTGGCAATTCACAGACCTGTACCCCTGGGGATAAAAATATATTATATGTTTATAAAAAATAAAAATTAATAATAAAAAATATACTAAAACTAAACCTTATTAACAGTAGAATGGAGCCCACAGAGATTCTGTGATATCTGTAATCTGACTCTCAGTATGGAATTCTGTTGAAAAGTACAGACTTAAATTTAACAAGGACTTTAAACATAAAATGGCAGCATTTCCTACATTAATGTAGGAAATGATGCAATTTCCTTTTGGTATTCTAACGTCTAAGTTTCTCTTATATCCAAAGGCATGAACTACTTGGTCAAAAGAACAAATTTCCTTGAACAAATATCTGTTGTGGTGTATATGTGATGACATGCTAGTTTTAAACCTTTCAGCTTAATCAGCAAAACTCACTTTACATCTAACAGAACTTCATATCTTGTAGTTTTCATAATTGAACAAATAAAACCTTGACAGATGCTCTTCAGAAGAAGATGAGAAAGCATAAGGATTGCCAACAAGTCATTAACACAATCCAAAACCTCTAAGAAGGTATCAGACATATGATAAGCCTTTTCTTCTCTATCCACTAAACAGCCTAACTGAATAAATACATTCTGTACTCCATATTTCTTGTTCAATTTTCCAGACATGGTAAACTTCAATGGAAGTAGAGAGTCACTAATTGAAGTTAATATTGGTCACACATAAATATCTGGCTTCAGTTTTCTTGGCAGGAAAATACTAAATACTTAACAGCAAACGACTGGTTGCATAAGTGGTTATTTGCAAAGGGAGGCGGTATATTGTGGATTGTGAGAGTGTTTTCACTTTGGAGCTAGAATGTCTGTGTTGAAATCATAGTTCTGCCAATAATATAGGTGGCCTTGGAATCTCTTTAATACTTTTGCTTTGGTTTCCTCAGCTGCAAACTGCACCTAGCTCCGATGGTTGCTGTGAATATTAAATGAAATAAATAATACACAGAACAAAGTTAGAACAGACCCAGGCAGCCAGGCATGTTTTGTATATTCAGAAAACAATGTTAATCTTATAGTGATTATTCTATCTATAATCTCCATTTCTAATTATAATATTGAGCCTTCAGTTGGACATATCTTTGGGCACCAGTCAGGTTATCCTGCAGCTAAAAATTTTAAAATAGCTATCAGTGGGTATGAGGTAAGAGTGTGATGGAATCTGCCTGATTAATAGAGAAATGGTTTTATGAATCCATTACTTACATGAATAGTATCTGATAAAGCACTGAATATACCTACCAAAGGCAATATCTGTGTGAATGGCAGAATACTCATATTTGTATTTATCATATCTAATACATACACATATCTAAGAGAATCAAACAAACAAACAAACACATCTTCTGTGGTTTAAACTAGGGAACTCTGAATTTGGTTAAGATTGCCAGAGATTACCCCCTGAATTTTTTATACTGTGAGAAGCATACACAAGCAAACATGTATTTTTCCTGTCTTCTGCCTATAAAAAACAAATAAGTATAAAATCTGTTCATGATAAAAACTGCCAGCAAAGGTCATATGTGTCAAAACCAAACTAACATCATACTGAATGATGTAAAACAGAAAGCTTTTCCGCTAACATCAGGAATAACATCAGTTTAATTCAACACAGTTCTGGTGGTTTTAGCCATAGCAATCAGATAAGAAAAAAATAATAATAAAAGTCATCCAAATTGGTATGGAAGAAGTAAAACGTTCTCTATTTGCAGATAACATAAAATCATATACAGAAAATGCTAAAAACTTCATCAAAAACGGGGCACCTGGGTGGCTCAGTGGGTAAAGCCTCTGCCTTCGGCTCGGGTCATGATCCCAGGGTCCTGGGATCGAGCCCCACATCGGGCTCTCTGCTGGGCAGGGAGCCTGCTTCCTCCTCTCTCTCTGCCTGCTTCTCTGCCTACTTGTGATCTCTGTCTGTCAAATAAATTAAAAAAAAATCTTTAAAAAAAAAAACTTCATCAAAAACAATTAGAACTAATAAATGAATTCAGTAAGATTGGAAAATACAAAATCAACATCCAGATATCTTTTGCATTTTCATACACTAATAACAAAGTATGGAAAAGAGAAATTAAGAAAACATTCTCATATATAATTACACCAAAAAGAATAAAATATCTGGAATAATTTAACCAAGGAGATGTAAGACCTTTACTCTGAAAACTATAAAACACTGATGAAAGAACTGAAGATGCCACAAACAAATGAAAAGATATCTCATGCTCATGAATTGGAAGAATTAATATGGTTAAAATGTCCAATTACCTGAAGCAATCCACAGATTCATTGCAATCCTTATCAAAATACCAATGAGGTTTTTCAAAGAACTAGAACAAATAATCCTAAAATTTGTATGGAATGGCAAAAAACACTGAATAGCCAGAGCAATATTGGGAAAGAATAACAAAGCTAGAGTTGTCACAATCCCAGATTTCAAATTAGAGTTTAGAGCTATGGTAATCAAAACAGTATGGTACTGACACAAAAATAGACACATAGATCACTGGGACAGAATAGAGCTCAAAATTAAATTCATACTTATTCAGTCAATCTATGACAACTATGAGAAAAAAAGCAAGGATATACAATGGGGAGTAAAGAGTTTCTTTGATAAGTGGTATTGGGAAAACTGGACAGCTATATGCAAAAGAATAAAATCAGACCACTTCCTTACATCATACACAAAAATAATCTCAAAATAGATTAAAGACTCCAATGTGAGACCTGAAACCATAAAATTCCTAAAAGAAAACAGAGGCAGTAATCTCTTGGACATTGCCAATGTGAGACCTGAAACCATAAAATTCCTAAAAGAAAACAGAGGCAGTAATCTCTTGGACATTGCCCTTAGCAACATATTTATGGATAAGTCTCCTCAGGCAGAGAAAACAAAAGCAAAAATAAGTTACTGACAATATGCCAAAATTTAAAAAATAATTTGCATATCAAAGGAAATCATCAACGAAGCAAAAAGGCAAACCAGTGAGTAGCAGAAGATACTTGCAAATGATATATACAAAAGGTATAAAGTCATATAAAGTTATACAAGTCAACACCAAAGAAAAAAATTATCTGATTAGTAAATGGGCAGAGGAATTGCATACACATTTTTCCAAAGAAGACATACAGATGGCCAATAGACACATGAAAAATATTACTAATCAGGGAAATGCAAAACAGAACCAAAGAAAGACAAACACCATTTGATTTCACTTATATGTGGGATCTGAACACGTACACAACAAATGAATAAACAACAAAAATCAGAAATAGACCCATAAATACAGAGGTCAAAGTGGTGATTGCCAGAGAGTAGGGGAGTGGGGAGTGGACAAAATGGGTGAAGGGAACTGGAAAATACAGACTTCTAGCTATGGAATGAACAAGTCACAGGATAAAAGATACAACATGGGGAATATTGCCAATGGTTTGTAAAAGGATTGTATGGTGACAGATGGTAGCTACTCTTATGATCCTAGTATAGTGTATAGAATTATGGAATCACTATCCTGCACATTTAAAATTAATATAACATTGTGTGTCAACTGTACTTCAATTTATAAAAAAAGGAAGACAAAGGATAACAAGTGTTGGTAAGTCCATGAAGAAAAGAGAACTCTTGTACTATGTTGGTGGAAATGTAAGTTGGTACAGTCACTTGAAAACTGAATGGGTGTTCCTTAAAAAATTTTAAAAAATGGTCCAACAATTGCACTTTGGGGAATATATCCAAAAGGAAATGAAATCAATAGTTCAAAGAGATATCTGCATGCCTAAGTTCATTGCAGTATTATTTACAATAGGTAAGGCATGGTAATAACCTAAGTTTCTACTGACAGAATATATATATATATATATATATATATATATATATATATATATATATTTCAACCATCAAAAAAGAAGGAAATATTGCCATCTGCAGTTTTGGATGAAACTCCAAGGCATTATATTAAGTGAAATAAGTCAGATAAAGAAAGTAAAGTAATATATGGTCTCATTTACATATGAAACCTATAAAAAAAAAAGAACTAATAAAAACAGGACAAATTGGTGGTTACCAGAAAAGAGAGAGTAGAGGGTGGAGGAAATTGATGAAGACATCAAAAGATACAGACTTTCAGGGGCACCTCAGTGGCGCAGTCAGTTAAGTGCCTGACTTGCTTTCAGGTCAGGTCCTGATCTTAGGGTCGTGAATGGAGCCCTGTGTCAGGCTCTGTGCTCTGCTCAGAGTCAGCTTGGGTTTATCTCTCTCTCTCCCTTTGCCCCCTCCCCTGTGCACCCTCTCTCTCTCTTTCAAATAAATAAATAAATCTTAAAAAAAAAAAACCCTACAAACTTCCAGTTATAAGGTTCATAAGTTTAAAGGGATGTAATGTACAGCTTAGTGACTATAGTTTATAATACCATATTGTACATTTGAAACTTGTTTAAGAGCGGATATTAAAAGGAAAAAATACATATAACTATGTAAGATGATGGATGTTAGGTAAAGTTACTGCCGTAATAATTTCACATTGCACATACATCAAATGATTATGTTATATGCCTTAACATATACAAATGTACGTATCAATCATATCTTAATAAGATTGTAAAAAATAAATACCATTTACAGAAATGAGAAAATAAATAAATAGATTTATTTATTTATTTATTTATTTATAAATAGAGGTAGGAATCAGCTAATATTCATTACAATATTCTTACCTTTAAATAAAATAAATTTCTGAAAGGTAATATTTTTAAAAAATTTGAACTATCCTGTTATGTCCTTGAACAATTTGTCTGTTTTGTGGCTCATAATTGTTTTCACTATCTTATTTTATGTGGAAAAAAATTGAGACTGACAACCTTACATTCATAAAAGTGATTAATGAGATTTCTAAAGTAGACTTATCAATGATTCTTTTTATAAGATCTTCATGTTAAATTGCTAACATACCCATAATTCTGGCCCTCTAAGGTATCCACCCCTATTTTGCAATGTGACTTTGCACGTCTCCCATCACATGGTAGTCTATTTCCCCACACTTTATATTTGGTCTGATCTTGGAACTTGCTTTGGCCAATGAAACAAGGTGAAAGCAACACTTCAACTCTTCCAATCTTAGATGGTCCTACTCTTGGTTTATTTCTGCCCTGCCATGAAAATAAGCCTGAGCTAACTTGTTGGGACAGAGTTGCCCTGCTGTCCCAGCAGAGAAAAATGGAAAAGTCCAGCCATGGTCAGCAAAGCAACCCCCAGACAACACAGGAGGAGACTGAACCCCACCTTCAGCAGCTCACCATGGCACAGATCAGAAGAGCCACCCAATGGCTAACAAATGCTGATTGTCTTCAACCACCGAGTCTTGGGTTGGTTTGCTGTCCAGTAACAACAACAACAGACTGAGAGAGTTTTCTCTCCAGAGTTTATTCTTTCTCATTTTGTGACTGATGATTATAATGCTTGACATGAAGGAGGGACATGGGGAGGAAAGTGAATGAATCAATCGATATTTACTAATACATTATATCTACAATGCAGTGCACAGTTGCTTTTTGCCAGGAATATTTCAAACATTTTACATGAATTACCTCAGTTAGTTTCCTCCTTAATAAAAATAGCACTTGTGGGCCCTATCTGGTTATAAGTTAACTATATTCTGGCTATAAGGTAGGTGTCTATGCAATCACAAAAAGTAGGGTCTGTCTCTTGTGAAATTTTCACTGAGGGTGGTGGAAACCTATTGGCACAAACACTGAATCACTGAATTAGCAGTTAACTTAGTTAAGAGCATTATTTAATGACTCGGCACTCTTTCCTCTCTCTCTTTCATATAATTAGAGTGTACTTTTTTTCTAGATGCATTACTTTACAGTCTGCTGTGGTCGTAGTTCTGTGTTTAAAACATCAGTATATATCAACTTAATTCTACCTTTTTTCTCATTAGTAACTTTTATTAGGAGTCTCTATTACCCCAAATTAAGTATGTAAAAAGAGAAACTCAGTTTTTAGCAGGATAGGATGTAGAAGTAGAGTGAATATTTACTGATTTCATACTATAAACATGGTCATGATCTATTTTAGCTTTTGAGATTAAGATAATTTTAAGATATGTTTTCCTTTGGCTGGCATCAGTAACACAGAAATTTCCTTTTCTGTAGTTTTATTTGGAAAATTCCACAAACTAAAAAATTTTTTCAATACTATTTCTTTTTATAATGTTAAACCTTTACCTTAAGTGCTGGTTCATTTTGCTAACATAAAAATTAACAATTTTTCTTGGTTATCCCTTAAGTGAATTTAATAGTGGCTACCAATAAAAATTCTTCCTTAATCTCTTCCATGCAATGATGTTTTACATATGTTTAATTATCAATACATACAAAATTCTTGTGAGAAAGATAATTTCATACCCATTTTAAGGAATATAAATTCCTTATTCAAGTTAACAATGAAAACCTAGAAATCTTTAATTTTACTGACTTCAAAGACTATATTTGTCCCATTAGATTATGAACTACTTTTATTTCTCCCCACTAAGAACTGCGAACTTTTTCTAAGACATATATTGATATGGAATCTATGACTCCAAAGCCCAAAGTAAAACGGAAGCAAAGAAAAAGATTAGAAACTCTAGTCCTAGATGCCTAGCTCAGTGGTACCTGACTCAGAGGAATATTACACTGACATCTCTTATCATTTTGACTGATGTCCTGCTTCTGTCTCAGAAGAAAAGAACATTTTCCTTCCCCTGTCATCTGTGCAAGCGAAAGCAGGCAGGAGATTGCTTTTGACTCATTCTAATTATCAAAACCGCTTTCTCACTCTCATTACGTGGCTTTGGTCTCTCTGCTGAACTACACTGCTCCAGCGATTTTCTATGCCAGTTAATGGGCCTTCTATCACATATACTTGTATCGCTCTTCCCGACTCATTGTGAAATATTAAAAAAAAATGTAAATGCAAAATACGTCTCTACTGCCATTTAGCTTTCAATTTACATTCTATCACCCGTATATTCATGTCATTACTTGGGTCCCTTCTTCCTTCATTATAAATTCATTATAAAAATTGAATAATTTTATCATACACACACACACACACACACCACACACACTGCCACACTGCTTTGGGAATATATGTGGATTATTGATAGGGTTAAGTTTTACAACAAGGACTATTATAGAAGAACAGTTTGCAAACTACAAAAAAAAAGGATATATAGAAAATACGTCAATGGTATTCGCTTTCTGTACCATAAGAAGTCATCTTAAGTAAATAACTATCCAAAAGTTATGAGACATTTCAAGTAAAACAGGATGAAGAAGACGTTGAAGGAGTAGCATTTAGGAAACCATAATGGATTACTAAGAAGAGGCCAGAATAGTCATTATTCACTGGACATCTTCATCTTTTGTCTAATGTCAAGGAAGAAACCCATGCTCTTTCATAAATCACACTGCATGCCACTTCTGAGAAGCAAAAAGTGAACCATATATCTGAATTAGTAGAAGTCTACATTCTACACAAGATCCCTTACACAATAGTGTAGCCATGCCACCAACTTTTTTTTTTTTTCCCTGTTACAAATAATTCCATGATAATGGATGTGAAATAAATAGTCATACTCTGGCTTTCTGGGACCAGGAAGTATGGTTAATCATGTTAAAGAGGAAGTATCATAGCATTCCCATGTTAGCCCAAAGGCAGATCCACTTTTAGCTCAGATCCCAATCAGGAAGTGACTCTTCTGTCCACAGCAGCACAGAATCAAACCTCCTTTTCATCCCCAGAGGACACAGGGAAGCCTCATTTCATCAAACTCAGAAGGCCCCAGGCATACAGCAAGAGGAGCTCTATTCACATAGAGCATGTACTTGGTGGCTAGCATACTACAGAGACCAAAGGAAGACCAGCTGATCCTTCAGAGAAGCAGTAGAAAGATTCTGTATTTTCAGGGAATATTTGCACAACCACTGATAAAAATGGTGAACATTTCTGCAAGTAATATTACGGGTTTGACTCCCGAAAGCTACTACCCAACCCAGAAGAAGATCAGAGAAGGTGGCACAAGAAGGAAAATGGGAGAACCTCAGGAAGAAAAGGATTCAAAACTGGACTGGCACACGATCGACTGCCTTAAACAAATGTCGTGAAGTGTTTCATTTGTAATAACTAGTTTCCGTCCAACCACAAAATTAACATATTACTTCAACTGCAATATCATCTGAAGTTTTAAAAATCTACATTCCAGGCTTGTGCCTAAATCCTTAGAATGAGCTCTGTAATTCTCTATTAATAATCTTTAGACCCCCAGGGGTGTGTGTGGCTCAATTGGTTAAGCAGCTGCCTTGGGCTCAGGTCATGGTCTCCAGGTCCTGGGATCAGCCTGCGCTAGGCTCCTTGCTCAGCGGGGAATCTGCTCCCCCCTCTTCCTCTGCCCCTCCCCCAACTCTTGCACATGTACTCTCTCAAATAAATAAAATCTTTTAAAAAATAATCTTTAGAGCCCCAAGTTTAACATACACTAACACTCTCACACACACCCCTACAGGTGGTATTATCAAAAAAAATTCTGGAATAGTGAATACTTCCCTCCTTTTTTGTTTTCGTTGTTGTTAAGGTTGCTCTTTCCCAGAGTGACCAGAGTAAGTTTCTAGAGCAAACACCTCCAGACAATATAGTCGTAACAGGAATATTCCAGCAGGGAGTTTTTCACTCTTACTTAACTGCTCTCATACATATCTGAGTGGTTTCTAGGAAGTTCTCTTGTTATATCTCTGACTTATGTCCAGGCAGAATTTAACATAGACATCCTGGATTCTGTGAATCATCCACATGTGTTATTTTAAATACAATATTTTTATTCTACTCATCCGTATGAGCCAGATTTAAAGCATAATTTGTTGTTGCAAAACTCATAAAGTAATTGCTATACGACTGGGTTATTAGCTTTATATTAAAAGTGCCCTATATTTATACACAAAATAATACACAAATTATGACAGTTATTCAGCTAGAGTTGGGTTCAAAGTGAGGTTTTCGATAGGACTCTTCCCACAAACAGCTTCATCTCCCTTCCCACTCTGTATATAAAAGCAGGCATTGTTCTCTGGGCCAAAATGAAACTCTTTTCTATTTTATTAAGTGGATACAAACTGCTATCTTTGAAATACTATATACAAACTGCCATGTATCTCTCAAGGTATACTGGTATCTTTATAATAAGTAGCTCTTCCCACCTTCTCATCACCTACCCCTGCCAATTTTACCAACCCAGCTCTGCATACAACTCTGACTTCCCTTTAGGTTGGCGCAATTCTTGTTTGAGCTGGCAGTAATCGATCAGTACGCTCATACTTAAGCTGTTCAAGCAGCAGCTAACCAGGCAGCCACAACAAACACAATTCTGGCAGCTCCCAATGTGTGTCTCTGCCTGTAATTCAGATGCTGTTTGCAAAGAGTTTACATGTAGACCACGTCGCTCTTAGAAAGCTCAGTGAGGATTTTCAACAGAAAGCTTATTAGGCACACAGTCCTGCAAATTAAATCATTATAAGTAGTTGCTCAAAATAGTTTGGGAAGACAGAGTGCATGGTAATGTATTTTTACACATAAAAACTAACATTTTCTTGGACAAAATCACTGCTCTAGCAAATGATAACATTCTGGCAAGAAACACTGAGCATTGATTCAATTAAGTACTATATCATTTACCTATAAGGAAAAACTGATTTCTTCCCAATATAAATCACATAAAGTTTAAATCATAAAGTTGAGGACAGGAGGGGTGTGTATGATGCAAGATTCTTTTTTATTATTTGCTATCCATATATCTGGTGGACAATATCATTTAGTGCAACTAAGAATGAATGTATCTTCTATAAGCCTCATGGACAGTGTCTTTTGTAAAACAGTCTCTGAGCATATTCAATATACAGTCATTACTTGGGGTCCTATGGTAGTAGAAAAATAAACAGAATTTGACGTTTGCGCTGGAAGAGCTTATAACACAAATATTGATAACACAAATATTTGAGAAACTGTAACTGTACAAAGTACTATGCTCTAGAAGCCCATATCTGAGGGAGGAATTCCGCCTAAAGAGTTGACATTTAACCTGAAATTTGAAATGACTGGCTTATGCCTACTAAGGACTGGACAAAGGGTGGGGAAAGCACACTTGTGAATAGAACAGCACAAGTTACTGCATGCAGGCATGAAATGATGTCACATATTTGAGGTCCTCAAAGTGATCCAGAATGGATAGTCCAGATTATAGGAGGGGATACATTTAGAAAAGGAGGTCTTCTCCTATGCTAGTGCTATCCCAAATTCTTCTAAACCACTAATGTTTCTAAACGTGCAGCCGGTGATATGACGAGACAGATTTTAGGAAGAACATTCTTACTTCACAGGTTGGACCAGCGAAGAGGAAACTCTAGAAATTCAGTTAAGAGAACGTTGGCAGCACAATGGGAAGGAACAAGATATTGGAAAAAGATTCTGAAGATAGAAGTTGAAAACCAAGCATAAAGTAGAATAAAGGGTCAAAAAGACTTTAAATCAAACATTTTTTTTTTTTTTTTTTTTTTTTTTTTTAACTGGAGGACTGGTAGGGTGCCTGGCTGGTTCAGTTGGTTAAGTGGCTGACTCCTGATTTCAGTTTAGGTCATGATCTCAGGGTTCTGGGACCAAGCCCTGCATGGGGCTCTGTGCTCAGCAGGGAGTCTGCTTGAGGATTCTCTCTCTCACCCTCTCCCTCTGCCCTCCCCCCGCCAATGCACGTGTGCATGCACTTTCTCTAAGTAAGTAAGTAAGTAAATAAATAACTAAATAAATAAATCTTTTTTTTTTAAGTGAAGAAATGGTGATATGTTAATGGTATTTAACTGGTACAGAGTTGAAAGGCCTATACAAAGTTTTCTACAAAATAAAAAATGAAATTCACCATTATCTAAACTTTCTAATTATAGAAACATTATAAAACATATGAGAAAACACATGTGTAAAGTAACATGATATCTCTCAAGCAATGTAATTATCAAAAGCTAAAGGACACTGATCTGGGATTAATCATGCCTCACAAGGAGACCTTCATGATGGCTAATATTAAGCACTTCCCCATGAAGATAGTATTGTGGACATTGTATTTTTTTCTGTCTGCCACATGTGATACTAATGTGAACATCAAATTAAAAAATAAACTTATCCCCAAACATTAACGACCCTTCAGTGATCCTACATTATACAAATTAAATCATATTTCTATTAGATAATTCTATGTACTACATACTATATAAAACATGTGTATGAGTAAATGTGAATAATCTAGACCTTATGACAACTAAACTGTATCTTTAAAAGTTAGATTGTTATTATTACTTTTAGTATGTAAAATCCAAAAAACGCTCAGGAAAATGAAAACCATATGCTCAAATTATGTGTATAGATACACACATGTATCTTTGTACGTGATGCTGGACTGTCACTTTAATATCATTTCACAAGCCCATTTCACTTTTCTTTTGATTACAAAAGCATTTCCTCATCATTCCACTTTCAGAGTAAATCTTCAACATCATGAACGCTGATGCTCCCAGGAATTTTGCCTTTTTCTGTGAATCTCAATAGCTCCAGAGAGGCTGGCAAAATAAAGCATTTCATTTCTACATTTTGCACTTGACTTGGCTTAGACTGATACCAGGTGACATTACTTTGGGTTTCAGACATTGTTTAGGGAAGAGGAGAGTAAAATAAAGGATAAAATTATCATTTCAAAGTGGCTATGTTTGGGGTCTATGGTACCTACCAGTTTTCATTTAAATTAACAACTCTTAAGAATGGTGGCTATTGCTAGAATTTTCAACGTCTTACTACATTTTTAAATAATTCTCTGTGACTGGCAGATATGAAAACATTAATAGGGCTTGAGAAATTCTCCACAGGGGTAATATTGAAGTTACGAGGGTCAGAGCCAAGAGAAATTTCTCATGCATAAAGAGATGAGTTTGTTACTACAAAGTAGTCCTACCATGTCCTTTCATTTGTAATATAGAATTATGGTTGGCTTATCCATATTTTACCGGGCGAGTGTACAGATGCAATGTGCACACACAGGGACCATCTCATATATCTTTGAATTGTTCGATATGCTTTGCAGCGCCTTGCATTTATAAAATGTATGCTCAGTGCATTTGTGTAATATGCTCAGTTTTTAAGTATTCCACTTGAAGGGGAGATTTAAAGGTCAATGCTTACTCTGCTAAGATTAGACTTTTCAGACTTAGAAATAATACCCCAACCTGTGGAAATTCAACACTCGCATATTGTTAGGAATCTAAAAGATAACAAAGACTAGTATGCTTTCCAGAGCACCTAAATATATAAGGTTTAACGCACTTGCATTTCAACAAACTTGACAGTTGTTAATTACTTTTTCCCAAGTATGCCTATTACAAAAAGGAAGGAAAAATGGGTTTAGTTGTGTTGCACACACACACACACGCACCACACACACATGCAGAAACACACACTACCTCCAAATCTTCTCACTGAAATGCTTGAATACCTGAATTATACTTACAAGTATAATTTAAAGTGATGCCTAGAATATGTTCTTTAAAAAAATCTTTTTTTTATTAAAAATACCATTTTAGATATAGCAGTTCAAAACCCAGTACATAATTAAATACATATGATGGATTTTACTGAGTGCTTAATGCATGTAAAATTTCCTTTGACAATTCAAATTTAAACTCACTTTAGTTCTTATAAATCTTGCAAGAGTATAATTGACTTAACATTTTTTTTTCCAAAACAGCTAATACATTACTTTCATTTCTATCTGGATTTTCATACAAATGAGAATGAGAAATAGAAAAAAAAAAAAAAAAGGTTACCTGGTAATAATCAACAGAGAAGCAGCTTGGGAAAACCAAATGCATTTTTCCCCCTCTTCTGTGCAGTCTTTTGTATAAGGTTTTGGTGATTTTGAATATGATTCATTACAACCAACACAGTAAATAGGGTAAAATTAATTTTAGAGTTGCAAATATTCTGATAGGAATCTGCAGAGAGAATGCTCCAGGCAGAAATTAACAATTTTTCTCTGGAGATTATGAAACCAATTTTCCACATGCCAAAGATATAAGTAAATGCATGTGCAGAACTATCTAGATAAAAGACCATTTTTCTGTAACTTTAAGTACAAACAATTTATATTAGGCCATGTTCTATTTCCCTGACTCATCCACTCACAACTTGTACTGAAATGGAAAAAGCAGAGGAGAGAGAACCAGGAGATCTGAGACCCTGGTCTGTTGTTTTTCCATAAACTTGAATTAGCCCATGCTATTTTCCTACAGCTGAGTTTCTCTCCAATGCATGGGTAAAGTAGATTATCCCTCAAGTATCCAGGAACTCCAAAATTCTGCTCTGGCTTCCAGCGCTAACCATGTGAGAAAGCGCAAGGGTCTTGCCTAATGATAACCTGTTTTCTGTCAGGATTTCCCCTGTAGTTACTCTTCAGACCAAAAGTAAACGTATCGTATACTCAGATGAGAAAATCACATTTCATCTACCTCAGTCTTATTGAAGTCTTTGCCTACAGAAATGCTTAGCCTTTTATTTACATTTTTGTTTGACACCGACTTAACTCACCCCCCAGTCTTTTTCTCCAAACCTGTTTCAGCCCACTGATCTTAATGCACCCTGTGTCAGCCACACTGTTCTTCTCTGACAAATCTACCTACCAAAATCTACTTTCAACCATCAGCTACAACTTTTATCTTCTCCGTAAGGCCTTTATTGAACTAAAGAAATCTGAGCTATTATTTGATTAAGCTCCAAGCTATGATATGTATAAATTTGTATGCATTTCATGGCCGCTGTGATGGTATTAGGATACACGGGCAGCAGAACAGTGACAACTGTAGTCAGCCATGTGGCCCCTTCCTTCCTTTCTTCCTTCCTTCCTTCTCTTCCTCCTTTTCTTTCTTCCTTCCTTCCCTCCATCCTACCCTCTTGCTCCTCCTCCCTCCTCTTTCCTTCTTCCCTTTGTTTTGTCTTGCATTCCCTTTGGCCTCACCATAGTCTAGGCAGAAGATTAAACACTGTCAATGTAAAGATTAACCCATCACGTCCCTTCCCCCCAGGAAGGGGCAGGTGCATGACATTAAATAATCATAATACATCACTACAGATGCTAACAGAGACATAGGCCAAGTTACCTTTTCATATTTGGGGTCACCAGTTGGTTTGGTTTGGTAGGCGAAAGCATGGGCTTAAGAATGTAAATGAGCAATCTATTCTACGCACTAGCTGTTTAGTCTTGAAGAGTTTCTTAGCTTCTAAGGTGTTCATTTCTCCACATGTGAAACAGGGAAAATAACATTCTCCTCCTCAGCTTTAATAATAATCCAGCAGATCTGAGGGCAAAGCCTCTCATCCATTACCAACCACTTTCCCTAACATGTATCCTGAATATAATAGATACCTAATAAATACTTCGAATTTTATTACTTATGATAAATATATGTCTTCCCAAGTTTACTTGACACTTTTTCTGAGTGTCTGATCTGCCTATCTGACTAGGGAAAACAGCTTTAGGCAGATTTCCTCTGCAGACACATGCTGCTCCTATAAAGGAAATGTGCTTTACCCAGAGAACAGTGTTAAACTCAGATCCACAATACAGGGTAATAGTAACTTCACTTTTGCCTCTTTTAGGCTGCATAACTAAGGCAATATCTACGCCCTGTAATGGAGTATACTGCCATACCAAGACTGTGTCTATGGCAAATGAAATAGTTCCCTCTCCATCTGTGTTACAGACTGAATTGCATTCTTCTCCAGTTCATATATTGTAGCACTAGTCCCAACGTGATGGCACTTAGAAATGTTTCCTTTATTTATTTATTTTTTAAATAGTGTTTTTTGTTTGTTTGTTTGTTTGTTTGTTTGTTTTTTAGAAGGAGAGAGAGAAAGAGCATGAGTGGGGAGAGACAGCAGGAGATGGGGAAGCAGATTCCTCTGCTGAGCAGGGATCCCCATGTGGGACTCAATCCTAGAACCCTGGGATCATGACCTTAGCCAAAGACAGACAGCTAACCAACTGAGCCACTCCACAGGTGCCCAGGGTGTTTCCTTTAAAGAGATAACTAAAGGTAAATGATAAGGGTCTAATCAATGGACTGATAAGGGTAGGGTCTAATCAATAGGACTGATATCCGTCTAGGAATAGAAACAGACACCAGCAGTGGAGTGTACATGCCCAGAGGCCATGTGTGGACACAGGGAGAAGGCAGCCTTTCTGCAAGCCAAAGGAAGAGGCCTCAGGAGAAACCAAATCTTCCTACAGCTTGATCTGGGACTTCCAGCCTCCAGAACTATGAGAAAATACATTTCAGTTGTTGAAGCCGCTCAGGCTGTGGTATTTTGTCTTTCATACTCTCTGTATTAAAACGCTTCACCAGGTATGTGTCATGCTCATCTATTCTACTTTAAAGGCAGAGCAGACTGCTAGAACCAAGGTTAACTTTCCCAATAACCAGAGCAAGAAAGAGAACCTGGTATTTATGTTACATGCTTACCATCTACCTGTGAAATAACTCTGCAATAGTCACGAGTTAAAGTGACCAAACAGATGTGCCCCTGAGCAGTCTGGTATCAGAACCCCTGCTGTGATCCCAACTTCTTTGCTCCTATCATTTCTTGGAAGGTTTGTTTTGGAGGCCTGGGAAAATTGGTCAACTTCTTTCAGTCCTTGCAAATTGAGTGTAAAAACATTGGCACCACGGGGTTATTAGGAAGATTGGAAATAATACTAACTATAAACGGTAAACACGAAGTGCTCAATAGATGATAATGATTATTCTGTGTTTTCTAAGTGCTAGGTCAAGTCGTGCTACAAATATGTTTCATGAAAATAGCCGATACTGAAGCCTGACTTTTTTTTCCCCCGTGGTCATTTATGAGAACTAGAAACTAAAACATCCCCAGAGATGGTAATAGGGTTTAAATATGGGAACAGGAAAGCTAACTGGTGTCGCTGGCTTACCTACATGGGCAGTGACATCACTGTGTAGGGGAATCAGCAGCTGCTGGGAGATAAATCCTAGGTCCTGATTCATTTTTATCCCCTCTGGATAGATAGATAAAGAACCAAGCCTAGGGTTACCTAGATAGAAGTATACAAAGAATTTGAGGTTACAGTCCTACCCTCAAATACATTCCATTAACATCATCTATGGCCTGGAAGATCTTTCCTAGAAAATCATTCATTTGAATTAAAAATTATATTACTATCTGGAAACATAAATTTCCTTAGTAAGGAAAAAATAATGGTGCCCTACACCTTCAGTGGAAAATTGTGCCTCAGTTTAAAAGAAATCTATTTCATAATTAAGAAAAGAGCAAGTACTTACAGTTAACATTTGAAAACGGAAAGGAATATACATATGAAGGTCACAGAACTTAGCCTCCCTTTGAACTAGGCCAGCACTTTTTTCATTATACTTTTACTACACTTGATGGATTTATTGGGTAGGTAACAAGTTGAATATAAATTCATTAAGCCTTTCCAGGGAAATTACAGAAAAAAGTCCAATTACATATTTTTGGAGAAGAAAATAGTCACAGCCACACAGTCCATGCATACGAATTACATGAGAAAAACAAATTTGTTTTTTTGTTTTTACTTTTTTAAAGATAGAAATATTTCACTGTGTAATAGTCTAAAAAATTGGCAGGCACATACGATCTCTTTGTCATACTTTGGTGAATGTCAGAATAAGAGACTTAGGGGAAATGTGCTTTTTCTAAAACAAAAGTTGCATAGTAGTTGTACAAAATTCTTTCTGTTCCTCTTTCTTTCTCTAATGGAAAAGCACATTGACAGACACATTGACAGAGAAACCTGTCAATAGAAAAAAAAAAAATTAAAGCAATGTATTTGGTTTTTTTCATTAATATTCTCACCGTGATCGATTGTAGACCCTGAAAGAGAGTAAGTATACTTAATGGTTTTTTGGGGGGCAGGGTATAGAAGTTGCTTGTTTATTTCTTCTAGAACACAATAAACTCAATAACGAACTTTACGAGCCAACAGAGAGAATGGATCATAGAATCCACTCACCTGGGTTGTTCTTTTCCTCACACTGACAAATGTATAATGTTTGAGGCAAACAACACGTCTGATTATGTTTTACATTGAGAAAATATTTTTCTTGTCCGTAGGTCATTTTACGCTTGAAAGTATGAGATTTGATTACTCCTACACCATCACTTAAACGTTTGCAGCCAGAAATGATCTGTTTTAAAATTCTAGATACAGATTTAACTTACCCTCCTGAGGTTATGAACCCCACAGGTTGATTATATGCTACAAAAAGAAATTCTAAATCTGCTACCCTTTAATTTAATTGAGAGTGTCTACTGTTATCCTGCATTTTGGGACAAGGTGAAAAGGAGGCTCTTCTCTAGGTCCTTTTTATATCTCTCAATTACTTCCTAATTTTTTTTTTCCTCCGAAGGAAGTGACCCAACTTTCTATTTTCATGTAAGCTTGATCACACCCCCTTCTATATTCAAAAGGTGATTCAAATCTTAGAAAAAAGGTAAATGTAAAATAGATTTCCTTGAATATTTAAACTAAATACATTCTAAATACGAGAAATAATTCCATTTGCCTGCCCCAAACTACTCATGGCAACAGACCAATTTTATATCATGCAAATATTGAGACTATTTTAGGGCCTTGAGAGTATCTTTTGCATACATGATTGGCCTTTGTTACATGCTATGTATACATTATTAGAGAAGTTATATAACATAATATTGCAGTGATTATTAGGGGCCTGAAATGTTAGGTAGGTTATTTCCATACAACAGTTTTCTATTTACCCTAGGCCACCAGCACCAAGTATAATGCAGCATCTGATGATGGGAGCACCATGGCAAGACTGCTTCAAGCTTAATGAGCTAAGAATTTAAAATACCTTGCTTAAAGCTAACATAGCACAAATATATTGGTAAGTGATCAAATATGAAACAATCATTTTGTAACAATTATTAGAAGAAATACCAAACAGAGCAAGAGTACAAACTAGCAGAAAATTTCTTAAACACTGTAATAGTATACAGAGCTTCTTTATTATTTTTTCTTTTTTTCTGTTTTAAAGCATCTTAATTCCCCTTGCAAAAATCTGTCGGGTGGTTCACTCCCAAGCCTCACTCCACCAGTACTTATCAAGATGAGGGTTTTTTTTTTTTTTTTTTCCACCTTTGGAAGAGTGAGAATATCTCTCTCTCTCTCTCTCTCTCTATATATATATATATATATATATATGCATACACACACACACATATATAAATAAATATATACATATACTGAAATCACTTTTACAAATCAGAATGAAAGATTTCTTATAATGCTCCATCACAAAACATACCTAGACTAAAGACACCAACTGGAAGATAGAACAAGTATAAAACAAGATGAGCTACTCCCATTCCCTTTGGTTCCTATCCTTAATCATCCTCAGATTCAATACTCTCGGGTAAAGGTGAGGGTAGCAGAGAGGGCTTCAGTAGACCAAGAAAATGTAATTTAAGCTGGGTACAAAATCTACCATGGGACTAATCCTTATAACAATAATTAATAGCCTAAGACAAAAGGAAAGAAAATGGCATCCAGGGATATTTAAAGCTAAGGTTTCAACCATAAAAATACCCTGCCTATTAGATCTATAATTCAGTTCTTTATTATATCTTTGGCTTTCAAACAGGTCAAGGTCTTTCTTGTGTCTGAAAATACCTAACTACTGGATTTGATTTTTTTTACCTCAGAGCTGCAACTTCTCTAAGAAGATTACTAGTTTGGCTATCAATATTTAAGCCCAAGGATCTTGCTTTTTCAAATCATAAAAGAATTATACAGCAAATGGACATTTGATGCTAACTCTGAATAACTTGTCCCTAAGGCATAATGTTTTTGGTAAAGCCTATAATAAAACTTAACTTGAATTTTTGGAGGACTTAAAAGAAAATGTGCATTGCCACAGCCAATGTTTTGGCTGAACCATCCCTTCTTTGTTGTTGTTGTTTATGTGTTCCCTATCATGGTATTTGGATGAAGGGCAGGAATTTCCCTAATGCTCTCTGCAGTTCCATTTGTCTCTAACAGACTCTGTGAAACTGCTCCCAGTCCCACTGCTGGTTGTGGCTTGCTGATTTGCTTCTGTTTATCAAAAATGCTTTCTGTTATCTCAGTATGACCTGTTTGTGATGCTGCGGTAAAAAGTAAAACATTTCCTACCAAGGAAAATGCACATTTCCCTTCATAATCCATGGTGCAGATTTTTCAGTCTTTAAGACCTGCTTGGCCGATTTTGTAGCCTTTCATTGATTTGTTTTAACATGTACTTACATGATAGCTGACAAAACCATGGTCCTGCAGCTATCTCTCTTTTAATGCAAAATCTAAATGGACTGGCTCAGCTCTGTATCAGGAAGCCTGGGATGTTTCTGTGCTAGAGATCATTGTGGATATCTGCACAGATTCAAATATTTGGCTCTGCAAATCAAATTAGTTTTGATGACTTTATTTGCTGAGAGATTTTCTACAGAGTGGAAATATCATCTCGTTTTCTCTTTGGCAATGGTAATTTACAAATGGTTTTCACACTCATTATTTCACTTAATCCTTCTTAGAACATTAAAGAGGCAGGTATTATGATCACTATTTTGAGGATACGGAAATTGTTCAGGTGGACATCACAGGATGTCCCCCAAAGTAGTCGCAAATACAAGCCTCGAATTCACATCTTCTAAAAACTCACCCACCATAAATGGGGGGAAAAAAAGAATGGAAGTGAGACGATCTTTTAAAATTGAGTTATTGAGTGAAGATAAACTCAAATGCACTAATAAAGGTTTATAAAAACCTTCTGCGTGATCTTGTGATCTTTTGTTTACATTAGGAGTATCCCATATGTTATCTCATTTAAGCCGCACAAACTTGGAGGGAAGAAGGACTCTGGCTCACATCGTTGACTTTCAAAGTCTCAGAAGTGTAACTCATCAAGATCACACAATTATTAACTTGATTATAGGAGGAACTAAAGATGAATCAAAGTGTAGTTTATGTATCTGCCATGGTGCTTTTAAGCAAAGCTTAGGTTTGAATTTGAAGTTAAATGATTTCTCTTCCAACTAGTATACAGAGAGAAATTTCACTATACCTTGCAATTTCATCTCTATAATTTCCAAACAAATCTGTAGAAGACAAAAATGTTTGCCATGTTGCTCAGGAAAATCCTAGCTCTGTATAATATTTTGCCACCTCAAGAGATGAGCTCAGTGATGGAAATTTTTAAGGAGCACAAAGAACTGGAAAGAAGCCTCAAACCATCTTCTTCATACCAAATTTCACTGAGCATCTTTTTCTTTTTATTCTTTTTTTTTTTTTTTTTTTGCAAGGGTGATACAAATGATAGAACATACCTTTTGACTGTTACTCAGGGTAGTAAGAGGAAAGCCAGCAGTGCCATTGTGGACACCCTCATAATTAAATAATTAAATGAATGTAAAGAAAATGGATCTTCCTGATATTTTTTTAGTTGTCAGAAATCTCTTAACTCTAGGAGGTTCAAAATAACTCCGTGTTGTTTATAGCAACATCCTGTCTGAAAATCAGGTAATAACTGTGGGAAGTCAGAATACAATATCCAAATGCTTGGCATTGGGCAAGAAATTCCCCACTGTACATTATCGTTTGGCAGAATGATGCAGAAGAAAACACTTTTTAAAAGAGAAGTGGGACAGCCTATTTCACAGTTTTGAAATGGAGATGTACATGCCCACACACACACATGCACAAACACAAAAGAAGGGCAAAATACCCCCCTCCCCCTGCCATAGACAGAATTAGGTAATGAAAAGGAATAAGTCTCTGATGGAAAGTGGAAGTTGCTTCCACACATTTCCATTTCCAATAGGTCACAGAAATAGAAAAAAAAATAGATTGACTGGGAATCTGTTTAGAACATGATCTGTGTGGATGGCTGGACTCTTGAAGAGATATGGAAAGGTCAATGGAATTGGACTTAAGGAGTCTGGTTCCTCTCTTGGTCTCTAGTCTACTCATTTATAAAGTAATCTGTGCATAATCAGAAGCTCTTAATTGTGTCTATGGGTTGCCTGGCTTAAAGGAAATTCTTGGAAACGTATGCAGAATTGTACAAAAAGTGATTCTAGACAAAGTGTGCTTTTCCAGTGAGAAGGTCTTTGACCATCATAATATTCACAAAGTGCCTCATAAGTCAAATCAGTTAATAACCATTACATTAGATGACCTGTAAGGGCCCTTTAAACAGTGATGTTCTCTGATTTTAATACAACAAATAGTTTCAAGGAAGTATAACCAAATCTTTCTGGAAAACAGAAATGTTACCACTGTTCATAGATTAGAACTTGATCTAAAACATACCTTGTTTGTAGCTGTTTCTAATTCATTTTTTTCTTTCTTCAATGTCTATTGCTACAAAGTCTTTCATTTAATTTATTATTTCATCCTTCTAGCTAACAAAGATAGAGATCTAACATTTGCCTTTTTATATTTATTTGGAAAAGGATAATCTCATTTCTTAGAGATGTAGAAATATGTATATTTTAGAGTATGTATCTATAGAAAATATTTGTACATTACTTTTTTCTATTCATAAAGAAACCTTATTGCACATCAACATTGCACCAAGCACTTCTAAGAACATGGAATTAGGCAGTTTCTCATAATGTGAAGTATGCAGAAAATTTGAACACGTGCATGGGGAAAGAATAGTAACTCCATCAGGCGAGAGATTACTGAAACGACCACCGGAATGGAAATCATAGTACTTCAGATTGAGCCTGATTATAATTTCACAATTCAACCATTATAAATACTTCTAATTTTTCATTTCCTTTAATCATGCAAGCATTTAGCTACACTCTTTAATTATATACATCCAGAATCTCACTCTCTGTGTTGCTAAATTGTGAAATTCTTCTTGAGTTAAGGGGAAACTTTATTCACAAATGTGTAAGTAGAATTTTATATATATTTTATATAAAGATAAATATATATTATATATTTTATATAAATATATAGTATATAAAGATAAATATATTTTATATTATATATATTATATATGCAATTATATATTATATTTTAGCTGAGAAAACTTTCCTCACAATAGCTGATAATAAATGGAGTTTAACTAGGATATAAAGTTATCTTTTTCATCAAACTCATTTTTACTTTTTCATTTTAGTAATATTTAATTTTAGGATTCATTCAAAATGCAGACCATCAACTAATTACTGATTAATAAAAGTTTGAAAAATCACTGTGAATCCAAATATTGAATCGGATGACAAAAATATTTTCTATAATAATCTATTTTAACATTGTTAATCTCATCAAGTCGAATTTAAGTTACATTTTTATTTAAAAAAAACATTTTCTGTAATTATTTTTCTATATTTCATCATAATCCACAAATAGTTGAAATCCATACGCATATATATATAAAGGCCATTTAGATTTGAAATGTTTTTTTTCAGGTAAGCAGTAAATAAAATATGCTGAATATGCACACTTTAAAGTGCTTTAAGTTATGCATTTGTTATTTTCCATTCGTATTCTTAATGTTTTTGCCTACCAGTGAGTATAGGCATTTCATTATTTCCCGTGCGTGGGTCATAAGCCAGCGGCAAGTTCAGAAAGTTGCCTTCAGACTTTGGTAACAGGAGGTAATAACGTCATGTCCAGAAAATTTTTTTCTAGAAATTAAGAGTTTAAAAAATGAACTAAGCTAGAAATGAACGTTGAAAGTTAGTAATCATAATCTCACTGAAAATATTCATTATATTAAGAGATAAACTCTAATAATGTTACTTGTCAAGTGTATTTTAAAAGGTTTTTTAACTGAACAAACTTTTGATTCTTAAAAACTTTGATATAACAAGAGCTTGGTGGGGACATGAAAACAGATTTGGAGAACACTTTCTGTAGATATATTGAAAAGGACACATGGAGCTAAATTTTTATATAGGCGTTAACCAATGGATTCAGAACAGAAAATAGTAAAGAGTGGATGTAAGAATAAAATGCTTCTCATCAATTTGTTAACCTCAAAGACTAAAAAATAATCTTCTCATATACAAATGTAGATGTTCTAGTGGAAAAAAAAAAGACACCGTTCTTGGCATCCTTAGAGTATATATCTACTTTAGTGTAACTGCAAATTTTTTTTCCTGCTTGAACTATTCTGTTAGCATTTGTTAGTATTTATATAAAAAACAGCTTTCAAGAATTCTTCCTCACCCTCGCCCATGAAGTCTTTCAGAACAGTGTGTACATTTAAAGCTTGCACACAGTAAGGACCCTCCCCTCGTTAGACACATTTGGCATAAGTGCAACGACCTGAATAAACTGTGAACTGGCAGGTTCCTCCTCAGGGCCGGTTCTCAGCCTGCACTTGGCATTTAGCCACTAAAATCAAAGCAGAGAAAGGCTGATGACTCGTGGTTTGCATATGTACATGACATCTGAGTCAGGTGTTTCTTAATCACATCTTTAGGGGTAATTATTAGGTCAAATTACATTTGACAAGCACCTCTAAAATCTTACTAAGTTATCTCTGGCCTGAAAAAGAAAATTAGCTCTCTTTACTCAACAACAAGAAAAAAATGTACAAAAGCTAAAATGCTGAGCTCATTAATATAGCCTCTTTTAGGATCTCTCTTTATTGTAAGACCTTGATAGTTGACGGTTCTCTGAATATAATGTTACTTCTCCATTAGCTAAAATCACTATTCAAAGAGCATAATTAAGTAGAATTATGGGGAAAAATGAAAATCGTTATAGGGAACTTCTGTAAATTGCTTTAAAGAGATTCTCAGGTAAGAAAACATATCCAACTATGTCACTAGTCTATATTTAACCTTAATATTTCCATACTGGGAGTCAAAAAATGTGAAAATACAGCTATGATTTAAGCTGTTTTTTGATATTTCATACACAGCATTCAATACAGCACCTATCAGTACAGAGATTAATTTATAATCTTACTCAACTTCACACACAAGTAATGCCAAGAAAAGGAAAAAATAAGAAAAATCTTCCTTGGCATTTCATATTTTGGTAACCTAGCCAAAAAATTCTAAAATTGTTAAAATAGCAGGGTGGCCTTTAAAAGGCATATATATTTTTTTTGTGTATTTATTACAAATTCTTTTTCTGTTCCTAAAATACATTATATTATGTTCCATATAAAGCATGCCATTTTTACAGTTTAAACTATAAAAATAATGTTTGAGGGCATAGTCCAAATATAATTACTAACATTATCTTGCCAACTTTTGCCAAAACATGATGCCACTATAGTGTGGTCATTTTCAGTGTAAGAGGTGATGAATGACCAGGAGCTCATTTATCTAAAGCAAACAAGTGGTACTCTTAGCTGTTTTCTGGCTGAGTCAGAATTACAAGATAACAAGTTTGAAATAGTTCAAAAATGTAGTGCAAATGTACCATATTAGGAAGTAAAGATAGAATAGTTAAAGTGTAAGATATTTGGAGTATTACACGTGATAGTGTGTCATGTAACTAAAATAGGTATTGGAAGATAAAGCCATATTTTAATATTATCATTGAAAACATTTAGGGTACTTGAAGGATTCATTACACTCCACTTGATAGGTGAAAAGAATTATTATTACTTATTTTCAAAAGTTGATATTTTCATAGCAACTCGGTCACGTTGAAAAGATGGCAGACATGGGTATGGAGATTCTAAGGGAGCAGATAGACTTTTTTGTTACCCTCTTTATCAAATATGTGTTTTAAAGGATTCAGCAATAATGTTTTAAGTTCTGCTGCAATGTAAGATGTTCTGTTCATTGCTAATTTGGGAATTATCCCTTGACTCATGTATTTTTTTTAACTAGCAATAGTTGAAATTACAAAGATCATTAAATAATGACCCTTGCCTATAAATACCTAGAAAGAGAGAGAAGGTATAAACATAAAACAAACAAACAAACAAACAAAAAACAATATTTATGGCATGCATAAGGTACAGAGAAAGGCTCAGGGAAAATGAAGAGAAAGTCACTCAACTTTCTCTAAGTGGTTGTTTTGTAATTCTAAATCCACCTAAATAACTCTGCTGCCTTTCGTGTTGCTTGTGATCTGTTGATAGAGGTGTATTAACAGGAATTCTTCAAGTCATAGGTATCTCTCAAAATTACGAAAAATATTCACTTTTCTGTTAGATCTCTTTCCGTGAATAATAATTATAGGACCCTGCCCCTAGGGGATATTCTGCCCAAACAGGTCAACAGACAACATCATTATAAATCCATGGTCTGCTATGGACCTAAAAACATACATTATAAGGATACTATGGCTCTTTTCATGTACAATATAGAGAAGTGATTAGGAGTACAAGATCTGAGGAAAGAGGAATGGGTTTGCGTCGATTTACTCAGTGACTTTGGCATTTTGACCAAAACTTCTGCCTCACTTTCTTTACAGAAACAATTGGGATCCTCATTGCATCCACTTCTTAGAATTATGAGAATTAAAGGAGTTAATACACATAAAGTACTTAAAAAGGGTGACTTTTTCTATCAACTAGTTATTGAGCACCTACTATATGTTCATAGTAATTGTGTCTTAATAGCAATTTATGATGCTCCAGAAAACCAAAGAGAAATTTACAAATTTCCAGGGTAAAAAATAATAATAATAGAGATTTTAGAAGATGCTTATAATAGTCTGAATGAAAAAAATTATAAGAAATTCTGTTTAGTCAACATTTTAGTCTCTTTTACATTGGTTTTCAACATTTCTCAATAGGTTTAGTTAAGAGAGTCAGGGTCCTTTTGTTAACATCTGTACAACCACTATTATTTCTCCTGCTGTGCTTGTCATGGTTTCTATCCCCTCTTCTATGCATCTTCTCACTACTGTAGGTCATTCCACATCAACAATTGTCTATCTCAAGATGCATGGCCACTTCCCTAAAAGAGATGCAGGCTCATTCTAGCTAGGGATTTTTTTTTTTTTTTTTTTTTTTAGAAAAAAGTGTATTTTTTTCCAAAGAATACCAGATCCAAATATAAAGCATAAAATTGTGTCTGGATTTTCCCTTAAAGAAAACTACCATTCATCAATCTTTTTAAAATATAAATCTTCCATTGGATATTACTTAACCAATCTACAATTTTCTTTATGCAGCATAATGAGTGTCAGGGAACCTGATGAATTATGAGAGTGAATAAAGATACAGACACCATACATGGCAAAAAGATTTTGATCTAGCCATGGCTAGTAGTTGACATACTGATTTAGAAATTATGTGAACAGGGTGACTACCTGCTGTACATTTATTTACTACCAGCAACACAAAACCTGCCATATAATTAATCACACTCTGCCCAAGCAGTAAGGAAGTCTATTCCCCACAATGCAGTGAACAGTTACTTGCTTTTCTCACACTTGGCGTTTCTGCAACCCTATTGTGATTTTGTTTCCAGAAAGACTTCTGTCCCTGCTGTTTGGGGAAATGTATCTATAATGTCTTGATCCAAGAACTTCATATTCAACAGATGGTATTCTTGGCTATATATTCATTGTGCTTTCTCTGAGCAGAGCTGAGTGCTTAATATTGCTTGTTTTCTGCCAATCATCTCTTAGCCTACAAATGGATTTCGATCAAATCTGTATTATTCCTTGTGCTTTCGCTCTGGCCTTTCTGGAATTCTGATCTCTAGCATGAACTGGGAAAATAGCAACATGCAATTGTATGGTTCTGTCTTAAAAGATATACCCAAGACTATCGGTTTATATGCCTAGGTAAAGAAAAATACATGTGTACTTAGAGGCAGAAACATATACACATAAATAGTCCTACAAGGATTTTTTTTCCTGAAAGTTAAATGTTCTCTCTACTAGTTTTCCATATACACACAATACAATCTAGATATACACATGTCTTCAAATCTTGAACACCAAAACAAGGTGCTTATTATGCATGATAATATATTTAGATTTAAGCATTTTTTTTAATCCTATAAATCCCTGTGTGTATGGATAATATGTCCGTATACAGAATGGGATGATGTAATGCAAAGACATACACATATACCCACTATAAGAGAAAACAGACTTCTTAAAAATACCTCTGGGAGATCATCATCTGAAAAGCCTTTTGAAATGCTTCCAGTCAAGAATTAGGTTTTTTTGCAGCAATTTTAATTTACTTACTTAAAACTGATAAAAACAATTCCCCTCTGCATTCTTCCTATTTAAGTCTAGATGTTAAAAGATGAACAGAAGGAGAAAGTGATGGGCACAGTCTAGGCTTCACAGAAAAGAGGAACTCAAACTTCATTTTTTCTGCTTCATCTAACTAGCTTCCACAAGGCTACAAGAGATAGATTTTATTTTTCCAAACAAAGCAAAACCAAGAGTGAACTGGATTAACTATTTCAAAACCTTCAGTTTCCTGATGCTTTCCTAGCTGGCAAATTCCACTATTTTTCTTTTCAACTTATTTTTTTTTTCTACTTTCTGGCATTCTTTAAAGAGTATCTTCCTGTTAGCATTAAATCTACCATCAACAGATTTGACATGGTCATTTGTAGACAAAAGCCTGTGATTTCTTAGTGAGGAGGAAAGATGAAAAATAGAATCAGACAGGTAAGCTTGTCACAATACATTTTTGACTTTATAATCAATTTCAGCAGTTGCCAAGTGAAGATACTAGTTGAATACTTGCAGCCATAAATTTCATAATTAGAAAAGTAGATGAAAATGCCCTCCACTTGTTTACAGGAAACCCAATGATTGCATTCAACCACAATGCTAACTTCTCTACTAACAAAGCACAATGACAATACATTTAACTAATTTCACATCTTGGGCTATTGATGCAGGGAAATTAAATTCCTGTTCCTGGAAATGGATCTTGTATCATATTATTTCCCAACTTTTAAATATTTCTCTGCAGTCTGCCTATACATTTATTATTGGAAACCACATACAGGCTTCTTTTCTAGTTAGTATTTTATGTACCCATGATATAGGCAGTTCGGCTTCAGTCTTCACAGACTCATATCAGACAGTGTGGTGGTCTTTCCTAATAATCTAAATCAAAAGTAAACATCAAATCTCTAGTTATAATTCCTGGATAATTTTATCCTTTGAATATAACACATATATTGAATAGACTAAATGGCAAAACTATTGGCTCAAAACACACTGTATATAATAAATGATTATAATTTTCACACTTACTCTTATTTAATTTCCATCTATAATTTAAAACAACATATTTGTGACATTAGACATTTCCTATTTATTATTTCAGCATCTCCAAATAAGGCTGGGGAAGCCAATATTAAAAGTAAAAGTGCTACAATAATTCCCTCTGTATTACTTAATAAATTAAAGGTAGTCACAGTTTGACACAGCTAACTTCTTTGACGAGGTCAAGGACTTAGAGCTTCTGCCCCGCCCTGCCCCACTGCTGAGAAATGAGCATATTGAAGACAGGTTGGAGTGCTCTTAGAGACACTGCAGTCTCTCTCCTTAATCCTGCTGGAACATTTACAACATCACGGGATGTCTCCTTTGAATGTCAAGATTAAGAACGTAATCCTTTAAAATTTGGCTCAGACACACACAAAAATGAAGTTAGGTTTTTCACTTTTCTAAAAAGGATGGCAAAAAGTCTAAATAGGTAAGTTTCAAGGAAAAGTGATTTCCAAAACAAAACAATTCAGGCAGTGTATAATATGGATCAAAATTACATAATTTAAAGCATCTTTCTGAAAACTGATTATAAAAAGTTATAGATCATATCTATATTGTGTAAGAGATATCACAAGACAAATAATAGTTTCTAAATACCAATAATATATTCTGATTATAATGTTCTATTGAAACAAAATTAAAATTAAATTCTGATAACATCAAGATTTGTTATCAGGTTTGAATATTTGCTGTTTTAAAGGCTCTCTCTCATTAGAATCTACCAAGCATCCAGACACCCACACGTTCAGTTCTAAGTTTAATTCCACCAAAATTAGTAAATATCTGAATTATGTTAAGTATGGATGGACAAACCCTTATTACACCATATTTCATGTATGTAATTCAGAATAAAACCTATGTTTGATAGCTAGGGGAAAAATCAATGTAATAGAGTGTTTCACATTTATTTATTTATTTATTTATTTATTAAGATTTTATTTATTTATTTGACAGAGAGAGAGATCACAAGTCGGCGGAGAGTCAGGCAGAGAGAGAAGCAGGCTCCCGCTGAGCAAAGAGCCCGATGTGGGACTCGATCCCAGGACACTGAGATCATGACCTGAGCTGAAGGCAGCGGCTTAATCCACTGAGCCACCCAGGCGCCCCCACATGCACATTTAGTATCTGGTTCTCCCCTTAGCTAGTTTTAATTGTTATTATGACTCTATGAATTTTAACAATATTGATTTGTTAGCACAGAAAATTTGCAATAAGCTTGCACCATATTTAGTCTAGAAATAATGTGGATTATTTAAGACTTACATCTCAAGTCTAAGACTTTCAAAGGCAGTTAAGTTAGTTTTACCTACTACTCTGTGTCTATTCTCCCAGTTTCCATAAATTCATTTCAATTAGAAATAAGAGGAAAGTAAAAAATAAATTCTTAAGTTTTTTTAAAGAGCTTTCTTACCAAAGCTATCTGATCGTTCTTAAAAATAAATAAATAAATAAATAAATAGAAGTTGGGGAATGGGATAAATGAACCTTGGTAACGTTCTTGAGATAAGCTCACAGAATTTTGGCTATCTTTGCCAAAAATCATATAAAGAAACTCAAAATAATAATGTTGCAATATTGAAAGAGACAAAACTATGAGTCATTGTAAAGGTGTGTCACTGGGGCTTTCGGTGAGGTTCTAAGCAAAATAAACTTTAGGGCCATATTAAGAAACTGTTGTATAATGCTTCCAAATGTATCACATTTCCACTTATAAAATAGCATATAAAAATATCAAAATGCATATATATATATATGGGGTTTTTCATATGATTAAACAATCAAATGATTCAAATGATCAAATAATATGAGTTTTAGCAGTACATTTTCAGTTCACTAGTGACTTTTTCAGACTGATTTTTTTAAGTACAGTCGAAATATAATGGGTGTTACCATTTTTAATTAATCATGAATTCTGATTTTTTCATCATATTAGTTTCACATACCAGTATTTTTAAAAATCCAATTAATTAAGCAAGGGTGGGCCAAAGATGAAATAATCCAGTTAAATGCAACCTTCTTACCAAAGTAAAAAATAACTGCAGACTTGTGGGGAAAAAGTAAATTCAGGTGGCACTTTACCACTTGAATATTTACCAGTGTTTTTTAAAGTAGACAAGGCTTTATCCAGTTAGATGTAAATGTTTCCATTTCCAACTAATCATAGGATTTCTGGAAGGCATTATGAAGTATTTGGTCACTAAATTAGGCCTCTTTTGATGGATGCTGGGCTTTATGCTATGATAGGATAGACTAGGGTCGGAAGTACGTGGCACTTCTTACACAGTGCTCACTCTTACAACTGATATTTTCTTTGTACTCTGTTCTTTTTCCTCATTATTTTGTATCTCTTAAGTAATTATTCCCTTTTTTGCCAATATGTACCATACTCTCTTCTATTTCTAGATTCACTCACTTTAGCTACAGTAGAACATGACATGGTATGAATCCACCCAAATATACTAATCTAGATTTCCTTATTTTATGTTTTTTTAATTAAAAAGAAATATATATAGAGAGAGGGAGAGTACAAGTGCGTAGGGGCAGAAGGAGAGGGAGAGAGAGAATCCCAAGTAAGCTTCCCAGTGAGCACAGTGCTGACCACGGGGCTCCATCTCAGGATCCTGGGATCATAACCTAAGCTGAAATCAAGAGTCCCACACTTAACTGACTGAGCCACCCAGGGTCCCCAAACATACTGATCTAGATTTCTGATAATGGACATTCAGGCTGTTTCCCAAGCTGCTGTTCACTTTCCTGGGCATATCTCAATGTGTGAATGCCTAGGAGATTTTCCAAGATCTATCTAGGATAAGAATTAGTATGTTGTAGACTATGGATATTTTGAATTTTATTAGCTATTGTCAAGTTTTTCTTTAACATGATTCTATGAACTTGTACTCCAAGCAGTTGTTTATCAAACAGTGTTTCTCCACATCCTCGCCATGCTCTTCGTATCTAGGTATCTGCCTTCTTTGAATTTGATGGTTGTGAAATCGTGTTTAAATATAGTACCAATCAACCTTTACTTGATCATTAGTGAGACTGAATATCTTTTCATGTTTATTGGCCATTTAGATATCTTCTCACATCAACTGCTATTTTGTCTAGTTTTAAAAATTGGTTTTTACATTCCAGTTTTACACATATCTTTTCTCCTCTCTGGCATTATTTTTTTTTTATTTGCTGTTTATGGAGAAATCTGGTTGTATCAAAATTTCTAATATTAATGAAGTTGAATTTATCACAAATTTCCTTTGCAGTTTGTGTTTTTAGTGTCCTGTTTGAAAATCAAATTCTCCTATTTCTGAGGTTATAATGTTTTTCTGTGTGACCTATAAGTTTTACATGTCCATCTTTAAATGATCTGTCTTTAATCTGATCAGAATCTATTTTGTCTGTGAGGTAGAATTCTATCTAACACTCCCACCCTCAATTTTTCCAAGATCATTTATTAATTATAGTCAATAGATCATTATTTTCCACTGATATCTAATATAGACATATGTCAAAGATCATGAATTCAATTTCAGAACACTGCAATAAATCAAGTCAAATGAATGTTTTGGTTTCTCAGTGCCTACAAAAGCTATATGTATATATATTAAGTGTGCAATGGCATTATGATTTTTTTATAAACCCAATAAGCATATCTAAGTTAAAAAATAATTTATTGCTAAAAAATCCTAACCATCATCTGAGCTTCTGCCGAGTCATAATCTTTTTGTTGGTGGAAGGTTTTGCCTTGATGTTGATGGCTGCTGACTGTTCAGGGTTGTGGCTGCTGAAAGTTGGGGTGGCTGTGGCAATTTCATACAGTAACAGAGCCATGAAATCTGTCACATCAGTTGATTCCTCCTCTCATGAAAAATTTCTCTATAGCATACTGTTTAGTGCTGTTTGATAGCATTTTACCTACAGTGGAACTTTTTTCATAACAGGAGTCAGAGCTTTCAAACCTTCCACTGTTATCAACTAAGTTTATGTGATATTTTAAATCTTTTTTTTTTCTATCACTTCTACAGTCTTCACAACATCTTCATCAGGTATAGATTCATTTTAAGAAAATTCTTTCTTTGCTTGTCCATAAGAAGCAGCTTCTCATCCTTTCAAGTTTTACAATGAGAAGGCAGCCATTCAGTCCCACCTTCAGGCTCCACTTCTCATTCTAGTTCTCTTGCTGTTTCCACCACATCTGCAGTTGCTTCCTCCACTGAAACCTTGAACCCCTCATCATCAGCCATGAGGGTTGGAATCACCTTCTACCACACTCCCTTTAATGTCGCTTTTTTGGTCTCTTTCCATGAATCATGAATGCTCTTAATGGCACTTAAAATTCCTCCCAGAAGGTTTTCAATTTACTTTGCTTGGATTCATCAGATAAATTACTATCTATGGCAGTTATAGCTATTAAATGTATTTCTTAAATATTAAGACTTGAAAGTTACAATGACTCCTTGATCCATGGGCTTCAGAGTGGATATTGTGTTAGCATATGAACAACAATCCCATTGTACATCTCCATCAGAGCCCTTAGATGACCAGTTGCATTGTGAATGAGCAGTCATATTTTAAAAAGAACCTACTTTTTTCTGAGGAGTAGTTTCCAACAGTGGACTTCTAATATCAGTAAAATATATTGTAACCCTGTGCTGTCATCTAGGCTTTGTTGTTCATTTATAGAACACAGGCAGAGTAGATTTAGCATCATTCTTGAAGGCCTAGGATTTTCATAATGGTAGACGAACACTGGCTTCAACTTAGAGTCACCAGCTGCATTAGTTCCTAACAAGAAAATCATCCTGTCCTTTGAGGTTCTGAGGTCAGGCATTAACTTCTCTCCAGTATGAAAGTCTTATATGGTGTCTTCTTCCAACACATGACTGGTTTGTCCACACTGGAAATCTGTTATCTATTATACCCACCTGCATGAATTATCCTTGCTAGGCCTTCTGCAGCTTCAACATCAACACTTGCTTCTTTGTCTTGTATTTTTTTCTTGTTGTTGTTACAGAGATTGTTTCTTTCCTTAAACCTCATGCTAGCCTTAAACATTTCTTCTACAGCTTCTTTCCCTCTCTCAACCTTCACAGAATTGAAGAGAGTAAGGGCTTTGCACTGGAATAGATTTTGGCTGAAGAGGATATTGTGACTGTTTTGGTCTTCTATCCAGACCTCTAAAACTATCTCTATATCAGCAATAAGTTTGTTTTGCTTTGGTATCACTTGTGTGTTCACTAGAGTAGCACTTTTATTTCCTTCAAGAACTTTTCTTTTGCATTCACAATTTGGTGAATTGTTTGACACAGAAAGCCTAGCTTTTTGCCTATCTTAGCTTTTGACAGACTTTCCTCTCTAAGCTTATGCATTTCTAGCTTTTGATTTAAAATGAGGGACATGTGACTCCTCTTTTCACTTGAATACTTAGAGGCTTGTAAGATTATTTTTTTTAAGTTTTTTTTTTTTTAAATTTATTCATTTGGGAGAGACAGAGAGAGTAAGCAAGAACACAAATTGGGAAGAAGGGCAGAGGGAGCGGGAGAAGCAGACTCCCAGGACCCCGGGATCAGAGTAGTCATAGACTCCTGAGTAGAAGACACTTAACAGACTGAGCCACCTGGACATCCCAAGCCACTGTAAGGTTATTAATTAGCCTCATTTCAATATTGTTGTGTTTCAGGGAATAGGGAGGCCTAAGGAGAGGGAGAGAGAGTGAGAAATGGCTAGTTGGTGGACCAGTCAGCTCCACCACATGCGGCATACACACGATATTTACACAGCATGCACACAAAGTACACACAACATTTATTGATTAAATTTGCTGTCTTATATGTGAGTGGTTCTTTCTATCACCAAATTTGTTTTTAAAATTTATCTTGAAACTTTTAATCACAACTAAATTTGGGGATTGGATTGTTAATTTATCTAAAAAATACATCCAAGTTCTTTATTGTTTTAAATTAAAAAAAATTTTTTCATGATGAATTGGCTTGAGAATGGCACATGTTCAAAGCTGAATCTATTGTAGGATCTCCCTTTAGTACGGCATAAGCTCCCTTTTTGGATCCTGTCCTCCTACACCTACCAGGATATAAGTGACACATCATTTCCTTTCCACTTCTACATTTGGCCTTAGTCTCTAGTTTTCCAGGGTGGTACAGATTCTTACTGTAACATACTGCCATTTGGACCCTTGTTGAGTGGAAGTAAAAACAGCTCTCTCCTTTTTATGGCTCACATCTAATCTTGGGAAATATTTATATCCTTAGTCTAATAAACTCTGGGATTCAGTCTGATCCTAAGTCAGCCACCTCATTTTAATTCTTCCATCAAAACAGCTTGTCACATTTCCTCTCTTGTTCTGTAGATTTCTGTCTAGGATTCAGCCAGTGGACCATGTGCATATCGGGTCATACATCAGATTCTCCAAGTAGAATCATTAAGGCTCTGTTTTGGGACATCTTGGCATATAGAATATGCTTTGCTTGGCAATTCCACTTTAGAGGTGGTAAGAAGCACATATGTTATCAGGTCTCACCAGCGCTAGCTTATAACCAGTCTATACTATACCACAATTCCCTTTCAACCCTTTTTCATAGACATGTCACGGCAAAGGTATTCATAGACAGCAATAAATCATTTTGAATGTTTCCTTTGAAAATTTACAATTGATTTGTCTATTGCTGTCTTTAGTATCTGATATCTGTTGTCTCTACAACTCATTATAAACTTACAATTTAACATTTTTTTGCAAAAGTCTTGTGTATTTGTCATTAGATTTATATATATGCATATATATGTATATATGTCACCAGATTAATATGTATATATATAGATAGATGTCCTTTCTAATCATTACATTTTTTTCTTTACTTTTGTACTTAAAGATCTCTAATAAGATTTATTGAAACAGAGATTATGAGCATTTTTGCCTACTCTCAAATTTAAAAGAATTCTTGCAATGTTTTATTACTAAATATAACCTTTCATAAGTATAAAGGAAATTTATTTTTATTCCAAGTTTGCTAAAATTATGCTTGACACAAATGAGAGTTGTTTCATCATGTCTTAATATGATCATTATTTTCTCCTTCTTTAATCTCTTAATACAGTGAATTACATTAATAGACAATCTGTGTAATAATGTTGCATACTAGATCTCCCTTAATGTTTTGGATCATCATAAAGTAATAGCTCTACTATTAACTGTGTTGAAATGCTGATAATGTACAATTTTGGCTTTTTTCCGTCGGCATATGATTAATTTGAGAAAAATAAGGATAAAATTTATCTTACTCAGTATTCATTTGTTTGCACAAAATGTAAGATTCTTCATAAATATAAAGATATAAAACCAATTTAGGTGTGAAAACATCAGTGCCAGCAATATATTTTAGATAGCACCTTTGCTTCAAATTAACATCTTATTTATGTTTTGGGAAAGTAGAAAAAAATAAGTTTCTGTCTTTAAGATTTTCCTTTAGAATATTTCTGCATGAATATTTTCTGAAGTGTTTCATTTTTATACTAGGCCACAAAAGGTAATGAAATAAAGTATGAATTAAAATAATCCTTTTGTATAAAGGATGCCACCACAAAAGGTTAACATGTTGTATCTTGGATGTAGGATTAATTGACATAGTTTAATACATATTGAAAGAGTTGGTAACACGAACAAGTTGATGGGTATGTCAGAGGTTGTTCCTCAGACATACTGTGTCATAACAGATGCATTCATTCCACTCCATTCTAAGAGCTTTCAAAATAGCATGGCTTTCAGATTTCAGCCTACACAGGAGCAAACAAAATAACTGCCTTAGTAGAACAAAATATATAGGCCAAATATTTGCATGCTATTTAACCGTATGGAGATTTTATTTATTTTTTATTTTTTTCTTACAGAGATTTTAGAGATACAAATATTCCTATGAGGTCAGAACACACATTGGAACATGAGCACTTGATTTAACATCTAGGCAACAATGCCAGGGCTTGCTGGAGTATGTTGCAATGCTTTGATTTTAAATCCATTTGAATTTTGCTCCTGGCATATATGGAGGTGAATGGGGAAAAAAAAAAAATCATGAGACAGTGAGTTGTGAAGCTGAAGTTGATCAAAAGAATAGTTAAAGAAAGAAAGAAAGAAGGAAGGAAGGAAGGAGACTTTGGGTGTAAAAAGCTATTGACAAGCCATATTCCTCATTTAATTTAATGAAGTTACAGATGCCACTACTTATGAGACATGGCCCAAATTCAGACAGGCAGATAAAGACTTTTGCACATGGTTGTGAAAGAGCTATTATTACCTGAAGAGGAACAGAGTTGGCCACCTGCCCTGAGGTTCTCCAGCCATAATCCAGATTTCTGGTTCACAACCTTGGTGCATGGCTCAACTCCCTATGAATCTTGAATCTTCATTTATGTTATATGCATTTAATTGGTGAGGGAAGCTGCTATCAAGGCAGAAATGAAGACTCCATGAGTCTAAGAGACATATATGCCCCAAATCCAAGCTGACCAGGTATTAGAACCATCTGGGAGATCTCAGCTACTTTCTCCTTTTATTTACTCTAAGTCTCTAGCTGTTTCTATCCTGGCACAATACTAATCTATAAACAGCACTATAATATCGCTATAATTAGTATCATACTATGCAAAAGGAGCACTTTCAGGCAAATGCGAAGGTCTTATGCATGATTATAGAACAGAACTAAGTAAATCAAAATAAGGCAACAAGAATTAAAAAAAGCTTGTCGATGGCAACATATTGTTACCAAGGGATGTACATAACAAATACGATGCCATCACTGTTATCCACATCTGTCTCTGTTTGTAAGAAAGGGTGAGGTCCAAACAGTCGTATAATTTCTTTTATGCAGACTCCCTTTCAGTCTTTTTTGGTAGAGTCTTAATAAGTACTCTGCAGATGAGAAGGACGTGGCTGATTACATGCTAGAGCAGGAGGAGAAGAAGAAAGGCTACTAATGTTCCTCCTAATTCCTATTAATTTTCCCAGTACAAATGATGAGCAATGTACCAGTAGGAATATATTTCATATGTAGACCACTCTACATATGGCTAGGCCCCCTCAAATGGATGAAAATTTTACCAAACAACTTTTGTACAATGTATGAAGGACTAAGAGGCATAACTTATTCTTTTCAACCACACCAAAACCAGTTTGTGCTCACTATCATTAACACCATCTTTGAAATGAGAATGCCATATTTTCATTCATTCAACTGAACATCTACTGTCTTAGGTTCTCAGAAAACAATCATGAGCTTGATGAACACGTTACTTTTTTCATATTTCACAAACTAATGTGTGTGTTGGAGAGGGGACATGTCAGGGGGTAGAATAAATGCATAAGCAAAGAGATAAATGAAAATATTTCATATAATGGGGTGATATGGTTGAGGATGGCTAAAGATTTGGGGTTGGGACATTAGCTAATTTTGAATAGATAGTGCGGATGGTGATCTTTGGGCTAAGATCTTAAAGACAAAACAGCCATGTGCATCTTGGGAAAAAAGAATGTGGGTAGTAGGAAGAGCAAGTTCAAAGAGCCTGGGCTGCTGAGCTTGATGTGTGAGAGGAGTAGATAGAAAGGCAAGTTCGCTGAAATACAGAGAGCCCAGGAGAGAATAACAGAGGATGAAATCAGGAGTATGCAGTGTACTTGACTATAAAACATGAACAGGAATTTAGATTTCTTTCTCAAAGATATGGATTGGAAAATTATGTACAGAGAATGTAATATATATGTTGAAAAGGATTACAATTGATATATATTCACCTAAAACAAATACTACATTTTGTTCTATAAGATTACATATGTGAACAGTGAGACAATCCCTACTTATAAATAACCACTATATATCACTAATAAGTTTCAAGTTTGATATGAGGTGGGATAGAGGTCAGAGAAACTATTATTTTACTATGTATAGCAGATGTGCTTTTTTTAGATAATCAAATTCGGAGGCCTTATGTATAAACAGCTATAACTTTGCTCTAAAATCTTTCATTTGGCCATTGAGTTGCTTATGACCATTAGTGAATTATAATTCCTTTAGTTGTGAACTTCTTGAAATTAAGAAGTTTATTTCAGATTGAGTAAATAACAATGAAGCAATTGGGATAGTGGTATATAAAATGAATACTTCAGTTCTTTTTGATGATTGAAACATTATATAAACTTGATCCAAGATACCAGTAAAACATAGAAGGTTCTAGATATCAGTGAGTTAGTTCATAGATACAACATCTTTTGTTTGTCTACATATGCTATAAATCAGAGAGCTTCCTAATGGTGGTAACACTGAACTAAGATCTTACACTTCTCTACTCAAATACTTACAAAGACAGTAGGGCTATGGAATAAAGTCCAATCACTTAAACACAGCACTCAAGCCTTCCATCTGGGCCAATTATGTCCTTCCATACCTGCTTTCATTACAAATATTTACTCTATCTGCTTTGTCAATTCATCTTATACTTTCCCCATCCACCCTAATTTCAGCTTTTCTGTTATTTTTTTGGCTATTATCAATAATGCTGCTGTAAACACTGCCATGTAGTGTTTCAAGATCCAACCCAAATGTCAGCTTTTCTGTTATTTTTTTCCCCTAATTCTCTCAAGTAGACTTAGTTTGATACATGCATTTTACTCCTGGTTATGCTCTGTTAACACTCCAACTAAATAATTTATGGCATTGTCCTGTAATTATCTGTTTAACTTCCACACCCCACAATGAAGAATTACTCCCTCTTGGACGGGGCATTGCATTTTATTCACTTTTTTTTTTTTTGCTTTTCCTATAGGTTTTATTTAAATTCCAGTTAGTTAACATACAGATCAATATTAGTTTCAAGTGATTTGATGCCTCAACACTTCAATGACTCAACACGACTCAACACTTACATACAATATCCAGTGCTCATCACAAGTTCCATCCTTAATCCCTATCACCCACTTAACCCATCTCCCCACTCTCCTCCCCTCTCATAACCATCAATTTGTTCTCAATAGCTAAGATCTGTTTCTTGGTTTGCCTCTCTCCCCCTCCATGGGTAAAATAAAAATCTTCTATACTGTGAAGAAAACAATCAACAAAATTAAAAAGCAACTTACAGAAGATATTTACAAGTGACATATCTAATAAAAGGTTAGTATCATTCATACATAAAGAAGGTATAAAACTGAACACCCAAAACACAAATAATCCAGATAAAAAATGGGCAGAATACATGAACAGACATTTTTCCAAAAAAGACAGATGGCCAACAGACATGAAAAGATGCCTAACATCACTCATCATCAGGGAAATATAAATCAAAACTATAATGAGATATCACCTCACATCTGTCAGAATGGCTAAAATCAACAACACAGGAAACAACAGACGTTGCTAAGAAAGGGAAACAGTGTAAGAGGTTACACTGGGGGTGGGAATGGAAACTGATGCAGTCACTCTGGAAAACAGTATGGAAGTTCCTCAAAGAGTTAATAATAGAGCTACTCTACAACCCAGCAATTGCACTACTAGGTATTTATCCAAAGGATACAAACATAGTGATTGGAAGGGGCACATACATGGCAGTGTTTACAGCAACATTATTGATAATAGCCAAATTATGGAAAGAGCCCAGGTGCCCATCAATTGGTGAATAGATAAAGAAGATGTCTTGTGTATGTATATAATGGAATATTACTCAGCCATTAAAAAGAATGAAAGCTTGCCATTTGCAACAGTGGGAATGGAGATAGCAGGTATTATGATAAGTGAATTAAGTCAGTCAGAGAAAGACAAATATCATGATTTCACTCATGCATGGGATTTAAGAAACAAAACAAATTTTTACTTTTTTTTTTCCCTGAATTTATCTTTAGTGCTATACCAGTGACTAACCCTCTGCAAGAACTCAATGAGTTGAGTGGATGACTGAATGAATGGATGAATGTTTCCCAGCTACCATTCCCATTTTATATTTGATTCATTCCCCCTAATGTGATCTGTGTGATATGATAAATATAAAAAGACTCTCTGAAATGGTTTCAGAGTTCTAGCCATTGCGGTCTTCGCTCATGCTGTTCCCTTTTCTTATAGTTCCCTCCTTCCACTAACACCATTACCTGTTAAATCTTACTCATCTTCCAAAATCCTTCTGCAATGGTTACTCCTCCACAAGCCTTTCCTGGCTCCTAATCCACTAGCCAGCCCCCAATCCTCTGTATTTCTTCACACATTGTCAGTGCTTCCTTTGCTTTTTCCGATCTTTTTCTACATTGTATCTGTTTATGTTAAATCCTAGTTATTTGTGCACAAGAATATAGGCTTGCATGCAATTATCAGCTTATCTAAAGAGATCATATGTGATTTTCTTTATACTGCTCTCTTGCATGTGCAGGAGCATATATTTTAGGGTATTGCAACAGCAAAGCTCAGCAAAGAATAACTGATGTAGTTATAAATTTTAGCTTGTTTATGTTTTCTTCCAAGTAGACTTCGCATCTTATTTCTGCCAGCAAAAGCCTTTACTGAATTGAGATTCTATTGGTCCAAAGAACTTCCTTAGAATTTTATACCAGTTTTGTTTTTAATCTAGAGGTGTGTTAATGTGTATCCCTATGTGTGTTTTAGATTGTTCCAATACTGTCTTCCAAAGAAAAGTAGCTTTGTTACATTTCTAAACTTAGAAGAACCAAGATAGTAAAAGTGAGTCACAGCTCTGACACTAGTTTAGAATGAAAAGTAGTTATTTATATGAGCTAATCTAAAAGTAATAACAACTAAAGAAAGTGTTCTCCCTCTTTTCAGAATACGCAGGACTACAGATATCCTATTATTGGTATCCACTATTAATTACAGAATCTCCTTAACACTGCAGGGGGAAAAAAAACTTTTTCTAAATTCTGTATGATTGTGTATTTTTAAAAGAACAAAGAGAAAAAAAAAAAACTCACTTCATATTACAATCCTAAGTGAAAGGTGAGGAATTTATGCCTGGAGCTGATGGGTGTTTGTTCTCACAAAATCAGAGCAAAGACTCTGCAGATGAGCCAAGGTGGGTGGGAGAAATGCAGTGAATTGAGCCTCTCTGCAGACTTACCCTAGTATTTTAACCCTAATGAATTGATTTGTCAAGCAGCAAAAGCTGAAAGAATAGAACTGAAATTTACCTACATTTGCTAAAACTTTCAATTCTTTTCTGTAATTCCAAAGTGTCATCTGATAGAGTGTTTTAGTGAAAGAAGTGTTCAGCACCACTTATATAAAGGAGTACCTACCTTTTGGGGCGCCTGGGTGGTTCAGTTGGTTAAGCAACTGCCTTTGACTCGGTCATGATCCTAGCATCCTGGGACAGAGCCCTGTGTCAAGCTCCTTACTCAGTGCGAAACCTGCTTCTCCCTTTCACTCTGCTATTCCACCTGCTTGTGTTCTCTCTCTCTATCAAACAACTAAATAAAATTAAAAAAAAAAAAAAGATTACCTTCCACAAAAATATACCACATTTTCTACCTGTTTTTCTCCCCCTTGGTGGAATAACTGATTTTCTTTCATATGTATACAAAGAATCTTGTTTGTAAATACACAGTCACATACATATACAGTAAGCACAGTAGAATGTAAAATGTAACTTCAGAAAGATGATAAATTTCCAGCTTTGGGGAGAGTAATGGCCTCACAGTGAATTAATACTATGCATTTTCTCTATATATTCTTCCTCCACCAGAGACATTTAAAAAAGAATCTATTAAAAACTATTCTACCTGTGAATGAGCTTTGAATTACCTTTGCTTCTGTCAAAGCCCATTTATCAACCTGACAGTGTGAGTCTCTAAAAGCAAATAAGAGCAAGAAGGGGCCCTGACTCTTGCCTTGGCAGAATTAAGCTTCTTTTCCACAAGGGAAAGGCATCCTAGAGACAGCTGTAGTATTTTACACAAACTCAGCAAAACACTACATAATATCTTCTTTGGGAGAGCTGAGTAGAAATTGTGTCTGATACGATTTTGAATGCTCCTACCTTGCAACAGTGCATTAACAAATACATAGATTTGGGCATATCCGTGAATCTAATGTACTCAGTTCTTAAAATGCAAAGGTCAGAAGAAAAATAATTAAAACTCACTGTTTTCTACTTCTGGTTATGATTATCAAAGTATCATTTGATATTTTTATGTATGTTCTCATAGTTTTTAATCGAGAAATTCAGAGATGACATGATTTGATATTGTTAGAGAAATATTTTCTACAGGCTACAGTGATTTTAAAAATTTGATTAGGTCTATGGAAGCCTACGTTTAATACAGTGGTCATTTTGTTAATACAAAAGGGTTTGCTTGAGCAAATGCCTACACATAAGCATTCAACATCTACACACAGATGTCTGTTTTATTAGACAATGTCCTTGAGAACATATCTATGTAACTCAAGCAACTCCTTTTTCACTAATGGAGTGGAACATTGTAGAGAGAATTCTATTAAACAAAAAGTCAGTCTTATTATTGGATCTTGCTGGATCAATGATGCTAAAAACATTACCCAACCGGTTTGAAAAGTATTCATCGTCAGATGTCTGCCTAAATAATTATGGCCATTTTGTTTAAATGAAATAACTCAAAAATTATACTGCTAAATAATTTTGTGTGTTGACCAATCGATAAATCATACCACAGGTCAAGTGAACTCTTGAGAATACCCAGAGGGGAAATTGGTGGTACATAAAAAAGCATTCATTCTCACATGTGCGTGCATATTTCATACTTTTCCTAGAAGTCACTTTGTATCATTTCTGTCTTCAATGGAAAGGAAAATTCACTTTAGGCTTGGACTGCCTTTACCTTTTTAAATTAAAAGTCTGACTAGATCAGTTCAGTTTAAGACTGAAAACCAGATCAGTTACCTTAAGGATTCCAATGTTATAGTCATAGTATTGGGGCTATGAACAACTATTGTATAATGTTTCAGTTTCCAGTGGCCAAACCTCAGAAATTCAACTAGGAGCTGATTTGTTGAAAGAACTGTTGAAAATTAGCTAAAACTTGGAAAATTTGAGGTTAATCTATATTCTTAGAAAATACACCAAATGCTTGGGGAGGGGTCAAATGCTGTAAACTTCTCGTTATAAATTAACTATGTTATGGCGATATAATATGCAACGCGATAACTATAGTCAGTAACACTATATTGCATATTTGCAAGATGCTAAGAAAGTACATCTTAAAAGTTCTTATCACAAGGATAAAAAGGTTTATAACTACGTGTGGTGATAGATGTTAACTAGCCTTATTGTCGTCATGATTTTGCAATATATACAAATACCTAATCACTATATTGTACACCTGAAACTAATATGTCATTTATATGTCAAAAAATAGGGTGACTGGATGGCTCAGTCAGCTAAGCGGCTGCCTTGGACTCAGGTCATGATCCCAGGGTCCTGGGATCAAGCCTGCATGAGGCTCTCTGCTCAGTGGAGAGCCTGCTTCTCTCTCTCCCTCTGCCTGTTGCTGTACCTACTTGTGTTCTCTATCTCTCTGTCAAATAAATAAGTAAAATATTTAAAAAAAATAAAAAATAAAAAAGTAAGAAAGAATGACAGAAAAATACATACCCTCCTACCCAAATAGCTAATGCTATCTCACTGATGGATGTAAACAGTTAGCATAAATAGAACCTTGACAAAAATATTAGAGGGGCACCTGTGTGGCTCAGTTGATCAAGTGTCTGACTCTTGATCTCAGGTCATGATCTCAGGCTCTGTGTTTAGTGGGGATTCTTCTTCTCTCCCTCTCCTTCTGTCCCTCCTCTTTCTCTCTCTCTCTCAAATAAATATATAAATATTAAAAATATATTAGGAAAAAAATGCCTATTTGACAGGTGGCCCGATGAGAAAGATATCCTTGCCTTTTATTCATATGAAATTTTCAATTTCAAGGAAACTGTAGTATAATCACATCTAATGTTATTAGAATTTGCTCAGCAAACAATGCAAAATTGAGAAGTTATTCTAAAAGAATTCAAATCTTTAAAGTACCATTTTTAAGGAAATGTACTGCAAGATTATTTTTGCTTTCCTTAAGCATTTTTAATGATATATGTAAAGCGATACAGATTTCTTCTGATATTTCTCTATTTTTTTTTGCTAAAAAAAGTTCTTTAAATTATCAGTGAGAATACCTTAAATTCTGTGTGAAAGGAAAGGGGTTTTCATAAAGAACTTGAGGCAGGAGGTACCACGGAGCCTTGCTTATTTCAGCAAAGTTAATGAATTGGGAGAAGTTTTGAAGCCCAGGTTGAACAAAGGAAGCAAGTCCTCCATTGTTCAGTGTTTGAATCAGTATGACCTCTTCTGCAACAATTGGCAGAGGACTGCCCCTTATGGAGGAAGTAAACTCCTTTTGTAAAAGTTCCCATTTATCCCTAAAAAATAGAAACAGAGGAGGAAACAGTAGAGTATTTTCTAGGCATTTCTACTATCAGTTCAGCATTTAGCACAGACATAACAACCATTTCAGTTTGTAAAATACACACATATGAAGAAGATAACATGTACTGAACAAAGAGGTCTTCTTTTTTTTTTTTTTTTTTGGTTGCTCCAACATTTCTAGGACTAAGTCAAGGAAGTATCCAGAACCATCTTTGAAAACAAATGCTATTCTTTGAATTATAGGCCTTATGTCTGTTCTGGAAATAGTAGCATGGCCAGTGTAATTATGGCTTCTATGAGTCATGAAGGCTGCTCTAGGCACTGTTCAACCTATTTATACTCTAGCCCTGGGACAAATATTCAAAAGTTAAGGAAACAATGACAGAGAACTATGACAGGTCGAGTTCAATGGCCACAGCCTCCTTTCTTGTAACTCCAACTAAACTTAAGGATCCCAACAGACAGGTTAGGGAGACCTCCTGCCTCCCTGGAAGTCTGCAGTAGTTATGAGGGGACAGGCAGGTAGGTCACAGATTCGTTTGAGGTATGACCTTGCTGGGCTATTACAGAGAATTGGATCCTACTGAAAAATTTGGCCATAGCAATTTTCTCTACAGCAAAATAATTCACTTCACAAGAGAAGTGTCAGATTATTGAATTCTTTGTGCTGAAATGTGCTTTGTACAAGGGTGTATATATTGGACCCTACAAGCCAAATACAGTTCCTACACATTCTGTCTGCTTCAGCTTCTAAGTCATGTTGCTGTGTGGAAATTTTTACACACCAACCATGTGTTAGGTGAACATCACTTAATATTTTTTTCTGTTTTCCCTTAATTTAATAAAATCAAAGAAGACCTAAATTATGAGACCTGTAGTTTCAAAAATAGAAGAAAAAAATTTAAGTCCCATTTACCCATAAGACAAAGCTAGCAATACCTTTGGATGTCCTGTTTCCATGTTCAGTCTCTCTTTAAGTAAGTATATGTGACTATTATGGAAAGTGCCATGAACAATTAGATCATTAAAGAACAGACAGATACTGAAAAGCTTCTTTTGGTGTAAGAGAAATGGTGAGGCTTAAAATATTCTTTCTTGCAGAAAGGAAGAATATCTTGCTGTTCTCATTACTTCATTGTATGTATTATTTATTTCCAACAATTTCATATCTCTTGCTGTGGACAATCTTCTGTTATATCTTAGAATGAACTTATCAAGATTCCCCACAGATCTTAAAAGGAAGAGCTTGTTTTTTTCCTATCGAAAGATTTTAAAAAGGCATCGTAAGCCCATCAAAGAATGAATTAACTGGTGATATAATGAAAGCTTAGCAAACCTTATTTTATTCCACACTCATTTCATATGCTTCTATTTCTTTCTGGTCCCCTGAAAATGTTTCATTAGTGGTCTGGTCGCTATTTCTATCTCACTCCCCATGTCCCTTCAGCTAATATTTACGGGCACTATGCAAAATACTGTAACACCTGCAACAACCTTTGATGATGCAAATGACACAGATTGTTCTTCTTCTTTTTCTTCTTTCTTGAGAAAGAAATTGAATCTCAACAATCTGAAGTCTTGACTCAGAAGGCAGGTATACAGCAGAGCCCAGACTCAAGTCTTGGTTCTTCTCATTCTAATTACACACATTGTGACCCAGCAATGACAGTTTTCTGAATTAGACCTTGAGAGTCTTGTCTGTTGAACTGAAATGGATCTTAGAAATCACTGGAAAAATCATTCCCAAAACTTGTTGTGCATCTACGTCACTGGAGAGTAAGTAAAACCCACTGATTCTTGGGCACTGGTCCTAAATTCAGATTCTTCTGGACTGGGGTGGACCTCTGGTGTTAGTAGCATATTGAACATGCTTCAGAGACGAATCTGTGCACAGTGGATTTGCAAAGCATGAGTCTCCCCAGGTCTTTAGTTAAAGATGAGCTGACTGACACTAGTGACTGTGATGATGAGAAGGGAAAAAACAAACAAACAAACAAACAGGCTTCTGATCCTCATATCAATCCTTCTACTCCATCAGGAGCAGCAACTAGTTCTTGTGCATAGCGACTGTCCCTGGGGATTGCATAATTACTATTTTATTTCTCTTGTATTGCCTCCAGTCATCTTTCATAATGAAATTGTGAATGAAATTAATGCTTTTATTAGGGAAGATACACATTCCTACAACACTGTGCTTTTGCTACTCATTTTTGTTAAATGAAATGGAGCAATTGAAACTTTGTAAAAAAAATAATAATAAATAAATAATACCACAGACGGTACCCTCCATATGGGAAAGCATATTTGGGTTGTTACGTATAGTGTCAATGTCCTGAGCAGAACATATTAAACCCCATTTATAATCAAATTTCATGTCAAAGCACCTTGAAAGAGCAATTTCAGAGTGAAATTCCAAAGAGGGAGTGCACAGAACAGGTTAATAGAGCCCATTCGAAGGTGTTTGAGACACTGTTACATTTTGAGAGTGTGACTTTGGTGAGTGAGAATGGCTAATACTGATACCCCAGCTAATTTCTCACTTGAATTCTCAGTTTGTTTATACTCCTATATTAAATATAAAGAGAAAAGTTAAAGGGATGCGAGTTTTCCAGATGCTTTTTAGTGTTTGAGCAGAGAAAATCAGATTGTAAGTCTTTTTTGGGGGGATGGTGTTTCATCAGTACATTTATCCTTGTGGAATACATCATTAATATAACATTATAGGACTCATTGTATTAACAATATTTAAGCCAGACTAGCTCTAAGCCCTTCCTTTAACATGGAAGAAATGAAGTATTTCCCCTATTTGTAGGTATTCTCTCCTGAATTAGATAGTGAATCTTAAGAAAAAATAGCCCTATGTCGCATAAACCCATAGTATCCCAGCCCCTCACACCGTAAATTGCTTGAATTAGATGGGAATATTCACTCAATGAATGATATGGCTGACTGGGAGCTGAAGAGCAGTCACTGGATAGCATGATTTTTCTGAAGATAGAAGGAACACTCACATAGGAGATAGAGCTTTCGAGAAGGCTTAAAGAAAAACATGGCACTACTAACTACTAACTAGGTCTAAGCTTTAATTACTGTATATCATGAATCTCCCAGTCTCACCTCTACAATCAGTAAAACTCCATTTTTAACCCTGAAATCGCATTGCACCATCAAAAGTGTCCTGACATAAGGTCATTTTTATTTTCCCGTTTTCAAATAGATTCCAGAGCCGTAGGAGGTTTCTGTTAATATTATGATGAAACCTAGTGGGTATTGATAACTGTTAATGCTACCCTGATAGAACACTTGTCAATTTTCTTAAGAGTTCAAAAGCTAAAGAAACAGAAACAAAGAAGATAAGACAAATGGCATGTGGTTACAATGACATACCTTCGGCAACTTACTCCTCTATATCTGCCGATTCACGTAATAATCATTTGTTACATCCCTATTGTCTGCCTGGTTTTGTTTCTAATGCCACGTATTTCCAAAAGTCCTAACCAACATCCAGCATGTCACATTGCCTCTCCCACGGCCCATGACATGCTTTGTAATTGGAGAAGCATTAATTTTACCCTGAACGTGATCTCTTAGCAACAGGTAAGTGAAGTAAAGAAAGTTGAAAATTGCAACCCTGACTCCAAACTACAAAGTGAAGACAATTTTCTGTAAAGTCCATTTAATTTAAAATCTCTTTTCTGCCTCTCAGACAGCCTTACCACTAAGCACTGCTATTAAAGTGCTGCTCATTCCACCTCAGCAAGAATTGCTCGCCTGGTTGTTACAATGATTCAGAGCCAAGTATACTAGACTGAACTGCCACATGGATCTTATATTTATTGCCAATATGCAGGGGAAAGGATAAGATGAAGTCAAATGTCTAGTGTTCTTGCATTGCCAGAGGAAAATAATAGCACACCAGGTTTACACAACATCCCTCAAAGAGGTGTCCTACTTCCTCACAAAAGCACCCTGGGGTGATAAAATACATTACCACACAATTTGACAAATGAAATTCTAAATTAAAAATCTTCAATGACCATATTCAAAATCAAAGTCAGTCAACTTGAGAACTGTAATCAAAAGGTAATTATCTTAACTAATGTTGGTGTGAGTCATTCACAATATACTAGGTGAAAAAAGTCATGAAGTAATATGTAAACTGAGATTTTAATCGTGTTAATATCATTGGTGTATATGTCTGTGTGTCTGTGTAGGTTGTTTTTCTTTTTATGGATTTAATTGTATCCCCCCAAAAGATATGTGGAAGTCCTAACCACACTGCCCTTTGCAGAATGTGAATATATTTAGATATTAGGTCCTTCTGGATGTCCTTAAGAAGTGTTCATACTGTAGGAGGGTGAGCCCATAATTCAATATGATTAGTGTCCTTGTAAGAAAAGGGAAAACAGGGGCTCCTGGATGGGTCAGTTAAGCATCTGACTCTTGATTTCAGCTCAGGTCACAAACTCATGTCAGAGTTGTGAGATCAATCCCTGGAGCTGAGGTCTGCACTGGCTGGAGAGCCTGCTTAAGATTCTCTCTCTCCCTCTGGCCCCCTGCCTCTCTCTCTCTCTTAAAAAAAAAAAAAAAAGAAAAAAAGAAGGAATGAATGAAAGAAAGAAAGAAAGAGAAAGAAAGAAAGAAAATGGATAAAAGGGAGAACAATTCAAAAACAGTCACAGGAGAAACATCATATGGTATCAGAGGCAGAGACTCAAGTGCGGCAGCTGTAAACCAAGGAGGGTCGAGGATTGTCGCTTTCAGCAGAAGCTAGCAAGAGGCAAGGAAGGATTCTACTTAGAAATTTTGTGAGACTGGGTCTCTGCAAGTACCTTAGTTTTAGACTTCTAGCCTTTAGAAGAGTGAAAAAATAATCTGTTGTTTTAAGCCACTCTGCTTGTGGTACTTTATGATAGCCATAAGAAACTAATACAGTTGTGTGCATATTTTTGTATATACACACACACACCAAGATATACATCCTCACTCCCATCCAGAGCATCATGAGACTACACGGATATGTGTCAATATTTTGTAAGTCAGTATTCTTTATCACTGGAGGGAAGGTGACTTTTTAAACACATGTGGTTTCCAAATTGGTTATAACAAATATATATTCTGTTATAATAAAATGAGTAACAATTAGCTATAGAAGAGCTTATTTTCAGCATGGACAAAGGGACAGAAACACAATTTAATCTGATTTTCTTCCATTTATAACATGCATGTCTTGGTACCTAAGATTCTAACTTTTCATTTTGAAAACAGTACTAATACTTATTACATGGCCCAAAATATACTCTAATTTATGCCTTTTACTTTCTGTTTGATATACAGTGTACTGTAGTAGTCATGTTAAAAACAAAAACAAAGACACCTTAAATTGTTTTGATCTTTTAATATATTTTTATAGACTTTGTCTCAGTAGAGTACCAAGCTTGAAAGTGATACACACTTTTCAGTTGAATTGAATCTCTTCCCCAGTTACTACCAGGTATTTTATTTGGGATGACTGTCTAAGTCTTAGTCTCAGTTTCTTCATTTATGTGTAGACATTTATTTAAAAAACTACACTCCCTTAGTTGTTATGATATATAAAAGAGAACTGCATAGCCCAATGTTTAACACACATATGCTCACTAAATAGTAGATATAATTATACTTTACAGAGTGGGACAATCAATTTGAATAATGAACATATTACTTTGAACATCCAACCCCTTGTCATGAAGGAGATAACATCATTCTTTAAAATCAATTATCCATCACTTTCAATATAAACACTGCCCTTAATTTGTGCAATCATTTTTAGCAGTTACTTAAGCTGGGAATCAGTTTGCTCAACCGTGAACTGGGGGGGAAAATAAATAAATAATGCATACCTTATTTTGAATAGTTTTGGAATAATAATAATAATGCTAACAACTACTATTATTTATTGAGTCCTAATGGTGTGTTAGGCCCTAGATTAAACACTGTATGTATAAGGGACACCTGGGTGGCTCAGTTGGTTAAGCAGCTGCCTTCGGCTCAGGTCATGATCCCAGCGTTCTGGGATCGAGTCCCACATCGGGCTCCTTGCTCAGCAGGGAGCCTGCTTCTCCCTCTGCCTCTGCCTGCCAGTCTGTCTGCCTGTGCTCGCTCTCTCCCCCTCTCTCTCTCTGATAAATAAATGAAATCTTAAAATAAATAAATAAATAAATAAACACTGTATGTATAATAGCATATTCAATTCTTGCAAAATCTTTCTGAATTATTTTGGGGAATCAATCCCTAAGGACTAAATGTCAGAGAACCACATAAATTGAGTAGAGTAATTGGTTGATATTAGAAAATAAGAAATATTGTGTACTGCTTGTATTATGCTCTCTTCTAAATATCTAAGTAAGTTTTTTGAAAGAAAATATATACATATATTTTTCCTCCCATCACAGTAATTTACATGGTCTACAGTTGTGGTAAATGCTTTGAATAAGCAAAATTATTCATAAGTGAGAGAACTAATGAATGAACAATAATCTCTTAGGAGGTATCTGAATTTTCAGTTGGGTTTAAGATTTGTAGGCTTAACAAGGTGTTTCTTCTTAAAATTGGATTTTTTTTTCATCCTGCATGACTGAACTTTTTTTTTATTTATTATGTTCAATTAGCCAACTTATAGTGCAGCATTATTTTATGAACTGTTGAACACTAAATCTAGAACTGGATTTTAATCTTTATTTTCTCAGTGTCATTTTAGACATTCATTAAGAGTTAACTCAACCAATATACACATCGTATACATACAAATATACTCTGTATGAAGATACTACACACTCTATATGAGTATATTACTATACTACACTATGCAGCCTCAAATTTTATGGAAAATAAGAACAACAAAACTTGATGGTTCCCTCAATGCTTTTAAAACTATGAAACCATTATTTTTTTTAAAAATTTCACTTATTCTTGCACTTCATACCAATCAAAAGTGTGTACACACACACACATACACACACATCAGGTTTTATGGGACATACACACAAAAAGACAAAATTACATTTTGTATGGCCCTGTGGCATTTTGACAAAATGGTTGTGAAAATAATATGAAGAAAGAGTATGAGGAGAAGATCATGAATGTAGAAAGAAATTGTTTTTATTGATTTTCATTGGCAGTACAGTTCATAACATGAGGACTAAATTTATGAAATCAGTTGATTTGGCAGTGAAAAGCAGACTACCTGTACAGCTCAGAAGGTTGTGATTATTAATTTCTGACTTTCAGGCCTGTTTCTCAGGGCCAAATGATAAGAATCAGAACAAAATAAAAGATACTAGCTATTTTAAATGAACAAGAAAACTATTATTTTTAGAAACACCATGTACCAAGATCTTAGAATCTATATTGGTTCTTTTATATATTATTTAATTTCTTTCCCACACAGTGCTACCCTGTTACAACAATAAAAAATTTGACTTGGAAACACAGATAATATTGTATTTTATCTGTGTACAATATCCTTAGTGCATTCAGATTTATCCTATTGTTCTAGGATGCACTATATTTTTTTCAAAATGTTGGAAATTATATAGTTATGATAGATGGTTATCATACTGCCAATGGCTTTTGGTTTTGATAACTTTACAAAAGCCAAATTGGAGATACCATCTTTTATATAGCAAATAAGAGTAACACACAAACTATATGAAAGCTGAAACAATTTGTAAGGATTGTTTCTTTGGATGTTAAACAGTTGCAGAATCCACTGTTACTCTCCCTTGTGTATGGTTCTATTTCCTTTTGCTTTCTGACACATTATTAAATGCAATCATAAAGCAAAGTGTTTCCTGGAGCAGAAGAGAAGCAGAGGGAAATCATATTATTCAGAGTATCCTAAATTCAATAAACAAACTCTCTGTGTATATGCACAACCAATTTAACCATGTAGACTCAATTGGTCAATCAATTCTGATTTAAAGCAAAGGTCAGCTCAGTCAAACCAGCAATCAATTCAAAGAAAATCAGTAAAAACTTTCACTTTCAATTTGTGTGCTTTGAATATTGCAGGTGATGCAATTACTGTAGAAAAGAAGAAAAAAACATTCTAATCATGTAATACTGATTTTAAGATTAGTGCTTTTAGGTTTGTTTTGTAAAGTATTTCTTTTTGTTTTTTCTTGCCTCAGGAGATATGCATATGTTGTATTTAATATTACTGCAATCTAGTATATATATATATATATATATATATATATATATATATATATTTTACTGCAAAAGAAAGAAATTAATTCAAGTGCAAGGAAATGTAGTATTCTTTGAGAAAAATCTAGACAAATTTTATGACAAAATTTCTGATCTATATTTTCTAATAGTTACAGTCTAGGATAAAGAAAGATAGGATCTGTAAGAAAAAAAAATTACCCTCTAACAGAAAATAAAATCCATAATCTTTGGATTTATGTATCATTATATCATTATCTGAACACCATTTACATTATATGATTTGAAAAATAAATAAGCAAGCAAAAAATATTTCATAGACTGCGCATTGGTCGAATGCACCTGTTATCACCAGATAGCTTCTGCTAAAATAGATATTTAAATAATGTCACAAAAATTCAATTTAAGGGGCACTACAAATGCACAAAACACAAACTTGTAAGAAAACATGAAAACTGTAACCTAAAGCTTTTTTGTAATCTATGCATGTTTTAGAATTTTATATTCCATAGAAGCCAACCTGACAATAAATGGATGTCAGTGAAATGCAGAGGGATGCTCTTTCAAAGAGACATTTGTATTATGCCATAATTACAGCCTGGGCTTAGAGAAGTCTGGACACAACCATGATTTTTTTTTTTTTTTTTTAACATAGACTCCACTCCCAATGTGGAGGTCAAAGAAGTGCCTGAACTGACCACCATGAGATCAAGATCTGAGCTGAGATCAAGAGTCAGGTGTGCTTAACCAACAGAGGCCTAGGTGCCCTCCAAGATCTCCTCTTGTAAGTGTCATAAACTTGAGCAAGGTACTTAACAGCCTGCTTGTTTTCTTAAGAATAATGAAAACTCTCTAAATTTTCAGTGATCTTTAAGCAAAATAATGTGTGCCATGTGCTTATTGCAGAGAATGTTCTAAAACTGGCATTCAATAAAAGATAGTTATAAGTTTGGGGACATTGTATAAGTTAAATAAATCAACAATGAATCGACATGATGGAGAGGTCTTGTTCTAAGAAAACCATAATGAAAAATTACTAATTTTTTAAAAAAGTAATCAGATTACAAGAAGAAATTACACATAACCTTCAAATGTACTGAACTTGAATATTTCTAGATTTTGGAGATGGTACAAAATGCTTGGCCCTTGGGAAGTACTTAAAACTTCAGGCAAATGGAGAGTATCAAAAATATGCTAAGAATTAGTCTAAGTAGATGGCAAAGACAGTGAAACGGGGTTTGGCAGATATCCAATAATAAATCATAAAAACTGTCCTCTCAAGGGACTTTAATTAATTGTTTGGCCACAAAGGGCCATCCAAACAATATGGCATTACACAAGACAAAACCATTTAAGAACATAATGGTACTGAGAGCTCTTTGGAGATTCAAGAAGTAGGGGTTTCTTTGAAAATTAAATGCTAGCAAAAGTATAATTAAGTGACCTCAAATAAGTTAACTCTCTGTGGGTGGGCTCGTGGTTATTTAAATGTTAAAAGAAATAATTTTATTATCATAGGACTATATCTAGTCCCATAACCAGGACTGGGGACTATGCAGCCACAAAAACTCTACGTTTTTTTCCTCTATAGCTGAGCAAAGGTAAATAGAATTTGCTACAAGATGCAGCTGATTTATTCTGTATAGAATTTAGCCAAACCAGTATAAACCCTTGTGTAAAGACAAAGACTCCTTTTAATGGAAATTAACACAATCCTTACATTTTTTGGTTCCATATGCCTAACCATGCACATGTGATGCTTTGAGCACAGAAAGGCATGCTGAGTCTAGCTTTTGTTATGCCTGAATAATTGTGTAGTTTTCTAAGATATTTTGCCTTACAATTGCTCAGTCTCCTCAATGTGTATCATCTGGGGGGTAAATAAAACAACATTGAAATGACATGGAGCTTAATCATTAGAAGTAAAATATTTACATAAATTATAATGAAGATTATAAATAAGTATGACAAGTATTTTCATTCTCTACAACTCTCCTGTCATGTTCTTAATGAGTATCAAAATAAGGCAGAAGGACTATACCCCAAATGATTTTTAAACAATAATAATTACACGGTGTTGACAGAAATGTTATTGGGTAAAAAATTATTTTGATTTACATTGTTTTAAGAACACATTGGTTAAGAAGTTTGGAAAGTCATATGGATGCTAATTGTGCTCAAGGACTCATGGAACATTTCTTCTCAGAACAAAGATATCCATCAAAATTGATTGCCATTTCAAGTTAATTCAAATATAAATAACCATAGACTTCTAAAATAAACACGAAAGCTAGCAAATACAAAAATGGACTTAAAGGATAATGATATGATTCGGTGCCTGTGTGGCTCATTTGGTTAAGAAACTGCCTTCGGATCAGGTCATGATCCTGGAGTCCTGGGATCAAGTCCCGCATCTGACTCCCCGCTCCACAGGGAGTCTGCTTCTCCCTTTGACCTTCTCCCCTCTCATGCTTTCTCTCTCTCTCTCTCTCTCAAATAGATAAGTAAAATCTTAAAAAACAACAACAATGATATGATCTATACAGTCAAGACAAATATCCCAATTTTCAAGGGTAGATTCTGAGAGACATTTGAAATGTTTCCTAATCATTACACTTCTCTGTGTAAGAGAAGTTGCTTCCCTGTCTACTGATTCTTGTACCAGGGCCGATGCTTTTTGCCCAATGAAAATGGAACAAAAGTTTTCTGTCTGCAGCCAGTTATATGGAGCAGGGAGTGTCAGACCACAGATAGCTTCACAATTATGTGCAACACTGCCTCTGTTGATTCTTCAACTTGGATTTGCTTATTCTATTGTTCCCCTTTGAAATGACTATCTCTAGAATCCTAGACTCAAAGACTCTATCATGATCAGAAGCACATTTGTCTTTATGAGAGAGTATTTATTAGGTTTGCCACTAGATTGCCAGCCCAGTTGGTGTGAAAGGCTTCCAGGCAATTAACTTCATTCAGTAATTTTTAAAAATATGACCTAGATTATAAGGAGGTCTTTTACCTCCTTAATTAAGTCTCTTGTCAGATTATATTTATCGTCCTCAGGAAGGTCATTAAAATAAAAGTAATGAAAATTTATAAAATCATATTTGCCACAAAATGTCATGTATATCATTTACTTCTCAGGTAAATGCTTTCTGCCTAATGAGATGATTGTTATCCATTTGCATGTTGGATTTATCAGTTTTGGGTTAAAATTTGTTTTGATGAGCTGGTATAGGTAAATAAATATTTATCAAATATATTAATATTTTTTACACAACCATCAACAATTTTTAGGATGAATTACAAAGAACCTTACTGTTGGGAATATTCCATTAAACAGAATAGATCAAAATAAAGAATGCAGTAATAATTTCTTGAGTGAAAATTACGTCATTTCTTACTGCAGGTACCTGTCTGTCTTGGAATTAATAAATGGAAGTTTTTGTCTTTGTTTTTGTTTCCTGTGTTTGCGTGTGTGTGCACACATGTGTGTTGGGGGTTGGGGGGGTGGACTGGCTGTGTCACAGCAAGCCAAAATTTCTCCCAGTGCTCCTATATAAAACTTTTCAATGCTGCAAATTCTTGTTTCATAATAGATTCTTGTTCATAATCTTATTACTTTCAGTTATCAAAAGCCATTCCAATTTATTTAGGTACTTAAATCTTAACAATCTCCTGTGATTATCTACTAGATTCTTCTCTGCTTTGACTCCTATCATGCTTTCTATGATTCTTAGGACATTTAGAAAATTTAACGTTGGGGAGTATGTCTCCTTTCTGAGAGTGTAAGGACCCCTCTGATTGTGTCCATAGAATTCACCATTCTGTTGTGTTGTGTGCATTCAGTAGGTACTAAGTGGGTGCTTCCTTAAAAAAAAAATGATGAATGGAGAAATAAGTGGTTGCAGTGGTGTATATATATACGAATGGATTTATAAATGTGACTTTTTCATACAAGAATTTTTCTAAACCAAGAAAATTTTTCAATGATGGATTTTTTTTTTTCCAGATTGTCTTATTTCTCTTTCAGAGTATGTGGTGTTAACTTTGGTAGCTGAAATCAGTGACCGCATCGAATTCCTACAGTGCTAACTGACACATGGACTTCTCATCAGAGCTGAACTCACTCACAGACACATCAACAAAGTTCCCTTTTCTTCTCTAAACCACCAATACAGAGAAACTATCATATGTTTATGAGTAGAAATTCATGCCATTAACCCCTGAATACCTGGGTTCTCTCTGAATCAGCATTATTAAAAATGACAATGTTTATTCACATTTGGGTGTGTTTTTATGAATGGACTTAACCAGAGACAAAACTTAATATCAAATGACATTTTTTGTAAATACTAAATTTTTCAAAAATAAGCAAATTCTTAATATATAAATAGGGAAATTGGTATATTCTTTGATAAACACATACATATTTATAAAATTTGTTTCACTTGGATATTTGGTTAATGGATGGAAACTTAAGAAAATGTCATAGACATAGAATAGAAACACCAAACATCTTAAAGATGGTGATATCTGGAATCTGCATAAAATACATGTCTCCTCTTTACACTAGAGCTCAGCTATGTCTCAGGTGAGTAATATATCTCCAAATAGGGTCCTAGTGATCAATAATATTAACAATGAAATGAGGTGCCTCGTTAGCGCAGTAGGTAGCGCATCAGTCTCATATTAACAATGAAATGAAAATCTCCCTTTCCCTTACAAACAAGATACAGCAAACACACTGGATATTCTCTTTATCTCAGATTCATCTACCTTAAAAATAATGTGAAATTTGCAATTAACTGAGTAAACAGAACTTTTGATTCATTATTTCATTAGTTCATTTCTAGGATACACTCTTATCCTTGGAGGAAAACACTAGCAACTACAACTGACTTAGTTCTAAAATGTGAGAATTAGATTGCAATGCTCTGCCAAGAATTTGTCTAGTGTTTCCTCTTTGACAAAGATGAGGAGGTGCGTCCTATGAGAGTACTTAAAGAAGGTTATATTTATATTATATTCCTGCATTGTAAGGCTCAACTCTAAGACCAGGTATGAAGCCTCATGTTTCCTGAGGTGAATGAAATTGTTGTCATTCGAGACTTTCAAAAACGTGCTAATGTTCAAAGCCATTATGGCCCATAATTAGATCTTTAAAAACCTATCATCACCCAAAGGTTTTTTAGGCCTTTTTTTGAACCTAAAAAAAGGGGTTTTTAGGCCTATAAAACTCATTGGGTTTTATATTTTTTAGGACAAAATAAATAGGAGACATCTTAAAAATTAATATTTGTAAATGTTGAACTCAGTATGTCAATTAAATATGCTAATTTCTCTGAAATTCAAGAACTTTAACAAAGATAATGCTTTATAAACCTGAAAATATTGTGTCCAAAAACAAAGCTACACTCTTTTTTTTTTCTTTTTTTTTTTTTTTGGTGGGAGGAAGGATAAAAACATTTCACTTGAAGAAAAATCATATAAAGAAAGAAATAAAAATCTCAGTTATGGAGAAAAATAGCAAAGGTATGAAGTCAAAACTAGTGGGTTACCATATCAAACCCATATTTGCTACTGTGAAACACAAATGTTTTGCTATTCATATATTCCTATGACATCTAGGGACAAAACATGTACAGAAACTGCTGTACAATAATAGCAAGAAAGAAAGCCAAAAGAAGACATTGACGACAGTCAGAAATAGAATGTAAATGGGATAGAACTAAAATTATGGCAAGTAGTACAAACCTTTGATAAATAACCTACACAGGAATTTTTCTAAACCAAGAAAATTTTTCAATGATGGATTTTTTAAAAATTAGATAAAAAATAATAAACATAACAGAGAAAATATTCAAATAAATTGCAGATGTAAGGAGAACTCTGCAGATAAATTAGCTTAATTGGAATCAATAATAAGACACTGAGGACATATCAGACCAGATGCATCCATCTGGCACTTTTCACCATTCTGCTTTGCCCATATAATGGCATCTAAATAGAATCTTAGTCTTGCTGATCTAACAGCATTCAAATTACTTCCTTAATGTCAATCATGCTTCATTTTTCCATTCTTCTTTTTTTTAATTAACACAAAATGTATTATTTGTTTCAGGGGTACAGGTCTGTGATTCATCAGTCTTACATAATTCACAGCACTCACCAGAGCACATATGCTCCCCAATGTCCATCACCCAGCCACCCCATTCCTCCCAACTTATCTCCTTACACAGAACAGAGGTGCTGAACATTTTTAAAACATGTTAGAAGCATTGGACCTCAATATTTATAATGACATATATTATATATACAATAAATATATATGATATTATAGTAACCTTACAAAGTTGATATAGTTTAAACTAGAAGTATCTCTCACTCTTTCAAATTTCTACCCATTGTAAGAGGTTGGTCTATATCATCTTGTTCCTTGTAACTCCAGTTGTGAGTCCAACACTTTTTGGACATACTAACTTGTGCATGTTAGAGCACTGGCTGTTATATGCAACTAATGAATTGGTGAACACTACAACAAAAACTTATGATGTACTATATGCTGACTAACTGAACATAATAAAAAAATAAAAACAAAAAACAATCCTTCTTATAGATGTTACATTTGCTGTGGCTATTTTCATTTTGGATGTTGCTCCCAAGAAATCCTGTTTTGATTGTTAGATCAAAATTTGTCCTAGGGTCCAAGTGTTCTTTCTCTTCAAAATGAATATTTTATTACCATTACTGTTGAAAGTAATTTCAAATTGCCAGTACATTTTAGTTGGGTAACCTATTATGTTTTGTAAAAATATATCTCACTTAATGGTGGGGGAGAATTAACAAAATTATAAAATGTCTGCCAACTCTTAGGGAATACAGTTCACTTATAGGGAGAGAACATGCATACTTGACAGGGTATGAGACAATCATCATTGGCAGGTGGCAAATAGCAAGTGAGTGTTAAGATACAGAGTGTCATGAAATTATAGTAAAAAGAAAGTGCAGTGACAGGAGCAAAGCAGGGGCCCCCATGCAAAAATTAAGAAATCAAACTGGATTTTGACATATACAAAGGATCCAAGAAGGTAGCATTGAGAGAAGGATGATGTAGGATGGGGAATCATCAGGAACAAATGCAGTGAAGCAAAGGAGCTATGTCTGGAGGACAGGATAGAGTTTAGAAAGCTAGGTCGGAAAAGTCTAAAGGACTATGTTATGAGATGGGAATTGTATAGGATAAATGAGTGAAGGACTTTAGTAGTGAGTGGCGCTATGAAAATGCCAATGGGTATGCTGAGTCGGGGAAGTGAGAAGGAAAGTAGGGAGGCTGGCTGGGGTCGGGGGCATTCGACGAGAATACATGTGGGCACTGAGAAGCATGCGATAAAAGAGAGTATGTAGCTTCCTTTTGACTTTTATAAATCATCTGTAACTCTTAGCATCGATAAAGAAAAATCATAAATTGCCAATAGAAAAGGTATCTTAATAGTTGCAAAGAGAGAGATCCATCAAATGACTTCTCAAAAAGAAAAAAAAAAAATCCATTAAAGCTCTGGTAAGAATGTAACTCAATTCCTGAAGAAGAGATAAAATCAAAACATAGTATTTGACTACTTAAAAGCAAAAAAGAAAGGAGGAAAAAGAGGAGAAAAATCATTAAATTAAAAAAAAAAACCTATGAAAAATGTACCCTTATTCTGCAGGAACATGGTTTGATTGTATGATTTTCCTTTTTTTTCTTTTCCTTAGAAGGGGCTGAAATTCAATCTCATACCAGGGACGGCTCCGAGAGGCCACACAGTCAGATGCCAGCCTCCTCAGCAGCTCATCCCAGTCCACAATGTTTACAGTGTGTCAGTAACAAAGGTCCTTTTGTAATTGCACTGCACATTGATTTTTCAGAATCACTCTTGCTTGTTATGATTTTCTGATTCCTGGTCTTCTATTATATATACATATTTTTTTGAGGAGTCTTTTATATTTGGCACAGTGACTTGAAGCAAAGAATAGAATATTGGGACTCTATGTCCTTCAGGAAAATAAAATACATATATATATATATTAAATATTTTATTAGAAAAATGGACTTTAGATTGAATCCATTGCATTATCATCTACTATCTCTCAATAAAGGTGAAAAGCAAGCAAACAAACAAGAACCTTATCTACATTGTAAACTCCAAGTCAAGAGTCCATAAGTTCTTCATGTTCAATAATGCAGGGATAAATTCCTTTGCATGGTTCTGAACTGTGTAGTGGTGAGGACGATATTACTTCTTAAAGATCAGTATTACTGAGAGTAGAAGGAATTCTCTATCAGTTCAACAAGAACTCAGAACATTGGTCCTGGGATATCATAGTAAGGAAAAGACACTATTGGTTAAGCCAAGGTTGATAAGGCACTGGCATGAGAGCCCCTTCCCTCCTACACCAATTCAACACTTCTCTAGTGTCTTAAACATAAAACTGGCAGTTGTATTCAGTACCAAGGCACAACATTCCATTAACCTCCTTTTAGTATATAAACCAATAACCTTCCCACTTAATTTAGATACTTGCTGAATTAACAATCATCTCTTTACAGGAAATCATAGAAAAAGATATATTAGAATATCACTGGTAAGAAAATTAATGTCGTAATATTCCAATACAAGCATCACAGAACTAGAGGTCATCCATTTTTGGATGAAAACATATGAAATGAATGAAATTTCATGAGCCATGCTCCCATCCCCTCCAAGACAGAGACAAATACTGTAGTTTTAAAACAATCACATCCGCTCCTATTTAGGGCAATGAGTAAGATTTTTCTTCAGAGGACTGCGTATCTGATGAGGTGTCAACTCAAGGCTGCTATTTTGGTCTGGTGAAGGTTTAAGTTCTGCGGCTACACACCAGAAACATGTGCTTTAGTGATGTCTCTTTGTACTTGTTAAAGAATTAAATTTGAAACAAAGGGCATTATTTCAGGGCCTTCATATCCTGATTAAGAAATAGAATCAGGGCGCCTGGGTGGCTCAGTGGGTTAAGCCTCTGCCTTCAGCTCAGGTCATGGTCTCAGGGTCTTGGGATTGAGCCCAGCATTGGGCTCTCTGCTCAGCAGGAGCCTGCTTCCCACACTCTCTCTCTCTGCGTGCCTCCCTGCCTCCTTGTGAGCTCTCTCAAATAAATAAAATCTTAAAAAAAAAAAAAAAAAGACATAGAATCACATTCTAATGTAATTCTAGGATGGCAATTTAGCAGTATGAGAAAAAGATGGGGAAATGACCACATATAAAATCCAGGGATTTTTACACTATGGCTAGAAATTAGATTACTTATCTCTAACTTCAATATGCTCCGGCAAGGAACTCTATTCCTATAACTTTGGGTCTCTGTTTTCAATATGTATGGCTCATTCATTAATTAATCAGACATCGAGTGTTGAGCTCACAGGTGACAAACTCCTGGAGTACAAGGAACTGGGGATAGATACCTAGATGCAGAAGACAGGATCTCCGTCTTCAAGAAACTCACAGCTCTGTCAGAGACAGTCATGTAAACAAATCATTGTAATAGAGTGAGACGCGCTAACAGATGCTTGTACAATGGGTCTGTGATGATAGACAAGGCACATTTGCTTGGGGATTCAAGAAGGCCTGAAAGAGAAAGTGGCATATGAGCAATATTTTGAAGAAAAAATTGGAGTTAGCAAGGCAGGTTCAAGAATAATCAATAAGATAAAATGATAAATAGTTATATGAAGTAAGTGACCAAGATTCAGGGGCTAGTCGCAAAAAATGCCCAGCCTGAAATAGAATAATAGAATGGAGGAAGAAGATGTGAGGGCAGAAGACTTGGATATAAATACAAGACAATGAAGTGGCCTCAGAAAACCTCTGTGACCCCATTTTCTTTCTTTCTTTCTTTCTTTCTTTCTTTCTTTCTTTCTTTCTTTCTTTCTTTCTTTCTTTCTTTCTTTCCTTCATTCCTTCCTTCCCTCCTTCTTTCTTGAATTACAGAAGAATGGCTATGTGTTAAATATATGCTTCAGGATTTCTCTGCCTTAGATTACAGTAACAAAAGACTGTGAATTCAAAGCAGGTTTTACCCCATGCTGTTTTCTGTGGGGCTAGTTCTATCCCTAGTTCTCAGGTAGATGCATGATTCGAGGCTAAACCACTCAGAATAATCACTATCTGCTATCCACATGATCGGTTCAGGTATTTCCACACGGCCCTATTGGAACAGTCAGCTGGAATGGCTGACAGTTACTATATATTATTTGCAGGATGAAATGATTTTTCTGAGGATGGAAATAAAGATCAAGAGATGGAAGGAGTCAAGCAGGGTCTAGTGACCTCCTGCCAAGCAAGGTTAAATCCCAGATTTTTCAGATGCCTAAGATGATGAACTTGCCTGTGATTGAAGCTAATTTGGGTCAAGTCTTCTGTCACTTACAGTGCAACTAACATATACGGTCAATATTGACAATTTAGGTTCTACCTACCCCTGTTAGGAGAAAGAACAATGAAATGCAGGTTTTTTTCTCTGGATGTGGCTTCCCTGGCTACCATTCATTGTCTGAGCTCCCCCAGCAGATCCACACCTGGCTCCTCCTAACTACGAAGCTATTCAATGGCCATCTCCAAACTGCTGTCACATGCGGTCAGTGAGTTCGCAGGGGATGAGTTATGCTTATCCATAACTAAATGGTCTTTCATGTGACCTGACGCTCATAGTTACTCTATTCTCATTTTATTTGCTTGCCTTGAAGCCCCTTCTAAGTGGCAACATAAAAATACACCTTTGAAGCACAGTATGCCTGGGTGGCTCAGTAGGTTAAGCCACTGCCTCTGGCTCAGGTCATGATCCCAGGGACCTGGGATCCAGTCCCATGTTGGACTCCTTGCTCCGCAGGGAGCCTGCTTCTCTCTCTTTCTCTGCCTACTACTCTGCGTGCCCGTGCTCTCGTTCTCTCTCTCTCTCTCTCTCTCTCTCGCTGACAAATAAATAAATAAAATCTTTAAAGTATACTGACAGCATGCTGCTCTGTTTCTAGTTTACAGGTGAATCATACCATGTCATCATAGTTGTCTTTTTCCTCACTAGTCCTTGATTCTCAGTGGGTGTTTTGTCCTTTTACATCGTGGAGTTCTGTGAGGACAGCATTCTGATAGGACATTTTCACTACATCTTTTGGAAGAAAAGCTTACACTGTACCGGGTTAAGTGCATTTCCTTGTTGAGTGTCAACAGCAATCTTGCTTAAGGAATTAAGCTTATCCTTTTTTCTCTTTCTCAACAGCACTGGTGAGATGCCTTCTTCTGAAAAACTGAGTAGCTGGCATATGAAAAAATCAACTATTTGTAGTAAGAGCTTGAGGCTTCCAATGACTTTTGTGGGCATCCCATATAAATTCACTGGGATGGAATTAACTGGCCTTTTCCTTGCATAAATGAACAGAAAGTCTACAAAATAATTCTCTGCTAATCAGAGAAAATCAGTCTTGGATTCTACTGACATGGAAAGATTCTAACTGGCATCAAGCCTAAGGACTAGTAACAATTATATTACCATGGATTAGAAAGTGTCAATATGGATAAGCCCTTCAGAAAGTATAATTTATGTTAAAATTAGAATAACTGCATTTTACCCAATATTGTAATACTTTATCAGCATGCTTTTGGGCTTGATAAGTATACACCTTCCTATCTGGAAGATAGGACAGAGACAGATTATATCTGAGACAGATTATAGCCATAGTTAAAACGTCTGGAAATGTCTTCCAGTAATATCTCAATTTTTAAAGCTCCTGTGACATTCTCATTCTTTTATCTGTCATTTAATGGTGTTTATTAATTAGCAATAGCTGTGTGGTATATGATTATCTTTAAAAAGGGTTTATTGAGTATCCATTACTGCCCCCAAGCTTGAACTGCGTAGTATAAAGACAATTATACTATGTGAAAGGGAAAGACGGGGTCCCTTATAAAACCCATATTCCAACAAATGCTCATACCGATAGTTGCCTAAAGTTTAGAGGAGTTCAAATACTATACAACTATATTTATTATTGTTAAAATACATAACTAAACCACAAATCACCTATGCAGGTGAAACTTTAAAAAAAAATGTTAACTGGAACAGTTTAAATATCTTACAATGTTGCAATGTTGTTAATTCTGCCTCAATAAACCTGCGTGGGAGGAGTTCATATGAATGCTTTTTTAGTGAGAGAGAGAGAGTGGTGTTTCTCACAACATCAGACACGAGGAGGGAGGGTGCTAATCACGCATAAAGTAAAGAGCCCAGAGCATCAGAGTAAATCATCAAAGAGGGATGGCTAGAAGCAGGGGGAAAAAAAAATAAAATCTTGTTTTCCTTTCCTTCAAAGTGCCAACGATCCCTGAGACTTTAGAAAACCTGGATGAAGATGCAAAAAAAATTACAAATTATGGTGCCACTTCTTCTTCTTCTTCTTCTTTTTTAAGATTTTATTTATTTATTTGACAGAGATCCCAGGTAGGCAGAGCAGCAGACAGAGGTGGGGAGTGGTGAGGGGGGGCAGGCTCCCTGTTGAACAGAGAGCCCAATGAAGGACTGATCCCAGGACCCTGAGATCATGACCTGAGAGGAAGGAAGAGGCTTAACCCACTGAACCACCCAGGTGCCCAAGGTTCTGTTTCTTTAGAAGATTCATCTCAAATATAAACTGGCTGCTGACATGTAGAACATGGAACAGAATTAAAATCCTGTAGTATTAAAAATATAAAATGATCTAAAATATCAATATAGAATAGAGAAATACAGAATATAGAAATATACAATACAATAATTAAAATACTTAAAGAAGTCACTATACCTATTAAATCAAACTGATTTTCTATCGAATGGGAACCTACTCCTTTTCTAAGAAGTCTCCTAGGTTAGTTCTGAGTGAAGAAATAAATAACACCATTAGGAAAGAAATGATCAAAATGAGTGAAGTGTAGGTAAAGACATCTGACACAATTGCCTTTGCAAATAGGAGACATTCAATTACATAAGAGTGTTTTGAACTTGATAAAGCTGCATTGTTTTCAAAAGGTAGAAATGATGAACTCCTAAAAGAGGCTCTGAAATCAACCAGCTACCCAATCAATCAATACGTTAACTGAGCAGTCTCTCTCCTCGATTGTATGGCATTTCTCTTTTGATATAGATGAGTGCATGTTGAGAAGTAAATACAAGAAGGTAGAAATGACAGTTGTTTGACTCTTTTGGAGTAATAGCAATTAGATAATGGGGGAAAGGCAGAGACAGTGGCTCCTAGGACAGTAGGCATTTGTCCAAATGGTGCAGCTGTATATGCCCCACTGTTTGTAATCCTAAAATAAAAAAAAAAAAAAAAAGTAGGCAATGACCAAGTTTTGAGAGCACTGGTTTGCATTTTGAACCTTATAAATTGGTAATCATATTATAGGATAGTGTATCGATGGAGGGGAGATTGGCTTTTGCATATTTGACCTCAACAGCAGCTAAGGAGAAGTCCACGTGAAGTTCTTCATTAGTTTAATCTTCAAGGACATTTCAAGTTCATTTCATCTGGTTTTTAAAACAGCTGTGATGTAGTGTTTGTATAATAAGAGAAATAAGTTTCAAGAATTTGAAAACTAAGCCTATCTTTTTAATTTAAGTATATCATTTAGCTTTAAAACATTAAAATTTGACTACCCACAGACTGTCAAAATCTAATAAATATAAATACTATTGTGTACAGAAAGTCATAACAGCAACTATGATCCTTTCATTCTTTTTTATCTCTTTATATCAATTATTAAAAAAATAATCCATGTCTGTGCTTATAAATTTATGTTGGAATTATAATGTATAAATTTATAGCTATTTCTGTGCACAACTAAAAATTATGTTGGATTTTTTCCCTCTTATATACAATTTGCAAAGGATATACTGTAATATGATGGATACAAGTACCATTTAAACAAAAGTAATTTTAAAATGTCTAACTTGTTATCCTTTGGAATACTTTATTCAAAAGGGTTGGTTTGTCTCTTGAATAATTACATCTAAATCACTTTAGAACAAAATTTCCACAAAATTGTATGAGTGTGCATGTAAATTTATATGCAATTATATGTACTTGATATATATAAGTATACACAGTATATATCTATACATACTTTTAGAAATGTCTTCAAACCTGAGAATTTTTAAAGTCTATGCCTGAGTAATTAAAAGCACTACATAATGGTTTGTCCATATCCACATTCTCTAAGTGGTGGTGCTACTATTTAAATCTAAGAAGTCTCACTCCAGACTCAAGCATGGTGTGTGTATACGTGTTACAGAAAATAAAATCAGTTACAAGCTCTATCTTAATAGAAAAATGGGAAAAATCAATTTTAAGTGGGTTTCAAAAGTACCTTATGAAGCAGGCCTACACTGGACTATTTAGTCTAACAAACCCCCAAATTTCATAACCAAAACTTAACTACCTAGCTATATCAATTTCACAAATAAAATACATTAAAAGGGTGCTCAGAAAACTTTTTAGTTCGTTGATAATGAAGATTTAAATAGTTTTCACTATCTTGATAGGCCGAACGATCTATAAAATGCTAATGATACAAAACCAGTCAAAATTTTCTAACTTACTGATACACAGGTCAACCTATGGTATGTAATAATGGATAGATTGGGATGGCTATAGATGGCAGATTGTGTCTGATGTAAAGAATCCAACATTGCATTTCATATAGAAATAGATTAAAATCACTTTATAGGTTTTGCAAGAGGTCTTATCAATCAAAGATCCACATTATAAACTATATAATATAAAACAGGTGACAGTGCCCTCTTGAGGACACTATTGAAATCTGATACCAGCTACCTGTCCAAGAATTCTCCAAGTAAATTGATAAACTCTTTTCCATATCGTGGAATCTCTGCCTTTTGTTCTTATAATTTTAAGATTATACAGAGGAACAAAAGAACTGTTCACACTGATTCTTCAAACTTTGCATCAAAAGGAAGACTTTGTAATACTCACTATCAAATTTAATGCAAGGTTACAGATGGTAATAGTATTTACTTTCTTGTCTATTTATTTCTTTATTTAAATAGGCAGAAATTGTCTATTCACAAACAAACTACCTTTAGGCATGGGCTTCTTTCCTTTGTCTGATCAGTATTCCATAACTATAGGAAAGATACTTTGGAATAATGGACCGCATAGAAAGCATTATGCCTTGGTACTGAGGACTTCAACCCAAACTGTGTTACTAAATATCCACGCTAAGCTACAGCAAATCAGAAACTGTACTCAACAAGATTCTAAATATGGTGTTGTTTGCATTTGCCTGCCATTCTGCTTATCATGTCATGATTTCTAACAGAAAGAATGTAACAGCCAGCGTGAATGTTTTGTGAAGCTCTGATTTAGTTCTTTGGACTAGATCTTCTATTTTTATGCTTCATACAGAAGTGAGAGTGCCCTCTGTTCTTTCTGTTGTTATCTGGACACACACACACACACACACCCCAGTTCCTCCTTAAATCTGACGTCCTAGAAGGTTCACAATCAAAATACAAATGAAGCAACTTTGAAGTAACCTAAAAAAACTGCAAAGAAAAAAGAGAAGATAAAAAAAAAAATTAAAAGCAGACTCAGTTGTATTAGGAAGACAGAGATTCAGAGATTCCATGTGGGAAAAAGTACCAGAAATTAAGAAGCAAGAAAATTCAAATGGATGTTCTTTCTTAAAGTCATTGCAATTCCTGTGTTGTCACCTGTTCTAGAACAATTTCATAAAATGCCTGGAAATGACAAGTCATTCATGTGCAAGCTGGTTTGCTTCCTGAAAAATCTAGATCTTTATCCAGACTTCTTCTAGGCTATGAAAGAGATATGAGAGGTGAAAGTTAAACAATATGTTTGGAAGGGACACATGCTCCAAACAATGGTAAATGGATATCAAACCTGAGACAAAAAAACCAAGGGGCCAAGTCACTGCATTTTCTCTGTTCATTTGAATTTCAGCTCTGGAAAATGGCTCCAAGCTCATTAAAAATAGCCAATTAATTATCTTAGAGATGCTTTTATTATTATTTGTTAAAACGGCAAATTATATTACTAAAAACACTAACATATTTTTATTGTTTCACCACTTCATATTAAGAATTACTCAGTAGTTTGCAAATATGGTAGTAATAAAAGATTATTATATTTTAAAAGCCAGATAAAATAGATAAAATTGAGAGTCTTTGGCCCCCTGGCCTGAGGAAACATAGAAATATCAATCAACAAAATATGAAAACAGTAGCTTGTTCGGTTTTTCACAGTTTTCTTATGTGTTTGGGCCGCTGATAATTAAATTAACACAAATGAGAAGGGAGGAAACATGATATATTTTTGCCGTAATTCCTATTTTTAGAGATATATGGGATGTGAAATTGATAATATATTGATGTAAAAAACTGTACTGTTCAAATGTTATCAGTGGAGTCATACCTTTTGACTTTTCTCTGTACAGCCTTGCACAAAAGAAATTTCCTGTGTCAAGGCTGAGAACACCCAGGCTTCTGCATAACCTGCTAACTTCTTGCCACTCCTAAAATGCAGACTCTGTTACATTCCATGAACCCTCTCATTATTTTGTCTCAATGACAAGCACCACCATTATTATTTACTTTCTTGTCTATTTATTTCTTTATTTAAATAGGCAGAAATTGTCTATTCACAAACAAGCTACCTTTAGGCATGGGCTTCTTTCCTTTGTCTGATCAGTAGACATCCTTCAGGAAATGCAAACTCCATCCCACTACCTCCATCTTCTCATGGCTCATCCTGAAGCTTCTTACCCTCTGACCTTTGCCTTATTGTGCCCAGGTTGTTCCCTTGAAGGTTTACAAGGATCTACTTTATAAATTCAATAGCTTGCTCAGGTCTCATCCTCTTTTTTTTTTTTTTTTTTTTTTTTTAATTTATTTATTTGACAGGCAGAGATCACAAGTAGGCAGAGAGGCTGAGAGAGAGAGAGGAGGAAGCAGGCTCCCTGCCAAGCAAAGAGCCCGATGCGGGGCTCAATCCCAGGACCCTGGGATCCTGACCTGAGCCGAAGGCAGAGGCTTTAACCCACTGAGCCACCCAGGCGCCCCAGTACTCATCCTCTTGTAATCTGCTGAAAATAATGAGAAAAGGTGAAAAATCCTTGACTTTCATGATATCATATTTTCTTGATTTTCCTTCTTTGACTGCTCCTGCTGCGTCAGACCCCACCTCCGCCCACTCGCCTCACACACTCAAAGCTGAATTCTTCTCTGTAACATCTCTCCTGTTCTTCTCTATAATAGTTGTTTCAGCAATGCCATGGCTTCAAACATTGTTTTCATGGGGGAAGGTTTGTGTACCTATATTTCTAGAAGTATCTTTAAAAAAATAAAAAGATATTTATTTATTTAAGAGAGAGAGAGAGAGCATAATCTGGGAAGGGGAGCAAAAGGAGGGAGAGGGAGAACCAGACCTCCTATTGAGTTCAGAGCCCAACATGGGGCTCAATCCTAGGACCTTGAGATCACGACCTGAGCCGGAGGCAGATGCTTAACTGACAGAGCCACCCAGGTGTCCCTCAAAGGGCATCTTTGTCTTAGATTTTAATTCTTTAATCCCCAACCTCTCTCTATTCTCCTGATTATCTGTCTGTGCTTAAAATCTGCTTAAATACCTCAATTATTATTATATCGAAAGCTAAATACATCAAATGCCTCCATAAATCAGTCCTCAATTTCCTGTTCATGAAATGTTTTCATAGCCATCAAATCACCAAGAATTTTCTGGGAAACTTCCCTTTAATTTGTCTTTCTCAAATGAGTTATCACATTCTGTCCACTGTACTTTCTTTTTACTTTTCGTTTTCATATGTCATTTCCTCTTACCTTGTTACTCTTTCATACTCTTCGTGCTTTTTTACAGAAATATTATAATATTTTCCAAATAGCCTTCTCCTCCTGTTTTTCCTCACTCCACTCTATTCTGTCTATGACTGTCAGATTAGTCTTTCGAAAGCTGAGAAATGTACAACAGCCTGCCATTGCGTGTTAGTTAAATCTGGTTCTCTTACGCTGACACACAAGACCTTGTATAATCTGGCCCCATTTTACCTTTCCAATATTTTGTGTATCCTGTGATCACACAATTGTAATCTTCCCTGACATAAGTTGAGTGGGTTTTTCTTTACCTTTGTTCATCCTTCCAAGCTTTTCCTGCCTATTGCAACACCCTTCTCAATGTTCACGTATCCAAATTCTGTTGTTTGGTTTCTGCCAGTGAATGCCACCTACGCCATGAAAATGTGTTTCATCCCCCGCTGTAAAAAACAATGCAAGTTACTCACACTACTTTAAGCATTGTGCATTTTTCCCTGTACATTATTTTATTCAAAGCAATCTCTTTTTTTCTGTTATCCATAACCTCATATTATCTGCACTGTACTTATGGCAGTTGTTACACTTCGCTGAACATCAGATTTATTTTTGTATATTTTTCTCCCCCTTAAGAGTAAAATCCTTAAACTTATCCACATATTCTCCTTCTTCAATGTTGAGTTTACTGCCCCAAAGAAAACAAGCTTGGAATTAATTTTTAAGTCTCTGTTTATTTGAAACAAACTGTATAAACTTATCTCATAAATACGATACAGACATCCATATACGTGTCTGTATAAGTGCACCTATATTGACATGTATATGATGGTTTTGATGAATTATTATAACTCTATTCATCAAAAACGTCTAATATCCTCCATGTCAATGCAATTAACTGTCATCAAGGCAATGTACAAAGATCAAAAGGATATTAGATGCTTCTATTGGGAAAAGTCTTTGTAATGAGAATATCTGACTTACTACTGTTACTCTAATAATTTGCTGATTACCAGGGAAAGCATTGCTAAGCGTTGCTATCTTCTGTTCTTACCTTAAAACGGAGAAGAAAATGACAATCACTCTAATATATGAATAGAAATAAAGCCCTGCAACACATATGCATATTCAAATGATATGAATATCTGAGCCCTCTACCTTTCTACATTACTGAGAGAGGCTGCATACTTAGCTGATGGAAACCTTGGAGCCCTAACTCACTAAACATTCTGTCGATCAGAAACACTAGTATGTAGCTGCAGTGAAAATGCTGCCTGGATACACATAATCACCTTTTTTTTTTTTAAGATTCTATTTATTTATTTGACAGAGATCACAAGTAGGCAGAGAGGCAGGCAGAGAGAAAGAGGGGAAACAGGCTCCCCGCTGAGCAGAGAGCCCAATGCGGGGCTCAATCCCAGGACCCCAGGATCATGACCTGAGCCGAAGGCAGAGGCTTTAATCCACTGAGCCACCCAGGCGCCCCGATCACCTTTTTGATAAACTTTCCTGTACTCCCATTGCTACCATTTGTCCCCTGTTGCACACAACTCTCTTGAAGGAAAAAACAAATAGTTCCATGAACAGAAAGCTTCTATATTCTTGGTTTATTTTGATGCCCCTTGGATGGAATTGATTTATTCCTTAGAAATATTAACATATGCTTTTATAAAGCAGAATTACCTTTCAAAAAATAACTCAAATCAATCCATGGCATTTCTGCATCTTCTTCAACAGGAGGAACCATATTGCTTGGGCTAAAGAGCTACAGGAGCAAATTGAAACTGTTTGTGGAGGGGAAATTTCTCTGCGCTAATGAAAATGTGAATAACAACAAAGCAATGCCGAATGAAGCAATTCTCAGCTTGGGGGCAATTCTCTGCTTTGCAGGACTGCTCCATGCTCAGGCCCGACTGGACTGTAACTTGCATGCTATGCTGTACTTCTTCAGGGCTTTTCCTAGAATTGCATGGTTTCCTCCAGCACTCAAGGCTCCATGAATTTACTTTTGCTAGTGAGATTAAAAATTGTAGCTGTGATTATCAGCAGCGATTGGATGTCAACATGTGAAACAAGGAACTTGCTCTTAAAATGTCCTAAGTAGGAGAAAGTGAGGTGAAGAAAAATAAAGTATCTGAATATTAAGATACCAGAATCTAAACAGTAAGTCAATTCTCTGCTAAACTATTTCATCACTCCTAAAGCATACCCAGAAGAATAACCAAACAAACCACTGCCATCATAGGTAGACAGTTCCATACACTAGGTAATCCCCTTGTGAAGAAACAAATTTCAGAGGAAATTTGTGCTGCTTCTTCTATAAGCAGCATTTGGTTTTAGAATCCCATCCTAACAGTCATATAAATGGATGAGCCAACATAAAACTAAATCCCTGCAGAGTTGTTGTTCCTAACTTGCTTAGTATTATGAAACTTTAAACGTTTTATCATGAATGTGATCATGCAACCCCTGTTCAGCAGAGGTCCATACTATCCAAAATCTTTTGAACTTTTCCTTTCTCAGAAAGTTGAGAAATTGTTTCCCACCTCACTCCTCATCTCTGTATCTCCATGTGCTTTTTGGTCCAGGGATAGTCTCATCACATACGTTATTTGTATGATGACTTGAAAAAAACAAAAACAAAAACAAACCTTTTCTTTTCTCTCTTTTTTTAAAAATATTTTATTTATTTATTTGATAGAGAGAAAGAATGAGAGAGAGCATGAGTGAGGAGAAAGCCAGAGGGAGAAGCAGACTCCCACATGGAGCTGGAAGCCCCTTGTGGGACTCGATCCTAGGACTCCGAGATCATGACCTGAGCTGAAGGCAGTTGCCTAACCAACTGAGTCACCCAGGTGTCCAAAAAAACATTTTTCATTACTTAGTAGCATATGATTCAGTTTGTCTTAATTTGACTTTTCTTTTCCTAACCAAAAAATATACAAGAAGCCATTTTTCTGGGCACTTTGGGTCTTTAACGAGAGTAGTTTAACCTAAATGGTCCAGATTATGAGAATATTACTAAATTTTGAGGATGATTAACCATGTGATGATAAAGAACCACCTAATGAATTGCTGAATGACTATACTTTTGCCTTGGTTTGGGTTTGGCCTACCTAACTTAAGAAACATTTCCAGCTTCTGACTAATGGTGGCTGCACTCTATGCACTCAAGAGAAACACTTTATCGTTTATTTCAATTAATTCAATATACCAAAGTGATTCAAACTAAAGTGATTTAAATCATGGTACATGTACAAATTTTAACTGACTGTATTTTTATAGCAAAAAGCAATTAAAACATTCCTTTTTTATGAATGTCGTACACAATATCTTTAGTGAAAAAAAAACAGGCACAAAAATTTACATTAGTATGCTTCCTTTTGCATGAAGTTTTATGACAGGAGAATAGGTACAACTAGTAGATGGTAAAATTCACAACAGTGATTGCTAAGATGGGTCAGGAAGCTGTGATGGGGGGTAGAGAGAAGACTGCAAAGAGTCAGTAGAAAATCTCCTGAGGTGATGGGAAATACTCTGTGTCTTGATTGAGGTGATGGTTATATGGAGTATATATTTGTCAAAACTCAGAAAATATACAGTGGAAAAAAATATGCATTTCATGGTGTGTTTTGCAAATTACATCCTAATAAATCTGATTTACCTAAAAAATCAGCCATCCAGCCCCGGCCTTTTGCTCTCGTGATACTGAAGGCAACGCCGTATAATCCTAGAACCCTTTTTGAAGGTCTGCTTATATCTAAGCCAATGATTTTTAAACTGATTGCAGATTCTAGGTTAGGGGAGCATGACCTTAGTCTGCAACCCTTAGCAGTTCTGTCTGTTGGCTCGGCATTAATGTATATACTTATCCTGCTTTGAGGATAATCATCCGACTGACTGTTGCTTCTAATTTACTCTCTTTGCTTAAAAGGAAATGTGGCTGATTTTTTTTTTTTTTTTAAGTTATGAAGCGTGCTTACACACATGCACACACACACACACTCACACACACCAATCAGCAAAAACATTTAGAAAAAAAATAAGCCTTTCAATTGCTCTTCTAACAACGTTAGAATGTGTAGAGTCCAGGACTTATTTTATGTTGTTCCAGAGATAAGAGGAAGGCTGAGAATATGGAGGGCATTAGGAGGTAAATTTGGGTCTATAGAGAAGAGACCTCCGAGCAATAAACTGTGGACAACAGATCATTCTTCAAGACATGTCCCCTCTTCCCAAGGAGGAAGAGCCTTCAACTGGCCTTCAGACTTCAAAGGCTCTGTGTTCACAGCTGATGACAGAGGAAGTTGTGACGAACACTCAAATATCCTCATGCTTTCACAAAATACAGTGACCTCTAAAATTCTAAAGACAAATGCTAAATTGACTCTATGATTTGCTGTTTCAAATCACACTGAGTACAAAAGCTAGTATCTGCTGATCTTGAGGATCACTGACCCACAGGGAAACAGTATCATAGCTCTGAGGTAGTCAAAGTTGATAGTATTTGTTCTGCACTTTTGAGCAGGTGCTTTTCTTAGTACATGGTACGTACTATCTAATTGTAAAAATTGCAAAAATTTGCAAATATTGTATGTAGTAATTTACTGTGATCATTCCTGTATAACAAACAAGGAGTCTGCAACTCAGAGAAATTAAGTAGCTCATCCTGGGTTTAATGGTAGATCTGTGGTGGAGCTAGGATTTTAAAATGTAATGACCCTAGAATACTGTCGGAGTAGAACACACAGGAACGTTGTTCGCTCTAGCGAAGAAGTGAGAATAATTCTAATGTCCATAATAGAAGAACTGATTCATAAACTCTCATGTAGGCCTTCAGTGCTACACTACACACAAATGAAAATCAGTGAACCAGAGCTACCCTTATCAACATGGATTTATACCATAAACAAAATTTCTGAAAAAAAATTTCTGGTGAGTAAATTAAGTCACAGAAGGTTATGTAAAGTATGGTGACATCAATGTGCAATTCATAAGTGGAAAATATAGAACAATATGTTTTTTGAAGGTTCTTATTTGTTCAAATTACAATGAAAAATATGATAGCAATAAACACTATTTCTTTTCCATATCATAATTTCTTATTCCATTTCAAATAGCCCTTCGGCCAGCTTTGTGTTCATACAGCTTACACTTAAGGCTTTAATCACTAAGAAAGAAATAATATTATTTTCACCCTTATTTTATAAGTCAAATAGTATATTTTAATGAATTTTTAGGTTTATAATGAGTAATGTAAGTAATAATTACAGAAAAATGTTAACAAACTATCAGATATTAAGTACGTGGGACAATGTTTAGAAAAAGTCATGTGCCAGGTTCCTTTTCTAGTGTCAAAGCCTGATACAGAATGATTTAGTAGACATCAGTTTGCTCTAAATTTTTCCCCAGGGTCAAGTAGTTTAACTAAATCCTGGAGAACACCCTTTCTTTCCACATCTTAGAATTTAGTCTCTACAGCTAGATCTCTGCTGCGACCATATTTCTAGAATTGCAGGTCAGGCTTGCTCTCAGAAGTCTTGGCCTGGGCCCCAACCATCTGCTGCCAGACATAATTGAATCCATTTACTTGCTTGCCTGAATTCTCAATATTGCTTGTGGCCATCTTCCTTGTGAACGAGATCTGATCGTCAGCAAGAAAACACACATCGCCCATCATCGACCTGTTTGGTTGACCCACTGTTCTCCTGCACTCATACACTATCATGATATCATAGTTCACGGAGTTTCCACCATTTAAAGCAAGATCCACACTGCAAATGCTGGCCACACAGCAGAGAAGAGGTGGCAAATATGACCGATGTCTAAACATTCTAAACCATTCTTCAGCATTCCTTCAAGAAAAGAAGCAATAAGAAATAGACAATGGGGGCGCCTGGGTGGCTCAGTGGGTTAATCCGCTGCCTTCAGCTCAGGTCATGATCTCAGGGTCATGGGATCAAGTCCCACATCGGGCTCTCTGCTCGGCGGGGGGCCTGCTTCCCTTCCTCTCTCTGTGATCTCTTCCCTTCCTCTCTCCTACTGTGATCTCTCTCTGTCAAATTAATAAATAAAATCTTAAAAAAAAAAAGAAAGAAATAGAGAATGATTGCATGCCATAGGCAAAAGTAAAAATATCCCAACCCCTGTTAGCTATAGGTATTGTTTTAAGAGTGTTTCTTCAGTCATTTAATTAACCAGCATTTAGAGACTCTTGAATGTTTTAATCATTAAAAAGGCTGAGATGAGTAACACTTGGTCCATCCTCTCAAGGTGCTCATGAATAATTATATGAGAGGAATAACATGGAATTTTTGCTAGAACTGCCATGGAGGTATGAACACAGCAGTGTTAGAACCCAGGGAACCCCTTTCCTGGAGAGTTCAGAATATCTAAACCAAATCATGAATAATATCAATTAAAGTGGCAATAAAATTTGCAAACAGTTGTTCTCTAACTTGTATTTGCCAATATTAAGTAAAACGATTTCTAAATATTATTTCATTTAATTCCCAAGTCATTGTTAGTTTGCACTGTAATTGCCAATATGTGGGTGATGAAACTGAGTTTCAGACAGATCAGGTAAGAGGTTTGAAGGGTGGAGAACAGGGCATGGGATGGGGTAGAGTCGGGGTTGTGATGAGGAAGAAAAAGGCACGAGATAATTAAGGACTAACTAAAGTTAATTCAAAATGAGGGGAATGACATTGGGGATGAGAGGTAAAGATGGCAATGCATACAGAATTTTAAAAGTTTAATTTAGAGTTGTTATTGCTGGAGAGTGTTTTGCATGTAATTCATTACAGAGAAATATTTTTAATGAAAGAATGAGTATTACATGGTTTGCTCCCTAACTCAATTTTCTTCTTTGTAATTTAACAAATTTAATATATATTAAAATGTTAGTTTCAAAGTCTTCTGGAGATGGAATCCACTATTATTGTTACACTTTGTGAACTATGATTTCTTAGCTACCGTGTTAAGTGAAAAAGAGAAAATAGTATGGAGGAAAATACTGATTAAGCAGTTGTTTTAAATAAAACAATAATATCACGCTGTACCTATTGATGCCAAAGATATTTGTAATACCTAATAAACTCTACTTCCTGAGGTTTAGTTCAACTTCAAGGAATGAAAAGCATAGCCATCCAGATAACATTTTCCCTAACAGTAAAAAAAAAAAAAAAAATCAAAGATGAAACTCCACTTACAATTTTTATGTATGTATGCCAAGGAAATATTTATCACTATCATAAGCATTTTACTAAATATGCCAAAAACAATTACATACAAACATTTTAAGATCATTTGTATGCCCCTCAAAATCCTTCCACATCCTCAAGGAGCTTTAAAGAAAATACATTTTAAAATAATAAGCTGCTTCCAATTTTTCCCTATTAAATGATTATCTGATGTCAGATACTCATCACTTAGTTGTAGCCTAATGACATGGCAGCACCATCATTTGGGGAATTATAGTCTAATGCCATGCTCACCTAAAAGCTATTTGCATGCCACCTGCTCTTTGGCTCTGTGGATGACCTCAACCACAGCAGAAACGGAGGGGGAAGATGTTATTAAGAAGCATAGATGTTCTCTGAGGTCATATCGAGTTAATGCTACAGAATAAGCTAAGGACAAGCACATCTCTTACTGGAAGGGATGCCATCACCATGTTTTCTGCCACAAGAGACACGGATTCCTAAAGAACCTCATCGATCACTTAAGGAAAAGTGACCTGAATTCTAATTTTCTTCTCTGAGTATCTGCTTTGAAATATCAGAAGAGCTGTTGATTCTCTATGCCTCAGCCTCCCTGTCTGAGTTGAGGATACAATCTCCCACGTTGCAAGGTGTAATTAATTAAGGTGTAAGCATTTTCCAACCTGTGGATGAAGGTAACAGGTGCAAATTACCATTTGAAAGAGTGATTCATGTCACCAAGACTAAATGCTGACTTGGGAGGCTTAAATCAACCCTATTTGAAGTTCTATTATTTTTTAAATGCTGACAGAGAATTCACACTTACATACAGCATTGCACAGATAAGATATGCTCCCTGCCCTCTGGGTCTGCCATTTCAGCTAAACAGATGGCGAGATTACAGGATGAATGTGGAAGCAATGGGCAGGGAAATGAGGATAGATTTTTACAACCCTAAAAAAGTTCCAGAATAGCATTACCAGTAGGTAAATGAGACTTAGATAATGGCAATTTCTAAATTCAGATGTTTATCTGAGTTTTTGAAAAGGCACTGAGCAACGAAGCTTCAGTTGTCCTCATTCTAAAAATGTGCTTTTAAAATAGGTATCATCACTCATTCTGATATTTAGAATAAAATGTGAAAGTCAAATACCTAAATGCTTTAATGCACACAATTGGTGTTTACATCATAACCGTTGTTAACATATTAATTACTAATGGTGAGTAATTATTTTCCTGTTTAATTAAGTATCTCTGTTTAGTCCCCGAGGTTGATTATGAGAGGAGGTAATTTTCTGTGAGGAGCTGCATTTTAATGCAGTGCCTTTGAAGTCCAGGCCCCATTTGGTGTGAAGTAGGGGAAGCAATAGAACGAGAAAGGGAAGGTGACAGAGCATTATGGTAAATTGGGACAACTGATGAAAAAGAAAGGAATATTCCCTTCAACTGTAAAGATGTCCTTTACAAAAAGAGGAAAGTACCTTCCATAGGCTTCTAAGGGGAAGGCTTGAAAACCCAATTGAAGTAGAACAGAGACTTCAAAGTCAGACTTTGAGAAGGGAGAAATTAATCAGGATGAGGACTCTTGGGGCAAGAGAGTTGAGTTGGGCTTTTGCTGGCTGGTGTAAACCTAGATAGGTTTTAATATAAAAGAAACAGCTACAGAAAATCTAGCAACTGGAGATGAGAGTCATGTAAAAGAGGGAGAGAGAGCTCTAGGAAGCATAGTGAGTGGGAACAAAGGGTTGGATTAAAAAATTGCAAAAAATAAAGGGCCAAAATTAATGCCTGTGATGGTTAAATTGACTATGCAAGTAAGGGGGATAGGTGAATCGTTTGAGACCTCGGGTTAAATTTTTGAAGCAGATATCGATTCCAGCTGTATAAACACGGTGAAATTGGAGGAAGCACTCAGACGCAAATTCTACAGCAAAAATAATCCTCTCTGTGGTGTCTCCTCACCCTATGGTCCTTTTTTACCCTATTTCTATCTTTTAATAAAACATAGCAAAATACTACTTATATTATCAGAGTGAAGATTCTCCAATGGTAGTATTTTTTTTTTCTCAGCACCATTGTAAAAGATATCACTCTAAGCAGTGTTTTATAGCTCTTTTGTTAGGTTGCTTCACATGGACTGATTAGATCGATTAGTGATGCGTGTTTGAGTTATTATCTGAGCCCCATCACCAATGGACTAACACAAACACATTTAGGTTGGCTTTAGACAGCATCAAGTTAAAAAATAAATAAACGAAGACTAGTGAAATTTAAATATCATTATTTTGCACTTCATGTTTACACTCTGCCTTTTGGGGAAGCTATCTTTTGAAAAGAACCAATAATATCACTAATTTATTTATTCTGTAAACATTTATGTATGCGTACCAACACACTAGGTATTAAATTAACCATGCTTCCTATCTAAAGGTAATCTTCAAGAGAAGACAAGAGAGAAGGATTTCAAAGGACAATAATAAACAGTATTATGTAAATAAATGTTAAAAAAAACACAATCTTGTTGAAAGGAAGCACAAAATCTATTTGTTATTTATTATGGTCTATTAAATAGATTCTAAGATAAAACATTACTTTATGGCAAAATACAGATCTTTCAGTCTCAAAAAAAGTGGATTGTTCCAACGTTTAAATTTTAGTTTTAAAGTAATTTATTTTGATTTAACAATATATATAAAGATCAAATGTTCAAAATGACATATATATTATTTCCTAAATCCAATTATACTTATTTTTTTAGTTTTTTAATAATATGAAAATTTAGATTCATATCATTTTTATTTAATTTGGAAGATTATTATTTATTTATTTATTTGACATAGAGAGAAAGATCACAAGCAGGCCGAGAAGCAGGCAGAGGGGGAGGGGTAGCATGCTCCCTGCTGAGCAGAGAGCCCAATGTGGGGCTCAATTCCAGGACCCTGAGATCATGACCTGAGCTGAAGGCAGAGGCTTAACCCACCGAGGTGCCCCTCCAATCGTACTTATATGTTGATAAAAGGCATTTTGTTTTTTTGAAAGAGAATATGGGCTATATGAAAACTCTCTAGATATATGGTATTATATATAATATACAGACATGCCTAATTCTATAATTAGAGGCCAAGCCTTTTAAGAAGATTACGTATCTGATTAAAAAGTTTCTCTGAGCTTCAGAGATTGTTTATCATAATTTGACACATACAGATAATGATAGACAAGTACTTTTACTAAGGCAGATATAGCAAAGCCTTTTTTTTTAAGTTAATTTTAAAATGAAACAAGTAACTATACATTTTATCTTGGTCCTTCCTGAGCTTGAGCAATAAAACTAGTTAGCCCTGTATAGATACTACACACTACTTATGTATAATTAAAATAATCATGAAAATGTCATAAAAAACAATTAAATACTTAATAGAAGAAAGTCATGCCACAATCCTGAAAGTCTGAAGTTAGATTTCTAGTGTGTATCTGAGGAAACAATCTCTTCTTCATAAATAATTTTAAAGGAAACTGGGACACGTTAACGGTATTTTTCCAAGGAGATATTTGACTGTGTTTGGAAATGTCTTGTTAATTCTTTACACTAAGAAAGGAAGACACATTTGAAAAGAATGAAGCCTATTGAATATTTGAAATAATATTTTAAAAATAATGACAGATATATTATATATTCCGTCAGATGTGAAACATTTTCATTAGAGGTATTGGAAAGCCAAAAACTAAGAAATTGAAATGCTTTAGTCTGGCATCAAGTTTGTTCACCTCTGGTAGTAAACTATCTTTCTAGACTTCACTTACATTATACTATATGTCCATCTATACCTCGGGCAAACTAAACCACTGTGATTTCCCCAAGTTCCCAGTCCTATTACCTGGATTCCTCTTTATCCCAGGGTTCTCAACCTTGGGGTATTGAGAATTTGGACATGGCCTTTTTTCTTGTTGGGGGCTGTCTTGTGAATTACAGGATGTTTGGTAGCATTCTTGACTCCTACTCATTAAATGCCATTTGCATTCCCCCCAGTTGTCACAAACAAAAATGTCTCCAGATATTGCCAAATATTACTTTGGCTGAGGAAAATGTGAGTCAAAACTGCTCCCCAATAGTAATCACTGTTTTATTTTAAATATTTTATTTATTTATTTGACAGAGATCACAAGTAGGCAGAGGGCAGGCAGAGAGAGAGGTTGAATCAGGATCCCTGCTGAGCAGAGAGCCTCAGGTGGGGCTCCATCCCAGAACCCTGAGATCGTGACCTGAGCCAAAGGCAGAGGCTTAACCTACTGAGCCACCCAGGCACCTCAGCAATCACTGTTTAATCACTTGGTATATACTTATTAAATCCTAACCATCCTTCTCCTTACAGACCAAGGTCAAATATGATTTTCCCATCCTCCTCCTCCTACCTCCTACTGGTACCTTATTCTATCAATCCCATCCTTCCTTATATTACAAGTATTTACATACAAATCTTACCTACCTCAGAACAAAATTTGGTTGGATGTTGGGATCACGTATTTTCTTCCTTGGTACCTTCTAGAAAGCTTTCTCAGAACAAGGTCCTATACTTCTTTACTGCTCAAAAACTGTCGAACATTTATTCTAGAGCAGTCAATATTATCATCACCAAAATATTCTGGGTCTCTAACATCATTGTCTGTGCCATAGAGTCTGGAAAAGCAAAACATGATTGATTTTAACTAGTCTGAAGAATAGTACAGACAAACTCTATTCCTTTTTTTTTTTTTTTTTTTTTTTTTTCCTTCCTAAAACAGGAGAGTCAGTCATTGCTGTTGAATTCAGTAATGGTCTTGTTGTCTTTTCCCTCTGCAGATAAAGTTCATTACTAAACAAATTAGCTTTTCAATTACTGCTGCTAAGCCATAAGTAATTGGAATTCACTGAAACTTTCATCGTCTTTTTTTCCAGTTGTTCTTTTCCAAGCACCAACAATTTAAAATAAGATGAAGTTAGCTGTTCATGATTAAAAATATATATATATATGAATAAAAAAAAATGAAACTTGACTCTTAACCTGAAAACAAGCATTTGGATAACAAACTTCAATTTTTTTTTTTTCTATCTTTCTCTCTTTTTTTCTTTCTAAGTTTGTGATTAAGCCTGTTTAGTGTTTGGATAGAATTCGTAAATGTAGAAATTTGGCTTATTATAGGTAGTAGAGCAAATAACTACATGTCTTGCTCTATTATTTGTGAGGAAACACAACATCCCAGGACTAAGCACTAAGTAATTGTGGAAATAAGGTCTAAAGAAGGAGACAAACAGAATGAGTGAGGTTTTGAACCAAGTGGAAAATGAAAGGTTAGGTAAGCCTTTAAAAAAAAAAAATGGGTGAACTGAGCGAGGGATGCTTTCAGCCCTTTCCGTCTACTGACATTGACACATGTGAACGATGAGTCCTTCCGGGTTCTTGAGCTCCAGGTGTTAGCCCCAAGGAAGACAAAGCAATTTGAGCATACAATGAAAGATTGGTGATATGATGGGTCAAGTCTGGGGTTTAACAGAACGAGTACAATCAGCAATCTTGCCATTAACCTCCCCAACACACACATGTCCAAGGCAGATTCAGTATCCTTGTAGTCACACCCAAGGGAACTAAATTCACAGTTTGGACCTCAGTTTGGGTCCTTTGGGGGAGCTGATTCATTCAGGACTAGCCAACGAAGTATTTTTTCAAAGAGCTGGTAGAACCTACCCCTGGTATAGTAGTTTTATTCATATTGTATTGTATTGTTTCGAAACTACTTTTGCATTAGTCTTTCTTTCTCTTTCTTTGTTCTCTTAAACTGCCCAGATACCAAAGTCTGCTGCCACCAGTATATGACTCTGAGGCACTAAATTCTTGTGCTCGAATCCAAGTCTAGTGCTTACATGATATCAGACCTATCTGCCTTCCTGGGGCTTTGAAATTTTGCCCAGGTTCCCCATCCCAACATTATACTGACTGGTTGGAATTCTGAAGCACTGCATATGGGACATAATGTAAACTAAGAGTGGCAGATCTAAGGTGTAAATCCAAACATATCTGAATTCAAAGTTCTGTAGAAACTTTTTTGCTACCAGGTGCTAAGTCTTGCTATACAACACCTACATGCTGCTGTGTTCTCCTGATAATGCTGGAGTTGGGTCCCCTCAAGACCCCCAGCTATGCCTACAGATACATGTCTCCGCACAACACCCAGGAGCCACCCTAATCAAAGGAACTTGCTGTAGATTCCATTGGCTACCATCTGTAGATTCTCTCCAGATGTTTGGATGTCTAGGACATTTCTGACCCTGTTTTCATATTTGAGACACACAATTTTCAGAAGGCTACCATTTTTACTATATGATCAGTTAATGGTGTGTTAATTAAAATAGGCATAGCATTTGCACACCAAAAAAAAAAAAAAAAATAGACTTGCATGCTTTTACTTTAGGAAAAGTTGTTTTTTCCTGGTCACAAAAACACCAGTGATTAAAAGCAAAATGAATTAGCCAGGCCTTCAAAATCAAAGATATATTTAATATTTGCTACATTTCAGAGAGTAGAAGATAAAATTTTGTAATCATCTATGAAAATTACTGCCACCTGTACCAAATTACAACATTTCTGCAGACTTGCTTAATTAGCTGTTCTGGGCATAGTCAATTATCAAAATAAATCAAAGCCACACAGCCAGTTTGGGGTTGCTTCTGATCACTGGGGTAGTTATGTTTTGTGACATAAGGATTTTCTTCTATTTTTTCCACCCCCATTATACTTCCCAAATCTTCAGATTATTCTAGAATAAGCTGCCTTAGCTTCTTTTTTGCAAGATTAGCACATTTCTCAATTTCATTCATCTCATGTGTTTTCTATTATGAAGAACTGTAGTTTAAGTATGGCTGAAATTAAAACATGCTAGTTAAATAACTATTATTAATCTTAAATTTAGGGTATTTTGAAATGAAATATTAATCTTCTTCCCTTCTGTTTTTAAGGAAATTTTCACATTTAAATAATCAAATTCAAATGTGATGTACTGAATGAGCATTGAAACAAAGAAACAGAACTTGTAAAGAATCTCCTTAAAGTCTTTTACTCTAAGAATATTCCTATTGGGGCACCTGGGTGGCTCACTTAATTAAGTGGTTGCCTTTAGCTCAGGTCATGATTCCAGGGTCCTGGGATCCAGCCCTACATCGGGCTCTCTGCTCAGCAGAGAGCCTGCTTCTCTCTCCCTTTGCCTGCTACTCTACTTACTTGTGCTCTCTATCTCTCTGTCAAATAAATAAATAAAATCTTTTAAAAAGCAAGAATATTCCTATGTATAACACTACATATGATATCAATTTTTTTATGTGTCCTAATATATTCAACATGTTAGTGGACATTAGGTGAAGCTACTCAAAGTCAGTATCATACAAAATAAACAATCTGGCTGCATATGGAATATGTTTTAGAGTACTTCTTTTATGATTTAAAATTTAAAAAATTAAATTAATACTAAAATTAATAAAAGATATAAAATGATCACGGCCATTAATATATCATCTAAATATAAAAAGAGTTGCTATACCTAAAATTCAGTTGGGTAATTTAATTTCCACAGGAAATTCAAGCATTTCCAGTTAAATTGAATCAAGTTGATGAAATACTAATAAAGAATAATCAGGATTAATACAAAGCAGGTTTGTTCACAATGGGAGACATTACATACAGGAATGGAGCTTACAGTCAGAGCCATGCTTACCTTAATACATTTTAATGAAAGCATATGTGTGTGTGTGTGTGTGTGTGTATACACACATATATATAAAATTATACATTTATAGTGAACACACATCTGTATATATAAATGTGAATACAAATATAGTGAATACACATTCATACATACAATTGTAAACCGAGGGGATTTTTTTCAGAATTCTTTTTTTTTTTAAGATTTTATTTATTTATTTGACAGAGAGAGATCACAAGTAGGCAGAGAGGCAGGCAGAGAGAGAGGAGGAAGCAGGCTCCCCGCTGAGCAGAGAGCCCAATGCGGGGCTTGATTCCAGGACCCTGAGATCATGATCCAAGCTGAAGGCAGAGGCTTTAACCCACTGAGTCACCCAGGTGCCCCCAGAATTCTTATAAAGAATAATGTAGAATGCAGTAAAGAATAGTGTGAGATACTATATCAACACCCAAATAACCTAGGTGTTCAGTCGAATGCAAAGCAAAATTTTCTTCACACAGAATATAATGCCTATTTGTGAGAAGGCCCCAAGGAAGCTCAGCTGCCAATTTAAGGAGTCCTTGGGGGGGGCCAATTTAAGGAGTCCTTGGGGGGGATTAATTTAGTTACTTCAAGACTTAGTGAAGAGGCACTGACAATTGAATCTGGAAAAGATAAATGTATCTTAACGGGCAGCAAAGCTGGGGCTGGGTGACCGTATGGCAAATCAGGCAAGTTCTGTGTGATTTGGGTAGAGGATTCTAGTGCCGTAATCACATTAGATTAGCCTTTTTTAAAAAGCCTAGAGATTGATGTCAGCTGCTTACTCTCACTTTTATTTAATATTCAGTAATTTGAAGCTCTTGTGAGAAGGCTATCAAGCAGATTACTTTTATTAATTAACCAAATTACAAATCAGCCTAAACCAATCAGCTCTGTAGCATCACTGAATGTATTTCTTTTAACGCTGTGCTGTAGGACAGTAGGCCTCGAAATGAGAACACAAATCTACAGGTGTGTGAGTGTGTGTGTGTGTGTGCGTTATGTGTATTTTACTTTTTTTTTCCTCACCGAAAGAAGCCAAATAATGCAACATATTTTTACGGTGAAAACAAGAGGTGTTACAAGTATCAGCAATGTGTAGAAACTTTTTAATTCTGTGGGATGCCAAGGTGGCAGAATGTTGTGTCCCAAAGAAAGAAAACGAGGCAGGCAGAACGGTACGTATGCTAATACATATTTGCTCACAGACACATACACTTACAGCCTTAAAGGGAATACATAAAAATTATGCTGCAGACAATGTCTTTATACAAATTTATCATAGCATCTGTCAGCTCCATAATATGTTCATAAAACGAGGAACACGTGTCTTAACAGCATGCCCACTTTGGTGCGCCCACTGTGGTTATCTCGACTTCTCTTGCTGCCGGCCTGGCTGTTGTCTTTCAGATCATAGCCTCAGGAATCCTTGTGACTGCACTTTCACATCAAAATGAGAAGTTCAAATTTAAATATATCAAAGGTACCACTTGAACGAATGTGGAGGGGAATAAAACTGTACTTGGAAAGAGAATTCAAATAAAACGTCCAGGACTGGGGTCAGAAATAATCTTCTACATAACTGGGCACAAAGGAAAAATCCAGGAACGTGAATGAGTTATGAATACAAGTCTAACACTAGCAAATACTTTGGTACAGCAAAGTCAAGGAAGCCTCTATTGGAACACTCTTGGAATTTCAGTGATTATAGTGTAAGACATGTCCCATAACGGGGCTTGATGAATTATTTCATATACACTAGTTACTATAATTGTATAAAATTCTAGAAAGATATACAATCATAAGTGGTTGTCTGAGAATATCTAGTAGCTTTCCTATTAAAAACATCGTTCCTTTTTTGGTCTGTATGGCCTGAATACGTTTTAACATTTTTCCCAAAGATTTCAGCAGATAGAAGATTTTGGGAATATTCATACTTCACTGGGTGCCATGGAAAATATTGTTTTATTCTACAAAGACTGAACTTCCAAAATCCAACTATCATTAAAATTCACCAGGCTTAAAATCTATGAAGTAATGAGGAAACTGTATCTTGATTTATTTGAGAAAAAAATTACTTTAAAATACATATTTGGGGCTGTATGTTACAGTAGGAATAAAGAGAGTTTAGATATTTTCTATTAAATAATAGGCAAATGCAAACATTTCTTCCCCCATTCATCGGCTAACTTGCTAATCTAATAATTAGGAAAGAAGTCATCCACTTCAAAACAATATTATAGATTTGCTTGGTATTAAAGAACAATACAACACAGTAAATCCTAGCTAAGTGGGATCAAAACATTTCAGCTGAATGAAAAGCAAACACGAACTCCTCCAAACCCTTATACTCTTTGCCAGAGTTGAGATTTCTTCCAACTCTTACCAGAACTACACTGAGAAACAAGTCACCCTCCCAAGCTGTTTGTACACTAATAACCATTCCATTTAGCTTCTCATGGCTGAAAATTAAGGGCAGATGCTCTGCAAGATGGTGAATGCCATGTGTCCTGTATGTGAGGCATGTTCTCTGAAAACTCTGTGAAATCTATGTGATTCTTTTCCTTCACTTGGATACCTCTTGAGAGAAAAATGATCTAGAATTGTGTGTTTTATTAAGCTGCCCTCCCCAAAGGAACAAGATATTACCAGCATCATAAATAATTATTTAGCAGAATTATTTACTATATGACAAGATTTAAAAATCGCAGAAAGCCGAGGTACCTACTAGAGTTTTCTTAATATTTATTAACTAAATAAAGACACCTGTTCTCTCTCTGAGTCATACTGCTATAATGTAGAGTTTCAAGGCCTAAGTGCTCTAAGAAAGTCCAGAAAGTAAGCACTAAATGTGATGAGATGGAGAGAGTACGAATATTTTACTCCCACGGGTTTAGATTCTGGTACTGACTCTGATACTTATTGGTGTCATGATCGTGGAATATAAAACTCTCCTGAGCCTCAGATTCTGTTTCTTAAGTAAGAATAACAAGAATAATTATAAAAGCTACAACTTACTGAAGAGGACCTGATATGTTTCAGGCACTGTATTAGGTCTTGTGCATAACAGACTCTGAGTTTTTTCAATAATACTATTAAACAGGTTTTATTATCCTGTTTTTTAAACAGATATAAAAACGGACGCTAAGGGGAAAAAAGGAAACTAAAATACAAACAATATCTATCTTCCAGGGTGTTTTTTTTTTCATATATTAAAGGAAAATATGCTTTATTCAATGACTGGTAGTGTACCCTCTCCTCCAAAAAAGTTCATGCCCTTCAAATATCACTTTTCACAGTTCTCCACACCCCTTTAAATTTCTGCAGTTATCTTTCCTAAAACAGAGAACTCCCTTCTTCAAATGGCCACCCATCCACACTGCAGAAATTACCATTTCAAAGTTTAATGTTCTTCTTACTGACAGGCATCAATCCATGATCTTGTCCAAATGGACATCAAGGTCTACAAAGCCACTGACAGGTTTTCTCTTTAAGCTGTGCCTCATTACATCCTGTGACCTTGATTTCTAAGACGTTACCCTTGCTGGGTTTGGAACTCTCTGTCTTTTATATATCTCTGAGCATTTCTTCTGTATCCAACTCCTGCTAAATCCCATATATGATTCCTAAGAGCTTTGCTTTGAATTCACAGTCTTTTGTTACTGTAATCTAAGGCAGAGAAATCCTGAAGCATATATTTATCACATAGCCATTTTTCTGTAATTCAAGAAAGAAGGAGGGAAGGAAGGAATGAAGGAAAGAAAGAAAGAAAGAAAGAAAGAAAGAAAGAAAGAAAGAAAGAAAGAAAGAAAGAGGGAGAAAGGAAAAATTGGACGGTCATGTGAAGGTAGGCAAGCAAGAGAATGCATAATTATGCTAGAACTCCTTTGTGCTTGTATTGTTTTAGGTTCCTTCCTACACACACACATATTATTTCACTTACTCCAAACAATAGACCTGCAAATTAGGAATTCTCCTCAGTTTTATTTAAGAATAATTTTAGGCTGAAAAAAAGAAATGTCAAAATATACTGGTAACTTATGGTAGAGCTGGAATTTGAGCCTGCCCTGACTCTTAAACTTACTCTTCCTGCCAATTCTCTTGGAAGTGGGAAGGTTAGATGTCAGGATAAGAATAAGGATAATGAAATATACAATCCATGCAGAAGCCTCATCTGATTTCCATAGTCTGTCTTTACAACCATCAGGGCATTTTGAACCATGGCCAACTTTCATGCTAATAGTGATTCTGGTCTTGCCAATAATCAAGTCTAAATATGAGAGTCAAAGACTCTACTACTTTCAACCACATTAGCCTGATCAGTTCATTCTCTCCTGTTAGTGGGACCTCTATCTCACCACCCGGCCCATTGTCTCCTTAAATTCAGAAGTGTCATGCTAACATTTTCTGAATCTTTTCAATGTCCATTGCCAACACTTTCTACTTTCTGATTCTCATTTGCTTTACCTTTCTAACTCAAGCCTTTTCTTCTTCTTCTTTTCCCTTTTTTTAAACATTTTACTTATTTTTTTGAGAAAGAGCGTAAGTAGTGGGGAGAAAGAAAAGCAGGTTCCCTGCTGAGCGGAGAGTCAGAAGCAGGGTTGGGTCCCAGGACCCCAGGATCATGACCTGAACCAAAGGCAGATACTTAACAGACTGAGCCACGCAGGCACCCCTCAAATCTTTTGTTCTAAACCACATTGTATGACATTATTTTCCTGATCATTTTACTTTCACTTCCTCATCACCTCAAACTTACATTATTCTCTCAAATGTTTCTTCTTTTCCTTATCTTTCCCATCTTTTTCTATCTTCTTAAATCCTGATCAATTATCTTAATTTTCCTTATCATGCTCATCATATCTACCTTGCACTGCACCTTATATGTTATTTCTATTACAGTCTGTAAGGTTTTGAAAGGCAAGGTCCATATTTGATTCCATACAGTATTTTTCTCAAGGCCTAACAAGATAACTTATGTGTGACAGTTTGCAATTGGTATTCGTCAAAATAGAGATAAATTAAGTATTTATAAGTTCCTTTCTAAGAAAAACTAAGCCTACAGAGAGAAGAGAATTGAAAAATTCCACTTACTTCTCAAACTGATTAACTATAGATCCATCTACAGTTTAAATATCTGAGTTGCAGTCACTTTAAATATCTAGGTGGTCTACCTTTGATCCAAAGTCTGTTTTTATGAAATAAACTCATAAGAAACATATAAAATATTCATCCATGCATTAATTATTCTTAATGTATTCTTCTACTTTCCCACCATGCTTCAGAGAATGTTTTGCTTCATTACCTAAATAGATTTAATTATACAGTAAGCAAAATTATGTACAATAAAACTAAACACTAGGAATTTTAGAGCTTATAGTGTGAATTTTCAAAGTCATTACGTACTCTTACCATTAGAAATAATCAGACATCAACTGTGCAAAATCACAAAATCTCTGCAGTCTCAAGAATACCTTTATCATAGGAGTCATTTTCCATGTGAACACATGAGAATTGTAAAAATTATTATTAATACCCAAAGGGCGCCTGACACAATCAGCTGTAAGCAGAGTCTGTCACTACAGAAAATCAAAGACTCATTACTATTAACTATTAAGAAGCCATCCCAATTTAAACACGGGCTTCACAAAAGGTAATTCAAAAAAGATGTTTTATATTTCACATCCTTATATAAAAATAATTTTCCCCAGAACCCCAATTAGACAAAATAAGATGTTTGAGTTTTCTAATCTGAGGCCCATGCACTTTATACTTTAAAAACAACTAAAGAGGGGCGCCTGGGTCGCGTAGTGGGTTAAAGCCTCTGCCTTCGGCTCAGGTCATGATCTCAGCATCCTGGGATGGAGCCCTGCATCAGGCTCTCTGCTCAGTGGGGATCCTGTTTCCCTCTCTCTCTGCCTGCCTTTCTGCCTACTTGTGATCTCTCTGTCAAATAAATAAAATCCTAAAAAAAAAAAAAAATTAAAGATATGTTTCACAAAAATTAAAGTTGTTTTGTTCTCATTTTGTGTTTATTTTCTAAAGAAAGTAAATAAGTTTCTCAAAGAATTTTCTTCTGTGATAGCAACTAATTAGATGCTCACCCAACATTTTTTTTCCCCCTCTTTCAGGGCTTCAGACTAGATCATATGTTCCCACCTTCCTGAAATTAGACATGGGCCTGTGGCTGACTGGCTAATGAGATGGGGGGCCTAGAGATATGTGCCATTTCCAGAACTGACCCATTTAAAAAAAAAAAAAAAGTGAGGGTACTGCTTCTCTTCTCTTTCCTTATCTCCTTGAGGAATAAAAAGGACTCTAAGATCTCCAGGGAGGCTGGAGCTACATGATGGAAAGTGCCTTGGTCTCTGAACCCAATGGAAAACCACTCCCAGAACATCAGCAATTATTATGTAGACAAAAAAAAAAAAAAAAAAAAATCTTTGGGTTAAATCCCTAAATTCTGGGGCTGCTTAATACAACAGTTAACCTATGCTGACCAATAAAACTTCAGAAAAGCTTTTCAGACGTACACAGTCCTCTTACTAGATGAAGATTTTTTTTCCTAATCTATTTTGATTGTAGATAATTCCCCCAAAGAATGTTTAAAAGGGGAATGGGCAAATTATAGGTTTTTGTGTGAACTGTAATGAATCTAATGTATGTTAGGCATGCATTTTCCTAGAGGCTGTATGAGTCCATGTAGGAAAACAATTGAAAGTGTCTTAATGAATTACAAGGAATGACATCTAGTTCTCTGGGCCTTGTGCCATTGGACCTCTTGCTCACGCCCATTGCTTGTCAAACAAAACTAGGAAATTTACATTGAGATTTTTTTTTCTTTTTGCATGCATGGTTTTATCAGTACAGTTTGATTAAATAAGTATGAGATATTTCTTGTTCCCTACACTCCTCAGAATAATTTTCTAATGAGTGCTTTATTTTTAAATGTAGCCTAGAAAAATAACATTTCCAAAGAACACAAATTTCATCCTTGAATTCTACCATTCAGGAGGCAAAATAACGGAAAGGAGGAGATGGCGGAGGAAAAAGCCCAATCAATTTGGATAAGAATATTTGCACACTATCAGTGGGTAAAAATCAATGTCAATCCTAGTCAAACATAGATTTCACAGTGGGAATATATACAGCCCTGTGTTCCTCAAACAAATGGTTAGCGCTGCTGTGAACGATTGCAATGAGGCCCAGATTACATTTGTATTAAAGCTGACAGAATCCTACTGCTAATTTACTAAACCAAGACTGCTGGGGGCTTAGGGCTTGTGCCATTTTTTAGCCTTCAGAGAGGTTAGCTTCTGATTCCACACCTCTTCTGCAAAGCTGAAGGATTTCTCTGCCCTTTGATTGTTTCCTTTGTTCTGAAGGGTGACACGGGACGCTGGAGAGAGCTGAAGAGGTGTGCATGACTGCGGTGCCTCCCAAGTTTACTGTTAAACGATGAAATGGAGCTTGATTTGTTCATACCATTTTAGAAGCTACTTTAATATCCATAGATGTTGCAGGTCTTGAACAAGACAATCCGCAAACAAGAGATTCCATTCGTTCTGAAGTGTGTTTGGACCTTCTGAGGGATGTCACTCTATAGGCGGACACTGGGTCAGTTTTTACAGTGTTGAAATAAAGATGGAGTTTTGGAACTAACTTATATCTTCTTCGCCATCTGTGGGATGCTCAGAATCAATGGGGCTTTGTGGGCCTGTTTATACCGGTTTTACATGTAGATAACTTGTACCATTCTTCTTTTTTTTTTTTCTTTTTTAATTTTTACTGTTACTTATTTATTTTTTAAAGTGTAACTTATGTAAGTAATCCTTACACCCCAGATGGGTCTCAAATTCATAACCCTGAGATCAAGAGTCGCACGTTCTCCCAACTGAGCCAGCATGGCACCCCACCTTTCTTCTCTTTAACACTAAGCTGCGGTTTTCTCCGATTTTTTTTTTTTTATACTTTTTTTATTTTTTATAAACATATATTTTTATCCCCAGGGGTACAGGTCTGTGAATCACCAGGTTTACACACTTCACAGCACTCACCAAAGCACATACCCTCCCCAATGTCCATAATCCCAACCCCTTCTCCCAAACCCCCTCCCCTCGGCAACCCTCAGTTTGTTTTGTGAGATTAAGGGGAGGGAGACAAACCATAAGTTTTCTCCGATTTTAATAACAGGTTATGCCATATTGTTTACCAAACTGTTATCAAGATGAAAAAAATAAGAAAAGGTTTTCTTGGTTATAAATACAATCTGTTCTCACTATTCAAACACTGAACACCACTGAAAGTATTTTCAAAAATGAAAATTACCAGAAATCCAACTCCCCTGAGAGCTACTATTAAAATTTAGGTTAACAGCTTTGCAGAATTCCTCCTATCACTCCCTTACTTTGCCTTTTCTCCCACTGCACATCCACCTTCTTTCCTTCTCTCCTCAGAAGCTCATGCTCCCTGCTCCTAGTACAGCACACTAGCCACTTACCAAAACTTTACTCTTAATTTGCGGTGTGTATGTGTGTGTGCGCGCGTGCGCGTGTGTGTGTGTGTGTGTGTAATATTGTTTTCAGAGAATTTAGTGATTCATCACTTACCTATAACACCCAGTGCTCATCACAAGTGCCCTCTTTCATACCCATCACCCATCTAGCCCACCCCCCTCCACCTCCCTCCCTCAACCCTCAGTTTACAGAACATGGTCTTATACAAAGCAGAATTCAATATATATTTTAATGACTAAATTAATGAAATGTAATTATCCTTGCTTTTTAAAATTGTTTAAAACTTTTTACATCAATAAATACAATTCCAGCAAATTTTAGGATTGTGTATCTCATTCATGGAGAACTGTGATTTATTTAGCAATGCTCTCATATAGGCATTTCTTTCTCTCTTTCTTTCTTTCTTTGGTCAGTTACTAGCAGCTGAAAATCAATGTATATGCTCTTGAGCATTTATCTCCTTCTTAGGATAATTACTCAAACTGGAACGTTGTATTAATAGTCATAGATACCTACCTGTGATAAGTATTTTTGAACTATCTCATTAAACTTTGTGCAGATTTATACACTCCACCAACTGTAAATGAAAGTGCCTATATCTCTTCAGTTTTGTCATAACTGGAAACTATACTTATATTTGAACCTTCCTTATTTATGTGGGAGAAAAGTCAAGACAATAGGTATTTGGCTATTTTCCTGTACTCTGGGGGAATTTTCTAGGTTTTGTGTGTGTGTGCATGTGTGCACACGCATGTATGTGTGTGTGCCTACAGATTATTTTAGCTTCAGAATATATCCTGGCCTTTGAACCAGATAGGAGATAAAAGAATATCCTGGAGAGGGGCACCTGGGTGGCTCAGTGGGTTAAGCCACTGCCTTTGGCTCAGGTCATGATCTCAGGGTCCTGGGATTGAGCCCCACATCGGGGTCTCTGCTCAGCAGGAAGCCTGCTTCTCTCTCTCTCTCTGCCTGCCTCTCTGCCTACTTGTGATCTTTCTCTGTCAAATAAATAAATAAAATCTTTAAAAGAAAAAAAAAGAAAAAGAAAATCCTGGAGAGGCAAGTTACAACTCATAAGGAAACAATTGGCCTCAATGTGTTTCAGATAATATACATAGATACTGTAAGTTTCAGTGGATTTAGAGCCCTCACTTAAGAGTCCTGGGTGGTTGCAGATATTTGCTCAAATTTCTAATTCTGCCAAGATATACCTATTTATCAAATTATCTAGCTAATTTCTCTAGCTTAAAGCTTATAGAAATATAGAATACAATGGACACAGTTTCAGGGCTTTGTTTTTGTGCCTGTGAGACTGCAAATGAGTAAAACGACAGAAGAGAAGGCTAGATGTCAGCTCTAGGTAGGTCCTGAATTGAAAGATGCCACGTCGGGTCATGGTATGGACACAGGGGTGTGACAGTGAGGCTGTCATAGAAGGATACTAGGGAAAACACTGGTAGTAAGGGAGAAAAAGTGTTGAGCAGAATCTAAAATGTTATCTTGAACAAACTTAGTTCACCTATGCTTGTCATTTGTTCTAGGTTCAGTGACCTTTGTTTCCTAATCAAAATCTTTTTTTTTTAATAAATTATATCGGTGAGTATTTCCTTTTATTGATTCAGCTGAACTAAAAATAAACTGAGATGACTGATGATACAAGATGAAACCCAAGTCAGGCTAAATATATCAGAATTCTGCAGAAGAAAATTTTCATTATCCTGTCAATCACCACATGCTGATAATCTTCTTTTCTAGTCTTTTCACCAAGTTAATTAAGATTTCCAAATATTCATAAATGCCAAGGGTTTAAAAAATAAAGTTCCATGCTTTGACGTTATAAATCTGGGAATTATTAAAACTGTCTAATTTCTAATTAAAACAAGGATAAAACTGGCTTTCACTTACACAGGTAAATACAAACTTTTATTTCTATAACATTATGGGGTACAAACATCATTGTATTTATTTTGGGTAAGAAATAAAGTCTCTCATATTAGTAATTACACTTTTGTAGTGCCATCATTACAAGCTTCTTATATAGAGGTCAACATTGTACCTATATTCAAGGACAAAATCAAAGTGAATTCCACTCTAGAAGAGTTCTTTTTTGTTCCCACTTTGATCTAAATATGATTTTTGTTCTGTTCTGTAATGTTTTTATCATAGCAACTAATCCAAAAAGCACACTTTATTTTTTTGTACAATTGTTGTTTGATGGCGATGGTGGTGGAGATGAGGATGTATGTGCATAGTGTCGAATTTTGATGAAATATATTTGTGTGTGTATGTGTGTGTGTGAGTTCACAATCAACCCACCTATGTGTGTCCATATATACATATATGTAATATATATGTACATACACATATTACATATACACTCATATTACACATAGCACACATATATGTACATATACATACATATTACACATATATGTATATACACACACACACATTTCTTAAATGAATATCTCTATACCATCAGGTTCAGAAAAGCAAAGATGCTCTACTTAATTTCTTCAGTTCAGAATGTCTTTATTCAGTCAACAAGTGATTCTGAGTGCCTGTTATGCAGCAGGTACTGGAAACAGTTTATTTGCTCCCATACATATGGGACCTGTGTATATACGAGTGAGCACAGCTAAAAAAGTCCTTGCCCTCCTCAAGTCGTATAGCCTTTACAATTCCATGCACAGAATGCATTTAAATAATTTTAAAATAATAACTATCACAATTCAATTTTTCATTAGCCACATAATCTCTCATATTAAATATAATTCATAAGATAGAATTAAAAGTAGAATTTTGGAGGATGGCTAGATCTAAAATGTACCTAGAAGAAGTAAGTGTCAATAACATTTTCCTGGGTAGCTTTTACAACATGTTCCCTAGCTGGCCCTGCTCTCTTATACCTAGGTCCACATTTCTAACCACTTTTATTAAATGCACTTTCACACTCATTAAGTAAACCTACAAGCCATGCACAATATAGATCTCAATGTGGTAAACCAAAGGAATATAAAACACACTCACACACACACGCACACACTCAACATACACCACAAAACAAACCTTATACTCAACTGTTGCCTTGAAACACTGTACTGAGATAGCTCGTGTTAAGAGTTTTTTTCATCTAAATTATCCCATGTATTGATTCCAAGTTTCTTAAAATTTAATTTTGCATATAGAGACCACAAATTAATAATTTTCTCAATAAATCCTCTCCACCTTATTATATACGACTCGTGCTAGCTGCTCACTTCTTGCTGAAGCCACTACACTATACAGATCCAAGGACGTCTGTAATCTATGTAAATGGCACCCCTTGGAGTTGTTCAGTGCTCAACCTGAAGGTGAACCATAGTTTCAAATGATGCCTCTTCTCTTGGGCCCCAATTCAATAGTGTTCTGTTAGCAAAATCTGTCTTTCCTTCTTCTTTTTTTTTTTTTTTTTAAGATTTTATTTGTTTATTTGAGAGGGCTTGAATGAGAGAGACAGAGAGAGAGAGCATAAGCAGGGAGAGGGAGAAGCAGTTTTCCTGCTGAGCAGGAGCCGAACATGGGGTTAGATCCCCAGACCCCAGACTGGAGCTGAAGTCAGACATTTAACCAACTGAGCCACCCAGGCACCCCAGCAAAATCTGTCTTTTCAGTTTTTGTTTTTCAAGCTCTTATAGTGGATCATATGCTTGTAAAAATAACAGGAGTCAGTTTTGAGAAAGAATTATTTTAAAAACACCCAAAAGAATGTTTCCAAACCCACTTCTTATTCAAAACACTCTCTCTACGAAGTGGTTTTAAAAACCAATATTACCCTTGCAATCTAATATTTATGAATGTATAGAGATTGCATTACCAATTATACATATACACTCTATATTTTCATTGGGTCATCTGGGGATTTAAACATGTTTTGCACATTAACTTGAAATTGTAAGAAAAACTTGAACATTGGCCTCTACTAGGTTTTGCTTTAATATCCTTGGAAATTTAAAAACCACTTCATTACATTTTTGTAATAATTGTTTGGAACTGGCAGGTGGAATGCTGGCCTGGAGTAGTTTAAGTGCATAGAGTATAATGGATTATGTTACACCAGTCATTCCAGAGCCATTCTTTCTATTGCCATAAGCTATGTGTCTTGGTAACCATAACCACACCACAGAATTAATCTGGGAAAATTAATGAATGCACATATGAACATAATTAATAGATTTCATTATAAAATACATTTAAATTAGATTTTGGCATTTTCTGTATTAATTGAAGTCTGTTCTTACACATGGGATCCATAATTGGATTAATTTCTAAAGATCTGCCTATGGATAGGGTGGCTTTCGAAGGGCAAAGCTAAAACAAGCACAGTCACTACTTTTAAGGATTTGTAATATAGGGTAGAAGGGCCTAGTTTTACAAAAAAAAAATATATTAATAGCCTTACGCTACTAGAGAAGAACGTGTTAAGTGACATAATGCAGACATGGATGAAAGCTTATGTGGGAGTTGAGAGACGGATTCCAGGCAGCGTGAGATTTTAGAAGAATTAATGGAAGAGGTGAAATTTGTACTGGGTTTTAATGGATACACAATGATTTTCTACGTCAGCTTGAAAAATATGTTATCATATATGTGTTTTCATGGCAGTTTTTGATTGATAGGGACAAAGTATTGCATGGTTTGTGTTACGTGTTTCTGTTTGACAGACATATCACTTATTATGTCAATAAAATCTCTAAAACCCTCTGGAAATCATCACCTGGGTATTCTCAGTACACTTCTCTAAGATTGTATTATACAACTGTCATGGATTTGGCATTTCATCCTAAAGTACAGATGTGAACCCAAATAGCCTGACTGTATTTGTTTGCACAATAAAGCAACTGGTAGTTTGCTTGAGTTTATGCATTTTGATTTTCTGGCATTAGAAGACAGGGCATGAAGCAGAGCTGTTGCCGTAATGAGAAAGAACAGATAGGAAAACTAAAAGAACTTTCGCAACACACCTCTGGAGAGCCAGCCATCGATGTGAATTCAGGTACACATATGGTGCCAAGGTATGATCATCAATGACATGGCAAAATGTATCTTCACTGGAAGGGAACTGGGTCACATTTCAAAATATATATTTATTTATCCTTTTCATTCATTCAATAAATATTGATTGTCTAAAACAGGCCATGTGAGACAAATCTCCTCTCACTAGCCTACATGCTAGGATTAGGACATAAAGAAACACATAAATAAACAACTTTTACCAGGTAGGGATATATCCCTTATGGAGAGTTAAAATAGGGTAACAGGATGGAAAACGAATCAGAGCCAGAGAGCCTCTTCGTAGTGATATTTACTCACCAACGAAATAATATCCCAGTTTTGTCTAGCAGGTAATTTTCCTGTAAAATCATTTAAGGAAAGTACATGACTCTCTTTTTAAGAAGTCTGATACACATCTCACGTTTCACAAACTCCCTGTGCATCATCGGGAAGTGATTTAAAAAAAAAAAAAATGTATTCTCATTTAAAATTTTGGTCATTTTTTTTTTTAGGCTTTATTTATTTATTTACTTTAGAAAGAGTGAGAGAGAGCGTGATCAGGGAAGAAGCAGAGGGAGAGGGAAGAATCCCAAACAGACTCCCTGCCGAGCACAGAGCCTGATGGGGGGCTCAACTCCACAACACTGAGATCATGAGTGAGCCAAAATCAAGAGTCAGATGCCTAATCCACCCCTGGCACCCCTGGCTATAAAATTTTAAAATGAATGTGGCATGGCAACCGGAACGCGGGACTCTGCAGCCAGTTTATTCACTCTTACGGCTTCCTTTCCCTTCCTCTTCTTTCCCTTTGCCGGCGCCTCCCTTCTTCTCCCTCCCCTCCTCATTTCTCGTCTTTGTCTTTTTGCATATTCTTCTTTTTCTCGTTTTTTCCTCTCTAAAAATCTCACTAGGCCTAATTCAAGCTGCCTATAATAGATTTGATACAGAACTACAAAAACTGAAAATACACGGGTATAAGCCTTTTTTGGGAGTTGCTACAGAAATGATTTCATGTCCCTTCTGAAAAAGTCAAGTATATATAACTATCAATGACCCTTTCTCATGATTCTTAAGTTAAGTATTATCTATTTTACTGTTTAATCGTGGCATCAAAAAACATTTTTGTGATTATGCTTTTTTACTCTCTCTCTCTTTTTTTTTTTTCTGCTTTTTGTCCCCTCTGGCTAGATTTTTGCCCTAAAATTTAAATAGGCCACTTCCTCTTTTCTACAGCAATGCATATTTCTGTGTCAATCAGAATTTTAAATGAACTTAAAATATATTTACATGCTTTAGCACTGAAAACAAACTTATCATCCCCCATATCATAGTTTAAAATATCCATTTTTTAGAATTTTTCATTGGATTTCTTTGCTCTATTATTCCTTTACAAATATTAGCTTAGATTCCTTAGATAATTAGTTGCAAATCACAGCCTAAAGTGAACAAATTCAAGAAAAAAATTGTTCCTCTTAAAAGACGTCATAAACAACATAAATGCCAATGTAACAGAATGAAATTTTATGTGACAGGAGCATTTAAAAAAAAAATCTTACTTATTCTAAATGTAAATTTAAAAATTCCAGAATTATTCCATCTTTTTTCTGCAAAACAGGGTCCTCTCTTGTCATATACCCATGGTAATTATAAAACATGCAATAAACATATAAAATTTATTTGATAAATAAGTCATAATAGCTTTTTGTGTGTATTTTAGTCTCTTTTCCCAGGGAAAGATCATGGCATACACACACACACACACGTCTCACACAGGGAACTAAGTCTGACAAGAGACTATGTCTCCGGTTTTTAATCCACTTTCTAAAACTTCATATGAGAACTTTGAGGTTTAAAGTGTAGGCTAGTTTCTACCAAGACGGTTGCATAATGGTCCAAATTTTGTGAATTCACTTCATGCATGAATACATTATAGGCTATTTTTAGTAAATGTTTATTTAAAAAACATATTTAATAAAAGGGCAAATGTGTTATAATAAAAATAATACTTCCTTTGTATTAATTTGAATGACATTATCATTGGAAAAGCGGACCTCAAGAAATCATTATATATTAGGTATACAACTTTTAAAAATTTAGAAAACATGTTTTATTTTTTCCTACATATGGTTTGTAAATTTCTTTGACTAGCATAGTCTCGAACATTAATTTTAAGTAAATGAATCATGTTTATAATTTTGAAAGGTGGTAGTTATTTGATAGCTAATGACTATAAAGTCAAGATTTGACTAAAATACACCTGATTATTCACTTCTTAAAATTTTCTTATAATCCATTAATGCCCTAGTCTTCTCTGTGATTCTCATGTCATGGTTTCCACTTCCATCTGCTATAGAGTTTCTGATTTAAAATGTAATTCAACATTAGAAAATGTCTTTGTTGAGCAGAAGGGAAAGAAGAGGAAAGAAGAAAGGGAGGGAAATGGTTCTAAAGCCTCGGATTCTCTATTAAAAGTATCAGTTATTAGCTTGTAATTCAAGATACTTCACCAGACACTTTCATTCTTGGAAAGGAGCCAAATATCAGGAATAAAAGATTCCTGTTGAATTTTACAAACAGACCAAGTTCCAAGAATAGTGTCCATATTTCAATTGACATACTGAATGAAAAAGCAATTTGATACAATTTCTTATAAAAGCTCAGTTCTTTGGAATATATGTTTATAAAAAATAAAAAATTTAAAAAAAAAAGCTCAGTTCTTTAATACTTCTTATAAAATGGATTAATGCATTTTTTATCTTCATATTTGATTTCTTTGATGATTAATCTATCAATATATTTTACACCTGCTTCAAAACAATGACCCTATGGTGCCCTTGCCAAACGAAGCTACTGTTTGCTATTTACCTTGACTGATTTTGACCACAATGGCTAACAGAAAGATAGGATATTTTACAAGAACCCACAAAAAGTTAATGGGCTTATATTCGTGAAGGTCCAAGATAGGAAAAAATTCAGCTGTTTAGATATATAGAGGAAAAAATATATTTCTATATATTTATCAGGGAAAAAGAAACAGATCGGTATTTATTTTCTCTCATGCCCATGTAATATGTTTATTTACAAATTGCTCTAAAGGCTGGAATTATCATATTAATCTTTTTATTTATTTAAATACAGTTGAGAAAAATGAGGCTCAAAATTACCAAATTATTTTTGCCTTCTTTTTTTAATTTTTTCCTATAGATGGAAGTCTCATTAAACATGCTTCTATAGTGCCTTGTTTTGAAACTGTTACATCTATGTAAAGCATGTGACAAGAGTTGAAAACAAGACAAGTTATGATATGGCCAAATCTTCCTTCAGAATGCTTATGAAGATTGCTTTTACATTTAGTGAAATACAAAAATGTTTTTAATATAAAGGCACAAGCTCTTAGAGCACTTCTAAAAATGTACTTTTGACTTCTACTCACTGTGTCAAACAGCAGACATAATCAAGTTCAAGTTGATTCTTACTGATAGAACTCCTATAGCCCTACACATTTCAATTTATTTAAACCTACTGTAATCATTACGTAGAATATTGATTTAATTTACCTATTTTAACTTTAAAAAATAAAGAAGAAAAAGGTAAAGATTTACAGAAAGCATGATATACACAAATAAATTTTAAAAGTCCATTAGTTCTGCACAAAAGGGGTTTTGCACAAATTTGGTCTTTACATTTAAATCTTTGATTTTCCTGAAGTTTCTAACGCTTAATACAGTCCCACTGTAGAAATGTCAGTATGAGAAGTCAGGAAAAATGCTTATATGGTGCTCATCCAGGCATGAATTTCAAAACCCTCACAGCTTTATAAATGTGAATGTGGATTGCTTTTGCTTTCAATACATTTTTCTCAATACAATAAGGAGAACAATATTCCAAGTTTGAGGTTTATACCACAAGGCATTTTTGAATTTTGCAGGCAAAAAAAGTCTTATGGTTCAGTAGGGAACACATCCCCCACCTCCTTCCTAGCGTATAATTCAAAAGTGGCAAAGCTAGCTTTATCTAAGCTCCTAAAAATATTCACCTGTGGCCTTATGTCAATAAAAAAAGTTTTACCCCCTAAGAATTGCTCTCTGGAGTTTTACTGAGAAATTCATCTTTACCTCAGCAGTCAATGAATATCAACTATCCGGCGCTGTCTTTACCATTTGCAGCAATATAATTCAGGCAAAACGAAAGGTGGGATTTGTTTCAGCTCAGAGAAAATCTTTATGGCTAATTATTAGGAAAGTCAGCCCCCCCAAAATTATCTAAAAACATCCTATTTCATATTTGCTATGTAGACCAGAGATAGAGATGGTGAATATACCTACTTCCTGATAATAATGTAATTAATTAAAATTAAGGACAAACCTCTAATTCTCAGAATATACCTAATTTAGTGATTGGAATTTTAATCAGTTAGAAGTTGCTGAACTTGCTATCAGATTGAGAGTGGTTTTTGTTATGACTTAAGTCAGGTCTTGTGCAGAAATTGTGTTTTCTTTATATGAACAAAAATATATAATGTGTGTATGTGTGTGTGTTTGTGTGTGTGAACATTTAATCTTCATATGAATCAGTTACTTGCTTTCAACAAAAATAAAAATGTTTCTCTGACTTTGCACAAAGCTGCTTCACTATTTCCACTAATTGGAGTGAGGTTTTCCAACATCAGAAAGTGGAAGCAAGTGGAATAAATGGCCCAAAAGAAATGTTGTCTTGTGAAAATCTGGTATGTTTGACAATTTACTGCTTGAGTAAAGCTTATCTGCCATTTGAAATCTATAAGCTATCAGACATCACACAACATTTCAATGTTAGTACTATTTTATATTTTAATTACCCAGAATCAATGTTATAGAAAATTGGATTCCTTTTCAATGCCTCTCACTTGGATGTCAAAGATTTTCCAAAACACCTCCTTATTTTGATTACTAAAGTGCCAAGATTGAACTCTGTCACTGGTGCAAAATGATTCAGTATATTATTTGATAGAATGTAGAGTGTGGCACAGTAGGTAATGGACAAGAGACTTATCTAAAATTATATAACTCTCCAAATTTGAGAATGTGGTTGGGAGGAAGTTAAGAGCTGAAGTTGAAAATAGAGGAAATAAGAACTATACTAGCTTAAGGGAAACTTTCCCAAAAATTACTTTTTGAAAGGATTTCCTTCAATAGAAACTTTACTGAACTATAGAAAATAAAGAGGATGGCCAAATAGCATGAGAATCCATGGGTACAGGAGTTAGTAATAAAACACTGTCCATTCAGTTGCAGGAAATAGGACAAATAGGTTAAATTGGAGCTTCAAAGGATATTTTATAGCTGTTATTCTTTAAGAGGAAACCCTGTAAATTAACAAGAGAAAGTCCGGAAGGCAAAGTAACACTTAGGTTTGTTTAAAAATTGTACTACTTTTATTTTCACCATATTGCCCTGGAAATTTAGCTTACTATATAAGAAAAATGCACCCTGAGGGTTAATTCATGGATTTATAAAAGAAACATTTGGACATGATTTGTGAGAACGTGATTTTTAAAAGTAAATCATTTGAGTTATCCAAGTTAAAATCAGTCGATGTTTTATGAAACATGATGTCATTTCCTAAATTAATCACTCGAGTTCCATATTCCTCCCCAAAAGCTAAAACTCAAATTACTTTCTTTTCATAAGTAACACACTCACCAAAACAAAACAAAAGAACCAACCAATGAATATCCCAAAAAAGTGTGAAGAAAATGCTGGCACCTCTCTGGAATTTGATTTCTTTCTTTTTTTTTTTTTTTTTTTTTGTCATAATTCATTTGACTAATGCACCTTTTCTGCTCTCCAGCTGCTGTGCAGGGTGTCTGCCTTCTGTCTTAATATCTCATCATCTGCCATCTCCCACAGGTAATTTTCTGACTGTTTCTGTTTATTGTCAACTTTTCATGACATTCCCCCTCCCCTGTCCTGTAACGCCCACCCCATGTCACACTACAGTGATGAAGTAGTGTGCCAAAGTTATAACAGGAAAGTTCCTTTACAATGAAGTTTCAAGGTAAAGCATGTTCAGGCAGTAAAAGAAAAGAAAGATGTTTCTGTAATTCACTTTTCAGAGAAGCTTCAAGGGTAATCATAATGTGGTTGCCTTTGAGTCCTGAGGTCATATACTAAAGCTATTACAAATGATTTAATAAATACATATTTAATTATTGAATCACTTTAAGTGCACTATTTAATTTCCTTACCACAGATGGCATGCAATTACTAGATTTACTCAGGTTTCTCTAAGTAATTTCCATTAGCATACATTTTCACTCTCTTCCTTTTTCCCTGAAGTTGAAAAACTCCTTAGACAATTATCCCAGAGTGTACCCAGATATTAAAAAATAGAAACAAGACAACAGTAAAAGCATATAAGACCATACCCTCTAGAAACTGCATCAAAACACATGAAATACTGCATCACATTTTTAGGAAACATATGAAAATGAAAACTGAAAACTGGGCTTAAGTTCTTACATTTTAAATTAAAGTTTTAACATGTATTCTTTTATACTGTGATAATTTCTGCAGTGCAATCGACAAGCCTGCTCCTTCGCCAGACTTTCAGGAGGAAAATGAAGGAAGAGCAGGATTAAGAGAAATCCCCAAAGTCACAGTCCATCCTGCAATACTCTGCACTAATATCAAATAATGCACATATTGCTTATGCTATCAGGCACCTGGCTTTATAAGCACCAGTTAGCTAATTCTCCACAAAAGCTCACGAGAGTGTTACAGTAATTATCTCCGTTTTACAGATAGGAAATGGAGAAACAGCGAAAGTGAGCAGTCTTCCAAGCCCCTCAGCTTGTAAGGAAGGAGAGTGATTTCATCCAAACAGACTCTGCTTCTAGTGTTGTGACCACTGTGTTCTACCAGTACCCAACCTCTAAACTGTTATTTCAGATTTCCCTAAGATAATCTCTTGGAGCTTTCCCCAAGGTGATGAGTAGAGCCTATTTATTATATACGCTTTAAAAAAAATGATTTACAAGCAACAGTAAGCTATTAAAATAGCCTTGTGTAATTGGACATTTTTTACCAAGTCCTATAAGGCTTTGTTACTGATGAATAAATCAGACGCACATTGTACGTGAATGCAGCTTTAAGACTTTTCTTACATCTGTTTCAGTCTCACCTCAATGAAAAAAAAAGAAGTTGAACTGAGACCATGCCTAAATAGATACCGCCTTTTTGCCCAGAAGTCCCAGCAGCCTCAAACATTAATCATTCATTTGCGATAGGTTCCATTAACCACGGTTTTCCATGATCTCACCCTCATCATCAACTCCGCTTTACTTTCTAAAATTAGGTTATTCGTTGTGCTGTATTTGTTCTTGAAAAATTTGTTAGCAACAAATATCTTCTGAAAATGGGCAAAAAATACATGACTATGGAAGTGGAATGTGTTACCACTTTAGAGGGGTCTATTATCTTCCTGGTTTTATTTTATTTATTTATTTATTTTAGCGAGGGTGAGGAAAAGTGGGGGGAAAGGCAAAGGGAGAGGGAGAGAGAAAATATTAAGCTTACTATGTGCTCAGTGCAGAGCCCAACACGGGGCTTGATCTCATGGTCCTGAGATCACAACCTGATCCAAAATCAAGAGTCGGTTGCTTAACTGACTGAACCCCTCAGAGGCCCCTATTTTATTAACTTTAATCCTAAAATGCACAATTGAATCCTTCTCAACCAATTAATGATATTTAAGTTAATGGCTCTAAAAAACACAACCAATGCCTAAAAATAATGGCCAACATGTAATAAACTCTTTGTTTATGCCAGACAGTGATACCCAAGTATTGTACATGGTATCTCATTTAACTCTTGCAACAACTCTATGAGATAGGTGTCACTATTTTGCAAATGAAGGATGAGGCTCCAGATGAACTTGACCAAGGTCACACTGATAGTAAGTGATGAAGTTTCCCTGGAGCCCAGGAAATTAGATTTCAGCTCAACCTGTTAACCTTAACTTTATACCAGGGCCATCCAACAGAAGGTTCTGCAGTAATGAATGTGTGCTATAAAATTAGTGGCTAGTGTGACTGAGGGAATGAATTTTTAATTGTATTTAATTAATTTAAAAATATGGCAGTATGGGGGCTAGTGTTCACCACATAGAACAGTGCTGTGACACTGTTTGCTATTTGTTTTACACAAATATATATACTGGGCCTGTTTCTGCTTCTACTAGTAAAATAGTTAAAATTCTTCTGATTCTCAACAAAACAATGTTAAGACATTATGATATGAAATTATGTCTTTGAAATCATGTCATGCTGGTAAACTAACAGAATATGTAAACATATAAATCTTATTTGGAACATAGATTTTCCCTTTCAAAGCAGATCCCTTCTTGAAGAAAGGGCAATCTCATAGTCATGGAGAAAGGGTCCTCACGCATTTACAGAAAAACAGCTACCACTCCCCCTGCAAAAATGGCTCTGTCTCTGAGGTCTCTGCACCTGGACATTTCTTCCCTTCCACTTCACTCCCTGCCTTACACCCTGTGACTGGGGAGAGGTGCGTAGCAAATAAATACAAAGGAGTGTGGCTTCCAGCTTCCCAAACCTTCTCGTTATAAATAACCCACGCAAGTGTTATGAAATGTGTAAGCCTGATGATTCACAGATTTGTACCCCTGGGGCAAATAATACATTATATGTTAATAAAAAATTATTAAAAAAATAAAAACAGCAGCCCAAGCAGTACTTACTTCCTCATTAAAACAAACAAACAAACAAACCTTCAACAACAGATAAAACAAGGAACATCTACAGAGCGATTTTACCGAGAACTTTTATCAAACCAACAGTCTGAAGCCCTCAGTCGAGTGTGATGAACCACACTCTTTGAAAGGGAGGTCAAACTCCGAAATTTGAGTTGCCCGGTTTTCACAGAAATACTGTTTCCTACAGTGAAGTTACCAGGGAAGGTTTAAAGGATTTTGTTTTGTTTTGTTTTGCTTTTTTGTGTGTTTCATTTTTGACCCCTCCACCCACGAGGTCATCCTGTGTGCTCTGAAGCTAGAATGTCTGATTTTTATTGTTTCAGCCATTTAACTACAGGAACTTGGCCTATTAATTAATCACTTGGGGCTTCTGTTTTTTCATCTTTAAGAGAGAAATGATACAATTCTTAATTCAAAAGATTGCCAAAAATATTGAGTTAGTAGAAAGTATATCTAACAGAGCCTGACATATAGTAAATGCTCAATAAACATGGGAAAATGCTATTACTTTTATTATTCTTATTAGTCTCATTCCTTGTTTTAGATTCATCTGTAACACATACTCTAGTAAATAAAAGGACACTCTGCCTTGCATTGAGAATGAGTTACCATAGGCATGTATGATTTATTCCAGCATTTCTATTTTAGGCTAGGGTTCTGCCATTTATGATTTATTTATATACTACAAAACATAGTATCATGTACCACATAGGCTATGACCACCAAATATATACAGAATGAAATTAAATGTGTACAATGTGCCATTTTTTTTTAATAGATGGGAGAGATTTGTCCCAGCTGTTAGGTAATAGGAAATGTGGTCTTGGTAGTTCTGAAGTCAATCTTTAAGCTAAAAAGAAATTCTTTTCATTCAAAGTCTTAGCAGGGTTTATATATTCACCCTTCTGGGTCTTAAATGGGTTTGAAGAGAATATTATTTGCCTATACTACCCAAAATTCCAGTGCTGGATCAATAAGAAAGAAAGAAAATGAAAGAGAAGAGGAGAGAAGAGAACAAGGAAAGGGAAAAGAGGGAGCGAGGGAGATAGGAAGTAAGAAAGAAAACCGATTTCACTGAATGTTACTTAAAGTGAAGAAACGGGTTTATAGTTTCTTCATATAGTTTAAGGGCAATAAAAAAGTGAAGGTTAGAATGAACAAAAAAGAATTGCACTTTCTAAAGAAAGAATTAGCATTTTTTTTTGGTAGTGAAATGTTATATATGGTATGGAAGCTTCTTTCAGGTATCATTATCCTTCTAGACACAAAAGTTTCTTAGTGAGGCAGATACTGTGATTTAAGATTCACTTTGTACATATTCATTGTTCTTGTAAGTAAAACCTTTCCGTTGGGAACTCTGCAAGGAAAAAAAAAATCTAAAAGTAACACATCTAAATGAAAGTCCTCTTCTGGCAGGGAGGTTGGGGGTGATCAAGAGGTTTAATACACATTAAAACCTACCTACACTTGGTAGGTACTGTCAAAGAAATTTTAAAGAAGCATGACTTATTTCTTCTAAAACAACTATGACTTTTCAAAAATGTTACATGTAAATGAATAATGTGAAAATAGTTACTACTTTAAAAGGGGATATTTATCTATAGAAGTGTTATAGTTTAAGATAAAGTCATTACTCAGAGCCAAAGTTTAGACTAATTAAAATATATAAATTACTTTTCTTGTGACCTCAAGGAGAGAGACCCCGGCTGGTATCAGTGCAAGCTGTGGTCTCAGCAGGAGAATTATTATTATAAATGGATCAGAGCTTCACATATTACAGGAATGCACATGTCAAAATATTTGGGGCTACAACTATAGACAGAATCAATATAACAGACATGAGTATCATTCTCCCCCTTGATTTTTCTATTAAGTTTAGCTAAGAATACCTCAAGGAATAATTATTTCGTGCCAAAATTGCAGCAAAATTTGCATTAATTAGTAGAACACAGTTTCATTTAAAGAAATATTCTACTTTAATGAAATTTTGTTATTGACTTAAGTAGTATACTTTTCAGTTTTCTTGGATTATAGCTCTATTTCTATTCAAGTCATGCAGCAGAAACTTTTTTAGCACCCTTATAAGTCTTGGCCTCTATCCTCAAGACCCTTCTAAATAAAGCTTATAACTCGAGCAGACTTATTTATGCCAATTTACTTAAAAAAAAAAAAAGAACAGGTCTACATTAAATATTGAAACACTTCCAAAGGCATAGTGAAATTTCTGGGCTTTTCAATGATATTAAGTCATACACATTGTTTCTAATAGGTAAAAAGCATCTGATTTGGAACTATGTAAACATGTGCTAAGGGTGAAATGTACAAAGTGTCTGAATGCTTATCATATTGTCCTAAAAGGTTAAGTAACCCCAGAATTAAATTTTGACCCAAATCAGTCTGTTCTCTTTGCCCATATAGACTAAATAAAGACTATTCCATTTATTTTAAAGTTAATATTTTAAAACTATATGCATTTATCAGTATGTTGGTTATTCTCTATTAGGTGAAAAAAGAGCCAGATGAACAGAATTTGCAGGGGTGGGGAGGAGTGGTTTGCTATGGTTGTTGACAATAGCAAAGCAGCTTGCTGTACATATTAGAAGCTATGTTCTATCATATTGGCTCAGCACACTTGATTTTTTTTTTAGACATTTATAATTAGTTTTAAGTACTACAATCCAAACGATGCTTTTGTTGTTTTATTGTTGTGTAAAATTGATTAGTTGGACTTCAATATTATACTTGTTAAGAAAATAATTACTGTGTTGATCATAGAAGCAAGGGTAAATATTTCTGTTTCCAACATCAATATGAATATATTACTGGATTTTTCCCTTCACATAACTATTCTCAACAATAAAAATAACAACCAAAGGTACTGTTCAAACAGCTTCTCTATAATCAGAAGACTCACTCTTTCTTTACTTCATGATTTAATTGATTTGGGAAACAAAGGCAAAAGAAAAATTAAATTTCCTTGCTACTTACTGCCCATTCACAAGTCCTTGAAACAGGGCGAGTGACATTCATCTGGGAACTCAACTGCCTTGATGTTGACACTTTGCTGAGGGCAAAAGGCAATCTTAGCCCAACCCTCCATGATCCTGTGAGTCCACTTTAAATGTAGAAATTCCCTCGGAAACTTCCTTTATCTCTATCTTCCCTCTATCCCCTGCCCCAAAACACATATTAGGAATCATCCTGCAAGCACATGGTCCACTGATATACATCGATTGGTCTCATGACTGAGGGTTTACTAAACAATAGTAAATGACCTTTCCTAACAATAGCTAGCCCCTTCAGGGTCCTAGAAACCTTGATTCCAAAATACCTTGGAAGTTTGTTCTGTCCCAAAACACCTCCCAACTTACAAGTATATAATCAGTCAATTCTCCTGAGCCCAGTGCAGTTCTTTCTGCCCCCAAGTCTTGTCCTTTTACTTTAGTAACATGCACCAAAGATGTCTCAAGACATCTTGGCCATTGGCTTAGAATCCTAACATCTTCCTACATCATCAATGACTGTGTTAGTAGGGGTGTTTTTTAACTTCTTTTAAAATGTAAATCTAGGGGCACCTGGGTGGCTCAGTGGGTTGAAGCCTCAGTGGGTTAAAGCCTCTACCTTCCTCCTGGCTAGCCCCATAATGATTCCAGGGTTCTGAGATCCAGCCGGCATTAGGCTATCTGCTCGGCAGGGAGCCTGCTTCCTCCTCTCTCTCTGCCTGCCTCTCTGCCTACTTGTGATCTCTGTCTGTCAAATAAATAAATAAAAGATTTAAAAAATTTTTTTGAGCTCTGATTGAGTGAAAGCATTCCTTACATACATGAGTGTAATTATACATTGACTATATGTGATAGTGTGTGTGTGTGTATGCTTTAATCTTATTACGTATATACACGTATATGTTTAATGTTTTATTATGAGAAAATTACAACTAAACTGACATTTAAACTGATTTTTAAAATATATTCTAAAGGAAATATCAGACCTTGTACCTATAAATACATAACACTTGTCGTATTTTTTGTTTTTATACTCAAAATATATTACCTGGCTTTGCTTAATTTAATATTTTTTTAATGAGAGCCTATGAGTGAAGCTGTGGGCATTTCATGGTCTTTTTGTACCCATGGGCCTTTTTTATAAGTGGTTTTATATCTAGCCAACTTATCCTTCTGTAACCCTTGAAAACAGTAACTTATATTGGGTTTAAAAAGTATATTAGACATACCCTAGTGTCACCATCTAATTAATATATTTTCTGAAGTTCCACCATCTTCATAAAAGTGTGTATGTGTGTATTCATAGACTCCACAATACCTAAAATACACCATCACAAGATAAAGATTAGTGAAGACTGAAGACAATATCAGCACCTCCATCTTGTTACCAGTTTGTTAGATACAAGAAGAATCATTCTTTTTAGAATACACTATTTTCTTATCTGAAACTCAGTTTTACTGAATTTTACATAGATGGACCTTGTGCTGTTTCTTTTTTCTTTTATTTTGTGTTACATGTTTTGTCTGGGAACAGGAAAGAGGGAGCAAGGAGAATAGAAGGACAGAAGGGAATGAAAGATGGAAAGTGCTAGAAGAAACAATGAATGGCTGTAAATTGCCATCTAGTCTACCACATGCTTATTTTAGCCTTTTCCTCTTTTCCCATGGAAAAGCGAAATAGCATAATTAAGTCTCTATAATGATAGCTAAGTTGAAGCATTCAGAAAATAATTTTCCAAGATCATAGATATTTTAACTGCCTATGTTGACAAAATATAAAAATCAACTGCTTAGTTGTGTTTAAGATACAAGATGTTTGGAGCATTATGAGTGAAGGCAAATACATTCAGGTATGAACTAGATACCTGTCAATATTTGAGGACCCTCATAGAGAGTACCTTTGTCCCAAATTGAGAATTCTTTTTCACGATGAAAAGGTATTCTTCTAGCTTGAATACTGACTAACCTTTATTTTCTAGATGTTAAAACTGACAGCAGAAATCTACTGCTGTCTTCTGTAATTCTGTAAAATCTTTGCCCACTTCAGCCTTCTCAATTGCAAAGTTAGTCCAGATGGGACCATGAAATTTTTGCAGCAAGTTCTACAGCACATAATTTTGTTCAATAAAGTTATTATGCGACACACAGCTGTATACTGCCATATAAATGAGCACATGTGCAATCGAATTCTTGTATTATAAGTTTTATAAGACTAAAATTGAGATTATACAGCCATACACAATAATTTATTTGAAGCATCAACATGTGCTTTGCTCTAGGGTTACACAAATGGTGCCATTCCTTTTCCAAGAGAAAACGTTTGTCATTTAATATTCAGTATTAACACAAATGTTTTCTTCAGAATTATAATCTAAATTAGGTGCTTTAAAATGCATCAATATATCATTAACTTCTTACTTTAACATATTAGATCTATAGAGGAATCAATTCTCCCTAACAATGGTGAGAGAACCTAATCACTCTCTAAATTTACTTTTAATTAGCATCATCTGCATTAATTGGTGTAGCTGATAGCAAAACATTACAGTGCATTGCTATTTTATATTTGAAATGTAATACATCTTTTGGTCTCATATCTTTCCAAAAGAAACTTAGCCATTTTTTTTCTGTAATCCCTTAGTAAATATTTTCAAATGTATTGCTCAAGAATTTTCTTTAGGAAACTAACTTGTGGGGCTATATTAAAGATGAATTATTAAATAAATTTTCAAGTAACTCTTTGGTCTTAATTTCCTGTGCATGGGTGGGAATATCCTAAAAAAATTTTTTTTTTCTCTCTCCTGCACTCTTTTTCTCCCAATTTAACAACTCTTGACTAAATTTTGGAGTGATGCAAAGGAAATGGTATGTAATCACCAAGCAGCCAAGAAAAAAGAAAGGAATCTACCTTTTTTTAAATGCCTGCAATTGCCAGCAACTGTTGTTTTTATATGCATTACATTTTCACAGTAATTATGAAGGACAGGCAATATTTCCATTGTTCTGATAGGAGGAAAAATGCACTAAGTAAGTAAGTAAGCAAATAAATAAATGAATGAATAAATAAATAAATAAATACTTAGAGGTCTGAAAAGTTAAGTGACTTTCTTTCCAAAGGTAACACAACTAGCGTTCACAGCCAGCTAATATAGCTATTCTAGGTCATAGCCATAGTTCAGGTCCTCTGACCCCAGGTCCAAAGCTCTTTTCTCTACATTACACATTCTGATGGTGTTCCAGCCTCTATCTAGTCCCATTCATTGTAAAGAAAAATTACAAACAATTAATAACCAACTTGCCAATCCAATGAAAGACCACAAATTGGCCTAATCAAGACTGGATTTCTGACATTTGACCCAAGAACCATAATTTTTTGGAAAGAACAACAAATTCCTTGCCAATATAATATTTTCCTTTTTGAACTAATCTATTTTTCCTCTCTTATAACCTATGTCATTTATGAGACCACTCTCCACTTGGTTGCCTATCATAGAAATGTTACCTGTTCCAGATTCCTCCATCTTCCTTACCCCCAAGTTCAATCAATTCCTCAATTCTGTAGGTTCAACCCTGGAAATATATCTGTCAGGCAGCTGTCTTCAAATATTAGTGTGCCTCAGATTTCCTGGGGATCTTGTTAAAACACTAGTTGTAGAGGTAATAGATATGTTTGTGGTGATGGTATCAAAGGTATATGCATATGTCCAAACTTAATAAAATGGATACATTGAATATGCACAGTTTTTTGTATATCCATAGGTTGCTGGACCTATGTCTGAATTTAGTTTCAATAGGGCTGGGATAGCTCCCCAGACAATTGGTAGTTTGGGCAAGTTGCCAGGTGATGGCTATCCTCCTGATCTGAGAACCACATTTTGAGAAGCACCTTTCTTCTAAGGCACCCTTTTACTCCTTGTCCACAGTATCACCTCATGCTTCTTCATGTCGTGGTCAACCACAAGAAACAATCATCACTTCTCCCAACCCCATCTCTGATCTATCCTGTACAACCTTAATACATAAAAACAGTAATCTGATCAATTTAGCCAATTAAATTACATCTCTTGAATCTCTCCAATGGTATGCCACTGCCCAGAAAGCAAGATGATCACCTTTGTTTTATAGTTTTCACCTACCATGATCTTCCATTTGCCTAGGCTATTTCCCTTGCATAAAATGCTCACCTTAATTTCAATCTGGCCAACCCCCTCTTACCTTTCAAAGTCTGTCTGTAAGGTCATATTCTTTGAGGAATATATCCAGACTCCCTTGGCAAAGGTTATAGTGTCCTAAACTGATATCCTATTGTGTTTAGTACTAGCTCAATTAAATTGTTTATTATATTGTGTTTGATGATCACTTTGATCCCTTTAAGAGTTTATTTTTACATGCCTAGTCTTCTGCTAAAGAAAAAAAAATTAAATATCTTGGAGTATTTTATGATTCCTTCTGTCTCCCATCGCCCAATAAAAGTGAGGAGAAAAAACAGACCATTTGTTTGGCCTGCTGACTTTCCTTTATTAAGTGTTCTTTAAAAATGTCTTGATTACAAATATATCATTCAGCATATATTATCACCTCCAACACTCTATGTTAATGCAGAGCTGTACTGAGGAAAGAGTTCAACATTGTCTGCAAGATTTTAGAAAAACAACTTGTGTAGGCATGTGTCTCTGAGACACAAATATCTAAATCAATAGACAGTTATTTTTGTATAATTTAAGTCACTGTCTTTAAATATATATAGATTTTATGTTGATCAGATTTTATCTTGATCAAGATTTATTTGATCAAGAAACCTTCAGTTTTCAGATTTTTACCTGATATAAGAATATTTCAAATTTACTACCATCTACATATATATTTTCTATAATACAGTCATAGCCTGGACTTTCAATCTATCAAAACGTATCTCCTATACTAAATGCAATTTAAAGCCTAACAAAAGCTTCATCCAACCAGGAATTGAAATTATTATGGACTAAATTTATACCAAAAATAATTTCCTTCCATATCATCACTTATTACTAATATCACTTTTATAATTTTTAAAATATTTATAAAATGAAGCAAAGGATGATGTAAGATACAGAGAATTATTAAATGAATTTATTTTGCCTTTCTCAGTCATTTAATTTTATTGTATCTATCTTTAGCTGGTATGTTTTCTAGTTACTCTCATGGAAATAATATAAAGCTTTCAAAAAAAGTTTCTGAAAAAGTGCTCTTTGAATTGTTCTGGTTTGAAGAAAAAAAAAAAAGGAAGAAAGAAAATTTCCTGCATGTGCTTATATCATATTTAAAGTTCACTAATTTTATTGTTACACACCTGTGGCAATTAACAACCATTTTAGCATAGTCCAATAGATAAGGTAAATGAAAGTTTTCTAAGTACAGTTAAATCATTTTCTTCGCCGAGCAGAAGAAAACAATTTAAATATCACAATTCAGAGTATATCTTATTTTTTTAATTTATTTTGTTAAAGATTTTATTTATTTTTTTGAGAGAGAGAATGTGAGAGAGAGCATGAGAGGGGAGAAGGTCAGAGGGAGAAGCAGACTCCCCATGGAGCTGTAAGTCCAATGTGGGACTCCATCCTAGGACTCCGGGATCATGACCAGAGCTGAAGGCAATTGCTTAACCAACTGAGCCACCCAGGTGCCCCAGAGTATATTTTAAAAAATGGGTTTCATTTAAAACCATGAATTATTACCTTCAAAAAAGTCTTTGAGGGACGCCTGGGTGGCTCAGTTGGTTAAGCAGCTGCCTTCTGCTCAGGTCATGATCCCAGCGTCCTGGGATGGAGTCCCACATCGGGCTCCTTGCTCAGCAGGAAGCCTGCTTCTCCCTCTGCCTCTGTCTGCCATTCTGTCTGCCTGTGCTCGCTCTCTCCCCCTCTCTCTCTCTGATAAATAAATAAAATCTTTAAAAAAAAGGAAAAAAAGAAAAAAAGTCTTTGAGTTGTTTTGTGTAAAAACACAAACCACCAAATTTTAACACCTAAGCACTACACTCATCATACATCATACTTGAGCTTTGTTAACCACCAATATTACAAAAGCAATGGTGAAAACATTGTCTAATCAATTATACTTTAAAACTAAAATGGAATCTCTCTGGTATCTGACAAGGTGAAAATATGTTACTGAACCTCTGCTGTGTTTCTACGGTTTCCTGAGGTACACTTCAACTAATCGTAGCATGATTCAAGATAATCTCAAAAGGTCTGAGCAGGTGTGTTAAGCTAACAAAGTCTTTAGGAGAGGCAGAGAATTGCCTTTCCTCTTTCCTTTATTTGCTTTTGTTTCAAAGCCTTTTCTTTCTCAGGAAGGTTCTATTCTTTCTATCCATGCTGAAAAAAATGTGGTCACCCATTGTTATTATGCCTTTCTTTTCTGTATGGCTACTGTGTCAGTTATTATTTTACCCAAGGAACATAGCAAATGATTCCAAATTCTGAGGTTTTTTTCCTGATTATAACCACCAGATTAAAATTAACAATTTAGTTTTTCTATATCATCACGCATTGGCCTTTGGCTATGACTATTTGGGGGAGGTGAAAACTATCTGAAGGTTTTAGGAGACTTAAGTGATAAGAAAACATAGTACCAAAAGGAAAACAAAGGGGAGAATCTAAGGAAATACATTGGGGTGTGTGTGTGTGTGTGTGTGTGTGTGTGTGTGTGTATGAGAGAGAGAGAGAGAGAGAGAAATGGAGAGGACAAAGATAAATAGGTAGGTATACAGATTTTTTTGTATTTATATATTACAGTAAATACAAATATACATATACACATTGTGGTAGGCAGAATAACCAGGTCTAACTCAAGGAATCTGTGAACACTCCAGGAGGATTAAAGTGGTAGATCACCTGACTTTAAGATGAGGAGATTATCCTGGATTATCCAGATGAACCCAATGTAATAATAATAAGGTCCTTAGAAACAGGAGAAAGAGGCAGAGAAAGAATTAGAGGATGACAGACGTGAAGTATTTGGCAACGTGGCTTTAAAGATGGAGGAAGGGGCCATTGGCGAAAGAATGTGGCCACTAGCAGCTGGAAAAGGCAAGAAGCAGGGCTCAACCCTAGGGCTTCCAAAAGGAATGCAACTTTGCTAATACTTTGATCTTAGCCCAATGAGATCCACTTTGGGCTTCTGAACTCCAGAACTATATGATAACATATTTGTGTTATTTTAAGCCATTAAGTTTCTAGTAAAACTTGCTAAAGCAGCAATATGAAATTAGACATGCACATACATACACTTGCCTCACTGTTTATCTTTAAGTTATGCATCTTTTGTGTTTAAAGATAAACACTGCATGGATGCCAACCAATGGAAATATAATGCAGATCACACATAAAAGTTACAAAGATAATTTAAAATTTCCTTGTAGCAGATTTAAAATAAAAGGGGGGGAAACAAGTAACATTAATTCTAATGTGTTTTATTCAACCGAATATATTCAAAATATTATACCAATATGTAACCATGATGGAATTATTAATAAGATAGTTTTACATTCTTTTTATTTGTACCAGGTTCTCTGAATTTGAAGTGAATGTGATAATCACATCACTTCTGATTTTGAACTGACTGACATTTTCAGTTGCTCAGTTGTCAAACTGGCCACCAGCTATTGTATTGGTCAGCACAGGTCTATGCATTGCGATGTTTAAGCTTTCTGAAGCCAATTTTGGTGATAGTTTTGAATATATCAATATACTTAAAAACTACTATTTTGATAATGTATCTGTTTTTAAAAAAAGGGAGATAGAGAGAAGGGAGTTGGGGGAAATTTGAAGGGGAGGTGAACCATGAGAGACTATGGACTCTGAAAAACAATCTGAGGGTTTTGAGGGGGGGGGTGGGAGGTCAGGATACCAGTGGCAGGTATTAGAGAGGGTATGGATTGCATGGAGCACTGGGTGTGGTGCAAAAATAATGAATACTGTTATGCTGAAAATAAAAAATAAATTAAAAAATAAAAAAAAAAGAGAGTGATTTTCTATATATTTCAAAGTGCGTGCATTTCAACTTCTGTCGAGACATTAACAAAATGCTAACAGGACCATCTCAAGCTATGAATTATTTTCAAGTAACTAAGTAGAAACTGATGGTATTTACATATCTTTTGTGTATTGAGGTGAGCATGCTGGAAAGCTGATCTTTGTGTTTCATACCAATTTTTTTTTATCACTTATCTTTTCAATTTAATTTCTGTTTACCTACTCTATTTTTACTTGTATGAGTTAGCAATCACATTTTTGTAGCACAAAACAAATTAAAATAAGATGAATTTGCTTCTTTGTATCTACTCCTCAGTGGCCACTTACGTCACAGTATAGCTGCCCCCAAGCTGTCATGGGTCATGGTGTCTGTTCATTGATATGAAAGTAAAATAACCAAGTACTGCAGGTGAAAGCAAAGGTACTTCAGGGAGTCCTCTCCTGTGGCCAGCTAAAGTCCACAGGTTCCGATTCTTATAATTTGGGATAATTTACATGAGGAAAAATGCATAGTTTATTTCTACTGAGATTTTTAATAGACATTTTACAAAAAGATAGTAATTATAGATTATGAGAATTGATAATCCTTCTGAGGGTTTTTATTTCAAGGGAAGCAGGTACTAGGATTTTCCCCATTACATTTGTTTTTCTAAATAGAGCTGATACTTCTACCAGCATTTTAAATAGCTCTACTGATATTTGAAAATTTCAACCAGGCAGTGCAATCTTTTTCACCACCTATGTATCATGCTATCTAAATAACTAACAACTTAGCATTTTTTTTCCTTTTCTAGTTTCCCAATTTAAAGATTTTGGGGATGGTATAAACTGTGAATGTGCACCCACACAGAAGCACACTCTTCTAAACATTTGGTGGATATTATAGCTGTTTTTCTTTCTTTTTTGTGGGGGGTGGGTGTTTAGCTTTATCCTAATATTCTATTTAATTTGCAGTTAACTAAATCTTCCAACCTTAGACATTTTATTTATTTATTTGTTTATTTTTAAAATTATTTTTATTAACATATAATGTATTATTTGCCCCAGGGGTAAAAATCTGTGAATCATCAGGCTTACACATTTCACAGCATTTACCATAGCACATATCCTTCCCAATGTCCATAACCCAACCACTCTCTCCCAACCCCCCAGGCTCCTAGCAACCCTCAGTTTGTTTTGTGAGATTAAGAGTCTCTTATGGTTGTCTCTTTCCTGACCCCAGCGTGTTTCATTTTTTCCTTCCCTACTCCTCAAACTCCCCACCTTACCTCTGAATTCCTCTTATCAGAGAGATCATATGATAATTTAGACATTTTATTTTTAAGAATTATCACTATTTGACTAAAACCTTAAATTAAAGCTATTCTTCAAAACTATTAAAATATTTTCTCTTCTGTAAAAATTTATTAAAATAAACTTCTAACTGGGTTTATTTCATTTTATTTTGTTTTGACTTTTTGTTTTTCCCTGATCTGACTTGATTTTGCTTTTCTTGTAAAGCTGTAACAAAATCTAAAGCAGTGTATCTGATCCCAAGATATGGGCATACAGTTTTTTGACAACTGTCTAGTACATGTGTTAGGAACAGATTTTCCCTACAACTCACAAAGTTTTACACTTCATGAATGATGTCATTCATCATCATTATCAGTCTCCAAGGTATCTTGCCACTTTGATGGTTCTTCCTCTCTATATTTTAATCTAGTCTAGGTTATATATTCATTGGACCCACTGGGCACCATGTTTCACCTTGGAAAGGCAAAACATCATAACCCAATTTTGAAGTCTACGAATGCTTTATTTCTTAGATTTACTTTAAAAACGTCGAGTACAATTTCTATCCATGGGAAATGCAGAAACGAGGTTCAGAAAAAGCGTAGGCTGGTGTGTATCTCATAGCTCCTCCCTCTTGATATACAGCTAACGTGAGTGGAAGTGAACATCTTAGAAACCTCTGAGTAGCAGCTTGAGGTCTGGGGATTGTTTATTCAAAAAGAATGGGACAATCGCCTTCATTGGATATTGACATTAATAATAGTAGTTGTATGAGTGGAAATGAAGCACATAGTATGTGTATTTTAGTGTGAGTCATTTTTCTTTTTCCTATTCCAGTTGGAAATGGTCACATCCTTCTCTTTCAGCTGATAGGATTTGTAAGATCACAGATTGATGCCATCTCATATTATGAGGACCATTCTCTAAGTTTGGCTATATTAAAGAAATCGGTCCTCTCTGAAAGCTAACAGGTACATGGCTCAAAAACTTTACTATTAAAAGTAAAAACCAGAAGCTCAAGAGGAAGCATCATTGTGTTAAATATATTTCTCTTATTTTGGGACAATTCTTTAAACATTTGAAAATAGTATCATTTTCCCCACACTGCATAAGATTGTTGTTATACTAAGGCAGCCTTTAAAATCACCCATATCTTTGTGTAGGCAGTGGAAAAGGAAATGCTAAAACCTACTGGCACTGTTTTCAGTTGGGTTAGGAATTACCCATTTTTAGCTACTTAAGGAAAAAAAAAATGTTTCTTTTGAGGACATGTTGTACTCATATGACCCATTATGGAGCATTCAGAATGAGACCAGCTGATGTGCTGACATTTACTAAATGAACACTACACTCATGTTTTCTATCAGTAGCTTATTTAATTTCCACCAAAATTCTGTAATGTATAAAGCATTATTATCTATAATGATGAAGAAATGGAGGAATTAAAAAGCTTAATTATTCGCCCAAAATCAGTCAGCTGGTCAGCAACCTAGAACTCAGCCCCATGTCTATTTGACTCCAAAGCCATAGCCTTAACCATCATACTAGAAAAATGTTAAGGACAGCTTTATGGCTAATATTACACAAAATCTTTATAAATTTTCATCAAAATTCCACTAATAAAGAAAAGTTGTATGTGTGTGTGTGTGTATATATATATATAATTACACACTTATACATGTTTATAACCCTAATTTGCAAAATATATTTCAATCATGTTCATTGAGGGAGGAGATTAAAAATGCAGAAGCCAAGATAAGTCACCTTGAATCAACAGAAGGAACACTAAGTCTCCAAAGGAATGGTGACCAGTTTTATTCTTCGGGGCCGATTTCAAATTCACTAAATTTAAAACATTTAATCTTTGCCTTTTAAAGTGAAATAAGAACATACCTGAATCCACACTAATATGACATCCACTGGTAAAGGGTGGCCATTTAAATTTAAATTAAGATAGAATAAAAATTTTAAACATTGGTTCTTTAGTCAGAAGAGCGCTGATAGAATTGGAACAAAAGATTAAGGAAGTTGTGCTTTTATCAAGGATATTCTACCCTACCTCTCCTCTCTTCCTCCACCCCCTATACAGTCTCTTCCGCCCCTCCCCACCCCCACCCCCTATACAGTCTCTGTCTTCTTTCCCCTCTTACAACTATGCACTTTGGAACAAGACAAACTGTCATTTTTGCATTATCTTTAACAGGATCTGGTCGACAAGTTGTCTGTTCAAATGAAGATGAAGGCTGGAAAAATAGGAACTGACATTAAGACTTAAGGGTGAGGACTGGGGCTCTTTTAACATCAGCCAATGGGATATTTCAGGAGACATCACTGAGGATACACATTTCATTGGTGACTTGAGTAAGCACCTCCCCATTACATGGGAAGAGGGAGAGTTTCAAAACAGACAGCTTTTGGAAAAGCATGACATCTGAACTGAAAGAATGTGAGGCAGGAACGAGATGCAGATATGAACAACACAGTGAGCATTTACATCTATAAAAATCTTTTTTTTTTTTTTAAGTGAGATCAATAGGCAGGTTTCTTTCCTTACTCTACCAGCCCCAATTTTCATTATATATGTAAAGAATTTCAGATAATTATTTTTTGCCCATTATGAAAAAAAGGGGGTGGGATTATTATACTTAACAATTTCTGTAAATGACTTATAAAAGAGTTTGCATTTTTAAAGTAGGAGGTTGAGCAAGATGGTAATTTAGATTGTGAACCCATTAAGTAGAAGTCGACTCATGTTATGCTTTGTTCTGTTTCTAGTTGTTGAAAATGGTTTCAGTGATAAAGACTGGTATCTGTGGCATCATTATTTTGAATAGCATTAATAATTTTGATAATCGCAATAACATTCATCAACTCTAATAAGGTCTTTGGATTTCGCAAGTGGCTTGCTTAAGTCTATGTAATACCTATTTAATAAGGCTTTTAGGGAAGGTGTTTGACTTAAATTCTTTAAAAATATTATATAATATATAAAAAGAAAACATTTGTAAAAGAAATTTCAAAAAAGGAAATTGTGTCTATTTCCAAAAAAGAAAATTGGTTTTTTGGATGCATTGGTTAGGACGACTGAAAATCTTTCCTTTTTTTTTTTTAACATATGGAGGTTAAGAATATTTATGTCAAAACCATAACATACTGGAAGAGATTCTCTGCTACTAAGGTTGTCATGTTAAAACATTTCTACAGTGTGTGTGTGTGTTTGTGTATAAACATTGCCCTACTGCTTTGAGGTTATCACTGCATACATTTTTCCTTCCTGGGTACACAAATTGTGAATTTCCACGAGTGTGGAAAATGCTTAATGCTTGATCTTATTTAATTGACTGCATTACACAAAATTTCTATTACAATTATAAACAGGATGGGCCAAACCACATTCAATATTTAATCCTTTAGGTAATTAACTTAGCTTTTGATCTGTTAGCCTATTAATCTCTATCCATCAACATTATAACATATTTAACCCCTGCGTTATATGTTCCTATACTGCATACCCTATTGAGAATCTTTTTAAAAATCACATAGCATATTTGTGAAGATTAGATCAAATAATGATTTGACTCATTATCTCTCAATCCCTCTCCCCTCATTTTATATTAAATTTGTTTTGGTTTGGTTTGGTTTGGTTTGTTTTTTTTTGTAAGTTGATTGGTAATATGTTGGGAATCTACAACACAGGCCTCATTCAATGATTAGATAGCCCTCTGTTGGGGGTGCCTGGGTGGTTCAGTGGGTTAAAGCCTCTACCTTTAGCTCAGGTCATGATCCCAGGGTCCTGGGATCAAGCCCCACATGGGGCTCTCTGCTCAGCAGGGAGCCTGCTTCCCCCTCTCTCTCTGCCTACCTCTCTGCCTACTTGTGATCTCTGTCTGTCAAATAAATAAATAAAATCTTAAAAAAAAAAAAAAAAAGATAGCCCTTTGTTGGACTTCCTCAACTTGGTCACAAATATCTGGCTCATTGAGTGGCCTCCAGAACACTGTGAGAAGCTAGGAAAGAGGAGAGGTCGGAACTGACACATGTGCTGTGCATTGCCTGTATAAGGATTGCCCATTTTTTTAGTACCTGTAGCTCCTTGGAACGGTGCGGCACCTGTAAGAGGTTAACGAGCAGAGACTTTCAGGTATAATGCAAATTACAGACAGACACTACACAGACACCGATAAACAGGCAGGCAGCATGCACGCTGCAGGCACACTACAGGTGGCAGATATTACTGCAGCTCCAGCATTGCAATATCTTACGGGAAATGTGTATCTTTTTCTTCCCCCTCACTTAGCGAGATACCATTTTCAAGCAATACATTAAAAAGAGGGAGAAAATTGTTTCTCAACAGTTTTTAGGTAGACTTATACATATTTAGCTTGAGTTGCAACAAGATATTGATACCATCCTTTTTGTTACAAGTTGTTAGAAATAACCCTCCAGTTTACTAAATAGATAAATCAATCCATCAATCAGTCCTGGTTCATTCTTTCTAAAAGAATTCTTTCTAAAGGAAGCCTGATTCACTTCCATCCAAAAAGTATTGAATTCACATTTCAGGCACCTTGTCTTCACTATATTAGATAAACGTCTTTACTGCTAAAAATAAATCGTGGTCTAAGCCATCTACAATAAATACTTTAAATAGATGCAAACTCTCTGAGCTATTAAAAAGTAAAGTGAGAACTTTTTGATGAACTCAATTATGTTTTTTTTTAAATCAAGTTGTCAGGTTTTCTAAAAATCCCAAATTATTTGCCTTCAGAATTGTAGTCATTGCTCTATGAGAATCATCAAGCATTAATGTACATGCATTAATACTACCATCATTGCAGAGGGCCTGCAGAGAAAGAGTTCTTCCATTCCCAGTTTCAGATTTTAAACAGTATCTTGCTATTTTTGTAGCACTCAACACTAATACAGAAGTAATCAAATTAGCATTAGTGGTTCATGTTGCAAACTTCAATTTGTATTACTATAACATCAAAATAAAAATATTTGCATATCAAAAAAGGAGGTGGGATTTAAATCAATTTAGGGTCTTAAAATTAAGTAGGCCCTGATGGTTAAGTAATAAATAGTTCACAAATATCAAAATCAAATATATATTTTCAAAAAAATCTCAAGGCCTATGTACTAAATGCTAATGAAAAATGAATATTAGAAAAAGAATGGAATATGACAGTGCATATGGAAAATGTTGGGTTTCTCATATTCTGAGAATTCTGTTTAAATTTAATTCAGACTATAGTGTTTATAGCTATTTATAACACAGAGTATGTAGGTGATAATTCTTTCTATCTATCTATCTATCATCTATCTAGCATATAATATTTTAAGTCTATCTTCAATTTTTCACCATGTAGGGATATATAAGTGGCTTTGATATACTTGTGGGCTTAGACATGCCAAATTAATGTGATTTCCAAAAAAAGAATTCCTCCTTTTATCACAACGTATTTTCATGAAATTTCCATCTGCTTATCATAATGACTAATGTTTTAATATTCCTTTCTTTTTTTTTTTTTTTTTTTTAAAGATTTTATTTATTTATTTGTCAGAGAGAGAGCGAGCGAGAGCGAGCACAGGCAGACAGAGTGGAAGGCAAAGTTAGAGGGAGAAGCAGGCTCCCTGCGGAGCAAGGAGCCCGATGTGGGACTCGATCCCAGGACGCTGGGATCATGACCTGAGCCGAAGGCAGCTGCTTAACCAACTGAGCCACCCAGGCGTCCCTTAATATTCCTTTCTTGTGTGGTAATTCATATGGCCAAATTGGGAGAAACAATTTTTTTATGAATGGGTATTTTTGTGCCATTCTTGTCTATATGGTTTCCAAGGAATAACATGTTTTCAAAGCTGCAAATCTGTCCTTTAAAATAATTCACATTTCTGCTTTATTTTAGCTCAGTCTCATCTTGACAGTGACTTAGTAAATGACCACCACTCTCAATATAATGCCTTCCCTAAAATTAAGTATTCTCTAATGTATCTAGGGGATATTATGTTCTTTCTTTCCTGGCATCACTCCTAAATTGCCCTAATATGAGAAGTATTTTCTAGGTCATTAATATATAACTATGCCCTGATATTTTACTTTGTTGTTTCATATTCTAATTTTTAAACTAACACATGTTCCTATGGTACTACTTTGCTTTGAGATATTTCTAAAAAATAAAATAATTAAATGGATTCAAATCTATTTTATCTTTTAATCTTATGTGTGTATTTGGAAAAGATATAAAATGCTATTTTATGAGCCATTCTCATGATTTTAAACTATGTAACACAATTTGAGAAATGTTAATGACAAAATCTCCCAGAGATACTATAAATAGTATCCATAACATTTTATAGCTACTAAATGAGGTTCATGGAGCTAATTTAACATCTATAATTGGAAACATTTGAGGTACTAGCCAGGTTTCCTTACAGAAAAGACATATCAGAAATAAGTAAACAAGAAAAGGAAAGGGTTTTCAAGTTGAAATTTGGGACAAAATAGATATAGTTTTATCACTTTCTTCTAACTTCTAGCTTTCAAATGATCTGTAAGTTATTACATAACACTGAGGCGGGTAAGCAGATAAAATAAGGAGTATTACTTTCACTTATTAATGAAATAACTTTATCCTTGGATTAAGTTTTGTTATTATTGCTATTCGTTTTATTTGTTTGCTTGTTTTTCCCTGTGAGTTAGAAAAGAGGAAGATTTTGGAGTTTTGTAGAACAACATTGACTAGTTTTGTCCAAGACAAAATCAGAAAGAATGGACTGAGGGGTCAGTCTCTCTAATCTACAACCGATGACATTTTAATTTCTACTTGGTGCGAGATATCACAATGTATTATGGAATATTATGTCCAAAAACAAAGATATTCTCAAATGCATTCTGATTATATTAAAATAATTTTAAATTTTAGACAATAAAAATTGAATTTTTTAAAGATCACCTTTGTCATTGTTCAACCATTTCTTCATAATGATACTATAAAGTTATTTATTGATTTGTTTATTAATTTATTTGTGGGGGTAAGTAAATAAGGATTGTCTATATATTTCTCACAAATTTTGTTTTGCTATAATATCAATATAACAGTGAATCATTTGATGATCTAAAGTGAAAACACGTTTTTTGTTTTTATGCTTTACCTAAGACACAGAAAATGTTATCAACCATTTTTGTGGGAAATAACAATAATTCTATTCTCAGGAATATGAATTTTTTTTAAAGACTAATATTGACCTTTCAAGAAGACAGGACAGAGATCTGAATATTAATGTAATCAGTAGCTGTCATTTAGAAGACAAGGAGAAATCCACTGAAGGCCAAACAAAACTGAAATTTAGATGTCTACAACTCAGTAGAAATTATTAATAATAGAAGGAAAATTTCAGCTTTTAAAGAACTTAATTCATGAATTAAGTTTTCCTTGTTTTTAGAGAGATTAAAAATACCTATCTCAAATTTCTTAACTATTACAAGTGAAAATTATGAAGTTTTTCAAGATGATTCTCACATAGGACTAAGTTTCGGTTTAAGATGGTCATAATAATTAATACATCCTTGGATTATGACATGTTGCATTGAAAACCATTGTAGTTTGTTGCAGAATAGGAAGATGGTTGTACATCCATGTGTTGTTTAAAAACTAAATAGAAGAAATAAAAATTAGATGAATAGGTAGCAGACTATTTAAGATTAGATGAATCAAACTCTCCTTTTGCAAATGAGAACACTAAGGCCAAAAAGGTTAATGCTTTGCTCAGAGCTACACATCCTACAGCAGAGCCAGGATTTAATCACAGATCTACAATTTCCAACAACTGGAAACTGTGCTAATTTCAACATGAGACTGAGTAAACCAAAGGCAAATCAACTGAGAATGGCTGAAGGTCTACCCTATGGTAGACATGCTATGGTGCATGCTTTGTACACATTTCCAAGAAATGGAAGATTCAAGACCAAATTTAGAATTTCTAATCCAGTGCTCTTTTCACGTGATTTTACAATGGCAGTGGTAAGCAAAGACTCCACTGGTAAAGACCCTAGATGTTTATAGGTAAGAGATGAATGCCAGTCTTTATCCAAGGATGCCGTTTCAAAGACTTCTGTTTCAGTGCAGTCTTTATTTATAACCCAAGACTTTAAATTAAAACTAACCTCTATATATCGGTCCCTTTCTTCAGCTCATTTATAACTCCCTCAAAGAAAAGTCATGCGATTATTTTTGCGTATTGTATATATTATTATTTTCAACATATTTGAACTGGGGGTATGTTTTACTGATTCCCATAATCCTCCAGCTATGTAAACAATGAATGTAATTGTTTTCTTCAAGTCCATCAATCTCAACACCATAGATACTAGTGTAAGATCATTGCTTGCTACTATAAGAAGCCTTCATACAGGTGGTCTCACGAATTTACTACAGAGCAAGTAGGATGCTTTTTGCTAAATGCACACAAAGACTTCCCTTGCTTGACTCAATGGTATGGGGCACTATGACGGCGCTGAATATCAACAGACAAATGGAAATATACTGTTACAATGCTATTATTAGTATTTATAACAGCTCTGGTGCTCTTGATAAATGAAGCCACATTAATTAGTTTCAAGATCTTATTCTCACTTTGGCATATCCACTAGCACTTCTGAACATGCAATTAAAATATTTCAAAATGTCATTTATGTTTCCATTCTACAAGAAATGCATACTGATTATGGCCACTTTATTGGACTAGGTCACATAGATACATACATTTAGAAACAAAAATATGTTAACATTTTAGGGGTTAAGAAATCTCACCTAAACTGCTTGCAATTAAAAAAAAACTGATAATAAATAAAGCTATCAGTGATCACGCAAATGTACAATGGCAGTATTTTTCTGAGTAAGAAATGTTTCCTGCTATGTAATTTGTTTAAAGGTTTAATCCTGGTAAGTTTACTTGCTTTTTTTTTTAATCATAAATTCAATTAGGATTTTTGATGGCAATCAGTGAAAACAGACATCTTTTTTTTTTTTGACATTCTTTAAGTTAAATTATCTCTTTATGAAATAAATAGCAGAGTTGATTTGAAGGTTTGATGGTAGTCCAGGCACTGAGTTAGAAACAAATTATCACAGTCCCTTAAAAATTTGGAGATTACTTTTCATCTTTGTCCAGTGACTACCAAACATACTTTGGTTTATATGGAGCACAGTTTAAAATAAAATCATTTTTTTTCTCTTCCATTGAAAAGAAAATTAAATTATAGATTAGACAGATGAAAAGAGAGATAAAATATACACACATACATACAGATATGTGTGTGTATATAATATCTGCTATAATCTTTTTTTCTGAATAATTTGCCCAGTGTAAATCCAACTTGACTTCTTGGGTCCCAGCGGCCAGAGACAAAAGTAAAACTACAAAGGGACAGTCCCTGCAGCTACCCTGTTAGTCCTAGTAAGAGACAGAGATGTCTGAATAAGTGGAGACACAGGAATGTTCTAGGTGCTCTCGGAGCTAGACTCAAGTGTTTGTCCTATCCTGGAGATGTGAAAGACAGCAGAAGAGATGACAGAAGGAGAAGAGAAGATTGGAGAAGTTACTGTTAAATGTGAGTGCGGTCAAAAAAGTAGCTGGAAAAAAACAGAAATGCTGACATCCTCAGTGGTATCTTACACATAACACAGAGCAAGTCATACAGATTATGCAGAGGATTAAGGGTTGTTTTGCTAATCAATTTGAAGAGGAGAAAATTTGAAAACGGATTCCAGATTTAGAAGTCTGAGTAGAAATGATGGCTTCAATTGGAAGATCAAAATAACCTCAAAGTGTCAGGCTTGAATGGCACCAGCTTCTCACTGGGTGAGAAATTATGGGAGGCTCTACTGAGAGAAAACACCAGAGACTAAGGCTGACCAGCCAGGAAAAGTGAGATGAAGGAGAGAAGTGAGCAGAAACTGGAAGAGAAGTTGTAGGTGGGGGAGTTTCCTGGAAAGGCTTGTGAAGACTCCTAAGGAGAGATGCTCATGAAAGGGAGAAAAGAAGTAGAGAATGACTACTTGCCTCCCCAATTTTTCCTCTACACACTCCCTTTTGCTCCAACACCCCTGTATTTCTCGGTCCATGCACCAGCAATAGAAACAGAACTGAGCCTGGCCCCCAACGGTGAATGGTACTCTGAAGTGCAAAAGATATGAATTCTCACTATCTCTATGCTGGACAAAAAATGAACGAGAGTTAACATTTAAAAAAAGAAAACCTCAGTGACATAGACCACAAAGCATTTTCCACATCAGATAGGCCTTGGCATCAGAATTCTTCATAGAAAGGATTAAGGTTAAGAAGGGTGAAGACGGAATCCTTTATTATTGTTGGATGCTGTATTATAATACATAAACTGATATATTCTATTAAATTAAAAGAGGATCTTTGAGGAGCTTGTACTTTATTCAGTGATAAAAGATGGGTTTTTTATTGTCTAAAATTGATTTGATTTCTAATAAAATATTTGCTTCAACCTTGGGCAGCAAGGCAGTAGATAGTTCAATGTGAGAGAGTAATATTATGAAAAATTGTGGCATTTTTTTTCATGCAGCTCAAAGCCTCCTGTGTTATCCATCAAATTCATTTCCCTTGTAACTAAATCTGTCATAAATCTAGGCATCCAAAAATGAAATATGTTTCCTAACAATAATATACTGTCAATAAACTTAATAAAGCCTTCAAATGTTGCAACACTTTCTAGTGGTTTTAAAATGCTTCAAAAATAAATTATTGATCTTGGTAGTTGATGATGATAGTAATAATAACTACAAATAGGAAAATGAGGTATAGGGGAAGATGAGTTTGTCCCAGTCACTGAAGTTCTACTTTTCTTCTAATCTTTCATGATTATAAACAAATAAAATCATAAGTAAATGCATATTTCCCTAAAATTTATATTTAGTCTATACAAAATTAATCAAAATTGATTCCATTTTAAAATTTTAAGAATTGTTGAAAAACTTGAGGAAACTTTTAGGAAGAAAACATACCCAGTATTAACTACAATTATTAGAATTTTTTTAAACTCACTCCACAGTGAGTGAATCATTTTTGTCTAGGTATGATACGCCATTAATTTTTTTCCTTACAAGTCTTGTCTTTTCTTCTCTTCAGAATCCATTGGAGAAAACACAATGTGAATATTGAAATTAGAAGTAATTCTCAAATTTCTTGTTCCTTTATATCTGTCACTATTGCCTGGACTAAATTCTATGAAGCATGGAAAGAAATCCCATGTTTGTCCCTAGTAGCTGAACATACTCATCTCATGGCGGGGGAGGGGGGGCGGGGGGGAGAAAAAGAAACAAAGAAACAAAAAGAAACAAAACTATACTACTTATAACATCTCGGTTTGAATAATGATCTTTGAGTTTCAGATTAGCATGTCTGAATTATCACTTTGATACTTAGGAAAATATGTATTTTGTTTCTGGAAAGCTTTAGTGTAAATAGTCATATTGAATACTTTTAACATAATGTTATTTTACATGAGACTCATAAGGTGTTAAGCGAATATTAACACCTTATATTGTCTTAAAGCCAGAAGTATCTTGAGCATCTCTATGAGGAAACAAAGAAATCAGAAAGACCCTTATTCCTGAAAGCTATGAACATTATTGGTCTACTATTCCAAACAAAGGAGGTACAGTTGTTGAAACTGTTAACATCACTGTGGAAACAATTCTATCTTAAAGCAATGTCCCAGCCTGTTCTCAGGGTGGGGTCAGTGATGCTACATCAGTGTATAGGAAAATCAAAATCATCAGACCTGTGAGTAAAAACTCACTGGAAGTTAACAGGAGAAGCAGTCTGTGTGGAAAGAACATTCACTACTGAAGAATCTGGTCCCACAAGTACTGAAGAACATAACTTATTTTATGCATCGTTGTGATCAGATATTGGGAGAGAGACAAAGGTCACGATAAAGTGCCCTACTTCAAGGGCCTTTCCATCTAACTGGACACCAGAACATCTTGAAATGAGAAGTAAGTAACAATATTAGACGATGAAAATAAAATCAAGACTGGAATTCGAGATCATATGATATTGCTCTGCTATCCTGTGCGTCCCCAAAGAGTATTGTTTGAGAGTGAGAAAATTTCCTGGTGTGGTTTGGAAAAGAACACATTTCCTATGATCAGATTAGGGTATATTACAAAAGTCAAAGCATTTTTGACCTCTGATTGTGATAGTCAACCAATACTGAAGTTTGTAACATTGTTCATCTCATGACCTATTCTAATTTTTAACATTTTCTTATTTGGCAAAAGGTTTAAGCAAATTATCAGTCAAAGGTTCAGCTTTAATTTCAGGTCATGTCAAAATACTTTTTAAGGGATCATTCATTCAAACTGTTTTGATGATGCATGAATCTTTCCTCATCTGTAAAAATTTAAGAGTCACAAATATTAGATATAATTTGTTTTGTTGTTTTCTTTAATAACAAAATTTTTCTATTACTATCCAGAGGTAATAATTTTTCTTGTTATATTTAAGACTGACATTTTTTTTCTTTTTTTTTTTAAATATAATTTTTTATTTTTTATAAACATATATTTTTATCCCCAGGGGTACAGGTCTGTGAATCACCAGGTTTACACACTTCACAGCACTCACCAAAACACATACCCTCCCCAATGTCCATAATACCACCCACTTCTCCCAAACCCCCTCCCCCCAGCAACCCTCAGTTTGTTTTGTGAGATTAAGAGTCACTTATGGTTTGTCTCCCTCCCAATCCCATCTTCTTTCATTTATTCTTCTCGTACCCACTTAAGACTGACTTTTCATCCCTTTATTTAATTTCCATGAAAATTTAGTCTTTACCATTTACCAAAAAGTGAAGGAAATATCTTGAATTTTTGACAACCTTTCACATGTAGTATATTATTGATGTATTTTATTCCAAATATTGTTAAAGCAAAATAAGTGTATAGACATTTACTGAATGCCAGATATTACTGCATAATATGATTAGTACTTTTAACCCTCATAACAACTTGGAACATATTATTATTCCAATGTTTTTAAAAATAATGAAATCAAATCTCAGAAAGTTTAAAAAACTTGCCTGAGACCACATAGCTAAGATTTGAACATAGGTAAATTTGAACCAAATCATCATTTCCCACTAGATCACAGCACTTTTCAATACAAGAGTATTTTCTTTTTTTTAAAGATTTTATTTGTTTATTTGCAGAAAGAGAGAACACAAGCAGGGGGAGTGGCAGGCAGAGGGAAAGGGAGAAGCAGTCTCCCTCCTAGCAATGAGCCTAAGATGGGACTTGGTCCCAGGACCCTGGGATCATGACCTGAGCTGAAGACAGAAGCTTAACTGACTCAGCCACCCAGGGGCCCCACAATACAAGAATATTTTCATAAATAAAAATGTTCATATTCTTCTTACAGCAGGGTCATATCAACTGTCAAACTCAATGCGAAGATTCTACTGTTGAGGTTTAAAATAATTCTTACCATGGAATGTGGTATAGAAAAGATAATTGGAAAGTAATCAGTGATCTATAGTTACTTCTTTTTACAGATGAAGGAATTAAGACTCAGAAAGAGGAAGTCTGTTGCTCAAGGTCATAAGCATTCTGGAGGTTGAGTCAGAATTGAAAACCAGCTCCCCAGGGTACTAATAGCTGTTGATAAATGTAAAAGTCGTTTCTTATATATTCATAGGAAAAGAAAGTCAGAACCTGTAAATTCAGACTTTTAAAAGAATGTCCCTACTATAAATTGGGCCATGCAGATAACATGAAGTTCAGTCCAACATTATAATGACCCTTGGATGATGTGCATACAATATGGGTAGCCAGCAAAGAAAATTCAGAGCATGGAAGAAAAAGAATGAGCTAGAAAGTTTTAGATTTTTATGAAGATAGGGCACATGTGTGTCTACAATAGCCTATGTGTAATGTTCCCCACCATATTATTCAAGTACCAAATAATACTCTTTCAAAATGGCTGACATTGTCTTTAAGAGGGAAAAGGCAATTGTTCAAAGTTCTCACCACATTAAAAGCACCTGATTAGTTGTCCTGCCAGAGATACTGAGAGATAAGGGAAGGAGTAGAAACCCAGAATTTAGGATGCATGATAAAGAGCCACCAGCCTCCGTAAAGTCTCCTGCCTCACAATGCAATGAGGAAAACACAGAATGAGTAACTGAATCCTGAAGTGGAATTCAGATAGAGAATTTCTGAGACAACACAGAGCTGGAAGGTTTGCATTTGGTGATATCTCTTATCTCTTACACAACCATATTCCAAAGCTGGCTGAAATACAAGTTCTCTTCTACACACACACACACACACACACACACACACATACACACACACTCCAGATATGGGAGACAAGGAGAGAGGGGAAGAAAAAAAAAAAAATCTTGTCTCCAGAAGAAAGTCTTCCACTGATAGATGAGACAGGTCCTATCCTGACGTCAAAACACCTAGCTGAGGACTCCACAGAGAGCAGGGGGCCAGATTATCTGGGGAATGAGGATGGTGGGGGAGAAGAAAACTAGGAGAGGGCCTAAGAAGATTTAGGACAAGTACAAAGCTGACAAAGAGAAGAAAATCTAGTGCTTAAGAATCTGGATGTTAGTTCTAACTTTTACAAATATGAAAACTGACCAAAATATTGCTAGGACATTTTTCCAGATCTATGTATACAGGAAGCTTTTAAAGAAACATATAAGTACCTGCTTATTTATCAATATTGCCTGTTTAATGAGATTAAGTTCTTTAAAATTAAATTTATCGAGATAAATGTAAAATAACCATAAATTTTCATTGGCAATGACTATTTACAAATAAACACAGCATGGTTGAAATAACTTGCTATTACTTATGAAATTAAATTTAGTAATTTGGTTTAGTTTAGTAGTTACTCAGTTTCCAGATGAGCTATCGATTATTTTTTTAAAAAGATTTGACTTTGAAAAAGATGAATGGTACTTTGATAGGAATTGCATTAAATGTGTAGATTGCTTTAGGTAGCATAGACATTTTCACAATATTTATTCTTCCAATCCAGGAGCATGGAACATTTTTCCATTTCTTTGTGTCTTCCTCAATTTCTTTCATGAGTACTTTATAGTTTTCTGAGTATAGATTCTGTGTCTCTTTGGTTAGGTTTATTCCTAGGTATCTTATGGTTTTGGATGCAATTGTAAATGGGATTGACTCCTTAATATCTCTTTCTTCTGTCTTGCTGTTGGTGTAGAGAAATGCAACTGATTTCTGTGCATTGATTTTATATCCTGACACTTTACTGAATTCCTGTATAAGTTCTAGCAGTTTTGGAGTGGAGTCTTTTGGGTTTTCCACATATAGTATCATATCATCTGCGAAGAGTGATAATTTGACTTCTTCTTTGCCGATTTGGATGCCTTTAATTTCCTTTTGTTGTCTGATTGCTGAGGCTAGGACCTTCTAGTACGATGTTGAATAGCAGTGGTGATAATGGACATCCCTGCCGTGTTCCTGACCTTAGCGGAAAAGCTTTCAGTTTTTCTCCATTGAGAATGATATTTGCGGTGGGTTTTTCATAGATGGCTTTGATGATATTGAGGTATGTGCCCTCTATCCCTACACTTTGAAGAGTTTTGATCAGGAAGGGATGTTGTACTTTGTCAAATGCTTTTTCAGCATCTATTGAGAGTATCATATGGTTCTTGTTCTTACTTTTATTGATGTGTTGTATCACATTGACTGATTTGCGGATGTTGAACCAACCTTGCAGCCCTGGAATAAATCCCACTTGGTCGTGGTGAATAATCTTTTTAATGTACTGTTGAATCCTATTGGCTAGTATTTTGTTGAGTATTTTCGCATCTGTGTTCATCAAGGATATCGGTCTATAGCTCTCTTTTTTGGTGGGATCCTTGTCTGGTTTTGGGATCAAGGTGATGCTGGCCTCATAAAATGAGTTTGGAAGTTTTCCTTCCATTTCTATTTTTTGGAACAGTTTCAGGAGAATAGGAATTAGTTCTTCTTTAAATGTTTGGTAGAATTCCCCCGGGAAGCCGTCTGGCCCTGGGCTTTTGTTTGTTTGGAGATTTTTAATGACTGTTTCAATCTCCTTACTGGTTATGGGTCTGTTCAGGCTTTCTATTTCTTCCTGGTTCAGTTTTGGTAGTTTATATGTTTCTAGGAATGCATCCATTTCTTCCAGATTGTCAAATTTATTGCCGTAGAGTTGCTCATAGTATGTTCTTATAATAGTTTGTATTTCTTTGGTGTTAGTTGTGATCTCTCCTCTTTCATTCATGATTTTATTTATTTGGGTCCTTTCTCTTTTCTTTTTGATAAGTCGGGCCAGGGGTTTATCAATTTTATTAATTCTTTCAAAGAACCAGCTCCTAGTTTCGTTGATTTGTTCTATTGTTTTTTTGGTTTCTATTTCATTGATTTCTGCTCTGATCTTTATGATTTCTCTTCTCCTGCTGGGCTTAGGGTTTCTTTCTTGTTCTTTCTCCAGCTCCTTTAGGTGTAGGGTTAGGTTGTGTACCTGAGACCTTTCTTGTTTCTTGAGAAAGGCTTGTACCGCTATATATTTTCCTCTCAGGACTGCCTTTGTTGTGTCCCACAGATTTTGAACCGTTGTATTTTCATTATCATTTGTTTCCATGATTTTTTTCAATTCTTCTTTAATTTCCCGGTTGACCCATTCATTCTTTAGAAGGATACTGTTTAGTCTCCATGTATTTGGGTTCTTTCCAAACTTCCTTTTGTGGTTGAGTTCTAGCTTTAGAGCATTGTGGTCTGAAAATATGCAGGGAATGATCCCAATCTTTTGATACCGGTTGAGTCCTGATTTAGGACCGAGGATGTGATCTATTCTGGAGAATGTTCCATGTGCACTAGAGAAGAATGTGTATTCTGTTGCTTTGGGATGAAATATTCTGAATATATCTGTGATGTCCATCTGGTCCAGTGTGTCGTTTAAGGCCTTTATTTCCTTGCTGATCTTTTGCTTGGATGACCTGTCCATTTCAGTGAGGGGAGTGTTAAAGTCCCCTACTATTATTGTATTATTGTTGATGTGTTTCTTTGATTTTGTTATTAATTGGTTTATATAGTTGGCTGCTCCCACGTTGGGGGCATAGATATTTAAAATTGTTAGATCTTCTTGTTGGACAGACCCTTTGAGTATGACATAGTGTCCTTCCTCATCTCTTATTATAGTCTTTGGCTTAAAATCTAATTGATCTGATATAAGGATTGCCACTCCTGCTTTCTTCTGATGTCCATTAGCATGGTAAATTCTTTTCCACCCCCTCACTTTAAATCTGGAGGTGTCTTCGGGCTTAAAATGTGTTTCTTGGAGGCAACATATAGATGGGTTTTGTTTTTTTATCCATTCTGATACCCTGTGTCTTTTGACAGGGGCATTTAGCCCATTCACATTCAGGGTAACTATTGAGAGATATGAATTTAGTGCCATTGTATTGCCTGTAAGGTGACTGTTACTGTATATGGTCTCTGTTCCTTTCTGATCTACCACTTGTAGGCTCTCTCTTTGCTTAGAGGACCCCTTTCAATATTTCCTGTAGAGCTGGTTTGGTATTTGGAAATTCTTTCAGTTTTTGTTTGTCCTGGAAGCTTTTAATCTCTCCTTCTATTTTCAATGATAGCCTAGCTGGATATAGTATTCTTGGCTGCATGTTTTTCTCGTTTAGTGCTCTGAAAATATCATGCCAGCTCTTTCTGGCCTGCCAGGTCTCTGTGGATAAGTCAGCAAACTCAACACCCAAAGAACAAATAATCCAATCAAGAAATGGGCAGAGGACATGAACAGACATTTCTGCAAAGAAGACATCCAGATGGCGAACAGACACATGAAAAAGTGCTCCATATCACTTGGCATCAGGGAAATACAAATCAAAACCACAATGCGATATCACCTCACACCAGTCAGAATGGCTAAAATCAACAAGTCAGGAAATGACAGATGCTGGCGAGGATGCGGAGAAAGGGGAACCCTCCTACACTGTTGGTGGGAATGCAAGCTGGTGCAGCCACTCTGGAAAACAGCATGGAGGTTCCTCAAAATGTTGAGAATAGAACTGCCCTATGACCCAGCAATTGCACTATTGGGTATTTACCCTAAAGATACAAATGTAGTGATCCAAAGGGACACATGCACCCGAATGTTTATAGCAGCAATGTCCACAATAGCCAAACTATGGAAAGAACCTAGATGTCCATCAACAGATGAATGGATCAAGAAGATGTGGTATATATACACAATGGAATACTATGCAGCCATCAAAAGAAATGAAATCTTGCCATTTGCAACAACGTGGATGGAACTAGAGCGTATCATGCTTAGCGAAATAAGTCAAGCAGAGAAAGACAACTATCATATGATCTCCCTGATATGAGGAAGTGGTGATGCAACATGGAGGCTTAAATGGGTAGAAGAATAAATGAAACAAGATGGGATTGGGAGGGAGACAAACCATAAGTGACTCTTAATCTCACAAAACAAACTGAGGGTTGCCGGGGGGAGGGGGTTGGGGAGAAGGGGGTGGGATTATGGACATTGGGGAGGGTATGTGATTTGGTGAGTGCTGTGAAGTGTGTAAACCTGGTGATTCACAGACCTGGGGATAAAAATATATGTTTATAAAAAATATATGTTTATAAAAAATAAAAAATTAAAAAAAAAAAAAAAAGATTTGACTTATTTATTTGACAGAGAGAGATCACAAGTAGGCAGAGAGGCAGGCAGAGAGAGAGAGAGGAGGAAGCAGGCTCCCTGCTGAGCAGAGAGCCCGAAGCAGGGCTTGCTCCCAGGACCCTGAGATCATGACCCCCAACTGATTATTTTTAATGAAATAAAACAATTCTTACTTATTGACCTTGAAAACCAAGATTCATAATTGTTTATTTTCTTACTTAATATAATGACTTTTGTTCTAATTCCAAGAATGAGCTTAGAAATCTATAATAGGACCTCGTCAATGGTAACTGAACATTTCCCCATAAAATTGTATTTACTGGCTTTTCTTTAAACATTTGATATTGAAGGTAGATATAAACCCTCTTGGAGGTGCTACGCAGCCATCTGTGATTTAAGAGATAAATTTTTGGAAACTTTAGATATTAAACCCACTGAAATTGTGATTTGCATTTGTTAACCTGGGAAATTAACAGTTGTGAAGTGATGGGCATTTATGAATAACCACATTATGAGGGTTGTAAATTTTTTCAAAGTAAGACAAATGCTCACCTGAGCAAGCAGGGATTTACCAGGGCTGAAAGCGATTGAAAGCTTAATGGAAATGCTGCAAGGGGTCTGCGGTCAGAGACCCAAATACTACCTGGGAATCACTGAAGTTCCTATATGGTTCAAATACACTCAGTGAAGTGGAGGATGGGGGCAGCTTTAATATTTATAGACAATAAGCATTGATCAATTTTAAATAATTGCAGTTTCATGTAGGTCAAAAGACATCTTTCATTACTGTAACATGAAAAGCAAATTAATTCTAAGCTGTCATCAGAGTATAAAAAAGTGTTCAGTATCTAAAAATGAATGAATGAATGAATTAAACAAATAAATGAAGAAACAAATTGGGAAAACTAACATCATTTTGCTTTGTAAAATACATGTACCTTAAAACATAAAACAAACAGGAACAGGTAATACTACCTCCAAGGAATGACTATCCCTGATCATGGGATCGGTTAGTAGTCTTCCTGGGTTATAGGAAAGTGCTGAGAATATCAGGGACGTTTCTGTATGAGTAAAAATATTCTTAGATAAGAGCGTTTTCCCCTTTGGAAAGAAAGACTCTATATTTTTATTAGCAATCATGGAGAAAAAGGATTTTAAAGATTTTGAATATACAACATTACTCATTTTTTAGAGCATTCTGAAGGGATATGTCCTCTCCCGGAATCTTTTTCACGGCTGTTTTATAAGCCAACTGAGGAATGGTTTGAGACAATGGATGTCAAATGAAATGTAAGCCTTCCCCAATTCCTGGATGGAGAACACACACACACACACACACACACACACACACACAGGGTGGGGGGGGGTCAGCAGGGGTAGAAGGAGAGGCGGCGTTGGGGCGAGGGGAAGGGAGAATGAATGAAAGGGAAAACAAGAATGGATTTGAAAAGGACTGCTTTGTCTGTATTTCCCTGAGGATTGTCTGTGCCTTGCAGTCTGTCTGCTGACAATCAGACCGGCTGACAGCACCCAAGTCAGACAGTCAGGAGCTACAGAAAGGCAGTGTGGCTGCCTTCTTGTCCTGATGGTTCTTCCCAGAGAGATATAATCTATGCGCTGAACTTAAGCTATTAAGAGTGAGAAAGACTATGTGAGAAATAGAAGCCAACTACATAAAGGGAATCTTTCTTTTGTAGCTGTTACTAATTCCCTCCAGCTTACTGCCCCCCACCTACCCCAGCAACAGCTCTGTCTCCAAAATAGCCTCCACAAAATATCATTAAAGAAGAGTGATACTCCAGCATTTTTTAGATGTTTGCTTCCATTAAATATGGCCTGACTACAGAGACGCCGAAATGGAGCTATCCTTTCCAAAGGAGGTTGTAAATTACTAAATCGCCTGCTAAATTTGTCTTGGCACTCCTGGATATTTTGGTTAATTATCAGAAATTAGCTTGAGGGAAAGATTAATCTTTTTATTTAGCCAACACACAACTGGTAGTTTCATGACAGCTTCCATGACTTCTTATCGTTATCAAGGAGAATGGGAAGCTTACGTGGTGAAAGCACCTGGAAGATGATTGAATTCCTTAAATATCTAACTCTGCTTATGAAATAAAGAAGGCTTGAATTTTAAAAAAAAATTTCATATTTAGTGAGAAGATATTAAGACTTCATTGAGATTTTTTGTTTTGTTACCCCCCCTCAGGTGACTCGAAGTATTATTTCTAGTAATCCAAGAGAGGAACTCACCTTTAAGAAACAAAGAAAGGAAGGAAAAGTGCAATGATCAGATTTCATCCACAAACACCTGAACTTAGGACCTGGCATGAAAAACAAGAAGGCATCTAGGAGCGTTCTTTCTTCAGTGCAATTCTCAAGGACACTTGGGCTAAGTGGCAGGGAGATCTGCCACAAGTTTGCACCTTCCACCCCGACAAACACCGCTTGCCATTGCTGCTGTGCTAGAGATCAAGTGAGCCTTGCTTCTTCTAGAAGATGGAAGGTAAATTCACAAAAATGCAAGCAGCAACATTTTCCAGCAAATTTCAGGTTGTATTTATTTATATTTTCTTAGAGGTAAATTAATTCAATCCATCTGGATGATTTTCTCAAGGCAGAATTGAGAGTTACAACAGAAAGTACTAAAATATCCACCCTCGGGTACAAACTAGATAAAAGGGGATATGAATTAAGCTTTAAAGAAAAAAAGGAGGAGGAGGAGGAAGAACTGGAGATCTGACCTCCAGTACTACAGCTGTCCTGGCTCTTTGCCCAGCATACTTGGCCCCATACTTTCCTCCTTTTGCCCAATACTCTGCTGCCATTACCACCACTGTTCTCTCATTTAGTGACTTCAACTTTTTATCTCCTTCCTTGAGTCTCAATTATGATTTTTTTTTTTCTTTTGGCAAGGCTACTAAAACAATCTGCCTAAAATTCAAGTAAGGTAGTTTTCTCTTTGAGAACTACAGGCAATCCTTCAACAGACTCAAAGTTAAACCTCTTGATCTATCTGTGACGAGGTCTGCGTTTTAATCCTACCACATTTAACCAAACTCATTTACCCAAATAATACTCTCACCAAACCAATCAATCTCCCCTCTTGTTCCCAAGCACGTCACAGCATTTCCCAAACTCTGTATATGCTCACTTTTGGAGTACCTTCCATTAAACACAATAACCATTCATTTTGGAGCTCCAGGCTGGTTATGGCATTTCCCATCATCTCTCTGTACTCCTGCCATCCTTTTTAATTTTGATGTTTTTTTTAAAGATTTTATTTATTTATTTGACAGAGAGAGATCACAAGTAGGCAGAGAGGCAGGTAGAGAGAGAGGAAGGGAAGCAGGCTCCCTGCTGACCAGAGGGCCCGATGTAGGACTCGATCCCAGGACCCTGAGATCATGACCTGAGCCGAAGGCAGCGGCTTAACCCACTGAGCACCCAGGCGCCCCTTAATTTTGATTTTTGTCCCTATTATACATTTGGCCACTTCATAGCAATTTTATTATGAGTTTCGACTATGTCCCACAGTGCATTCCTATGTATTTTAGGGAATTTGTTTCTGCATGTCTTATTTTCTCAATCATGTCATCTTTTGAGAGGCCAGCAGAATTATCTATCATTTCCTCACATTTCTTAGTAACACTGAGTATTGATTTCTCATCTAGCGAGTGTTCAAGAAATATTTGTAAGAATGAAACAGTCTATATTAGGAGGAAATACACACGATGGCAGATAAGGCGGTGAGAGGCACATTTTAGAATCAGTTCATCTGAAGAGGAGTGTGAGTTTAAGCTGTCCAGTGAGTCTGACTCCATGGGGTGTGGTGGGGTGGAGCACAGATGAGATAGGCCAGGCCTGATTGTGCCTAAGTAATTATATGTCATGCTAGGTGGTATAAGGCTTTGGGTGTGGGATGTTGTGGGTGAGGCCAGTGATTTTATGAGCAAAATAAAATCTGGGAAGTGTAATCGAGTTTTAGAGATAATTTGTGCTGTAGAGGACAACTACATTAAAAATAGGTTGGGCATTATAATAGTTTTGATTACCTCATTCTTGTAAGAGTCATATGCTCCTTGGAAGATCTATTGAATACACCTACCTCATGAATGGAGTCCCTGGCTTTTACGTTTGGGAGGGTCTTTGATAGGTCATGTTCAATTTCTTTATTTTCTAGATGGCAGGGGCCTCCCGATGTTTACCACTTAGAGTCACCATTGTAACTGTGGGAGAGACTTAGAATGGAAATAGCCTGGGCGGGGGTGGCGGGGGGAGGAGTGGGTGAGAAACCTACACACAAAGCATAAAAAATACCCAAACAAAACAAATGCAGGCACGCCTTGTTTTCTTGTGCTTCTCTTTATTGCACTTCACAGGTACTGAATTTTTTTACGAATTAAGGGTTTGTGGCAACCCTGCATTAAGCAAGTTTATTGGTGCCATTCTTCCAACAGCATTGCTTACTTCATGTCTCTGTGTCACATTCTGGTAATTCTTGGGATATTTCAAACTTTTACATATTTATCAAATTTTTTATGGTGATCTGTGATCAGTGATCTTTGATGTTACTGCTCTGATTGTTTGGGGGCACTATGAACCATGTCTATGTAAGATGGTGAAAGTAATCAATAGATGCGTGTATTCCGATTAATAGGCTGTCTCCCTGTCCTTCTCCCTCTTCTCAGGCCTCCCCACTCCCCAAAAGGCAACAATATGGACATTAGTCTAGTTAATAACCCTAAGATGGTTTCTAAGTATTCAAGTGAAAGGAAGAAGGAAGAGTTGTACATCTATCACTTTAAATCAAAAGCTAGAATGATTAAGCTCAGTAAGGGAGACATGTTGAGGGCCAAGGTAGGTTGAAAGCTAGGCCTCTTGACCAGTTAACCGAGTTGTAAATGCAAAAGAAAAGCTCTTGAAGAAAATTAAAAGTGCTACTCCACTGAACACACAAATCATAAGAAAGCAAAACAGCCTTATTGCTGATATGGAGACAATCTGAGTAGCCTGGATGGATCATATCAGACACAACATTCCTTTAAGCCAAAGCCCAATCCAGAACAAGGCCCTAACTCTCTTCAATTCTGTGAAGGCTGAGAAAGGTGAAGAAGCTGCAGAAGAAAAGTCTGACCCTACAGAGGTTGGTTCATTAGGTTTCAGAGAAGAAGCCATCTCTAGAATATGAAAGGGCCAGGTGAAACAGCAAGTGCTGATGGAGAAGCTGCAGAAGATCTAGCCAAGGTCATTTACAAGGGGGCCACCCTAAACCAGAGATTTCAATGTAGATGAAACAAACTTCTACTGGATGTTTTCGTCTAGGACTTGCATAGCTAGAGAAGTTAATGCCTCGCTTCAAGGCAGGTTGACCCTCTTGTTAGGGCTAATGCAGCTGATGACTTTAAGTTGAAGGCAATGTTCATTTACGATTCTAAAAATCTTAGAGCCCTTGAGAATGATGCTAAATCTACTTTGCCTTTGCTCCACGAATGGAACAACAAAGCCTAGATGACAACACATGTATTTACAGCGTGGTTTACTGAATATTTTAAGCCCACTATTGAGATGCACTGCTGGGTGGGGGGGGAATGATTCCTTTGAAAATGCTATTGCTCATTGACAATGCATCTGGTCACCTGAAGCTCTGAGGGAAATGGGTGAGACTAATGTTGTTTTCTTGGTAACTAACACAAAATCCATTTTGTAGCCCATGGATCTAAGAATAACTTTCGGTTTCCAGTCTTATTATTTAAGAAATATCTTTTGTAGCTATAGCTGATGCAGTAATTCCTCTGGTAGATCTGAGCAAAGGAAATTGAAAACTTTCTAGAAAGAATTCATCACTTTAGATACCATTAAGAACATTCATGATTCACGGGAGAAGTTCAAAACATCAGCATTAACAAGAGTTTGGAAGAAGTTGATTCTAAACCTCATGGATGACATTGAGGGATTCAAGACTTCAGCGGAGGAAGTGACTGCAGCCGTGGTAGAAACAGCAAGAAAATTGGAATAAGAAGTGGAGCCTGAAGACGGGATTGTATGGCTGCCCTCTTATGATACTACTTCAACAGATTAGGTGCCGCTTCTTCTTCTTCTTCTTCTTCTTCTTCTTCTTCTTCTTCTTCTTCTTCTTCTTCTTCTTACTTCTTCTTCTTCTTCTTCTTCTTCTTCTTCTTCTTCTTCTTCTTCTTCTTCTTCTTCTTCATTTTATTTATTTACTTGACAGAGATCACAAGTAGGCAGAGAGGCAGGCAGAGGGGGTGGGGGAAGCAAGCTCCCAACTGAGCAGAGAACCCAATGTGGGACTCAATCCCAGGACCCTGAGAGCCTGACCTGAGCTGAAGGCAGAGGCTTTAACCCACTGAGCCACCCAGGCGCCCTGAGGTGCTTCTTCTTATGGATGAGCAAAGAAAGCGGCTGAGATGTCATCTATCCTGGGTGATGATGCAGAAAAGATTATTGAAATGACAACAGAAGATTCAGAATATGACATAAACTTAATTGATAAAGCAGGGATAGGTTTTGAGAAGACTGAGCCCAATTATGAAAAAAAAGTTCTACTATGGGCGAAAGGCTATCGAAAGAAAATTTTCCTGAAAGGAAGAGTCAAATGATGTGGCAGATTTCATTGTTGTCTTTACTTTAAGAAATTGCCACAGCCACCCCAGATTTCAGCAACCACCACCCTGATCAGTCAGCAGCCATCAGCATCTAAGAACCCCCCAAGACCCAAAAGGTAATGACTTGCTAAAAGCTCAGAAATGGTTAGCATTTTTTAAAAAATAAAGAATTTTTAAATTAAGGTATGTACATTGTTTTTAGACATAATGCTATTACACACTACTTAGTCTAGAGTGTAAACATACTTTTTTATGTACTAGGAAGTCAAGAAAAGTTCATTTGACTTGCTTTATTGCAGTGGTCTGGAACCCAACCCAAAATATCTCTCAGATATGCCCATAAAATTAAAAGCTAACTGTACCAAGTCAGGTGACTGACTTGTATCAAAAGAAACTCTATGTTAAATTGCCATAATAGACTACAAATTTTAGCAACTGCAAATGAAATATTGGTATTCAGATAAAGAAAAATTGGAACACTTCTCATTTCCATAATAAGAATTCTGACAAAGAATTATTTTAGTTATCTTAAAAAAGTGATATGAAGAACATGTATAATCACAGAAACTGGGGCTTCTTAGATTTTCCATAAATGTAAAGCAAATTATAAATAAAGTCACTTCAACATTTTACTAGCCAGATGTACTTTGTAGCTTACCGTTTTAATGGAGAAATAATTGTTCATGGGGCCATTACTAGACCATAACTAAAAGGAGATATTACCACTTGTCATACATCTTGGTCAAAAATATTTGAAAATAACTGACAAGGATATCTGTTTCAGCAAAGAGAGAGACAGAGGGGGTGAGAGAGAGAGATTCTGATTCAAAATTTTGGGGGGCCCAAGGATCTACAATTTTAATAAAGTGGTTCTGGTACAGATGGCCCAAGGACTACATTTTAAGAAACACTGATCAAATTGACGGTAGTTACTGATAAAGCTGGAATTACTGAGTCACAATTACCTGGGACATTTTAGAGAAATAATCCTGCTTAAACTTGATTTACATAAACACACAGCAGGTGTTTAGGTTTATTTTCTTATTGCTTTGCTGCCAGAATTTGCAGAGTAATTGGAGCCTTGGTTTCCAGTTTACTTGGAAACGTTTTGTTTTGTTTTGTTTTGTTTTGTTTTGTTTCCTTGGATTAAGAAACCTGAATATCACCTCGACTAGTCCTTTCTGAAGGGTTCTTTGACCATATATGCATTTAGTTTACAAAAGAAAGTTAAGAAACTCGGAAGCAAACTTTCTTTAAGAGCTAATACAGTTCACCTTTCAACTCAACACAGTTGTACCTTCTAAATCAGCTCTAGCGGGAGATCTTTTAAGTATTTCTAATAACATGGATCTGATAACTTTAAAAAGTAGATGATTCTATATTTGGATAACCTGAATTATCCTAATGAGGAGTCTGTGTTATTTCTTCCCAGGACTTCACCTACCAAACTATAGGACCACTGACCTTACAGCTAGAAGTGTCATTTGTGTTTGAACCTACTCAACACTTTACATATGAGGAACCTGAGGCTTAGGGAGATTAAGGGATTTTCACTACTTCACAGAACAGCATTTGAAAACCTGAACTTTTAATACTTTATACTACAACAACACTCTCTTGTATAGTGCTCTGTTGCTATAGAGAATGTATTAAATCCCTCTTCCACTTGACAAATAGAGTTAATAGTTAGTAAACCAGTAGTGATTGCCTGGGATACCTAGAAGTTGTAAAGACAACAATACTTTCTCCTCATCTTCTAAAAAGCAATAGAAGCGGGGGGAAATGGCACTTAAAAGGTATCATTCAACTCATATGAAGTATTATTTGTGCCAGGAAAAAAGTCTAACTACCACTTTGTCACACTTCTGTGTGTGTAATTTACAACAAAATGTCTGGAGCATATTAAGTCTATTTCAAAATTGTTATTAATAAAACCCTATTTATACAGCTCTGACTATGTGTCAAGTCCTACGTGGGTGACATGTGTAGGACACAGCAGCAGGCACAGTACAAGGGGGCTCAGACTCCAGTCTGACCCCCACCCCCCGGGTGAAAATATTTGACAGGTGAATGAGGCAAAGTGAAGAACTCTAAGCCTCAGTTTCCTTCTGTGTAAAATGAAGACAATACCATTGTTGTGATGACTCAGTTAATTAGCATAACTCCAAGTGCAAAGTCCAGAACAGAGGAGGTGATACATAATCAGTAGTTATCTCTTTAATTCGTGCAAAAACTAACTGTGGAAAGAGAGGCTCAGGACAGTCCCTTAAGTGTCTTAAGGACACTCAGCTTGGAAGCACAGAAGATGAGATAGGAACATGAGTCTATTTGAGTCTAATGGCTATAATTTTAGCGACTACTGCTCTTTAAGGCTGGAGAACAAAAACTTTGAATTTTGTTCCACACATGTTGGTGAGAGATAACATAAAAGAAAAGCATCTATTTCAGAGTTTTTAACTACAGGTATTTCTTCTCTGTCTCGGTCTCCTTTCTCTTACTCTAACTTATTCTCTTCACCCAGCTTTCTTCCCAAGCAGTCTTGGATCTTTGAGACTCAAAAGTCACTTATGCCCTTAAAGACAAGGCTTAGGAAATGGCTTGCAAATTTGGACGAGCTTCTCTATCACTCCATTTTTCAGTATGTGAGTCTGCACTGAAGATTCTAGGTATAGGTACCCACACTGTTTTCTTTGGGCTTGTCAACATATTTCCTAAATTGCTTTTCCAAAGTGTCCTTCATTCCTGAAGGATTCACAGTATAGGAATTGACACTCATCTGGGGAATCTCTGAAGGAGAAAAAAAAAAAGAAGTGAAACAAAACCAAGCTTCTTTCTTATCTAGGAATTTGCCACTTACGTGCCACCCAGAGCTTCAAGGAAAAAAGCATGAACGGCATGTCCGAAAACGTCCAGGATTCTTTATGCATTGTATCAGGGCGACATTCAAAATATTTAACAAACTGGTAAAGTGAGGGCATGGGGCATTCAGAATGGACACTGGCCGTAAATAACCAGCAAGTCTATGCTCTGCATTCTGACCTAAAACAGCCCTGTCTGTGGGGCTGAAATGACTCTTTGTTCCTGGCACAGTGCTTTAACAAAACAGGCTCTCAGTAAATATTCTCTGACCGAGATGCATACCGAATGTTGTAAAGAGAAGGAGAGATTATCACTTTATGCAGGATCCTGGAGCTGTTACATAAGTTTGTGGGAACAGATAATATTTGTGGACATTAACTTATGAATAAGAATTGTCCATAAAGAAACAAAGAGAAACACTATATCAGGGCAAAGGAAACACAGAGGTATACAAGCACATGCAGGCTTGAAAAACTTGGAGTTGTCTTGTGTCACTGTAGACTCTCACAGCCATTTTCAGTTTTACCACATTTAATGAGAATCATTTTAACCCATGTGACATTCCTGTTCACATAGAGACATAAACATTCATAATTGTTAGGCAATTTTTTTTTTAATTTTTTTAATGTTAGGCAATTTTTTATTAAACATTGAAAATAACTATTCTTTCAAAATCCCTGATTAAAAAACAATTAATGATTCTTTGTGGAAAAAATGTATACATAAGTATGTGAATAGAAGATTCAGGGTGAAAAGCGTGCAGTGCAGGGGTTATTTTCAGAGATTAAAGTAGGAAAGAAGCAAAAAAGATTATGTTCATGTATTCTCCCATCAAAACGTCTCCAAAACTACCACTTTTTTTACTCCGCCATAATATCCATTTTTATACATTTATGATCACATTTTTTATATTAACAATTTTTATGTCCTTCTTGCTTTTGAATCCTGAATTTGCACAGGACAAAGACTGTGTGTGTGTGTGTGTGTGTATATCCCTCCCCCCCTGGGAGGCTAAATGATACTTGGAACCTGGTGTCCACTCAAAAAATATTTGCAAAACAAAGTCAAAGAGGAACAGTGAAGACTTTATAGAGAATAGTGTTCTCTTGTGTGTTATATTTGGTTTCTAAGGCATATTTCTAATAAAATCAAGGAAATGCATCCATTCCTCAAATGTATATTGGGACTTTTGGGAACCCTCTAAGTGTTAGAATGAGCTGTGAATGAAGGAGACAGAGTTTCTGTACTCCCAAGATTCTCGGTCTAGTGCATGAGTCAGGCACATAGACCAAAGCTCATCTGAGCTCTGATCTGGGGTTTGCAGAAAGTATGTATAAAATACAGCTGTGCTGTATTTTATTTCAATTTAATAGATTAATAGATTTAATTCACTTTAATAGATTCCAGGACAAAATCTGCAACAATGGGCTTCCAGTGGGGAGAGTCCTATAGATTGGACACTAAAGGTTTAAACTCAGAGGGTACTGATACTTCATTGCTTGAATTCTTTGATTCTTGGGCTTGGGAGAAAATATTTGGTTCTGAAGGCTAATACTTATTAATTACTTATTTTTAATGTAATTGTTAAACTGTTCACATTGTGTGTGTGTGTGTGTGTGTGTGTGTGTAGGAGTGAGAAGAAATGAAGAATACTGCTAGGATCTTGTAAATGTAAACACAACTAACTGTTTTCTACAGTTGAAAGTACACTTTGCTTTATACAATTGTCTGTGTTTTCTGCAAATCACAGTCTATGTAGTTTTCTTGCAAAAGCATAAACCATAATTTTAAACACAGAGAAAGCTAAGTTCGAAAGATATCCTATGCAGACTGGCCATTGAAGAGAATAACATAAACTATAAGAATTGTTAGATTGTAAATGTTCAGGAAATTATATTTGGCCCAATTTTAGAAAATATCTATTGCCAACTATTAGGCCCCTCTATGATTAGTTTTGAAAGTACAGTCTGAAATTACAACTCAAACAAAACCAAAAAAGCAAGAAGCTAAAAATCAATTGTGTTTGTGACTTAGATTTTTTTTCCTTCTAGTAATGTCAGTCATTGCTTTCTCTTCTTGCAATTCAATATCTTTCTTAGTCACAATCCTTATATGGATTTAAAACAGCTTTAAAATTATTATAATTTTTATGATATATTGTTTCCACTTTAAATACCCACACTTTATTTAATTAGTTAATTTAAAAATATACAGCACATAGAAAAGTATCAAATTTAAAACTAGATGGATTTTACAAGTCTTTAGCCCAATTCCATAATTTCACAATATGGAAATTGAGGGATAAAGAGGCTGATAAATTGCCTTGGTTTATTTCCTAAGAAGAATTAAAGTGGAGGTTCTTGGTGCTCTTAGTTCCCATTTTGGTGCTCTTCTTACTAAATGATGTTCTCATAGGAATAACAGGATTTTGCCCTTGAAAGCAATTTTGATAACCTGGACTTTTATTTCAGCTTTAACACTAATTTGATGCATGATCTCAGAAGACATTTTGCTCCCTATTAGCAACATGGTCAAGTCTCAGCATAGGATACCTCCCCTTCTTTCTCAACTACAAAAAATATGGAGGCACTGGGAGAAAGTTGATGGGGATTCTATGGGTGATTTCTTCTAGTTTCTCTTGAAAGTTGGAGACAAAACAACAACAAAAACAAAAACCTGCCTATTCAATCCATATCCCACTCTCCTCAAAACACCAAAAAGGAATGAAAGACCAAACCAAGCTGAAATACTGCTTATTTTCCTTTACTCTCCTATCCAAAGAGGACTTTAGGTTCCCCTGTGCTTTGAGAGTAATTACTCTACATTTGATGGCTACCATTAAAACAGCCATGAAACACGTCATGGATACAAAATCCTGTCACAAAAACAACAAAAACTATCTTCGGTGAGTAACTTGAGCACTCAGAAGAGTGCATTTTTGTCCTAATCACCATTATAAAAGGAGAAGGATGTAACATGCTTTTAATCCAGTAGAGATATTGAAGTACATATGACTCAAAGTCCAAATGACCAAGGTGTATCTTCAGTAGACATTCTGACAGTGTAATTCTCGCTCTGCAATAATATATGCTGATTGAGAACACTGCTTTACAATTACTTAGAAAGTATCTCCTAAGCTCTGACATCCTAGTCAGAGATCTGCAATGAAAATCCTTTGATTAAAACAGCTCTTGCTCTGGAAAGTCTGATGAGTTATAATGTTGATGGTCAGGGACCATGTACACGCTTAACATGGCCAGGTTATCCACGTAAATCATCTGTGTGCACTGAAAATTAATTGCCTTGAAAGATTCCAGGGGGAAAATGCATTTTCACTCCATACAAATACTTTTGGATGAAAATGGTCATCCTGTCTGGATATTGCCTGAAGATTATCCATTATAATTTGTCTCTGGCTGCTTCTGAACTTAGGATAAAATTACTTTTTTCTCTTTTTAAAATATTTATTCTTGAAGTTCCATAAAACCTCAAAGATTATTTTGTTTTTGATGGAAGGATACAGATGAAAGAACACAAAAGGGCAAAATATTTAACATGGCTATCTCTAGCTGGCAAGTTTTGCACTTTCTTTTTTTTAACTTTCTTTCAGGGTTGGTGTAGAATGAGGAAGAAATCTAATCTGCATAAGAAGATTCAACAGCATGAGGTAATATCACTCAAGAGGGGTAAATGCTTAGAATTTTGAAGATCTTTGGTTTTGCATGATTGGGGAAAGGTGATTTGATATCTTGTGTGATCTAGAGAGGTAATAGCTTCAGGAAAAAAGAGAGGATTAATAAAACACTCTGCCAAACATATTTAAAATAAAATTATTTTGATAAGAGTAATTCATTGCACTTTGAAAAGGCTAGAAACATTAACTATCATGTTTTTGCCCAAAAACTAACCATTAATTTTAAGGATGTCATTTTATATAACTAGAACTATGGAAATACAGATTATTGAACTAATTCACATACCTGCATGCTTTTGTTGATCTAAATTACTTATTTCCCAGTATGAGTCAGGATCCTCAAACACGAATTTACATTGCACAAAGTACCTATTGTATTTTATTTTTGCACATAGAATCATATTTAATTAAAATATAAGTGCCTGTACCTTATAGATCACCTACTAAGTATACCACACAAGTATTGCAAATTGTATTAGAATACCAGCCAAGAGAAACAAAGAGTTGTTAAATTTAAAATAACTGAATATAAACTAATTAACATATTTCTTATGGATTCTGGAGAATGCCTCAAGTCCTTTGTGGCATGAACATGAATTAAAAAATAAGTGCTCAAGCAAAACTTAAAGCAATAACTCTGAATATCTCTCACTTTCCCTGAAAGGGAATTTTAGGCAATGTGATGAAAAGTGCCCCATTGCTCTCCATCAGTGGGAATCACATTAAGAAATGAAACAAAACAAAGCCTTAGCAGCAGTTCATTTAAAATGTGAAAAAGAGAAAGGCCTTCCAAGTTACTGCCTGAGTTGTGGGAATAAATAGACTACAGATAGAACAATGCCACTTTGGCCTATGGTAGTTTAGAGCTCCTAGTACTGCCTCTTTTGTTGTCCAGCTCTGAAATGACACATCTTCTGTTGCTACTTCTGCCTACCCCAGGGAGGTAAGAAAAAAATTTAAAAAAAGTATATTTGAGGTTCTTCTATGCAAAGATATGAAAAATGAAATGCAATAAGTCCCCAAATAAATATAACTATTGCTACTGAAGGAGCTTAATATGCTCTGTCATTTCCCCTATGGCTAAGCTAAAGCAGTGAATGAGACGTTCCCCAAAGAAAATGAACTCTGAATTACAGGGTAGACTCTGTGTTACACTGTTATTGGAAGAAGATAATGCACAGTTTAATGTTCATTGAGAATGGAATATTTCTTATAAACCCCAAATACAGGCATTTACTGAAGATCCATCAAGACAGCAAGAGGAGACATATATGTTTGAGATGGAGAGATAATATGTTTGTGTCTAATATATTTCCAAAATTGTCCTGCAGTGGTTCAGCCATGTAAAAATATGGCCCCTCTGAAACTGTCATAATCCATAAGACTCAGAGTGATCTTCTGAATTAAGTCTGGTTTACAGAGTTGAGAAAGGTTTTCACTCATGTCAAAATTTCCCTAGGCCTAAAAAATTACTTTGGAAATGAGAAGAAGAGGTAACTTGCTTAGTTGTGCTGTTTCTTCTTTCACTCTTTTCTGACATTCCAGTTAGATTTGGCAAGTATCATAAATTCTAAAATGCACTGTCTATACTGTTTTACCATCTATGAACTGTAAAAAACGCAGGAATATCCAGACACTCCTTTTGAAAGAAACAGAAAAAAAAAAAAAAAAAAGAGGAGGAAAATAATACAAGCAACAGGGTGAATCCTATGAATTCAGTCTAGCACAAAGCACAGATTGGGCCTAAAGGAAGTACTTTATACTATCATTCATTGTTAGATGAACTTAATTACCACCATATTTGTAAAGGCATATCATGTTGTAACAATACAAATGTATTATTTGGCCTTAAACAATTATCAAGAACTGAGAAAACATCTTCACAATTTAGGAATCTCAAATATTGACAGGTACCCTACATACAAAAAGCAACAAAATTATATTATCTAGGAAAAGAAACTCAGCAAATTTAGAAAGGAACAGGAAATCTTCAATGAATTTTCAGCCTCAAAGCATATACTTAATCAACATATGGCTATGGCATGGTATTTTATACTCTGAAGCCTTATTTTTGATTGACCAGATTTACACCAGAAGCCAGAGGAATCTATTAGTCAGCCCCTATTAGATATTCTTGATTTTAGCTACCGTTGTTAGCCAAGGTTTGAGATTCATTGGATGGTTTCAGTAGTGGACCAATGGCTTACTTCTTTCTTGTGTCAGCTCACCCTGACAATAGCTATAATATATCCCACTTTCCCACTTCCCATGATTGGTAAATACCAGAAATGTAAGTAAGAGGACCTTGTTGATTAGAACACTGACGACAATACAATTCGGTCTGTACGTTTATGACCTGCATGGCGGAAGCCCAGCTGAGCTGTTGTTACTGGAGCAGAAATAATACACAAGTGGCACAGCTACTGAGAGGAGTACTAATATGAAGTCAAGACTCTCAGTGCAATCTCAAGGCTCTTACTCTCACTTACACAGAATGACTTAATTGATCACCTTTCTACCTCCCTTAGAAACATACATACATAAGTGCACAGACATGTGCACACACACACACACAAACACACATCTTGCAGATTTGTAAGAACCTGAAAGCTAATAATTTAAGAAAGCAATGACTTAGGTTGTACAACCTGAAAAAGTCTAGCTGATGTCCCTTGGCATGAATCTCTGGGGCTGTAACCAACCCAATGCCAGAAATTTCCCTATCATTTTGTCATACTTACTCAAATTCTATCAATTAGAGAGACATCTGTTTACTAAACATTTGTTAAAACGCAGATATCCCTGTTCTAGGATCCTAAGAGTCTTTCACATAGAAAAAGGAATTCAGCTCAAATAATTTGTTTCCTCCAAGACCAAATCAAGTTGTTCAAAAACCAGTGTGCACTTTTTCAACTGAATTCTGCTGTTCCTGGCACCAGATAAATGTGAGTGCTGACTGAGGAGAGGAAGAGGCAGATTACCAACCCCGGAAAACAGATTACTTTGTGGGTACAGAGGTGAGTGAAGGAGATTAGTTAGGTCAGAGGAAATGCTTTAAGGCCATTGAGACAAAATTTGAAACCCCCTGGGCATGTTCTATTTGACCAAAGTAGCAGCAGACATCCTGTATATATCTGCTAGGACAGGTGAGTTGACTTGGTCCTTTTTTGCAACTGAAAGATGGCAGTAAAAACAATGAAATGGTATCAGGTAAGGAGACCAAGAGATAAGGTTTATAGTAGCTGTGCAGTACATTTCAGCATCAGTTGACAGCACTCTTAGGTGGTGAGCAATCACCAGAATTAATTTTCAAATAAGAACAGTACACTGGGAAAAAGAGGGCTGCATTTTTGGTAGACTTAGATATGCTTCAATCATAATGAAACTATGACTAATTGTCAAGATTTCATATTTTTTAAGCCCCATTAAATCATTTTTGAATAAGATAGAATAAGAATGAAAACACATTAATTTAAAAGTTTCAATATTCAAATATTGGGGCACCTGGATGGCTCAGTTGTTAAGCATCTGCCTTCAGCTCAGGTCATAATCTCAGGGTCCTGGGATGGAGCCTCACATTGGGCTCCCTGCTCTGCAGGAAGCCTGTTTCTCCCTCTCCCACTCCCCCTGCTTGTGTTCCCTCTCTTACTGTGTCTTTCTCTGTCAAATAAATAAAATGTAAAAAAAAAAAAAAAAGAATACAAGTATTTTATAAATGGTCCCATGAAAGACCTAGTAAGTGTCTATTCATTTGGCAAGAGAAGATCTGTTGAAAGATAAAATAGTACACCTAGAAAACCTATAGACCCATATATTTTCATTTCAATATCAAATCACAACTCTGCGTCCTTTTTTCTTAACTCTTATATTTTAGTCACTTTAATGGAATCAACTCTAATTTTTAAAATTCCAAATATAAAAAGGGAGCTAACTCAATTTACTCATATTAATACATTTTAAACATAAATTTTATTTCCCTTTTCCTCAACTCAGTAGAGATATTATCAGTTTTATTTATAGTCCAACTGTGATTTTTCTCACTTTATATTGTATAAAATCATGTGACTATAACTGAGGCTACCTTAGCAGTCAAAGTTGATTTGCATCAATAACATACAGTAAATCCAAGGACAGAAAATGAGATCAAAGAAATATAAATGACATGTTAATTAAGTGCTATCAGAGAATTAACATTTCTCACCTAATTTTCAGTCTTATTTTTATATTTTTCTATTTATCCATATTTGCAAATTATTTGTAGCTGAACATTTTTTACATTTGATTCATTTTCTTTTATCCAGAAATAAACAATCGCATGTATAAGGATTGTTCCTGTAACATTTCGCATGAAATTTATCTTGTAATTTCTTCACCAGATCTCTTTTGTCACCATCATGTAAGAGTGCTCTAGAAGATTATCGAAAAAAATGTGGTCATACCAAAAGGGTTCCAACTATCATTATCTGTAGGACGTAATGTCACATGGCAGCATTTTGCTTTTTCATAAATTGCCTGTTTTCAAATGTGAATAGTGCCTTATTACATGACCTAGCCACAGTCAATTCTCATTTTTCAATTCATTCCTAAAAGCATTTCTCTAAGCCCATCTACAAAGATTCATTTTTTAATTGAAAAATATTCTATTACATGCATTTTCTCTGTCCTCTCTAGTTGGATGCAGCATCTCCAAATTGTATTGGAGGACTGACTTTTTTATGTATCAGCAGGAAATCAGTAGGGAAGAAATCCCTCCCTAACTGCCTCCATCTCTTCTTTCCTTCCTTCCTTTCCTTCTTCTCTTTCCCCTTCTTTCCCTCCCTCCCTCTCGATCTCCCTTTCTCTTTCAAGGCCACAATCTGTATCACGCCCACATTAACTACTGGGGGCTTAATGTATGTTGCTATGTTACCTTTTACAGGTGAGAGAATAGAACATGGAGTGGTTACACTGTCTATCAAAATTTCATAGATGACAATTCAATGTTTTACTCTGCCAGCCAGTTACTCATTAAGTCTATGTCAGGACGCCTGGGTGGCTCAGTCGGTTAAGCATCTGCCTTCAGCTCTGGTCATGATCCCAGGACCCTGGGATCAGTATCAATTCCTGCATCGGGCTCCTTGCTTGGCAGGGACCCTGATTCTCCCTCTGCCTCCTGCTCCCCCTGCTTGTGCTTGCATGCTCTCTCTCTCTCTCTCTGACAAATAAATAAAATCTTAAAAAAAAAAAAAAAAAAAAAAGTCTACATCTCCTTTCACTTGGGATTTGTGCTAAATAAAATGGAAGCTCCGATTATTTATTCAAAGGAAAATACATAAATAACTACTCACTAAAATAGATGAAGGTACACATTTTTAGCACCATAAACTATTTCAGATAAAAAAAAAAAATCATTTGCGGCTTGAGGGTCTAAGAGTTTCATTGTCAACAAAGTAAATCCTTAGGTGCCAGGGTTCTAGGCATTAGAATAACCCACAAACACTTGAAAATTGATTTAATGATATCTGATTTCTGTAAGAATACATAATATATACACTTTCCTTATAAATACAATATTCATACAACTACAGGACACATGCTTTTGTATAAACCATAGCCATGATGAAGTAAACTCCATAACCCTTAACAACAGTGATTTATGTTTTTTTCTTTTCCCAAAAATGCTCTGGCAATGGGCAGTTACAATGTTTATTCTACTTTTTTTTTTTTTTACATGTAACTCATGCAATAAAACAAAATAATTTGTATCTCTGACATTTGGACTGTATGAGAGCCCCGAAAATAGTTCATCATTTTAATTACTAATGGTGCTGTATATATCACATATTTCCTTAGAGAAAACGTCTTTGAAATCTCGCAGTTATTTATAATAAATCCTTGGCATTAAAAAAAGAACTCTGTATTACCTAAATGGTCCTTTGAGTGTTCCTCAGTTTATGAGTAAAATTCAAAACACAGTCATCCTCATTACTGAATCTCATAAACAAACTGCAATTGGAGGTAAAAGCGAAATGTCTACAAAAGCATCGCAGCCCTTCCTGGATAAATGGCATCTTTGGAAAACGCTAGTGATATTTGCACTACATTTTAGATGATTCACTGCTTTCTTAAACTTTCTGAACCATCTGATTTTACCAATCTAGTGCTTTGAGCCTCACATTCTTGAAACAATAAGTGGGTTTTTTTACCCCTACAAAACCCAGCAAACTCATTGATATCTTTTTGAAGTAGTGTTCATTCCTAAGGGTTACATTTAAATAAATGGACCACCTTACATAACTACGTTTGGAAAAATGTATTATTACATACCTAGGAAAATGCATTCATGGTTTATCTGTTCATTATACTTTTTCTTTCTTAAAAATGTATTCTTAAATTTGTAATGAGATAATGACTGTCTTTTGCCAGCCATTATTTTAATGAAAGGAACAATATATTATATAGAAGTATTGGTATACCTTTTCTTTATTAAAAGAAATAAATACCATAACTCTCTCTTAAAAAAAAAAAACAGAAATGTCATATTCTTTAAAAATACTATGATAACTCATGATCATTTATTCAGTTGTAAATTATTTCATTTCCAGATTGAACTAATTTAGTTTGTTAAAATATTATTAGAACTTTAAAGTGCTTGGCTAAAATTACATGATTTTTTTTCCCTCATAACGTATAACAAATTCTTTTGAAAACTGAGTCTGTTGAATGGAATACTACTCAGCCACAAAAAAGAATGGGATCTTGTCATTTGCAACCACATGGACAGAGCTAGAAAGTATTACGGTGAGTGAAATAAGTCAGTCAGAGAAATAGAAATACCATATGATTTCACTCATCTGAAGAACTGAAGAAACAAAACAATGAGCAAAGGGGGGAAAAGAGGGAGAGGGAAACCAAGAAACAAACTTAACTATAGAGAACAAACTGGCAGTTATCATAAGGGAGGTGGGTGGGAGTATGGATGAAATAGGTGATGGGGATTAAGGAGAGCCCTTGTTGTAGGCACTGGGTGTTGTATGGAAGTGTTGAACACCATGCTGTACAACGGAAACGAGTATTACACTGGATCGTAACTAACTTGAATTTAAACAGAAACTTAAAAAAAAAAATTTAAAGAGGCTTGCTAAAAGGAGTCTTTTGTTACATGGAACACATTTCCTTTCTAAATTTTCATTATTCTTTAAATCAAAAATAATGAACTATAGTTTTAAATGTCCATGGTTGTATTTCTTTTGCGATATATAGTATCTCAATACCACTATTAAGGCATCGTGGAAGGTCATAAATAGATTCTATGTTTTACATATGTATTCAAAAGGTTGTTGTGTTTACATAACACTCACATATCCATGACATATATTCTGGAAACATTAAAAAAAAAAAAAAGAACATATCTGCCCAGTGAACCATAGAACCATTGAAGAAGGATCCTTGGGCAGGTCTGGAGTGGTTCTAGAAGTTTCCTTTCTCCTTCACTCAGGATTTACTCCATGCACAAGTAGTTTTTTCTGCTGAATTTTAATCTACCTCCTCCTCTGCTTATTTTCTCATAAAAATATCTTCTACCTATCATAGTTCAGCATATGTTTTCAGTATCTGAGGCATAACCACAATTTTCTTAAGTTCAAGTGTTGCAAAACATAACCAAATGATTTTATTCTGGCTTCTTTTCTCACTCCTACTGAAGCCAGAAATATTTGGATATTCTCCCCTAACCTAATGCAATCCAGAAGAGTTTGCAGTAAAGCAAATTAGTGTGTTAGCTGAAAGTTACTTTTCTGTTGATTTCCGTGATAAAATTAGAACTTCAGTCTCTTGGAAGAAATTATTTTATGGATATACCGAAAGATACTTACTATGCAAAACCTGGTTAATTCAATATTGAAAGACTTATAATGTAGGCCTTTTTGATAACTAGTTCAAAAATAAGGAGAAAAGTCACTGATAGTACAGTGACTTATGGGGGGGGCAGGAACCTTCAAAATAATCTAAAACATCTTTGTAAAGCCATCAGCCCTCCCAATCTCATCTTTTTGTTCTCATTCATAAATATAAAAATTAGTAAAACTAGTGTAATGATTATGTTTTCAATTATCTCACAAAATTGGTAAAATTTCAAGACTAGATCCACATTTTTTGTTGTTTGAAAAATATTTGTATGCATTTTCTTCATTACTTGAACACGTTGGTTTTCAAGGTGCTATGTTCAACAAAGATCACGACGAATTAAAATCCTGAGCAGTATGCGTATGATGTCTCAGGACATTTCCCCCCTGTCAATTAGCTCATATCCTATTACAACCAGCTAATGTGCCTGTGTTAACAATTCTTTTTATAATCAGATGTTCTATTTATTTAATTGATGCCTGTTGTTCTGATTAGAGTGGACAGGCAAGCTTAAATAATGATAGTTGAGTCTGATTAATGCTTATGATTGGAAATCTTTGGTAACTTGCTCCTCTTTATTGACTATACACTCTGGGAAGGTTGCATACTGTGGTGTCTCCAGTCACAAAATAGAGGTGATAAGATCATATTATGCAGCTCCTGACTTTAAGTTGGAATATATTTTTGACTGGTTTCACTTCTGGCAAAAGTTGTTAGACGATTACAAAGAATGTTTGTCATGTCAAGCTTTACAAAAGGATGCCAACTTCTATGCCCCTCCAGGAACACAGCAGGCTACACTACCTAGTGTTTTTCTGTTTCTTATAAATAAAATTGTGTGTTTGCTTTCCTATTTCATCCTGCTGATTCAAGATAAGTAGTGCATCTAAGGACACAAAAGAAAGTGTCAACTCACCAAGATCTATACTTTTAAGCAAGCTACTGCAGTAAATTTGGTTGCCTCTAGACCGGGATTCAAAAACTATGATCACCCCTCTCCCACTGACTGAATGACCTTGAAAGGTTGCTTATTTTTTTTTCTTTACTGGATTTCAAAATGAGGAATTTTCATAATCTCTTCCCAATAAAATAATTTATGATTCTATGTGAATGCTTTATGTCCCACATCTTAATAAATTAAAAACAATGAATCATTAAGTTACTTTTGCAAGCTGTCTTTATTAAAATTTTTATTATAGTCAGTTACATTGCAATAGAAAAATAGCATTCATAATGAGGACAGAAGGTGGATTCTCTGGATAGAAAAGAAGTAATGACTCCACGAATAAAAATTAGTGACTTTCTCTCCGGAACACTAGCATTGGTCAGATAAAAGCATTTTTCTAGAATGCTATGGGCACTGGCTAACAATTATAATAATTTGTACTGAAAATTCTCAGTCACCAATTTCAGTGAAATCTTGTGAGACTTACGTTACCAAATTCCAGTACAGAACTATCACTATTATTATATCTGATGATTATCATGTAATCACAGACCATTAGCATTGGATTTCATTTTCTCTAACTTGCTATCTTATGATTGAGGTCCTTTAATAATGATTTGAAGAAGTTAATCATGCAACCTAAGTTTCAACATCCTTAGTGATACAGATTTCAGAACAAACACTATTCTATGGAGTGGATTTTATTATTTCTTAAGGATAATAAATTTCACCCTTATATGGAAGCAATTTTCTCCCGTTTAAGCCTACTGGCATTCTTTTTGCCCTTAAGAATCATAAAGGTTGGGTTCAATCCTTTGTCTCTCTTTTGCATTCAAGTCCTTCAGTTATTTCAAGTGGTAGTCCTCTCCTCAACTTGTCTTCCTTAGAGCATCAAACATTCTCTTGCATTTACCTATTTTCAAAAGCAAAATTCTCAGAACCCTTCTCAAGAAAAAGCTTTAGAAAGAAAAATAAGTCAGCACATGTTGTCTCTAAAGATGACATCCCTGATCTAACTTGGTCTTTGTATTTTACAAATAAGCATACTGTATCTTGGGGAGGTGAAATATAGTTTTATTGGCAAATCCAGAACAAAACTCTAATTCCTAAAATTCCTTGTCTTCCATACTCCATAGAAAGTTGGAAGTTACTTTTAAAACATACTAGTTAAACTCCTTATTTTGGAAACTCATACATGAGGTCTTGAGAGGGCAAGTGATTAACCCAAATATGCTGCATTTCACTCTCCTCTTTCTAAAACACTAGAAGACAGAGCGAAAGATATTAAATCAGACATGCTGCACATGGAACACATCTTTAATAGCAGTGATAGACAAAGCAGATAGAGGTTTTCTGTTCTTGAGAATATTGCTTAAGGATCTTACATATAATCAAATAACCAAAGAATATTTCTCTGGGAATTGAGTCTAGGAAAAGCAGAATGAAGGGTATATATTCATATAACTTACAAAGCAACATTTAGTATTAAAGAGAAAGAATTTATGTAGGCACTGGAGCTTTTGAGAATATAAAGTCAAACATTATAATTACCATATGGAAAATGTTCGTTAAGACTATATAGGTTCATAATATATGAAGCACATCTGAAAATGGAAATCTTGGGTAGGGTCAGGGAGAAGCCACGTGGCATAAAAAGTATTCTCTGCCAGCAAATTAATTAAATTTCCAGGTTCTAGTAAAGGCCATATATTCTGTGTAGGCACTCACTAAAAGTCAGATGTGCAGGGCCTCTGAAAGAGTGCCAGAATCTACTCATAAATAGAACTCACCGAGGGACATTGACAGCAGTTTGGCATTAAGGGGCACTTTACATAAATGAAAAATTTACTTTGCAATAACTTTCATTGGGGAGAGTCCATATCTGACAGGGAATCCTTTATACAACTTTCAGTCTTATTCTGTCCTCTTTGACCTCTGTGTAATATACTACTACATGCTAGCACATATTATTCATCAGCAGAGTCAGTAATTTTATTGAGAAAATAAAATAGCTTTTGTTTTGATTTTGTTTTGTTTGTTTTTTACTTCCACGATCCACTGATATTATTATCCACTTAGGGAATTTTTTTTTTTTTTAAGAGCCAGATTTGTTAGAATGATGAACAGAGTTTTTTCAGGAAAAGATCCATCTCAAGCATCAACCAAACTAAAATATGTATTCAATTAAAAATACAAAGATAAGACCTGAAAATTATTTTGCCTTCATCAAATGTTATTTTTGAAATATTAATTCATTTTTCTATCTTTTTTCAGCCATTTTTATACATAGTTATTTATTTTATTTTTACATTATACTATTCACTATCCAAACCATACCTTTATAAACGTAAAAATTCAGATCAAAGCCATATGCTGTTTTAAGCTGCACCTCCCTTTTGTCTCTGAAGGTATTCAAATAGATTTTCCAGGCTCTTCAAATTGACCAAATATGAGAATATAAACTGTAGGAGCCCATCCTGAATTCCTTGTTCTATTAAAAAAAAAAAAAAAAAAAGCATTTGCACTAAATGAATGCTAAAAGGTTTTGCAATGAAGCAACACAGAGCAATTAGGAGAACTGGGGCTTTCACCTAGAAAATAATATGTAGGGAGACACAACATATGTAAACATTATGACAGAGGGCCTGTTTGAATATACGTCTTGGAAATACTTTTGTTTGGAAAACGAATATAACTTATTATGTGTTTTCCCAAGGAGAAAACCCAGGATAAATGAATTCAAGTTACAGGAAGACAGATTTTGGCTCAATATAAGAAAAAGCTGAGAAGTTAAAAGTGTCCCAAAATAACAGTGAGGTACCTCTAGATTTTGTGTCACTGGAATTATTCAAGCAGAGTTAAGTAATTCTTATAATGGCATTATTAAGACTAGATTAGTTGACCATAATCTCTCTTAAAATTCCATGCATAATTCAGCAAACACTTACTCTATGTTCTAGTCTCTTCACATTAAAATAAATAATAATAATAATAAAAGATAGGAACAATAATCACAGAGCTAATAGATTGATTAATTAGTTTTATGATTATCTTACTAGAGAGTATGATTATGAGGGATATTTTGACTTGTATTTTAATTTTCCATCAAGCCTTAACTCAATTTATTTTCTAGGCACAAGCTTTTTAGTTCTAAATACTCCAAGTTAATGTTCACTTATCTTGCTCTCAAAAGCACTATTTCCTCAGAAAAAGTCCTAGAAATATACAGTGTTCTTAAATCAACATATCTTAACTTGCTCTTTCTCTTTCCAGAATTTGGACTTCAAAAGATTTTCTAAAAATGAAGGAAACAAAATTTCATAAAGTTCCTTTTCTCTTCCTGCATTGATTTTGTTTTCCTTCACAGTTTTATTTTGTATATTTTTTAAGTCCTTTCAGTGTCTCTGGTTTTCAATGATATGTTTCCCTCAATTTTTTTATTGCTTTTCCATTTTTTTTTTCATTTTTCCAGACTCTGGTGGTTTCTTTTTTTTCTCAAAAAAAAAAAAAAAAAAGTTTTTCCTTCTTGATTAATCCTCTTAATCTCATCTATATTTTAATCTTCACTTTTTTTTTTCTTTTCTTTTCTGGTAAACTGATAAGACTCTTACTTATATGGTAAGCATTTCTTTTATTTTCCTATAATGTAAAAAAGAATTGCTCTGGTTACCTTTCCTCAAAATCTTAGAATGCATTGGTTGAATTTTCTTTCCATATGAGACACAAGCATAGATATCTATACTTCTTAACACTAGATTTGGTTAATTTTATAAATTCAAATTAGGTTTTTTTCCTGCATTTGCAATTATTTTATAGTTATTTGGTTTTTAATTACTGGTCCTAAATTTGGGAGAAAATAATGAATTAGTTCATTTAATATATTTCTTACAATATATAGTGAGTAATCTATGAAGCTAATAATGGTCAAGAGGAACATACCAAGGGGAATGAAAACAGCAGGGAGAAGTATGGATGAGAGGAATGGTCCACACGCAGATAAGGAAGATGAGTGACGGTTTTGTAAACATTCACTCATTTGTCCAACATTTAGTGAGAAACAAACACTGTTGACATAGAAAGTTCATAAAAGAGAAGATGAAATCATTGTCCTCTTGTAAGTCCGAGTTGAATGTGACTTAGAGTCACAGCTTCACATGGGAGAAAACAGGAAAAATTACAGAAGGCACATCCTACTTTAGTCAATTCTGAGTGATCATGGCCATATTCGATTTCTCCAAGCCTCTTTTTTTTTCCCTCTGAAATATGGATGATGCTAATAATGTCTAACTTTATGTTCCTTTGTGTAGATGAATTAAGAAGATGGAGATGAAACTCATGAACATGACGCCTGACACACGTTAAACTCTCAGCACAGGTCTACTATTATTTTTGTGAGTTTTCCAAGCAGATGTAGGGAAAGGGCCCTCCAGATGGAGAGACCCAGTTCTGTGAAGGCCTGTGGATGTGAAAGATAGGTGTAGAAATAGGGTTATGGAGGACAACTAGTGATTTCAGAGCTTTATCAGAGACTAGGCTATTTGTTCTTGAGTGAAGATGAATGGTTCAGCCTTTAATGGCTAAGGTCGCATTGGCAAAAAATGCGTGTAAATAAAAAATAAAAAATTTTAAAAAAAAATGATTTGGTTTGTGTATTGAACAAACAAGTCTTCACTATGCTACCACTTTAAAGAATATCACAAATAATGCTACTGTATATGTACACACCTAGAGACACACTTAACTATTTTTTTAAGACACAATTACTATTTTAAAGTGTCTGCCAACAATTTTCCTAGCCCAAAGGTAGTGTTCTAGTCACATGTCTCAAACATCCTGAGAGAGTCCCAAGGGTGTAATGCAGAACCTGATATATCCCCAAAACAAGCCCCTGCAGGACCTAGAAGGACCAGTTCTTCTAGTGAAAAAGGAAATCAAGGAGGTGGGTGTCTCCCCATGATGAATAAGTGTTTATGTTTTATAGGTTATGACTCTGCTGGAGTTTGCGCCCTGAGGGATCTAGCTCTTTTCAAAATACAGCAGCCTGAACAGAGGTAATCTTGGGACTGCTGGAGGAAGCAGGCACCTTCATCTCCTTCAAATGCCACCAGTTGAGTTGACCAAAAAAAAAAAAAGTTTTGCAGAAAGCGATTAGAATATATTTGGCTCTCTGAAGTGTGTAAACCTGGTGATTCACAGACCTGGGGATAAAAATATATGTATATAAAAAATATATGTTTATAAAAAATAAAAAAAAAAAAAAAAAAAAAAAAAAAAAAAAAAAAAAAAAAAAGAATATATTTGGCTCTCATATGTGAATGACATGGTTTTGTAGGGGGATTTAGATTTATTTGAATTGGTTTATACCTAATTTTCTGTAACCAAATGAGTAAGCATCCCTCATCTGCATGCAGTTTTGTGCAATGCTTTTGAAAATACAAATGTGATACTAATTGAATTATGACTTAAAATTCACAAAACATTCCCATTTTACACTTTTCAAAAGTATGTCATATCACAATTATTTTCAGTCTTGTAGAAGGCTGAAAGTGGCATACACATACAAGTTGTTTTTCTTTCCTTTGTGATCAGTTGAGGAAACTTTGCAACACTTTTCTCCGAAAATTGTATCATTAATTCTTCTGTAGTCTGTACATTAAAAAAAGAATTCTAACTGTGCAGGGAATTCTGAAATGCATAGCATGCCGAAATGTGTAAAGATACACTCAAGTTGAATACATCTGCCACATCAGTAGACTCTGTGTAGTGTAGAAATGCGTCTTCTGAATGTCAAGGAGTTAGAATATTAATGAAGAACGCAGAGGAGGGCCAGCGGCATTGCTTCATGGGAACCACCATACCTGTTGATTAATGGAGAGGCCTTAACAGCACTCTTCTTCCATGCGTCTTGCCATGAGGAAAGGGGAGGAAGGGAAAGGTAGTGATGGCAGCAACACCTGGGGAAGGGAGATGGGGAAATATGTGAAGGGAAAATCAGCAGCCCCTACACAATGGTGTCCATCCATAGACCTCGCCAATAAAACAATTTCCAAAAACCCTGAGCTTGGTTTCTTTCTTGCTTTTTAAAAAATCTAGATGAATCTTAAAAGTAACTTATGCAGATTAGGTATTTTAAAAGTTATCAATAGGAACATTCTAACAAGAATCTTCCAAGTCTAGGGGCACAGTGGGGTTCTACACATCATAAGCTACTATCTTATTCTCAGTTGGATATAAAGGTATAGATTTTTTTTTAACAACATGTTTAAGAAAAAACTATATAGAATAAACAATACCAAATATATATGTATTTCTACCCCCCACACAGTAGGATTATTATCATTTTCTCATTCTGCCTCTACCTCATTGTTACAAAACTGGCTCACAGTGCATTTTCTTTTTATATTCTCTTAGGAACATGTAGTTCTGGTTTTAAAACATTTTCAAGTTGTTAAGGTAATAAGAAAGAAATTTAGTAGATTTCTTTGCATTGCAAGAAGTCAAAATAACAAAACTTGTAAAAAGGTTTATGTTCTAGTTATGTGTTTATAGACATGACTTAATCTGGATTGTCTGTAAATTTTGAAGAGTAATATATAGGATTATATAAAAATAAATAAAATGAAAATGTTAGTAAACAGTTGGTAGCAGTAAATGATTTGAATCTTAGTGATAATTAATTGCTTTAATAACATCAATAGATGAGATGATACCACACTTGAACTGAACACTGCTATCCAATTTTGCTCTTAGTATTTATTTTTGATGAAATCTTTAGCTTTGTATATTTATATTTAGATACAAACTACATATGAAAAATGATTGCTTTACACTATTTAAAGAAGCTTATAAAAGTGGAAATAAACTTAAAAAAAATCTATGTATATTTTCTGAAGGAAAGAAACAATATTCTACTGTTGGGGGGGATGCTGGTCATGGAGAATATGCTTGTGGGGAGGCAGGGGGTATGTGGGAAATATCTGTACCTTTCTCTGAATGTTCATGTGAACAAATTGCTTTAAAAAATTAAGTGTTAATGAAAAAGTAGTAAAAAGGGAAGGAAGTATTGTAAAATATTTAAAAATAGGAGGAATTAATTTTTCTGTGTGGAAAAAAAATCTGACCCTCACACCAATGTTTCTTAATCTGTTATTATTTATGGACAGCCTGGGACATTCTTAAATTTTTGTTTAAAGACAGGGATTTTCATGAATACGTGTTTGCATGCTGAATGTGATTCTAACCTTTAATCCTGATGTTTAAGAATGCAGCTATCACAAAGATCTTTGGGGTTAGAAGCATGATCATCCTTCTGGTTTTATCTTAACCTTGTTTAGACAGGGTGTCTCAAAACTTTCCAATTTCTCAATTCTTCTGGTTCTTGACACACCGCTGACTATTAGCCACCATCTCTGTTTAAAATAACATGACCCACCTAATGCTTAGGCAACAGTATTAGTCAGCCCTTGAATTGAGAAATTTAGAAACTAATTTGTTATCATAAGAGATTAGCATCAAAGAATTCTGAAGGCATATGCAGTCTAGGCCTGTTTAAATAAATTTTAAAAAAAGCAACTAAAAGTAGAAAACTTAATTTTTAAATGATATGATTAAACATGATATTTTTATAGCTTTTTCCTAATATTTATTTTGTACTTAATTTTAAAATACTGTTATTACACATAATATTTTAAAATTCAAATACCCCTTTAAAATTAAAATCTACATATTCCAGCAATATCAAAGTAAAAATTAAACCTAATTATTCCTATATTTAAATATTTGTGAGTGAGTATTTGGGGATCAGCATTTTGTTCTTGGGAGAATCAAATGTGGGAATTTTGCAAGCCAGAAGTAAAAAGATCCACATGCTCTTAATTTGAGACAAAATTCTTACAACCAGCATAAAATACATTTTTTTTTGCCTCCCTAATATCCTAAGAATTTTATATATAGTAGTTCTTCCTTTGACCTGATTAAGGGTAGATTATTATGATGTAATGTGTTTGAAAAATTAGTACTATATTGTGGGAGATTCAAAAATAACCAAAGGTACACTTATGAGAAACTTTGGAAAATAAATACACATACATAAGACACAGAAGAACACTAATATTATAATTTATCAAGATGTACCAAGTAATATAAAATGATTTTATAAATAGCTGAGTTTATAAATAACTAAAACAACATAAAACAGCAACAAAAAAGATTAAACTGTAATTTTAAAATTCCAGAGTCACAAATTCATGGAGTGAAGAAGAGAACTTTATGGAGTAAGGAATATAAAAGTAAGTACTGTTTTTTCTTCAGGTGTGAAAGGTAGAGGCCAGGATAATAAAATGATCACTGGTACTAAAGGGGAATTTGGTAGGAATCTGCTTATGGACCATGATATAAGCTAGATATTCAACCTGGATAAAAAGTAGGGGGTGGGTCATATGATCGGTGAAAATACAAAGTGGATAGAGATGGGGCTCCTGGGTGGCTCAATGGGTTAAAGACTCTGCCTTTGGCTCAGGGACATGGGATTGAGCTCTGCTCGGCAGGGAGCCTGCTTCCTACTCTCTCTGCCTGCCTCTCTGCCTACTTGAGATCTCTATCTGTCAAATTAAAAAAAAAAAAAAGTGGTTAGAGAAATGGTTTGTGATTATTATTGAACAGCCTGGACATTGCTGAGCTTGTAATGAGATTGGTTTTACAAAAGGACAGGAATTCCTGTCGTGGAGATGAAAGAACAATGACATCATAGAGCCACGGGATGGCCCACTGTAAAGTCAGACTCTTCAAATTTTTATTTTTGGAAAAACGTATCATCAAGATAGAAATACTGGTATTAAGCTACAGAGGCTAGGGACTGGGTGACTGAGTGAAGTCAGCACAGAGAACACAATGTTGAACCGTTATATGGAAGAAGAAGGTCCAAGGTTTGATTCCTATCCCTAAGGGTTATAATCTTTTCCTGGGGAATGAAACTGAGGGTCAAATTTAGTGCTTGGAAATTACAAGAGATGAAGGGAGCAGACTTTGACAAGACAGATATTGAACTTCTTCTCAAAGACAGTAGTAGTGGGATTATGGACATTGGGGAGGGTATGTGATTTGGTGAGTGCTGTGAAGTGTGTAAACCTGGTGATTCACAGACCTGGGGATAAAAATATATGTATATAAAAAATATATGTTTATAAAAAATAAAAAAAAATAAAAAAAAAAAAAAAAAGACAGTAGTAGGTTATGGGTCCAGAATGGAAGGAAAGAAGCCGTTTACAGAAAGGGAAGCTGACACAACCTAATGCAGGATGATGGGAAGGAGGCTGTTGAGTGCTGGTGGTCTGAAGCGAGTCTAACCAGAAAGGATTGTGTAGTGGAAGGAACAGCAGAAGAGCCCTGGATGTGTGGAAGGGTCACACTGAACAATATAAAGACATTGATTAAGCCATGAGACTGCTGTTCTCTACTTAATCTCTGAAGCCTTTCTCAAAACCCAGTGTGCCTGGTGCAAGGACATCTGAGAAAAGGCTATCTCCACACTGCGTAAACATTCCTGATAACAGTACTGCTTTCCTTATCTATTTGTAAGGTCCTTCTTAAAAGCAAATTTTCTCTAACAATTAGAAACATATTTTAACTCTGGGTCTGACTCTGAAACTTCCCCACCATCTCTCACTTTTATACCCGGGGCTCTGCTGAAGATGAGCTGCCCAGTATATTCCTCTGACGGAGTCTTACTCAAGAGAATGAGATGAGTCTGATTTTCCTTCATCCTCCATCTTGCTAAGAGTGGCTAAATAATGATCAAAAAAGGCATTTTAATGATTATAATGCTAACGTCCATAGTGTGTATGGGCAGGGCTAGAGTGTGGAGAGGCCCCCAAACAGCTAACTCTTGCATGAAAAGATTAAGATCTGCCCCAGGGCCATGGGGAGAGGTGGAACCTAGAACTTTTGCAGAGAAAGGAACACAGCATATTCTTAGAGCACTCATAATACTGAGGTACTACATATAGGACATTGCCCAATGCACTTCTTAAGTATACAGTATACAATCATATAAACCCTGAATGAGGTTATCAGCCCAGCTTAACTACTGAGACAAGGAAGGAAAAACCAGAAGACACAGAGGGAAAAATGTTATTGTGTAGGCACCACCTGAAGCTTTTTTTATTTTTTATTTTTGATCAGTAATAGTCATAACTGATTTAATTTAAAAGAATAGTTGTTAATCCTTTATTCAGCTTTCATTAGTAAGTGTTAATGTGTTTCTAGAATCCTGAATTATATTTTGAACTCCTAAAATTTAAAAGCATAGATTGCATAGCTTAATGGCCATAAAAATCAACTAAGTAAAAATGTTTGCTATTTCCAGGATCCAGCTTTAGTAAAACAGTAGTACAATGAAAAAAAAAAAATCAGGAAATATTAAAAAAAAAAAAAGATAAAAAATTAAGTGTAAACCTTAGGTACTAAGGTTTCAAATGAAATGTATTTAAAATGAAATACATTTGAAATGAGTTTCATATGAATGCATTTAAAGTAGAGTGTATTAATCATACTGAACATATGATGTTTGTTTTCTTAACTTTAGAGTAAAAATATGAAATATCCTTTTGCTTTTTTTCTCTTTAACAGCAGATACTCATTAATTTTATTTAATATTATACTCTACTTCCTACAAATTAACTATCATAATGACAGAGTTTTGCCATATACAGATTTGGAGTTTTTATACATTTCTTGACAATTTTATTAAAATTTTAAGACTTCGTTGTATTAAAAACATTTTATAAAGCTTCGAGCAAGTCTGTAATATTTTGCTTGTTTTCAAATTCTAATGTTTTATATATCTGCCCTCCCTAGAAATCTCACCATGTGTATCTATAATGGTAGGATTCACTCTGTCCATTAGACAAACTAGTAGCCTCTGAATACCTGGTTAATTATTGATTAATGTATTGAATAATATTCACTTACAATTTTAATTTTAATTAATACACTATTTCACTACATTGACATAATTAATATTCTAAGTTATTTTTTACTTAAAAATACATTTTAATGTGGATTTTGCTCATTCTTTTCTTGATTTTTAATTGTTTGAGTCAATTAATAAAATTATAGAGAGTGTTAAGTCCTCACAAAAGACATTTAAAGCCTCTGAAACTGAAGGTTTTATATCAGTTTGATAATTCGATTTTGCTCATCGCATATTTCATGAGTGTTCAATCTGTGCTAGCCACTGATTTAGTCAGTGAAACATAAACATTAAGATTTCGGGACTTCTTTAAACTCGGAAAAACTGTAGAGGACTCAAAGTGCTTTTGTCTTATGTCATTGATTTTCATCATATCCAAAATCCCAATTCAGATGCTTAAAAAATAATTAATTGTAAATATGTTTGAAAGTTCCCATAAGTTCATAACATGAAGAAAATATTTTATGAAGAATTATTACCATATTTTTTTAAAATAAAAAAAAAAAACTCTCCGTAAGAATGACGCTGTGATATATGTTAATACAGATGTGTGATATTCAAAGAGTTACAGACAAGAGCATCAGCAAGGCCTCACAGAAGAGGTCATAGTTGCAGTCAACTTTAAAGAAAAAATTGGTCAGCAGGAAAGCGACGCAGATGAAAGAGGCTAAGACCATTTCAGTGAAAGAAGGGCATGACTAGACACAGCAGGTTGTAATAGAAAGAACATGGTGCTTTTGTTTGACAGATTTTCTTCAAACTCCATTTCAGCCCCTCACTGGCTGCATGACTTAGAGCTAATCAACCAAGATCTGTGAGGCACGATTTGCTCTCTCGTGAACTAATAAAATCTACACATTAAGACGATCCCAAAAATTGATGTGAAAAATGTAAAGTATTTTCACGTGTGGCAGTTAAGTAGCACGCTCAGTAATACGCCATTTTTTGGTTGCCTATTTAAGGGTAGTGAATTGGTTACCATGCTGAGAATACAGAGTACAGGAGGTAAGGGAGAGAGGATAGAAGCTATAAACAAGAGCAGAAGGGGTGGCAGTGAAGTACAATTGTTAGACAGGTTCAAGGTGGACCTAAGTGATTAAAAAAAAGAAAACAGACATATAGTAATATAAGTAGAACTACCTTGCAAACTTCAAAGAGAATTACTTCTCATGCAGACCTTAGCAAACCCATAGAAAATCTTGATTTCCACTCAGTGTCTTTCTATTCTTGTCCCCGGGGGTTGGGGCAGATTGTAAAACAAACCACAATTTTAGAGAATAAAAAAAAAGAAAACATATTCCAGAATCTTCTAAATATAGAAAGAAATGTGTAAAGAGGACGCCTGGTTGGTTCAATGTGTTGAGTGCCTTCCTTCAGCTCAGGACAGGATCCTGGAGACCCAGGATGCAATCCTACATTTGGCTCCCTGCTCAGCGGGGAGTCTGCTTCTCTTTCTGCCCCTCACCCCACTCTTCTGTTCTCTCTCTCACTCGCTCTCTCATATAAATAAATAAAACCTTTTTAAAAAAAGAAATGTATAAGAATAGCATAGATGGTAGAAAATTTACCTGAGACAGAAATTTAACCAATCTTTTCCATGGCTTATCTGAATCGTACAGTTGTCTTTGAAATCAGATTTCAATTCTATTTTAGTAATGAATGTATGAATGAATATATAAATAAATATATAGTTAATTCTATATTAGAAATATATTAAGAATTTGAACTAGCAATTGTTATGTTCTCAACTTGTAGATGATAATCAGCAGATACATAAAGTCTACCCATCAATGTCATTTATCTAGAAAATACTTTTAAGAGCATGGTATGCAAAGAATATCATAATTTTTCCCCATGTTAGGTGTGTACCATCTACATGCTATCTTTGATGTTTGAGGCCTTTGATAGGATAGATGGTTAAAAAGAACAATTTCTCAACTACAAAATAAATATTTCTGTTGATAACATTTTAGTTCTATCAACTAAGAGAGAAAAAAGAAAAATATACTTAGAGAAACATAGTTTTGAAATATAGAATATACTCTTCAACAAGACCCAGGTGTAGAACTTTATGAAACATAATAAATGCCCTATCTCATGTATAAACAATAAGTGTGGTATATACCAATGATCAGTAAGAACTGTATGAATTTTAGGTGAGAAAATCTGTAATACTTTACAAAGACTTGATGATTAGTCTGTCTATTTTTGGATACAGTATGTCTTATACTACTCATTGTGACTGAATTTGTAATACTCTACAAAGAATTTATGACTAGCCTGTCTCTTTTGGATATGGTTAATTGTGACTGATTTCTCCATCAATTGTTGTGACTGATTTCTCCACCACCAGAGTTCAACTCAGACCATTATCAGAAGAACAAGCAAAGGAAAAGCATAAAAGCTAGGATGATATTGGAAATCATGGGTGGACCTTGGCCTAGACAATATTAATTTATTCTTTAATTAACTTGGCGAATATTTACTGGACATCTATTCTATGCTAGGCACTGCCCTATTAGCTAGAGATACAATAAACAAGAAAACATGGCCTCTGCCGTCCTGTAGCATAAAGTCTAGACAGTAAATTATTTAATAAATAAGTAAATAAATCAGTAAATAAATAAATAAATAAATGCCTCTATTCTACTCAATGCACATACAAGTAATTCTAGAGCTTATTTCCAAGAGAATTTTATTGCAAAAATTACATATCATAAAAATTAAACCCTGCTCTTTATAACCTCTCAAATCCTAACTCTGTAATATAGTAAAGCTCTGTATCCAAATAGGCAGATACCTAACTCTACCTAACTCTCACCATCTAAGACTTACAAATGATTGTCCTAATAGCTGAAATTAAATACTGAATGACAATTTTTACCCTCATTTTTTTTGGTATCACCTTTGTGTTCCTAGATGTCATCGACTTTCAGTGATAACTGCAGTATAAACTCCCCTTAATCAACCATCCTTCCCTGAAGCATGATTTGTTTATAGTTTACTCATTGAAATATTTCTTTTCTTTATAACTTGTTCTGCAATTTCCTTCCTTTTAGTACAAACTACTATATTCTAACTTTCCCAAATCAAGCAACAGTTGTCAATTCTGAGTGAATTTCGCCACATAAGTGTAATAATCTACTAACAATTGGGAAATATTTTTTCATCAAAACGCTTCAGTCTTGAATAAAATTAGCAGAAGGTATGCAAGGGCATTTTGAATTTAACTACTATGAAATTTTTCAAAAATGGATGATTTCCTTTGTAGAGCTGAAATCACTCTGTAGCGTTATTTATAATTTTGAACCTCAAGGAATGATGACTCATAGATATGAAGAATGAAAGAAAAATAAAACAGTCTGCTCACCCTATCCTTTGTTTGAAAGGCTTGCACCCTGTTCTTAATGTATTTTAATTTATTTTTAAAACACAAGTTGTTCTTTGACTAGAAAACATTTCAGATGCTTGGAAAAACTTTTTTTTTTTTTTTTGGTAGTATTTTCTTTTCAACACATTCATGTACAACCAAAGAGATATGAAGCATGCTCAAAGTTGAAATTCAGTTAATACATAAGAAGAGCTTTTTTTCCAATACTGTCATTTAGATGACAGTATTTATTTTTTCCAATATTGTCATTTAGATACTGTCATTTAGAAGGAAAATGTTAACTTTGGGCGATGCTATTCCATCTAAGCATATATCTTATTTCATTATATATGTGTGAATTCCTAATGTTTTAGTTCAAACCTATAAAATATGGTATACTCCTGAGCAATCTGACAGATGATAAAACTGCAAGGGTAGTTAGTACAGGCTTGCATGTTTTCATACTTCTGCAAATTTATGGATTTCTCTTCATTTCAATCAGCTTTCTGAATTGGTAGACTAGTGTCAAATTTAATAAATAGCATGTGGGAGGTCTGCTAATATATGTGAAGAACCTGTTCTGTCTCCCTCACCTCCAGTAGATGTGCTTTTTTTATGTATCAATTAAGTAATACATTTCCTGGGAGGGAGGAGGACCTGAAAATAAACCATATGCCACATGGATTTTATTGTAAAATAACAGCTATGTTTATTTTAAGAAGATTGCATAAAAATAAACTAAATATTTGTCTTGGTATACTCTATTTGTTTATCATGCATAACATAGGCTTTTTGTATTTTGCTGTTATATATTTTTTCTAGTTATAAAAATATATTTTATAAAATCCCATATTATGTGCCTAAACCTTCTTAGGTCTTTCAAATATTCCATTTGCATATTAGTTCATGGGGTTGCACTATAAAAAGAATCCTGAAATCAAAATCATCTTTTTGAAAGTTAAAATTTTGCTGGCCAAATACACTAAACTTCTCAAAAAGAGTAGCAACCAAAATCAATTCAGAAAATGTGGTATTAAATTTTTTTTGTTTAAGACAAAAAATACATACTCTTTTAAAATGTCTTTTAAAGTAATTCCTAGGAAATGAAGAAAGTTAAAGTTATTTCCCTATGGGGGCACCTGGGTGGCTCAGTAGGTTAAGCCTCTGCCTTCAGCTCAGGCCATGATCTCAGGGTCCTGGGATGGAGCCTTGCATCAGAAGGCTGCTTCCCCCTCCCCCTCTGCCTGCCTCTCTGCCTACTTATGATCTCTCTCTCTGTGTCAAATAAATAATAAATAAAATCTTAAAAAAAAAATATAGCTCCCTATGATATTAGTTTTAGCCCCACGTCCCTTTTGACCTGCAGACCAAAGTTCTTCATTCCTTGGGGAATCACTGTTCTCAAATCTAGTCTAGGCCCTTGTTCATCAACCTTGGTGTGTTTTTCATCCAACATAATTCCAACTAACTTCCTATTCTTAAGTGACCCTTCTATCCCCTGCCAATAAAAAGAACAGGTAAGGGAATGCAGTACATCAAAAGAGATAAGCATACGAATATTACATACTGTGTGAGACCAAGTATTTCCAAAATAAATGCATATTCTAAATTTTCCTACATCAAACTTAGATTTGCAAAGTCAGGCCATGCATGATTAGAAATGCTGAAGGCATACCTCTACAGTGGTTCATGCTTTTGAGATTTCAAATTATAGCAACATCCCATTTTTACAAGGCGTTACTAGAATATTCTCCAATGTGTATATTAGATTTCTTTATAGAGACAGTCATGTTCCTACAAGCCATAAATTTAATAAATCACCAGATATATAACTTTCATTCTCACATTTACATTACCAAGAATTTTATGGAGCAATTTTCTTAGTCATAGCAGTGAGACTGTTCAATAATATAAATAAATAAATAAGTACTATTTCAACATAAAACCCTTAACTCTAAAAGGAAATAACTAGACTGGAGTCTCACAAGAATACAATCCACTATTAAAGAGAACTCAGTTATCAGGAGGGTCTATCTTGGATTGCCTCCATGAAGGTTTATTACAAGTAGTATCAGAAGGACTTTATTTTAGCAAGCATTGCAGAAGCTAAGGACGGTTATGACTGGGTTCTAGTGCAGAGAGAAAGAGGATGAAAAGCCTAATATACCACAATGCTGAAATCGTTATTTTAAATAACTGGTACACTTACATCAAATTTTCATACATTTTCAATAGAAACTTGAAATACAGAGTCTGACAGTCTCAGGCACAGAAATTCTTGTTGAGACCTGTTGCTGTGTGTTAACAGTGCCAGGCCTATGTGTTCCCAGGGATTTTTAGGCTTATATTAAAAAACAAAATCCCTTGTAAGGAAAACCGGACCGTAAGGTGTCAAGGATAGTTTGAAATAAAGAGATAGTTGAGTGATCCAATGAAAAAAACCTTCAAGCAATATTTGAGAATATTCTAAGTTAGCACATAGCTATTTTAGCTTAATCAACACATTCCATAAATCTCTACTGTGGAAACATAGATATTCACCTTATTCTTGAGGGAAGAAAAACACTAGAAGACATTAGAAAAGTCTGTAGTTTGTAAGCTGTAAGTTAACCTTACAGTCTTTTTGTTGGTATATTATTTAAAGAATTATATTGAATTCCAGGTTGACATGTTAAGCGATGAGAGAAAATAATCCAAATTTTAAAGAAATAAGTACTACAAATGTTCTATTTGCCATTTAATAAAGTTTGTTTTAGTATAGAGAATATAAAATACAAAGTCTCAATATGTTAGGAGTTCACAACTAATGAAACTATTGACCTTAACAGAACATTTCTAAAATAAAATCTTTCTGAAGGTGTAATTTATTATTCCAATTAATCTCCAAGATATGTGTTAATCTTCTCAGCCCAGTGTACCAAGTATGGTGTGTGGATCCGGCCTCTGTGGGTTTCCCAAGTAAACAATGCTGAGATTTCCTAAAGTTTGCTTATAAATTTCAGAAGGAGCATCTGAAATTTACAATAACTGGAACGTCAAATTCTCCACATGTTGAGCCACTAAATAAAATATTTGTCCTCAAAATTGTTTCAGAAGGCACATCAGGTAGAAGAAGCTAGTTCATGAAGTCCAATCAATAAGGAGACTGACTAAATGAAGTACAAAAAATATTATAATGGATCCTTTTGCTCTTTGAAATCAATGGCAGTAAACTTCATTTAGAAAGAATGTGTGTCCGAGCAATAACATGCAGCAATATTTCTGAAGCTGCTAAAATGAAAAGAGCTCAGAGGCAGGCATCTCTCCATGTAGCTATATTATATTTCTGTTCTTTCTTTTCCGCTATGGAGGAAGGAGAATTGCCTTAACCACTTCAGAATTACCATGCCTTCTTCCCATCAGAGGAAATGAAGACCATGGCTTTGATGCTAAAACATATATGATAATTACAAATGAGCATCAGGGGCAGATGGGGCTTTTAGCTGCTTAATGACTAGGTCAATTATTAGTGAACTAAATATGCCAGCTTCTCAGTGAAAATAGATATTTTTACTTAATCCCACACTGAAATATGCACCATCTTTTATGCCTGTATATTCCTAAATACATGAAGTGATTCCATATGTCAAATTAAAAATACATATTCTTATTTTAGTATGAAAAACAATTATAATATTGTAAATGTTAGCACCAATAGAGTCATCAATCTACCTTTATAAGCTGTATCTTCTTGCTACCATTAAAAGGTTTAACAGAGTATAATACCTGAGTAGGAGGGACTTCGAAATTCTTTCTGGCAGATATATATGCCCTTTAACAGGTCATGCCAGTGATTTCAAAATTCATTCCCAATTTGTCTTAATTTGTCACTGTATCTAAGGACCTTCTTTTCTTTCTTTCTTTCTTTCTTTCTTTCTTTCTTTCTTCTTTTTAAATTTGAGTAACCTAATTAATCATTCTCCCTGGAAGGGTTTGTTTGTTTGTTTTTAGAGGTTTTATTTATTTATTTGAGACAGACACAGAGGCAGATAGGGAGAGAGAACAGGAGTAGGGAAGAGAGGGCGAAGCAGGCTTGATCCCAAAGACGTGAAGTGTCTGCCTTTTGGCTCAGGTCAACATCCCAGGGACTGGGGTATAGCATAGGCTTCCCTGCTCAGCGGGGACCCTGCTTCTCCCTCTCCCTCTGACTCCCGCCTCCCCAATTCTCTCCCTCCCTCCCTCCCTCTCTGTCTTTCTTTCTTTCTCTCTCTCTCTTTTTTCTTCCTTTCTCTCTCTCAAATAAATAAATAAATAAATCTTTTAAAAGAGTGAAAAAAAAATTCCATTGGAAGGTCTGGGACTTCTGCTGTAGTTAAAAATATGTGTGCCCACGTCTTGAAATAGCTAGGATCCTTTCTAAATTGATTATGTTATATAAAAATCATATTTAACACAATCTAATAGTTTTGAAGCAATGTGGGTATGAAAGCATTTTTTTTCCTATATTTATCCTGCAAAGAGGACATTTAAAATAAATCTCTGAGAGTTTGTGCATTTAGCCTGTTTTAGCTTATTTTGATATTTCCAACATTACTGAGACAATATTAAAAGTATTAAATAAACTGCTTAAACATCTTTTTAGTGCTTACTTTACCGAATGGTTTGCATAATTAAAAAGTTAATTGCTTTGTTTCTACAATCTTTAGGAGGCATGGGACCAACTCCAGAAGCAGGCTGCTAAAGCTGTATTTTCTTATGCATATGCATTATTCCATGGAGTGAAGCACCCTCCCAGCCTTGGCAGAGGGTGCAGTTAAGATGTGTGTGTGCCTGTGCGTGTGTGTGTGTGTGTGCAGAATGAACTACCAATGAGGTACAGGCATAAGGAACAGAATTATCAAGTACCACCAGTGAATAAAGCACCTGGTATTAAGCCTTACCTTATTTTGAGTACTGTATTTCATCAAGCAGCTCATGATATTGAGTCTATTATTCTGTTATTATTATGACAAGAAAAAAATCTATTAGGCTTTTCCTGATTTTTATGATATAAAAACTTGACTATTTCACTTATGATCCCAGATCTCAACACTTCTGTCAAAGCCCGATTTAAAGTGGTTTTCAATGATGAAATATAATACTGCTTTTCCAAAATTGCATAAAACAGGCATTGTGTTTTATAAATCACACAATAAAAAGTAGGATTCTCTTAATGTCCCTGAAAAATAGGTTTAAGGAATGGCTTTTCTGCCTTAGATAATGACACAAGATCAATGATTTGTTCAAAACTACATAATAAATGAATGCTTCTATTAAATATAAAATAAAACTAATCTACTTAAAGATGTTTTTAAAGTAGAAATAATTATCATAGTTGCAATAGGTTTCATGAACTTTAAATGCAGTAGTGCAAATATAACCCTGTGGCGCTAATAGCAAAAAGCAAGGGTGATAAATAATAATAACTCCTATGTATTGAGCACCTAGTGTTATTAGTTATTAACCACAATTTTGCATATCTTCTTCCCGGTATCATCATCTATAAAAAGGCCGATAATATTACCTTCCTCAGTGATTCCACAAAGCAAATGGATATGTAGAATCTTCAGGTTGGCACTAATGTACCATAAAATTATTAGTTTATTATTTCAATTTACCTTATCTTTTTATCATTTATTTTTAGATACTTAATAGGGACACTATTTCATCATTCCAATAAACTTTAATGTAGGTATAATACCCACTTTATGGTCAATTGTTCTTTTCTGGTGTTTCTCGCTTTGTGTGTCTATGGGCGAGCAGGAGTGAATAAGTCTATAACTCATTTGTCTCTGACATTTGAGATACTTCATGATGACCTCCCTTTAAAATCCCTTTAGTCCTTTTTGCTTGAATTGTATTGTAATTGGGTTGTTCTGCACTATACTCTGAAAATTATCTCAAATACTCCATAAAAGTTGATTTCTACATTTATAAATATATCTGGCTTAATTAGCAGCATAAGTAGAAAAGTGAATAAGAGCTATGAATCGGTGCCTAATTAGCAGAATCTATCCATACTCTGATTGGCGATCATCCTTTACAAGGTTTTTCTCACTGCCATGAATATTTGAGAGTCATCTGTAATCTCAGAGTTTCAAGAACTGTTCTGCTGCTGGGCACTGAATGATCTTTAATAATTATTTGATGAATATCTCTGTGAGTTACTGGTTTCTGTCATTTACCACTCTTTCACAATAAATCCAGGAAAATATATGCAGGCCTCTTAAAGACAGAAGCTACTTAGCTGCAGAAAATAAATCTGAAACAATTAATAAGCTTTCCTTGTCTGTGGTTTTCACAGAATCGTATTATAAATATTGGCAGTTATTCACAATACATAGAGAGCCATTTGCTCTTAGCCTTAAAAACCAATATGGATTTCAAAAAGGGTCAGGAAATAACTTACCTTTTGGGCAAAACATGTGAGGCCACTGAACATTTTTGTAGGCAAGGAAACAATCATGCACTTACTAAATATTATGAACACAACAGTTTGACGTGGAAAAGAAAAAGCTGTAGAACCAGAAAAAAAAAGTGAAATGTATATAAACAATTGAACATAGTAGGGTAGTAACTTGATATAATTTTGTTAAATGCTGAGTATCTAAAAATAAATGTTCAGGTATAACTGCACAAAACCTTTTAAGGAAGATAGGAGTGTAATTATTAGAATTCTTGTTCCCATTTTTAAGTGAGTGAAGTTTGTGTATTGATCCAGGTTCCTTTCCTGAAAATGTGGTGGAGCTTGAACAAAGACTTAAACTTCTGGCATTAGTTCTTTTGATATATAAATATAATATATAATATTAACATATATAATTATTATATAGTATTATTATGTATTATATCTTATAACAGAAGAATTAAGTTAGATTTAAGAAGGACATTTTATAATTGAACATTTATAAGACAGACTTTTCTAAAAGCTACCTCAAAAGGAATACAGAACTTGGTAGTCTAAAAAGACTCACATATAATGACTTTTGGTATAGAAAATGAATCACTTGATCCTCAAAATGTCACAGATGAGATATTACAAGGGAGAAAATGTATATGGGTTGGTGAAGTTGGGAAAGATAAAGATGTAAGGTTATTAGAATGCATAAAATAATAAAAATATGAAACCTCAGAGTCAGTCTGTGGGACAGTCCTCTAATCCTCCTTCAGGAATGAAATGTCAGAGAAATTCAGAACTTTTCATTTGGGTAAAGAAGAGTAACGTATTTTCCCTAGTATTTTCAAAGACTTAAAAAGAAGAAAAAAAAAAAAGCATAGGCTAAGTAATCAAGTCAAAAGTCCTGCACTTTGTGCTCTGAAATGAAATGTAGTTACATAAGAAAAACACACATGGGGACCTCTAAACCCATGGACAATTGATAGAACTAATTTAATAGTTACTTGATCCTGAGGACATAGGTAATATTGAGACCTGGGCTATAAAAGAAAAGCATGTGGGTTTGATTTCACAAAAGAGGATAAAAACAGTCTGGGGCTGAAATAGGCAGGAATTAGATTTTAGAACCTCATTATTCTGGGAGAAAGAGATGAACCAATGTTGTCCAGGAGACTAGAAGTGCCTCTCAGAATTGAATTCTGAAAGAACTAGTGAAGGTTGAACACAATTGATCACACTGAATGAAGGGGAGGAAGCTCAAGGCGAAGAACTCTGATAAAATATGGTTCTGTGTGAACATGTTGCTTTCAATCACCTGTTTAAAGATGATGTATGGTTAACATTGTGCCAACTAAAGTAAAGGGAGAAAAGAAGCACTAGTCCCTAAAACTCGATTTCCTCCAAGTATTTGTATAATTGAAGATTGAATTTATTTTAGGTAAGAATCATCTGAGAAATTATGAGTTTAGAAATACCAATGTTGAAAATTACGTATCACTCTGGGAGATGTTTTTGATACACAGTTTTAAGTGTCAGGTGTCACCCACTGGAGAGGAACAGCAAGTTAACTGCTGAGGTAAACAATAGATCTGATGAAAAACTGGCTGAATGTTTAGATCATGCAAAGACACGTTATAGAATGAACTAGAAGCAAGGAGAAGAATGAAGTCTGGCTATATAAACATGCTTAAAGCTGATAATGAAAAAGTGATTTATATATTTTAAGAAAAATATGAAAATCCTTAAGATTAAAGGGAAAAAAAACAACAAACACAAGTTAGGGACCCAGGATCTCAGTTGGTGCCCAGTCCTAAAAGATGCCCTGAATCTAGGGAGCCAAAGCAATCTATTTCTCAGGACATGATCCATTCAGTGGTGGATGTGTTTCAGCAGGCTTCATCTGGTCTCCATGGGTCTGGATAAAGCCCCTCCCTCTTCTGATTTCACCCTCACCGGGCAATCTTTTAAAGAGATATGCTGATTTGCCTTGGATCTCTTTAGAGATAAAGAATACTTTCTGAGAGAAAAAGCAGGAATATCCCTATTTTTTTTTTTTTTAAAGATTTTATTTATTTATTTTACAGAGAGAAATCACAAGTAGATGGAGAGGCAGGCAGAGAGAGAGAGAGAGGGAAGCAGGCTCCCTGCTGAGCAGAGAGCCCGATGCGGGGCTCGATCCCAGGACCCTGAGATCATGACCTGAGCCGAAGGCAGCGGCTTAACCCACTGAGCCACCCAGGCGTCCCAGGAATATCCCTATTTTTGAATGGGATATTCTCCTGCTCAAAATTTGATAACCGGATGCTCAACTTTGAAATCAGGGTCTTGTAATATTGTTGAAAATTGGTCTCAGCTCTATATAATTCTGTGCACTGATAAAATTTTGGTTCTTAGATTAAGGGGGAAAAAATTGCCAGGTAGCTCCTAGAGTCCATCTGGCAACCAGACAGGTAGTCTTTTCTTGGCACACCCTACATTCCAATACTCTCTATTCAAAGCTTCAGGACAATGGAGAGTGCATATGCCAAGCCAAAAAATGGATATGTCTAGAGATTTCTGATAAACCAAATAAGTGTATGTGTGATTAAACTGGAGTTGCATTTTTATTTGGAAATTATTATGCAGCAATTGCTTAGATCATCTTGCACTGGAAGGGAGAAGTTTTATCAATAAAATCCCTATTCATAATTCCTACTAAGCAACAATGAACACAGAGAAAGAATAAATTTATGTGACATTGATGGTTGACCTTGCTTAGATAAAAACAACATCAAAAGTGACATCTGCCTGACAAATCATTATTAGTAACTCTTTGCACATAGCATATTTGGAGGCATTTCTTCCCCTTCATGGTGTACTAGCTGTGATAAGCATTTTTGTCATTACATTTCTGTGGTGTTGTTTACATATAAAATAGCCTGGATTTGGAGAGTCCTTATACTAAGTTGTTTGAATTTATTTCTCAAGTAAATTATCTTTTCATTATTTTCTGTTTTGAAGCACATCTATTTGCACAGTATTGCCAATCACTGATAACAGTCTTACACTGTCAGGAATCTTGTAATTATAAAATAAAAAGTTTTGGTGATAACCAGGAAAATGTTATTATGGGATTTCAACAAAAATACAATTAGTCAGACACCATATAAATTTCAAGACAGTGAGATGGACAAATGATGGTCCCACATAAAGTGAAACATAAAAGTGATATTAGAGGCAAAAAAGTAATTTAAAGGAATAATTGATATATCACTCAAGGAAATATAACACAACCTGTTCCATAGAAATTTCAGACTCTGTAGTACTTTCAGAAAATTTTGTAAGAATAAAACAATAATTCTGAACAATGGGAGCATAAGATAATTAGAAACTCATTAAGGGGCACCTGGGTGGCTTAGTTGGTTGAGCATCCAATTCTTGGTTTTGGCTCGAGCCTCATGCTGGGCTCCATGCTCAGCACAGAGTCTGCTATGGGATTCTCTCCCTCTGCCCCTCCCACCTTTCTCTCTTAAATAAATAACCTTAAAAAAAAAATCATTAAGATTGGTGTCAAAGGGGCGCCTGGGTGGCTCAGTGGGTTAAAGCCTCTGCCTTCGGCTCAGGTCATGATCCCAGGGTCCTGGGATCGAGCCCCGCATCGGGCTCTCTGCTCAGCAGGGAGCCTGCTTTCTCCTCTCTCTCTGCCTGCCTCTCGGCCTACTTGTAATCTCTGCCTGTCAAATAAATAAATAAAAAAAAAAAAAAAAAAAAAAAAAGATTGGTGTCAAGGGATGCAACAACCATACCCCTGTGTTTGATAATTACATTATAATGGACTTATTTGATCTGAAAAAACATTCTCAAGTGTGTTTTGACACTATACTTCCTGGTCTTCAGTTTTCTCCGTAGTCTCACTTCAACTAAATCCCTATCAGAGACATTGGGCCCTAAGACCATGTAACTAAATTCAACAATTTTTTTGGATATCTGTGTGTAGGGATTATTCCAGTCATATCATGCTAAGGTCAACAAGGCAAAGACCCTGTCCTCAAATAGCTTACAGCGTCAATGGAGAGAAGAATGTAAAGAACAGCCATCTCAGGGCACCTGGGTGGCTCAGTGGGTTAAGCTTCTGCCTTCCGCTCAGGTCATGATCTCAGGGTCCTGGGATGGAGCTCTGCATCGGGCTCTCTGCTCAGCAGGGAGCCTGCCCTCTTTCTCTGCCTGCCTCTCTGCCTCCCTGTGATCTCTCTTTCTCTGTCAAATAAATAAATAAAATCTTAAAACAAACAAACAAACAACAACAACAAAAAAACAATCATCTCTCTCAGTTGGGTCTTCTAGTTCTTTTTTCTTATCAAGGTCTGCAAGATCCAGTATCTGCTTCCTTCATCTCTGTATCACTGGATGTTTGATAATTCCTACTTTCCTAATTCTAAATTTCCCCTCAACCTGCCACAGCTTATTTTTGCCTTTAAAAAATATCATTCACAGGCACCTTCACTGTAACTTACTTCTCCAAGATTCTTTTAAATTTCAATATTTTGATTCCATGTTGGGTATCATCTCTTCTCAGTGGCATCCGCTTCACTGATGGTCTCATTGTTCCCAAGATTTCATAATCACCAGGGTGCTAGTGACTCCAAAAGCTATATTTTTGTGATTTATGTATACTCTCTAGTTTCAGATGGACATTTTCAATGGTCTGCTTGATATTGTCTGATTTTTTTCAAAAGTACTTTAAAGTCCACATGTCTTAATCAGATTAATTCTCCTGGAAATGGAAATTCTTTCCATTTTTGCCAACTTGGTAAAATAGCACCACTGTTTCCCCGCCCTCTCAAGTTGATCTCTTTGACATCATTCACTATTGTTTGTAACTATACCCATACTTCTCTTATCAAATCCCTACTTATCCATTCTTCAAAGCCTGGCTGTGGTTTTTCATATCCTCAGCTCATCATCTTGTGGTTGTGGTAGCTTTTAACTTTTCCATAGAGGTTCCCTTGCCTTTACTTTTAAATATCTACGTCTACACATGTCATTCTCTACCATGATATTCAAATGCTTAGGAGGCAGAGAGCATTAACCTTTGGATCCTTCATGGGAATTTGCATAGAGTAAATGCTCAGCAAATGGTTACTGAACTAAATGAATTCTCAGAGTATTCCAAACTCCCCGTTCATTGTACACAATTTTCAGTTATGACTGCTATGACCTTTTGCTACAAATGCTGGGCTGGTAAAATTCAGTCTCATATTGAATAAAAACAATGGGCATAATTCAGTCTACACTCTATGGCTCATAGGAATGCATCCTCAGAGAAGCTTACCAGGCTCAGATCATATGCGGGTCCCCTGATTACCTTATCAACATAGATGGTGAGCATTTGAGAGCAGAAATAAAATTGTAAGACATATTTTATGACATAAATGAACACATAGACCGTTGTTAAACAGCAGGCTACTGTTCTACCATCTTTTATTACCAATACATTTTATAGCACTCACCACAGTTTCATTTGAACACCCAATAAAAAAATTGTGGGTTTTTTTTGATTGTCGTATTTTAGCAGTTCAAAATCTGTTTAAAGGAAGCATTTAAATTTGCATGTGTTTCAAATATATCCTCATTTTGTAATAAAGTTATAATTCTACTTCCTGAACAGTAATGAGAAGGCATGCAAAATAATAAGAGTAATGTCAAAACAAAACAAAACAAAAACAAAAACAAAATCAACATGCATAAATTAAGTAAAAACTTACCAGAAACAAGATTTAAAAACAAGGCAAACCTCTTGTAGTCTAAATTTCAGATATTAAGGGAATGTGACATAAAGAAAAAACCCATGAACTTAACTTGAATCTTAAGACAGCAATCACAAAAGCAATTTGCAACTACAACACAAGATATGCATTAGTTTTGCAAAAATAAAACTAATCTAATCCGATCTTCTGTAATCTACTCTAATCACCTTCTTAATTTAAGTAATATAATTGGTCTTCTGAAAAGAAATGACAATAATTTCGAAAGATTATTTACAGGCCCTTATTAAGTTTGAAAGACCTTATTTAAATCATACATATTTTAATTAATGATCCGTGTTTATAAGCAGAACGAGAAGAGAGACATAAAATTAATCTGTTCTGTAGTTTCAACCTGGCTTTAGTGTGTGCTGCCAGTTTCATCACTGATAAATTCTAGAGTTTTTGAAGTAATTATGTTTAGCAACAAGAACAAGCAAAGGAAGAGAAAGAAAAGAAAAAACAATAACTTGATTAGAAAAATTAAACAAATAATTTCACTTTACCTGGCTTAACGTAAAACCTCCAGACCAATTTAATTATTATTTTTACATGATGTAGAAGATGGGTAGGTAGAAAAAGGAGGTACAATGCAGATACCATTTTAAGGCCTTCTTCCACTCCAAGACGCTGTTTATAATGTAAAAATTCCAATAAGGGTATTTAAAATCATTTCATCTATAGAGTTTTCCTCTCCCTTCTCTGTTCTTTACACTGCTCTGAACTTTTCTAATGAGTTTTCCCCTTTTCACACTGTAGTGAATTTACTGAAATCACAGTTGTATCTCCCCAACATAAGGAGTTGCACCATTGAAGCAGAGATGGTTTCTCATTCACTTCAACTTCCTCAGAGAGCCTTGGTCATACTTTATTTTTAAGACATATTTGTTGAATCAAAGGAATAACCACAGATATGTTAGTATATAATTAACCCATTAAATAAGAGCCAGGAATAATACCATCCTGCTGTACTTAAGAAGATAATGCTTTAAAAAAAAAAAAAAAAAGAAAAGAAAATCCCTGCAGTAGAAGAGTTAACAAATCCTCAATGAGGAATATTGAAGTGAAGCAGTTTCTCATTAAATGAACTAACCTCTGAGGTTGAGGGCTGATGACACCTGAAAAGACAAGTTCTAGTGTTTCTTTACTATGCAAAATATGCATAAGAGTGTTGTTATATTTCAGCAACATCAAAATTGCTATACATATCCAGAAAAAAGTCAGAGAAGGAATGGAAGTACATAAGTCTTTTGGCAAAAAAGAATGCAAAAAACATGGAGAGGATACCCTAACTAAAGAAGAAGCTAAACATAGAATGCATTATCTAACAAGTGTGCTGAAATTCGGATAAGCAAATGATTCAAGAGTCTGGAGGCAACAAAGAAACTAACTGACCTCTATAGTCACTTTGAGATTTGATGAGAGCTCATTCTATCCTCAAATGTCATAAGGGTTCAGCAGAATGATCTAGTTTTAAAGGACCAGATTAGAATAAAAAAGGATAATATGCCCACACATTTTATCAGTGTTAATTATTAATACTGAGATTAAAAAAGAAAGGGCTGAGAGTTCGGTAAGCATACTAATTGGACACTTTTTTTCAGCTTGTTTTCCCTGTCACTGTGAATATTTCTCAGTGGTTCGAAGGGAAACACACATCTGAAGGATATGCGCTCAACTGCAACACTGAGCATAAATGTAACAATATTTGAAAGTGAGAAAAGAGGGGGCGTGAGCCACTGGGTGGCTCAGTGGTTTAAAGCCTCTGCCTTGGGCTCAGGTCATGATCCCAGGGTCCTGGAATCAAGCCCTTTGCTCGGCAGAGAGCCTTCTTCCTCTCTCTCTCTGTCTGCCTCTCTGCCTACTTGTAATCTCTGTCTGTCAAATAAATAAATAATTTTTTTTTTTTTTAAAGTGAGAAAAGAGTATAGGAAGGTAATAAGGGCTTCTCCCCACCTTGAATGACAAAGGACAAAAAGAGTAGGGTTCATTCCCTCCTCTTGCCAGAGGACAGAATCTTCTTTTTTCTTTCATTTCACATCCTTGATATATTTAAACATATCTGCTCCTTGGTGTTACCCCTTGATGAACCACAAAAATGAGAAATTGACTAAAAGGTATCCAAGGTGAGAATATGGTCCTTACCAATAATTTTAGAATTGCTATCTTTGTGAGATTAAACATTTTACTTATTTATTTTTTATTAACATATAATGTATTATTTGTTTCAAGGGTACAGGTCTGTGAATCATCGTGAGACAAAACATTTTCATGATGCTTTCATGACTAAGCTATTCTGTTATGTCAAGTTTACCTGAAGTTAATAATAATCAATATTATTTATCATTACTATTTGTATAATAGTAAATAATTCTACCACCAATGAATATGGGGAATTATGATGACTCATTATTTATTTATAAATTATTAGGTGTTATTATCTCATTCAGTTGCTTCCACAATAATAAGGTTTATTATTGAAGGAAGTGGGGCTAAGTGAGGTCAGAAAACTGTACTGCCAGGAAGAGAAAAAACCAGGATTCAAACCAATGATATTAGATTTCAAAGCCTCGTTTTTAAACCACTATACTCTATCCACAACATTGTCTCTTCCCTAGGATAGTATCTTCTTTGGATTCTTTTAAACTGTGCTGCTCATTTACTGGAAAGCTGTTGCACCATATCTTTATTGGAGACAGCCTCTGTAATCTCTTTCTATCTCTAATCACCATGAAGAAGCAAAAGTGAGTCAAGTCCTCCAAAAGTCAGGGAGGGGGGCATGTGGACTTGGGCGGCACAAACCCATGTCACAGAGAAGTAGAAAAGTACTACTTCTAGAAAAGTTCTACTTCTGGAAAGGTAGAAAATTCAGTCCACCTCTGGCAATAGAGTGCCAGGCTGAAAAGCAGAACCATGCAAATGAATCCTTTCCAGGGTATGCGAGTCTCTTCCTGCAGAAATTTTAAAAAAGGGGGGGGGGTGCATTTGCAGGGCATTTGTTTTGAGGTATTAGACTTATGCTATTAAGAAGTGTTTGAGCATCTTTGGAAAGATGGAAGACACAACCTTCCTACTTAATTCAATCTAACTGAAAACAAACTAACAGTGACTAGGTGGCAGGATCTTAAAAGTGACTGTTGGAAACTGGATAGGTGGGAGAAAGGTAGAGAGAGAGCCCTTTATCCCACACAAAGTTATGAGTCTAGTCTCCATTCTTATTACCTTTGGTCATATAAAAACGGTACTTCATTTCCAATTTCAATCATACACATGTATTTTTTTAATTTTTAATTTTTTATTTAAATTCAATTAATTAACATATAATGTATTATTCGTTTCAGAGGTAGAGGTCAGTTTTCGTCAGTCTTATATAATACCCAGTGCTCATTACATCACATGCCCTCTTTCATGTCTATCAACCAATTATCCTATCCCCACTCCTGCCCCCTCCAGCAACCCTTAATATTTCTGAAAGCAATGTGAAAAGTCTACGGCAGATACAAAATGAGTTTGTGATGAACTCTACCATGGTTTAATACTCAAAACCAGTGTGCTTTAAATAATACTGAACACTTGTGGAATGAGAACAATGAATGAAACAATGACTAAGCCTAACTTACATATTTCTGAAAAAGTAAGAAAGTATGGAATTGGGGGGCTCAGAAATATTAGTGTATAAAAATCAAAATTATCTTTCAAATATCTGAGAAAACCAAGAGACATAAAATCAATTAGGCATTTTAGAGTGGCCAATTTTTTTTTTTTTTTACCTTATTTAACTTTTTAAAATCTGCCCAAAGCTCTGTTTCTGATTTAGAGAGTAAAACATCTAAGGAAAATTGGATATAAAGAAAAAAATCACAGATTGTTGGATTTCTGTTAACCACCTTATAGATAATTAGAAGCAGATCCAGAAGGAGTAAGTGACCTACCCAATCCTAAAGGCAAAATTGCGATTGGAGGTCAAATGGGGTGCTTCCTTTATCTGAGTTTTTAAACACTGTATATGGTTACAGTACACATAGCAAAGCCAGATTGGACTTACAAAGGTAATTCAGGGGGTAACTGAGAAGAATAAGTAGACTATGGCATGAAGTCAAAGGTCAATTGTCAACTAACAATAGATCTAAAGAAACCGTTGAATACCACTCCAAGAGAAAATCTGAAGACAACTGCATGAGGTAGACAAGGGCAAGCTCTTGCATAGTCAATTTATGCTCTTAATGTGATGATGTTTTTAAACAATATTTGTTTTTCACTTGAATTATGAATTCATTATAATAGGTTTCAATTGTTTTAATATTTGAATTATCAAATATTTTATCATTACTCAACTTCCTACCATGAACCCCATATTTTAATATCTTATCCCTTTGGCTCAGGTCATGATCTCAGGATTCTGAGATTGAGCCCTGCATCAGGCTCCACGCCGGCCGTGGAAACTGCTTAAAATTCTATCTCTCCTTCTCCCTCTGCCCACTCCCAATAATATATAATAAAATAAAATATCCTATCCCATTCAGTGTATTTTATTCAAATAATACTTAACTAATTTCCCCAATCTTATCAAAAGATCAACACGAGATCATCATAATATTGATAATAATTCATGAAGAGCAAAGAAAAATATATTAGTGATGTTTTTCATGAAGTAATGTCCAATTCATAACAAATTCTTGAAATATTTTTAATGACATCATTTCCATTACTGTTTTTCAGAGACCCAAGGGTGTAAATATCTGGATCTGGAATTATTAAAATAGTGGGACTCATTCTAATTATTAGATTCAGGTTTTATGAAATTGTGGTGAATTCTTACAGTGTATTCTTTTTCCTAAGCTGATAAGAGAATAAAACCTCATTCATCATTTGGCAGTAAGGTGGGTTAGAATGTAGGATAAAGCTTATTATAAAGCTTATTAATCCACAGGCCCTCTTTATGAAATTGTGTTTATTATGCTAAAGTATGGGAAGCAAATAAAAGCCTTTGAAGAACATAAGTGTATTTCACTCCCTCTCTACTGAAATTTTCCTTCTAGTTATTTTAGTTATTTTTAGTTACTCCCTTACTCCAACATCTATGAAAACTTATTTTTATCATTAGCTGTTCTAACACATACCAGGTAGCATCATGACGTTGGAATGTTTTATTATTGCACTGGAAATTATCCTCTAAACTTTACAATGGAAGTTAATCCAAAAAATCAGTTTTAACTGCATTGCTCACATAGGTTGAAATTCAAGGAAAATATTTGAGGTAATAATAATTAGGAACTAGGACAGCATCCAAAATTGTATTTTCATGGAAAATCCAATACAAATCCTGATTAAAACCTAACCAAGCAAAACACTGCAGATTACCTGGATTCCAATTAAATGCGACAAATGAATACTTGACAGGTTTCAATTCCAATTCTATTTATGTCAGAATGATCCATTAATATTGAAGATAAAATTACCAGAATTCAAGCAACACAATTGTACTTTATGGCTAGATAGAAATCTAAAAACCTGGACCCAACAAAACTTATTCAAATGTCAACTACTGCATTTGGATCACCCAAAGTGAATCACATCTCCTTCTGTCATTACCTATAGAGCAGGGCTAACATGAATCACAGCTAACTGATAACAACTGATTATATTACACTGAATTTCAAGTGTCAGTCACATACAAAAATCAGAAAAATCAGTTCTATTATGATAGTCTTTGCTGTTAACAAGACTAAAAACATGGTTATAAAAAATAACTAAAAGCCTTACTTGGCAAATGTTTCTCAGCAACTTTCTAGTTTCTTAACAAGTTCACCTGTTAAGTTTTCCATCTCTGTTTCCTAAAAAGTAACCAATATGTGTTTACCATATATAATTGTGTTTCTTACTTGTCATTTCTTATTTATTTTAAAGGTGTTGAATCCCCTTAAACTCAAAAAAGAGAAAAATAACATTAAAAGGTGAATATAATGACAATGATACAAAGTCCTTTCTGTTATTATAGCTGACATCCAAAACTCAAGACTTAATTGTACATTATGGTATTTATTGTGAGATACTTTTTAAAACACAAATAAAACTGTATCATATCATCAAAAGGTAATCACAGATATAGGAATGTCCTTAGATCAATTCTGCCTTCCTAGGTGTATGTGTGTGTGTCTAATATTATTATAGTATTTTAACTTTTACTTTTGTGCAAAGCATTTCAATCATATTTGCCTTAGAAATATATTCATCAGCAATGCAATTCATACCAAAATTTTTATAGTCATTTAAAGAGATACTAAAAAAACTTCTTAAAAACCACATCAAGCTCCCATCCACATAAGCATACACCACCATACACACAGATAAGCATGCCTTTATAGCCATAAGGCAAAATGCCATTTGAACTCTAGATTATTAATCAAGAGGGATATCAATCATCAGACCCTGATATCATATCTTTTCACCCAGATAACAGTGTGGAAAAATAATTATTTAACATGATTTAGTTTAGCCATAATTTCACTTGGGGTCATTTATAATCTATTACTCTCTAAGACTGGTTTTAATATTCATAGGTAAACTTCAAGAAAATCAGACTTTTCCTGCATTAATATGCTCTATTTGCATACCAACACTAAAGAAACTGGTATATAACAGAAAGTTCGGATGTCTTATTTCACTTGGGGGTTCGGATGGTGAAAGACAAATCCATTTCAAGTTTTCACTAGAGATAAAAATGCGTGATTCCCCTTCCTTCCCCTACATATAACCAAATCTCTTTTTACACTTGGAATAATAATAAAATCGATATAAAATTTACCATTCCATTATTTCACAAGCCTACTCCTCAGGCATTTACTTATAACCTGAAATCCAAAAAAATACGTCATTTAATTGTTTTGGGGAACATAAACAAGTGTGAGAAGATTTATAAATACTATTTGCAATCTAACTTTATAACTTAAAAGAAAGTGTATAGGAGGCCAATTGATGTGGTCCTCATGAGAATCATTTCACAACAGGATAGGAACATATAGAACTAAAATTTGCTTTCTTCTTTTTACCTTGCACAAAAATGAAATTAAAAAAAACCACGATGTATACTTAAAGGAGAAGGGAGTTCTTATAGGATTTACAATACATTTCTGGAGAATAAGATAACACTGTTCTCCTTGTTTGACTCCATTTCAGCTATCACTCAAAAGAGAGGTTCACAAATGCTTTAATAAATACCTAGGAGAAGAAAGAGCAAGGTGTGTTTATTGTCATTTCCTTTCACTAAGGCTGGACAATTGCATTTGAAGAAATAGTTGCATGACAAAAATGAATAGAAGAAAACAATAACACAAGACCTTTTTCAATGGCTATTGTTTAGGTATTATGAATTAATTTAGTTGTTGTTTTTTTTTTTTTTTTCATAGCAGGTACTACTCTGATTTATTTGGAAATGTGTTTATTTCTGACAGGCTGTTTTAAAATGATGGTGCAAGTTCGGTGAATTTTATCTGCAAGGTTATGTTCCTTTATTTGGCATTTCTGTCCTTTAGCAAATATTTATTTTTTTAGATAAAATAGTTTTAGTGTCAGCTATTTTATTTGGGTTTTAGACTGACCCTTGCAAGTTTACTTATTATGGCTCACTAGCGTGATTATGTGTGTGGATGCTGTGTTTGCCCCTACCATTTTCCATATGCTCTGCCTCACCAACACTGCCATCCGGCGTGGTCCTTTCATAGTTGTCCTCTGGGAGTGGAAGGGCACCCAGCCTTGGCCCTGATGAACTCTTACTGCTTGGTGTCTCTGACTCCTCCAGCCCGCTGTCATAGCAACTCTGCAGTGACCCCTGATGTGGGTCCTGAGGCTGACTCACAACAGAAAACGTCACTCTACGAAATGGCTGCAAAAGAAAAGATTCTGAATGTCACTAAAATATAAGATTGTAAATGATTTTATCAAAAAACACATACATTGCATACATCAAGGATTACTGACGACTAATTCAATACAAAATGCTTAGAGATGTTGAAAGCTATTTGGTTAATTGCATTATCTGAGGCAAGGCCTAGAACTTAGATTTTATTATGGAGAAAAACAAAACAAAATCAAACAAAAAGCACGAGAAATTCCCCTTCTGAAACAGAGATAAGAAAATGTCAATTTCACTAAAACACACATTTAAATCTATATTAGTCCCACATAGTCAACCTTCTTCCGTTCTGTAGTCGTCACTTCAAATATGCTTTTCACAATAGACTCTATAAAAACAAGTGTCACTGATTTGGGAAGGCAATAAATATTGAAGTAATCATTGCAAGAATTCATTTTTTAAAACTTCAGCTTTAAAAACTTTGTCTATATGACATAATGGTTTTAAAACGAGTGTTCGACAGATGCATTAAACTATTTAAGGTACAACTGATAAATAGGAATTTAGATGCAGTGCTAGAAAACAGGAATATATTTCTTACTTCAGTCATATTAAAAACTGTAAAGGTGGTATTTAAATAATAGATAAACCTTTCTTTAACCAGGGAATACAAAATAAACCAAAAAGCTTAATTGTATGCGCTTATGACTGTTTACAGTTTGTTCAAAAACAAAAAGTTACATCATGCACTGTCTTTAAATTGTATCTTTAAAGTGTTGTATATTTTTATCCAGTTGGATCTCACAATTTACTAAGGTATTGAAGTCAGCTGCACTGAAGATTTACTATGTGTGGAATTTACAGATTATTGTAACTACAAAATAAATTGAAAGCTTTCATCTCATTCAGAGAACAAACTGATCTCATGCATTGATAGTGCTACATACATAATAATTGGAAAAAAACAATACAAAAATTTTCTGGAATAGCTGTCTGAGATTATCCTTGGAAATAGTTATATCCATTAAAAATTCTTGCATTATTTGAAAATAGCAATTTTTAAACAGATAACTCATCTGGTTCTTTTTAAAATAAAGCATAAAACTAACATTGCCAGAAAATAGTGAGAAAGGTAAAAAACCTTTTTTGCAGTTTTATAACTTGAATACTAATGGTAAAAATTACTAGTCACAACTGGGACCAGTATAATTTTTAAAGTGTTAATGATAATCTACACATGTTGGTTATTAAAGGGAAAGTTATGAAGAGTTATGGAATTTCCTCCAAATTTAAAAAAATCAGTTTTACTACAGAAAAACACATGCTTCTGCAAATCTTCCTTGTATCTTGTCTCAGAAGACTTGCTAGGAATACTGTCCATTATTGGCATTCTTAACCAGTACCTTATCTTTCATGTATTTATTTGGAGTATACAAACTTCATAAAATTCTATATTCATTCTAGTTCAAAATAAATCTTTTAAAACCATTGAATCTTATTGTAAGGGAAAAACATTCAAAGCACATTCTCTTCTTTATAATGTTTCACTGAATTGGAACTGCAGTAAAACAATTATGAAATATTTCTAGTACAAAAAGTATATATATAACATGGCCCCATATTTACTGGCAATAAATTCTAGAAACAGTAATCTTATTTCACTAATACTTTCACATTTCTTTACAGTAGCATGACGTTTCATATATACAAATAAATATAAAAATTAATTTGTATTTGTTATGCTTTATCTTATGTGCACATATTTTCTTTTAATTATTTTCTATTTATCACTCTCAGCAAATTATCTGGATTTCCTCAGTCTCATCTAAGAAACAAGGCTGCTGATAGTTTCCTAAAACCACATTGCTCTGCATACAGAAAACACTCAGCAAATACTACTGAACAATGAGCTTTAAAAGACAATACTGAATTTAGGCAAGCACTCCATTGGTTATTCAGACATATCGTTTCAAGACACAGCAAGGGGTTAATATACACACGTAAAGAAAGAGAGTGGGAGAAAGGAGGATCAAATGCTGTTCTCGATTTTACTTTAATGGTTCTCAAATCTTTTAGAATCAGTCTTCATTAACCCAAAAGGAATGATCAAAATGAATACAGAAACACATAATTTGTCAACAAGTTGACAAAGGAAAAAATAAGAAATTATGAGAAATGTTGTTACATTTTGATATAAAAATAGAAGAGAGGGTGATGTTTAGCTGAAGGTAGTAAACTCAGAACCTGTGATTAAATGCTAGTTCCACCAAAAGTAGTGATAGGACAGCACAAAGGTGATAGGTTATGTTTGCAATGAAAAATGTCAAAAATAAAATAATATTTTTTCTATCATGTACTGTATAACAACTTCTATGAATCTGTGTATTTTCTTCATTTCTTACCCTATACTGATTGTATATTAATTATCACAAATTATTTTAGGTTGCATATTAAATTTAATGATGAAAGAAAAGTTATAAATTTAAAATGCTAAGATCTATTTATATAATAACAAATATTTAGATTCATAAATGCTTCATTTTGTATGAAAAGCTTTTTAAAAAAATAACGTGTAATGGATGAAACAAAAATAATTCGTAATAAAAATCCAAAATAAAGAATATCACACAATGGCTCATGAAAGACCCCATCATTTTTAACCACATTTAATATAATTCCATTAGAATTCAATAATACAATGTCAGCATTATATTACGATCTCAAGCTCTATTTTGATAAAATTCTTGGGGCAAAGTATTTGATTTGGCAATGTGAACAAGTCAGTGTAGAATCCTATCTTCTGAAGGAAAACTCATTGGTGCAAGGGTTAAGCTTTGATTCCAATGGTAAATCAGATACAAACTAGATAGATAGATGTTAGGTAGAGCCAGAGAAACAGATTGATGGGCAGACAGACAAGTATTTACATAACATCAGTCATCATCAGATTGGGTCTATTGAGAAGATAGGTTTTATAGCATAAGTTAAGATAGATAATTCACATGATTTATATATTCTAGAAACACTGACTAAATAAGAAATGTAAAGTACTGTGTTGACTGTGTGACATGACAGAGAGAATGGATTTGCATTATATATGTAACTATCACTGTTTGTTATTAATACTCTGGAGTGGTTTATGTGGGGATTCCTAAACTTAGATGTGCTTTAGAATGGCCCAGAAAACTTGCCAAAAAACATAAAGCCAAGACACGGTTTCAACTTAGACCCAATGAATCAGCATTCCGGGTGGGACTGGGTATCAGTAATTTGTAAAGTCCCTCTGCGTAACAAAGAGGGACTTATTTGAAGAAAGAGGAAGGAAAAACTCTACAAATGAAAGCAGACAAAAACAAACTATACCAAAAAGCCAGGTGGTCCCTTAAAAACTCATGGATAGGGTTTCCCTGGAGAGTAACTAGAACCATGCCTCCATCTTGAGATGCAAAAGTATGGACATGAAGACTTGCTGTCACCTGAGCTATCTGAGCTTTCTATTTTTCTATCCAGAGTGAGGAATGGTTTCTTGTCTTGCAAAGACAATGTGGTCTTTTTTAAGAAAAAGAAAAAGAAGAAAAAAGCACAAGAGGATGAGAAAGAGTGTCAGTCTTCTAGCATGTTGAAATGGTGAGGATGTGTTCAAAAAGTAAATAAGTAATGCAATAAAGGGGTCTTCAAGAAAAGCATTCCAAAAATTATGAGTGGAAAATTGGTGACAGTTATACACAAGAGGGAGTGTTAATCAAAGATTCTAGGGAGGAAATGAATGATCTAATTGAATGAATGAGATTGAATACATGATTTGACAGTGTTGTGCAAAAGAGTAGGAAGAAGAAATGTTGGAGGCAGAGAAATTATGCTAGGAAACAGTGAACTTTGGAGAAACAGCAATGGTGAAGAGCAGCAAGGCCATTATAACATAGAGCTGTTTGGATTTAGACATTGTTTCACCGTATCTACGTCTGTTCTATATTCATTATAGGGTCTTAGGGTTTTGCAGGTGTCCCAACAATAGTTCTACAAATTTAAGAAATCTGAAATCAAATAGGCGTATAAAAACAGATAATATAGAATATGATTAGGTTTCCAGTGAAACTGATCTAACAAAATGCCAAGAAACCTGCTTAGGATTTAGGGTAGGCATTGCAAAGGAGGGAGTTGTGGGTTGAGACTTCTAAAATAATTTTGATAGGTAACATATATTTGAGGGATCTGTTATAGATTCCACATTTGGGGGCAGCAGCAAAAGATTAAAAAAGGGGGGGTTGATAAAAACAGATAACTTTTGAAACTTGGAAGGATTAGAAGCAGATCATTTTTGGAAAGAAAGAAAATCCTATATGATCAAATTCATCACAGACATGGAGAGGGATTATGACTACCATATACTCATAGGATTCATCCATTAGAAGATCATTGTTACCTTAAAATCTCTAAACTGTGAAGAATACTTCTATGAGATTAGAGCAAAGGAAGTAAAAGATCAATTTTTAAATACATGAGGAAATGGAGCAAGAAGGAACAGACTCCTAATTTTTAAAGCATGACATAAGATAGTAGTAGGATTGCAGTTAAAAGAAAAAGATTTGTGTAAAGAGTTTTATTTATTTATGCTCATTTTTATCTTTTTCTTCATGGCTATCGAAAGCATTTGCCTTAAGGTGAATATTTGAAGACATGAGCAAAAAGCTTCATAACATAAGGTACAATAGGAATGAATGAAATCAGAGAAGGTAAGTAAAGTAAGAATTAAGAGAAAAATTAAATTAAAAATAAAAGTACAAAGGTAAGGTAAACAGTAAAACATGTCAGGTAATTGCATGCATTGTGTGTGTGTGTGTGTGTGTGTGTGTGTGTGTGTGTGTGTGTGAAAAATGTTATGTTAGAAATAATAGAAAAAGGAAAATTTTATTCCAAACAACCCTATAGATTCGCTATTGACCTCAGACAAGTCAGCTGACCTTTGGTTCTTATGCCTTGGGCTCAAGGTCTGTAAAATGGAGCTAATAATACCTACCCCTTACTAATTTAAATTCTCCGAGAAATGAGGAGATAGTTTATAAAAAGAGCCTTAAGCTCCCTCAAAGACATATACTATAAAAGGTATCATACCTCAGGCCACAGCTATGTAACTAGAGTGATATTTCCCATTATGTTTAAAGTTTTGTTTTGTTTTGTTTCTTCCTTGTCTGCTTGTGTTTCGCTGTTGTTGTTTTTTAAATATAAAGCTGGCTCACTAAGTCACCAAGTTTCTAAATGGAATTTTAAAAATTCATATGAAATTTCAAACCTAGTTATACCATTAATGCAGTGCTTTTATTGTCGTATATGCAAGTTATTTGTAAAACAAATATGTACATACAATGACACCAATTTTACAAAAAGTATTTGCATCTAATCATCAATTGGGCCTGAATACGTCTACAGTCACTTTTTTGGAAATGCCATTTATCAACTATTCTTTGTCCCCATTTTGACACAGAGAAGAGTTGCAAATGAAGACACACCCTACTATAGGGACTTTTCAAATATTTTTAAAAAGTTGTGACAAATATATTCAGTGGTAACTCCAGATAATATGCAATTCTGGGCATAAAGTGTATCTTCATTGTTATCCCAGGCTCCAGCTGATAGAAGTACATTCAGGTTGGCATTGCTTTAAACTCCTATAGACTTAGGATAAACATTCTCCATTCTTGTATAATTTTATTCACTTTGAATTCTGAAAATCTACGGTTCACTTGGGAAATAGGCAGAAGTGTTAATGGGGATGTCTTCTATCTTCTAATTTGCCTACTGTGGTGGACCCAGAATGGCTGCCTCTTTTCTTCTCTCCCAAATTCACTAGAAGTGTTCATGAGCCCCTTGTAAGAGATGTGTGAATGCAGTTACCATTTCCATATAAAATTAATCACACAGACTGGAAAGGACAAACACAGCAATTAAGGATTTAAGTCAGGTGCTGTGGGTTTTGCAATGTAATATTCAATAAATACATTTGCTCATTAATATTTTTGATGCTTTCTTTTCTGGAAAATGTGAGAAGATGCTAAAACTGATACATGAGTATATTTAGGATTAGGAGAAATACAGCCTGCTTGATGAGGAAAGGAGTTAGATCATATTTTGGCTATAGAATAAGGCTTGTTACCTAAAGACATTATTGCAAGGGGTAAAGCATTCATGATGGGAAAATGTGGTGAGCATTTAATTCATTATTCTTTATAAAATTGATCTGCTTACTTGATAATGCAAATTATCAAACAGTAAACTTAAATCTAGGCAGTCAAACAGGCTTACAGGTCACACGAGATGTTATCACAATTTCTACTTCAAATATGAACTACCCCAGATTTCATCCTGCTCTTATCCAGAGGGTTCAAAGGAGGTCAAGTCAATACATTTCACATTCATAAAAGAGAGGATTGAAGCAATGTTCAAAAAAAAAAAAAAAGAATTTAGCTATCTAGAAAGTTGATGTCAAATTTTACTATAAGTACAACTGTCTCTTTTTTATTTTATCTTGCAGATTCACTAATTTTTTAAGTTTTAAAGACCTATCAAATCACATCTTTTTTGAAAGTACTGACATAAGAACATGTACTCTTTTTTTTTTTAAGATTTTATTTATTTATTTGACAGACAGAGATCACAAGGAGGCAGAGAGGCAGGCGGGGGGTGAGGGGGGGTGGGCGGGGAAGCAGGCTCCCTGCTGAGCAGAGAGAGCCCCATGCGGGGTTCCATCCCAGGACTCTGGGACTATGACCTGAGCTAAAGGCAGAGGCTTTAACCCACTGAGCCACCCAGGCACCCCACATGTACTCTTCATAACCTGAAACTTTGAGAAAATTAATTTTGAAACTAACTAATGTGCTCTTCTGTTTTCAGAATACAATCACTGTCAAATATATATGGCATTACTAGATGAGACCTATTAAAAAAAATCTCCATGAGAAAGTTCATTGATAGTTTCTAAGAAAAACAACAGAGATCCCATGCATATTTACAAATACATGATAGTAATAAAACTTTTGTTTTTTTTCATTCTTAATTATTAGATTGATTAAAAAGAGGACTATCATACCATGAAAGCATATATGATGTCTCACAATCAGACACAATTAAAAATATTTGCCTTCTGCCTACATTAGCAAAATCTTCCTGGTTACAACCCATACAATAAATACTTAGGGTTTTCTTTGATCAGACAGTGGCCAATCTTAGAAAAGGGAAAACCATGAAGGTGAACTTTGGGAATATCGTGTTATATACACTACTTATAATAAAAGGAAAAACATAGCATTGGGGTAAGAGTGCAGAAACTCTTCCCTTGGAGTTCATTTCTTATAACCTAGTGACACCACATTTATGGGAATTTTATTTCCAAGCGGATAGGACACTATGGATGCCAGTGGAAAGAACTTCAAGTTAAATCTCTTTCCTTATTGAATACTGCTCTGTGTCTTACAGACAACTTTATGGAGAACTTTAAATCTGCACCTTCCTTTTTAGCTTCAATAGCTTCTTCATAAATCGTCTCCTTATCTGGAACTCACATACAGCTGTCTCAGTCACATCAATTACTTCTGAATGGGCTGAGAAGGCTTTTTTTTATTTTTTCCAATTCACTTAGTTACGTCCATCAAACAGACTTCTAATGACTCTCTTTGTCAGTCATAAAGCACTGAAGCAGGCATGGAGCAGAACATTGCAGCATTCATAAGGAACACTACGTTTTATTTTTAAAGAGGATCTATCTAAGACTGTGAGGTCTTTTCTTGCAAAGGCACAGGTACTCGATTAATCTGCAAACATTTTCCAAATGACGTCAGTGGCTACTGGACAAACATATCTAGGATTCCATAGCACTTTAGATGGAATATATCTGGCAGGACCTTCAAAGAAACCTTAATCAGGTCTTTTAAACTTTTTAGGGGCATCTTCTTTTGCTCACATCTCAATATTTTTCCATACTTCAAACAGTTTTTTCTTTCTTTCAAGTCAATAGCAGATGAAAGGGTATTAAAAAGAAACATGTTGAAACACTTGGGCTAGTTAATTAAAACACTCATTTGGGGAAAGAGAAGTTAACTAACTGCATTTATTTCTTTTGACTTGCATGCAGTTTCATGTTTGACATTATTATTTGTTCCACAGAAAACTAAGAATGCAGAGGATACTTGGTAGTTCTTAGTCCAGTAGATTACAAATACTTAATACTGCAAAGGAACAATGATTGTTGGTATTAAAACAGTAGCCACTATGTACTGGAAAAGTGTTATTTATTTTACTTATGCTGTAACTTCTCATGTCATTCCTACCTGGGTCCTACTATATTCTGATTTGGGGAGTGGAAACAAAATAATGAATTTCAGTATTTACTGCAATAACTTCTCTAGACTTAAAATACAAATGGGTCTCCTATTTCTCCCCCATAATGAAAACTAACAGGAAACAGACTAGCCAAAGCCTATCATTCTTAGTAAATGCATGCAAACTTTCTCTTTCCCCTGAAACTCCAAAAATAGATATTATGCCTTAAAACCAAATTGTAGATCCTCCATATTACCAACACAATTGCTTGACCTATCTTTTGCTCTATTTGCTGACTTCTATTAAACCTAGCCCAGGATTAACAAACATTTTCTGTAAAGGGCCAGAAAGTAAATATTTTGGGCTTTGTAGGTCATATTCTCTGCCGCAGCTCAACTCTGCTGTTGTAGTGCAAAAAGATCCACTGAAGAGACGAAGGAATGAGCGTGGCCATGTTCAAATAATACCTTATTTATGGAAATGAAAATTCAAATTTCATATAATTTCCCCACTCTGTGAAATGTTACTTAAAATTCTTTTCAACCATATAAAAGTGTAAAAAATTAAATTTAAAAAAATACAATTTTTCTGTTGTCATAACATTTTTAAATGTCACTGTGGACCAGTGGTGCCCTCATAAACACTGTTTATCCATTATACCTCTGTTTCAATGACAGTGCCTTGAATATAGTCTATATTCAATTGTCATTCATTAACCTGTATTGCTATTTCTTGTCCTTTTTGGAAATAACTCTGAATGGGGGAATCAGGAGAATTGGATTCAAGTACTGGCTCTGATATTAAGTGTGAAATCTGGGGAAAAGACTAATCTTTCAGCTTTAGCATTGTAAACTTTAAAATGAAGACGCTGTGGCCAATGATAGTTAATATCTTTCCAGTTCAATTCTCTGAAACTGTAAGAAGATAGGTGTGTTGAATGAGTGAATAAATGGTTGAATTCAGTGATTTTAAAGTAGACTTTGCTCACCCATTAAGAAATTCCTTAGAACACTGCAGGCAAATACCAATGTGTCTTGGAATGCATTTACTCAGCAAATAAAGATCATGAACCAAAATATGCATAATAATCAAACATTTTAGTCAATTACCTTAATGAAAAGCTACAAAGATGGTTCCCTCAGGCTTGCCATTTTTGTGAAGAAGTAGAGACATTCATTTGAAACCTCAGCTCCATGGAATATGTTTGCCTAATTCTTACCTATCTTCTGAAACCACCTCTCCTGTGATTCCTTCTTCACTGAACCACATAAAAACATTTAGTTCTAAGGTGCCTGGGTGGTTCAGTTGGTTGAGAACCCAACTCCTGATTTCTGCTCAGGTCATGATCTCAGGGTCTTGGGATTGAGCCCCACGTGGAGCTCTGCACTCAGTGATGAGTCTGTTTCTCTCCTTTTCCTTTGCCTCCTGCTGCTCCCCACGTTTGCACACACATTCTCTCTCTCTCTCTCTGTCTCTCTCAAATCAATCTTCTTAAAAATGTTGAGCTCCTACTGTGTGCTAAGGTCTGTGAGATCTCACTCATTTCTCCAAAGGTATGATTCCTATAGCAGAGGTTAGCAAGGTTAGTATGAAATGGGATGGTGACACATGCTGGGCGGTGATTGGATTACACCTCCCATTTCGTTTGAGACCCTAGTAGTCCCTTGTAAATTTCCATGTTTACACTGACAGAGAAGCAGGAAAGCAGAGGGAGTCCTAGTTAGGAAAAGAGAATATTGACAAGCAGCTAATGAGAAAAATGCTATCTTCAAAACAGCATTCAATCCAACAAAGACTTATTAAGCACTTGCTTTGTGCCTACCACTGTGCTGAAAAATCTACATGCTGCAAATTCAGGCATTAAGCTCAGTTGGGTAAGTGTAGATTAATCACAGCAAAGCACTCAGAATACAAGCAGAGGTTTCTTTTTTTCTTTTTCTTTTTCTTTTCTTTTGCTATTGTGATAATCATCAAAAGCTCAGTTCACATGCCGCTCCGTTGCTTTGCATGACTACTCTACACACCTATGGAGTTTCAGAAGCAGCTGAATGAGGTCGATAAACTTGTGTCTTATGGCACGCAGCTGGAGTTAGTCTGTAGCTGTTCAAGGGAGCAGCACTGAAGACCCTAGTGGAACTGAACGAAAACTGCCCAGGCTTCCAGCTACTAAAACATCAAAAATGAGCAAATAGACAACAATAACAAAGATGAAAACAGCCTTTCAAAAGCTACCTCCTAAAATACACAGAAGCTAAGAAGTGCAGAGAGAAGCCTGCCTCGCCCGCGCCAGACTCAATTCTCCCAAAGTGAAGTGAATGAAAACGAAATGTGCATTTTCCGAGGCACTCAAACAGATGCTCTGGATTGTTGTCTCTTTTTTCCTTTTCCGTCGTAGACATTTCATCCAAACTGCACCTGGTGAATCTGTTTAGGAAACTATATACACTTAAAATCATTTACTTTTCCTTTTCTACAGAATGGAATGTTGTGCCCTTAAGTAGCTTTCCATGGTCTGGGTGGATTAAAATGTCTGACAGGAATCAAGACATACAAAGGGAGTAAGGCTCTGAAGTGTTACTCAGGCATTTAATTATTAAACTGAGTTGAAAACTGACCCTTGAGCCAGATGATTCTGCTATACAGGTGAACCTTCTGCTAGCCCGGTGAACGCATATTCTCTGCCACCCCTGCCAGCTTACTTGTTTCACCTTGTTTCTTGCACTTTAGTAAAAAGAGAAACTACCAGTGTCCATAAGGAAAAATGTATTGCATGGTCAGTAGATGGTAATTTTCCTTCTTTAGTGCAAGTCAAGGGACTCCAGAGAAATCAGTGAAAGTGGGTGTGGTGGGTAGAGAAATGGACCCTGCTGACGTCCACATCCTAATCCCTGGAAACTGTGAAGACGTAGTCTGACAGGCAAGGGGTGATTTTAAATGGCAGAGGGAATTAAGATTGCTCATCAGCTGGCCTTAAAATAGGGAGATTATATTGGATTACCTGGGTGGGCCCAATGTAACCCCAAGGATTCTTAAAAAATAGACAAGAAAGGCAAAAAAAAACAGGATATAAGAATGATGCAGTGTGAGAACTGCACTCACCTTTGGTAGCTTGGAGGAGAGAGGAAAGAGCCACAGGCCAAGTCATACAGGTGGCCTCTGGAGGCTCTTAAAGGCAAAGAAGGGAGCAGATTTTCTTCCAATGCCTCCAGAATAAACACTGCCTATCAACACCTTGACTGTGAGCCCAGGGAGGCCCATTCTGGCTTTCTGACCTCAAAAACGTTGAGGTAAAATAAATCAGCATAGTTTTAAGCCACTAAATTTTAGACAATTTGTAACAGCAGTAATAGGAAGCAGAGGGTTAACCATGAATCGGATGTATGGTGGAAGGAAATAGAAATGAAGCATTTGGGCTTAGGCTTCATGTTTATGAAAGACGGGAGACTCCTCAGTCAAATGCACTTTGGTGTTCCATTCCTGGATCGCCCCACCTATAGGATGCTGAGACTTAGCATATCATTCTTCTTCTTTTTTTTTTTTTTTAAAGATTTATTTATTTATTTATTTGACAGACAGAGATCACAAGTAGGCAGAGAGGCAGACAGAGAGAGAGGAGGAAGCAGGCTCCCTGCTGAGCAGAGAGCCCGATGTGGGGCTCGATCCCAGGACCGTGGGATCATGACCTGAGCCGAAAGCAGAGGCTTTAACCCACTGAGCCACCCAGGCGCCCCTTAGCATATCATTCTAATAATTATACTTATTTTATAAAACACTCAAATACACTGTGTTGCCTGTTTTATGTTGAAAGTGTTCCTTCAGGGTAAACATGTTAAAATCACCTTCTTAACCTTATTTTCACATTGATTATTCTTTGGGTACAGTGAAAAGACCAATACCAAACAAAACAAATTAAAAAAAAAAAAAAAGAAATGAAGCAGACTAGGTCTCTGTCCACTTATACATTTGAGGAAAAAACACTTCACATGATAACCTCTCTATTTTAAAGGTGCAGTAAAGGTCCAATTTCTTCTCCTATGTATAACAGGACAGGTCCTACACTGTAGAGTGTTCTATAGCAGATCATGAGGAATTGAGCCCAAAATTTTGTCTGTAGATCAAAGATTTAGGTACCTGATAGAGGCTAAAAAAAAAAGAAAAAAGAAAAAAGAAAAAAAAATCCATGAATTTTAAAAAATCACCTAATCTACACTGGAAGAGTTAATAATTCCTAACTGGTGCCAAACTGTAGTTATCATATTTGTAGACATTACTTTTCATCTGCTTCCTTCTTTCTTTTTTAAAGATACTTATTTATTTATTTATTTATTTATTTATTTATTTGAGAAGGGGAGAGAAAGAGAGAAAGTTCATACTTTCTGCTGAGCAGAGAGCCTGAGGGGGAGTGAGAAGCAGACTCTCCACCAAGCAGGGAGCCCAACACAGGGCCGATCCCAGGACCCCAGGATCATGATCAGGACTGAAAGCAAATGCCCAACCGACTGAGCAACCCAGGCGCCCCTACCTTCTTTCTTATCTCCTTTTTGTTTTTTTTAGGAGGATGAATTCTTCGTATAACAACTTGAGATTTTCAAAAGAAAGGAAATAAAAAAATTCACCAAATAAATAATAAGTAAGCATGTTGGCATTTCATGAATCCTTAGAGAAATAAAGATACTCACAACTGGACCGTAACATGAAGCTTCAAAAGGAATTCTTATATAACACAGCAAGTAGCCCGAAACACTGACAAGAATTTAATTTTTAGCCATGATTTGAGAATGTGACCAAGATTATCTAATATTTGCCATATATAATTTTCATATTACATGCCACAAGAACAACTTATTTCATTTATCACTTCTTTGAGAAAATATGATTGAGTTATTAAGCTTATGGATAAGGGGCATTTTTAAATATGAAATTTAAACAAGCAAGTCCACAAGACAATAATGTTATAGGACAACCATATTTTACTACTAGTATTATATGGTTTTCTAAGCATTTGTACATTTCACATTTGGAAAATACTTGTGAGCTATATCTAAAATAAAATATCTTATTGCTTTTTTTAACCTTAATTGCTTTTCAAAGTCTCTGACTTCTTTCCTCCCACACAAGTTTATATACATTGCCATTTTATACACATTGCTTCAATGATTTCTTAATTTTCACTTTAGAAGTACCAAAATTATAACACTTTGGTCACACATTGTTTGTAAAATATATTATAGCATATTAAAACGTTTAACTCACCAATGCTTCTGTTCCTTGGATTCATTATATGCATTCTATGTATTAAGAAATAATGATATGCTACGTAATTAAGTTAACTCATATTTTCAGAGATGCAACACTGTTTTGGTACGTCTCTCTATCTCTCTCTCTAAAAACTCGGGTGGCTCAGGACGCCTGGGTGGCTCAGTGGGTTAAGCCGCTGCCTTAGGCTCAGGTCATGATCTCAGGGTCCTGGGATCGAGTCCCGCATCGGGCTCTCTGCTCAGCAGGGAGCCTGCTTCCCTCTCTCTCTCTCTCTCTGTCTGCCTCTCCATCTACTTGTGATTTCTCTCTGTCAAATAAATAAATAAAATCTTAAAAAAAACAAAACAAAACAAAAACTCGGGTGGCTCAGTCAGTTAAGCATCTCTGCCTTCAGCTCAGGTCATGATCCCAGGCTCCTGGGATGGAGCTCTGAATCAGGCTCTCTGCGCAGCAGGGAACCTGCTTCTCCCTCTCCCTCTGCCTGCCGCTCCACCAGCTTATACTCTCTTTATGTCAAATAAATAAATAAAATCTTCAAAAAAAATAAAAACTTCAGGTTTTTAATGACCACTCCTTATATGGGAGGATTGTGAATTAACTAGGGTTGGCATATGTTGTCTTTACCCAGTTTGACAGAGAACCCTGAAGTAGAACACAGCTGAGAAAGAGACTTACACTGATCAACAGAAAGAGAAACCTTCTGGGGGGTAATCAGGAAATGGTAGCAGACACTTTCTGGAATATACTGAAAGAAGACAAAGCCTCCTTAATGGTTTAGTTGACAAAGTGTACTTAAAATGCATAGTGATAGGAACTGGGGCACCTGGGTGGCTCAGTTGGTTGAGCTTCTGACTCGTGGTTTCAGCTCAGGTCATGAATTCGTGGGTCATGTGATCAGGACTTGCATCAGGATCCACACTCAGTGGGGGATTGTGCTTGAAGATTCTCTCGCTCTTTCTGCCCCTCCCCACATTTGCTCTCTCATGTGAGTGCTCTCACTCTCTTAAATAAACAAATAAACCTTTTAAAAAAGTGCATGGTGATATTCCCTAACACTCATTGATTGCTTACTATGTATCCATTCAAAGCTTATTTAATTGTAACCATAGCACTATGGAGTAAATGAGGAAACCGATGCCCCTGTAGGTAACTTGCCCATAGTCACACAGTTGCTAAGTGATCCACAGGTTAGTTCTTATTCACCAAGCAATATTTTGGCCTTGACAGACTGCTGAGAAGTTAACATACAGACAATGAGACTTCGTAAGTATTGACAAGAGCACTGGTTCTTGGCCCTGATGAGTTAACTTAAAAGTAAACCTGGAGAACAGAAAAGAACAACTCCTCAGCAGAATAAAGACAATTATTTCACCCACTTCTGGTAAAGGTTTTTCAACAATTCTTTAGGTTCAATAATTAGACATTCAGATTTGAACTCCACTGGACATCGCCTATAGTTCAGCGTCACATTTAAGCCACTTGTAAAGGAAAATATAAGTACTTCACCTTTCACTATGTGAGCTTAAGGCATTTTGTTTTTAAGTCCAATAAAACCTTCTGCATTGCCCTTCACGAGTCAGCTGTTGTCTACTTTTGCTGTTTATTTTAATTACTGGGAAACTTAGAGAATATTTATAGTTGGACTACATCCCAAAATTATGTTATGATAGGGCTCAGTATCCATGTCAGCAGGATTGACAATTCACTCTGATTCTAAAAAATACTGGGAAATCATCCTACTTTCCATCTGCCTTAGCTGCCAGGAATCTCAGCATTAAGTTACCAGATATTTATAAGCCTAAGTAAAGTAGGTATATTTTTTTATTCCCTCTATGTGGTTTTTGAGGTACTAGTTCTATTGTAATAGTCTCATTATGTGTTCTGTCATAAAATATCTCAATATTTTTAGAGGCAGATAACCTACATTTTGAAAATGGTTATAGAAAAGCTTAAAATGAGTGCTCCTTATCATTTGCTTTATTGACTTTGGGGGGAAAATGGTTTGAGTGTTATTTTTTAAAAGCTCTATTATATTTTAGAGAAAGTAATTTGTAATTAAAATCAGTTATACTTGGGGTTTTATTCAGAAACAAGATGACGGATGGAGTTTTATTTATTAGTTAGTATGGGAATGACCAATATGCCATTAGAGTCACAGGGAAATTCATCTTTATGAAGTTTTCTACACTTATCATGAGATATGTAAGACCTGTTTTGTTCCTTAATCAGCAGTTAGTCTTGTGTGACTGGTGATAGCTCTATTTTTCATCAACATGTTTCAAATGTATATTGCTATCCATAACTTTATTTCCATATGATTATATATTAATTCTACCTTTAGGACTAGGAAATCCTGAGATATAATGTCATTACAAGGCAGCATTATGAAGCATTCCAAAAACCATGTCTTCACCATTTCTTTCTTCTTTGAGCATTTCATATGCCTTTTTTTTTTTTTTCATTTTCATTTTCCCCCATATATCTCAAGTCATTCTGCTGACATACTGCATCAGTCATCTAGGACAAATCACTCTTTCTCTGTTCTGGATTTCCATGCACTAATTTGTGAGTACCTATAGTAATGGCAACCAGAGTATTTATGTATTGCCTTATAGATGTTATGTTGTTCCTGTCAGATAACACAGTGTCTTAACCTAATTAAAATACTTGGTGCCTGAAGAAAATCTTTCATAAGTCATATAAATTTCAAGAATAGCATATCTGAGGTTCGGGGAAATGTGAGGAAGGGGACTGAACTTCTCATATCATAATCATTTCACCTATTCTTCCTGCAACTGGAAATAGCAATAGACTAGGAGTTGATACCTAAACTTTCTTATTTCAATAACAATTCAGAAATGTTTCTTACATCTCCACTTTGCTCACGCTGGCTTACCCATTCATGAGCTCTATGAAATAAGGTAAGATTCTTAATTCCTAGAAGCCTAAGTTCCTAATCTCCAGTGTGGAAGAAAACCAGGAACACTTACATCAGAGTATAGCCAAGAGAGTTAAGTGAGACAATCCAGTGAGTCCTAATGCCTGTGTGCGTGGCAATTTCTTACGAAATTGCTCAAAAGTACTCAAAAGCCTGCTGCCCCACAACCAGAGAATCTGGTCATTTATGTAAACAAACGAACAAACAAACAATAACCTAGATGATTGCAACACACATCAAGCTTTGAGAATCACTGATATAACCCGTGTTAAACACTCACCACATTATTTGTTTTATCACTATTAGAGTTATTATCAACATCATCATTATTATGGCTGACCTTGAGATGCTCCTAACAGCAAGCAATAAAGAGGTAGTTGGAGCCACCCATTACCAGGAAATTTAATTATGGCAAAAAACAATACCAAGAACTGCAGTCATTGATTACTGCCTCATCTCCAACTCCCCCACCTGCCCAGCCAACACACACACACACACACACACACACACACACACACACACACACAAATATAGGTGGTGAGTTGTTGGTGAAAGACAGGGTATAGAGTCGTAGCTAAGTGGGTTTTAGTCTAAAAACATTCTGGGGAAAGTTAAGGAGACAGATTTCAAAGGATGTAGTCAACAGCAGAGGCAAATCCAAAAAAGGACATCTTGGAAATGACCTAATGACTGAGCCTTGTCCTGACAGACAGGCTATTGCTTCCTACTGGCTGAAAGACCTAACTGAAAGCAATAGCAGATGCGAGATATCTTACCTCACAGAGGGCAGCTCAAATGGGATTTGCTTTGCAGGAAGAACCTGCATCTTGTTATCTAACTTTTAGGGACTGGAGACCATAAAGGCATGGGAGATTAAGCAAGGGGTGATTATTTAAGCAAAAGCAATTTAAAAAATTTACATCTGTACAAAATACACATATCAGGAAAATCAAGTAAAAACGATTTGTAAAATCTGAAACTGTAAAATCTGAAATACTACAATGTCTCAAAGGCTTTTCTTTAATAAAGTGAGTTTTGCTATATTCAAAATAGATGGGATAGGAATGTCTGAGAATTTGCATTGTTCTAGATAACCATGTTCAAAATCTATACTGTAGGAGAACCCTGGGTAGTGCTTTCAAAGTTTTTTTTTTCTTTTCGTTTTTTTATCACTACCAATGGTAAGAAATACATTTCACATTCTTATCGCGCACATACATGCACAGACTCACGCACACACAGGAAAGGAAGTATCATATAACAATATTTTCCTTTACTTCATGCAGTGCATTTTTCAGTGCATATGTATATATATAACCATATTCCAGCTCATTTCTCTTCTTTAATTTAAAAATACTGGTTAAGAGCCACTAAATTGACCAGATAACCCATTTCTGGCTCGTTACCACAGTATGAGAAAAAATGGCATTTGTGAAAAATGGAGATTTTAGCCCCACCTCCATGTCAAGGTAGACATTTAGTAGTCCTGGGGTAGGAGTCAGGAATGTGCATTTTTAAGTGTCTCGGGTGATTCTGATCTCTAGAAACACTGTGACTACGGAGTTAAAATCTGCATTCAGATATATAGCTGATTTCACCTTCACCTGATGCCTTCCATCTTCCTGCTCCTACATGCTTCTCCTCTACCATAAAACAGAACTGAAGCCAGCCTTAGACTGAACTCAATCCCATGCCTGGCACCATATTTAACAGATGAGTAAAGTGAGCCCCAGAGAGAATAAATGCAGTTATAAATTTACAACCCTCTTCAGATTCCACTGGTTTTTAAAGTCTTCCGCAGATCCCAATAAATCCCCAAACAAAACAAAACAAACACCAAAAACCTTCTCAAATGTAATTTATGATTTACGATGTAATTTATGATTTACGTCATGCAGACTTCCCCCTACCCCAGGCTGCTTTTATGGTTAGCAAATAGAAACATGTTAAACCAATTTGACCGAACTCCACCTTAAATGTATATTTATCTCACCACAAATTGGGAAACTTAACTTCTCAATTTTCTTATTAAAGTTCAACTACAAATCTACCTTTGGGGGAAAAGAAAGAACATTTCCAGTGTTCTCTGGAGTTGTACCAAGTAAAGGAGAGTATTACAGGGCTGAAAGCTGATTGTACTACAAGCTATAAAGATATTTCCCATTACTGCCCAAGAAGCACTTATATAGAACTAATTGGCTAATATTTGAAATGATTTCTCAACTTAAACTACAGGCAACTTTGTTACTATTCACATGATATCACTACAGAAAAGTAAATACAACCCATTTTATTTTTGTACAATATTGACATGTATTACTTATTTCAGAAGGGTAAACAGCTAATATGTGTTTTAATCAGTTTGCTCGCCTGGTTATACATACTCTCTATCAAGAACAAAATTATTAATTCACACAGCTTCTGTTAAGCAATTTAGAAATCATAGGGGTTTATCCTTCTTTTAAAAATTCTGTAATAAACAGAAATATACCCAACTAATATCTAAAAAATAACTTTGCACAATCTCATTGAAACATTTATATTAAGCAGTTATTGTCTATGGATAATCAAAGGAGATCATTATGTAGCTTAAGAAATATTTTATACCCGGAGTTCCCTTAGAATGACCTTTAAAAGTTTCCACAACACTTTGGTGTAGATAGAGAAAATATTTGAAGTTATTGAATCTTGGTCATGATTTAGTACGCTGTAACATAAAATGTTGAATGAATGAACTAACAAATGCGAAAAATTATTCTTTTTGTTATTTAAAAGATTTGATTTATTTATTTACTTGTTTGTTTGACACAGAGAGAGAGAGAGAGTACAAGCAGGCAGAGTGGCACGCAGAGGCAGAAAGAGAAGCAGGCTCCCCTCTGTGCAAGGAGCCGATGTGGGACTCAATCCCTGCACCCTAGGGTCAGGACCTGAGCTGAAGGCAGAGTCTTAACTGACTACACTATCCAGGCGACACAAGAACAATTATATTTCAATCTCATGTCTTCAAGCCCTTTAAATATTTGCAATATCTATTAAAAGGAAGTTTGTAAGGCAATTTAGAGGTGCATACAAAAGGATGGGTAGAGAGGAAGTGGGAGGAGTTTGCTTAACTGTTCAAAAGCATGCCACTGTCCATGTATCTTCAAAGATACACTTAAATGGCACTTGATCTTAGCCAAAAGGCTGAGAAGTGATACCTGTAAACTGCAAATAATCTACATGTTTGCTTTCAAAAGTAGGATCCAAATTCAGCATAATGAAACCTAATTAGCTATTGCTGTAAGATATAGTAAATATTTTGAAGAAGTAAAACTTTATTTAAAACTTCTTTATCAAATTTTTCACTACTTCATTAAAATTTTCCACACAATTAGTCAGAATTAGTGTGGTTTTACTACACCTAATTTGTTAAATTACTGTCTAAATCATTCATCTGTTAAGACTAAAAAGGAAAAAAAATCATTTCTTGCTCCAATGATAAGGTCTGTACTATACATTCAAGGTACAAGATCGTTCATAACATTTATAAGGAATGGAATTTTGTTATTTTTATCATCATGGAGGGTTAAAGCCCAAGAAAGAAAAACAAAATTTATAGAAACAAACACATTGAGAGTCAGTTCAGCATTGGAATAGATGTCCAAATCAACAAAAGCAATTAAGCTGCATTGGAATAAATAAAAATCTCAACAAATAGCATTTTCTATTTTGTTTAGTTTCCAATTTCACAGTAGGAATTTAGTGCTTGTTTAAACCTATATAACTAAATTGTAAATTAAATGCTCTCTAGGCATATCAAATTTACAGTCCAAAATGCAAATATAACTGGATTGAGCTAAAAGTTGTTTATAATGTAGTGGAGAGGTGAAAAATGTCATTAGAATATTTAGAGTTATGTCATGGAGTTCAGAATGAAACAATAACCCTTGCAACTCATTATCGCTTATGTAGTGAAAATCATTCTTGCTTACAAGATTGGAAGGGACCCTTTGAATACCTTTCACACTGACCCAGAGTTCTATGTAGGGTGCATTAGATGAAATGGAAAAAAATAAGCATCAACAGGGTTTTGAGTTAGGGCTATGTTCATTGCACAAAACACGTGTCTTCATTGCCCACATCCCTTCCTGTGCTCAGTTTCACTTTGAATGAGTTTGCTTTCATTTAGATTCATATAAATTCAATCTGAGTAGAGTGACAACTAATGAGGTGACAAAGCCAGTCCTTAGGGCAACTGGCATCATTCCCCTTACTATGTTTTCTTTTTTCTTTTCTTTTCTTTTTTTTTTTTAATTATTTATTTATTTATTTATTTATTTTTTTGGTGAATGGGGTGGTGCTTGTATTTTCCATGCCATGGGATGGTCTGCGTGGCAGCAGAACAGAAAATGACTTCCTCAAACTTCTATCACTGGTTATCTAAAAAATAAGTGCTGCTCTGCCTCCTCTTGGAAGCAAAATAACCAGGGGAAAATAGCATTCATGACGTGTTAGCTGGTGGGAGAATGGTTGAGATAGACACTACTATGAAATTCAGCTATACTCTCTACCACACAGTAGATATATATCACATGTTCCTATAGCCAAACTATTTTTTTAGAGATTTGATTTATTTATTTGATGGAGAGAGAAATCACAAGTAGGCAGAGAAATCACAATCATAAATGTTATGAACTATCTTGTACCTTGAATGTATAGTACAGACCTTATCACTGGAGCACAGAGGGAAGCAGGCTCCCCACTGAGCAGAGAGCCGAATGAGGGCTCAATCCGAGGACCCTGAGTTCAGAACCTGAGCCAAAGACAGAGGCTTAAGCCACTAAGCCACCCAAGCAAGCCCCATATAGCCAAACTCTTTCAAAGCACTGTACTAAGTTCATGTTTAAAATAACCCTTGCATTTTCTGATTATTTTACATAGGATACTTAAGTGTTTCCACTGCTTTACACAGCTGAGATCATGTTGTCAACACTATAGATCAATGCATAAGAAGGTACAATAAAATACTGAAAATACTAAGACATACACCTGATTATGTAGTGTATACCTTCCTGAATAGGCTAAAGGATTCTCCAGAACAGACTTGCCTTCCTTTCTGTCCTCTGCCACCATTGGCACAAAGTTGATACTCATTGTTTGGGCTGAAATGTTCATGTTCATATTGAAAATCTGTTTAAATCTGTTCAAATTTAAAAATAGATATTGATTTAAAATTCTGTAAAGAGAGAGGATTTACATCACCCTTAGTATAAAAAGATAAAACTGATGTATGACATAATACTATGATAAAAATAAAATAACAATATATTAAAAATAAGTATAATTTATTTATCACCTACAAACTTGCTAAGTATAATGCTAGAGGTTTTACATATGTTGCTTCATTTATTTCTCACAAGAACCATATGGCAGCATATGAATTATTACCTCCATTTTACAAAATGAATCTGAGTGTCGGAGAGGTTGAATAATCTTTCAACAGTGAAACAGAAAGGGGCAGAGTCAAAATGGAAAGCCAGTTTCTGGAGCATTACACTCTTGGAGTTGCTTTCTAATCTAGTAGTAGTTATGTCATCCATATAGAAACATTTGTATTTTTTCATTAAATATTGCTAGTGACCAACGTTGACATTAGCAAGATCATATACCTGGACTAAATGACCTCAAAACACAGGATCTTCGTTTCCCAAGGCAACTGGTCTCTAGGTCATGGACTTGACCTCACTGATCCCACACTCTAATTAATCACTTAGGTTTCCCTGGGAACCTGAAACTTCGGGGAGGCTGATAAACATCATTCACTGGTGCCTACTTTGCCACAAACTTTGCAAATATTTTCTTCTGGTAACTCCCCACTTGATAAGACTTCAATCTTATTCTTGGAGATAAGAGTTCACTCTTGGGTTTTGTTTTCTGCTTTGAGGGCATTCCAAAGCCAGATTAAACTGGCTGCAAAGTAAACTTCAAACATCCTGCACTTTCGCTGGAGATCATACTTTAGAATGTGAGGCTCATTTTGCTGAAGGAATAATTCCTTTAAAACAAAATAAAATAGTCCAGGCAGTTAATAAGTCTTTATCAAGACTGAAAGACACTAGATCCATTTCTCCCAGGGAGCATACAGATATTTGCTCGCTACCCTGCACTGTCACATAGAGGAATCTGACTGGCTTTAGCCATCACTGGCCCTCTTCTACCATATTTATTACACAAACCTTAGCTGCAATCCCCTAAAATTTACCATTCCCTGGACACAATTAAACACATTCAATCATGGTGATATAAGTAGGTATATGTAAGCAGTAGAGCCAACTTTTCATATAGAAGTCAGTTTTTCCTATTTCTCTGTAATAAAAAATAATTTATTTAGGGCCAATTAATGGAATAAATAGTACATTTTATTGCAAATGAAATTAACCTCTCGTTTAATTCACAAATGGGACTACACAAATTTCTGGAAACATGGTAACATATTTCTTTGCTAAATATTTGTAATCAGCTAAATGAGCCTTATCACCGGGAGATGAACCTTCCAGATCACATATACAACAAGTCACATTTCTGCAGGCTATTAGCTCACATATCTGCAAACCTGAGTATGTGCTAAATTGCTAACTTTAAATCCAAAAGTAGGAATAGCCTTAAGTGAGTCAAGAATTTTGAAGACAGACATTGTTACCTCCATTGTAATCTCCTGAATACTGATGCTTGTTGGTACTCTGAAATTTAATAGTTACTAAATAGTAACCCAAAAATTCAATAGTAACTCAAGCAAATTATATATAAATTGGCACCCATTTGTCGGATGTATGTGTGTGTGTGTTCAATTTAGGTTGGATTTTTAATTTTGGAAAGTAAAAGTAAACCTACTTTTTAAGTTACCACATACTTTGGAAACAATAACAACAGCAGGTTAGACAATTTGAAATTTATTTTTAGAAAAAAGTATTATCTGTATATTTTGTCATGGAAAACAATCTAGTTGAAACTGCGAATTTTAAGGCTATATAAGATGTGACATGGAACAAACAGAATATGGAGCACTTGGGTAGCTCGGTTGGTTAACCATCTGACTCTTGATTTCAGCTCGGGTCATAATCTCTGGGTTGTAAGACTGAGCCCCATGTCAGGCTCCATTGTGAGCTCAGAAACAGCTTGAGATTCTCTCTCTCTCTCTCTACCCTTCCCCTGACTTGCTCATGTGCTCTTTCTCATTCTCTCTAAAATAAACAAACAAACAAATAAATAAATAAATAAATAAATATCTTAAAAAGACAACGTACACAATTTAACAAAAAGTAATTTCTTATGAAGAGCATATAAAATTTATTCATAAAAATGACTCTAGAGTACTCATATAACATTTTAAACAATGATAATCACACTTCAATAGGCTAGTCAGATTTAATGAGTAGGAAGCTCCCATATGGTACAGAGTGATTATTTGTGGGAGCAAATGTGTATTTCTTTTAAACTGTGGCAGAAAATAATGGCTGAGGTAAACAAAAAATGATGAATCAATGGGATAGGTCAGTACATACTATTTAATTGACAATTTTTCAGTGTTCTAACCTATGAAAGGGCTTATCTGATATGTTTCCTCCATTTGGGGAAATAGAATACCATCATTAAATTAAAAAAAAGATACATAAATAATTAGATAAATAAATAAATTCTTTGTTATTTCATTTCTCACATGCATATTAATAAGAACAGAGAAAACATATGAAAAATATACTAAGATGTGATTATTCATCTTACAAAACAGATTCTTCATTTATCAGTGATTCACTATTCAAATTCATCAGAGAAAAGTACTAGTGTACTTAAAATATATAATTTCTCACAAATCTATGCAGTGTAATTTATTACATAAAAAAAGGATCCACGGGGCACCTGGGTGGCTCAGTGGGTTAAAGCCTCTGCCTTCAGCTCAGGTCATGATCCCAGTGTCATGGGATGGAACCCCACATGGGGCTCTCTGCTCAGCGGGGAGCCTGCTTCCTCCTCTCTCTCTGCCTGCCTCTCTGGCTACTTGTGATCTCTGTCAAATAAATAAATAAAATCTTAAAAAAAAAAAAAAAAGGATCCACTTCAGAATTCCGCTTAGAGTGACTATTTTTCTCTGTTAGCATTATTTGATTTGGTTTCTAATTCACTGTGAAACATTCCAATAAGTTTTAATACCTTCTCAATTAATTGGAGAAGAGCTGGGTATGGGATCGCTCTTTTGTATTTTCTTCCCTTTTTATGTACACTACAGCAATATGCAGTTAAGGGAGCCTGTCTTTACACATAGCCTATTTTACAACCAAGAGTTGTTAATTTCTACATTTTATCTAATAATATATTTAGGGTAAAAAAAAAAAAAAGCCATTAACTTGTTTGACAGAATCTCTCTCTTTTCCCTGTGCATTCTATGTTAAGTGCATGTCAATCCATGTAAATTCTTGGGAGAATTTTCTCCTGACCAAATAGGTTGAAAGTCTGACAGTTCACATAAGTGCAAATTAATAAAATCACCCCCAGTGTTTTTCTGAGGTAATTTATGTGCTGGAAACTCTGAAAAGTGTAGTTTAATTCTTAATATAAAATGGCCACTATAAACCGGGAGAGAGAGGGGTGAGCACACAGTCAGCTAGCTGGTTACAACATGTAATTAATTAAGAGTCTCATATTAATCAGTAGGTGACCTTTGGTCATCTTTCCTCCTTTGTAAAATTTGTCGCTGCTGCTGCTGTTTTACTTAAAGTTTAGTTTAAAAAACAGTTGATTTGGATCAGACACTATGGTAATTTCACTCACAGGGAGTAATCATTTCTTCATTATGGGGGAGAGAAATTCTATAGATGCCAAGATCCTAACCAATCATTCACTTAATCCACATGTAACTTGGTGTTCTAATTATATAAATTATTCCACATATTTATCTGCAATAAATGGCTCTCTGGCTTGGGTCAAAAGCAGGCTTAATATTTCTACAGCACAATGCATATTAAAAAACGAAAGACTGAAATTACAGCACCAGAATCCAGATCCTTTCAGAGAAAAGCAACACTTTCAGTCCATTTAGTAAAGAGCCTGCTCCCGTTTCCTAAGTGGCTCTAAATGGTCAATGCCCCTCCAAAATGTAATCAACGTGTTCTCCTAGCCCTGGTAAGACAGAGATAATGGTTTACTACATCATGAGATTAAACTAACTTAGAAACCCAATTAACTATATTAATAACTAGAGAGGAGTTAATAGAGGATTCAAAATGACAGTTGGTAATTATAGGCCTCTCTTTCATTTACACAGAGCTAGAGAAGGTGATTTAAAAAAAAAAAAAAAAAAAGGCAGAAGACGTACCAAGTATAGCCCCAAAGAGAGCTGCTTTCATTTTTCAACAAGTATTTGTGGCGCCACTCCTGTGAGCCTATGCCTAACCTCCAGGAACTTTCTATCCAGCATGACTAAAAACAAGGAGGCCTCCACAGACTGGGTTACTACAATAACTGTAAAGAAAATGTTGCCTATTTATTGGGATTTGTTACTTCACTTGGATATTACCAACACAATATTGATATCATCGATGATACAAGGTAAACATAAGATTGTAAATCTACCCTTAGAAATGATATGATTTATTTTTAAAGGAGCGTTGGTAAATGCACTCCTACATAAATACCTTGTGCATGCCATTTTCCAAGAAATCTATCAGATTATTGATTCTTTTTTCCCTTTGACCTTGGAAACCATTAAGATAAACTAGTGACTTGAACTCCATTAATGTGCATCAAAATAGATTATCTCTTTTAGAAGATTCTCAAATGTTGATCATATATTTAGGCCTAAGTGTTCAAAACATTTGATTTTCACCAGTCGATACTGACTACACAATGATTAAGAAAAATAACAAATGATGGAATCTAATGAAATTCTATCTTTTAGCAGACACATAAAACAAAGTGCATTATAAATCATGTAGTAGTCTAAGTATTTATGTTAAGCATGCAATTAAAATGATAGTATATTAAGTGTGTAGGACATTTTTTCTATCACCTCAGCTTCAGAATCCTTCAAATTAAATGAGTATGAATTGCATTAAATGCAAATCAGACACACTTGGCATATAAATTATAGCTCTCGTTGACAATGATTTTTATTTTGTATGTTTTAAAGGATAGCCCTAAAATACTGGTCAAGGCAAGTTTTACTCTAAAGTTTTTATTTCTGAAAGTCTGATAACGATGTCTCCTTAGTCTGTGGTTTAAATCACCACAGGCAAGCACTGCACATACAACATAGCAAAATCATTTCACATTTCCTTTGATATCTATATTGATACATAAGCTGCATTGATTACAGTTCTTCTGTCTTCTATACACAGCTCTATTATTGTTCTTTTGTCTTGTAATTATTTATTCATAATTTATCTCCCTACTGTGACTTTTCATTTAGTAAAATTGTGGCCCATTTTTGTATCTGCTGCTGAACAAGCACAAAGCAGATTTTCCACATTTTTTGGTACTATAACATTGTGAAGTTTATTAAAATATCATATTTAGCTATCTTCTGTTGGGCAACATTATGAAAGTTCCCTTAGTATTTTAGATTCCAAACATTTGTAATGTGGTCTAAGATCAACTTGCCTTAGTTTATACATGTTATTTTTCCTTTGTAAAGAAACCAGTAGTGAAATGTATAGCTTTTATTTTTCCCAAATCGCATTTACTTTATTCTATCAAACACTTAATTACTTTCAAACAACACCGTAAGTGTTTCATTGAGTGTTGTCACTTTTAAATTTATTAAGTCAAAGTAAATAGAACTAAAGTAAAATCATTACATTCTCAAATTCATTTTACCATGGATAATTTCAAACATACACAAAATCCAACAAAACTGGTAAGTTCCCATGCACACATTGGTCAGTCCCTACAACTATCATCTCAAGAGCATAACTGCCTTAACCTCCTTTCTGTGCACTGCCCTTCTTCTCCAATGACTGGAAACAAATCTCAGATATCACTTCATTTCATCCATATTTTACTACTAGTATCTATAAAATATGCATTATTTTAACCAACTACAGCACCATTATCACTATTAAATAATTATTCCAGGAAACAAACTGAGGGTTACAGAAGGGAGGGGCTGGGGGTTGGACTAACCGGGTGATGGGCATTAAGGAGGGCACATGTTGTGATGAGCACTGGGTGTTATGTGCAACTAATGAATCATTGAACACTGCATCAAAAACTAATGATGGACTATATGTTGGCTAATTGAAAATAATAATAATAATAATAATTCCTTAAAACCATCAAATTTCCAGTCTATGTTCACATGTCCAATTCTTTCACCTTTGTAATAATTTATGCTTTTCAAGTAGAACCTAAATAAATTCCATAGGTAATAACATGGTAATTGACTGCTATTTCTCTTTTAAATATAGGTATTCTATCTCACTCTACTTTTCATCTTGCCACTTGTTTTTTGAAGAGAAACAAAGATCTATCTATCTATCTATCTATCTATTGTTTGATTGTTGTATTACCTCACTGTCTATATTTTGCTGAGTGCATTCTCATGGTCAAGTTCAACATTTGCCTCTATCCCATTGATACATAGGCTTATCAGATCTTGTGTGTGTTTTATAAAATTATTTCAGAGAAAGTTTCTACAATATTTTCAATGTTTAAAATTTTAAATTGTGGCAGATCCATTTCATAAACTCATTTAGAAAATTTCATTGTTGCTTCTATAATGGAAATCAGATGAGTGCCACAGGAATGCAGACATAAATTTTATTGAATACAAGTTAACTGTTCTACACATTCTGGCATACAAATTTTCATATGAAAGATTAAATTTATACCAAAAGTGTTGAATATAGAATTAACAAAATTATCTAGACCAAACGATAGGAATATTTAAAAATTTTCTATGGTGATAAAAAAGTTCCAAAAAATGGAGGGAATGTCTCTTATTACATATTTCATGAAGTTCTATGGCAATCTATGGTGTACTTTAGATAACGAATATGTATCAACTTTTTGCTGTAGCTCTGCATTTGGCACTTGACAATGTGGTTTATTTCATTAGAGGAAGCACAATGGTCATTTATTGAAAACCTACTGTATTCTACTGTTCTGGACTTTTAGAATATAATGATGAACTTGAGAGTCAGTATAGCATGAAGAGGAACACATACACTTGAATAATTACTACAGACTCACTATAGTATAAATGTGCCAATAACCACCTCAACTTTGATGATTCAAGTTGAAGAGAAGCAATGGTTATTTTAAGAAATCTGATATTCCTATACTATAACAGAGGTTTATTATTTAGTTATAGTTACCTTATCATATCATGTTATTGTCAAGAATAAGATTTTTAACCCCACTCATGGCTCTTAAATCACACACACACACACCCATATCAAAAGGGGATAAAAATTATTTGAAAGAGACTGAGGAAATAATAATACTTCCGTGTTGCTTATTGTGTTCCATATGCTATTATAAGTGTTTTGCCCCTATTAACTCATCTAATTTACTCAACACAATATATATCATGACACAAGTTACCGTGCATAAGAAAACTCACTTTCAGCAGCTTGTCTGACATCTCACATTAAAAAGGAACAGAGCCAAGAGGCACCTTTCAGCAATGTGATTGCAGAGTCAGTGTTTTAACCACCATAGTACGCTTAATCAAACCATGTAAGCAAGAAACAAAAGAGATAACAACTAATTGTGTCATCCGGACTGGAGTCAGGGTGGTTGAATTCTGGCTTTGTGACCTTGTGAAATGTACTTCATGCCTCCTTCTGTCTGTAAAATGTGAATATGGGTATTACTTGCCTCACACAGATTCTTTAAGGATTTACAAAAACGATGTATATAATATAGTATTTGGCAAGTAGTGAGGTGTTCAAAAATGTTAGCTATTTTATTTATATAATAAAATAATGAACTAATATAACACAAACATAGGCCATGGTATTTAGAATTTGTTTCAAAAGAAGGCAGCTACCGTATGTTCATATAATATTAAAATAAATAGAAAATGGTGTATTCATGAAGAACTATCTCCTCTATTGTCTTCCACAGGAATAAAAATGTACAAAAGGAGAGAAAATGGTAAAGAAAGCCAACTTGTCAGGAAAAAGTAGAGTGGGGCTCTTGGATGTCTCAGTCAGTTAATAAGAGTCTGATTTTTGATCTCAGTTCAAGTCTTCATCTCAGGGTCGTGAGTTCAAGCCCCACATTGGGCTCCATGCTTTGTGTAGAGCCTACTTAAATATATAGATAGAGACAGACAGAGAGAGAGAGTAAAGAATACCAGCATTTACACAGTTACCTCCTTACTCTTCACTTCAAACTTACAACAGAAGTGTTCTTACTCCCAAATTGTAGTCAGCAAAACTGAGTCTTATTGATTATTCAAAATCACACAGCCAGTACATGGCAAAACCAGGCAAATCTGAAACTATAATTCTGTGACATTGCAGCTTTTATTTTCTCACTACACCAGTGCCTTTCATGCTATAGGTTCCAAATTAGAGAGACATAAAACCATTTTAATGGATTGCAACCAGGGTTTTTAAAAACAGAAGATGGAGAAAACATTACTGCACATTACATGAAGTAAAAGCAAAAACTACCTGATGGAAGTGTTGAACTTATGTGCATGTATATATCCATGGGTCTACTGAGTTGCCATGGAAATTGCATTTCTTAATATCTGCAGCATTCCAAAAATTTAGAAACACATAGTACCTGTCACATTTTTCATGTTGGTGTAACAATCAAACAGATGTTTATTGATGCCCAAACTACCGAGTCACAATCCAGTAATTGCTTAAACTAATACATTTTCTGAAAGTGCCTCATGAAAACGAGGGGAGAAAAAACAAAATATGTGCAGATACACACACACATACATGCATAGAGATAGTGTGCAGCTTTCAGCTCTGCCTCGCATTCTCAGGAAGGATGAGGAAAATTTGGCTTGATGGGTTATACTGTCACTAACAAGCTGAGTGGGTTGATACATCTATTACATTTTATGTTCCTTGGGTTTTTCCTCTATAAAAAAGAAGGTAACAATTCCTTCTCTCTAATTACCTCCGTGGGACTCTGAGCTATTTAGGCAAAAGTCAGTGCAGAGCTTTAGAGAAACAGTCAAGGGAGAGGCATGAGTGTGTGTGTGTGTGTGTGTGTGTGTGTGTGATGAGCGTGTATGTGTATGTATGTGCATGCTTGATAGAAAGACACCAATGCTGACAAAGAGAATGGCGAAGTGTAAGCTAACAAAGCAGAGGATCTGTCACTGTAAGAAGAATCACAGCTTCTTGAGATCACGGCTATCCCTGTCATCTGACTGGGCTGTGGACAATAGGAGTCAGTGGGGAGAACTTAGGAAATAGGAAGCGCTTGACAAATGGGGTGGTCCCCACAGGTACAAAAAACATACTGGTTGCCAGCTAAGAGCATTGCCTGTTAACCTCAGACATGGGTCTGCTCCTCAGTAATTGGAGCTCTTGCTAAAGCAGTGACTTCCATAAGCTAAAGTTTTACTTCATTTTATCTTCTTTCAGCTCTTCAAAGACTAAGGCATACAATTAAAGATTGATTTCCCCACATGACTAAAGTTCAGAGATGGTAGATTCACCAAGTGTATATTTTATTTATTTTACCAACTGCTACAAAGAAAAACGGTGTCTAGCTAACATCCTCCAAAGCAATGGAGAATAAGCACTCTCAGTGTTGCTGGCCTCAAATTGCTCGTGCTCCCTCTCTATTAAAAAAAAAAAAAAAATTCACAAGTTACTTTATACATGATCCATATTTATATCTCAGCCTTGTTAAAATAAAAATAAGTAAATAAATGAGGGAAAACCACAATAACTTCAGATTCAAGAAAATGTGCAAACACTCAATCCCATCAATTAAGGACTATTTCTAAAGAGTTTCAAACACCCTGCTTAAAAAAAAAAAAAAAAAAAAGTGAAGGTGAAAAGTACAAGTCACATAAATGAAGATTCAATTTTAGCCAGTTTTAACTTAATATGAGAACAGCAGATGGTGTGACTTATTGAAAGTACTTTTCAATTTTCTGGGCAAAGCAATTTCTTAAATGAAAGGGCTCCTTCAGGCACACAAAAACCTCCTTCCAAAGCTGTTAAGAGATCCAACTGCAGTCAAAAACTAGAAATGGTGGCAGAAGACAACTAGAACGCAGAGAAATTGCCTCCTCATTTGGGTGAGAGCGAACACAGATTCTTCAGTGATCTGTGTTTGCGGTAGATGTGTATGTTTATTTCCATGCCTGTGTGGATTCTTGTTCTTTTGACTTCCCAGACAGCCATCCTTCTTATTCTGATACAAGGACGATCCCACTCTTTTCCTCCTCCCTGGACCGCAGGGATGCTGTGTTGATCTCAGGAGTAACTACAGCAGGTACGACAGCACCCAGTCAATCTTCTCTTCCCAGGCCCCTTGCCACAGTGATTGGTCTAGTTGGAGGGAAAGTCCTCAAAGGTTACTCCTGGTCTTGCTCAAATAAATTGATCCAGAAAGGTATGTGATTGAGGTTTGTTCAGTGAAAGCTAGTCTGACGGAGTCAGAAGGAGTCAAGAAGGTCTAAATCTGGGTTTATGGACACCACCATGGAAGGGAGACAGTGAGGCCAACTCAGAGGAGAACACAGAAATCTACCAAGTCTAAATGGCATTGTTTGAGTCCCCACATTCAGCCTACCTGTGACAAGATGGCCTCCCAACTTTCTTTTAAGTTTGCCAACCCGTTCAATTGTGTACCCTCAATGTTTGTTTCTTACTCTGTCGCTTCTCCCTGTTCTGTCCTTACTCTGTATTACCCTTTATCACTCAAAGAGTGAACTATTTGCTTGCATCTTTGCTAGAAAGGACTGGTTAGCCTATGAGGCTTCAGGGAACTTAAAGAAAGAAGTAGGACAATAAGGAAAAAATATAGAAACAAACTTCTCAAGAGAAAGAACCCCTGTTCCTGTGTTTGTTTTGTTTTGTTTGCTTTGAGTTGTATGACACAAAGCAAATGATACCTCAGTGGATACAGAACTGTATTAGGAATTCAGTGCAGAGGTGTTTATATTGAACTATGCTAATACTGATTTCACTGTTTTTCCATGAATCACAACTATGATACCTCTGTGTCCTATAACAGTTACACAAATCCCACAGATTGCTTTAAAACTGTACATGAAGATTTGGTTATTTAGACTATTTTAATTAAGCTGTTTGTATAAAAAGTCTTTTGCAATATAAACTTTCTATAAAGCACTTAAAAGCTGTTTTTTGGGGGACCTGGGTGGCTCAGTGGGTTAAAGCCTCTGCCTTCGACTCAGGTCATGATCCCAGGGTCCTGGGATTGAACTCTGCATTGGATTCTCTGCTCAGCGGGGAGCCTGCTTCCTCTTCTCTCTCTGCCTGCTTCTCTGCCTACTTGTGATCTCTGCCTGTCAAATGAATAAATAAAATCTTAAAAAAAAAAAGCTGTCTTTTTTTCTTACATAGTTCTGTTTTACTGTACTACAGATGACAACAATTTATAATTAGAGACCCTTAGAGCGAACAACATATATGCACAATCTTTTTTCACTATTTTAACATTATTAGTTAAAATCTCAACCTTACTTATTCCTAGGCATTACATTTTGCCAGAATTTAAAATTCACCCTAAATTGTGATATACCTAAGAGTCATTAAATATTAATTAAATTATATTAAAATTATAATGTTATAATGTATAATATATTTATTTTATAATATATAATCAAATATTAATTAACTATATTAAAATATTATGTAATTTAACATATTAATTAAGAGTGTGGGTTCCAAACTTTATGTTTTGAAATGGAAATTATGAACGGGGTTTAGGAAATATGTTAACCACTGAAGTTGTATGCAAAATATTTCAGAACTGTATGTCTGGTCATCCCTTCAGCAAGCCTTCCCTCCCCCCGCACCCTGATACCCCAAAGCCCATCAGCCTAGGAAAAGGATCCTAGTATTTTTTAAACTATCAAGGAGGTCTATAATAATTTTATAAAGTTATTAAATAGGAGTAATCAGGGGAATTTTGATTTTAAGGAGAAAATGAATGGGAAAGAAATGCTATTGTTTTTAGGATTTCCATTTTCTACTTATTGTGTCGAAAACCAGCTTCAGTATAATGTCAGGAGCTGCAGGTGGCAGGGTTATGAATATGTAAAATTAACCATGACATAATCTGCTCGATATTGCATATCATCATGGCAATAATTGCTTTATTGTTCAGTGGTCAGGGTCCCTGCCAGGAAGTGTAATCCAAATGAGAATTAAATGCGAGAAGCATATCTCCATGATATCACAATTAAGCTCAGTATATAGATAGACCTGAACCTTCAGGACCGATTTATAAACTTTCAAGGATATTGTCGCATAAATGGTAAGAATCCAGGGCTCAGGGATGAAATGTTGCAAAAATACACTCGTATGATTTATGTGATAAAAAATAAAAAATTTAAAAAATTTAAAATTACCTTCTATAAGGATTTTCTTTTTCATGGACATTCAATTATGTAAAGCTAGAGAATAATCCCTGTAGGTGTTTTTATGTGTGGAAATGAGGATCAGATCACTGTTTAGAGTCATTTGTTGAAGAACAAAATATTAAAAAAAAAAAAAAAAAACAAGAGAGAACGGAAGGAAAGGGGAAAGGAAGGAAGAAAGGAAGGGAAGGAGGAAAGAATGAGGGAAGGAAGGAAGGAAGGATAGGGAGAGAGGAGGGGGAGGTGGAGAGGAAAAGGGGGAGGGGAGAGAGGAGGAATAATGGCAGACGTATATTTTATATTAACTGCAAATGTGAAGAGAAACGCTCATCTCCTCTAAGTTTAGCTGTTTTACTTTTGCTCCACTCCCTGTCTTACCGTAGTTAATATACTTTGCTGAATAGTGTTAAAAGATACTTCTGATTATTTCTCCCCATCTAGCTAGAGTTAGTTAGGATCCTGGTGACCGAGCCACTGAAATGAAAACCAAAAAAAAAAAAAAAAAAAACTTAAAATAGAAAAATATCTATTTGTTTTATATCAAATTCTAGAGGTAAGTGATTCAAGCTGGTAGCTCAGCTTTGGTTCAGCTGTTCTTCGGGGGCCCAGATTCCCCCAGCACACTATCTAAAAGCTTGATTTGGGCCAGGGTCATTGGCTGTCCTTCAATATCCATTCTAGCCTCTTTTGCATCACAGGAACCCAGTGAAAGGTCAGAAAGACCTCATTTCCCAACCTCCCTTGCAGGTAGGTAAAAATCCTTTGATTAATTTACGGGCAAGGGCACATGGGCAGAAGATACATATTTGGATTGTGTTTCTAAAGGACCAGAGGTAACCTCCCTTGCCACTGGCTGCAATACAGATGCCACAAAGAGCCACAAGAACCACAGCAATCCAATACAGGCAGTGAAGCATGAAAGCATTACCTAACACCACAGAACCAAGCAATTGTACCAATATATTGTGTTTTTACATGAGAGAGAAATTACATTCTACTTCGGTTTAAGCTGATATTATTTGGGCCTGTGCCACGACAAATGAGCCTATATCCTACTGCATTAATATAATGTTTGTTGCTCTCCCTCACACTTCTTTTTCCTTCTAATATAAGCATACTTCCGAGCTCCAGCAATCCCTTTTTTTTTTTTCATATTCGATTGTCTTTGCCATCAACAAAACAAATTAAAGCATCACAGAGATTTAGAATTCCCATCTTAAAATAAATAATTGTCTCCAAAACCTTCTCCCATCTAGACAACTATATTTCCATATCCCGGCAAGAATTAGCAGTGATGCATTTCCATCCCCATCTATTGAACCCAATGTAAATTGTCTAGAAAGTGAAAAATTTCATCTGAAGCTGTATGTACTGAATTTTACAACAAATTCCATGTAGCAACGAGAATAAAAATAAAAAGAGTGAAATCTTAAAAAATAGATCGAGAGAGGGATGCCTGGGTGGCTCAGTTGGTTAAGCATCTGCCTTCGGCTCAGGTCATGATCCCAGGATCCTGGGATTGAACTCCACATCAGGCTCCCTGCTCAGCAGGGAGTCTGCTTCTCCCTCTACCTCTGCCTGCTGCTCTCCCTGCTTATGTACTCACTCATTCTCTTCCTCTGAAAAATAAATAAATTATTTAAAAAAAAAAAAATAGATCATCAGAAAGGTAATAGGCTAGAATTTAAAGCAATACTCCCGAGCGTTGAGATTTACATTATGTGTGTGGAGCTACAGTAGTGGACAGAGGGCAGGCCTTGAAGAGGCAGAGATATGACTGATCTGTCTTCATCACTGGCTTGCTGCCTAGTTTCTTTCAGGTCAAGCCTTATTTTATTTTATTTTTATTAAGCACGAATATTGTTGCCTTGGGCATATTTTTCTTTGATACCTACAACTTCCTCTTCTTACCACTCATTTCTCACTAATCAATACACAATGAGGTGCCAGAGTAATTTCCTTTTTATAAGACTCTTACTACTTCCTGACACTTTTCACATTTCTCCCCTAATTATTTTCTGATTTTGACACAAGATAGAGAGTTCTTGTCCTCGCTAACAGGCATTTGCTCTCCACACATCGGTCCAACCTCTTCTGCTCAGCACTGGCCTGTCAAGCTTTGCTTTACTTTTCTTTTTCTTCTTCTTCTTCTTCTTCTTCTTTTTTTTTTTTTTCCTTTTTGCTCTTTATTCCTGTCACCCTCCCACACCCTCCCAAAACTACATGCTGTAGTCTGTGTCCTCACACAACATTTCTTAGACCTTTCAAATACTCCCCGATCATTACTCAGGAGACTTTATGAAGGAAAGAAATTGAAAACAAGAAGACATTTGCATCTGTCAGGGGTGGTGCAGAATATATGACAAAATAAACACCACAGGTCAATGACTTACATCTCTATCTTAAGTTTTACAAGTAAATACCTGTTCTCTAGGGTCTAAAATATTTTTAAACTAAAGCTTTTAGCAAATGTACCTTAAATTTTGCATACAATATTATAATGCAAAAGTATAGTATTATAACAAATTATCCTTCTGAAAGTGCATCTACACTGTTATCAGCTGCAGGGTCTAACACATGTTTGGATCTTAAATATAAAGAAGGTAATAATAAGAACAGTTATTTTGATTTCTCACATCCTGTGTACATTAAACCCCCAATAAATATACATTTAATATATCACATACTTGGCATAGATACTACAACCTTGCTTATAAATAATTTCCATTCCGGATACCTTCCTATCATTCCCTAGATTATAAAAAATAAGAATGTTAGTACTGTAAGTTGATGTTAATACATTTTGCAAGCTGTTACCTTCTCTGGCTGATAAACACGTGAATGGCCAAGGATGAGGTGGAGGGAAGGTAATTTGAATTTCTTATGACTGGCATGCTTCACAGACATCACAGAAACACCATCAGTATTTAGGAATGTTGCAGGCGTTCCTGGTTAGAAATCACAAATGCTCTTTGGAGAACAATACAACCTCAGAAACTGCTTACATAACTGTTCAGCAGCACACTACTTAAAACCAGTGAAACTAATTTTCACCCTACTTACAGAAGAGAACATATGACAGAAGAGAACATTCACAAGCCTTGTTGAAATTAACAGCCTAAGGTCTAGCCAGCACCAGGACTACTGGCTTCTTCAGAAACCTCTGTTGAGGGGCACCTGGGTGGCTCAGTGGGTTAAAGCCTCTGCCTTTAGCTCAGGTCATGATCCCAGGGTCCTGGGATCAAGCCCCACATCGGGCTCTTTGCTCAGCAGGGAGCCTGCTTCCTCCTCTCTCTCTGCCTACTTGTGATCTCTCTCTGTTAAATAAATAAAAAATCTTTAAAAAAAAAAAAGAAAAGAAAAAAAAAGAAACCTATGTTCCTCTGTTGAATGAATAAATGGTAACTATGTGTAGAAGATACACAGAAAATTGGATTAATGAATTCTTCAAGTAGGAATCTTAAGCTAAAAATCAACAAAGCAGGTATAGATTCAACTGACCTCAATCACTTTTACATAAGTTCAAAGTAACCTGAGTGAGTCTGGTGCTAAGAAGCTCTCAATTTTGGGTAGAACAGACTGATACATTAATCTGTGAGAAGGGTAACAGAATGCTCTAGAAAGTGTAAATATATATATATATATATATATATATATATATATATATATATAGAAACCTCTTTTTCTGATTCTGCCACAAACAGAATGCATAAGTTTAGACTAGTCTGTTTCTCTAATCTCATTTCTAACATTGAAGTGGTAGATTTCGAGTCTTTGTTATGGATTGAATTCTGTTGTCCCTAAGTGTATATGTTGAAGTCCTAACCCCCAGCACCTCAGAATGAGACCTTACTTGGAGACAGGGTCTTTAATGGGGTAATCAAGTTGAAGCGAGTTCATGATGGTGGACTGTATTTCAGTATAACTGGTGTTCTTTTTTTTTTTTTTCTTTTTTTTCTGAGTATGAATATCTTATTTCCTTTCATCTTCTTTATTTAAATTAAATTAGCCAACATATAGTACATCATTAGTTTTTGACATGGTATTCAATGATTCAGTAGCTGTGTGTAACACCTAGCATTTATCCAATCATGTGCCCTCCTTAATGTCTGTCACTCAGTTACCCCACCCCCCCATCCATCTCCCTGTCTGCAAACCTCAGTATTTTTGCCAGAGTCAAAGTCAAGAGTCTCTCATAGTTTGTTTCCTTCTCTGATTTCTTCCCATTTGCCTGACTTGTGTTCTTATTTAAAAAAAAAAAAAAAAAAAGGGAAATTTAAGGGCACTTGGGTGGCTCAATCAGTTAAGTGTCTGCTTTCAAGATCAAAGTCTTGTAGGGTTCCCTGCTCAGTGGGGAGTCTGCTTCTCCCTCTCTTTCTCAAATAAATAAATAAAATCTTTTTTTAAAAAAGGGAAATTTGAACACAGAGAGATAATGTATACAGGGAGAACACAATATGAACAGGAAGATGATCACACAAGTCAGGAAGAGAAACCAGCCCCTTCCCCACAGCCTTCAGAAGGAACCAGCCCTTCGTTTCAGAAATCCAGCCTCCAGAACTATGAGAGAATAAATTTCTGTTGTTTAAAACACCCAGGCTGGGGGCACCTGGATGGCCCAGTTTGTGGAGTGTGTGATTCTTGATCTCAGAGTTCTTGGTTCGAGCCCCACTTTGGGTGTAGAGATTACTTAAAAATAAAATATTAAAAAAAAAATTAGAAGGTCCAGTCTGTAGTACTTTGTTATAGCAGCCTTAGCAAATTAATGCATTCTCTACCTCTAAAATGTTATGGTTTTAGAGGAGTTGAGATTTCAACAAACTAAGGGGAAAAAACAAACAAACAAACAGTTGAATGTAGACTAGGAAAAAAGAACGAGTGAGGACGGGGGAGATGTGTGTGACATTCTAAGTGTGAGAGCAAACACAAAAAATAATATATATTCAGGAGTCACACTTAGCAAAAAAATAAATAATGTAAGTTAATTAATAACAAAGCCCCAATGACCATAACTGAAAAACAAATGCTAAATACTCCAATGAGGCCAGAGTAGCCAAGAAACAGTCTCTGCTGTGGTAGAAAAAGGGGAGCTGCCTAAAAAATCAATATGAGAAGATAGCTAAAGATTCAGTTACCAAATAAAGTAGACAATAGACACCTTTCTCCCCAAGTTCAATATTTAAAATTTATGTAGTACAACTGAAACAACTAGGAACTTTCTGAGCCATTCATTTACAGAGAGCTTTCAAGTACTATTAAGGTGATTCAAATTTTTATTCCTTAAAATTAAAAAAAAAAATCCAAGTATAAATAAGTAACAAGAACACAAGCCTATTGCTATGGATTTGAATCTATCTAACCAGTGCCAAGTGGCATCCTTATTATGAACATGGGTCATATTACAGGTCATATTCAAAAAATATTTGATTTGAAAATGAACCTCATGACCCTAAGAATAGACTGCAAAACCACCAATTGAACAATAGGGAACATGTCCAACGTTTCTTCTCACTTTAAGGAAAGTGAGAAACTAGCTAAATGATCATCATAATTAGTTCTCTGCAGGTAGTTCTCATTACTTAGAAATACATTTAGAAAACAGGATGGAGGTAGCTCAAAAAATTAAAAATAGAAATATCATGCAATCCAGTAATTCTACTAAGATTATTTGCCCGAAGAAAACAGAAACACTAATTCAGAGATATACTCATCCCTACATTTATTGCAACATTATTTATAATAATCAAGATAATGGAAACAAACTCAGTGTCCATCAATAGATGAATGGATAAATAAGATATGGAATAAATATATATATAATAAATATATATAATACATATTCCATAAACTTATATTTCATATATTTATATATATAAAGAATACATAATATTTATGTATTATGCTAAAGAAAGAAAAATGTCATCTGATTTCACTTATCTGTGGAATCTAAAAAACAAAATGAACAAACAAAAACAAAAACAGATTCACAAATACAGAGAACAAACTGGTGGGTATTAGAAGAAAGGGAGTTACAGGGGTTGATAAAATAGGTGAAGAGAATTAAGAGGTACAGAATTCTAGTTTATAAAATAAGAACATCACAGGGATGAAAAGTACAACATAGAGAATATAGTCGATAATATTGGATTAATGTTATATGGTGATTCGTGGTAACTACATTTGCCTTGATGAGCTCAGTGCAATCTATAAAATTGTCTAATCACTGTGCTATATACACCTGAAATTAATATAAGGTCATATGTTAACTATATTTCAATAATAAAATTTAAACTTAATTAAATTTAAAAGAAATACATGTATCTATATTAAATTTATATTTTTAAGTTACTAACACTGAAAGTTTACATTTCTAATCAGCAATTTTCTGATTTACTACTCTAAATCTAATTCTAGATTGTACTCTGATTCTGCTAAACCTTTATTCTTATTCATTTCCAGTAGAAGAAGGCAAGTTTCTAAAGATCATGAAGTCAATACAGCCAAGGAAAATACAATAGCAGAGAGGTTTATCTCAGCCATATGTTCATGAAACTTCTCAAGTATACATTAGAACATTTTTATCCAATTTTATACATTTGTTTTAATTGAAAGGATTTTAAAATGGCATCAGAATCCTCAGCTATAGTAGATAAATATTATTTTGAAAATTTTACTTAAAGCTAACTTCAATTCATTGAATTCCATTTTCCTTTAAGTTCTTATTGTAACACAAGTGGAACACTTCAGGCATAATGTAGCTGGAACACAAAGTGGTTGCCTTAGCAGTCTAATGCCTTTATCCTCCCTCGTTGTAGAGAATTGGATAGAGAATAAAAGAGAAACTATTCTTTCATCCTAATATAACTGATAAATCAGAAAAAAAAATTACTTAGGCCCAAGTAATCATCATGTATTCAGTGAGTTCACTCTTCTACATAAATTTAACAAAAATAAAATTCAATAATGCATCCTATTGCTGAGTGACAAGGGAAGCCAATTGTAACAATGATGACCAATATGAGTAGGTAACATCAATTGAGTGAGTATTAAGTGCCAGGCACTGGTCTAATTGCTTTACATGTATGAACTCACTGAATTCTCATAAGCAAGTGAAAAGGTGTTCTATCATTTTCTCAATTTGAATAACAAGAAAAATGAGGCACAGAGATAAAAAGAACCTGCCCAAGATCAAACACCAGAAGGGTCATTCTGGCCTCACTGTTCTTGCTCATATTCATTTTGTTATGCTTCCTTTTGCAGAAGAAGATTCATATAGATGGCTACATGTGAATGCCTCCAATGAACTAGGTAACATGTAAACAATTTATGTGAATTGTCCTCATTTTATTGATGAGGGTTTGGCCCTTACCTAGGTTATGTCTTTCAATGATGACTGGAATGTGAATGTATGTGTGTCTGAATTCAAAGCTGGCGTTCATTTCACAATGTTCACAACCAGGCTATAATGGATCAGAGTCTGCACAGGGTTCTGAAAACTACTGCCCACATGCCAAATCCAGCCTATCACCTTGTTTTGTAAATAAAGTTTTATTGGTGCTCATATAAGCCATGCTCACTTTGTTAGCAGTCAGTGGTTGCTTTCATGCTATAATGGTAGAGTGGAGTAATTGTGACAGAGACTATGCGGCCCACAAAGCCAAAGTTATTTTCTGTTTGGACCTTGACAAAAAATGTTTGCTAACTCCTGGTTTAGATGCTGGCATAAATTAAAAGAACCTTGTTATGATTATAGTTACCATCTTTTATATGTAGTTTATTAATAGACAAAAATTGCTAAATAAATTTTTAGAAGGAGAAACAAAAGAGCCAAATATGTCCATATGGGTTGAATTACATCCCCCCTAAAGATATGTTGAAGTCTTAAACTCCCACACCTATGAGTGTGATGTTATCTGGAAAATAGGGTCTCTATAAATGTAATCAAGTGAAGATGAGGACTTTAGGATGTAGTTCCCTAATCTACCATGACTGTTGTCCTTATAGGAAGAAAACACCATGTGAAGACAGAGACACATATCATGTTATGATGGAGGGAGAGACAGGATTACTGTGGCTACAAACCTAGAACTCCAAGGACTGACACCACCAGAAGCTAGGAAGAGGCAAGGAAAGATCCCATCCAGAGTTTCAGAGGAATCGTGATCCTGCAGATACCTTGATTTCAGATTTTTAGCCTCCAGAACTGTATGAAAATAAATTTCTGCTGCTTTGAGTAACCATTTTGTAGTTAAGTCATTTTGGTAGCCCTAAGAAACTAATATGAATGCCCTCCAGGAAGTGTAGAGACAGAGGACAGCACTACATTACTTGTTTGAACAGTGCATCAGCTACCCATCAATAATTTGTATTTTTTTTTTTAGTAGACTTACAGTGAGGAGGTGGCTGTCCAGCCAGAGACTACATTTGCCTACCTTGCTGACTTTAGTCAGAGCCATGTAATGCACATCCATCAACAGAATATTAGTGGGAATAATATGGCCAAAGCAACAAAGAAAGCAGTCTGCTTTCTTCAGAATGGATGCAGAAGATCTAGCAGATGGCTCCAGCCCTAGCAGTAGTGGAGTCATAAGATGGAAAGAGCCTGGGCCCTGGAAATATGCCTGGAACAAAACCATACTCTCTACCAACTGGTCTCTATGTGAGAGAAAAGTAAACTTCTATTAGTTTAAGCCCTTTTTACTTTATATCAGCTAACATTACATCAAGTACATTAACTATTAAATACAAAATCAGGGGGTGCTTGGGTGGTAGTGGTTGAGCAACTGACTCTCAGTTTCAGCTCAGGTCATGATCTCAGGGTCGTGAGGTCATCAAACCCTGCATCCGGCTCTGTGCGGAGCAGGGAGTCTGCTTGATATTCTCTCTCCTTCTCCCTCTGCCCTTCCTGTTTGTGCTCTCTCTTTCTCTCTCAAATAAACAAATAAATAAAGTCTTTAAAAACATATACAAAATCAAGTTTCTCACTATCTCTAGAACTTGAACTCCCCATAGGTATTATGTTATGATTATCCTATTAGTATTTTTAAAACCAAATGAGGAAGAACATTACCTATGTAAGCTCACAAGTACAGTAACCCAAATTCAAGCAAACTCTGCCATCCTTACAAACCCCATAGTGGAAACAAATAAAATATATGGTAGGAGAACAGCTAAACTGCTAAAGAAAAAACGAGAAACTCTCAGAATTTTGGCCACCGGAGACGTTTACCAGTACCATGAAGTACAAAATCCAGTGGTAAGACTTAGTCGTGGACAACTAGAAGAGAAAAGCAGCCCAAAGATCAACGTGATCCACAGCCAAGACAGCTTTAAACCAGTGCTAGCCAGGAGGTGAGGATAAATGAGTCACAGACATCTTCCCCTTCTGCAAACAATGGCTTCCAAGTGATGCCACCAAAAATGTGATCTTTCCATGGGTGCAACAGGGAAATGAATGGGTGCTATTTTTGTACTTCCTAGACAGAATAACACACTTAGAGAGCAGTGTCTGTCAAAGATGGGTCTTTAAGACTGCAACTCCACAGAAGTTATCTAAGATTAGAAGGAACTTTTACCCGCCTTACACAAAATGCATCTCATTTCGAAACATTTCCAAACAAGATATTCAAAGCTTTTTTTGTTTTGTTTTGTTTTAAGTAAGTTAACTTGATTTTTTTTCCTGAATTTGGATTGGCTAAATTATAATGTATCAACTAATGTTTAATAGTATTGGCCTTGCCCTTGATGACAAATTTCATTTCTTATAGTAAGTCCTCAAGAGATGGCAGGTTTATGTTCTTGGGAGGCATGTTGCTGAAGAATCAGTAGTTAAGCTAGCACCCCGGAACTGGCACTGTATCTTATAATATTTCCGTGCTATCTGACAGAAGGAATCCAAGATTATCATGTTGTTCTCCATGACTAGCTGGAGAAAAAAGAAAAAAAAAAGTTGGTTAACATCCTTGGCTTTCTTCTGATTTAGTATATTTTTAATTCACCATTTCTCATTTCACTAATTCTTTTTCATATGGGTGAACTATTTTTACAGATAAAACCTGAAAAAGTAAAGAAAAAAGTCTTCGAGGGGAAGTCACACTATACATGGGAAAGCTAGAGTTTCAGACAAAAACATCTGTCAACATATGGCTATGCAGATGCATTGCAACACTTCTGGGTTTGACAGCTTTCCATTGGATGTGCTCTTGAGTAAAAGAACAAATTGCTTTTGTTTTCTTGATTCTCAAACAACAGTCCTGTGCTAAGGATCAAGAATTTTCAATATTAGATCCTGGCTTTCATCAGTCTCACTTACATAAGCATAGATTTTTCTTCTTTCCATCAGAGGGTTTATCATTCAGTTTTATGGTTTAAAGGCACACACGGAGCAAAAGGATAGGGAAAATAATTAACCACAAGAAATTACCATTACACAGACAGAGGTATTTAAATAAGCATCATAAAATGGAAGGCACTGAAGGTACCTTGGCTAAGTAGCTAAATCAGAAAATATACAATACCTGCTCCTATGAGCGCAGGAAAAGGCAGCCAATTCAGCAAGGAACTTAAGTCAACAATGCAATGTTTAAAATTGGGGTTGGGCAAGCTGTACCATTTTGTATGATCCTAACATGCAAATGAACCTAAACCACCATTTCTTCATCTTTAAAATAGCATTATAATAGAGATTAAATGAGGTGATGTATGTAAAACACTTAACACCATGCCTGGCATATAGAAATTTGCCAGAAATGGTAGCTTTAAAAAGTGAATATTCATAACAGTTGGTATCATTAACTGAAGTCTTAGTTAGTAGTGCATGAATTTTTATTTCTGTCAGAATACATTTCTGACAGCACTACTGAAAAGTAGTGAAAATGATGGATTTTACAAGACATGTAATGATGGATAATAACTATTAATAATAACTAATGTGGCTTCAAATTTGAGCCTCTTTCCGAGAAAGGTTTTGTGACATCCTCTTAGAGAAACACCAGCACGACTGACAGCCCTACGTTTTAACATATATTAAAAATACCATGCGATTTTTAAGCTGTGTCCTAATCCGAGACTATATGTTACTTGCTCCAAATGAGACCTCCATCCCCGATAAAATTCAAAGAGCTTTTTTCAATGGCCCTACCACCAGACTGAAAAATGAATGTTATTTTCCCTTCAGGTGATCCATATGGAAGACAGGGAAAAATAAGCATATTCCACATCACCCCCTGCGTTCTGCCGTCTCCTTTCCCACAAGGAAAGTGGCAACACCAATGAATCACCAAACCTTCTGTGGGCTCCTATCAAGCGAAAGGCACTGTGCCAGTCTCTCAGATGGATACACGGATGTCTAAAACGTGCCTCTCCTTCCCCCAGGGAGTTTAGGTGATGAAACCCAGGAGAAAAACATGAAAAGTATGGATGCAAACGTTACGGGATCTGCCATGTACCGTATCAACAGAGGCTATTCGGTTGCTCTTGTTAAAACTACTGTTTTATTGTTAGGTGCCCTAGATTGGATGACAAATGTTCTAGATAATCACTAAGTATCTCACAAACCTCCTATGTTTTCTTCCTGCTTGGGAGTATATTCTCTAAAAACAAAACAATTTCCTGGAGGGGGGCCTTTGGGAAAAATTAAATTGGCCCCTCACCTCCAGCCCCACCTTTTTCTACCTTAACACAAAGAGGCTAATTCTGCATGGGATACATGAATCAAATCAGAACTGAGAGTTCAAACCTGTAATAATTCTCAGTCTATGGTTTGTGTTTCTGGAAAGCCACAGAGCTCTGATCTAGGACCTGCACAGACAGCTGGAGCGGACACATCAATTTGATCTCATCACCCTGGGCAAACAGAATCTTCGACACCATCTAAATAATAACACGGGAAGGTGCTGAAAAGAAATTTCCAGTTTCTACTCTACGGATCTAAGTTTTATTTTATTTTATTTTTTTCAAAGATTTTATTTATTTATTTGACAGACAGAGATCACGAGTAGGCGGAGAGGCAGGCAGAGAGAGAGAGGAGGAAGCAGGCTCCCCACTGTGCAGTGAGCCCGATTGGGGTTCTGGACCCTGGGATCATGACCTGAGCCAAAGGCAGAGGCTTTAACCCACTCAGACACCCAGACACCCCTGATCTGAGTTTTAATCACACTTAAGGGCAGGGCTGTATTTCTTCCTTGCTCCTCTAGCTCTAAATTCTAGTGGGGTAAGGGGGAACAACAGCAAGTTTGCTGCCTATCAAATGAAGGCCACATTAGGAAACTTCTTTATTGGCTCTTGGAGGGCTTTATCTGTCCTTTTTTAAGCCCTATTTCTCTGGAAACTATTGTCTTATTCCAGTTTACCTTGTAAGGACTTCAGAGAAAGGAGTAAAAACACATGAAAAGGAACAATACAGTTTTTGCTCAAGATACTATTTGTGGAAAGCATTCTCCTTTTATGGTCACAGCTAGAAAGCAAATTATCTCTTCGCAAAGCTGTGTAAGCAAAACATCCATTCACTTCATTTCACAAAAATGCAACCTGAAAAATTGAACAGAAATGTTAGAAACTGCAGCAAATGTGCTCTCACGTTATGCCAATCAGCCTAAATCTGCCTCTATTAAAAATGCTTAAGTCAAATAAGGAAGGCAGTAGTGTGTAATGGAATGCACATGGACTTGGCGATCAAACAAATCTCGGTTTTTCTGTTTCAGTCTTAGCTACACAAACTGGCTGAACATCTATTACCTTAAATTTACAGTGTTAGTAATAATAATAATACTTCTTTCTTGAGCAAGTTTAGAGAATTTAATGAAATTAGTTACATTTGTTTAGGTAGTAAGTAAACCTGTTATATAATAAGTAAAATTAAATTTCTCAAACAACTCCTCATTATCAACATATAAATAAAGTTAAGCCTCCTGATATAGTCCTTCAGATGGAAATAGCAGCGTCATTCACTGTACCAAGTAAAGCAATGAGGGAAATGGAAGGAACTGGAAGGAGACATGTGATACTAAGCAGAAATAGCTCAAGAGTACCAGCTAATAAGAGAACTTTAAAAAGACAAGAGTGGAGGCATATCATGTTCACTTAGCAAATGGGAATTTAGCTATATGAGATCAGGAAAAAAAAAAAAGAAAGAAAGAAAGATTTGACGTATACAAGATTTTGTCCAATTTTCCACTGTGTGAATATATATCACCAAACATAAGTGAGATGACAGGAATGAATCTCCTCTTCTCCCAGTCACCGTGGTTCTAACCTTCCCCTCAGCACGTGAGACTCCTTCCATGCCTAGTGTGACTCAAGGGTCAAATACCACAGAGTTTTCATGCACTGTATTCTACATGTATGCCAAGTACTTCAGCTGGTACCTAACTCAAGAGTCAATTGTTCATCACCACAGAAAATACTGGCTATGTTGGAAAGACAGAGGGCATGTACACTTCTAATAGTTCTTTTTCTATGAGGCTTAAGCCACTGAGCCACCCAGGTGTCCCTCTATGAGGTTTTCTTTTTTTTTTTTTTTCTATGAGGTTTTCTAAAGTAATTTTTCTCAAACTACGATGCCATTGTAAATCATTAAGGATATTTATAAATTACCATTTGCCTTCAACTATGGTTTCATGGCCTAATTTTTTTTTTAAGATTTATTTATTTAAGACAGAGTTCATAAGCAGGGGGAGGGGCAGAAAGAGAGAAAAGAGGGAATCTCAAGCAGTCTCCCCTCCGAATGCCGAGCCATATGTGCAGCTCGATCCCATGAACCAGAGACCACGATCCACACCAAAATCAAGAGTTAGGCACCCAACCAACCAAGCCATCCAGATGTCCCTCGGAGCTTAAATGTCATGAGCTTTATAAGATTACAAGTTAATGTTTATTAACTTGTTCGATGTTCGATGTTCGATTTCTTTCTGTGAAATTCACTGAACCTCATTGGCAGGCCAAATGATAGTCCAACTTCTGTTTAAAATCCATAAGGGATGGGCACTTGCTACTTGCCAGTATTCCCATTTCATTTTTGGATATGTCACATTTAAATACTCTAACACTGGGATACCTGGGTGGCTCAGTGGGTTAAGCCTCTGCCTTCCACTCTGGTCATGATCTCAGGGTCCTGGGATTGAGCCCCCTGCATTGGTCTCTCTGCGTGGCAGAAAGCCTGCTTCCCCCTCTTTCTCTGCCTACTTTCTCTGTGATCTCTCTCTCTGTCAAATAAAAAAATAAAATATTTAAAATAAATAAATAAATAAATACTCTAACACTGACCAGAAGGTTCTCTTTTTATAACTCTCCATTACTAACCTGATTACTACAAGCTAATTTCTCCTGAACATGACAAATCTTCAAATACTTGAAATTCAAACAAATGATGCCTCCTAAATATCCCAAATTGTATATTATTCAAGCCTAACATTAATATCTGCATTATCTCTTTGCATGGCTCTTTCACCACCTTGATTTCCTACCTCTTAAAAATAATTCCAGTTTCTTAGTTCATTATGTAACTTGTCACCTCAGATGCCTAAAAATAAGCACAGTTTTTAGCTTGAAACTCAGGAGTTTTCCAGGTAAAATTTGAAACTGGTCCTTATACATGGAGGGCAGGAAGAGATGGAAGAAAGAGGCAGATCACTCCAGATTGGTAGGTGGCAGGTTTAACAAGCAAGAGAACTTACATACGAGACTTGTCTTGGGCAGATGTAAGACAAGTAGACCTCTGTCCAGCACACCACCATCTTAAAAGTTTATACAGAGGACTTACCTGGGTTTAGTCCCATATATCGTCCTGAGAGACTCAACTACACATGGCCCTCTCAAAGCTACATTCTTGAAGACAGCTTCTACTATGGAATCAGTGAGCAGAGCATGCATCCCAAAAACAGGAGAGGGAGTGACAAGCCTCATTTCCTAGGGCCAGCTTGCAGGTCAAGCAGTGGTCACGTCCTCTCTATGACCTCCTTCAATAACAATACAACTAGTGGGGTGTGACCGTTATGAGACCTTCTATCAGCTCTTATTTCTCATGTGCTATCATCCTAATCAAGCAGTCTGAAATCACACGAGCTCATTTTGTTGTGAAAGCTACATTCAGTGCTAACTCACATTAAACTTACATGAAGTTCTGAAGATTTTCTTCATACATGTTGCCTTCAAAGTTTATCTCCCTCATTCTCATTTGATCACTGCCTTTCTAAAAATTTCTTATTTTTTCCTATTATCCATATTAAAGAGCACCTTGTGAGACTCCACCCCAATCCAGCCTGTAAGAACTCCTGCGCATGATCAGTCTGAGATGTTTTGGACCAAGCCACAGTATCTAGGTACCCTGGAATGTGGAGCGTCAGGAGTTTCCTCAGCTGAACTTGGAAAAAGCAATCCTTTCCATTAACAGTGTAAGACAGCTATTTGAAGAGAAAAACACAAAAGCATTTGATTTGTGAGGACTGATTGTCTTGTGCAATAAATAGCCTGTCATCTGTTTTAGTATACAGCATATAGCCCACAGATTCAAGAATTAAAAAAAAAAAAAAAAAAATCAAATCTCACTGTTTTCTCCAGTAAACTAAGCTGGTACCTTGGCAACCATGTAATGTGATGTGTGTGTGTATGGTGTGTATGTGTGTGTGTGTTTTCCAATAATTTGTCTTTGTAATACAGAATTAAAGGATTTCTTCAGTGTAACTGTTGATTAACTTTGAGCCTACAACTTCCTCTTTTTTCAAGGAAGGAAGAAAGGGAATTAAGATTGCACTTATGGGTTTATTTACGTGTCTGTCTCTCATTATGAGCCTGGAAGTACTGCGAGGTGAGGAGACATGTTTTATTGGTTTTTGTTTCTAGTGTAATTAATCTGCTCCTAATGTAATTAACACATTCCAACGAATGAATAAATATATAAATAAATGAATGAGAAGGTCATATAATTCAAAATCAATATGGGAACAAAGAAATGGTCTTGGAATAATTAACCAACTTCCTCTCTGGTTGCAGAATTCCTCTGCCAGTCTTTTGTGCACTGTGTTGAGCCGATTACAGATTAAAGTAATTACAGTGAATTCTTGATTACTGGCATGCAGTCTAGCTTTTTTGTGGATTACCTATCACAACTAATTCCAAACTTATCTGCTGCCACCCAGCATATGTCTGAGTTACAGTCAGACTCAGTGACAGCAGCTGCATGCTTCAGGAAAGCACATTTATGTTGATATTTCTGTACAGAATATATAATTATGAAATTCATTCTGGTGGGGGTTGAACAGAACCAACAGGCATTCCAAAATAAACTGCAGACTTTGTTTTTTAATTCCCAAAGAATATGAGATGACTTGCATAGAAAGCTTCAAACAATTTAGCTGTATCTTTCCATACCATCTTAACGTAGCATAATTAGTGTGCAGCTTCTTTCTCACCCTGAGACTCGCTACCTGCCTCTAGTACCAATGGTAACTGACAATAAGTGTACTTTATTAACTCATTCTTTCATCCAACAAGTATCTTTGACGTGTTACACCGTGCTGGGCAATGTGCTAGGTATTGGACATCTAGGATGGGTAAGACAGGTCTGATTCCTGCCCTTAGGAAGACTACAGTTTACTACTGAGGCGGACATTGTGGTAGGCAGAATGGTCTGCCAAAGAAGACTCTATCCCTGATACTTTTGATTCTGTTATGTACATGTCAAGGGAGAATTGGGTTGAAGCTGGAACAAAGGTCTCTAATCAGCTGACCTTAATAGAGGCTGACGATCCCAGGTTATCTGGGTGGGTCCAGTGTAAACTTATGGGTCTTTGAATGGGTAGAGAGTGGCAGAAGTATGAGAACCAGAGACATGGAATCAGGAAAAAGGCTTGACTGGCCATTGCTTGGTCTGAAGATGGAAAGGGGCCACAGAATACAGGCAGCCTCTAGAAGCTGGAAAGACAAAAACTGGATTCTCCCTTAGAACCTCCAGAAAGAAACACAGTCCTCCTGACATCTTGATTTCAGCCCTGTAGGATGCATTTAAGATTTCTGACCTCCAGAGCTGTGAAATAATAAATCTGTATTGTTTTAAGCCATAACATTTGAAACATTTTTTTTTAAATAGAACCAGTAGGAGATTAATACAAACCTTAAATAAACAATCAATCAGCTTGGACTTTAACTGCAATTGTGTAAAATAGAATAAAGACTGCAAGAAAATGTTCTGTGTGTATACTCAGGAAAACTTAACTAAGTTGAGGTGTTGGGAAAAGTTTCCCTGATACATAAACTGAGATGTGAAAGAGAAGGAAGAAATTTCAAACTAAATGAAATGAATGTGGAAGAGCTTTGCAGAGAGAGAACAGCATACATGAATGGTTTGAGGAGAGAAGAAAGTTGCTCTTGCTCAAAACCTGAACAGCCAATGGGGATGATGCAAAGAGATTCCTGAAGAAGAGGCTTAAGGCAATGATAGGAAAATAGCTGGAGATCAGACTAAACACAGCCCTACAGGCCGTAGTACAGATTTTCACTTTTATCCGCTGGGCATGGGAGCATTTCTGAGGCTTTATACAGGACAGAGATAGAACCGGATTTGCATTTTAAGATTATCCAGGCTCATTTTCAGTTTATGAATTGAACTGCAAAAGAGCATGTAAAGGTAGGAAGATCATGATGGACACTCTCCTAACAGTACAGATGGAAGGTATTGGAGGCTGGTACCAGGGTGGACTCAGGAGGAACAAACAAACAAACAAACAAAACAAAACAAAACAAAACAAAAAAACAAAAAACCCACGTAGAGAAAGGGACGGATTCAGAATTATTTGGAGAGGTGAACTCTGTAGGAGTTGGTGATTATTTAAAGGTGGGATGAGAAAAGTGATGGAAGCAGAGTCCTAGTTACAGGCAGTGGTTTCACACATGTATGGATGTGAAAAATAGGCTGGTGAGGCCATCTAGGAAAAAGGACCAGAGGTTCCTTTTTGGATCTGCTTGGTTTGAAATGCCTTGAGAAATTCATGCAGACACGGTCAGAACAAAAGTGAAACCCGAGCCTGTTAGTATCCAGCAAGATGGCACACACATAGCATGTCTGCTGCCACTCCTTTTTAATAAGTTTGCAGTTGGCCTCAGAAATCCTTTCAAAATAGTGTTCTCGGCAACAATTCCAAAGGGAAGGAAGTTCACATTGGAAACTAAACTTACTTTCTATCCGGGTTCTAGACTATAAGCAGCGGCAAATATTAAACGTTTTCGTGGGACTATTAGTCAAAGGAAAAATGCTAGTCCTCACAATCTGGGAACTTTTAAAATGCTTTTTGGGATTCTTCCCACTTTTCTATTTGGATTTGATATTAATGGTTCTCATCAAAGACTCCAGGACAGTGGGGAAATAATTTGCTTAAATAGATCTGTGCAAACATCAGTCATTAAAAAAACAAGAACAAAAGCAAAAAGCAAAACCCCTCAGTACGTAATTCTAGATTACCATCACCACTACCAGCCCACCTACGTAAAGGTAGGCACAAATATATATGTGCTAAAATAGAAAAAAAAAAATCAGTTCTGTTTCTCTTTTAGAATTTCTTCTTCTGGTATCACTAACTAAAGAGTGTGTGTGTGTGTGTGTGTGTGTGTGTGTTATTTAAACTTGACCTTCTTAATCTTGACCTTCTTAATCTTCTGTACCTGCAGTTGTGCAAAGCAATTAAAATATCTGTTTACACATTTCTGTGAAAAAAAGACGTATTTCCTTTTACAATTATGTCCCCCCCGCAGCCGCCATGGCTAATAGAGATTATGGTCCTCTACATAGTGTAAGAAATTTAATAATTCCTTTTGCTATTTCCATCTCTTTTTATTTATCGTATGATTCTCTATTGGAAGGAGCCTGTGATGATGAGTCCAAATCCCAGAGCCCTTGTCCCAGTCCCACTAAGTAGCTGTTTCCCTTTAGGCAAGCCACTTTTCATTTTCCCATGGGTTTCCCCAATAAAATAAGGGTATTGTACTAATTTATTCTTAAATTGTCACAAAACCTTAAAATGCTATAATCTTATTATAAGATGATAATATTTTAGTCATTATGAAATTACACACTACATATTAATGATTCCTCTCCCAATGCATACAAATATACCACATGCTACTAATGTATGGCTATGGAAGCACAGTGTTCAATTGGGAAAAAAAAATAATAATGACCATGATGTGCTGAAATAAAGATAATCTGAATAAAGAAAACAAGGAAAAAAAAAAAAGCAATAGTCTCCATATGTGTTTGGAAGGTTCAAAACAGAAGGTCAGTAAATAAACTGAGCATAGTGGAGATGTGTATGAGGGGGAGTAACTGACGTAAATCAAGTAATAAGTGCCCCTTAACATTAGCTGTTGTGAAGTCAAGTCACAGTGACTAAGCCAACGTTATCACCGCAGAATCAGAAAGGCTTAAAACAACAGCAGCCTGTGATAATAATAAAATAAAACACAAGACACTTCTGCAGTTAAATTTCTGCCTAAGTCACTGATATTAGAGGTTTTTTCTATTCACAAGTAGCAATGGATTCCTTATAAAGTTGTTATGCTAAAGTAGGAACAAAGAATGATTTTGTTCATCTTTCTGTATGATCATGTTTCTTATATTTAAAGTTTAAGCCAATGAAAATGGACAACTTACAGCTGAGCTATACACAACTTAGATGAATCTCGCAGACATGCTGTGATTTTGAACCAGAAAACAATTTTAAAACAGGAATATGAGTACTGGAAATCAAGATGGCAATTACCAGTGGCATTTGGGAAACATTTTTTATGGGAGGCTGGCCTTATTTATATGTTGGTCTATGAAGTGGTTAAATTGATGGCCTCATTTTCTGATGACTTAGTGACCAATACACTTAAAGTCTGTGCAATTTTTTTTGTGTACAAATGTCAAAATAAAAGTATTGCAAACCTCACCAATGAGTATATGGAGAAAAAGTGTAAGTACGTAACAATGAGTCAGACTCACGTCTGAGGGTCATTCAACGTCCAGTATTCTGGACCGCCTAAAATGTTAAGGATACTTCCAGAGGCAGAAGACTATGCCTGTCGCAGGAAAACTCTTACAAGCCAGTTGAAGTGAGACACATAAGAACAAATGGTCACAGTACAATGCAGTAAGCATTAGATCAGGGTTCTCAGCCTCCATCGCACTGACGTTTTAGGCTGGATATTCTTTGTTGTGGGAGTTTGGCTTGCGCATTGTAGGACGTTTAGCAGTATTCCACTCACTCAATGCCAGTGGCACCAGCCCTGGTTGTGACAACCAAAAACGTCTCCAGAGATTGCCAAATGTTCCCGTAGGGGTACAATAACCCCCGGTTGAGAACCATTGCCTTAGAGCCACATATGACAATCTGGGCTTACCAAATAGAGGATAGCTAACTGCATAATGAGAGAATGAGGCATCACTTTCTGGGCAGGAAACCAATACAATATCTTCTTCATTCCATAATATTTTGGAGCAAAGGGAAGTTATTCTATAACCACCAGGCAGAAGTCCAATTTCCCTTAGTGGCATATCCATCGCAGAACACATATAAACCAGAAAAAAGATTCAAAACTGCAAACGGGAGATATATATTGATAATGTTAAAGCTTTCAAGCCAAAAACAAAAAACAAACAAACAACAACAACAACAACAACAAAAAACTCCCTGAATTGGTTTTAATAAATATGAAAGAATTTCTTTCTTTCTTTTTTTTTTTAAGTTTTTATTTATTTATTTAACAGAGAGAGAGATCACAAGTAGGCAGAGAGGAAGACAGAGAGAGAAGGGGTAGCAGGTTCCCCGCTGAGCGGAGAGCCCGATGCAGGGCTTCATCCCAGGAATCTGAGATCATGACCTGAGCTGAAGGCAGAGGCTTTACCCCACTGAGCCACCCAGGTGCCCCTGAAAGAATTTCATTGAGTATTTCATTTAGTATTTGTCTCTTGTATATGGTCAGAAAATCACTTTTTCCCTTCATTCCCTTAACTCACTTTGGGCAGTAAATTCTTATGATCAGAATTATGTTTCCATAATCATGTGGTTCAGAGCTACACTAAATCACCCTCACAGTATTATATTAAACCTTTAAAAATGGAGGGCTGCAGACATGAGGATGTCAGGGGAACAAGTATTTTCATTTCAAATAAGAAAGACTAAATCAAGTGACGCTCCACCTGATCTCACTTAGGACCCTTTCGTTGTTCAGCTGAGAGAAACTACTGAGGAAAGAGAGCAAAAGGCAAGATTTTTCACAGTGTTTTTATTTAAAACCTGCAGTAACTAAAGATTCAGCAAAAGCAGCAAACCCTAAAAGGGTATTTGCAATTGGCAGTAAGTTGTTATCTTGGTGAAAACACTGGACAGAATACACTCTCAATTCTGAAAGGTAATTCTGTGTTATCTCAATATATACACACTATGAAAAAGGACTATTTCAGAGACAAATTTTCACATTTCACAAATGGCCAAGCCTTCAGGACGTAACCCTCGACCTCTATGGAAAGGGGACAGTCAGCATGATTTTATACATCATGAGGGATAGGTTGCTCATGGCAAGGAAGTTTTCAGCAGGGAGAATAACATGATTCTGAGAATTCTGGATCCTATAAGGGAAATATGTTAAGCTACAGAGAATTTCACACTGTTGGCATTTCTCTCTGAAATTCTTGGAGAGCACAGAGCCATTTTTGGCTTGCATCACTGCTAGGCATTTCCACAGAGTTTGTATGCTAATCATCATGAACACCTAATTATTAATTATTTTCCAGTTTAAAGAGATGTATCTTGGATAAAATGAAAGACTAAAGATGAGTATTCAGAGGACTCAGGAA